>NW_027361825.1:23287500-24787500 GCF_039654945.1 Dendrobates tinctorius | reverse complement strand
TTCTCATTCACTGGAAGTCTTCAAACAGAGGCTGGACAGACATCCGTCTGAGATGGTTTAGTGAATCCTGCATTGAGCACGGGGTTGGACACAATGACCTTGGTGGTCCCATCCAACTCTAACATTCCATGATTCTATGATTAATTAGGGGTGCCTTTATTGCAGCACATGCTATTTATTCTTTCTTTGAAATTGAAACATGTAAGTTGAAAAACAATGTTTTATTGTTGTATTATTTTGGACCACTAATTCAAAAATCAAAAGGATATAACTTTGGTATATTTCCATTTATTTCTGAAGATGTTGCACAGTCAATGGAAAAAATGAAGGGGTGCCAATAATAGTGAGCAGCAATGTAGATAGAAAGACAATAATGGAGGCAGCACACAACAATGGAAAACAGCAAGAGGGCTGACTTTTAATCCATTGTGGAAACGTTTCAGTTCCCACTATGAACCGAAACGTCGCCACAATGGGCTGTTAAAAGAGCCTTGTTGCGAAGTTTTCAATTTGTCTGCCAAAGCACATTCATATGGGTAACGTACAAACCAGGGAGACAAACACCTGAATCTGACAGGTCCCTGTTCAGACTAGAAAATGCCCTTCTCTGACACTGTACTGTCCCTGCCTGACTATGGAGGTTGGCAACCTAAGATAACTCAATGCCGGCTTACCCTGGATGTCCCTAGCAGCTCCTAGGATTGCTGGAGTAGTAGTTCTCTAAGGAATACAGGAATTGCACACAGAACTACTGCAACCAACAAAAAGAATAGCAAAGTGAATGAATCCAAAAAAGTCTATCACCAGAATGAAACAAAAGTAGGGAAAAGTATATAAAGCTGCACCCTAAAGGTGATAGCACAGACAAACAAAGTAAAGGAAAACACCTGTTACCCAAAGCTGACAGAAACAAAGATGACAGAACTAAAACACCCAAAGAAAAGGTGAATCTGTTGTGGCTAAGCCAGAAAAGATGCCGACCACAGAACAGAATCAAGACATACTGATAGGGAATTTAGATTGTGAGTCCCATCAGGGACAGCAATAGTAATGTTTGCAATTTGTGAAGCACTGTGGAATATGTTAGCGTTATACAGTACTAGATGGTGGCCCGATTCTAATGCATTGGGTATTCTAGAATATATATGCAGTTTATTTTTGAAGATTTAATAATAATCATAGAATCATAGAATCATAGAATCGTAGAGTTGGAAGGGACCTCCTGGGCCATCTGGTCCAACCCCCTGCTCAAAGCAGGATTCGCTAAATCATCCCATAATGCAATGATACACCCCCCAATCCTGATATGTATGGTTCTCTCACCCCCAATCCTGATATGTATGGTTCTCTCACCCCCAATCCTGATATGCATGCTACCCCTCAACCCCCTATCCTGGTATGCATGGTCCCCTGACCCCCCAATCCTGGAATGCATGGTCCTCTCACCCCCCAATCCTGGTATGCATGGTCCTCTCACCTCTCTTTCCTGGTATGCATGGTCTTCTTACTCCCCTTTCAGGGTATGCATGGTCCCCTGACCCCCCAATCCTGGAATGCATGTGGTCCTCTCACCCCCCAATCCTGGTATGCATGGTCCTCTCACCTCTCTTTCCTGGTATGCATGGTCTTCTTACTCGGGTATGCATGGTCCCCTCACCCCCCAATCCTGGAATGCATGGTCCTCTCACCCCCCAATCCTGGTATGCATGGTCCTCTCACCCCCCCAATCCTGGTATGCATGGTCCCCTCACCCCCCCTTTCTTGGTATGCATGGTCCCCTCACCCCCTTTTCCTGGTATGCATGGTCCCCCTCACCCCCCTTTCTTGGTATGCATGGTCCCCTCACCCCCCTTTCGTGGTATGCATGGTCCCCTCAGCCCCCTATCCTGGTATACATGGTCCCCTCACCCCCCTTTCTTGGTATGCATGGTCCCCTCAGCCCCCTATCCTGGTCTGCATGGTCCCCTCACCCCCCTTTCTTGGTATGCATGGTCCCCTCCCCCAATCCTGGTATGCATGGTCCCCTCAACCCCCTATCCTGGTATGCATGGTCCCCTCACCCCCCTATCCTGGTATGCATGGTCCCCTCACCCCCCAATCCTGGTATGCATGGTACCCTCACCCCCCAATCCTGGTATGCATGGTCCCCTCACCCCCTATCCTGGTATGCATGGTCCCCTCACCCCCCAGTCCTGGTATGCATGGTCCCCTCACCCCCCAATCCTGGTATGCATGGTTCCCTCACCCCCCTTTCCTGGTATGCATGGTCCCCTCACCCCCCTTTCCTGGTATGCATGGTCCCCTCACCCCCCTTTCCGTGTAGCTGCGACCAATCAGCGTCGCGGCCCTCTGTCCGCGACCAATCAGCAACGCAGCCCTGTAGCCGCGACCAATCATTGCCGCGGCCCTGTACAAAAATAATATTAAAAAAATTTTAAAAAGTAATTCTCACCTTCGGACGGCCTCCTGTCTTCTTTCCACGCTCCCGGCCTCGCGTTCTCAGTAATGCTTTGCGGCTTAGACCGCTGATGACGTCGGTCTTCTTTCTCGCTCTCGCGAGAATGACGTCGGTCTTCTTTCTCGCTCTCGCGAGAGTGACGTCATCAGCGGTCTAAGCCGCAAAGCATTACTGGGAACGCGAGGCCGGGCGCGTGGAAAGAAGACAGGAGGCCGTCGGAAGGTGAGAATAACTTTTTTTTATTTTAATTCTCTTTTTTACAGATTAAGGCGACCAATCAGCGGCAGGCGCAGCTTACCTGCGCCTGTCACTGATTGGTTGCGGCCTGGCGGGGGCCTGGCGGCCGCGACCACTCAGCGGCCCGCGATTTCGGTTACAGACAGACACGATAAGGCGTTTATATATAAAAATAATAAAGAAGAAGGGTTTCAATCCAGAAGCATGACAGTACGCCCCTCTTCCCTTCTGGGCCCACCCAGATACCCAACTACTGACGGCACAGATAGAACTCCGTCATTAGGCGATCGGCATATAGGTCTTTAGCATCCATCCAGGAGTTATCCTTTTGACTGAAACCCTTCCACTTAACGAGAAATTGAAGTCACCATCTGACACATCTTTATTTCAAGACTCGTTCCACCTCTTACTCCTTGTCCTTTTCCAAGTCTACCTCAATACTATCCTGAGGACCTGGCGTCCCTTCAAAGTTTTTAAGAGGAGAGACATGGAAGGAATTAATAATCCTCCATGTAACCGAGAGCTGGAGCATCACCATCACAGCATTAATGACCCTGATTTTTTTTTTACAAATAAAATTAGATTTTCAGCTTACCTTCTCCTCTGGTTAATATGTCCTCCAGGCTGCACGGATCCACTGGGTGAAGGTTGATATACATCAAATAGTTAACATCCAGCGCCTCTTTGGACAAATGATCCCAGGAAATCCAAGGTTTCTTAAAACATCTATTTATTTCTTCATATTAAAAACAGGTAACAAAAAAGGTCAGGCAGTTTGGATACACTCATGATTTTAAAAAAGGCATAGAAACCAACATGTTTTGAACCGGGCAGGTCTTAATCATGGAGCTGCATCTGTACACTGCGTGCAGAATTATTAGGCAAGTTGTATTTGAGAGGATTCTTTTTATTATTGAACAACAACTATGTTCTCAATCAACCCAAAAGACTCATAAATATCAAAGCTTAATATTTTTGGAAGTTGGAGTGGGTTTTTTAGATTTGGCTATCTTAGGAGGATATCTGTTTTTTCAGGTAACTATTACTGTGCAGAATTATTAGGCAACTTAATAAAAACCAAATATATACCCATCTCACTTGTTTACTTTCACCAGGTAAACCAATATAGCAACACAAAATTTAGAAATAAACATTTCTGACTTTCAAAAACAAAAAAAAAATCAGTGACCAATATAGCCACCTTTCTTTACGATGACGCTCAAAAGACTTCCATCCATAGATTCTGTGAGTTGCTTGATCTGTTTACGATCAACATTGCTTGCAGCAGCCACCACAGCCTCCCTGACACTGTTCCGAGAGGTGTAATGTTTTCACTCCCTGTAGATCTCACATTTTATGAGGGACCACAGGTTCTCTATGGGGTTCAGATCAGGTGAACAAGGGGGCCATGTCATTATTTTTTCTTCTTTTTGACCTTTACTGGCCAGCCACGCTGTGGAGTATTTGGATGCATGTGAAGGAGCATTGTCATGGATGAAAATCATGTTTTTCTTGAACGATACTGACTTCTTCCTGTACCACTGCATGAAGAAGGTGTCTTCCAGAAACTGGCAGTTGGTCTGGGAGTTGAGCTTCACTCCATCCTCAACCCGAAAAGGTCCCACAAGATCATCTTTGATGATACCAGCCCATACAAGTACCCCACCTCCACCTTGCTGGCATCTGAGTCGGAGTGGAGTTCTCTGCCCTCTACTGATCCAGCCTCGGGCCCATCCATCTGGCCCATCAAGAGTCACTCTCATTTCATCAGTCCATAAAACCTTAGAAAAATCAGTTTTAAGATATTTCTTGGCACAGTCTTGACGTTTTATCTTATGTTTCTTGTTCAAAGGTGGTCATTTTTTAGCCTTCCTTACCTTGACCATGTCCCTGAGTGTGGCACACCTTGTGGTTTTTGATACTCCAGTAACGTTGCAGCTCTGAAATATGGCAAAACTGGTGGCAAATGGCATCTTGGATCACGAGATAAAGGCGAAGTACACAGTGAGTAGAGGCAAGACTGGGAAGTTCTAAACTCCGGGAAGCTTTGGTCCCAGAAGGGATTAGAATAGCAGGAAGCTTACACTGAGTCACAGCAGAGAGGGAAAGATAACTCCCATTCTCCAGACCAGACTGTAACCTGGTGAGAGTTGTAATATCTCCTCTGAACTGCACCTGAACTACAGTAAATGATAAAGTGACTTTCCTTGTCTCCTGCTTTATTACTCCGTGCCTTCTACTTCCATCACAATCTCTGCGGGTCTGCCCTGGTTGGAGACGGTTTAACATCTGCACTGCCACCACCATCTACTCCCCCAGGGATCATCTGCAGTGCCGTCTATACTACAGTCGAACACTCCAACTAGCGTCGTGAATCACTACATAAACTTTATTCCCATCAAATTCTACCCCTTTTACATGACCGCCAGGGGCCACGGACCGGGTCACCGCCACTTTGACATCTCCCATTGAAGTTAACGGGCTCGGTACCAAGTATCCCATTGCCCCTGGGGCGCGTCATTAACTATTTCATGATTATTTTATATGGTCCAACAAATTTAGAAGCACATTTTCAGGATGAAAATTTTTAGATTATTATAACTAGACAAAATCTCCCACCTTAAAGACAACAGATCTCCTATGTCTGCGGTTGGCAGTTCTCTTGGTTCAGTTGCAATTTATAAAAAGACCTCTTTAACTTCTCTCCAAACCTTTACCAAACAAGAAGAAAATCTTTCGTCCTCTGGAACCGCACACTGCAAACCAGAAAAATCTCCAAAAACTGGATGAAAACCCTCACAACAAAAAGAAAGACAAGGTACCGATAGCAATAGATGTGCGGATATTGAGTGCGAACTCAGCCAGAGGAAGAAAATCCATCCAATCCTCTTGATTTGATGAGACAAAACACTTTAATATTGTTCCAATTCCAGGTTCATTCTCTCTACCTTAATATTATACTGAGAACCTGGCGTCCCTTCAAACTTTTTAAGAAGAGAGACATGGAAGGAATTATTAATCCTCAATGCAATCTGGAGTTGGAGCATCGCCATCCCCGTATTAATGATGCTGATTATTTTATACGGTCCAAAAAATGTAGGAGTAAATTTTCCGGATGGAACTTTAAGACAGAGAATCCAGAAGTATGGACATAATAAAAAAAATCTGGTCCTTAGAAGATCTTAAAATTGGGTAAATACAACCTCAGATGAGCAACTTGACATGACAAATTACACCATGCCATTATTTATTTACCAAAAACTAGGCTAAAATGCAGAAGCGTCCTGTGAACAATTAAGTACACCCTTACTGCTTCCATAGGAAATAAGAGTTTACATATCAGCCATTTGCTGCTAATCAACAGCCCTTGATTAATTGTTCATCAGCAAGTGTGACCACCTTTAAAAAGGCAGAAGTTTTGGCAGTTTGCTCATCTGGAGCATTTAGGCATGTGTTAGTACAATGACAAGGAGGGAAGACATCAGCTATGATTGTAGAAGAGCAATTGTTGCTGTCTATTTATTTGAGAAGGGATATAAGGCTATTTCTCTAGTCCATCATTCTACAAAGAGAAAGATTATTCACAAATGGAAAGCATTCAAGACAATTTACAATCTCCCGGGAGTATATGGCCTAGCAAATTCAGTCCAACAAAATGCTCAGAGAAATCTCAAAAACCCAAGAACTACAGCTCAGACTCAAAAGGTCTCAGATAGGATGCTAAATGTTAAAATTCATGACAGTACAATTAGAAACAGAGTGAAGAATTTTACTTTTTTGGAAGGATTGGCAGGAAAAAGCCACTTTTTTCTTAAAAAAACAACACAAAACACAACATCGTAACCATCAGTATAAAGAAGAGTGGGACAAAATTCCTCCAGAATGATGTGAGAAATTAATAAAGTCATCCAGAAAACAATTACATCAACTTATTGCTGCTATAGGTGGATCTACAAGCTATTGATTCATGCGTTGTATTTCTTTTTTTACACAAAGTTTTTGTAATTTGGCCTAGCTTTTGGTAAATAAATAATGACACTGTAATTTGTTGTGTTGTTATGGCGGTTGTGGTGTTGTGGTTGTATTTCACTAATTTTAAAACTTTCTAATCAGCAGATTTAATTTTTAATATGTCCTGATACTTAAAACCATAATTTTCAAATGGGTGTACTAACATTTTTTTGTCATGACTGTATGTAAAATTTTGTAACTTTTACAGCCTGTATTTATAGTTATGAATAGTAATAAATGTAAACTTACCCTTTAAAGGGGACCTGTCACCATAAATATGATTTTTTTTTACCCGCTGTTCTCCCGAATCCGGTGATATATTTCTTCTGTTCCTATGCCTCTCCGTTCCTGAGATATGGCCTCCTCTTCCCTGTATGTAAATCTAGTCTTTTTTTGGTCAAGTAGGCGTGGTCTTTAAGAACACTCCCATAGAGAAGAGTTGAGGACAAAGCCCTCTTGGATAACAATACTAGATTTATTTGCAGGGAAGAGGAGGCCATAGCTCAGAAACGGAGAGGCGCAGGAAGAAAAGAAGAACATCGCTGGATTCAGGAGAACTGTGGCATTTACACCTGATAATTTTTTTTTTTTTACATATTTATGACAAATGAGGGGATTTTGCATCTCAAAACATGAAGATATACCGCTAGGATGTGGCATTACAACCCCTGGAACCACCAGTCTTGAGAAGACCACAGCGTTGGTGTATGTAGGAATAGCTGTAGGAAGGAATTATAGTATCAAGTTATGAAATAAGTTAAGAGGAGGTGGGTTCAAAGTTTTATGGGGTAAGTGTCAATAGGTAAGGATTTTAGCATCGGTGTTGCAATAACCAGACATCTTGTGATTTTAGTGAACCAAAATTATAACAGCGTTCAAGCACCCCATTCTTCTGATATATGGGATTCTATATACCGTGCAACCATAATACTCACCACTAGCCACATACAGACAAGCAATTCTGTGCCCACACAGTTGGGGGCTGCACATTGGTTGTGCTCCCTGCTATAGGGGGCAGAGGTAGCAGTCTTTCCAGGCTCAAATGTCTAAGGAGGCCTCATACACACATACTTGCCAATACTCCCGGCACTGTACTGATTACTTGGAAAGAGTTGAAAATTTGGAAATGCTCCGTACTCAAAATGAGAGCATTTACCTCAAATTCCACCACAAAATGGGCCGTTCCAGGAGAACTTAGAGTCTGGACCAAAGATGGACTCTAAATATCCCAAAATTACTTTCATCAATGCTAGTGCATATGTATACAGCAAACTGTATGCTGTTCCTCAGTCTGCAGGGAAAGCATGGGAATTTTCACATTATGGGATTCAGTTAAATGATTTTTCTTTTAATTGTAAGTTATTTTATTATTTTATGTAATATTTTTCCGTCCTACACCTTCTTAAAGGGGTTGTCCTCTTTCAGAAAATATTAGTATGCTGGGTATAGTTTGTTATATATATATATATATATATATATATATATATACACTCACTGGCCACTTTATTAGGTACACCATGCTAGTAACGGGTTGGACCCCCTTTTGCCTTCAGAACTGCCTCAATTCTTCGTGGCAGAGATTCAACAAGGTGCTGGAAGCATTCCTCAGAGATTTTGGACCATATTGACATGATGGCATCACACAGTTGGCGCAGATTTGTCGGCTGCACATCCCTGATGCGAATCTCCCGTTCCACCACATCCCAAAGATGCTCTATTGGATTGAGATCTGGTGACTGAGGAGGCCATTTGAGTACAGTAAACTCATTGTCATGTTCAAGAAACCAATCTGAGATGATTCAAGCTTTATGACATGGCGCATTATCCTGCTGAAAGTAGCCATCAGATGTTGGGTACATTGTGGTCATAAAGGGATGGACATGGTCAGCAACAATACTCAGGTAGGCTGTGGCGTTGCAACGATGCTCAATTGGTACCAAGGGTCCCAAAGAGTGCCAAGAAAAAATTCCCCACACCATGACACCACCACCACCAGCCTGAACCGTTGATACAAGGCAGGATGGATCCATGCTTTCATGTTGTTTACGCCAAATTCTGACCCTACCATCCGAATGTCGCAGCAGAAATCGAGACTCATCAGACCAGGCAACGTTTTTCCAATCTTCTACTGTCCAATTTCGATGAGCTTGTGCAAATTGTAGCCTCAGTTTCCTGTTCTTAGCTGAGAGGAGTGGTACCCGGTGTGGTCTTCTGCTGCTGTAGCCCATCTGCCTCAAAGTTCGACGCACTGTGCGTTCAGAGATGCTCTTCTGCCTACCTTGGTTGTAACGGGTGGCAATTTGAGTCACTGTTGCCTTTCTATCAGCTCGAACCAGTCTGCCCATTCTCCTCTGACCTCTGGCATCAACAAGGCATTTCCGGCCACAGAACTGCCGCTCACTGGATTTTTTTTCTTTTTCGGACCATTCTCTGTAAACCCTAGAGATGGTTGTGCGTGAAAATCCCAGTAGATCAGCAGTTTCTGAAATACTCAGACCAGCCCTTCTGGCACCAACAATCATGCCACGTTCAAAGGCACTCAAATCACCTTTCTTCCCCATACTGATGCTCGGTTTGAACTGCAGGAGATTGTCTTGACCATGTCTACATGCCTAAATGCACTGAGTTGCCGCCATGTGATTGGCTGATTAGAAATTAAGTCTTAACACACAGTTGGACAGGTGTACCTAATAAAGTGGCCAGTGAGTGTATATATACACTCACTGGCCACTTTATTAGGTACACCTGTCCAACTGTGTGTTAAGACTTAATTTCTAATCAGCCAATCACATGGCGGCAACTCAGTGCATTTAGGCATGTAGACATGGTCAAGACAATCTCCTGCAGTTCAAACCGAGCATCAGTATGGGGAAGAAAGGTGATTTGAGTGCCTTTGAGCGTGGCATGATTGTTGGTGCCAGAAGGGCTGGTCTGAGTATTTCAGAAACTGCTGATCTACTGGGATTTTCACGCACAACCATCTCTAGGGTTTACAGAGAATGGTCCGAAAAAGAAAAAAAATCCAGTGAGCGGCAGTTCTGTGGCCGGAAATGCCTTGTTGATGCCAGAGGTCAGAGGAGAATGGGCAGACTGGTTCGAGCTGATAGAAAGGCAACAGTGACTCAAATTGCCACCCGTTACAACCAAGGTAGGCAGAAGAGCATCTCTGAACGCACAGTGCGTCGAACTTTGAGGCAGATGGGCTACAGCAGCAGAAGACCACACTGGGTACCACTCCTCTCAGCTAAGAACAGGAAACTGAGGCTACAATTTGCACAAGCTCATCGAAATTGGACAGTAGAAGATTGGAAAAACGTTGCCTGGTCTGATGAGTCTCGATTTCTGCTGCGACATTCGGATGGTAGGGTCAGAATTTGGCGTAAACAACATGAAAGCATGGATCCATCCTGCCTTGTATCAACGGTTCAGGCTGGTGGTGGTGGTGTCATGGTGTGGGGAATTTTTTCTTGGCACTCTTTGGGCCCCTTGGTACCAATTGAGCATCGTTGCAACGCCACAGCCTACCTGAGTATTGTTGCTGACCATGTCCATCCCTTTATGACCACAATGTACCCAACATCTGATGGCTACTTTCAGCAGGATAATGCGCCATGTCATAAAGCTCGAATCATCTCAGATTGGTTTCTTGAACATGACAATGAGTTCACTGTACTCAAATGGCCTCCTCAGTCACCAGATCTCAATCCAATAGAGCATCTTTGGGATGTGGTGGAACGGGAGATTCGCATCAGGGATGTGCAGCCGACAAATCTGCGCCAACTGTGTGATGCCATCATGTCAATATGGTCCAAAATCTCTGAGGAATGCTTCCAGCACCTTGTTGAATCTCTGCCACGAAGAATTGAGGCAGTTCTGAAGGCAAAAGGGGGTCCAACCCGTTACTAGCATGGTGTACCTAATAAAGTGGCCAGTGAGTGTATATATAATAAATGCACATTACTCACCACCGGGTCCAGGGTCGGACTGGCCCACCAGAGAGTCGGAGGATTCTCCGGTGGGCCCTGGCATTGACACCTGCTGGCATACAGGGCCAACAGCTGCCTAGGGCCCCTGCTGCTCCAGGGGCCCCCAGCCTGTTGCGTGTTGCTATTAGCGGCACACCACGCAGCTGCTATGGGGCTGGGTCCAATGTTGAGTCTCTGCCTCTACTTCCAGTGCGGCCAACCAGTGGCTTTTCCCATGTGGATGGAATGCCCCGCTCAGAGCTGCGGAGCTCACCGATTGGCTGCCGAGATGTTGCCGCCATTACCAGACACCTGGAGCAGCAGTTTAAACTCAGCACTGGACCCACGGAGGTTGAGTAAAGCATTTGCGTTTTATAACCACACCAAGATTTCATGAAAGGAGACAACCCCATTAACCATTACTCCATTATGTCTCTTACTATCTTACTCCACCCTCTCAGTGTGACCAGTCGTTTTGGTGTATTGTCTCTCGTCCGTAGATATAATGCTCTCATTATATTCCACCGATCAGGGTTTTGGTGTTAGCAGTCACGAGAAATTTTTCTCAAAATGGCAAACTCTCCGGGGTGAGATAAAATCGGCTTCAGTTTCATAATTGTTCCTGGGGAAAATGAACACAGAGATAGTGTGCTTGTTAATCCTGTACCAATAACAGCCACGTGCTCTTTAATTACATGGCCGCCAAGATCCGCAGCCCCCTTCCCTCCATCCACCTTAATTAGAATGCACAAGGGGATTAAGCGCCCCCTCCGTGCACCAGGCATTTCATCTGCAGTCCTTCCCTCCTCATTAGGCAAATGGAGAGAGAGAGACACATTGTAAGTCCTCTTAATTAGAAATCCCTTGTCTTGGAATAAGAGAGAGATTAAATGCCATATTATTTCTACAAGTTGCGGCTGATAAATTGACGCTCGGATGGCTTCCTACCCCAACACACCTGTTACTGGTGCACGCTCCCATCCGCTGCTTATTAATCTGTCATTATAAAACATTATACTTGCTATGATAAATGCAGAATTCACAGCACCACAGAGAGGTACTATAGAATTACAGTGATTTCCGAAAGTATTCACCCCTTTGGCATTTTTCACGTTTTACTAGCCTGGAATTTCACTGTTGTCTTTGAGGTTTTGCATCAGTTCCTGTAAAGAGCATGCCTACAACTGGGAACATTTGTTTTTCTTTTTATTGTGACGCAAACAACAAATAACTGAAAACTTCAGTGTGCATAACTATTCACCTCCCTAAAGTCAGTACTTTGTAGAGCCTCCTTTTGCATCAGTACTTTGTAGAGCCTCCGTTTGCAGCAATTTCACTTACAGCATAAGTCTCTATGAGATTTCCACATCTTGCCACTTGGATTTTTGCCCATTCTTCAAGGCAAAACTGCTCCAGCTCCTTCAAGTTAGATGGTTTCCTCTGAACAGAAATCTTCAAGTCTGACCACAGATTCTCAATTGGATTAAGGTCTGGGCTTTGACTACACCACTACAAAACACTTACATATTTCCCCTTAAACCACTCGAGTGTTTATTTAGCAGTATGCCTTGGGTCATTGTCTTTTTGGAAGGTAAACCTCCATCCCAGTCTCAAATCACTGACAGACTGAAACAGGTTTTGTTCAAGAATATCCCTATATTTCTCATCAGCATCTTTCCCTCTACTTGGACTGTTTTTCCCTGTCCCTGCTGCAGAAAAACATCCACACAGTATGATGCTGCAACCACCATGTTTCACTATGGGGATGGTGTTCTTGGTTTGATGAGCGGTGTAGGTTTGGCGCCAGACAATAGCTTACCTTGGTGGCCAAAAAGTTAAATTTTGGTCTCATCTGACCACAGCATCTTTCTCCATACATTTAGAAATTCTCCCACATGTCTTTTGGCAAACTCTAAATGAGCCTTAAAATTTTGGTGTGCAAGTAAAGGCACTTTTCTGCCCACTCTTCCATAAAGGCCACCTCTATGGAGTGTACAGCTTATTGTGGTCGTATGAACAGATACTCCAGTCTCTGCAGCTCCTTCAGAGTTACCTTTGGTCTCTGTGCTGCCTTTCTGATTAATGCCCTCCTTGCCCGGGCTGAGAGTTTTAGTGTGCAACACTCTCTTGGCAGGTTTGTTGTGGTACTTTGTTCTTCCCATCTGATGATAATGGATTTGATGGTGCTCATGGGATCATCAGCGATTGGGATACTTTTTTTTTATAACCCAACCCTGACTTGTTCTTCTCAACAATGTTGTCCCTGACTTGTTTGGAGATCTCATTGGTCTTCATGGTGGTGTTTGGTTAGTGGTGCCTCTTGTTAATAGTGGTGTCTGGTTTGTGGTGCCTCTTGTTAATGGTGTTGCATCCTTTATGGCCTTCCAGAAAAGGTAAAGTGTATATACTGACAGACATGTGACACTTATAATGCACACAGGGGGACGTCCTGTCACTAACCATGTGACTTGTGATGGGGAATTTCTTGTACCAGAAATTTTTGGTGACTTCATGGCAAAAGGGGTGAATACATATGCTAATTTTTATTTACTTTATCCCATAAATTTAATTTATGCCTATATTTTTCTCATTTCATTTCACCAACTCAGACTATTTAGTTCTGATGCATCACGCAAATCGGATTACAAAAATATTTAAACACAGATTGTAATGTAACAAAACAGGTAAAAAGTCAAGGGCGTGAATACATGCGCAAGCCACTATATTAAAAAAATAAATCCTCCAAACCAACCACAATGATAAAACATGGCAGATTCCATTCCGTAAGTACAATACAATTTGCAAAAATCTAACTTGAGTGTAGTGGATTTTTCATCTGCAGATTTGGAGGTATTCTGCAAGTGGTGAGATCCGATACAGTGGAAACATTTCCATTTTGCAAAGGATGAAATATGCCATAAAAATCTATACCAAATCCAGAAAAGATCTGAGCCATGCTCTTAATAGAGCTTGGGAATGATGTCTAAGACCCCATACACATTAGACTAATGTCAGTTGAACCTGCCAATAGCAATGCTATCAGCTGAAGGTCTAGTGTGTATGGAGGAGCTTGACGACTGATAGTCGAGAGAGGTGTCGGACGGACATGTCTGAATTTGGATTGTCGGTGGCAATGTCCTCCCGGAGAAAAGCCGCTAGTCGATGTGTCTTTCAGCAGCTTTCTCATAGGGAACACAAGAGCGCCAAGCTCTGTTGTATGGGAGTGTCGACTTAGATGGTTGTCGGCTGAACAATTGGCGTAAGCATCGTTCGTCTGACAGTCAACTGTGTATGGCCAGTCCTAATCATGAGATTTGTATGTCTGATTACATCTTCCATCTAATCCATCCATGACAGCCTTATGTACATTGGAGATTTACTGAGAGTCCATTTCAGGGGAAAAAGAAGGACCGGACATGTTGGATTTCATCCTCGAGATAAGTTGCTGCCAGAAAACAAACTTTTGTACTGATCAAAATTACCGTGCATGCTCAGCTGATTCGAGGAGAAATAGAAGAGTTTGGCCAACAGATATCTTGTGTGTATGTCTTAGTAAGGTTTAAGGTAAAAATGTTATTTCTCGTTTCCTTCCCCAAAGTTACACTACATAGGAGGCTTACAGTGTGGTATAGTAAAATGCATAAATGCACAAAACGTTTGCGCATTTATAAATGGAAGGCCTGGTCTCAATAGCTTATAAACCAACAGAAGAATAGACCCCTAAAATAACTTTAAATAATATTTAAAACCATGAAAGAAAGCGAACACAATTTTATTAAAATTTTTAAAGTGGACTAATAGGGTTGTGACTAAGATACAGCAGCCAGGGTTAGTCAGACGGTGGTCTATATAGAATAGTATAGGGTATATGGGAAACTACCAATTCCCTATCAATTGCCCTACCTTACTTCAGAGGTTGGCACCCTAATGTTAGCGATATGGTGCCCCCGCTCAACGTCGGTTTTCCTGGATACCCTAAAGAATGCCCTAGCTATAATAAAGATACAGCCCAGAAAAAGGCCACGAATAAAAGGTTGACTAGTCACATCTTAATTTGCACTAGATAGTAGTACATCTAGACAGCTCCTCACACTATGCATAGCATCCAGCAAAGTGTAGCACTGTACAGAATATGGACTGGCCCGCCCGTTCCCCAAACCTGAATCCGATTGAGCACATCTGGGACATCATGTCTCGCTCCATACACCTACAACACGTTGCACCACAGACTGTCCAGGAGTTGGTGGATGCTTTAGTCCTGGTCTTGGAGAAGATCCCTCAGGAGACCATCCGCCACCTCATCAGGAGCATGCCCAGACATTGTACAGTAGGGAGGTCATACAGACACGTGGAGGCCACACACAATACTAAGCCTCATTTTGATTTGTTTTAAGGACGTTACATTCCACTTTCATTTTGCGTGTCCAAATACAGGCCTCCATTGGTTAATAAATTTGATTTCCATTGATGATTTTTATGTGATTTTGTCAGCACATTCAACTTTGTACAGAACAAAGTATTCAATGAGAATATTTCATTCATTCAGATCTAGGATGTGTTATTTGAGTGTTCCCTTTATTTTTTTGAACAGTGTATATCCCAGTGCCTTTTTATGGCATCCAAGACTTTATGCGATAGATCATCAAACATCCCTATTAACCTTGTTAAGGAGTCAGAGTCAGAGTTCGCATTAGGAGTCAACAGAGATGATTTATCCACTCCCATTGCTTGATTATATGCTGACTTAATGATCCCTTCATGGTGCCCCCTGTCCAAAAATCTTCCTAGGTCTCTTGACTGGGCATGAAAGTCACTCCAGGGAGAACAGTTCCTCCTAACCCTGAGGAACTGTAACTTGGGAATACCCCTTTTCAGTTGGAGTGGATGGTAACTCGCCCAATCGAGTAGGTTAACAGTAGCTGTTGGCTTCAGAGTCAATGAAGATTTTAAAGACCCATCCTTCTCCTTGGATATATCCACATCCAGGAATGCAATCATCTATTCACCGACCTTATAGGTAAAAAAGGACCCCATCTGATTGGAGTTGAAATAGCCAATGAAGGACTAAAGGAATGTTTGATCCCCTGCCCACAGGATGAGGATGTTTTCAATGTATCTACCCAAGAATAATATCCTGGAGCACCAGATGATATCCTCGTCCCTGAAGACTACCGTGTCTTCCCACCAATTCAGGAGTAGGTTGGTGTATATGGGGGCAGTGAGTAACAAATTGGATTGCATAGGTTAGTATCTAGGATTAATATTACATATACCCTCCATGACTAATTTGAGAAAGATGTCAGTACTTCCCATGTCACCAGAAGGGGACATTCTTATGCTCTTGGGTTTTAGATCTGAAAACAGATCTTGTCACCCCCAGAAGATGCAAAAACAAAACAGCGTTGGGGTGTTGAGACACAGCACTTCCATTTTTTCCTCTGGTGGTCTCTGATTTTAGGTAATATATCTTCTACCCTTTACTACCTTAGATATACTACCTATGTTTTTCTATCTTCAAGTTGGTATTTAAGTATTAGTATTGCGTAAATGTGAGAGCATCTTCCGTTTTGGACTATATGTGCACTTGCAATTTATGAATGTTATTGCACTTGCACTTTGAATACATGAATGTCATTGTGGCACTAGTAGTCCATAAATTGAAATGTTGTCTCCATTTTGTTACTACTGATTTGCACTATGCATTTTGATTCAATATATTAAGAAACTTTATGATATGAATTGGATTTGTATTATGCTTGTGTCTACCCCCATTTTTGGAGATTTTTTTTCTGTTCTGTTTTTTATATTGTTCTATGTTTTTATCTATGGATTAAATAAACATATCTTTATATCCTTCAGCATATGGATGCGCTGGTATGGATATTGGTTTGTTAATTGAGTGGTAAAGTGTCTAGCACTATACAATTTTTGGGACATAAGTGATTTTCTCATAAAGTGCAATTAATCTATGTGGATAATATTCAAGTTTCAGAGAATATCTTGTCGATATGGTATAATGGAGAACATGTTCTGATTGGTATGAATATAGGTTCTTACATTGTATGTCTATCCTTAAGGCTGTGTGCACACGCTGCGAATTGATCCGCACGGATTTTCAAAATCCGCAGATAAATCCGCAGGTCAAAAGACCCGCGGTTTATCTGCGGATTATCCTGCGGTTTTACCATCTCCATAATGGAGGAGATGGTAAACCGCTGCGGAATCCGCAGAAAGAGCTGACATGTCAATTCTTTCTGCGGTTTAGAAACCGCAGAAAATCCGCGCGGAAAATTCCGCAGCATCTGCACTGCGGTTTACATTTCCCATAGGGAATAATGGTACTGTACACCGCAGCAGAAACTGCTGCGGATCCGCAGGGCCAAATCTGCTACGGAGCCGCAGCTGAATCGCAGCATGTGCACACACCCTAAAGGGCTGCTAAACTCTGTATGATTTAAATGTACTTTTGCTTTTTAGTTATTTAATTACAGCAGGGTTTTTTTCATTTTGTCTTTTGTAGGTTTTGTATGCTTTTTGGTTATGTGAACATGCATTTATTTGCTGCATGTGTACCAACTCAAACCAAGCTCAATTTTTGTGTTTTTTCTTTGTATTTTTGCATTCTGTGCAAGCTGGGGTGTGGCCTCCCTCTCCTGAGCTGGAAATTGTATTTAAAGGCTTCCCCTGACTGGTGTCCAGTGGTTGGAACCCGGTCCTTGTCTGCCCTTATTCACACAGACGTCAACTTTGACACATGATAAGGTTTTTAATATTAGACAGTGTAGGACCGCCCCCACCACAGAGTCACCTTGTCGATGGTGGGTCGGCTTTTATGCTATGTTTGATCAAATACAGTATTGCTAAGAACTCTGTATGATTTAAAGTCACTTTTGCTTTTTACTTATTTAATTATAGCAGGGTTTTTTCATTTTGTCTTTTGTAGGTTTTGTATGCTTTTTGGCCATGTGAACATGCATTTATATGCTGCATGTGTACCAACTCAAACCAAGCTCAATTTTTGTGTTTAAACTCGGTTTTAGAAGTTTAAGTAAAGTAGTGATGTCTGGAGGAAAAAGTTAGAGACTGAAGAATTGAGTAAAGATGCCCATACATCATAGAGGGCTACCGGACAAAGATTTGTTAGGTTGACAGTAGAGATGATTGGATCGCTCCGATGAAGGTCGAGTTCTAGCCAGTTTTCCTGAAATTTACAGTTTCAAGTGAATTCGAGCATTTTGCGGTTTGCAAAAAAGAACCTTCGCCGGCACCATTTCCCAAACTGCTGAAACTTCAGAGAGAGACAATGTCATTTTGCATTGCTGCGTGATTATCATACTTTATATAGTGGTCTTCAGTACTGGGGCCATCACAGATCAGCGGTTCCCAGTGGAGCACAGTTTGTACGGCAGAGGCATTTTCTATTTCCAAAGTCTCTGGGTAACTCTCTCTTTTAGGAGAGTGTAAGCTCTTATGGTCAGTGGGGTCCTCTCTCTTCTGCAGAGTGTAAGCTGTTATGGTCAGTGGGGTCCTCTCTCTCTTCTGTAGAGTGTAAACTCTTATGGTCAGCGGGTAATCTCTCTTCTGTAGAGTGTAAACTCTTATGGTCACCGGGTCCTCTCCGTCCTGTAGAGTGTAAGCTTTTATGGTCACCGGGTCCTTGCTCTCCTGTAGTGTAAGCTCTTATAGTCATCGGACACTCTCTCTCCGGTGGAGCATAAACTCTCATTGTCAGCAGGATCCTCTCTCCTGTAAAGTGCAAGCTCTTATTGCCAGTAGGGTTCTCTCTTTTCTGTAGACTGTAAGCTCTTATGAAAAGTAGGGTTCCCGCCCTCTCTCCTACTTTCCCCTACATGTATTTTCCAAGCAATTACAAGTTTTGGAGAATTGAGATTCACTCAAATTTGTTCATTGCAAATCAGATTTTGTGGAAAAAAGTCAATGAGTTTGAATTTCAAAAGATCTCCTCATCTTTAGTCAACAGCTATTCTTCCCAACCCTCTCATATTCATGCGCATTTGGCCTCAACCAAAAGAACAAAAATATCTTGCTTTAAATTCAAAATGCCCTTAGCATCTCCCTAGGATCTGTTCAATAGGGAAGTTGTAGAGACTAGAGTTGATGAGAATGGATTCTCAGGACCTAGTCCAGTGGTCAGGTCAGTAATCTGTGGTCATTGGACAAGAGCTTTCAGAAACTGCTCCTTCCTCGCGGCAACCACGTCTGGTGCCATGGCACACGTGCATCACATCTCAACGATGACGGAATAAATAATACTCCAGTACAGTGTTCCAATAACAGCCCCATGTAGAAGGGTGAAGAACAGGAGACGGCAGCAGAGCTCTCTATCTATTGATGGGCCACTGCTCAGAGTAAAGGGGCGCTCCACAGTCTACTGCAGAATTTTGTTTTCACGGTGCTCAGTTTGCCAATCCCTAAAACCAGCCATGATGTTATGGAGAATTAGATCAATTGGTAGATTTACTTTGGATGACATTGCCATGTACCCATGGGATCCCCTTGAGGTTGAGCAGCTCTTGATGTATGGTTCAAACTTGCTATGAATAGCCCTTGTGCTGTTATGAATATTCTTACTTTCCTGCACATTCACTTATCTCAAGTCTAGGAAATCCTTTAACCTGCCCTCCTTTTCTTCTACTGCCCTGAATAAGAGGATTTACCAGTGAAATCTATTAGGGATAAGAAATTTCACCTGGAGTCGCCCGAAAAGTCAGGGAAAGAGCCGGTAACACCTAGTAAGAATGTAAGCACCATCAAAAACGGGAGCAATAGTCCATTTAAAAAAATCACACAATTTTTATTAAAAAATACATGTATCAAGACAGATCAATAGACTGAAACATTCAATGTATATAAGGACAAAGTGACAATTGGGGGCATAGTGAGAACAGAAAAAACTGTAGTGCAGCGGGAATGGTTCAGTGTGACAGACAGTGACCACAGGAAAAGTTCACAGCAAACGTGTTTAATGTTCATACTCACACAGTGTACAGCATACGGTATCCTCCGGATCGCAGCCGGGAAACAAAACTGTTGTGGTGTAGTGACCACTGTGTCCTCTAGGGGGTGCTGTATGGATGTTCCAGGAGAGTGGATGAATGGCAAGATACTGAATGACCGTTATGTATCTCAAGGTGGGTGACCTTGAGATGGAGATTTATGTGTGTGTTAATCAGCAGTGATACTGATGAGGTGCTGGTTCAATGTGTCAGGGACTAGTTACCTACAAACCCACCCAGGGGGTGTTTAATAATGCTATTGTAAAGTGTATATGTGTGTGTGAAGGACCTGTGATGAGGTCATAGTCATGTGACCCGGTGGGCGTGGCTATGGACCATATAATGTGGCCAGGGTAGGTCACAGAGGTGAATGCTGGGACCCGATTGGTCCAGTGTGGAAGGTCCCGCTGAGATGGAGCTTCCTGACTAACAACCTGTGAAGTGGCTGTGGTGAATGGCTGCACGTGTCTGAGAGTTCCCAGGGGAGGAAATGAACGTCTGCAGTAAGCTGAAGCAGCCATGAGGAGACCTGGACGTGGGTGAGATAAATGAGGCTAAGAGAGCCTGTGTGCTGGACGTTGTACAACCGGTGTGAACACAGGGTTTACAGAGTGAAGCTATAATGGACGCACTGCTGTTTATATGCTGTTGCATATTGCTTTGGTTTATGATGATGAATAAACCTCATGGACTATACTGCTTTATGAAAACTCATGCTGGATCTGTTTTTTTGGTGGCTAAGGCCGGTTTCACATTAGCGCATTTTCAGCGCGCGCACGGCCGGGGGTAGCTCCGCCCCCGAGCCGGCTCTCTGCCCGGCATGCCCGCCCCTTGCTTGTAGCGCCGCCTACTAGCGGACAGCGGCGCCTGCGATCGGCGCACCCTATCTTTAGCATAGGGTGCGCAGATCGTGCGCAGGCCGTGCGCTAGTTGCGCTTTGACCTGCGCTGCGCACTTTTGACGGTGCGCCGTGCGCGCCAAAATCCAACTTTTCGGATTTTGGCGCGCACGGCGCACCGTCAAAAGTGCGCAGCGCAGGTCAAAGCGCAACTAGCGCACGGCCTGCGCACGATCTGCGCACCCTATGCTAAAGATAGGGTGCGCCGATCGCAGGCGCCGCTGTCCGCTAGTAGGCGGCGCTACAAGCAAGGGGCGGGCACGCCGGGCAGAGAGCCGGCTCGGGGGCGGAGCTACCCCCGGCCGTGCGCGCGCTGAAAATGCGCTAATGTGAAACCGGCCTAAGCGAGAATCCCTTAACTGAATGATAGCGCTACCTCACAATTGGTGGAGAAAGCTATGGGCATTGTTGTAGCCTTGTTGCTGGGAGCAACGGAAGAGGACTGCAAAGTCAGTTGCTAAGGGCAACGCTGAGCCAGGAAGCCTGACGGTTGGGGAAGCCACTGCACGGCTGTGGTTCTGGAACCGTGGGGCGGCCTAGTGAGTAAGGCACTGTCTGGATCGGTGAGCCTAGTGCGGCCATTTCCCCAGCAGAAAGAGACTTATAGGATACCTCTGCGGTAGAGGGATCCAAGAACCTGCGCGGCCAGCAGGTGATGGTCGTGAACACCGTGTTGTACTGACGGGGTCAGTGAGAAAGAGACTGGTGATTGATAGGGTGCCTCTGTGGAGAAGAGGTATCCGAGGACCTGTGGGGCCGACACAGGTAACAGACAGGTGTTCGTGTTGTACTGACCTGGGTCAGTGTTGGGAGATTCTAGGAGAAGAATCGGATCCCTGGAACACGTGGTATGATCTTGGACCTGGTGAGGCATGTTGGGCAGTCTCAGGAGGAGATGGATGTCCTGAAGAGAACCCGCTAAGCCCCTGGACCTGGTGAGGCTGGTGTGTTGGGAAACCCTGGGAGGAGGGTCGCTCCCTGAATAGCACCCGGTGCGCCCTGTGTGTTGGACGGTCTCAGGAGAGGAGACGGAACGTCCTAAATAGCACACAGAAAAGACACATGAGTTTTTGTGTGGTGTGTTTTTTTTCTTCTTTTCTCAACTCAGCCTGCGGTGGCTCAGTGGGAGTCAAGAAGGTGACAAGCTGCTTCCTGTAACTCGGTGGGGTTATGAAGGGGACATGCGGCTTCCTGTAACTCGGCGGGGTTTTGAAGGGGACAAGCGGCTTCCTGTAACTCGGCGGGGTTTCAAAGAGGTCACCAGCCGCTGTGTGTGAACAGCAGCCGGTGGTGTTGGTGATCGGTGACAGCAGGAGCTGTGGTGGTGCCAACAAGGACTTGTGTGGTATCGTAAAACAGACAAACTGTGTTGTTTGAACTGGGGTCTAAGGAGACTGGTATAACGGACATGGGGAAAACCCAAAAAGGGGGCGGTGGCCCAAATCAGGGTGGTAGCCCAAAAGGGGGTGGAGTCCCAGAAGGGGGCGGTGACCCAAATTGGGGTGGTAACCCAAAAAGAAGTGGAGTCCCAGAGGGGGGCGGTGACCCAAATTGGGGTGGTCCAGAAAGGGGCCGGTGTGTCAAAAGAGGAACAGCAATGTTCGTGTATGTTGTTTTCTGAATGTGGAATATTCTTTCCGGATAATGACGGGCCACAGGTGTGTACCGTAATGCTGCAGTCAAAGGTCGGCTGGACTCAAAGTGTCAGGTGACTCTGACAGGATCTCCTCTCACTTTCTGTCTGACCGAGAGAATGGTCCAGATTCGCTGTAAACATGGGGTCACGGTGAACTATACAGTAGACAGAGTGATGTTTGAGGGTCCCATAGGTGGTGAGTACCAAGGGGGCGGGATACCACGGGACTTAGTCTATGCCTTGGAGAGGGGCTGGGACTTTGTCGTGTTTGATGACATATGGCAGGAGGTTGGAGACGTTTCTAATGTTGGGCTAACAGATATTGAGATGGTGACTGCTCCTGACGTGGACAAGTCAGAGGTAGAATTGACCGGAAGAAGAAGTACATCTGCCCAACTTACGGACCTGACGTCTCGTGATATGACGGATGGTGGGCTGGGAGATGAGACGATTGGGGGGAAAACACGGTTAGTGGGTAACTGGAAGAATAACTCGACAGGCTGGGGTGACTCAGACTCTGGGAGTGACTGTGGCTCTGAGAGAGAAAGAGAGCACAGAATAGAAGGGCTAGAGAAGGAAGTCTTGAGCTCAGAGGTCACCTGTCAATGTGGCAAAACGTGAACAAGATGCTTAGGGAGGAGATGGAAGGACATCTCGAACAAGAAAGAGTCCTGAGACAAATGGCCGAACACAGGGTTGAGGAGCTCGAGAAAGAAGTCTTGGAGCTCAAAGAAACTGTAAGTGGTCTTCTGCGGGAGAAGATCTTTGACAGTGATGAACAGCGGCCGGGTCCGACTGGTGGTGGAACGAAGCTGCTGGTGCCCGTCTTGGCAGATGGTCATGAAGAGATGAGATCTCATGAAGTTGGGGAGCTAAGAACTGAAGACAGTCACCCGGTCGGGTCAACTGTAGTGAGGGAAGTGTCCGTGGTAAAGCCAGAGCCTCCTGGCCAGGAAGGGAGCAAGGCCATGACCTTCAAGTTTGTGATTGATGTACCAAAAGACATGCAAGAAGCCTGTGCTGAGGAAGGTGTGCATGAGGCTTTCAAAGAGGCGGTCAAAGCGTGTAAGGTGCACTGGGCGCCTGAGACTCGGCAGTTGGTGATAATGTCAGCCAGGGAAGACACAGCAAAGCGGGTGGCTGTCCTGAAAAACATGCATCTGCAGTGTCCCCATGTCAAACAGTTGGTTAGGCGGAGTAATATGAAAGCTGCTCGACGCCTAGAGTTAGCAAGAGAGGCTATGGATTGGTTGGGTTTGCGGAAAGAGGTAGTTCCGGTTCCCAAAGGTCTGATTGGGAGAATCATTGGAAGATTCGGGAAGGTAATGCAAGACCTTGTAAATAGCTCCGGTGTGGTGAGGGTGAGGATCCCTCCTGATGATGAAGACCAGGTATCCAGTGAAGAGGGTAGGATTCCCGTCCTGGTGGTGGGCTCCGTGGAAAGCCTGAGAAACTTTCGGATGCTCTTGGAGTATTGAGTGGGGTACCTGCAAGAGATTGAGCAGTTGAGGCTGGACCGCCGGCAAATTAATAAAGAAGTACGGAATACCAGGTGGCGGTCGCCTCCAACCCAACATGTAAGGACCCAAAGGATTCCTCCAAGTAGTGACGTGGCAAGTAGCCGAAGAATGTCAGCAAGTGGCAGTTCGACGGGCCGTACGAGGCCGAGAGACATTAGTTCCTGTGAGACGCTGGAAGGGTCAGACTCAGGCCAGACAGTAGGCCCAACTAAGACTGATGACCGTACCAACTGGGGGAGCTGGTCGGGGAACGGAACAAACAGGGAGAGGAATGTGGTGACTAGACAGTGTCTGATGACGCAGATGGAGCGCCCAGCCAGGGCTATCGGGGTACTCGGCACCGGGCCCGTTGATCTCAATGGGAGTTGTCACGGAAGCTGTGAACCGTTCCGTGGCCCTGGCACTCCATGGCAAAAAGGGGTGAAAGAACAATGAAACAGAATTGATGAATAGTTCGTGACGCCACCTGTGGTGTTCGGCAAGGGAGATGTTAGCTGACGCTGCATGCAGATCCTCTGGGACTGGTGGTGTGTTGCAGCCAAGATGGTGAAGCTCCCCACAGGTGAAGCTGTAGCCCCAGGGCAGTGTAGATGTAGAGGTAGAGGAGAGGCACAAGCGGAGTAGTAGCTGGTACCCAGATGTAGCAGTGCTGGGTGTGTTGGCGCAAGAATCAATGGAGGACACCAGGGCTTGTAGTTCCAAAGCTTTACTCACAGTCTGTAGTACACACAGGTGCCTGCCTCCGTACTGTGTCCTCCGGGTCAGAGGCTCAATCAACCTCCAGGTCAGATGGAATGCTCCCTTCCAACGCTCCGCCAACATGTACCTCTCTGAACGTCTCCTCTTATAGCGCCTTTAAGTGTGAAGTACTCCCAGTACTGAGTTACACTGGAGTGCCTCCTGACAGATGTTCCCAAGAACTCTACTTGTACGGCAGACAGCTGTAGCCTGCTTTGGGGACTCCTTACTCCTGAATCCCGGCTCACTATCAATGTTGCTGTTGTGCCTGCAAGTCTTAGATGGGAGTAGTGCATTTACAGCCCACTACTCCACCAGTGTCTGCTGCAGAACCATTAGTGTCCATACAACCTCGGGGACCGGGCCCCGGCCTTGCGTTTAGAACTTCTAGGCACGTCCTCTGTTTCATTTTACTCCTTCGTTCCGTACTAATCTCTCCTTCTTATGGAAGATCA
The DNA here is from genome assembly GCF_039654945.1 of Dendrobates tinctorius. Classification (NCBI taxonomy): domain Eukaryota; kingdom Metazoa; phylum Chordata; class Amphibia; order Anura; family Dendrobatidae; genus Dendrobates; species Dendrobates tinctorius. Next base: position 24,762,565 of record NW_027361825.1, on the reverse strand, counting down.
GGTTTCAGTTCAACATCTTTCTCCTTCTTTCCGTTCCCGTGCCAGCAGACCCAGGTCACTGAGATCTGCTGCAGCACCTTCCTCCATCCCTCTCCCAGGGATCTTCTGTCCTCACTCTCTCCACTCAACTGACTGACTCACTGACTGACTTTCTAAACCTTCCCACTCTTTTATGTATTCTAAACTCCACCCACCTCCCAGCACGTTTCGTGTTCCAAGCAGGGAGCCACCAAAGGTGCTCTGCTACACTCCAAGCAGGGAGCCGCAATGTGGCTTTGCTGAACTACCGTGTTCTGTGGGATGCGAGTGTTGGAGCATGGTTAGGAGCCTCCAACTCACCTGGATGGTGGGGTACCACACCTCAGGAGGAGGTGCAGTACCTCTGTGGCAACTGAACCCTCAGGGGTGCCACATTCCCCCCCGTTAAACACAGCACGTCCGCGGGTTGCAAGTTAAACAGAGTTAACAATACAGGAACATACAAAATTTTGTAATGCTGGATAAACATGTCTTATACTAAACTTCCTAATATAGGAGGCACGGTTTCTTGAACGTTACAAACAAAATAACTGTCTAAATTTTAAATTATGCTACCTAATTTAAAGTGCTATATAAGCAAACTCAATATCAATTCACATTTGCTAGCAACACATCTCCTTTCTACTATCTTTCACATTTTCCTCTTTCTACTGTCTCTTCTAGACGTAGGATGACAGCCGTGGATACCTTATTCGTCACCTGTACTTTCGATTCTATATTCACATCCTCAGCATCTTTATTCAAAGTTCTGTAAACATTCACTATATCTTTTTCTCAAGATACTTCCATAAAATCTGTCACCAGGATTTTCATCATATACTTTCTAGTTTCTATTCAGGAAATAACATTAAGCATTATCATTAAGTGCAAAAGTAGACACTGGTCCGGCTATCGCGTCTGGAAATGTCCCTATAACGAGGTAGGTCTTCTTTTACGAAGGGAGTCCTATGTAAAACCAAGAGAGAGCACCTAAAGAGGTGCAAACTATATACAATAACAGTTCTGAACCATTCAGCGTTCATGATCTCCACAGTTCAAATGTGAAGGCTGCCAATACAACTGGGCAACACTGGAAAAACAGAACTAAAGCATGATAGCCAAAAAATAGAAAACTGGTACAAAAATAGGAAACAAAGCACAACTGTGCAAATACCCTCCTGGGTAACGAGAGATAAAGTGAAGAGAGTTTTAACTAGTGATTGTCCCCTCCTGGGGTTTCTGGACTGGAACTGCTACTGGATGTGAAGCTTTGGGGGGTCTTCATCTTGTTGCTGGTTGCTTGCCAAACGCATGTATTCTGCCTCCCAAAGGGTGAGATAGGGACTGGTCGGGGTAATGGAAAGGGCCATGGAAATGTCCACCACCTGCGGAGACGGCATATCCGCTACCACCGATGGCACTTCTGCTGCTGTTGGTGACTCAGCCGGCGCTGTCGCTGGTTCCTCGGAATACGATTCTTCAGTGTCCATCGTGACCTCAGCTAGCGGCACTGCAGTCGGGGGTCGCCGGTGGAGGTCAATCGGGCCATTGGTTCCGCTCCTAAAACCAGGGTCAGACCTGGAGCGGTAATCACTGGCGCTCCTAGCTGCGGTTCCGGTACCTGGTAGTGGACAGCGGCAGGCGCAACTCCCGGAGTTGCCGATGGGGTCGATCGCAGCTGGATTCGGGCAGGGACAAGGCCGGTTTCTGCCGGGGCCGTCGGTGGAGGCCTGTGCAATGCGCCTGGTCCAGACGAAGACGCGATCCCGACCCCCCCCATTCTGCTCCGGAACCCTCATATACCTCCTCCGGACGGGGCTCATCCAATGGCAATATCTGCTGTGAGGTGGTGGCGGGCGCTGCAGGGGATGTATCAGTGGTCGTAGCTTCCGCAGGGGCAGCCTGGGGGCGAGTGACTTCTCCTCCCCCCGTTCTTCCGACTTCTTTTCTCTCTCCATCATGGCGTTCTGGCGTTCTTCCTGTCTTGGCTCTTTTCCCGCCACTGGCTTCCGCTCCTCCTTCTTGGGGCGGCGTCTTCTTCCAGCTCCTCCATACCAAGCCAATATACGAACCCCTCGGGGGGTGGGCTAAGTTGCTGTCGCATAGAAGTTTAGCCAGGGGAGGCCCAGGACAGTTCACGCTCTTTTCTTAGGACCACCCATATGATCATGCCCTTTTTCTCCAGGCTGTCGGCCATTTTTAGTATTCATTTCACAGTCTATCAAATTGGGTCTTCTGCACATTCTCAAAAGTTTTAAGTCCAAGAAATCTTAGGCACACAGAACCCGATGGCATCGGGTCTCGTCATCCTGTTCGTGATGCCAGAATGGAGCGCCCAGCCAGGGCTATCGGGGTACTCGGCACCGGGCCCGTTGATCTCAATGGGAGTTGTCACGGAAGCTGTGACCCGGTCCGTGGCCCTGGCGCTCCATGGCAAAAAGGGGTGAAAGAACAATGAAATAGAATTGATGAATAGTTCGTGACGCCACCTGTGGTGTTCGGCAAGGGAGATGTTAGCCGATGCTGCATGCAGATCCTCTGGGACTGGTGGTGTGTTGCAGCCAAGATGGTGAAGCTCCCCACAGGTGAAGCTGTAGCCCCAGGGCAGTGTAGATGTAGGGGTAGAGGAGAGGCACAAGCGGTGTAGTAGCTGGTACCCAGATGTAGCAGTGCTGGGTGTGTTGGCGCAAGAATCAATGGAGTTCACCAGGGCTTGTAGTTCCAAAGCTTTACTCACAGTCTGTAGTACACACAGGTGCCTGCCTCCGTACTGTGTCCTCCGGGTCAGAGGCTCAATCAACCTCCAGGTCAGATGGAATGCTCCCTTCCAACGCTCCGCCAACATGTACCTATCTGAACGTCTCCTCTTATAGCGCCTTTATGTGTGATGTACTCCCAGTACTGAGTTACACTGGAGTGCCTCCTGACAGATGTTCCCAAGAACTCTACTTGTACGGCAGACAGCTGTAGCCTGCTTTGGGGACTCCATACTCCTGAGTCCCGGCTCACTATCAATGTTGCTGTTGTGCCCCCAAGTCTTAGATGGGAGTAGTGCATTTACAGCCCACTACTCCACCAGTGTCTGCTGCAGAACCATTAGTGTCCATACAACCTCGGAGACCGGGCCCCGGCCTTGCGCTTAGAACTTCTAGGCAGGGTTCTCCTCTAACCCACGTCCTCTGTTCCATTTTACTCCTTCGTTCCGTATTAATCTCTCCTTCTCATGGAAGATCAGGTTTCAGTTCAACGTCTTTCTCCTTCTTTCCTTTCCCGTGTCAGCAGACCCAGGTCACTGAGATCTGCTGCAGCACCTCCTTCCTCCATCCCTCTCCTAGGGATCTTCTGTCCTCACTCTCTCCACTCAACTGACTGACTGACTGACTGACTTTCTAAACCTTCCCACTCTTTTATGTATTCTAAACTCCACCCGCCTCCCAGCACCTTTCGTGTTCCAAGCAGGGAGCCACCAAAGGTGCTCTGCTACACTCCAAGCAGGGAGCCGCAATGTGGCTTTGCTGAACTAAAGTGTTGTGTGGGATGCGAGTGTTGGAGCGTGGTTAGGAGCCTGTAACTCACCTGGATGGTGGGGTACCACACCTCAGGAGGAGGTGCAGTACCCCTGTGGCAACTGAACCCTCAGGGGCGCCACACAGACAGACTGTAACTGGAGAACCAAAGATCAGGGCCGATATTCTGACCGCTGTGGGCGGGGGAGGCCTAACGTAGAGATGAGGCTGTATGATAGAAGGAGACGGTTCTCTCGACCTGTGGGGCAAGGTGTAATGAGTGCCCGGTCTCGAGAGCCTGATGTAAGGTTGTGTGTTCAACCCCACAAGTTTGAACAGAGGGGGGAGGTATGTGGTGTAGTGACCACTGTGTCCACTAGGGGGCGCTGTATGGATGTCCCAGGAGAGTGGATGAACGGCAAGATACTGAATGACCATTCTCAAGGTGGGTGGCCTTGAGATGGAGATTTATGTGTGTATTAATCAGCAGTGATACTGCTGAGGTGCTGGTTCAATGTGTCAGGGACTAGTTACCTACAAACCCACCAAGGGGGGGTGTTTAATAACGCTATTGTAAAGTGTATATGTGTGTGTTAAGGACCTGTTATGAGGTCATAGTCATGTGACCCGGTGGGCGTGGCTATGGACCATATAATGTGGCAAGGGTAGGTCACAGCGGTGAATGCTGGGACCCAATTGGTCCAGTGTGGAAGGTCCTGCTGAGATGGAACTTCCTGGCTAACAGCCTGTGAAGTGGCTGTGGTGAATGACTGCACATGTCTGAGAGTTCCCAGGGGAGGGAATGAACGTCTGCAGTAAGCTGAAGCAGCCATGAGGAGACCCGGACGTGGGTGAGATAAATGAGGCTAAGAGAGCCTGTGTGCTGGACATTGTACAACCGGTGTGAACACAGGGTTTACAGAGTGAAGTTATAATGGACACTCTGCTGTTTATATGCTGTTGCATATTGCTTTGGTTTATGATGATAAATAAACCTCATGGACTATACTGCTTTATGAAAACCCGTGCTGGATCTGGTTTTGTGGCGGCTAAGCGAGAAACCTCTAACTTAATGACAGCGCTACCTCACACAGTCCATAGGAGTCCGGTTGCCGATGGCGACGGCATCACCGTATCACGCTGCAGTGTGCCATGAGTTTGCTCTGTAGGCTCTGTGTTAACTCACACACACTGAACTTCTGAAGAGCCAACTGCTCCGCAAGTTGCAAACTCCAAACTGGGACACCCAATCCTCTGCTTCAGAGGTTTTAACAATCAATCTGTGGCAGTAGGCCACATGGAAAACTCGGCCAGGGGAGGAAACGAACCGCCCCGCTACCTTCCTGTAATCCGTTTCAAAATTAAAAACTCATAGCAAGTTTTCCTAAATCTGCCCTGGAGAAATAGCTTGCCCAAGACTACACTTACTTTTATTCTGCATTGCAATCACAGCCACGCCTGTGACTGTAATGCACTCCCACGGCCTCAATACGCTTCTGAGTGCATCCTGAGAGACACATAGCGACCCTCGCAAAGAACCCCGGTCGCTGCCTTATATATCCCCTCTCTGTTCAAACCTGTGGGGTTGAACATTTGTCACCATACAGGGGGCCCGTGACAGGACATCCTCATTTCCCTGTGATTTCCCCGCCCGATGTTCAACGGTAAAATTGATTTTGCAAAGATAGGAACCACTCGGTGATCCGAGCATTCCTCTCCTTGGCATTCCTCATCCAGACCAAGAGTGAACGATCTGTCACCAAGCGAAACGGTCGACCGAGCAAATAATAGCGTAGGGACTCCAAGGCCCACTTAATGGCCAGGCACTCCTCAGCTACACTATAATTTTTCTCGGCTGGGGCGAGTTTCCTACTTAGGTAGGTTACCGGATGCTCCTCTCCGTCCACCTCCTGCGACAGGACTGCTCCAAGACCCACATTAGAGGCATCTGTCTGCACAATGAAGCGTTTGTGGAAGTTGGGGCTAATGAGGACGAGCTGTCCGCACAGCGCCACCTTCATGGATTGGTACGCGCCCTCCACCTGGGGGTTCCACCGAACCATGACCGACTTCTTTCCCTTGAGGAGATCGGTAAGGGGAAAAATTAGGTATAAACCTCCGGTAATACCCAAGGATTCCGAGGAATGCTCTCACCTGTTTGGTGTTAACAGGCCGGGACCAGTTCTGAATAGCCTCGATTTTATTTATTTGGAGATTGATCAGGGTCTGGCTGGCACTTTTCAGCCTGGGGGGCAATCACAAGGCAGTGGCTCTCGTGTTGCGGTGGCCCTCCTTTTCCCTGCTTATCTCTGGCCACTTCATTAAAGCAGCAGAGATAACAGTCTTTAAAAACAGGCTGGTACGTAGATATGGGAACAATAAGGAGCTTGCTGCATAGATATGGGAGCAGAACCACACTTACTCCAGAGATATGGGAGCAGAATCGAGCTTACTCCAGAGATATGGGAGCAGAACTGAGCTTACTCCAGAGATATTGGAGCAGAACTGAGCTTACTCCAGAGATATGGGAGCAGAACTGAGCTTACTCCTGCGATATGGGAGCATAACAGAGCTTACTACAGAAATATGGGAGCAGAACAGAGTTTACTCCAGAGATATGGGAGCAGAACAGAACTTACTCCAGAGATATGGGAGCAGAACCGAGCTTACTCCAGCGATATGGGAGCATAACAGAACTTACTACAGAAATATGGCAGCAGAACAGTTTACTCCAGAGATATGGGAGCAGAACAGAGCTTGCTCAAAAGTTTTGGGAGAAGAACGGAGCTTACTCCAGAGATATGGGAGCAGAACTGATCTTACTATAGAGAAAAGGGAGCAGGACCGAGCTTACTACAGAGATAAGGGAACAGAATCAAGCAAGTTCTCCCCATATATATAGTATGACGGACCCAGTTATCTCCATATATATAGTATAATAGCCCCAGTTCTCCCATATATATAGTAGGATGGCCCCTGTACTCCATATTAAAAATAATACCGTTTATACTCACCTCATCCTGATTCCCGGCACTGCAGCCTCCATTTTCTCTTCCGGTCCGCAGAGCGGCATGAGACAATAATGTCATCACGCTGCCTGGGGGAGCACGCTGAATTCTCAGGAAGCTGCGGTCTGCAGCTTATGAGACAGACTAGGGCTTCCACTAGGAATTTCGGGGTCCCATACTGGCACAATTTTCGGGTTCACTTGAGACTCCGTCCAGGTTCCACACCAGCGCTGCCTCCACCGTCCCACCGCCTACTCTTGGAAAAACTCAAGTTCACCACCACATACTCACCGATCAGATATTAACAGTTCCCATCAAACACCAGATCACATTCATAACCAGCAGATTTTGTTCTGGCCAAAATAATTTTTAAGCTGATACCACGACATGGTAGACTCTTTCGGCCAGTCCCTTCTCTATTCTAAACTATTAAAAATAAATACCGTATTTTTCGCTTTGTAAGACGCACTTTTTTCTCCCCAAATTTGGGGGGAAAATAGGGGTGCGTCTTACAATGCAAATATACCTTTTATTGTGCCACCGCGCTGGGTTCCCCGGGTGCTGCCGCCGCGCTGGGTCCCTGGGGTGCTGCCGCCGCCGCGCTGTGTCCCCCGGTGCCTGCCGCCGGGCTCTGTCCCGTGCTGCGTCGGGGCTCTGCCGTTCCATCCATGCCTGTATGGTGGATTGCTTCCCGGAAAATGGCCGCCGCGCAAGCGCAGATGGACATCTCGGCATTGAAATCTCAGGAGGAGATACTCCATCAGATACTAAGGAGCTCTGTTTATAGTGTCAGTGTTCAGGTAATACAGCGATCACCAGTGATATTATGCACAGGACCGCTGTATATAGTATACAGTGTATAGTGTCAGTGTACAGGTAATACAGTGATCACCAGTAGGGATGAACGAGTACTGAAGTATTCGGACTCGCTATACTCGTACCGAGTATACCCTAATACTCGGGTATTCGGTACGAATAGCGAGTCCAATGAAAGTCAATGGAAAATGCGAGTAATTGTCTGCTGGACAATACAAAGCGGTCTGGGGGCTGAGGAAAAGGCTGAAAAATGTGTAAATGTTAAAAAATGTATGCTGTAAACAAATGTATATAACATGGGGGCACCTGGTCAGGGGCTGCATGATTGTTTTTACACCACTGCTTCACTAGACTGTACAAACACTATCTGAAGTCCTGTGTTTTTTTGCCGGAAGAGCGGGACTCGTACGCCACTTACGCAGTGCCAGTGATATATCAGAAGAGACGTAAGAGCGACTGATGATGGAGGCGATCTTCTGACAGCTAAGTGTGTAAGTGGTGTAAGGAGCGCAATCTGCCCTAGGGACTGTGTTATGGTTAACGCAGGAAGAAGCCACCCATCATCATCATCATCATCATCAAAAGGGATTCACAATTATAAAGCTTGGACTACTGTCCTTGTTGTGCCACTGCCCAATGTGTAGGCATAGATTTAGTATATTCAAAACATTAGCCCTAGGGGCTGTATCATGGTTGAAGAAGGAAGCAAAGCAGGTCTAGCATAGAGGTGGCCGTGCCCATTGTCCATGCATAGCCATAGTGTCTCCAAAAATTAGCCCAAGGGGCTGTATCATAGTTGATGAAGGAAGCAAGACAGGTCTGAAGGGCCAAACAATTATGATGAAGCTAGGACTACTAGCATAGAGGTGGCCGTGCCAGGTGTCCAGGCATAGCAATAGTGTCTCCAAAAATCAGCCCTAGGGGCTGTATCATGGTTGATGAAGGAAGCAAGGCAGGTCTGAAGGGCCAAACAATTATAATAAAGCCAGTACTACTAGCATAGAGGTGGCAGTGCCCAGAGTCCAGGCATAGCCATAGTGTCTCCAAAAATTAGCCCAAGGGGCTGTATCATAGTTGATGAAGGAAGCAAGACAGGTCTGTGTCACGTCACCACTTCCTTCTGCCGTGCCACCGCTCCCTGTGCCCCGTCGGACTCACCAGATTGCAGTTTCCCGGCGCGTCCCCGTCTGTGCCCCTGCTCTGACGACAGCGCTTACTTCCTCCCGGGAGCGCGCTCCCCGCAGCCCTCTCCATGCACTAGCACTTCCTCCTCTCTGAGCCGGTCACTCCACCAGGTCCTCTCTATGGTCAGGAGGACCCTGACCCGGGAGCTCCTCCCCACGCTCCCATATCAGGCCGTCGCTCCCTAGTGACGCTGCCTGATTGTCACTTGCCTTCCCTTGTGATTCTGGCCCCTCTTGCTGGCGTTCGCCGCTGCCGCTTCCTCCACGTCTCGTCTCCTGTCTCACTCTCTCATATATGTTACCTGTTCTCTCCTATGTTCCAGTGTTCCTGCCTTGCCAGCCCACAGCTCCATTCTCCTGTGTTCCTGCCGTTCTACCCTGGTCCAGTCTCATGTGTTCCTGCCGCTCTACCCCGGTCCAGTCTCCTGTGTTCCTGCCGTTCTACCCTGGTCCAGTCTCATGTGTTCCTGCCGCTCTACCCCGGTCCAGTCTCCTGTGTTCCTGCCGTTCTACCCCGGTCCAGTATCCTGTGTTCCTGCCGTTCTACCCCGGTCCAGTCTCTTGCGTTCCTGCCGTTCTACCCCAGTCCAGTCTTCTGTGCTTCTGCCCTAGGTACCAGCTGCTGCGGTAATAGTTTCCTCTGGGCCTGTCCCTAACACTCCCTGTATAGGGGGTGGTCCACCTAGTCCGCTCGCCCAGGGGAGGTTCGTTGCCGTGGTCCAGTGGGTTCACCTTCAGGGTTTCTAACAGTATGATCAGGCCATGAATCCCACTGGTGCCTCAGCAGCCACCCAGAAGGAACTGGCGACTCTACGTGACAACCAGGTCCGCATTATGACTTTCTTAAAGTCTATGGAATCCCGGTTATCGGCACTACAGCCCTCTGATCCCGGAAGTGCCTCTCAGCTGGCCAGTCTCCAGCAGGAACTGGTCCAGCAACGCGATACTCAGGGCCATATTTTAAATTATATGGCCTCGGTGGACAGTCGACTCCTCTCTCTCCAGTCTGCCGCGGCTGCTCCCGCTCAGGCGCTGCTTCTACATCCACCGCCCCGTTTAGTTAAGCCTCCGTGGTATGGCGGAGACCCCCGATTGTGCAGGGAGTTCCTTAACCAGTGCCAATTGCACTTTGAGTTGCTACCTCAGCAATATCCCACGGATCGTGCCAAGGTGGCTTTTATGGTATCCCACTTGGAGGGCGAGGCATTGGCCTGGGTAAACCCCCTCTGGGAGCAAGACGATCCGGTGGTTTCCCAGCTTTCCACGTTCCTCGAGACCTTTCGCAAGGTCTTTGACGAACCGGGACGCCTGGCCTCAACTACGGAGTCCCTCCTTAACCTCCGCCAGGATACTCTCTAGGTGGGCCAATATGCCATTCAGTTTCGCACCCTGGCCTCTGAGCTCGGGTGGAATAACGAGGCTTTGGTGAGAGCATTTTGGTGGGGCTTGTCTGCTCGTATCAAGGACGAGCTGGCGGGTCGGGATACTCCCACGTCCCTGGAGGATCTCATTTCCCTGGCTACTCGCATTGACCTGCGATTCCAGGAGTGCTCCCGCGAGTCTGCCAGGGAGAGAAGACTTCCTCGTGTTTCCCTAGCAACCCGCAGCCCCTCCGGTCCGCAATTTGGCTCTACCTCCGCTGTCCCGGCGTCGGAACCCATGCAGGTAGATCGCCTCAAACCGGCAGAGCAGCGCCGGCAGGAGAGGTTCGACAAGGGACTCTGTCTGTACTGCGGCAGTTCCTCCCATCTTCTGCGCTCCTGTCCAGTGAGGCCGGGAAACGCCTCCGCCTAGGACAGGTAAGAGAGGCCTCCCTAGGTGTTAGTGATACCTCTCTCCCCTTGACCCTTTCTGTCCTATTGAATCTTGGTTCCTCCCGCGTCTTTGAGCTGGCCTATATTGATTCAGGGGCTGCCGGGAATTTCATCCAGCTCGAGGCGGTCAAAAATTTTGCGGATACCTTGGAGTCTCCTCAGCAGTTAGCTTCTGTCGACGGCGCTCCCCTGCGGGAGGTCGTTACCCTGGTCACCGAAGAGGTGGAATTACAAGTCGCAGCCCTACATCGGGAGAAGATAGCCTTCTTGGTATTGCCCTCGCTATCCCACATGCTCCTCTTAGGTCTTCCGTGGTAAAGGACCCATGAGCCCGTCCTCGATTGGCGATCTGGGGACATTCTTCGTTGGGGTCAGTCGTGCCACTCTTCATGTCTTCTTCCCGTTCAGCCAATCAAGTCGCCTAGGATTCCAACGGCGCCCGGGGTTTGCCTTCAGCCTATTGGTCCTTCGTGGACGTTTTCAACAAAAAAGAGGCAGAGTGCCTGCCCCCACATCGTCCTTATGACTGCCCCATCGATTTCGTTCCAGGTTCTACACCACCCCGGGGCCGAATTTATCCCTTGAATCCTCTCGAATCTCAAGCCATGTCTGAGTACGTCCAGGAAAATCTGGCTAGAGGTTTTATCCGGAAGTCTTCCTCACCCGCAGGCGCGGGCTTCTTTTTCGTGAAGAAGAAGGATGGGGCTCTTCGTCCAGGCATCGACTACCGGGGCCTCAATGATATCACTATCAAGAACAATTATGATGAAGCTAGGGCTACTAGCATAGAGGTGGCGGTGCCCAGTGTCCAGACATAGCCATAGTGTCTCCAAAAACTAGCCCAAGGGGCATGATACCATGGTTAATAAAGGAAGGAGGGTCTCACTCTCATCACAAGTGCCTCCGATGGGAAAAATTAATTAACGTAACATTGTTTTTAGCTTATTGACCATGAGGTACATGAGTCAGAAGCAGGTTTTGAAAACATGTGTAAGAAGAAGAAAAGGGGCTTGTGTGGGAAGGGATGGATGTGATCACCAATTTTAAAAATAAAATGTGTTGGGTGACTTTAGGTTGGGATACTGTCGTCTGGAGGGCTTAAATACTGTTGCAAAATCCAGTCCTTGTTAAATTTTATCAGAGTCAGCCTGTCTGCATTCTCTGTTGTCAACTGTGTGCGTTAATCTGTGATGATTGCCCCAGCGGCACTGAAAACATGCTCTGACATCACACTAGCAGCAGGGCAAGCCAGCACCTCCAAGGCATAGGAGAGATCGGGCCAACTATGCAGCTTGGATACCCAGTAAATAAACGGTACAGAAGCGTCAGGAAGGACGCAGGTATGGTCACTTAGATAGTCGTTGACCATCTTGTTCAACTTCTCCCTCCTTGACATTGCTACTGTTCCAGCTAGTCCTTGGTGTTGAGCCGGTTTATTGAAAATAGCCCAATTTGTGGACATTTTACCACCACCTCTTTTGGACCTGCTTGGTGTATCTCTCCCCATTAATGCATGCTGTTGTATAGAGCTGGTATGTCTGCTAGCAGTGGTGTCTGAGGATGCTGTTGCCATCAAATGATTGACAATGGCCTTCTTGAAGGATTCCATTGTGAAACCCCTTGGTGACTGCAACAGTAGCGAAGGAAATTTGTCCTTGTACCGTGGGTCTAGAAAGGTAGCCAACCAGTATAGGTTGCTATTGAAAATATGGATTACGCGAGGGTCTTGGCACAGACAGTCAGATATGAAGTGTGCCATGTGTGCCAAGCTGCAAAGAGGCAAATGTTCTGTGACCCCTGAAGGAGGAATAATACCCATCCTCTCCTCACACTGACTCTCCTCCTCCACCTCCTCCTCTTCAGCCCACCCATGCTGGACAGACATGAAGCTGGGGTTGGGATTTCCCTCTGTAGCATGAGGTGTCACCTCGGTAACACTGAAAAAGAAGTCCTCTCCCTCCTCATTTTCATCATCATCTTCATCCCCCAATGTTACCTGATCATATCGGCTGGACTGGGTAGGATCACCCGTTGTGAAATCTTGCTCCATACCCAGCTGCTGGGCATGCAAAGATTCAATTTTTTGATTCTGCAGCGATTTTTTTCAGCAGACATAGCATAGGGATGGGTACGGTGATAATAGCCTTATCACCGCTCACAAGCTTGGTGCAGTACTCAAAGTTATCAAGCACCTCACAAATATCAGCGATCCACACCCACTCGACAGTTGTTATGTGTCTTGGCTGAGTCTCAGTGTGACGGGCATGTTTAAGCTGGTATTCAGAAAGTGCCCTCTGCTGCTCACTAACCCTTGCCAGCATATTATATGTTGAGTTCCACCGTGTTAGCAGGTTGTAAATAAGTCTGTGGTTTGGCAAATTAAATTGCTTTTGAAGCCCTGCAAGACTGGCAACAGCGGTTGAGGAGTGGCGGAAATGGGCACAAATACGGCGCACCTTCTCAAGTAGGTATGGCAAGTCAGGGTATGTTTTTATAAATTTCTGCACCACCAGGTTCAGAACATGAGCCATGCATGGCACGTGTACCAGCTTCCCAAGCTTTAAAGCCGCCACCAGGTTACGCCCATTGTCACAGACAACCAGGTTGGAGTTGCAGTGGGGAGAGCCACTGATCTGTCTGTTGTTTTATTCCTTGCCACAGCTCTGCTGCAGTGTGTGGTGTTTCACCTAAGCAGATCAGCTTCAGCAGAGCGTTTTGCCGCTTTGCCGATGCGCTGCTGCACAGCTCCCAACTTGGGAGTGATGTGGGGGGTAATTCAGCATAGGATGATGAGGCGGAGGAGGAGGAAGTGGGGAGACTGGACGTATATGATGAGGCGGAAACTCTGATTGAGGTTGGGCCAGCTATTCGTGGCGTGGGTAGGATATGTGTTGATGGTCCAGTTTGAGACTTTGCCCCACCCTTCACCAGGTTGGGCCAGTGTGCTGTGACAGAGATGTATCGTCCCTGGCCACAAGTACAGTACTTGTCCACGTGTCTGTTGTAAGATGGACTTTACCGGTTACGGCGTTGGTGAGAGCATGCTTTAGATTGTTTAAAACATGCTGGTGTTACGCGGGGATGGCACACCGGGAAAAATAGTGCCAGCTGGGAACCGAGTATCGTGGGGAAGCCACAGCCAAAAGATCACGGAAAGACTGTATTCTCACAAGCCTAAACAGCAACATCTCCACAGCTAGCAACTTGGCAAGGTGCGCGTTCAGTATTTGTGCTTGTGGGTGTGTGGCTTGGTATTTACCCGTCCTTTCATACATCTGTGGCACGGACAATTGGACGCTTTCCTGGGACAAACAAGTGGATGAGCTTGTTGTGGCCTGTGTCTGTGCAACTGCAGCTTGTGAGCAAGAGGTATGATGATCACCTGCTTCCTGCCCAGCAGATTGGAAAGGACGTATCACAGGCGACATGGCAGTGGGTCGACCCGCAGTCGCAGACACTGATTTGGTACCCTGTTGGTCAGCCCACCGACTAGGGTGCTTGGCTGCCATGTGTTTCCGCATACTGGTGGTGCTTTGGTTGCCTTTGTCCTGGCCTCTGCTCAGCTTCCTATGGCAGATGCTACAGATGACAACATTTGGTTCAGAAGGACTAGCGGAAAAAAATTTCCAGACAGCGGCTGAACGCACCCTTGCCTTGACTTGTGGCACAGAGGGATTGCTCTTGGCAACAGTTGACACAGTTCGCACTCTGCTCAAACCAGTAGCCCTTGGTGCCTTTGTTGATGCTACTTATCCACCTACATCCTCTGTGCTGCTGTGCTGGCTATGCGTGCCAACGGCCCAGGTCGGATCGGTGGCCTCATCATCGACCACCTCGTCGTCCATGTCATCCTCCTTCCGTGTTGATATTGGCGACTGGCCAGATAGCAACTGTGTGTCATCATCATCAGCCTCCACCTCTTCACCCGGTATTGCATGTGGCTGAAAGTGGCTTTCTTCTGGACGTGGGGTTTCAAATATTTGGCCATCTTCAACAGACGATACCCCCTCACATTCCTCTTCAATGTCATGCAGTGAGAGGCGAGAGGCAATGTAAGGAAATGGATCAAACAGATCCTCGGCGTGACCAAGGTTGGTGTCAAATGTTTCCTGTGACTCCTTACAGGGTGATGAACTAGGAACAGGGTGAGAATAGGATGACCCTGCGTTATCTGTATGGACAGTAGACTGTTTTCTGTTTTGTCATGGACGATTGGGTGCTGCTAGAACATTTCGTTGAGGCCTTATCAGCCATCCAAGACAGTATATGCTCTTGTTCTTCTGGCTTCCAGGCCTGTTTATGTTGCAGACCGGGAAATTTCACAAGGAACCTAGATGCATCAACCTTCTTCGATCTCCCAGACTCTGTGCCTTGTTGGGCAACAACGACCCCACATCCACGTCCCTGTCCCTTCACAACAGCTTTTTTAGGAATTTTGGATTTTTCTGCCATAGTTGCAGATGCAGATATTGGGGAACAAGGAGCAGTTAGTGCTTTCTGGAAGGTAGCACTACAGCCTAGTACTGCTTTGTGTTTTACAAACAGCACCGCAGCAGCAGAAAAAATTGCCCTGAGGTTTAAGGTGAGATTACGCACCCCAGTAACCACACAAGACAGCGGTGCTGCCACTAAAAAATTGCCCTGAGGTTTAAGGCAAGAATACGCAGCCCAGACACCACACAAGACAGCGGTGCTGGCTGCGTGTCAGTTGTGCAGTACCGTGTGTGCGTACTATTCGCTGTGATTATGTGAACACAGCACCGCAACAGTACAAAAAAACTGCCCTGAGGTTTAAGGCAAGAATACGCAGCCCAGACACCACACAAGACAGCGGTGCTGGCTGCGTGTCAGTTGTGCAGTACTGTGCATGCTATTCGCTGTGAACACAGCACCGCAACTGCACAAAAAAACTGCTCTGAGGTTTAAGGCAAGAATACGCAGCCCAGACCCCACACAAGACAGCGGTGCTGGCTGCGTGTTAGTTGTGCAGTACCGTGCGTGCTATTCGCTGTGAACACAGCACCGCAACTGCACAAAAAAACTGCCCTGAGGTTTAAGGCAAGAATACGCAGCCCAGACACCACACAAGACAGCGGTGCTGGCTGCGTGTCAGTTGTGCAGTACCGTGCGTGCGTCCTATTCGCTGTGAATACAGCACCGCAACTGCACAAAAAAACTGCCCTGAGGTTTAAGGCAAGAATACGCACCCCAGACACCACACAAGACAGCAGTGCTGACTGCGTGTCAGTTGTGCAGTACCGTGTGTGCGTACTTTTCGCTGTGATTGTGTGAACACAGCACCGCAACAGCACAAAAAAATTGCCCTGAGGTTTAAGGCAAGAATACGCACCCCAGACACCACACAAGACAGCGGTGCTGGCTGCGTGTCAGTTGTGCAGTACCATGTGTGCTATTCGCTGTGAACACAGCACCGCAACTGCACAAAAAACTGCCCTGAGGTTTAAGGCAAGAATACGCAGCCCAGACCCCACACAAGACAGCGGTGCTGGCTGCATGTCAGTTGTGCAGTACCATGTGTGCTATTCGCTGTGAACACAGCACCGCAACTGCACAAAAAACTGCCCTGAGGTTTAAGGCAAGAATACGTAGCCCAGACCCCACACAAGACAGCGGTGTTGGCTGCGTGTCAGTTGTGCAGTACCGTGCGTGCGTCTTATTCGCTGTGAACACAGCACCACAACAGCACAAAAAACTGCTCTGAGGTTTAAGGCAAGAATACGCACCCCAGACACCACACAAGACAGCGGTGCTGGCTGCGTGTCAGTTGTGCAGTACCGTGCATGCTATTCGCTGTGAACACAGCACCGCAACTGCACAAAAAACCTGCCCTGCAGGGGTAAATGTGACCTAAAAAAAAGCTGGGAAAACGGTCACTACTCAGTCCCACCCTGACCTTATACTTTCAGCTCTGAAAAAAGCTTTTGGGTTTCACAGAGGATTTCTGGCTGATTTGAACCAAAAAAACACAACTCTCCCTAGCAGCTGCTCACACTCTCCCTACACTAGCTGTGTTCTGCACGCAATGTGCAGAAAATGGCGGCGGCAGGGCTTAGGACGCTCATAGGAGTAGTAATGCCGCCCACAACCAAGAAGGGTGCGGCATTACTGTGATTGGCAACTGCTGGGCGGGAGAACCGAATAGCGAGGCGAGTAGTGAAATACTCGCTATTTTCCGAGTACCGCAAGTACCGCATTACTCGCCGAGTGACGAGTTCACACAAATATGCTCACTCATCCCTAATCACCAGTGACATTATACACAGGAGGTCTGTATAAAGGGCCTTTTACACATAGCGATATCGCTGGCAATATTGCTAAAGCGTCACCGATTTTGTGACGCAACATGTGACACCTCCAACCAGTTCCCCCCCCCCCGCTGGATATCGCTGATGCTCCTCTTGTGCTCGGAACAGGTCCTCTAGGCAGAGGCCGGCTGGGATACTGTATCCCTTGCCGGGGGCAGACCGGGCAGTGGAAGCTCGTGACATTTGGGATCGCGCCCAGCATGCCATTCCAGCCCCTAAGGAGAGAATGAGGGCATCCGCCGACACACATCGGCGCCCCACTCCAACTTTTGGTCCTGGCGACTTAGTGTGGCTCTCTGCCTGAAATATCAGGCTGCGGTCAACACCATTGTGGGACGCAGGGTGGTGCGTGGCAAAAAGTTTTATTTGGTGGATTGGAAGGCTCAGAGGGGAGGGGGCCCTAGGAGGGGGGGTAATGTAAGGCGTCGGCTTCCTGCAGTGGCAAAGCAGGAATCCAGAGCCTCACGTTCAGCAGTCTCCCATTCTCCATCGACTGCAGAGGAGCTTGCTCAGCAGCCCCGTCGTTCCCGACGTTCTGCTCAGACCAGCTCTGTGGGTCTGGCTGTTGCTGCCACCTCTGGGCCAGCAATAGCGATGCAGGATGCTCAGCAGCAAGCCACTCCAGAGGCTAAGTCCTTCCGTCGCTCCAGTGAGAGATCTCCATTGGAGATCGGGAGTCACATGCATAGGTCCTTCTCCAGATCTGATTGGTCCATCTCAGGGATGTGGAAGCTTCCAGGAAGCTTCCGGAAGGTCCCAGCTATAAAAGGTTCGCATGGCTGCTCGGCCATGTGGGCCGCCCTCCCAGGGCCGTGGGGTACTCGGTACCGGGCCGGTGTCAGGGAGATGTGTCACAGCAGCGGTGACCCGGTTCGTGGCCCTGGGCGCCCAAGTAATGGGGGAAGTTAAATGGTGGTGGAATGTAGCTAAATTAATAGTTTGTGACGCCACCTGTGGTGTTCGGCAAGTGAGGTGTTAAGCCGACGCTGCTTGCCGATCCTCTGGGGCTGGTGGTGTGTTGCAGCCAAGATGGTGAAGCTCCCCACAGGTGAAGCTGTAGCCCCAGGGCAGTGTAGATGTGGAATTAGAGGAGAGGCACAATCGCTGTAGAAGCCGGTACCCTGATGTAGCGGTGCCGGGTGCGTTGGCACAAGAATGAATGGAGGACAACAGGGCTTGTAGTTCCAAAGCTTTACTCACAGTCTGTAGTACACACAGGTGCCTGCCTCTGTGCCGTGTCCTCCGGGTCAGGGACTCCGTCAACCTCCAGGCAAGATGGAATGCTGCCTTCCAACACTCCGCCAACATGTGCCTTTCTGAACGTCTCCTCTATAGCACCTTTAAGTGTGAAGTACTCCTAGTACTGAGTTACACTGGAGTGCCTCCTGACAGATGTTCTCAAGATCTCTACTTGTACGGCAGACAGCTGTAGCCTGCTTCGGGGACTCCTTACTCCTGAGTCCCGGCTCTCTATCCAAATTGCTGTTGTGCCCCCAAGTCTTAGATGGGAGTAGTGCATTTACAGCCCACTACTCCACCGGTGTCTGCTGCAGGACCATTAGCATCCATACAACCTCCAGGACTGGGCCCCGGCCTTGCGCTTAGAACTTCTAGGCAGGGTTCTCTCCTAACCCACGTCCTCTCTGTTCCCTTTTACTCCTTTGTTCCGTACTAATCTCTCTCTTATGGAAGATCAGGTTTCAGTTCAATGTCTTTCTCCTTCTTTCCTTTCCCGTGCCAGCAGACCCAGGTCACTGAAGTCTGCTGCAGCACCTTCTTCCTCCATCCCTCTCTCCGGGATCTTCTTTCCTCACTCCTCTCTGAGTGACTTCCTCTCTCAGACTGCCCTACTGTCTGACTGACCTGTAATTCTAAACCTTCCCGCTCTTTTATTTATTCTCAACTCCACCCGTCTCCCAGCACATTTAGTGTTTCAAGCAGGGAACCACCAAAGGTGCTCTGCTACTCTCCAAGCAAAGAGCCGCAATGTGGCTTTGCTGAACTACTCTGTTGTGTGGGATGCAGATGTTGGAGTGTGGTCAGGAGCCTCCAACTTACCTGGATGGTGGGGCACCACACCTCAGGAGGAGGTGCAGTACCTCTGTGGCGACTGAGCCTCAGGGGCGCCACATACCCCCCGTTAAACACAGCATGTCCGCGGGCTGCAAAGCAAACAAAATTGACAACACAGGAACATGCAAAATTTTTGTAATGCTAAGCAAACATTTCTTATACTAAACTTCCCAATGTCGGAGGCACTCATTCTTGAACGTTGCAAACAATTCTTAATTAACTATCTAAAATCTTAAGTCAAAAGTGCAATTTTTAATACAATACGTAATTCAAAGTGCTATTGTCTGTTACTCACTATCACTTCAGTATTCTTCATCAATACATTTCTTTCCATCTTTAGTGCACATTTTATACTTTCTTTTAACTCTGAGTGACAACCGTGTTGCCTGGTTCATCATCTACATTTTCAATTCTTTATTCAAATCTCTCAGCTCTGTATCAAAACATCCGTAATCCTATATAAAAGCCATTTCCTAGTTACCAATACTCTCATAAGACACATCATTATCAAATACTTCACATTAAAACTTTCAACAATTCTTGTAAACGCTGGACACTGCTCCCAGCCGGGATCTCTTGCAGTGTCCTTTGATTGGAGTCATACTCCAGATGAGGTAGACCTTATCTTCGCAAAGTGTCTATGTAAAACCAAGAGAGGGCACCTAAAGAGGTGCAAACTATGTACAATTGCAGTTCTGGACCATTCAGCGTTCATGATCTCTGTAGTTCAAGTATAAAGGCTGCCAACAAAACAGGGGAACACTGGAAAAAACCCTAAACTAAAACATAATAGAAAACAAAGCACAACTGTGCAAATACCCTCCTGGGTAACGAGATTTACTAATGGTTGTTGTTCCCTCCTGGGGTTCTGGAAGCTGATGACTGGGAACTGCTACCAGATGAGATACTTTGGGTGTCTTCATCCTGCTGCTGGTTGCTTGCCAAGTGACAGGTTTGTGGCAGCTGATGTGATTGCCGACTGGGGTCTTGTAGCTGTGGTAAAGGGAACCCATGATGCATATCGATACCCATCAACTATTCCTCATCGACGGGTGGTTCCGCTGCTCTGGTGAGTGGCCTAGCACCTGAAGGATGCCACAGCTTGTTGGCGCTGATAGGCGACTACATGGGGACTCGGCAGCCAAGGGATCCCGAGGTCACTAACCCAAAGTGACCTAGACTCCTCCAATCCCCGAAGATGCCGAATCGTGCGCACCTGTTCCAGCCGTACCCTTCTCAGTAAGGACCTCTTCCACCTCCCCATTTCCGACAGTCTAGTGCCCCCAGCTGACTCTTCCAACTGCCCCATTTCGAGTTCCCACAAATCAGCCTCTGACAACGTGAATTCGGGGGGCAACCCATTAGGAGGGCCGGGGTATATACCTGGTGCCTCCCAGCGGTGCGGTCTCTGCTCCGGTGCAGGCATAGTGGCAGTGGACGCTGCTCGGTGGGACACCGGAGATGGCGGTGGAGCTAACGGCGGCTCCGGGTCCGCAGGGGTCTCTGGCAGGACCTGCGCAGCCGCGTCAGGTATGGGCGGAAGCTCCTTTTCCTCCGCTTCGGCTCCCGGAGCCTCATACAATTCTTCCTGTGGCGGCAGCGAAGGGGCTCAGGATGCTGCCGGTGGTGTGATGGCGGCAGGCTCCACAGAATCTGCCTGGGGAAGCTCCAGTGCAGCAGCGGCGGTTATCGCAGGCGTAGGCCCCTCCCGGGCGTGTTGCCAGTTCAGCCTCCACAGGGCCTCCTGCCTCAGTCGCAAACATTGGGTCAGCCGGGCAATCTCCAGCTGCCATCGATTCATATTAGAAGCAGGGTCCGAGCCTTCAGCCATGGCGCCGGGGAGATCCGCTTCCCCGTGCTCCGCAGGCCTCCTTCCCTCTTCTTTCATCATGGCTGTCATGATCTGAAGTGATCTGACAGTTTTAAATTGCACTGGGTGAACTTTTTTTACTTTGGAAAGTTCCAAGGTGTCTTGACTGTCCCCGGTGGTGGTGAGTGGTATTGCACTTTAGGGTTTTTTGCACTTAATTATGGATCAGGTGTGACACCCTATAAAGGTGTGCTCAGGGTGTTCACTCACTGGCTGTGATATTGTGAGATTGTTTTCACTCTGAGTGGGAGAGCCTGGAGGAAGGATGGAGCTGGTGAGGAGTCCTGCGCAGCTTAGCCAGGGGGGATGTGTTTCAGCTATGGTGTCTGGACGAAGGGCTGGCATGGCGTGGTGGAGTCACAGTGATGGTGTCGGCGGGAAGTGTCTGCATGGACTGGTGGAGTGGCGACTATGGAGAGTGGCACTCACCATGTGGGACTTGGCTGCTGAACTGGACTCAAGCATGCTCGACTTTGGGTCAGAAGCTGAACTCATCCTTGGGACTCTGGTTCTAAGCAGCTGCAACTGGTGGTGGACTCTGCTCCAAGACTGCACTAAGGTGAAGGGTCCTGTTATGGTGATGGATCCGGGTGGAGGAGAAGATGCACGCAGGTGGTGGGCTCTGTTGCTAGGAGCGCACGCAACAGAGCAAAGCTAAGTGGTGTTTCCCCTGTATTGTCTCTTTCCTCGTGTGTTATTAGTGCAGTGGTGGGATTAGTCTCCGCACCGACCCATTCCCTAGTGAGGGTTTAGGGTCAGGGTGAGCAAGGGCGTTAAGGTACGCGTGCGGCGACAGGTGCGGAGCCTGTTTAGGGAATGTAAGGAGTGCAGGGACACTGGCTCAGGGGAGCTTAGGAGGTCTCCATGTCAACATTCCCTATCGCAGGGCCCACCATTGTTAAAGTTTCCCAGGTTCCCCCTTTATCATTTGATTTATTGTATAACGTGTAATACCTAAATTCGCCAGGTGGAGGCGGCGTATCCACCTGCACGTTCTATTGTTTAAATTCGCCCCACTGGAGGCGGTGTATCCAGGGTCACGTGTGTTATGGGTCCGCCTTGCGGTATCATCTGCGTCCCGACACACGTGACCGTGACAATGGCGTTCTGGCGTTCTTCCTGCCTCGGCCCCTTTCCCGCCACTGGCTTCTGCCCCTCCTTCTTGGGGCGGCATCTTCTTCCAGCGCCTCCATACCAAGCCAGTATACGAACACCTCGGGGGGGTGGGCCATGTTGCTGTCACATAGTAATTCAGGCAGGGGAGGCCCAAGACTGTTTGCGGTCTTTTCCTAGGACCTCCCATATCGTCACGCCCTTCTCCGCGACCGGCCATTTTTAATGTTAATTTTACAGTCTATTAAATTGGGTCTTCTGCACATTCTCAAAAGTTCCAAGTCCAACAAATCTTAGGCACACAGAACCCGATGGCATCGGGTCTCATCATCCTGTTCGTGACGCCAAGTTGGGTCGCCCTCCCAGGGCCGTGGGGTACTCGGTACCGGGCCAATGTCAGGGGGATGTGTCACAGCAGCGGTGACCCGGTCCATGGCCCTGGGCGCCCAAGTAATGGGGGAAGTTGAATGGTGGTGGAATGTAGTTAAATTAATAGTTTGTGACGCCACCTGTGGTGTTCGGCAAGTGAGGTGTTAAGCCGACGCTGCTTGCAGATCCTCTGGGGCTGGTGGTGTGTTGCAGCCAAGATGGTGAAGCTCCCCACAGGTGAAGCTGTAGCCCCAGGGCAGTGAAGTACTCCTAGTACTGAGTTACACTGGAGTGCCTCCTGACAGATGTTCCCAAGAACTCTACTTGTACGGCAGACAGCTGTAGCCTGCTTCGGGGACTTCTTACTCCTGTGTCCCGGCTCTCTATCCAAATTGCTGTTGTGCCCCCAATTCTTAGATGGGAGTAGTGCCCACTACTCCACCGGTGTCTGCTGCAGGACCATTAGCATCCATACAACCTCGGGGACCGGGCCCCGACCTTACGCTTAGAACTTCTAGGCAGGGTTCTCTCCTAACCCACATCCTCTGTTCCCTTTTACTCCTTCGTTCCGTACTAATCTCTCTCTTATGGAAGATCAGATTTCAGTTCAATGTCTTTCTCCTTCTTTCCTTTCCCGTGCCAGCAGACCCAGGTCACTGAGGTCTGCTGCAGCACCTTTTTCCTCAATCCCTCTCTCTGGGATCTTCTTTCCTTACTCCTCTCTGAGTGGCTTCCTCTCTCAGACTGCCCTACTGTCTGACTGACCTGTAATTCTAAACCTTCCCGCTCTTTCATGTATTCTCAACTCCACCCGCCTCCCAGCACGTTTAGTGTTCCAAGCAGGGAACCACCAAAGGTGCTCTGCTACTCTCCAAGCAAAGAGCCGCAATGTGGGCCACCTGGATGGTGGGGCACCACACCTCAGGAGGAGGTGCAGTACCTCTGTGGCGACTGAGCCTCAGGGGCGCCACACATGCGCTAGTATAGACTCTAGTTGCTAACTGTGTGAATGATGACGGATGTTTGGACTTGCAAATGAGTCATTAAGACTCCCCTCCCTCTGATATTACGTGTGTTGATAGGGAACTAGTGATAGAGTCAGCGCCAGTCAGTGGCAAGCTACAGGCCACAGTACGCATCCGCCACAGTGCTAGCGTCCGACAGTGTGCCTGCTGCCGGGCATTGTCGTATTGCGGCAGTGTCTGTCGCCGCGCTGCAGTCAGCAGTACTTCTTGGCGTACGCGGTTGCGACGCCGCACGCACGGTAGGTCAAGAGGGACGCGGACCCTGTGTCTTGGGCCCAAGTCCTGTGACCATATACCGTGCGTGCATTCCACTGTGTCCTGTGACATCAACAGGCTCGGTCTCTGTATTTAACGCCTCGGCGCCTCTGTGAAGGAACAGAGACCGCCCAGCGCACTCCAGGTGACGTTCAATCCGCGTGCGTTATACCGTCATATAGTGCGTCTGCCATTACATAGCAGCAGCGTAACACCTTCTGCACGTTGGACCCCAGGCGGCGAATGCACTTATTATTATTTATTATTTAGTGCGTTACGCCGTCCCTAACATTATACTAGCGTCAGGGTCTGGCTAGTAATGGCGGACCAGCAGCACCTACGGCAGTACATTCAGCAGCTGGAGGGCAGGTTGGCAACCCTCGAGAGTTCCACCTCAGCTGCGAATGCTACAGCGGCTGCTGCCCAGGCAGTCGCAGAGGCTGTCTCGCGTGGGGCCACATCCACGCATTCGCCGACAAGATCCGGCCTCCCGTTGCACGATAAATTTTCTGGTGACAGCGCCACCTGTAGGGGTTTCGTGAGCCAGTGCTCTATCCAGCTCATTACTGGCCGCGCGATTCCCAACAGAGCGGGCTAAGGTGGGGTTTATCGTCTTCCTCCCAAGAGTGCATTCCACTGAGTCCTGTGACGTCAACAGGACCCCGGGCGGCGAACGCAGTTATTATTATTTATTATTTAGTGCGTTCCGCCATCCCTAACAACCCTCAACGCCCCACACTATGTACCTCCCGCTGTAACCCTAACCCCGATTCATTATATTTACATGCCCCTCCCACCCCAAATCATTGTCATGTCTTTCTCTCCCACCCTCTATTCATTATCAACTGTTCTACACTACAATCAATACATCATTTACTCCCCCACCCTCAATATTCATTATTTGTTCTTCCCCTAGATCATCATTTGCTCTCCCCACCCCCACCTTCAATTCATCATTTGCTCTCCCCACCCCCCACCTTCAATTAAATTGCTGTGCCCCGTCACTCACACTGAATTCATCATTTGCAGTCCCCCGTCCTCTACCCTGCTTCATCATTTGCAGCCCCCCCACTTTAATTTGAAGTCCACTTACTTCATGCATTGCAGTCCCCTGTCACCCCCTCACTTCATCTGCAGTACCCTTCATCATTTGCAGCCCCCAATCCCCCTTCCATTTCATCATATGCAGTCCCCCCTCAGACACTTCATCATGTGCAGTCCCCTTCCCCCCTTCATCATGTGCAGTCCCCCTTACCCCCCACTTCATCATGTGCAGTCCCCCTTACCCCCCACTTTATGTGCAGCCCCACTCCCCCCACTTCATTATGTGCAGTCCCCTTACCACCACATCATCATATGCAGTCCCCCCTACCCCCATATCGTCATGTGCAGTCCCCCTTCCCCATATCATGTGAAGTCCCCCTTACCCCCACTTCATGTGCAGTCCCACTTACACCCCATTTCATCATGTGCAGTCCCCCTTACCCCTCACTTCATCATGTGCAGTCCCCCTTACCCCTCACTTCATGTGCAGCCCTACTCCCCTTCATCATGTGCAGTCCCCCTTACCCCCCAGTCATCATGTGCAGTCACCCTTACACCCACATCATCATATGCAGTCCCCCTTACCCCCACATCATCATGTGCAGTCCCCCTTACCCCCACATCATCATGTGCAGTCCCCCTTACCCCCACATCATCATGTGCAGTCCCCCTTACCCTCACATCATCATGTGCAGTCCCCCTTACCCTCACTTCATGTGCAATCCCCCTTACACCCCAATTCATCATTTGCAGTCCTCCTTACCCCCACTTCATCATGTACAGCCCCCCTTAGCCCCACTTCATCATGTGCAGCCCCGCTCCATCATGTGCAATCCCCCTTACTCCCCCACTTCATCATGTGCATTCCCCCTTACCCCCACTTCATGTGAAGCTCCACTCCCCTTCATCATGTGCAGTCCCCCATACCCACAGTCATCATTTGCAGTCACCATTACCCCCACATCATAATGTGCAGTCCCCCTTACTCCCACTTCATGTGCAGTCCCCCTTACCCCCCACTTCATCATGTGCAGCCCCACTCTCCCCACTTCATCATGTGCAGCCACACTCCCCCCACTTCATCATGTGCAATCCCCCCCTTACCCCCACTTCATGTGCAGCCCCATTCCCCTTCATCATGTGTAGTCCTCCTTACCCCTACTTCATGTGCAGCCCCACTCCCCCACTTTGTCATGTGCAGCCCCCACTTTGTCATGTGCAGCCCCACTCCCCCACTTCATCATGTGCAGCCCCACTCCATCATGTGGAGCCCCACACCCCGCACTTCATCATGTGCAGCCCCACTCCCCGCACTTCATCATGTACAGCCCCACTCCCCCACTTCATCATGTGCAGCCCCACTCCATCATGTACAGCCCCACTTCATCATGTGCAGCCCCACTTACCCCCACTCCATCATGTGCAGTCTCCTTTATCCCCCAAACTCCATCATGTGCAGTCCCCCTTACACCCCCCACTTCATCACTTGCAGTTACCTTCACCCCCTCACCCTGCTGCTGGGGGAAGCGGTCTGGGAGACATTTGCCTCTCTGCCACCCGGCCCAACCCGCCCCTGGGTTTGATAACCCCACAGCTGATCACGTAACCCAAGTACTGGGCTTACTCGAGCCCTATCACACATTTCTTGGGATTCGCCGTCAAGCCCGTGGCTCTAAGCGAATCTACCACTACTTGTACCTGGGACAATTGGGTATGCCAGTCAGTACTAAAGATGATAATGTCATCTAAGTATGCTGATGCATACTTCCGAAGGGGTTCCAGCACTATATCCATCAACTTCTGGAACATGGCAAGGGCCACGCGCTAGTTTAGTCACTCCAAGATTCCTCAATTACTCCCAGCTGAAGCATTTGTTTCACCTCACTTGTGATGGCTTGTCTCCGGGCCTCGGGCACATGGTACAGTTTCATTCGTACCCTTATGTGAGGCTCGGTTACAATGTCATGCTGGATGACAGAGGTACGACTGGATAAACGTGAGAATACATCAGTATTCCCTTGTACCAATTTCCGCACCTCTCGCCGCTGCTGTTTCGAGAGGGTGTCTCCTATCTTTACCTCTTCCTCAGCCTCCGTCCAGAGGGTCCACAGATGACATGTTGGGAGTCCCCTCCGCAAGCATACACTCCTGGTCCTTCCACACTTTCAACAGATTAACATGATACAATTGTTCTGGTTTTCTTTTCCCGGTCTGGTAAACTCGGTAGTTTACTTCGCCCACTTTTTCCCAAACTTCATATGGCGCTTGCCACTTGGCCATAAGCTTGCTTGCGGTGGTGGGCAACAAAACCAACACCCGATCTCCCGCGTTAAAGGTGCAGACCGTGGCCTTTTTGTTATATATGCGGCTCTGCGCTGCCTGAGCATCCACCAAATGCTCCGTTACTATAGGCATGACCAGTGCAATTCGGTCCTGCATGTTGGCCACATACTCAATGACACTCTTATGGGGTGTAGGCTCCTGCTCCCACGTCTCTTTGGCTATATCCAGCAGAACCCTAGGATGCCTGCCTTACAGTAGCTAAAAGGGTGAAAATCCTGGGGAAGTCTGCGGTAACTCCCAAATGGTGAACATCAAGTAGGGCAACAACATGCCCCAATCCCTTCCATTCTTGGAGACTACTTTCTTCAACGTGGATTTGAGGGTTTTGTTGAAGCACTCGACTAACCCGTCGGTCTGGGGGTAATACACCGACGTGCGCAACCGTTTTATTTTTAGAAGCTTGCACAGTTCCTTTGCCACTTTGGACATAAAAGGAGTCCCCTGATCAGTGAGGATCTCCTTCGGTAGCCCAAGGTGACAGAACATGGCAAACAACTCCTGGGCAATAAGTTTGGCTGAGGTGTGCCGAAGTGGAATGGCCTCCGGGTACCGGGTGGCGTAATCCACGACCACCAATATGTGTTGGTGACCCCAGGTAGATTTTACTATCGGCCCCACTAGATCCATCACAATCCGCTCAAAAGGTACCTCTATGATGGCAGAGGTACCAATGGATTCCAGTAGTTTGCAGTGGGTGAGGTCAGTTAGCACTCCGGACACGTGTCACAGTACCTCTGAACCTCAGCGTAGACCTTAGGCCAAAAAAAGTTGCAGTATGCATTTCTGCATCTTTTTGGCCT
Source organism: Dendrobates tinctorius (assembly GCF_039654945.1). Lineage (NCBI taxonomy): Eukaryota > Metazoa > Chordata > Amphibia > Anura > Dendrobatidae > Dendrobates > Dendrobates tinctorius. The sequence goes on along the minus strand of NW_027361825.1, from coordinate 24,735,001 downwards.
CTAAATGCCTTCCCAGCATGTTGGTGTGAGCAGAGGCATAGCTAGGGTTTTGGTTCGGGGGGGAGAAACTTCTGAGTGGGCCCTAACCAGAGAACCTCAGCAAATGACCGCGCTGTTGCCAAAAATAATCTATATATAAAAAAAACAATATTGATATTACCGCCACATGGTCAGTGGTAAATAATACCAATCCTACAGAACATATAAGTGATTACAGCAGAGTTACAGATAATGACTTACCGCTGACGTTCTTTCTGATGGAATCGTTCACTTTTCCTGTCTTTTTCATCTGGCCCAGACCGACATGACAATTCTCCAGCCAGGACTCGGCTGCAGAGAATACAACAAAGACACGTTTCACTTCTCATATTTTCAGTACTGTCACCAGTTGGACTATTCTCAACCTGCACAAACTGCTCATCCTGCTGATACCCCAATACTGAGCCGCTGCTGCCGTATGTGTCCCTATTACTGCACCTATTGTGTGGTGCTGTGTGACCTCCAAATTCTAAAGCAACTCTCTAGATGACACTCAGATCTACCTCTCTGGCCCAGATGTCACCTCTCTGCTGTCCAGAATCCCGGAGTGTCTATCAGCCATATCCTCCTTTTTCACCTCTCGCTTTCTAAAACTCAACGTAGACAAAACTGAACTCATTATCTTTCCTCCATCTCACGTATCTTCCCTACCCGATCTATCTATTATGGTAAATGGCATCATGCTCTCTCCCGCACCTGAAATCCGCTGCCTTGGAGTAACTCTCGACTCTGCCCTGTCCTTCAAACCGCACGTCCAATCTCTTGCCACCTCCTGTCGCCTCCAACTCAAAAATATTTCCAGAATCCATACCTTCCTCAGTCCTCAATCTTCTAAACCTCTTGTACATGCCCTCATTATCTCCCGCCATGACTACTGCAACACCCTCCTCTGTGGCCTCCCTGCAAACTCTCTTGCACCACTCCAGTCTGTCCTCAATTCTGCTGCCCGACTAATCCACCTCTCTCCTCACTACTCCCCTGTCTCTCCCCTCTGCAAATCCCTCCATTGGCTCCCAATTCCCCAACGAATCCAGTTCAAACTACTAACACTGACCTACAAAGTCATCCACAAACTTTCCCCTCCCTATATCTCTGAACTAATCTCCCAATATCTTCCCTCACGTACTCTTCGATCCTCCCAAGACCTCCTACTCTCCTCCACATTTATTCGTTCCTCACACAACCGCCTCCAAGATTTCTCCCGAATATCCCCTATCCTCTGGAATGCCATGCCTCAACACATCTGATTATCCACCACCCTCGGATCCTTCAAACGGAACATGAAAACCCATCTTTTCAGGAAAGCTTACAGACTGCAATAACCATTCTGCCACCTCACCACCGCCTGAGCTGCCGCCTCATCACCACCAGAGCTGCTGCACCCCCGACCTTCTGTCTTTTCCTCGCTATCCCGTAGAATGTAAGTCCGCAAGGACAGGGTCCTCTCCCCTCTGTACCAGTCTGTCATTGTAAATTTGTTGGAAACTTGTTTACTATTAACGATATCTATAACTTTGTATGTAATCCCCTTCTCATGTACAGCACCATGGAATTAATGGCGCTATATAAATAATAATAATAATAATAGAATATAGTAATGCCTGGTGCAAGTGCCTTAGAAAACAGTGCCCACATTCACGGTTGGACTGGGCCACCGGAGATCCGGAGGATTCTCCGGTGGGCACAGGCACTGACACCTGCTGGCATATAGGGTTAGCTGCCTAGGGTCCCTGCTGCTCCAGGGGCCCCCAGCCAGTGGTGTATTGCTAATAGTGGCACACCAGCAGCTGCTATGGGGGCCCCCGGTGCCAGCAGAGCAGCAGCGGGTGACAGGAAGCAAAAGCCTGTTCCCGCTGCTAAAGTGAAGTGAATATTCACGCTTCCCCTCGCCCCCATGGGCATGGAGAGGAGTGAATATTAAGCGGGCAGTGTTTGCCGTAGGCTGTGGCAAACACTGCCCGCTATAAGGGTCCGCAGGCCAGGGCCCCCGTACCCCCCAAGGGCCCCCAGCCCATGGGGCCGAAAGACAGGGGGAAGCGGCGTCAGCGCAACCCCCCAGTACGCGCCGCAATAATGGAAGAGAGAGCGTCACATGATACTCCCTCTCTCATCATTACCCTCTTCCTCTGACACACAGCCGGTGCGTGATGACGTCACTTCATCGTGTCTGTGCCGGTCTGACTGCATCGCAGCTCCTGACATCGGAGCAGAGCCGCCGCCGAAATCAGCATGGGAGTGAGGAGGAGAGGTGAGCATAGTTTTTTTTTTTAAATTTATATCGTGAGTCCTGGTTGCATGATTATGATACCCCATATGGCGGGGGGGGCGGCAGCATGATACCCATATGAGGGGGCAGCATGATATACCCGGTGTGAGGAGGGGGCAGCATGGTACCCCGTATGAGGGGGGGTAGTATGATACCCCGCATGAGGGGGGGCAGCATGATACCCCATATAAGAGGGGCAGCATGATACCCCATATAAGGAAGGGCAGCATGATACCCCATGAGTGGGCAGCATGATACCCCATGAGGGGGGTAGCATGAAGAGGGGAAAGAAAGGAAAGAAAGAAAGAAAGAAAGAAAGAAAGAAAGAAAGAAAAAACAGAGAGAAAGAAAGAACAGAGAGAGAGAAAGAAAGAACAGGGAGAAAGAAAGATTCTATAAAGATACTATAGCAGCCCAGCTCCCATTGTAGTGCCCACCTGAGCCTCCCGGTGTAGGACATATCATTATCCGCTCACATGGCTGACATCCCCAAGTCTAAGGCGATCCCGCTGTCCGCGCTGTCAGAGGAGGACACGGTGATGGATCTGAAGCATTCCCTAAAGTGCCTCCATGGTTCCATCACAATCTCCTCCCGAAATTACCTCATTTCTGGTCAGCTTCTAGCATGTCACTTCCAGTGGAACATCACGTGCGAATTTTAAAGTGCTCCTCGGGGCTCTGCCGTCTATTCCTGTATCTGCGGGAAAAGTAAGCTCCCGGCCGGGGCAGTGGGGCAGACTCTCTCTCAAAATCGGGACCGTCCCACTGGATCCGGGACGGTTAGGAGGTATGAATGCTCCCCACCATACACCATGTACACAGATAGCTCCGCACACCTCATACACACACGGTTCCGCTTTCTATGCCCCATACACACACGGCTCCGCTCCATACACCTCGCACACACACGGCTCCACTCAATGCACACATGGCTTCACTCCGTAAACCTTGTACACATGCGGCTCTGCTTCATACACCTTGTACACACACAGCCACGCTCTGTACACCTCGTACACACACATCTCCACTCCGTACACCTTGTACACACACAGCTCTGCTACATGCACCCTGTAAACCCCTCCTGACCCCACAAACTTCCTCTCATCCAGCACCATGACAACCAGCACAGCAGAGTCCTGCACACACTGAGGCCCCTGATCATGTGACCCCTGACTCCTCCCCTCCTGTGACCTCATCACAGGTCCTGTGCACACAGAAGAGAACAGATTCTCCCTGCTCTGTCGCAGTAGCGTAGCTCCTGGTGGGCCCCCTCAGAGCACCGGTCCTGGGGCCACCTCCCCCTCTGGCCCCCTGGTAGCTACGTTACTGGGTGTGAGCCATTTCGAGCAATGCACGACGGTAAGATTGAGACACTATCAGTTGTTCGACCACTTCATCCTGGATTTTGTCAACCCTATACAATAGGTCTTGATTGACAGCCATGTGGAGAAAAACCACCTCTGCACCTGGTTGCTGAGCCACTCCATTAACCTCTATCACCCTTCCACGTGCCCGAGCAAGGGTGAAATCCTGTAGCTGAGCTGTCCCGACCTTACCAGGGGACACTTCCAGCTTGGGGATCGGTAGGGTCTCCTGCCAATACCTCTAGGGGAAACCTCTCGGGGTTACACTCTATCCCTATGTTGGCGACCCCTATGGCAGGAATCCCTGACTCGGGATCTTCGGGTTCCACACCAGGAAAATCATCTACTTGGGAGGGTTAACCTGGTCTTCCACAGGGACCAGAACAGGGGTAAGTCTCTTCCCAATACAGTCCCATACAGAAGAGTCTTTACCACTCCCACCACATGTCTTATCTCTCCACACGGGGTGGAAAACTTAACCTCCGCAGTCGGGTATTCTCGGAGTTCCCCATGTAAGCATGCCACCCCCGCCTTCCATCCATTGGGGTTGTCCCCAGCAACAAGGGACCCATGTATCAGAGTCACTAAGCTCACTGAGTCCAAGAGAGCGTCTGTCTGGTACCCGTTAACGAGTATCTTGCACAGTTGCGGTTCTGTAATGGCTTTGCCGGTAGTGGCAGTGCAGACTGGCTGGGCATACATAGACATATGGCGAGTATACCAGCAATCCATGGGTTCAGGGGGCAGTTGGCAGCTACATGTCCAGGGCCCTGGCACCGCCAACACTTGATAGCTGTGGCGCGACTGGACCTTGGGGCTGACTTAGGGGACACGGGTCTGCTGTCATTCTCCCTTCAGGATACCCCCTCGGTATGGGCTCGGTCCTGATTGGCCCCAGTAGAGGGACTTGGATTTTTCCCAGGCTCCTGGGTTGGTGGGGCCTGATGTGACAGCCGTAATGGAGCTATGTCCTGAGTGGCCGTGTACCGCTCAATCAGTCCCACCACCTGGTCCAGAGTGCTCGGGTCCCCTTGCCCCACCCAACACTGCATGGCTGCTGGCAGAGCTCTCACCAGCCGGTCGACCACCACCCTCTCCACCATCTGGGCCGGAGTCAAAGTCTCAGGTTCGAGCCATCTTTTCACAACCTGCAGTAAGTCATACACCTGAGACTGGGTGGTATGGGCCTCCACAAAAGTCCATGAAAACACCCGTCGGGTTATCATGTAGGTATTAAACCCCAGTCGGGCAAGGATCACACCTTTAGTTTGTCGGAATCCTGGGTGTCCTCCCGACTGAGGTTAAAGTAGGCCTTTAGCGTGTCACCCCTCAGGAACGGAGACATCACTTCTGCCCACTAGTAAGTTGGCAGGTTCTCCTGCTCTGTCGTGCGCTCATATACGGTGAGGAGAGATTCCACGTCATCTTCCGGACTGTTTCCTCAAAGCGGAGCACACCTCATCTCGGGCCTCACAGGGTCGGCGCTGGAGGTGCCTCACGCAGGGCTGCAATTTGCTGCAGCAACAGGTTATTAGTCTGTTGCTACTGTTGCTGCGTGAGGACCAGCTGCCTCAGGATTACCTTCTTTTTGTCCGCAGGCCTGGGTTGCAGTGTGGCAGGCCTAATGACACACATGCAGTTGGCGTTGGGGTATGCCTCAATTCACACTGTCCGCATTCTCCAACCAAATGTAGTGCAGCGGGATTGGTGCAGTGTGACAGATAGGTAGGGACCACAGGAAAGTTCACATCAACATGATTAATGTCAAAACAACTCACACAGTGCACAGCACACGGTATCCTCCGGATCGCAGCCATGGCATCAGAACAGTCTGTACACAAGACCAGTTGCCGAGGGCGACTGCACCACCGTATCACACTGCGGGGTGCCAGGCCTTCGCTGCTCTTGGCTCTGTGTTACCTCACACAGGCTGGACGATGCAAAGCCACCTGCTCTGCTACTTGCAAATGAACACTGACACACCCAAACCCTATACTGCAGGGTTTTTAACTGGAATCTGTGGCCATGGGCCACTTGTAAGATCCGGCTTGGAGGAAGCGGACCACCCCACTACCATCCTGTAGTCCGCTTCGAAAATAAAAGCCCTTACTGGGTTTTCCTGAACATAGCCTTGGCAAAAGAGCTTGACCAGGTCCACACTTAAGCCTCCTTCACACATAGCGAGATCGCTGAAGTGTCACCGATTTTGTGACGCAGCAGCGACCTCGCCAGCGATCTCGCTACATGTGACACGCAGCGGCGACCGCCCCCCCCGCTGGATATCGCTGATTGTGTTCGAATGTCCTGGGCCATTTTTCCGTCGTCGGCATCACGCTGGTCAGCGCGCATTGCTGTGTTTGACACAGACGAGCGACCTCGTCGGCGACGCAGAACTCAGGGACGCAGGCGGGAATCGTCTGAAAAGCTGCTGTATGACAAGGTACCAACGACCGGCGAGGTCGTTACAGGGATCGCCGGATCATTGCTGTGTCGCTGAAGAGATCTGCCTGTTTGGCAGCTTACTAGCGACCATTTAGCGACGCACCAGCAATCCTTACCAGGTTGTATCGTTGTCAGGATCGCTGGTGCGTCGCTAAGTGAAATGGGACTCTTACTTTTACTTTGCCTTGTGACTCACAGGTGTCCTGCTGTGAATACAAGGCACTTCAGGAGGTCTAATAGGCCTCTGTCCGCATCCGCTGGGATACATATTGACCCTCTCATATGATCCCCTTCACTGCCTCACAGCACCCATAAATTAAGTGCCTTTTCTCCATTACAATAATTCCAAAAATGTCGCCACTTACTATGGTTTAGGCACAGTGGGGCTCAGTACAAGGGGGTATTTGGATTTGGGAGGGGAGATTTTACTGTATTTTATTTGAGGTGGTGGGAGCCGTGTCACTTTTCCAGAGTCTTTGTTCTACCAGTAATGTGGGAACCCCCTATAGTTCCAGTGACGGATGACGGACCTAAATGAGGGATGGTTTTGTGCAAGATAAATTAGTGTTTTTATCGGTAACATTTTGGGGTGAATTATATTTTCCAATCGTTTTCCAGAATAAGTCTGGGATCACATTTTTGTGTTCTAATATTGAGCACTTACATCGGGGTTTCCGTGTAAATCCCACAAAAATAGGATTCACACAAAACCCCCCACGAAACCACCCACCATAATAAGGTAGTCAGGATCTTTTTTATTGCCTTAAAATTCCTCTACCACCTCTTTAACTGCAATCCACCCTTCTTTTTGAGGATCCATCATGGTATTGACAAACTCTTTATTAGCTATAAGCCTTCTAATGTCTGGTCCGACAAACACGCCTTCCTTCAATTTTGCCTCCGAGAGGCTTGGAAACTTGACACAGAAAACAAGGATATTTGGCATACCCAGCTTCTTGCCCCGAGCAGCATACACAAGACCTTCAAATCCCCACACACTTGCCAACCATTATCATCATATTGAAGTTTACGAAGAACCATTTCCAAGTTCTCGTAGGTTTCCTTCAAGTGTACAGAAAGACCTACAGAGATGGAAACGTGAAATCCGCCGCTGTGAAGTAAAACTGCTTTGAGACTTCTTTTTGAAGACACCATTGCGCTGGATCATATTGGATTTTGAATTGACCCATCAAACCTTCGACATCGATGCAATAAACCAACTTGTGTTCCTGGGCAAAGTAAGGAACGAGCTCCTTTTCACAATGTCTGAACCATGAAAATGATACTCCTGGTAATATTAAATTCCTGCTTTTGAGCCTTGATCCGAGTAACTCAGCAGCATCTTTGGGAAGATTCAAGTCTCTTGATAAATTCTTCATCTCCTCTTGATAAAAATAAAAATTGGTCTTGTATCATCTTCAAAGTCAGAACTTGATTCTTCATTTGTCTCACGTATGATTCCTCCTTCATCAAAGCTAGGTATCTCTTCCTAGGTAGCAGGGTCCTTGGGTATTGGTATATCTGTGCTACGGGGGATGGGACGAATTGCTGAGTGAAGATTGGGGTAGGATTTGGAATGCTTCCATTTGGAATTATACCCTTTCATAGTGCATGAAGAAAAGTAACAGCAGTCACTATGTGTCACGTGCCCCGTCCTGAGGGACACGGCCAGCAGGCCGATAACTGATACAACAGGACGCGGCACGTGTAATTGTCCTATGTGACGCGGCCCGCAGGCCGGTAACTAATACAATAAGACAAGGGAATAGGGAAAACCTGGGTAACATTACAATGGTGGCCCTGCGATAGGTAATGGGGACGTGGAGTCCTCCTGCACTCCCCTGAGTCAGTGTCTCTACACTCCTAACGTTCCCTAGGCCGGTTCCGCACCGAGCGACGATCAGGAACCTCAAAATCCTGACTCGCCCTGCACCTAAACACTCGCTAGGGAATTGGTCGGTGCGGAAACTATTCCCACCACTGCACTAAACACACATAAGGAAAAGTGACAAAACAGGAAACACCACTTAGCTTTGCTCTGTTGCTTACGCTCCTAGCAACGGAGCCCACCACCTGCGTGCATCTTTTCCACCAACCGGATCCAACACCATAGTGCAGCCTTGGAGCAAACAGAGTCCACCACCTGCATGCAGCTGTCCAGAAACAGAGTCCCGCAAATGAGTCCAGCTTTTCTGCCAAAAAGTGCAGCATGCTTGAGTCCAGCTCTCAGAAACAACGTCCAGCATTTTGAGTGCAGCTCTACACCATAGCTGCCACTCCACCAATCCATGCACGAACTCCTTGCTGACACGATAGCTGCGACTCCACCACGCCATGCCAGCCCTCCTTGCAGACACCATAGCTGACACTCCAGGAATCTCACTGAGGTGCCTGTGACTGTCCTTTAGCTCCATCCTTCACCCAGGCTTGCTTGCAAATGAAGACCTTATCACCAACAGTGATTAACACACCTGATACGCTCTAATAGAGCTATCACACTTGTTACATAATTACGTGCACAAACTAAGGTAACCAAAGTGCAAAGACCCTAATGGCCACCGGGGGGAAAACTACAACTGAAATCACCACAGTGCAATGACCCTAATGGCCACCGGGGGCAAAACCACCTTTGGCAAACAGCCATTTACTCTGTCAGATCCAACCTGGATCATGACACTATGGTTCTTTTGCTCTCGCCATATCATAGGAATCCAATAACGGAAAGCTTTTTTTCTTACCCTTGAACTAATTTCAGAGGTCCTCAACACACCGTTTGCACACTTTATGAGGCGCCCATACTTTATCTTGATCTCCAAGTTTTAGTCAGAAGTTTTCGTAATATAATTTTTTCACAAAGTCTGTAATATTCAGCTATTGATTCAACACGGTATAGTAACCACAAATGAAACAGAAATAGTCAGGCGAAGTTATACACTCCGGCAAAGCTATAACGCTAACTTGTGGAAACACGGCTGATGAATGAAACTTCAATGCAAGGTTCTTGAAAGCATAAGGACCTCTGTCACTAACCACCTGACTGCCAACAGCCAATCACACAGTTCTTAATAAAAAACGAATCTGAACTGAGAAAGTAAGTTAATGTGTATGCACAATGTAAGTGAATATTAACACATGACCAGTAACCAGAGAAAACAAAAAGCAAAAAACACAAATATCCTGAACTAAAAAGTAAAAAATAAACTGCAAATAATGCATAAAGGTAATAATAATAAAAAGGGTATTTAGTAAACATAATAATTTTGATAAAAATAATGTATAGGCCATCCCGCCACGTCACGGCAACCCTTGTGGGACAATCCCTACTCTAGTATTTAAAACCTTTTCACTTGACAAGTGACGTGAATGTGAATAAGGATCGAGCGGCTGAACCACTAGTAAAAGCTTAGGCCAGACAGGATGGTTTTCCCAACTCAGAAAGAGGGCGGTCACACCCATATATGCACTGAATGCATATTAACACATGACCATTAACCAGAGAAAACAAAAAGCAAAAAACATTTTTTACTTTTTAGTTCAGGATATTTGTGTTTTTTGCTTTTTGTTTTCTCTGGTTAATGGTCATGTGTTAATATGCACTTACATTGTGCATACACATTAACTTATTTTCTCAGTTCAGATTCGTTTTTTATTCATTTCATTGTGCATTCAGTGCATATATGGGTGTGACCGCCCTCTTTCTGAGCTGGGAAAACCATCCTGTCTGGCCTAAGCTTTTACTAGTGGTTCAGCCGCTCGATCCTTGTTCACATTCACGTCACTTGGCAAGTGAAAAGGTTTTAAATACTAGAGTAGGGACTGACCCACAAGGGTTGCCGTGACGTGGTGGGATGGCTTGTACATTATTTTGATCAAAATTATGTTTACTAAATACCTTTTTTTATTATTATTACCTTTATGCATTATTTGCAGTTTATTTTTTACTTTTTAGTTCAGGATATTTGTGTTTTTGCTTTTTGTAATCACACAGTTCTTATTGATATTAATGGAGAAAGAAAATAAGCTGCCTGCCACTGATTCACACCAGAGTTTGCAGAAGAACCTATAGGTTTGTGACAAGTTCTGACATTTAGGATTTTTTTAAATATTTTTTTCGTTATCAAAACACCAAAATACATGGAAATTATATGCAAATAATCAAACAGCTTTTTAGTCGTAGACCTGTGTTTCTATTCAGATTTTTCAGGCAGAGAATGAACAAAACCAGCAATTCAGTTATTGTTTTTAGTTCTATTTTTTTGCGCCGTTCACCGTGTGGTAAAAGTGATCTGGACGATTTGTTCGTCAGGTTGGTACGATTACAGCGATACCGGATTTATATTTTTTCTATGCTTTGCTCGTTTTACAAAAATGAATTTGTTTTTGCATTGTCATATTCTGAGAGCTATAACTTTTTTTACTTTTTTGCCAAATGAGCCATATAAGATTTGACGTTTTCATTTATACCATTTTTTTTACATATGGCTTTTTGATCGCTTTTTATTAACATTTTTGTGAGTCAGTATGATGAAAAAGCGACATTTTTGGCATGTTTTTTATTATTTTTTTTTACGGTGTTCGCCAAACGCACTAAACCTGCCATTTTTGTAGAACAGATTGTTCTGGATGCAGTGATGCCAGTTATATGTACTTTTTCTGTTTTTGCTTTATCACAAATGCTGCGTTTTGAGTGGCGAAACGGATTTTAGTGATTTGTGTGCACTTTTATGTTTTTTTAACTTTTTACATGTTTTATTTTATTTTTTTACTTTTTTATTTAGTCCCACTGTGGGACATGTATAATTTTTATTTTGATCACTTGTTCATACACTGCTGTACTCATGTACAGCAGCGTATGACACTGTCAGTGTTTCAGTGACTGTGAGCGCCAGATTATTGCTGGAACTCACAGGCCACCGTCCCTGAGGTCATCTTATGACCTCAGGGTACCATGGTATCCATCGGGATCCGCAATTCTAATTGGGGGTCAGATGGTTCCAAAGGAGGTCTTGTGACCCCCTTGCAACAACTTAAATACCGGTGTCAGCTGCCATATACAGCTGACACCCGCTGGAATCGCTGCCACTCGATGGCATTATTCCCTTATTCTCCATCACTGTTTTAACACATCAATCCGGGAATAAGTACTCTTAATGGCCGCCGTTTTAATGCGTATCAGTGGTTGTTAAGGGGTTAAATCAGGCTTTTATTGGTTTTTATTTACATTTTTGTCATTTTTTTGTCTATGCAGTCATGGCCCAAAGTCCTCAGACAGTTCTCTTCTCCTCTTTCTGCTGTCCATGCTTAATGTGGCACACACAGACACACAATGCACAATGTGAGAATTACAAGAGTTCTATTTTTTATTTTTAGTATAAATATTGATATGAAAGAAAATTGCTTAAAATAAAAAAAAAACATTTAACACAAAAACTTATCTCAAACGATATGTAATTTTCTTAAGTAAAAGAAGCCAGTTATGTAGGGTTGTTGATGTTTTTTACACCTTACTCCTAACTAAAAGTGTTCCAACTTTTGGTTTCTGTGTCTCCACCCATGAGGTAACATTGAAGAAGGAAGGCAATTTTTTGCTCTTATTTTATAGCCGCTGCTTCCCTGAATATTTTGTTTTTTTTAAAAAAAATCCACAATATGGTTCCAGAGATATGGGGCTTTATATTTAGTGCTCTCAATATGCACTTTTCTTAGGGTCATTAGCAAAGGGGAGGAGTTACCAGGATCCTCTGGGGCATGTCTTTAGGCTACTCTGCATAATTACTCACTGAGTAAAGACCAAAATCAATAGCACTAAATAAAAAAGGCTCTCAACTAAAGTCATATAACATCAGAAAGAATGAAATGTCTCAATGGTCAGAAACTCCATCCTGCAGTCAGTGTCTGTGTCCAGATTAGCTCATCTTAATCTCCTTCATATCAATGGGAATCAATACAAACACGAGCAAAGCACAATTGTTAAGTTTTAACAAGACTTATGGCCATTGATTTTAGTCTTTAGCATTGATTTCACCCTGATCCCTTCATCATTATATGGTTCTGTGTCATTTCATGGCATTTCCACCTTCTGATAACCCCAACATCCTGCTTGGGAAGAAATTAACCTTTTCATTACCCTTTGTTACGTTTAAGGATATCACCTTTTATTTCCTAAAAAGCTTGTAATAGATAGAGGATAGATAGATAATAGATAGATAGATAATAGATAGATAAAAGATAATATATATAGAGATAGATAGATAGATAGATAATGGATTTATAATAGATGATAGATAATTGCTAGATAATGGATAGATAATAGATGATAGATAATAGCTAGATAGATGATAGATAATAGATAGATAGTAGATAGATAATAGATGATAGATAAAAGATAAAATATAGATAGAAAATAGATAGATAATAGGTAGTTAAAAGATAAAATATAGATAGACAGTAATTAAATCTACAGACACTGTATATCCATGATGTATATGTTAGGCGTCGGGTTCCTGCCACTGCACAGCAGGAATCCAGAGCCTTGCACTCGGCGGTCTCCCATTCTCCTTCGGCTGCAGTGGAGCCTGCTCAGCAGTCTCATCGGTCCCGGCGCTCTGCCCAGACCAGCAGCGCGGGATCGGTTGCTGCTGCCACCTCTGGTTCAGGTATGACAATGCACTCTGGCCAGCAGCAAAAGACTCCAGAATCTAAGTCCTTCCGTCGCTCCACTGAGCATGCTCATGGGACGACTCCCCATTGGGGATTGGGAATCACATGCTCAGGTCCTTCTCCAGTTCTGATTGGTCCATCAGGGGGATCTGGAAGGTTCCGGAAGGTCTCGGCTATAAAAGACTCGCATGGCCGCTCGGCCATGCGCTAGTATAGACTCTAGTTGCTATATGTGTGAATGATGACGGATGCATGTACCTGGTGAATGACTTATTAAGATTCCCCTCCCTTGGATATTACGCATGTGGTTAGGGTATCAGTATTAGAGTCAGCGCAAGTCAGTGGCTAAGCTATAGGCCACAGTGCACATCAGTCCACAGCACTAGCGTCCGATGGTGTCGCCTACTATGGGGCACTATCGTACCGCGGCAGTCACTGTCACTCCGCTACAGTCAGCCTCAGCAGCGTTCGCGGTTGCAACGCCGCACACTCAGTAGGTCTAGAGGGACGCTGGCCTTGTGTCCTTGGGCCCAAGTCCTGTGACCATATACTGAGCGTTCATCTCCCCGAGCTCTGTGAGCTTGAACAGGCTCGATATTTGTGTTTAGCGGTTCGGCGGCTCTGTGAAGCAACAGAGTTCGCCCTGTGCACACCGGGTGACGTTTAACCCACGTGTGTTCCGCCATTATACCGCCATATTGAGCGTCCGCCATTAGCAGCAGTGTACCACCTGGACCCCGGGCTGCAAACGCACCTACTATTATTTTAGAATTTGGTGCATTCCGCCAGCCCTAACAGTATATATCTATATATATATATATATATATATATATATATATATATTAGGCCCTGGATCTGCCGCTGGTGCCTGTAGCGCAGACACTACGGTATTGCAGATACCACGACTGTTGGCAGCGAGCGGTTGGGCACTAACTCTGGAACAAATGGGAGCTGGCAGGCCGACTGTGCGGACAGCAGGAGCAGGGTATTAAATCCTGATGAAAATTGATTTCCACGTCTTAATCCCCATTCTCAATCTTACAGCCCGCACACTACAAAACACATATAATATACTCCACAATTATACACTTACAATTTAATTTGTTCAACTGGCTTAGAGGAAATTGAAAATCGCAATAACAAAATAGAGGGGTCTGCCCCAGCCTCCATCTCGCCACTGCCGGCCCTGGCAATTTAATTTCTATGCTTCCTCAAGGTATTTTTATTTTTGTTATTATGAGAGACATGACTTTTATCTCTATTATGATAATGCACAGAGCGGCGGCCCCCCGCACACGGCCATCCAATCAGCTCACCACTTTGGCAATATCTCCCTTCTGGGCAGGTTAACTGTACATGATGGGGGCTGTAGTGCTTTCAGCTGTCTTCAGGGAAGATTTACTATATTAAAAGATACAAAAAATAATATAATTTGATGAAATCTGTAGAATAAAATGCCGCAAAAAAATCGGGACCTCATAGATGACCGGTCTCTCTCCACATGTATTTTTCATGGAGAAAATAAGCATAAATTCTGAAGCATCTTTTCTTATGTCTCTGTGTTGTATAATTCCTCTATTACTCCTCTTGGAAATGTATGAATAAATTTACAAGTGGGTGTTGCCAGTTGAGGCATGTCTCTATACAGTAACTCCCTGTCCAACCAGTGCAGACTGAGTAAGGACACACCCCTCTGTAGAATCGTAACACCCACTTGTCAATTCACTCATAATCAGGAATGCCACAACATAGAGGTGACACAAAAGATGCTTCAAAATTGACCCGGTCAGGATCGCTGGTGCATCGCTAAATGGTCACTAGTGAGCTGCCAAACAGGCAGATCTCACTAGCAACGCAGCGATGCTCGGCGGTCGTCACTTACCTGTCACACGCAGCGATGATGACTGTCTTCCGCCCGCGTCCATGGCTCGCTCGTCGGCGCCAGCAGGAAGCCGACAATGAGAAATGGACCAGGCGGATCTCGCGCGATCAGCGATAGCCAGCGGGGGGGGGCTTTGCGGTCGGAGGTGAGTGTCACATGTAGCGATATCGTTACCGATATCGCTGCTGCGTCACAAAATCGGTGACGCGCTAGCGATGTTGCTATGTGTAACAGGCCCTTTAGGACACCTGAGAGAAAAAAAATCCATGACGGATTTCGTTGCAGATCTAACAAAATCCATGGCTGTCAGAAAGTATTGACATGCTAAAGATTAAAATTCTGCATCTGAAATGTCTAATTTCATTGACTTTCCTGCTTCCGTCAGCCGCAAAAAAACAGCGCTAGAAGGTGGGAATTTGAGTCTTCATGTTTGGGTCTCCTAAACAGGGCCTGTCACACTAAGAGATATCGCTAGCAATATCGCTATAACTAGTGACGTTATAGCGATATTGCTAGCGATATCGCTATGTGTGATACTTACCTACGACCGGCTCCCCCGCTGGTTATCGCTGATCGCGCGAGAACGTCCAGGACTGTTTCTTGTCGTCAGCTTCCTGTGGCGCTTCCTGCTGTGAGGACGAGCGACGCGTGGAGCCGGGCGGGAGGACACAGGATCGCCTGGTGTGACAGGTAAGTAGCGACCCCCGTCCCCAGCGATGTCGATGGTGAGATCTGCCTGTGTGGCAGCTCACTAGCGACCACTTGGCGATGCACCAGCGATCCTGACCGCGTCATATCACTGGTCGGGATCGCTGGTACATCGCTAAGTGTGACAGTACCTTTAGTCAGACCAATTTTACAAAATCTGTAAGACCGGTCTGGTGGCTGATTTTTGTGTGTTTCCACTTTAAACCCAATTATTCAGATGGACTCAGATAATGTTATGGGGCTTTAGGGGTAAGGGAGTGGTCTCCATATGTTGGAGGTCTGGATATTTCGCATGTGTGAAAGGGATGTGTATCTGAAGTGGGAGAGAAGTGTTCTGAGTACAGGTGAGCAGGATCTCCACCTGGGGGAGGTGACAAGACGGAGGGGTAGATGTGTATTAGGGCACAACCAGACGAATGTATGTTATGAATTGTAGGATGTTCTCCTGTCTGGTCTGGACCATACTCTGAGGATAAGCTGAAGGAATCTGTGTGGGGGTCTCAGGACCCGGTGTCACCCCAATGATCCAAACTATCGAGCAATGGCTTTCTTTTTAAAGTTTACCTACCTGGCCATAAACTGGCAACAACTTTTTTTTTCCCATCAACTTTAATCCGGCCATTTTTCCCAGTGAAACCAGCCATTCAGGAACATTCGGGAGGCCCTTGTTTAATGTTCATCCAGTCCCCGTTGGCCATATGCTAGGTTTCAGATTTGTGACTACATACCTATATGTTTAATAAGGTGAGAGGCGCTTGTGACCACTGCTTTCTATATAAGACCAATTTAGTTTTCACCCAAATTGGACACAATTAAGTAAACTAAACCTACCTTCCCCCCATCCCTGGGGCATCCCTTGGAGGAAGAATTGATTTAATTATGCAGGATCATTAATGGGGACAATGGGGGACACTGACCTGTTTATCATATCAATGCTTCTTATCTGTAGACACAATTAGGCAGCTAATTACCCTTTGAATTGGGAGCTCAGTGTTATCATTGCATTTAAATGAGTGTTTCAGGTGCTGGGGGGTAGGTGATCAGTGGTGTCCGAGGTTAATATAACAGTTTTACTGTGTAATTCTGGTTATTATACATGTGATCAACTGTAAATTACACTGGCATTGTCAATGGGTAGCGATATGGGGGCCAAATGACCAATGTGGCACCAACCATGTCCTACCCATGTGAGCTTAGGATCTATCACAGAAGAAGTATATCCTTAGTGTCCATTCGGCGTGATGTGTGTTGGCATACCGAGTCCCAGCAGTCCGTGACAAATGGACAGTACTCGGATGTCATATGAGTGCTTTATGATTTTTTTCATGGACCAATAGACTTGCAATGTCGATTCTGATCCGACCCTCCAATCGAAATTGGATGTCTCTGCGGACTGCACAGTTGGCAAAAAATCATGGATATGTGAATGGCCCCATAGTTCTCATACCTGTGAAAAGTAGATAGATAGTGGATAGCACTCGTACGCGAAGAACGGATATCTGAATGAGACTGTAGGCCATATAGTAAAATGGGCTAGTCACATCCTCGAATTGTGGAAATGACTGGGTACCGAGAATGACTTTACATTGCACACATTTTTCTGGATCATTTAACATTTCAAAATAGTGCAATCTGTGATTTTAATCCCATGCAGGCCATCAGTCAGTGTGGAAAATGGTCCTTGTGGAATTGCACATTTGCTATAATGGGTCCGTGTGCTGCCTATCAGGCAATCGGAGCTGTGGATAACCCGCACTGCTGGTAGTGTGTCCACAAATAATTCCAATATGCCGGAAGAGGTGAATGTGCAGTTTATTCCCAACAAGTTTTGAAGCTCTCTGACTTCTTCAGGAGAACCATAATAATTAATTATATTAATAAGGAATTATAGTGGTGCTCCTGAAGAAGCTTGAGAACTTTGAAACGCATATCGGTCTCATTTGTGGACACATTATTAGCATCACAAGTTACCCACAAAACCGATCGCCTGATTACCACGTTGGATCTGACAATCTGTAGAGCTGCTGCTGCTGGAAAACCTACTATGTGAAACTTTACTAAAGTTGTATATCACACAATCACACTAGGTGATCAAATACCACTTTAATCTATTCATCATCTGTATAAAATCATATTGCACTAAAATTGTCCCCAGAACATTGCCGTGTGCCGTCTATAGCACCCACGGACCGATTATCCACTCATCTGAACGAGCCCTTACACAGTGCACATAACATAACCCATCACTACCTTTGTAACCGACCTGCTAATCTTCCAGCCCAATCACACCACGATCTATATAAATGGCATTCCATTCGTTAATTTTTAGACTTTGTTTTTCTTTACACTGTATGGCGGTGGTATACAGGCATCGGTACACAGTATACTATAATACTGTATTAGTTAAGGACCATATGATAAAAAAGTGGTGGAAGAATGAGAGGCAATTCTCGTTGCACCATCTAAGGTCGGCCCTTAACCTGAGCAATTTATTTCTTCCCTATGAACCAATGCCAAAGAGTTTTTGATATTCTCATAAGTTATAAATGGTGGAGGTGTCATGACAGGCAGAGATCTGAGATGAGAGGATTTATGACCCCACTGGAGCTGAACAACAAAAAGTAAAGTTTCCCGGTTCGTTTTGTGATGTGTATCGTAGCTTCTTCTCAGAGGGCATGAGATTATGGCTCGTACTCAGGACTGACTGACATTACACATACAACACTCCATCGAGATACAGTTTGTTGTAGTTGAGTGCCCTGAAGTGTACATAGCCTAAATGGTCCTAAATGGTAATCTGCTTGATTACGATTATGCAAAACCATATACTGTAAGACATCTCTTTGCGTCAACGAGTCAAAAGGGTGTCGAAACCTCTGCTGTCAAGAAACCACTGGAGACATAAGGCCCCGTCACACATAGTGATCTCGGTAACGAGATCGCTGCTGAGTTACAACTTTTGTGACACAACAGCGATCTCACCAGCGAGATCGCGGTGTGTGACAGCGATCAGCGACCGGCCCCCCTGCCGGTATCGCTGATCGCTGCAAGAAACCTCTGGACATTTTTTTCGTCACTGATCTCCCGCTGGCCAGCACGCATCGCTGCGTGTGACAGGCGGGAGACCAGCGATCAGCTGTAAAATAATAAAAAAAAGAAAAAATATTGTTATTCTCACCTTCCGGCGTCCCGCGCAGCATTCCCGCCTCTCTCCACGCTCCCGGTCCCAGTAATCCTTTGCAAGAATGACCGCGAGACTTCGCGATCCCGCGAGAACGGATGTCATTGCGGTCATTCTCGCAAAGGATTACTGGGACCGGGAGCGTAGAGAGAGGCAGGAAGACTGTGCGGGACGTCGGAAGGTGAGAATAACAATATTTTTTCTTTTAATTCTATTTTTTACACGGATCCATGGCATCAGCGCTAACGAACACAGTGATGCCGCGCGCTTGGCATCGCTGTGCTAATCGCGGCTGGTGAAGCTGTCTGTTTGACAGCTCACCAGCGATCACATAGCGACTTACCAGCGATCCTGACACCTTGATATCGTTGTCGGGATCGCTGGTAAGTTGCTATGTGTGACTCCAGTTTTAGGCGGAGGAGGACATGACTTGGGGATGGGTGGACCTTTACTTCTGCAGCTTTTTTGGTATAGTGGTGTAGATTTTAAGCAAGAGTGATGTTGCTTTCAGAGTAAGAAGCACAGTATGTCTGTGTCTGGTGGGTTACTGTGAGGAGGGTGGGGCTTAGGCCTGTTTCACACTTCAGTTTTTGTCCATCAGTCAAGATCCGCCGTTTTGCAAAAAAAAAACGAATCCGCTATTTTGTTTGGCGGATCCGTTTTTTTTCCCATTGAGTTGCATTACCGGCGGATCTTGACGGACGGCCATCCGTTGGATCCGTTTTTTTGCGGTCTGCCAAAATTTTGCCGTCCGCTGACATGCCCGAACGGAGCATGTAATGTTTTTTCGGGCGGCAGGATCCGCACTTCACACTGCGCATGCCCGAAAGACTTCACTCAGCCTGAAATTTAACCCTAAAGTCTGTTCTGGCGCCTGGAAAAAAAAAATCTCTCTCTCTCCTGCGATTCCTTTAAAATTCTTCATTCATCGGATCCGTCAAAAATTCTTCATTCATCGGATCCGTCAAAAAAAACGCTCCGGTGGCATCCGTTCACATCAGTTAGCAACGGATCCGCTTTCCGCCATTTTGGAGGATTTTAACTGACACAAAAAAACTGGAGTGTGAAACGGGCCTTATATAGAACAGGAAATCTGTGTCTCTCCCTTTTTCTTGCACAGGATGAACGGGAGGAAGCATTTCTGCAGTTTCAGGGAGTATAATACTGGGGTTATCACCTCACATTACAGATGATAGGAGCACATTCACCTCAGACATCGTGTATTAGTGTAGTATCAGCTCCTACATTATGTATGGGATCAATATTACCTCAGCAATTCATGTAGCTGCCATGTCCCTCAGGTGCATGCTACATTTTCCTCATAGACTGTGAGACAACTTCTGTGTGACCTCCCTGCAGACATGTTTCATATACTACTCTGCATTCACCTCAGACATTGTGTAGTGTGTACTAATGTAGTATCAGCTCCTACATTATGTATGGGATCAATATTACCTCAGCAATTCATGTAGCTGCCATGTCCCTCAGGTGCATGCTACATTTTCCTCACAGACTGTGAGACAACTTCTGTGTGACCTCCCTGCAGACATGTTTCATATACTACTCTGCATTCGCCTCAGACATTGTGTTGTGTGTACTAGGGTAGTATCAGCTCCTACATTATGTATGGGATCAATATTACCTCAGCAATTCATGTAGCTGCCATGTTCCCTCACTTATTGCAGAGGCAGCTTTTGTGTGTCCTCCCTGCAGACATTTCTGATATACCACATTACTGCTGTATTATACAGAGTCTTCATGAGTTCTGGGTTTATGTATGATAGGACAGAGCAGGGACGCATACTGTGTCTGCCATTACCTTGGTGGAGCTGGGCAGTCACATGTATTAGAGACACTGGTGAGAGGAGCAGTCGGGGGATGGTATATATGTATGATGATGAGAGGCTGCACTTCATGTTAGTACACTGTATACTGACCCTGCTGTGTGCTGATTACCCCCCCTTCCCAGTTATGGAGTCTGATGATCTGTATGTGACCTCATCTCTGTTACATACTGTGAGGCTGGGTGTGCAGATCCCGTGTAACCAGGTTACTCGCTATATATGGTATATGTGTAAAGGCTCCATCCCTGTGCTGTATACTTATCATGTATACAGACCTGAGGTACAGGTTATCACTCCTCACTCTGCTATATATGGATCATGCTGGGTATAGACATCCTGTGTCTCCAGGTTATTTTCCTGGCTGTACATATAACCTGGACATGACTTCCAGCTTAGTGCTTGATTTCTGTAGCTATTGCTGCCTTTAGTCCCTCCCCTCATATGTTGCATGATCAGAGTATACCTACCAAGAGCTTATTTTATATTACCTAAGATGGCGGATAGAACAGGCCTGAATGGATTATGTTTTATCATGTGTAAAATAAATAATCGTGGAGTAACTCAGCACATTTGAGTAGGCACTAATAACTCAGCACATGGCGGGCAGTGAGTGGGCACTCCTAGTGTGATGCTGCACATTGCTCTGGAGGGCACATGGGCCCAGTTTTCAGCCCTGTCTCTCGTCTATTGTAAGTGTATGTGGCAGAGTGACTGACTGGGATACAGAACTTGCAGTTTTCTGCTCACACACCTATGGCTGCAGGCAGCTTATATTAGACCTACATATTTCTTACCATTTATGTGCAGCTGGTGATTAGAGTCTCTCTGTAACTGCTGTAGAGGAGCAGGCGGCTTCTCATTTATTGTTACAGCATATAACACAGCATTGCCCATCTCTGTCTATTTCCGGACCTTACGATGGGATATTTTCCATTATTAACCTGTTATATACCTTGGTTGTAAACCTGCATGGTTTTCACCGTCACTTATCTCACATCATGTGCGGTTGGAGAGGTCCTTGAAGTTGGTTAAATATGGTCTGGGGGATCCAATGGGATATGGTTTTCCTCCTTTTGGAATTTAATATGGTTCTGGATCTGGTGAAAGGTGGAGGGGAGTTTCGGCAAGGGTTTGTCGGATCCCCAGGAAATTCAAGTGAATATTGGAACCCTTGTGGTTATGGTGCTCCCGAGCTGGTGGGGTAACGGCTGGGAGTAATTGTTGGTACATTTTATGTTCACTTCATGTTTGGTAATCACAAGATTTTGGGAGCTTCAAGGACTCCTACCAGTGTGTTAATATTATTTATGCTTTGATGTTTTATTGTATGTTTGTTTTAATAAAGGCGCGAATAATAATTTTAAAAAAAGGGATCGGTGTATGCCCACCAAGTGCTTATTTTATATTACTTAAGATGGCGGATAGCACAGGCCTGAGTGGATTACCTGCAGCCAGGTGGTTGGGGGGTCCTTGAAGTTGGTTAGAAATTGGTCTGGGGGATCCATTGGGATATGGATTCCTCTTTTTGGAAGTTACAGTCATATGTAAAAGTTTGGGCACCCCTATTAATGTTAACCTTTTTTCTTTATAACAATTTTGGTTTTTGCAACAGGTATTTCAGTTTCATATATCTAATAACTAATGGACTCAGTTATATTTCTGGATTCAAATGAGGTTTATTGTACTAACAGAAAATGTGCAATCTGCATTTAAACAAAATTTGACCGGTGCAAAAGTATAGGCACCCTTATCAT
Source organism: Dendrobates tinctorius (assembly GCF_039654945.1). Lineage (NCBI taxonomy): Eukaryota > Metazoa > Chordata > Amphibia > Anura > Dendrobatidae > Dendrobates > Dendrobates tinctorius. Next base: position 24,712,861 of record NW_027361825.1, on the reverse strand, counting down.
TTTCTTGATTTGAACACTCCTAACTACTTTTTACTGACTTCCTGAAGCACTAAATTGGTTTTGTAACCTCATTGAGCTTTGAACTTCATAGCCAGGTGTATCAAATCATGAGAAAAGGTATTTAAAGTGGCCACTTGCAAGTAGTTCTCCTATTTGATTCTCCTATGAAGAATGGCATCATGGGCTCCTCAAAACAACTCTCAGATGATCTGAAAACAAAGATTATTCAACATAGCTTTTCAGGGGAAGGATACAAAAAGTTGTCTCAGAGATTTAACCTGTCAGTTTCCACTGTGAGGAACATAGTAAGGAAATGGAAGAACACAGGTACAGTTCTTGTTAAGCCCAGAAGTGGCAGGCCAAGAATAATATCAGAAAGGCAAAGAAGAAGAATGGTGAGAACAGTCAAGGACAATCCACAGACCACCTCCAAAGACCTGCAGCAGCATCTTGCTGCAGATGGTGTCACTGTGCATCGGTCAACAATACAGCGCACTTTGCACAAGGAGAAGCTATATGGGAGAGTGATGCGAAAGAAGCCGTTTCTGCAAGCACGCCACAAACAGAGTCGCCTGAGGTATGCAAAAGCACATTTGGACAAGCCAGTTACATTTTGGAAGAAGGTCCTGTGAACTGATGAAACAAAGATTGAGTTGTTTGGTCATACAAAAAGGCGTTATGCATGCGCTGTATTGTTGACCGATGCACAGTGACACCATCTGCAGCAAGATGATGCTGCAGGTCTTTGGAGGTGGTCTGTGGATTGTCCTTGACTGTTCTCACCATTCTTCTTCTCTGCCTTTCTGATATTTTTCTTGGCCTGCCACTTCTGGGCTTAACAAGAACTGTACCTGTGTTCTTCCATTTCCTTACTATGTTCCTCACAGTGGAAACTAACTGGTTAAATCTCTGAGACAACTTTTTGTATCCTTCCCCTGAAAAGCTATGTTGAATAATCTTTGTTTTCAGATCATTTGAGAGTTGTTTTGTGGAGCCCATGATGCCACTCTTCATAGGAGAATCAAATAGGAGAACTACTTGCAAGTGGCCACTTTAAATACCTTTTCTCATGATTTGATACACCTGGCTATGAAGTTCAAAGCTCAATGAGGTTACAAAACCAATTTAGTGCTTCAGGAAGTCAGTAAAAAGTAGTTAGGAGTGTTCAAATCAAGAAAATGATAAGGGTGCCCATACTTTTGCACCGGTCAAATTTTGTTTAAATGCAGATTGCACATTTTCTGTTAGTACAATAAACCTCATTTGAATCCAGAAATATAACTGAGTCCATTAGTTATTACATATATGAAACTGAAATACCTGTTGCAAAAACCAAAATTGTTATAAAGAAAAAAGGTTAACATTAATAGGGGTGCCCAAACTTTTACATATGACTGTAATATGGTTCTGGACCTGGTGAAATGTGGAGGGGAGTTTCGGCAAGGGTTTGTCGGATCCCCAGGAAATTCAAGTGAACATTGGAACCCTTGTGGCTATGGTGCTCCCGAGCTAGTGGGGTAACGGCTGGGAGTAATTGTTGGTACATTTTATGTTTGGTAATCACCAGATTTGGAAGCTTCAAGGACTCCCCCCAGCGTGTTAATGTTATTTAGGCTATGTGCACACGTTGCAGATTCACCTGCGGATTTTTCCGTGCGGATCCGCAGGTAAAACCGCAGGTAAAGTGACCTGCGGTTTTCCTGCGGATTCACACCTCCACTATGTTAAAGGTGTGAAACCGCTGCGGAATCCGCCCAAGCAATTGACATGCTGCGGTTTGTAAACCGCAGCAAAACTGCGCGGGAAAAACCGCAGCATGAGCACAGCGGTTTTGAAAGTCCATAGGGTAACATGGTACTGTACCATGTCAGCGGAACTGCTGCGTTTCCGCAGGGCCAGAACCGCTGCGGAAACGCAGCAGAATCTGCAACGTGTGCACATAGCCTTATGCTTTGATGTTTATTTTATGGTTATTTTAATAAGAACATGAATTAAAAATTTTAAAAACTAAAAAAAACTAAAAAAAAACAACAACAATTATTTGTTTTCCTTTTAGTGGGTCCTTGAAGTTATTTATAAATTGGTCAGTAGGGGTAACCATATCAAGTATGGACCTCTGGTTTGGGGGGGCTTCATCACAGTATGACCCCCACTGGGTTTGGAAGGGTAACCATTTCAGGTATGGCACCCTGGTTTTGAGGGGTAATCATCTCAGGTATGGTCCCCTGGTGTGGAAGGTAACCATCTCGTATATGGCCTCCTGGTGTGGAGGGGTGACCATCACGGTATGGCCCCCTAGTCTCCAGAAGCATTTATATTTTATAGGACCCTGTTAGGGTAAAGTCCCTGGGGTCATGGCAATCATATTTTGAATGCCTACAGAATAAATTGTCTCCTCTGAGCCAGGAACAGTGGCTGGAGGGAGAAGAGATCATTTTTGTGGAAAAAATAGGATTTTTTAATTGTACCGCTGTACGTTATAAACTTCTGTGAAACCCTTGTGGGTTCAAAGTTCTCACCACATATCTAGATAAGTTCCTTGGGGGGGTCTAGTTTCCAAAATGGGGTCACTTGTGGGGGGTTTCCACTGTTTAGGTACATCAGGGGCTCTCCAAACGCGACATGGCATCCGATCTGAATTCCAGCCAAATTTGCATTGAAAAAGTCAAACGGCGCTCCTTCCCTTCTGAGCTCTGCCATGCGCCGAAACAGTGGTTCCCCCCCACATATCAGGTATCAGCGTACTCAAGACAAATTGCACAATAACTTTTGCAGTCCAATTTCTCCTGTTAGGCCGGGGTCACACTAACCAACGCAAAATACGGTCAGTATTTTACATGCGTAATACGGATGAATGGCCCCTAAACAGTGCTCCTTATGTCATCCGTAATCAAGGTGCGGTCGCGTATTTTGCGCATGTCAGCATCCGTATGTAATCCGTATGGCATCCGTATGGCGAGATTTTCTCGCAGGCTTGCAAAATGGACATATAATGGAGCCCTATGACAGGGTTTATAACAGAAACCAAAGAATAGATATAGACACATAGAATGCATATATACAGTCATATGTAAAAGTTTGGGCACCCCTATTAATGTTAACCTTTTTTCTTTATAACAATTTTGGTTTTTGCAACAGGTATTTCAGTTTCATATATCTAATAACTGATGGACTCAGTTATATTTCTGGATTCAAATGAGGTTTATTGTACTAACAGAAAATGTGCAATCTGCATTTAAACAAAATTTGACCGGTGCAAAAGTATGGGCACCCTTATCATTTTCTTGATTTGAACACTCCTAACTACTTTTTACTGACTTCCTGAAGCACTAAATTGGTTTTGTAACCTCATAGCCAGGTGTATCAAATCATGAGAAAAGGTATTTAAGGTGGCCACTTGCAAGTAGTTCTCCTATTTGATTCTCCTATGAAGAGTGGCATCATGGGCTCCACAAAACAACTCTCAAATGATCTGAAAACAAAGATTATTCAACAAAGCTTTTCAGGGGAAGGATACAAAAAGTTGTCTCAGACATTTAACCAGTCAGTTTCCACTGTGAGGAACATAGTAAGGAAATGGAAGAACACAGGTACAGTTCTTGTTAAGCCCAGAAGTGGCAGGCCAAGAAAAATATCAGAAAGGCAGAGAAGAAGAATGGTGAGAACAGTCAAGGACAATCCACAGACCACCTCCAAAGACCTGCAGCATCATCTTGCTGCAGATGGTGTCACTGTGCATCGGTCAACAATACAGCGCACTTTGCACAAGGAGAAGCTGTATGGGAGAGTGATGCGAAAGAAGCCGTTTCTGCAAGCACGCCACAAACAGAGTCGCCTGAGGTATGCAAAAGCACATTTGGACAAGCCAGTTACATTTTGGAAGAAGGTCCTGTGAACTGATGAAACAAAGATTGAGTTGTTTGGTCATACAAAAAGGCGTTATGCATGCGCTGTATTGTTGACCGATGCACAGTGACACCATCTGCAGCAAGATGATGCTGCAGGTCTTTGGAGGTGGTCTGTGGATTGTCCTTGACTGTTCTCACCATTCTTCTTCTCTGCCTTTCAGATATTTTTCTTGGCCTGCCACTTCTGGGCTTAACAAGAACTGTACCTGTGTTCTTCCATTTCCTTACTATGTTCCTCACAGTGGAAACTGACAGGTTAAATGTCTGAGACAACTTTTTGTATCCTTCCCCTGAAAAGCTTTGTTGAATAATCTTTGTTTTCAGATCATTTGAGAGTTGTTTTGTGGAGCCCATGATGCCACTCTTCATAGGAGAATCAACTAGGAGAACTACTTGCAAGTGGCCACCTTAAATACCTTTTCTCATGATTTGATACACCTGGCTATGAGGTTACAAAACCAATTTAGTGCTTCAGGAAGTCAGTAAAAAGTAGTTAGGAGTGTTCAAATCAAGAAAATGATAAGGGTGCCCATACTTTTGCACCAGTCAAATTTTGTTTAAATGCAGATTGCACATTTTCTGTTAGTACAATAAACCTCATTTGAATCAAGAAATATAACTGAGTCCATCAGTTATTAGATATATGAAACTGAAATACCTGTTGCAAAAACCAAAATTGTTATAAAGAAAAAAGGTTAACATTAATAGGGGTGCCCAAACTTTTACATATGACTGTATATATATGTATATATATATATATATATATGTATGTATTCTATGTGTCTATATCTATTCATTCGTTTCTTTATTAAAACTGTCAGTGTGAGTTTACTGTATCGCGCACTGAATTGCCGGCTTTTGTAAAGGACACTGGGTGCGTATTTCTCGCAAGTCACACGTGTGGTCCGTGTGTAATCCGTATTTTTTGCGCACCCATAGACTTGCATTGGCGTACTACGGGCGTAGTACGCTGACAATCGCAGCATGCTGCGATTGGCACGGAGTGTAGAATACGGATGAGAAATATACGGCTGGTGCGAGGGACCCCATAGAGAATCATTGGTCTGTGTCTAATGTGTGCTTTTAGCGCCTCTCACTCGGCCGTATTCCTCGCCAGTGTGACCCCGGCCTTACCCTTGGTAAAATAAAAAAAATTGAACCTGAAGTATTTTTTTTGTGAAAAAAAGTTAAATGTTCATTTTTTTTTAAAATATTCAAAAAATTCCTGTGACGCACCTAAAGGGTTAATAACCTTCTTGAATGTTGTTTTGAGCACCTTGAGAGGTGCAGTTTTTAGAATGGTGTCACTTTTGGGTATTTTCTATCATATAGACCCCGCAAAGTGGCTTCAAATGTGATGTGGTCTGTAAAAATAAAACAGTGTTGCAAAAATGAGAAATCGCTGGTCAATTTTTAACCCTTATAACTTCCTATCAAAAAAATTTTTGCTTCCAAAATTGTGCTGATATAAACATGTGGGAAATGTTAGTTATCAAGTTTTTTGTGTGCCGTATCTCTGTGATTTAAGGGCATATAAATTCAAAGTTGGAAAATTGCGAAATTTTCAAAATTTTTGCCAAATTTCCGTTTTTTTCACAAATAAACGCAAGTTATTTGAATGAAATTTTACCACTAACATGAAGTACAATATGTCACGAGAAAACATTGTCAGAATCACCGGGATCCATGGAAGCGTTCCAGAGTTATGACCTCATAAAGGGACAGTGGTCAGAATTGTAAAAATTGGCCCGGGAGTTAACGTGCAAACCACCCTTGGGGCTTAAGGGGTTAACACAAAGGGCAATATGCCTATTCCCAATGCCTTTGACCCAGTTGGAGAGGTCAACAGTAAATGTTATCAATTGCATGAAAAACAATTAACAGTGGCGTGGCAGGGTATAATGCCTTTGTAGACTTTTTCTGCTTTAGGTTTATTTAAATTACTACTTCTAGATATTCTGAACGTTATTTTATGGTCGGTTATAGTGTTGATGTTATATTGTGTATAGTTTTTAATTACTCCCTATAAATGTTCTTCACTTTTCAGGTAGTGATAGTAAGTGGGTTTAAGACATTTTTCTGCACAGCTACTGTAAATAATGGTGGTTTCTAGAACTAAAATCTGTGATTTGGTGAATTATTAGAGCTGGCTACAATACGTGCGGTATAATAGTTTTTTGAGGCATGACAGATGTCATTATACAGGTATTCAGATTGTGGCTACGACCTTAATTATGGTTTACTTTCCACATTCCCCATTATGGGATCCTCATTGCAGGATGTTTAGCAACTGTTATTTTGCTGTAGTTACCGTATTATCGATCATAACTTGGAAGCATGGCATTGATAAAATTAATCTGTCTGAGCTCTGGAATATTATTTTTTTTTTATTACTTGTATGCACAGTCTTTCCATAGCATGTAGAAATGGTTGATGGGGGTCGAGTCCACTTAAGGTGTCAAATGGCCTCTCTGGTGGCGGTTTAGGAGTCAGGTGGAAGTTGCAGACAAGTTAAGGTGGACTCACTTTAACTAACAGAGGATGTAAAACCTCATGGTGGTGAACAGGCTCGGCTTTGGTGGCCAGCCTCAAGGACGTTGTAATGGTAACGTCAGTCAGGGGCGGGCACAGTGGTTAAGCACAGGAGTGAGGATAATAGGGTCATTGGTGCCCTGCAAGTTTACTGGCTCTGCTTGAATGGCAAGCCAGTGCGTGCCGCCCCTTTATGGCTGTCTGTCCTGGTTCTGTATGTCAGACAGCTGGGATATCACAGTACTTGTGAATCCCAATGTACTAGCACTTCACCTGACTCCTACTGTGATTGTTTTAATCCTGTGATTTAAATAAAGCTGTGGCCATTTTGACAACCAAAATAATGTGTTGTGTATTTATTCTAGTGCCTAGGTTTACTGTAGTTATGGTGGTTTTAAGATGGAGTAGGGGTCCGTCCCATATCCATAAGTCAGTGTCTATTGTCTGCACCAGTACATGTAAGGAGGTCATCAACTGAAAGTGGGTTTGGACAGCTTATATCTAGTGTTTATGGCTGCTGAGAATGAGACCATGACCTCTGTTCGATCAATTCCCCACAGAAACTCTAGAACATTAAGGAATCCCTCTATGAACAGTTATCGTGTGCAGTGGGGCCCAGGTGTAGCGCCTATATCTGCACCCTCCATAACCATGCTCTTGACAGGTTCCTCTTGTTGCCAGCACCGGCAGTAGCAGTACCAGAACATTAGTAACATCGGCTACTGGACAAAGCATTATATTATACTGGAACTACAGGAAATCTCCTCTGGAATGAGATAATCAGCCCGAGGTCACAGTCAACCCGACAAGAATGGGTGATGCTGTCAATCACTAGGGTTCTGTCTAGATTATTTGGAACTTGCAAAAGAGAAAGTTCAAGACCCCAGTTCTGTCTGCATGCTTATTTCAATGGGGAGAGGGGAATGTTCCCGACCCACCTACAGTAACCTATCTACCATGATCTCTGGAACATCATGCCCATTCCTTAATTACTGCCGTCAACAGGGAGTCTGGAGATCCAGATACAGCGTTGTCGTCTGTGTCACAACCATACTTGCCAACTGTCCTGAACAGCCTGAAAAATGGTCTGGGCTCATATAAAAACTCATCCCTAAAGCGGGCGTTTTTACTGTTCCTCGGGGGAGGGCTTAACTATGAATTATGGATCTAACCCAGTCACTCGGGTTCTGTCTAGATTATTTGGAACTTGCAAAAGAGAAAGGTCAAGACCCCAATTATGTCTGCATGTTAACTTCAATGGGAAGAGGAAAAAATTTCCAATTCACCTGGCTGTAACCTATCTACCGTGTAACAAAATGCTCATTCCCAAATTATCAATGTCAATGGAGAGTCTGGAGATTCAGAGTTGTCGCTTGTGTCACAACGATACTTACCAACTGTCCTGAACAACCTGAAAAGGGTCTGGGCTCAAATAGAAACTCAACCCTAAAGTGGGCATTTTTGTTTTTTTGCTGTTCCTCGGGGGAGGGCTTAACTTTGAATAATAAATCTAGTAATACTCATGACTTCCTACAAGGGTCATATCATGAAAAAAGTCCTGTCCACCTGCTCTGTAAGGAAGTAACTCACCGTCTCCTAGCTACGAGCCAGGACTGAGAGTTACTCCATATGCGCATTTTAGCAGGCCTCCAAATAGTCGCCCCATAATATTATATCTTCCCTGTAGTGTCTGATGCAGGAAAAATGTCCACCTGGCCATGGCTGCCGCTAATCGATAGCGTGGACCTGGTGAGGACAACCTCATCACTTGAAATTCCTTTATTACGTCTGATGAGACAACCCCTTTAAGTTAAACACATCCTATAAATGACCCATTCCCCAATCTAAATAATGTTTTATGGTTTTTGGTCATTTGTTCAATATAACTATGGAGTTGAAATTCCTTCCATGAAATCGTATTAACCACCGAACGCCGGTCTGACAACTTTGTGGTGCATTATTGGTCGCCTTTTAGATTGTGTACAGGTAATAATGGGGTGCACTTTGAGATCTCGGTATTTTGTTCTGTAGTGCCAAGTGGATAAAGAGGAACCCCGATTGCAAATTTGCACCTAAAAAGAGGAAGCATTACTAGCTAATGTAATGGATCCCACTAAATAACGTACATTTTACACATGCAACGTGATTCCAGTATATGGGACCGGTCACTAATATTTGCTTGCAAAAGTATGCCCCCTAGTGGGAATTGGGTGATAAGACATCCCATCTATACCAGTCTATAAAATGTATGCCTACATCCTGTATTATTTTGCAGCTAGTTTCCTTGCTTTTCTATAAGGCTCTGTTCACACTACTGTCATGACTTATTCTTTTTTTTCAGTGCAGGAGTTTCAAATTATCTCTCTGGACCACATTTACTATAAATTTAGAACCCATAATATGAGGCTGAACCAGTCTGGATCCTTAATGGCCGCCTATACTGCAATGTACAATGTAGCACTTAAAGTGGACCTGTTGTCCCTCCTGATGTGTCTGTTTTGTTAAATACTTGCATTGATGATGCAATAACAATTCTGGATTAGCTTTTCTCATAACTCTATGTTGTGCCGTTCTTCTGTTATTCCTCTTTAAAATATAGGTATAAATTGACAACTGGGTGTTAGAATTCCTTTAGCCAATGGGGGCGTGTCCGTACATATTATGATACTGTCATTGGATTGGACAATTTTCAAAAACTGACTGTCACATCCAAGCATAAGCATAGTGTAAACAGGTGCTTAACCTAGAGTCACCAACTCATATGCATTCAAGCAAAAAAGGAAGCACACTGTAGCACCATAACATGCAAACATGAAAAATGAATAATGAACTGCATTACTGCATTAGAAGTATGAAAAATTGAGAAAGTTTAGCACATAAAATGGCCAAGTTATGTGTACCTGGAAGCCACATTAAGGCATTTCTCATTTTCCAGGTCCCAATTCTATGCCAATCCTCACTAAGACTGTAGTCCTCATCTGAATTGGAACCTATGAAAAATCCTCTGTTTAGACTGAAGTCTATATCTCTGTGGAGGGGAAATGGCCCTGGTTTGATTAAAAACGCTTGCAGCTAACAGGTGGAGTGCTCAGTCAGAAGGTAAATGAATACAAATTTCAAAAACTGACTGTCACATCCAAGCATAAGCATAGTGTAAACAGGTGCTTAACCTAGAGTCACCAACTCATATACATTCAAGCAAAAAAGGAAGCACACTGTAGCGCCAAACCATGCAAACATGAAAAATGAATAATGAACTGCATTACTGCATTAGAAGTATGAAAAATTGAGAAAGTTTAGCACATAAAATGGCCAAGTTATGTGTACCTGGAAGCCACGTTAAGGCATTTCTCGTTTTCCAGGTCCCTATTCTATGCCAATCCTCACTAAGACTGCAGTCTCCATCTGAATGGGGTACACATAACTTGGCCATTTCATGTGCTAAACTTTCTCAATTTTTCATACTTCTAATGCAGTAATGCAGTTCATTATTCATTTTTCATGTTTGCATGGTTTGGCGCTACAGTGTGCTTCATTTTTTGCTTGAATGTATATGAGTTGGTGACTCTAGGTTAAGCACCTGTTTACACTATGCTTATGCTTGGATGTGTCGGTCAGTTTTTGAAATTTGTATTCATTTACCTTCTGACTGAGCACTCCACCTGTTAGCTGCAGGTGTTTTTAATCAAACCAGGGCCATTTCCCCTCCACAGAGATATAGACTTCAGTCCTAACAGAGGATTTTTCATAGGCTCCCATTCAGATGGAGACTACAGTCTTAGTGAGGATTGGCATAGAATTTGGACCTGGAAAACGAGAAACGCCTTAATGTGGCTTCCAGGTACACATAACTTGGCCATTTTATGTGCTAAACTTTCTCAATTTTTCATACTTCTAATGCAGTAATGCAGTTCATTATTCATTTTTCATGTTTGCATGGTTTGGCGCTACAGTGTGCTTCCTTTTTAGCTTGATTGGAGTGGACAATGTCGGAGTGTGAATGAATGGACACACCCCCTTAATTGGTAACACCCATGAGTAAATTAGTTTCCAGGAGGAATCACAGAGGAACGGATCGAGACAGAGTTCTAACAAAAGATGTTCCAGAATTATTAGATCATGGAGACTAAAAGTAATGACTAAATCGACTTGGCAAGAGAGACAACAGCTCCTCTTTAATATCAGTCCTTGAAAAGAAGTAAACTGCACTACCAGACACAGTGAATGAAGAAAGTGGTGCTATATCTGGGGGAAAAAGGTGGATGGATAGATAGACTTACTCATACAATTGTGTTTTTTTTCCCATCTTGAGCTATTATTTCATTGCACTATTTACAGTACAGACCAAAAGTTTGGACACACCTCATTCAAAGAGTTTTCTTTATTTTCATGACTATGAAAATTGTAGATTCACTCTGAAGGCATCAAAACTATGAATTACCACATGTGGAATTATATAATTAACAAAAAAGTGTGAAACAACTGAAAATATGTCTTATATTCTAGGGGTTCTTCAAAGTAGCCACCTTTTGCTTTGATTACTACTTTGCACACTCTTGGCATTCTCTTGATGAGCTTCAAGAGGTAGTCACCGGAAATAGGTTTCACTTCACAGGTGTGCCCTGTCAGGTTTAATAAATGGGATTTGTTGCCTTATAAATGGGGTTGGGACCATCAGTTGTGTTGTGCAGAAGTCTGGTGGATACACAGCTGATAGTCCTACTGAATAGACTGTTAGAATTTGTATTATGGCAAGAAAAAAGCAGCTAAGTAAAGAAAAACGAGTGGCCACCATTACTTTGGGAAATGAAGGTCAGTCAGTCTGAAAAATTGGGAAAACTTTGAAAGTGTCCTCAAGTGCAGTGGCAAAAACCATCAAGCGCTACAAAGAAACTGGCTCACATGAGGACCGCCCCAGGAAAGGAAGACCAAGAGTCACATCTGCTGCGGAGGATAAGTTCATCCGAGTCACCAGCCTCAGAAATCGCAGGTTAACAGCAGCTCAGAATAGAGACCAGGTCAATGCCACACAGAGTTCTAGCAGCAGACACATCTCTACAACAACTGTTAAGAGGAGACTTTGTGCAGCAGGCCTTCATGGTAAAATAGCTGCTAGGAAACCACTGCTAAGGACAGGCAACAAGCAGAAGAGACTTGTTTGGGCTAAAGAACACAAGGAATGGACATTAGACCAGTGGAAATCTGTGCTTTGGTCTGATGAGTCCAAATTTGAGATCTTTGGTTCCAACCACCATGTCTTTGTGTGACGCAGAAAAGGTGAACGGATGGACTCTACATGCCTGGTCCCCACCGTGAAGCATGGAGGAGGAGGTGTGATGGTGTGGGGCTGCTTTGCTGGTGACACTGTTGGGGATTTATTCAAAATTGAAGGCATACTGAACCAGCATGGCTACCACAGCATCTTGCAGCAGCATGCTATTCCATCCGGTTTGCGTTTAGTTGGGCCATCATTTATTTTTCAACAGGACAATGACCCCAAACACACCTCCAGGCTGTGTAAGGGCTATTTGACCAAGATGGAGAGTGATGGGGTGCTACACCAGATGACCTGGCCTCCACAGTTACCAGACCTGAACCCAATCGAGATGGTTTGGGGTGAGCTGGACCACAGAGTGAAGGCAAAAGGGCCAGCAAGTGCTAAGCATCTCTGGGAACTCCTTCAAGACTGTTGGAATACCATTTCCGGTGACTACCTTTTGAAGCTCATCAAGAGAATGCCAAGAGTGTGCAAAGCAGTAATCAAAGCAAAAGGTGGCTACTTTGAAGAACCTAGAATATAAGACATACAGTATTTTCAGTTGTTTCACACTTTTTTGTTAATTATATAATTCCACATGTGTTAATTTATAGTTTTGATGCCTTCAGAGTGAATCTACAATTTTCATAGTCATGAACATAAAGAAAACTCTTTGAATGAGAAGGTGTGTCCAAACTTTTGGTCTGTACTGTATATATTAGTATTTAAATTTTGTGTATCTAAATCTATTCACCCCCCAGAGGCCGGTTTATTTACTATTATTATAGTAAGTAGTACAATAATATGTGCTGGGTCTCCTATCCGCTAGTTACTACTTTTTCTGCAGGTTGTAAAGATTCTGTGTAGAGGGGGGCAGTCTTCAGCGTCATCTTCTGGGGGAAAATAGAATGACAACAGTGAAAGAGGAACATATAAAGTATGGACATAGTGCCCCCTTGTGGTAAATAGATATATGACTACAATATAACAATATATTTTTCTTAGCTCTAGTATTATTAAAGGGAATCTTATCATCTGAAAATGATCTATTGTTTAAATCCAATTTTTGTGTTACATGTATTTTTTTTAAACAATGTTTGCCAATTTATTTTTTCCATATCACAATATAAAAAAATAAATACATTTAGTAGCCTTGTATATGTTACATTGGCCACTGGGACTATTTTAGACTCCTACTTCCTGTTCTTTCAGGAAGTGTTTTCAGCACATTCATTATCAGAAGAGTCACGATAACAATGAGAAATAACGGCTCTATATAAAGCCGGTAACACACGATCCACCAATCACAATAAATGATGGCACCGCTACCCCTCCACTCACAATACCCTTTGACTGTTCAATTGAAGCATCTAATGAGCAGGTGCAGAATCTGTTTCTTGCTGCTAATACAAGTGTTGTTTCCCAAAACTACAAAAAGCTCCATGGTACAGTATGAAAATTGCAAGTTTTTTTTTTTAAATACAAATTTTGATATGTAAAAAAATAAAATTACAATTTTTTTTAGGAATATTGATTTTATCTGTAACAATCTCTGCCTTGTAAGTAATGCCTATGCCCTTCCTCCTCCATGGTATGTGTACGAGCACTCTGTTGGTCTGACAATTATAGAGATGAGCAAACCCGAACTGTAGAGTTCGCGGAGTTCCGGTAGGAAGGAGAGAGAACTCTGCTTCGTTCAGCAGCACCCTAGCCTTTACTCTGACCATTTAACAACACCAAAAATTCGAGTCCCCATTCATATCTATGGGGTTAAGGTCCGGTTAAATTCTGGTAGTAGAACCAAACTTTGGACAAAGGTTTGGTCGAACATGACCTTCCATGTGACCGCTCATTCCTAGTGTCACTTCTCTACCACCTTCTACTGCAGCCATTACCTGGTTTTAAAAGGATATTACGGTTTTTGCAAATCATGTTATTTTTTTTTTAACAACCATCTCAATTTTACAGAGTCTACAAGGGGAAGAAAATGTAACAAGTACCAAGAAGAGGAGCAAGGATTGAGAGCATCACAAAAGGCAAGAGACAGAAGAAAACTGCAAGTGAAGAGGATGAGAAGACAGGAAGAAAACACAGAAAGAAGACGAAATTCACTGATCCATTAATGTGGTTTAAATCAGTCGATTATGAAAAACTCAATAAAGAGGCCATTCCACTGCCCCAGACAAGGAGCAGGGGCGCAGAGAGGATGAAGCGGAAAATAATACGGTATTCCAAGAGCCAGAACTAGGGATTAACGAGTATACTCGTTAAGATTCGGTACTCGGCGAGTAATACGGTGCTCGCGGTACTCGAATCCTGGCGAGTAAATTTCCCTACTCACCTCGCAATATTCGGCACAGCCCGCACAGTCCCCGCTCAGCCCGGCACAGTCCCCGCACAGCCCGGCACAGTCCCCGCACAGCCCCGCACAGCCCATTACTCGTATTTCCCATAGACTTACATTGGACTCGTTACGAGTACCCGAGTATTAGGAGCTACTCGTAACGAACTAGCCAGAACTTTATTTTTTCATTGATATAGCCGTGGTATGACTGTTTGTTTTTTGCGGGAAGAGTTGTACATTGGAACTGCATCCATTTTATCATACAATGTACTGGAGAGTGGGAAAACATTCAAAGTGTGGCAAAACAGAAAAAAATGCAATTCTGCAATTGTTTTTGAAGTTTTTTTTTCATGTACATTTTAGATTTTGCAGTAAAACTGACCTGGCAATATGATGCTTCTGGTCAGTACGATAACACAGATGCCAAAACATGCAGTGTGTAAAAAATTAAAAAAAAAAGCCATAAATGTTTGGGATATGGACCTATGTGCAGACTTGTTTTTTGGCGCCCTGAGCCAATGTTTTTATTGATATCATTTTGGGGTAGATATGCTTAGTTACTTACTGGTAACTGTGTTTTTCGAAGCCCATGACAACACCACGAGAGAGGAGATCTGCCTTTCAGGGACAGGAAACCTACAGACATAAAAGGGCGGCACCTCTCTTGCATCAGTTGGATTACAGAGCATGAGAGAACCTCTCAGGTTAGTAGCAATACATTCACTATTTTGTACACAACACAACTTTCCACACGTACTTGTGCTAAGGCCAAAAGAAGTGCTCACCCACACGTGAAGGGAGGGAATATAAGGGTGCTGTCATGGGCTCCGAAAAACACCGTTACCGGTAAGTAACTAAGCATTTATTCGGTCTCCCATGACAGCACCAAGAGAATTACTTTCCGCAAACCCCAGCACCCGGCTTTGGCTTTCCGCAAACCCCAGCACCCGCTAACCAAATAGTAATCTCTCCTTCCCTCTTGCCTCCCCGCCTGAACTCCTCTGCTGAACTGCTCCTCAATCTCAGAGCTCTCCTAATAAATTACAGAACAAGCCACCCACCCTCCTCCCACATGCTCTCCCTCTCTATGCTTCTCCTCACTGCTGGCGACATATCTCCCAACCCTGGACCCCCACAGCCCATACATCCCATTATTACCCCTTCTATCTTTCCAAAACCAACACAAACACCAGAAATCTTTCCCACCTCAAATCCATGCTCATGACAACCACTACCCTGCTCCCACTCTCTGGATCACTCTGGAATGCCCGCTCCATCTGCAATAAACTCCATGTGATTCACGACCTCTTTACCTCTCGTAATTTTTCCTTCCTTGGCCTCACCGAAACATGGCTGACACCCTCTGACACCGCCTCCCCTGCTGCGCTTAGTTACCGTGGCCTCTACTTCACCCACACTCCTCGCTCTGGCAACAGACATGGCGGAGTTGGCCTTTTCCTTTCTTCCAACTGCACCTTCAACCCAATCCCACCTCTACCCTCCCTCATCCTCCCCTCTTTTGAAGTCCACTCTGTCCGCATCTATTCTCCCTCCAACCTCCAAGTGGCCGTCATATACCGACCTCCGGGCCCGACCACTGCCTTCATTGACCAATTCTCTACCTGGCTCCTTCACTTCCTCTCTGCTGACATTCCCACCATCATGGGTGACGTCAACATCTCCATTGACACCCACCAGTCAGCTGCCTCCAAACTACTGTCCCTTACTTCATCTTTTGGACTTACTCAGTAGTCCTCCTCAGCCACCCACACAGACGGACATACATTAGACCTGGTCTTCACCCGCCTCTGCTTTCTAACTTCACCACCTCCCCTCTTCCTCTATCTGACGACCATCTACTCACTTTCTCATCCCTGTCCTCCTCACCTGTCACCCATGTCCAGCAGCATGCGCACCCCTGCAGAAACCTTGCACATCTAGATACTCGCACACTCTCTGACTCTATTCTACCACTGTCCTCCATATCTTCATTCCACGACACTGACACTACTTTCTACAATGCCACTCTTGCATCAGCCATCGACTCGGTCGCCCCTGTCATGCATAACAGAGTGCGACGAATCAATTGACAACCCTGGCACAATAACATCAATAAAAAGCTTCGGCAAGCATCCAGAATTGCAGAACGGCGCTGGAAGAAAACGCATTCGCAAGACGACTTCACTGCACTCAAACAAGCAACACTTGCATTCAAATCTGCCCTCGCCTCTGCTAAACAGGCCTACTTTACATCCCTTGTATCTTCCTTATCCCACAACCCCAAACAGTTGTTCAATACTTTTAACTCCCTCCTCTGCCCACCACTGCCCCCTCCGACTTCCCTAATCTCTGCCAAGGACTTTGCCACACACTTCAAAAACAAGATAGACCAAACACGGCAAGTCTTTATTGCTCAACCACTAGAACCCCTTTGCATACCAGACCAATGCCCAAACCCCATAACCTCCTTATCTAACATCACTGAAGGGGAGCTTGCTCACCTTCTTTCCAAATCACACCTCACCTCTTGTGCACTTGACCCAATCCTATCCCACCTCCTCCACAACATCACCACCACTCTTATCCCATCCCTAACTCACCTCTTCAACCTATCACTAACTTCTAGTACCTTCCCTTCTGCTTTCAAACATGCCACAATGACGCCTATCCTTAAAAAGCCAACCCTCGATCCAACAGCCACGTCCAGCTATCGCCCAATATCGCTGCTCCCATTTGCTTCAAAACTCCTGGAGCTGCACGTCCACGCTGAACTTTCCTTCCACCTCTCATCTAACTTGCTCTTTGACAATCTACAATCTGGCTTCCGCCCCCATCATTCCACTGAGACAGCCCTGACCAAAATTACCAACAACCTACTTACAGCCAACGCTAACGGACAATACTCTATACTCCTCCTTCTAGACCTGTCCTCTGCTTTCGACACAGTTGACCACTGCCTCCTACTACAGATTCTCTCCTCCTTTGGCATCAAAGACCTCGCCCTATCCTGGATCTCATACCTTTCCAAACGCACATTCAGCATCTCCCACTCCCACACTACCTCCTCATCCCACCCTCCCTCTGTTGGAGTCCCCCAAGGCTCTATTCTAAGACCCCTACTCTTCTCAATCTATACACTTGGCCTAGGGCAACTCAAAGTCCCACGGATTCCAGTACCACCTTTATGCCGATGATACTCAGATCTACCTCTCTGGCCCAGACGTCACCTCTCTGCCCTCCAGAATCCCAGATTGTCTATCAGCCATATGCTCCTTCTTCTCCTCTCGCTTCCTCAAACTCAATGTGGACAAATCTGAACTAATCATCTTTCCCCCATCTCACAGATCTTCCTTACCCGACCTTTCTATAACAATTGACGACATCACGCTTTCCCCCATACCGGAGGTCCGCTGTCTCGGAGTAACCCTTGACTCTGCCCTGTCCTTCAAACTGCACATCCAAGCTCTCTCCACCTCCTGTCGCCTCCAGCTCAAAAAAATTTCCAGAATCTGTCCCTTCAACTCTCAGTCTACTAAACTACTTGTGCATGCCCTCATCATCTCCCGCCTCGACTACTGCAACATCCTTTTCTGTGGCCTCCCTGCTAACACCCTTGCACCTCTCCAGTCCATCCTCAACTCTGCCGCCCGACTAATTTATCCCCTCGCTACTCTTCCGCTTCTCCCCTCTGCAAATCTCTTCATTGGCTCCCATTCCCTCAGCGTATCCAATTCAATTTACTAATACTGACCTACAAGGCCATCTACAACCTGTCTCTTCCATACATCTCTGAACCAATCTCCCGATACCTTCCCTCACGTAATCTCTGGTCCTTCCAAGACCTCCTCTCCTCCACACTTATTCGCTCCTCACCCAACCACCTCCAAGACTTCTCTCGAATAGCCCCCATCCTCTGGAATTCCCTGCCCCAACACGTCCGGCTATCATCCACTCTTGGATCCTTCAGACGGAACCTGAAAATCCACCTCTTCAGGAAAGCCTACAGCCTGCAATGATCCCCGCTGCCTCCTCACCACTGCAAGAGCTACCGCCTCATAATCACTGGAGCCTCTGCAACCCCCCAAACTACTGTCTCCTTCTCCACCATCCTGTAGCATGTAAGCCCAAAAGGGCAGGGTCCCCTCTCCCCTCTATATCAGTCTGTGATTGTTAGTTTGTCTACTGTGATATCTGTAATTCGTATGTAACCCCTTCTCATGTACAGCACCATGGAACCAAGGGTGCTTTATAAGTAAATAATAATACAGAGATGTAAGAAAATTAGGGTGGGACCACAGCCTGAAGCACCTTTCTCTCAAATGTGAGATCTGAGGAGGCACCCATATCAAGTCTATGTTTGAAAAACGTGGAGAGAGAAGACCATGTAGCCGCCCTACATATCTCCTCAATCGACACCACCGATCTCTCAGCCCAGGAAGCTGGCACAGCTCGTGTAGAGTGAGCCTTCAGACCCTCTGGAACTGGATCACCACTTGCTGTATAGGCCAAAGAAATTGCTTCCCAGATCCACCTAGCTAAAGTGCTCTTTGAGACACTAAGCCCTTTCCTAGCTCCCTGAAAAGAGACAAATAAAGAATTCTCTTTCTTCCAAGGGTCAGTTATTGAAATATAACTAAGTAGGCACCTCTTAACATTTAGTGAATAGAGCCTTTCTTCCCTTTGATTCCCGTGGTTGTCATAGAAGGAAGGAAGCACTATCCTGCAACTTGTGGAACTTAGAAGCTACTTTTGGCAAACATGAGGGATCGAGCTTCAAAATAACCCTATCCTCCCTAAACTGGGTATATGGTGGAATTCTGGATAGGGCCTGAATATCTCTAACACTACGGGCTGATGTCACTGCAACCACAAAGGCCGTTTAGATTGAAAAAGTTTTTATTGGGGCTACCTCAATGGGATCAAAGGGAGACTGTCAACGCCGTTAGAACTAAATTCAAATCCCAAGGCATTAATCTCTGTCTAAAGCTGGAGTCACACATAGCGACTTACCAGCGATCCCGACAACGATATCAACGTGTCAGGATCGCTGGTAAGTCACTATGTGATCGCTGGTGAGCTGTCAAACAGACAGCTTCACCAGCGATTAGCACAGCGATGCCGAGCGCGTGGCATCGCTGTGTTCGTTAGCGCTGATGCCATGGATCCATGTCAAAAATAGAATTAAAATAAAAAATATTGTTATACTTACCTTCCGACGTCCCGCGCAGCATTCCCGCCTCTCTCCACGCTCCGGTCCCAGTAATCCTTTGCGAGAATTACTGCGATGACGTCCATTCTCGTGGGATCGCGAAGTCTCGCGGTCATTCTTGCAAAGGATTACTGGGACCGGAGCGTGGAGAGAGTCGGGAATGCTGCGCGGGATGTCGGAAGGTGAGAATAAAAAAATATTTTTTTTTATTATTTTACAGCTGATTGCTGGTCTCCCGCCTGTCACACGCAGCGATGCGTGCTGGCCAGCGGGAGATCAGCGCTGAAAAAAATGTCCAGAGGTTTCTTGCAGCGGTCAGCGATACCGGCAGGTGGGCTGGTCGCTGTCACACACAGCGATCTCGCTGTTGTGTCAGAAAAGTTGTGACTCAGCAGCGATCTCGCTAGCGAGATTGCTATGTGTGACGGGGCCTTAAGGATGGGCCTAGACCTACCCAATGCCCTGATAAACCTAGACACCCAATAATTCCCCGCCAGATCACAATTACACAGGGCCTCTAGAGTCGACACCTGGACTTTGAGGGTGTTTGTGGGTAGACCTATCTCTAGGCCCTTTTGTACGAACACTTGGCCTATGTGAACCTTTCCTTCAACCTCCACCCCTGATGCTGATAGAAACTTGCTCCAGGTTCTGGTGTATATTTTTGTTGTCAATGCTTTCCTACTCTTAACCCCTAGTGCTTTTTTCGGTTTTGCGTTTTTCGCTCCCCTTCTCAGAGCTATACCTTTTTTATTTTTCCATCAATATGGCCATGTGAGGGCTTATTTTTTGCTGGACGAGTTGTACTTTTCAACGACACCATTGGTTTTACCACGTCGTGTACTCCAAAAATTAAATGCTAAAACTGACCTGCCATTATCATTCTCCAGGTCTTTACGAGTGAGTTCATAGACACCAAACATGTCTAGGTTCTCTTTTATCTAAGTGGTGAAAAAAAATTCCAAAGTTTGCTTAAAAAAAAAAAAAAATGCGCAATTTTCCGGGACCTGTAGCATCTCCATTTTTTTTTTTTGATCTCAGGTCGGGTGATGGCTTATTTTTTGTGTGCCGGGCTGTTTTTAATGATACCACTTTTATGCATATACGTTCTTTTGATCGCCCATTATTGCATTTTAATGCAATGTCGCAGCAACAAAAAAAATGTAATTCTGGTGTTTTGATATTTTTTCTCGCTACACCGTTTATGTTTAGGTTTGATTTTTTTAATTATTTTATTTTGATTGGGGCGAAATGTGGGTGATTAAAACTTATGTTTTTTTATTTTTGGCATACTTCAATAGCCTCCATAGGAGGCTAGAAGCATGCCATACTTGATCGGCTCTGCTACATATAGGCAATGGTCAGATCGCCCAGATGTAGCAGAAATACAGCATTGCTATGAGCGCCGACCACAGGGTAGCGCTCATAGCAATCTACCGGCAACAACAATAGAGGTCTCTATGAAACCTCTGGTGGTCAACGCAACGCGTTGCTGACTCACGATAGGGGTCGGCGATGCGCTCTTTTCCAGCCGGGCGCCAGAAGTACTAGTTAAATGCCCACGGTCAGCGTTTTGACAGCGGGATTTTTAATAGTTAATAGGCACGGGCGGCTCGTGATTCCACCTGCGCCTATTGCGGGCACGTCAGCAGTTTATAACAGCTGACATGTCGTGGCTTTGAGGTGGGCTCACCGCCGGAGCCCACCTCAAAGCGGGGCATACTGACAGCTGACGTATTCTTCCATCAGCGGTCAGTAAGGGGCTAAAGAGTTAATGGCGGCTTAGTGACACAGCCATCATCTACCAAGAAAGATGACGTGGGCTCAGCTGGTGAACAGACATCTTTGTAATGTATGTAGTTGTATTGTGAAATATATATATAAAAAAAAGCCCTTTCCTCACCCAAATATTGCTTATGCTTTCCAAACTACTGTGGCCCCAGTGTACAGGTGTACTAATGTGAAGGAGAGAATGGCTAATGAAATCAATTATTAAGCTTACATAAGCTAGTAATATAAGTGGTGTGGCAAGATGCCGTCTACAACTTGGAACTACACATTGGAGTCTTTGTAATGTGAGGTGGATACATGGAACAGACCTAGCATGGACCTATCACAGACTGATATAATGGATGAAACTGTGCAACCCCTCTTCCTGCCTGTTCCATGATCTTTTGTTTGTACAAGTCCAGTTTGGTGCCAGCTCTTGCCAAGAGAGGAGCACACATCTCACATTAATTTCGATGTATTTCTATGCATGCACTTGGCTAATATTTGCATGACCTGATGATCACTAAGATCTCACCCCAACAATAAGGCCATGTACCATGTCAGTCTCAAGACAGTGAGGATGTGCCCAAGATCTTACAATGGCATGCACTGTAATTTGAATCTTCACAATCCCTCTCCGCACACAGATGAGATCTTCAGAATCATGGAAATCTGAGGTAACTAATTGAAGGCCGATCCTCTGTGCCATCACCATACAATGAGTCACTATTGAAGGCCACAATCTTACTGTAGGAACACTGTTCCCCGGTTTATATTCCAATCGGTGTGCTGCCATACTAGACAAGTTAGTTTTCTATACTTCTCATTGAAGAGCTGCTCCTAACATAAAGGGGCTGTCCTTTTAAAACAAGTTTTCACTTATAGTTTACTGATGGGCAGGTGCATGACCATTGGAACAGAATACTGATTAGTAGAACGAGGTGCTTGTATCCTTGGGCTACTTTCACACTTGCATTGGTACGGGCCCGTCGCAATGCGTCGGGCCGACATACGTTGTGAAAGATTTGCACAACGGGGGCAGCGGATGCAGTTTTTCAACGCATCCGCTGCCCCATTGTATTGTCCAGGGAGGAGGGGGCGGAGTTTCAGCTACGCATGCGTGGTTGAAAATGGCAGACATGACGCACAAAAAAAAGTTACATGTAACTTTGTGCGTCGCACCCGCCAAAACACGACACTTCCATTGCATCGCTAATGCAAGTCTATTGAGAAAAAACGCATCCTGCGGGCAACTTTACATAGTAACATAGTTATTAAGGTTGAAGGGAGACTTTAAGTCCATCTAGTTCAACCCATACCCTATCCTAACTTGCCCTAACATGTTGATCCAGAGGAAGGCAAAAAAAAACCCATGTGGCAAACAGTAAGCTTCACATTGGGGAAAAAAATTCCTTCCTGACTCCACATACGGCAATCAGACTAGCTCCCTGGATCAACGCAATATTAAGGAAACTAGTGTATATACCCTGTAATATTATACTTTTCAAGAAAGGCATCCAGTCCCTTCTTAAATTTTAGTAGGGAATCACTCATTACAACATCATATGGCAGAGAGTTCCATAGTCTCACTGCTCTTACAGTAAAGAATCCGCGTCTGTGATTATGCTTAAACCTTCTTTCCTCCAGACGTAGAGGATGCCCCCTTGTCCCCGTCACAGGTCTAAGAGTAAAAAGATCATTAGAAAGCTCTTGGTATTGTCCCCGCATATATTTATACATTGCAATAAGATCACCCGTAAGCCTTCGATTCTCCAAACTAAATAACCCCAAATGTAATAACCTGTCTTGGTATTGCAGACCCCCTAGTTCCCTAATAACCTTGGTCGCTCTTCTCTGCACCCGCTCCAGTTCAGCTATGTCTTTCTTATACACCAGAGACCAGAACTGTACACAGTATTCTAAGTGTGGTCGCACTAGTGACTTATATAGAGGTAAAATTATGTTCTCCTCATGAGCATCTATGCCTCTTTTAATGCATCCCATTATTTTCTTTGCCTTTGCAGCAGCTGCCCGACACTGGCCGCTAAATGTGAGTTTGTCGTCCACCCATACACCCAGGTCTTTTTCAGTGACTGTTTTGCCCAGTGTTTTACAATTGAGCACATAATTATACATCTTGTTCGTTCTACCCAAGTGCATGACCTTACATTTATCCCCATTAAAGCTCATTTGCCATTTATCAGCCCAAGCTTCTAGTTTACATAAATCCTCTTGTAATACAAAATTGTCCTCCTCTGTATTGATTACCCTGCAGAGTTTAGTGTCATCTGCAAATATTGAAATTCTACTCTCTATGCCCCCTACAAGGTCATTAATAAATATGTTAAAAAGCGGGCCCAAAATTGACCCCTGTGGTACCCCACTGCTAACCGTGACCCAGTCTGAGTGTGCTGCATTAATAACCACCCTTTGTTTCCTATCCCTGAGCCAGCTCTTAACCCACCTACACATATTTTCCCCTATCCCCATTGTTCTCATTTTATGTATCAACCTTTTGTGTGGCACCGTATCAAAAGCTTTTGAAAAGTCCATGTACACCACGTCCACTGCATTCCCTTGGTCCAGTCCGGAACTTACCTCTTCATAAAAGCTTATTAGATTAGTCTGACAGGAACGGTCCCTTGTAAACCCATGTTGATATTGGGTCATGAGGTTATTCTTCTCCAGATACTCCAGTATAGTATCTCTTAGAAAACCCTCCAGGATTTTACCCACAGTTGAGGTTAAACTTACTGGCCTATAATTTCCAAGTTCAGTTTTTGTCCCCTTTTTGAATATTGGCACATTTGCTACACGCCAGTCCTGTGGTACAGACCCTGTTATTATGGAATCTTTAAAGATTAAAAATAATGGTCTATCTATGACTGTGCTTAATTCCTGCAGTACTCGGGGGTGTATCCCATCCGGGCCCGGGGATTTGTAAATTTTAGTGATTTTTAGACGCCGCCGTACTTCCTGCTGGGTTAAGCAGGTGACATTTAACAGAGAATTTTTATCCCTGATCATGTTATCCGTCATGGGATTTTCTTGTGTAAACACTGTTGAAAAAAAGTCATTTAGCATATTGGCTTTTTCCTCATCCTCATCCACCATTTCACCCAGACTATTTTTAAGGGGGCCAACACTATCATTTTTTAGTTTACTATTTATGTAGTTAAAGAATATTTTGGGATTATTTTTACTTTCTCTGGCAATGAGTCTCTCGGTCTCAATCTTTGCTGTCTTGATTTGCTTTTTACAGAATTTATTTAATCTTCTGTATTTAGTTAATGCCTCATCACTACCTACTTGCTTTAATTCGCTAAATGCTTTATTTTTATCTCTTATTGCACCCCTTACAGCTCTATTTAGCCATAGTGGTTTCTTCCTATTTCTCGCATGTTTATTCCCATACGGTATATATTGTGCACAGCTCCTATTCAGGATGCTAATAAACATCTCCCATTTTCTTTGTGTATTTTTATGTCTCAGGATATCGTCCCAGTTAATTGCACCAAGATCTTCTCTCATCCGTTGGAAATTTGCTTTCCTGAAGTTTAGTGTCCTTGTAACCCCTCTACTACACATCTTATTAAAGGATACATGAAAACTTATTAATTTGTGATCACTGTTACTCAAGTGACCCCCAACCCTTACATTTGATATGCGGTCTGGCCTGTTGGTTAATATTAGGTCTAGCAGTGCCCCCCCTCTTGTTGGGTCCTGAACCAGTTGTGAAAGGTAATTGTCTCTCATAGTAGTCAAAAACCTATTACCTTTGCTGGAACTGCAGGTTTCTGTTCCCCAATGTATTTCAGGGTAGTTGAAGTCCCCCATAATAATGACTTCTCCTTGAGTCGCAGCTTCATCTATTTGCTTTATGAGGATATTCTCTGTTGTTTCCATTATTTTTGGAGACTTATAACAAACCCCTATCAGTAATTTATTATTTTTCCCCCCTCCCCTTATCTCTACCCACAGGGACTCTACATTTTCATTAGATTCATATATATTATCACAAAGGATGGGTTTTAAGGATGATTTTACATATAAACACACGCCTCCCCCTCCCTTATTTGTTCGGTCATTTCTGAACAGACTATAGCCCTGTAAATTAACCGCCCAGTCATGGCTCTCGTCCAGCCATGTCTCAGATATCCCCACCATGTCATAATTATGTTCCAACAACATTAACTCCAATTCCTCCATTTTGTTGGCGAGGCTTCTGGCATTAGTATACATGCACTTTATGTATCTCTCTGTACCTCTATTCTTTCTTAAATTATTAACTGTTCTAACCCCACCCCCAATTTCATTATTTGTGCCCAGGTCTCTAGCTGCACTGTCTTCCCCTCCTATAAAAGGAATACCCTCCCCCCCCCCGTCCCTAGTTTAAACACTCCTCCAACCTTCTAGCCATTTTCTCCCCCAGCACAGCTGCACCCTCCCCATTGAGGTGCAGCCCGTCCCTAGCGTAGAGCCTGTAGCCAACTGAGAAGTCGGCCCAGTTCTGCAGGAACCCAAACCCCTCCTTCCTACACCAATTCCTGAGCCACATATTAACCTCCCGTTGCCTCTCTGGCGTGGCACAGGAAGTATTTCAGAAAATACCACCTTGGAGGTCCTTGCTTTAAGCTTACAGCCTAATTCCCTGAAATCATCTTTAAGGACCTTCCTCCTACCTCTAACTTTGTCATTTGTGCCAATGTGCACCATGACCGCTGGATCCTCACCAGCCCCTCCCAGTAATCTGTCAACCCGATCAGCGATGTGTCGGACTCAAGCGCCAGGTAGGTAGCACACCGTTCGACGATCCCCGTCTTTGTGACAGATTGCCCTATCTGTTCCCCTAATAATTGAGTCTCCCACTACCAGAACCTGTCTGGCCTGCCCTGCTCTCCTATTTCCCCCCCTTACTGGAGCAGACTCTCCTCCAGCTTTCAGAGGACATGCCTTGCTGCAGCAGTGCTACTCCTGCACTAACACTCCCCTCATCTGCCAACTTAGCAAACTTATTGGGGTGTGCCAGATCAGGACTAGCCTCCCTGGTGCTCTTCCCTCTACCCCGCCTTCTGTCACCCAGCTAGCTGCTTCATTGTCCTGCAGCTCCAACCTAGCATCCCCCCCCCTCATCTATCCCATTGAGCGTCTGCTCAGTGAGCAGAAGACTCCTTTCCATATTGTCTATGGATCTCAGTGTTGCCAGCTGCACATTTAGATCCAGTATCTGGGCTTCCAAATGCACAGCAGTATGCACCCTCAACCGGCTGTTCAAGGATTTCATACATGCGGCAAGACGTGCACTGGATGGCATTGGCAATAGTGGAGCACATCCTAGTGGGGATTGCACCAGACAATAAGATAAGCAAAAATAAATTAAAAAAAAAAATATTAACATAACAGCAATTCAGTAAGACCTCCCTTGGAAACTCCCTGAATCCCAAGTCACTGAATCTCAAGTCACACACTTACCACAGTTCGCACTTACGTTCAGGTCACACTCAGCTCATTCACACTCGCTCAGGCAGAAGATTTAAAAGAGTTTTTTTTTTCCCCCCCCCTTTCACCAGCACACCACCTTGCTGCTCAATGCACTTCCAAAAGGAGTTGAGCCCCAACCAGCTGCCCCTTATAAACCCTTAATTACTGTATGAACTCCCACCCTTAATTAACCCCTTGTGAATATAGTTACACCTCAACATTTAGATGCAATATAGTTAACCCTTAAAAACAGATAGTAAAATAAGAGATTAACCCTGTATAGAGAATAGGTTAAACAAGCCCCCACGCCCCCCCAAAAATTGAACAGGTAGAAAGCACTCAGCAACCTACAATTCAGCAACTCACACAGGTATTTGTTATAGGTTTTCCAAACACCTCTTCACTGAATCTCAAGTCACACACTTACCACAGTTCGCACTTACGCTCAGGTCACACTCGCTCAGGCAGATTTAAAAGTTTTTTGTTTTTTTCCCCCCCCCCCCTTTCACCAGCACACCACCTTGCTGCTCAATGCACTTCCAAAAGGATGCGTTTTTCTCCAAAACGGCGCATTGCGACATACGACTAGTGTGAAAGTAGCCTTATGTGCATGCTTGACCTGCACACATTTGTCCAGTCAATTTATAGTAATTAGAAGTTTAGCATGACTTTACGAATATGTTTGAAATACAAGCCCACTCCAAAAATAAGTCTTAAGGCCCATCACACACAGCGATCTCGCTAGCAAGATAGCTGATTTTGTGATGCACCAGCAAGATCACTGTGTTTGACGGGGGGGTGGGGAAGCAACGACCGGCCCCCCTGCCGGTCATCGCTGATCGTGCTCAATCGGCCTGAGCCGTTTTTTGATTGCATGCTGGCCAGCGGGAGAACAGCATCGCTGCGTGTGGCAGCGAGAGATCAGTGACGCTGGTTTCTAAGGTAAACATCGGGTACCCAGGAGCCGTGCGGCTTAGATACCCAATGTTTACATTGGAAACTGGTGTACACACTGGTTTCTGAAGTAATCAGCAGGTATCCAGGAGCTGTGGCTCCTGGATACCCAATGTTTACATTAGCCCCTCCAGCGACGCTGGTTTCTGTCTATGTGACAGCTCACCAGCAATCAGCCTAACGATGTCCCAGCAATCCCATCATGTCAGATCGTTGGTGGGATTGCTGGGACATCATTATGTGTAATGGCTGGTCTTAAAGGGAATCTGTCACTCCCTTTTTTTTGTGAATATGAGCTGCCGGTACCACCACTATTCTGCAATGCTGTAGATAAACCCACAATATAATCTGAAAGAAAAATTAGATACATTATACTCACCCAGAGGCGGTCCGGCACCTCCCATCTTCTAGCAATGACGTCCTCTTCTTTGTTTCCCGGCCCAGTTGTACTTTATCTGCCCTGTTGAGGGCAGATTACTGCAGTGCGCAGGCTCCAGGCCTCTCAGACCTGGTCTCAACATGGCAGGGCAGTATGCCTGTGGCAGGAAGCAAAGAAGAGGATGTCATCGCTAGAAGATGGGAGGCACCGGACTGCAATACCCATCAAACCCGGACTGCCCCTGGGTGAGTATAATATAACTCATTTATCTTCTCTTTCAGGTTACATTGGAGGCTTATCTACAGCATTACAGTATACTGTAGCTAAGCCCCTGATGGCTGTGGCCACATCTTATATGCCAAAACATAGGTGACAGCTTCCCTTTATGGACTTTTGGTGAAATCATGGTCATGTCTAGACAAATAAGGCTGGCATGTACAGTCTATATAGTCACATATACATGTCATCTTAGACATCATAAGACAGTCCCCAAATATAAGCCCTAGCCCATCTTCCAGAGCCATAAATTTAAAGCCCAGTCTCTTCAGAGCTATGGTACAGCATCAAAAAAAAAAAAAAAAAAAAAAAAGAGAAACACTATTGTTTAAAAGAGGGTTGGTCAGGATATTTAAGTTATGTTTTCTCAAACACCAAAGCATCTCAGAGAAAAATGTACACTTTGGTGGATTGCTGCAGGAAGGTTGGGTCACGGTGCCAGGATTGAGGCAGCATAGCGCAAGTGACAATTTCCCTTTCAGGGTGAGCAAGAGTTTTGCAAAGTGTTTTTGAGATCCTATGTTTATGTGGAAGCTATAGAGTTTGTTTTATATGCATTAACTTTATTAGTAAAAAAAAAAAAAAAAAAGTTAGATGTGTAAAAGCAAACACTGGAAGCCAGTCATTGGATTCATCTTGGTATACTGCACAGATTTATCAGGGAGCGGCCCTGCTCACGGGCATTTTAGCGTTTCCCATCATAGAGTGCTCGGCTAAGATGAAAGGAACAAGCGTTCATCCTGTCTGTGGAAAGAAAGCAAAGATCAGATTATATGGAATGATCATAACTTGGGAACACAAAAGCCTAGATGAACAGCTCTATTTGACACTGGGCAGCACTCAGACTGCACCTGTATTAATAAGAGTTTGTCACCGCTCACCTTTACAATCCACTCTGTAAACTTTGTTTTGCATTCCCAGTTTCAACATCCCTTCATAGCCGACTCAATGGCAGACACGACCTTCTGTAATTTCTTGTTGTCCATGTAACCGTCCCCATTCTAACAGATACAAGTAAGGGTTAGTGGTATACTTAGAGATATAGGGTGTACACAGTACTATGCAGAAGTTTTAGTCATGTGCGGCAATGCTACAGCGTAAAAATAATTTTGAATTTTTTTTTTTTTAAAGCAACACTAACAGAATGAAGAGAAATCAATATTTGTTCTTAGCATCCTTTGTAAGACTGTTACTGAACCTGGAAGATTTGATGCAAAGTCAGGGGACATTGTTGGATTATAGTGAGGTGGATGAGTAGACAGTTGCACCAAACAGGTGATACCGATTGTTTCGCTACATAATGATCATTAACAGACACATCTGAGTAGGAGGCTTAAAAACTGGGTGAGGAACAGCCAACTTCTACTATAAAGTGCTCACAGGTCATACACCATGGCAGGTCTGAGCACAGCAACAAGACAAAAGGTAGTTATAACATCAGCAAGGTCTCCCTCCAGGCAGAGATTTCAAAAGCAGACAACTATTAGATGAGCTGTTCACAAACATTTGAAAAAGGCACCAAGAAGTGGCCAATACCGAGCAACTGTAGACAGTGGTCTGGCAAAGAGTCTTTGTGTAAAAAAAAAAAAAAAAAAAAAAAACCCACACACCATGCTTACTTCTT
The DNA here is from genome assembly GCF_039654945.1 of Dendrobates tinctorius. Classification (NCBI taxonomy): domain Eukaryota; kingdom Metazoa; phylum Chordata; class Amphibia; order Anura; family Dendrobatidae; genus Dendrobates; species Dendrobates tinctorius. Next base: position 24,683,127 of record NW_027361825.1, on the reverse strand, counting down.
CAAATTGGAAGATGTCCAGCAGTGCCATCAGTTCAGAACTGGCAACAAGCAGTGGGATGCAGCTATTACACCCCCCCCCCCCCCCCCAACATGGATGGATTAGTCAGAAGCTGAAATACTTCACAGCAAGTGCCAGTGTGTTCCAGAAAGGATTGAGATTGCGGACAATCATTGTACCAGACATAGGTCAAGTATGGTAGAGGTTCATCACAGTCTTGGGGCTGCATTTCAACAAACTTAATTGGAGGGAGTTTGGACAACGATTTATATAATATTATCAGAGAGGACTGATCTGCTGCAAAATAAATTTAAAGCCAGACAGATTCAAAACATCTAGTTAGCATTGTTTAGGAACCATCTTCAGAATAAAGAATGAAGAGTCTTGAAGTGAAGATCTGGCCCCACAGAGCACTTCTATTATTCCCTGCCTGGGATTACAAGAGAAGGACTCGCACAAGCAACATCCACAGAAGAATAGTCAGTTCTCCAGGACGTTTAGAACAGTCTCCATGCCGAATTCCTCCACGAATATTGAAAAAAAACTTGATAAAGGCAAAAGGATGGACGTATGAGATCGTAATGTATTTTTTTTTTAATCCAGTCACTTTGCATTTTATCATTAACACTTCTATTTTTAAAAGCAATCAAAATGGTAGAGAAAACCGAACATGGAGCACAAATTAAATGTGATTACGTTGATCTAATGCCACTAGACAAAACACCCCACAAAACTGAACATGTGGTTTGCAATTAACATTTGGATCAGACTGTATAAAACTCACCATGTCACAGCAAACCTCTGAGGGGGTCCCTAACTTTTATAGCCTTAAGCCCCCGTTACACTGCGATATCGCTAGCAATATCGCTGCAAAGTCACCGATTTTGTGACGTTGCAGCGATATCGCTGCATGTGATACTTACCTCCGACCGGCTCCCCCGCTGGTTATCGCTGATCGCGCGAGAAGCTGCTGGACCATTTCTCGTCGGTCGCTTCCTGCTGTGACGACGAGCGACGCATGGAGCCGGGCGGGAGGACGCAGGATCGCCTCGTCTGACAGGTAAGTAGCGATCCCCGTCCCCAGCGATGTCGCTAGTGAGATCTGCCTGAGTGGCAGCTCACTAGCTACCACCTAGCGATGCACCAGCGATCCTGACAGCGTCATATCGCTAGTCGGGATCGCTGGTGCATCGCTAGGTGTAACGGTACCCTTAAGGCATGACAATATAATCTCTGCTGTCAGGGGAACTTTTTGACCTGTGGATAAACACTACATGACAGATGCAACAGGACTGGTTACTCAGGTTTCATGACCTTTGATCATTTGTCAGACAAAATACCAAGGTTAGGCTAGTTTCACATTAGCGTTTACGGCCGCAGCGTCGGGCTGCTGCCAAGCCCCACCTCTGCTGGTAGCTCCGCCTATGGACGCATGACGCTGAATGCATCCCCTATCTTTAGCACTGGGGACGCAGGCCGTGCACAGTATGTGTTTGGCTGTGCATGCGTCCTTTTGACGCTGCGCCGACCAGCGCCAAACACAACAGGTTGCAATTTGGTGCGCTCAGTGTCAAAAGGACGCATGCACCGCCAAACATACTGCGCACGGCCTGCGTCCCCAGTGCTAAAGATAGGGGACGCAGGCAGCGTCATGCGTCCGTAGGCAGAGCTCCCAGCGGAGGCACAGCTTAGCAGCGGCCATGCGCAGCCCGACACTGCGGCCGTAAACGCTAATGTGAAACTAGCCTTACCGACCACAACACCACACAAAGTATAGCAGTGACAGACAAAAACAAAGAGTAGACCTGGAGGCCACCAGAAGTTGCTAAGAGAAAAACGTCAAACCAGGAGTTAAGGGAATCTGTCACCCCTTTTTTGAGATATCATTCAATTGTGTGTCACATAAGGATTCTCTTAGTACTTTTGCTTCCCCCTGACCCCGCACCTTTCATGCATAAATACCTTTTTTATATCGGTTCAGATGTATGTAAACTGCCGCTGTCCGGTCCGCTGGGCGGGGCTTATTCACCTGCTCCCCCTCCTTGCTCTATGCATTTCTTCTTGTGTAGAGCAAGACAGGAAGGGGGGGGGTGGTGGTGAATAAGCCCCGCCCATCAGACCGGACAGCGGCAGTTTACATACATCTGAACCAATATAAAAAAGGTATTTATGCATGAAAGGTGCGGGGTCAGGGGGAAGCAAAAGTACTAAGAGAATCCTTATGTGACACAACCGAATGAGATTATATGATAAAAAAAAAAAAAAAAAAAAAAAAAAAAAAAAAAGGGTGACAGATTCCCTTTAAGGGAATCTGTCACCTAATCTGAGAGCAGCATAATGTAAGGACTGAGTCTTTGCCTCCAGCAAAGAGTTGCTTGCTGCAGTTCTGAAAAAAAGTCTTAGTTACTCACCGGTTAACGGTATTTTTCGGAATCCATGACAGCACCACATGAGAGAGGGGGATCTGCCCTTCAGGAACAGGAAACCTACAGATACAAAAGGGCGGCACCTCTCCCACGCATCAGTTGGATTACAGAGCACCACAATGGTTAATAGCATAACTTATATACAATACTATACACAACTATTTAAATTACCCGTGTACGTATAAGAGGAAGAAGTGCACACCCAAAATAGACTAAAAGGGAGGGAATATATGGGTGCTGTCATGGACTCCGAAAAGTATTAAGTTACGTACCGGTAACGGTATTTTTCGGAAGCCCATGACAGCACCACGAGAGAGGGGATCCGCCCCATAGGAACAGGAAACCTACAGATACAAAAGGGCGGTACCTCTCCCACGCATCAGTTGGATTACAGAGCTTGAGAGGCTACCATGGTTAGTACACAACATATGATATATACAACCTATCTACCCTATTTAACAGAATTATTTCATACCATCTCCCACATAAGGTGATTCTATGAACAAACTTCTAAGGAGTGCACCCCTATATGTGAACAAGGGAGGGAACTAAGGGTGCTGTCATGGGCTTCCGAAAAATACCGTTACCGGTACGTAACTTAATACTTTATTCGGACTCCCATGACAGCACCACGAGAGAATTACAGAGATGTAAACTAATTTAGGGAGGGACTACAGTCTGCAGCACCCTTAGCCCGAAGGTGAGGTCTGAGGAGGCACCCATGTCTAACCGATAGTGGTTAAAAAAGGTGGAAGGAGATGACCAGGTGGCCGCCTTACATATTTGATCAATTGATACTCCAGATCTCTCTGCCCAGGATGATGCCATGGCCCGAGTGGAATTTGCCCTCAGGTTCTGTGGAGCCGGACCGCCACCTGCTGTGTAGGCAAGAGAGATAGCCTCCCTAATCCACCTTGCTAATGTGCGTTTTGATACTCTGTATCCTTTTCTGGAACCTTGGAAGGATAGGAATAATGCGTTCTCCTTCCAAGGATCCGTGGCTGCTAAATATGTCAGTAAGCACCGCCTAATATCTAATGCCTGAAGTTTCTGCTCTTTAGGGTTGGTTGGATTAGGGAGGAAGGAAGGCAGAACTATCTCCTGTGTCCTGTGGAATTGTGTTGCTACCTTGGGAAGGTATGCTGGATCTGGCCTTAGGATCACTCTATCCTGTAAGAACTCTGTGTAAGGAGGCAATCTGGAGAGTGCCTGTATGTCGCTCACCCTACGTGCGGATGTTATTGCTACCAGGAATGCTGTTTTAAGGGATATAATCTTTAGTGAGGCGGAATCTAAAGGTTCAAACGGACTTTCTGTCATGGCTGTAAGGACTAAGTTTAAGTCCCACGGTACGCATCTGTCTTTGTGTATAGGTCTCGATCTGGCCGCTGCTCTGATGAACCTTGCTACCCAATAATCTTTTGCAATATCAACTGCAAACAGGGCCCCTAAGGCTGAAACCTGTACTTTTAGCGTACTTGTGGAGAGACCCAATTCGAAACCTTTCTGGAGAAATTCCAGAATATGTTTCGTGGGAATTCCATCTCTGATGTCAAAGTGAGAGGTGGATAGGAAGCGTTTCCAGGTCCTAGCATAAATATTAGTGGTGGTTAATTTTCTGCTTCTTAGGAGGGTGTCAATTAAGTTCTTGGAGAACCCTCTATTTTTTAATAGTGACCTTTCAAACACCACGCCGTCAAATGAAGTCTCGCTACTTGTGGGTGGCTGACTGGCCCCTGGTAGAGGAGATCCGGAAGGTTCGGTAGTACCCAGGGATCGCCTACCGACATGGTCCTCAACCACGCGAACCAGGTCCTCCTGGGCCAAAAGGGGGCAATCAGTATGACTCTTGCCTGATCCTCTCTGATCTTCCTGACTACCAGGGGAAGAAGATTCAATGGTGGGAAGGCGTATGCCAGAGAAAAGTCCCATCTTATCAGTAGGGCATCCGCCAGGGGATTTTCCCTGGGGTTCAGAGAGCAGAACAATCTTTCTTTTCTGTTTTCTCTGGTGGCAAAGAGGTCTACCTCTGGCTGGCCCCATCTGCGGACAATCTGGCGGTAAATGTCTTTGTTCAAAGCCCATTCTCCTTGTCTTAGAGCCTTGCGGCTTAAAAAGTCTGCTCTTACATTGTCCTTTCCGCTGATGTGGAGCGCGGTCAAAGATAGACAATTTCTCTCTGCTATCTGGAGGAGCCGTTCTGTTATCTGCATCAGAGCGCTGGAGCGGGTTCCACCTTGGTGGTTGACATATGCTACCGCTACCTGGTTGTCCGAGTGTATCCTCACATGATGGCCCTGCAGGTAGATAATGAGTTTCTTGACTGCTCGCTCTATCGCCAATAGTTCTCTCTGGTTGGATGAGATTTCAGAATTAGAATCCCACTGGCCCTGTACCACTATGTCCCCCATATGGGCTCCCCAACCAAAGGAACTAGCGTCTGTGGTTATAATACGGGTTATCTGTGCTATCCAGGGCACCCCTGACGCTAGGTTCTCGCTCTGAAGCCACCATCTTAGTGATGTAACAGTTGAGGGGCTTAGACACATCCGACCTTGTAAGGAGCCTCCAAGGGCCCTGCTATTAATCAAGACGTCGTTTTGAAGGGTTCTGGTATGGAACTGTGCCCACCTTACTGCTGGGATGCATGAAGTTAGAGAACCTAACAGGGACATGGCCTGTCTGAGGGTCATAGATGGGTTATCCATTGCCCGAAGAACCTGCTCCTGTATCTTTTGTAATTTATCTAGTGGTAGCAGGCACCGCTGAGTGTCTGAATTTAGTATCAATCCTAAAAATTTCTGTATTTTTAAGGGCTGGAGTCGGGATTTCTCGTAGTTTAAAATCCATCCTAGGTTTTCTAACCTGGATCTAGCCTTTTCTATCTGGGATTTACAATGACCCATCGATTTTCCTACAATCAAGAAATCGTCTAAATATGGAATGATTAAGACGTCAACCTCTCGTAAGTGAGCCATAACTTCGGCCACTAATTTTGTAAAAACCCTGGGTGCTGCTGAGAGACCAAAGGGAAGGGCTCTATACTGAAAATGACGTACTGTGCCCTCTACTGAAACTGCCACCCTCAGGAACTGCTGGAAGTCTGTATGGATAGGTACGTGATAGTACGAGTCTTTCAAATCTATGACTGCCATAAAACAACCTTTAAACAATATTTTTATTGTTGTATTAATGGACTCCATTTTGAATTTATGATTAATCAAAAATTCGTTAAGGAAACGAAGGTTTATAATCGTTCTGAATGTGTTATCAGGTTTCTGGATTAGAAACAGGGGAGAGTAAAACCCTCTTCCTCTTTCAGCCTCTGGGACCTCTACCAGAACATTTTTCTGACATAGGCTCAAGACTTCCGCTTCTAAAGCCGCTTGTTCAAGATGAGAAGATCTTAAGGGGGTCAGTTTAAAGGTGTCCCGCGGGATCTGGGTAAATTCCAACCTAAGCCCGGTGGATATTACCTTGCACGCCCAGTCACTATTCGTAATCTGCGACCATGCCGGGAAGAAGGATGACAGTCTACCCCCTACGGGAACCGCTAGTCATTGATTTGATTTCTTTTGATCTCTTGACGAGCGTGTAAACATATAGCCCGTACCTCGTCTCCTTCTGTCTTCCCATCTGGGTCGATCTCTAACAGGTGAAGAGTTGCGCCTTCTCCCCTGGCCAAATCTCCTTCTACCAAATGGGCGACGGTAGGACGCTGATGAAAGGTTTGGGAACTTTTTCTTGTCGTCCCCCGCCTTTTCAAGCAGCTCGTCTAGGACAGTTCCAAATAAGTATTCACCCTCACATGGAATCGCACAGAGCTTTGCTCTGGACTGGATGTCTCCCTGCCAGCACTTTAGCCACAGGGCTCTGCGAGCTGCGTTAGAGAGACCTGCTGCTCTGGCGGCCATTCTCATTGCATCCGCTGAGGCATCTGCTAGGAAAGCTGCTCCCTCTTGGATGGTCGGTAGGGCCCCAAGAATTGTTTGTCTTGATGTACCCTGCTTTAGTTGTGACTCCAACTGGTCCAACCAGACCATCATGGACCTGGCCGTGCACGTTGAAGCCACTGCTGGTCTTAAGGACCCGGCCGCCATCTCCCAGGTGTTTTTCAGGAAGGAATCAGCTTTCCTGTCTAAGGGATCTTTAAGGGATCCCATGTCCTCAAAGGGGAGCGAGGATTTTTTTGATGCCTTCGCAATGGCAGCGTCTAATTTGGGGGCTCTGTCCCAAGAACTTACTGCCGGATCGTCGAAGGGGTATCTCCTTTTGAGGGCTGGTGGTAGCGACCCTCTTTTGTCCGGTCTTTTCCACTCTCTGTGGATCAGATCCTGTATCTTTTGGTTTAACGGAAAGACTCTCCGCTTCCTCTGTTCCAGCCCACCGAACATGACATCCTGCATGGATAAATGGGGCTTAGGCTCCTCTACCTCCATTGTCCCTCTGACTGCTTTGACCAGCTTGTCTACCCGGTCAAGAGGCAGACAAAATCGCCCCGAGTCCTCTTCTCCTGAAGAGGACGAGGGAGATGAAGCCTGGGAGTCTCTGCTTTTTCTCCACTCTGCTGAGGAATCAGACTCCGCCGGGACCTCGCCCCTTAGACTTTGCGGCTGAGACAAGGACTTTAGGGTTTCCCTCATTTCTACCCTGACAATGTCTCTCAAACTCGCCGCTACTGCAGGCGACTCTTCTGCCACCGTCTGCTGAATACAGGGGGGGCACAATCTTTTGAGGCACGCGTCTGGTAATGGGCATGCACAGAGTGCGCATTCCCTATGTTTATTTTTATTTGTAGCTTTTTTTCCCTAGAAAAAGAAAAACACAGAAGGGGGGTCCCGTCACTGAGTGAACTTTCACGAAGATCACTTACCAGTGCCACAATCAAGTACCGGAGAACGAGGGGGATTTCTTTCAGCCGATGCTCCTGTCTGCCTGGAGGAGCTTTTACGAGTGGACTGGTCACTTCGTCCCGCATTACTGTCACGGGACCCTTTTTCTGTTTGACCTGCCGAAGGTCATCCAGGGGCGGCAGTGATGTCTGCCGCTGCTGCCCTTGCTTCTGTCGCTGCTGCTCTCGATCGCTTTCCATCACCACTGCTGCTGCTGCACACTGCTGCATGTAGTAATGTGGCCAAGGCAAGGTACCCTGCCCGGGTCCCGCCTAAATACCCCTCCTCCGGTCAGCAGTTTCCATGCCGCGCCCCTCCCCCCCCTTAATGGATCTCCCTACCCCAGCTGGCGCCCCACCGCGCGCCACCGGTGTTTCCGATGGGCGCCGCCATCTTGGGATCGCCGCGCATGCGCAGTAGCGCGCTGACCCGGAAGCGCCTCCTCCGCCCGCCCCCTGACGTCACCGCTACCCCGGAAGCTCCGCGGGACGCCCGGGAGCTCCGGAGCAGCGCCCGGTCGCAGCCCTCTGCACAGCGCTGGCAACCTATCTGCGCCGCCGGAGCCGGGAATCCCGGGGGGGGGAAAATACTTACCGGCGGCGGCTTAATTCCGGAGACGGCCATCCTCCGCTCCCTGCTGTCCACGCCACCGCCGTGATACCCATCCTGGGCCACCGTGGCGTCTTCCAGAAAATCCGAACCAAGCCGAGGTAGGAGACCCCCCTCGCTACCGGTGTCGGCTGGCCGGCCTGGGATCCCATTCTTCTGTAGGATCCCGACCCCTCAGGAACAGGAAACCAACTGATGCGTGGGAGAGGTACCGCCCTTTTGTATCTGTAGGTTTCCTGTTCCTATGGGGCGGATCCCCTCTCTCGTGGTGCTGTCATGGGAGTCCGAATAAAATACCGTTAACCGGTGAGTAACTTAAGACTTTATCGGTCGTCCATGACAGCACCACCTGAGAGAATTACAGAGAGTAATAACTATTTAGGGAGGGACTACAGCCTGCAGCACCCTTATACCAAAAGAGAGGTCTGTGGAAGCACCCAGGTTTAGCCTATAATGACTACAAAAGGTGCTCGGAGAGGACCAAGTAGCCGCCTTACATATCTGGTCGATGGAGACTTCTGATCTCTCGGCTCACGAGGTCGCCATGGCTCTGGTGGAAAGCGCCCTCAGCTTCCCAGGTGGCGACCTGCCTTTTGAAGTGTATGCTACAGAAATTGCTTCTCTAATCCACCTGGCTAGTGTATTTTTTGACACTCTACAACCTTTCCTAGGGCCTTGGTGGGAAATAAATAGGGTATTATCTTTCTTCCAAGGATCGGTAGCTGCCAGATATTCTATGAGGCATTTCCTAACATCCAGGGTATGTAGTTTTTCTTCCTTCTCATTAGCTGGATTAGGGAGGAAGGATGGAAGGACTATTTCCTGAGTCCTATGAAAGTTAGAAACCACTTTAGGTAAGTACGCCGGATCAGGTCTGAGTATTACCCGTCCTTAACCTGTATATAAGGAGGACGCCTAAATAATGCCTGGATGTCGCTTACTCTGCGAGCTGAGGTTAGAGCTACCAGGAAGGCTACTTTGAGGGACAGATTTTTAATGGAAGCTGATGAAATAGGTTCGAATGGAGCTTCCGTCATGGCCGTAAGGACTAGATTCAAGTCCCATGGCATGAATCTATCCTTCACTACTGGCCTGGACCTACCTGCTGCCTTAATGAACCTACTGATCCAGTAATTACCTGCGATGTTGCAGCTAAAGAGAGCCCCCAAAGCTGATACTTGTACTTTAAGAGTACTAGTGGAAAGTCCCATATCCAGACCTTTCTGAAGAAACTCTAAGATCTGATTTATTGGAGTTGAACCCCCAGCAACCATTTCAGAGCGCTGCAGGAACTTCTTCCAAATTCTAGCATAGATCTTGGTAGTAATGACCTTCCTACTCTTAAGTAGGGTGTTAATCAAGTCTGGGGAGAAGTCTTTTTCTTTTAAGAGTGCCCGCTCAAACTCCACGCCGTCAGATGTAGGCCAGCCACCTGAGGATGGAAGACTGGGCCGTGGGATAGGAGATCCGGGATGTCCGGAAGAACCCAAGGAACGGACACCGACATGGTCCTGAGGCATGAGAACCATGCCCTCCTGGGCCAAAATGGAGCAATGACTATGACCCTTGCTCTGTCTCTTGATTTTTCTCAACACCAAGGGTAGTAGCGATAGGGGAGGGAAGGCGTATGCTAGCCTGAAGTCCCACTTTATCAGAAAGGCATCTACCGCCAGGGGGTTCTCTCTGGGATTTAGGGAGCAGAATAGTTTTAATTTCCTGTTTTCCTTGGTGGCGAAGAGATCTACCTCTGGCTGTCCCCATTTTTGTATAATCAGGTCGAAGATCGAATTGTTTAGGGACCATTCTCCTTGTTTTACTAGGTTGCGGCTTAAGAAATCTGCCATCATATTTTCTTTCCCTTTTATGTGTAGTGCTGTCAAAGATAGAAAATGCTGCTCTGCTAGTTGGAACAACCGTTCTGCCACATTCATCAGGGGTTTGGAACGAGTCCCACCTTGGTGGTTGATATAAGCCACTGTGACCTGATTGTCGGAGAACACTCGCACATGATGGCCCTGCTGATACATAAGTAACTTCTTAGCTGCCTGCTCTACTGCTGTCAGTTCTTTCAAATTAGATGACATTTTTATCTGGTGATGGTCCCATAGGCCCTGGACTAGGACTTCACCCATATGAGCCCCCCAACCGGAAGGGCTAGCATCCGTAGTGACTATGGGGGATATGTCACACTCCCAGGGAACCCCTCTGGACAAATTATCCTTTTCTAGCCACCACTCTAGGGACTCCCTTGTGCTTCGGGACAAGGTTAGCTGGCCCTCCAAGTAACCCCCAAGGATTTTTTGATGCAGTAAGACCTCGCCCTGTAGTGTTCTTAAATGAAACTGGGCCCACTGGACCGCCAGATACAGGAGGAAAGGGAACCCAGAAGGGACATGGCTTTCCTGAGGGACATGGTGGGGTTATTGGCAGTGTTTAGGATCTGATAGTGTAGGCGAACAAGCTTCTCCGGAGGCAGACGGCATTCCTGTTTCTCAGAATCTAGAATCAGGCCTAAAAATTGCTGAGTTCTCATTGGCTGTAACCGAGATTTTTTGATATTAAGCAGCCAACCTAACCGCTCTAGGGCCGACATTGCCCTCTGTAGCTGTTCCTTACAATGTTTTGCCGTTTTCCCTATAATCAGGAAGTCATCTAAGTAGGGGACTACTAGAATGTTAGATTCACGTAGATGGGCCATAACTTCCACCACCACTTTAGTAAACACCCGGGGAGCGACTGCCACCCCAAAGGGGAGGGCCGCATATTGGAAATGTTCAACTGACCCATTTAACTGAACCGCTACTCTGAGGAAGCGCTGATGGCTGTATGAATGGGTATATGGTAGTATGCATCTTTTAAATCTAACACCACCATAAAGCAGTTTTGAAACAACAACTTTATTGTTGAATTGTTTCCATTTTGAACGGCCGTATAACCAAGAAATCGTTTGAGGGACTTGAGATTAATTATAGTCCTAAAGGAACCGTCTGGCTTGCGGACTAGGAACAGAGGGGAGTAGAAACCTTTCCCCCTCTGGAACCATAGTCAGGACTTTCTTGTGGCAAAGCTCATGAACCTCGGCCTCCAGGGCAGCTTGTTCTGATGTGGAAGACCTGAGAGGGGTGACCTTAAATCGATCTAGGGGAACCCGGGTGAACTCTAGTCGTAAACCTGCAGCTATCACCCCCAGTATCCAGTTGCTGCTAGAGATCAGCGACCAGGCTGGGTAGAAAGCAGCTAGTCTCCCCCCCACAGCATCTAGTCATTGGGGCGGTTTTTTAGTGTCACGTGATGGACCTTCCTGGCGCCCCCTCCTCCGAACATGAAACCTGTACCTCTCCTTTTGTCGTCCCATCTGCCCTGATCTCTGGACGGCCTTCCATGGAAATATCCTTTCCTGGTGAAGGGGCGTCTATAAGAAGGATCCGGGAGGCTGGGGAACTTTTTATCGTTCCCGGCTTTCTCTAAAAGTTCGTCCAGGACAGGGCCAAACAGATATTCCCCTCACATGGAATGGAGCAGAGTCGTGACCTGGCCTGGATATCTCCTGGCCAGCATTTTAACCAGAGGGCCCTTCGAGCTACGTTTGATAACCCAGCTGATCTAACCGCCATCCTTGCCGAGTCTGCTGAGGCATCAGCCAAGAAAGCCGCAGCATTCTGGATGATCGGTAGAGTTTTCCGAATGGATGCTCTTGGGGCTCCGTCCATCAGATGGGAATCTAGTTGATCTAGCCAGACCATCACGGATCTGGCTATACAAGTGGCAGCCATCGCTGGTCTTAGGGCGCCTGCTGACATCTCCCATGTTCCCTTTAGAAAGGAATCTGCTTTTTTATCCAGCGGGTCTTTTAAGGAGGCCATATCATCGAACGGTATGGAGGACTTTTTGGAGGTTTTGGCTACTGCCGCGTCCAGCTTAGGGGCCTTATCCCATCTGTTTACCACTAGGTCATCAAATGGGTACCTCCCTTTGAAGGCAGGTGGTAAGGAGCCCCTTTTTTCGGGTCTCTTCCATTCCCTTTCTATCAGGCTCTGGACCTTATCATTTAATGGAAAAGCTTTGTGTTTCCTGGGATCTAGACCTCCGAACATTACCTGTGCCGAAAGCTCTGGCTTTGAGTCTGCTACTGCCATGGTGGACCTTATTGCTTTAACTAGCTTGTCCATCTGGTCTAATGGGAAGCAGAATCGGCTTGAGTCTTCATCCGAAGAGGACGAAGTGGAGGCCGGGGAATCCGAGGAGTAATTGTTCCTAGGGGCAGCTCCGACCCTGAGAAACTAAATTCTCTCCCCCTAGAAGAGTCCCTTTTAGATAGGGCTTTCATCTCTGTCCCTGTAAGGATGGGGGAAGAGTGTAAGGGCCTGTCAGTCTACGCCTGGGCCCCCATCCCCTTCCAACCCCTACCGTCTGTCGCACACATGGCTGACAGTCTTTTGGGGTGGCCGTCTGGTAAGGGGCAACTACAGAGGGCACATTCCCTGTGCTGTTTTACCGTAGCTTTCCTCCCCTGCGAAACAAGCATAAGGGAACACTGCATCAGGGTACATTCATGGAGAACTCTTACCCATGCAGATGAGGCAGGTACTGGATCACGGAGGGAGGCAGGGGGAATCCTTTAGACTGGAGGAACTTCTGCGGCTCTGGTCACTCGTCCGCTTTCTCTTCTGCTGGCCACTCGTATGAGGCTTCACCGAGGCCTCCTACTGTGGGCGCTCCTGCACGTCCTGCTGCTCTATGGGGGTTCTGTCATATCCATCGCTGGGCCTTCAGAAGCACCCCGGCAGCATCACCTCCTGCCCTCTAAGGCCTCCCAGTATCCGGTCAGCAGGGCACTGGCGCGGCACCTCCCCCAGGAACCCTCCCCGGCATGCTCAGTCCCCCCCCCCCCCCCACCTCGGGTACCGCGCGTCCCCCCGGATCGCCGCGCAAACTAGGAAGGCGGCCGGCACCAGACTTCCGGTTTTGGCGTTCCCGGCCCTGCCCCTTCCGCCGCGCGACAGAGGCCGCGGGAGCGCGCGGAAAGGAGCAGGCGCGGCGCCCCTGGCTCCGGTATGCCCGCCGCCCCCATGCGCGCCAGCCTGCGCTTGCCGACCGGACGTAACCGCCGACCCGGCCGGAGGGGGTTTGAGACCAGACCCCGGGGGGGAGACGCATCAGGAGGGACCTGCATACATACCTGGTGCCCGGATTGTGGAGACGGTTGTCCACCGGACCCTTTGCTCCGCCTGCTCTAACCACTGCCGTGGCGACCTACCCAGCCCCACCGTGGCGCTTCCAGGTACCCCGAGCTTGACCGAGGTAGGAGATCCCCCCGCTACCTGAGTCGGTCAGCCGGCCTGGGAATCCCTCGACGACTCCATGATGGACGATCTGAAGGACGTCCCGTCCTCTAGGAACAGGAAACCAACTGATGCGTGGGAGAGGTGCCGCCCTTTTGTATCTGTAGGTTTCCTGTTCCTGAAGGGCAGATCCCCTCTCTCAGGTGGTGCCGTCATGGACGACCGATAAACCCTGTTGCTGGAGATGAGCAAGACTACAGCTAGCAGCCCAGTAAGTGACATGTTGCTGGAATCAGGGATTTTGCTACTCTCAGATGGGGTAGCAAGGGGAGGGGGGGTAAAAAAAAAAAAAAAAAAAAAAAAAAAAAACCACACAAAATTGTGATGGGTTCCTTTTAAAAGAGAGCATGTCATGAAGATTTAACAACCAAAACTGACAGCAAGGACGTAAAAGGTACTTTAACACAGTAAATCGTGGCCTCTTTGAATTTCTCCAAGTTGTAAGTGCAGTAGGTGGGAGCACTGCACTTGTACGTGTAACTTTCCACTCATCTCCCCACCCACTGCCTGCAAGTTACCCATCACAAGAGGAAGGCAGGAGAGCCATTAGGGTATGTGCACACACTGAGGATTTGGCCCTGCAGATCCGCAGCAGTTTCGCAGACATTGTACAGTATAATGTTAGCCTATGGGATTTCAAATCCGCAGTGCCCACACTGCGGATTTTACCCTGCGGATTTAAATCCGCAGCATGTCAAGTATTTCTGTGGATACTGCAGCAGTTTGAAGCCTTCTATTGTCCAGGTGTCAAACTGCAGGTCGCTCCTTGCGGTTTTACCTGCAAATCCACACGGAAAAATCTGCAGGTGAATCCACAGCGTGTGCACATACCCTTAGCCAAATCAGATCTATTGCTTTGCACTGATGAAGAGAAAACACTCCGAAACAGGCGTCTGCAAATGGGAGCATTTGGTTTGGCTTCTTGTCCCAAGGCTCAGGGTTTATATTGACCTTTAGTATTGCTACTTCCAATAGGTGGCACTAGAGGTCAAGTACGCTCCTCTCTGAAAAGGTTATTTGAGCTCCTGAATCAGAGTGCCAATTCTTGACTTTCCTTTCTCTGCCCTCCTTGAGGACTATAGATACTGTATCCCCTCTGAAGATCAGTGAGCCACCTCTTCACTGCTGCCATCTTTAACAAAGGAATGAAGAGCCAAAAAGGTGTACACAGCCTGTAAGCATGCTCTCAAGTGTCAACATTACACAACTTGTCTTGTTAGAGGGAACCTGCCAGCTGTTTTGGCCAATACAAGATGTGGCCACTGCCTTTCAGGGCTTATACACAGCATTTTAGAATGAGTGTGCTCAGATAACACCTTATCCCAGCACTTTCACTCATCGCTAGTAGCAACTCCTCAAGGGTGGGACTTTTAACCAAGCCAATTCTTTAAGGATTACAGGCTGATCAGTAGTGCCAGCCATTTTACAGACCAGTTACCTTCTTTGAATGGACAAGCTTCCCATTAACAGACACTTCAAACCACCCAGTGGATGTGGGGGTACCTTCCCCAACCTGTAAAGAACAAGTGAAAATCATCAAGATCATAGGCCATTCTGCAGCCACACAACCACAAAATGAAGCGTTAAACTTACAATTTTCAGCAGGCCAGGAAACAAGTTTTCTAGGTCATCCTCCAACTGCTGAAACTAAAATTACACATTTACTTATTTTCCTCACATTATGTAGTCACTAGAGAAAAAAAAAAAAAAAAAAAAAAGCCACATTCCATTTCCCACACAGGCACCACCTTTTAGTAACAGATACTGAATCACAACAGGCTGTAGAGCAAGATCTTTTACCACTGTCAAACAAACACTGACATCTAGTGGAAAAGATGAAGATAGCACCAAGTCATGCTAAAGTCCCCAACTCCACTTTCCCATCAATGGGCAATTAGTAGTAATCAGTAATTAATATTACCATGACCGGAAACAGACACATTTACAGAAGAGAGGAAATCAGTCCAAATGTAACCACAAGAGGATCCTTACCTTGGGGAGGTACCCTCATGCACCACTAAAAGGGACAAGAAAAAAAAAAAAAAAAAAAAATGATAATATTGAAGTTTCTCATTTAATTAGGAATAAAATTTACTCTGAAAACTTGAATGACATGTAGCTAATTAAAAGACAATGCATGCTATGTACTGTTTACTAAATGATCAGTAAGATTAACAGTCCAGCAACACAGCCTCCTGTAAAAAGCACCCCACGGTCTATGGACTTTAGACAGAGCCCGGTGTGGGCAGGGTCAGCTTTCTCAACTCTGCCTCATAATAATGATAATCATAATTGAACGTTTTCACACCAAAACATGATACCTGCAGCTTTTTTGCACTCACTATTTATGGGTGGAAACCCTGAACTAGGTGACATGCTGGAGTTTACAAGTTAAGGGGGGGATTACCCAAGATTTCTCAAGTCAAGTCTCATAGCTTTTGCTGTCACTGTAAAACAAATGTGAACACAGCCCGACAGCTGACGCAGGGACTCCTGACTGAAAAGGAAACATTGTACCCCTTAACTGGCACTGTCCTCATACATTCCCAGGAGGAACAGAGGACCTCCACAACAGTGTCAGTGGAATAAGAGGCTCTGATCCCAGGAGAGGTCAAAGGTGACTAAACCAAAGGCCAAAATACACAGCCAAAGCTCAGCCTCACATAAAGGGGGCTACATGCAGACCCTGCAGATGTCAACAAAGCCATGGCCGCGCCTGCTCTCACCAGTACACAACATGGACCTGGACCATCTGCGCTCCGGACATGATTACACCACTCTTCTGTCTCTCTGCAGCTGCAACTGACACCCAAAGACTGGACACAGCACGTAAATACCAGCCGGCCACGCCCACAGCGCTGACTCACAGCCTGGACTGCACCACACGGCAGAAGAGGTGGGAGACTAGGACCGTACCATTCCATACTAGTGCTAACAACACCATGCAGAAAAAAAAACAGGTGGAAAATGTAATGAAGCTGTGTGTCCTACCAGTACACTGTATTCTATAATAACGTGACTTATTCTCTACCGTGTTTAATAAGCAATACACAGAGCAGGTGAATGGATCATTCCAAGTGTAACCCCCGTTTGAGAATGAAATATTCCAGATGAATGCTGAGACCGCTGTCTTGTGCGCAGGCGCAGCTGCTTTTGCATGCGGTGGTGGTGGTCTATATTCTTAGGTTAGGTTCCCACTAGGCGTTTTTGCTGCGTTTTATGCTCATTTTCAGCTGCATTTTTAAGTACCAACAAAAGCTATGAGTTTTCAGAAATCTCGTACACAGATTGGGTTTTTTTTCATCAGTATTTTGTGCTGTGACATTTTTCAGCGTTTTTCACCGATTGACTTGAATGGGTGGTGAAAAAATGCTGCAAAAACGCAGGTATATTTTTTGTAACATTTTTTGCTGCAGAAAATCAAGGCCATCAGGATGTGACCTCACCGTCAGCTCTGCTACATCTAGATGGCAGGCTGCATGGTTGCATGATGCGACCATACAGCCTGTCATTCAGCAGAGACACTGAGCAGCGTCTGCTACCGAGGCCTAGTGTCTCGCAGTGACGTCAGACAGGTCCTACCAGTTCACATCTAGACACAGCAGCAGTAGCACACAGATGACAGGCTGTATGGTCGCATCATACAACCTGCCATCTAGATGTAGCAGAGAAAGATTTGTATCATCTTTGCAGAAAGGTGAGGAATATTGTTGCTTTTTATTTTTAACTCTTGCAGATGACAAGGGTGTTGAGGGAATGGGCGAGGCCGTAAGTATGGTTTAATTAAGATTTATTAAAGGAGTCTGTGTCTTTCTTTCAGTTACAGGACTTTTTTCTGGGTGTCTGTGCTTTATTACAATGTGACTATGGGGTTAGTAATGGAGGCGTCTTATCGACGCCTCTCCATTACAAACCTCGGGGCTTGATATCACTAGACAGTACAAAGGTGACATCAACCCCCCCCCCCCCCAACAATCACCCCACTTTACACCACTACAGGGTAAGTGGGAAGAGCGAGGCCAAGTGCCAGAAATGGCACATCTTATAGATTTGCCTTTTCTGGAGCGACTGAGTGCTGATGTTTTTAGCCTGGGGGGAGGGGGCAGTATCCATGGTCCCTTCCTAAGCTATTAATATCAGCCTGCAGTTGTCTGCATAGCCTTTGCTGGTTAAAAGGGGGCATGGGGCATTTATGTACATTTAATCAAAGTACATTTGAGCTAAGTATGAGGCACTTATAACATGGATGAATGTGACACGCATCTCTATTCTCTTCATACAGGTAACCAGCCTTTTCAATCTGCTCTGAATCAACTCCTGTGTGTCCCCACTCCATTCATTGTCAGCAAGCAGTTAATCCTGAATGCTACATACAGTCATGGCCAAAAGTATTGACACCCCTGCAATTCTGTCAGATAATACTCAGTTTCTTCCTGAAAATGATTGCAAACACAAATTCTTTGGTATTATTATCTTCATTTAATTTGTCTTAAATGAAAAAACACAAAAATAATTGTCCTAAAGCCAAATTGGATATAATTCCACACCAAACATAACAAAGAGGGTGGACAAAAGTATTGGCACTGTTCGAAAAATCATGTGATGCTTCTCTAATTTGTGTGATTAACAGCTCCTGTAACTTACCTGTGGCACCTAACAGGTGTTGGCAATAACTAAATCACACTTGCAGCCAGTTGACATGGATTAAAGTTGACTCAACCTCTGTCCTGTGTCCTTGTGTGTACCACATTGAGCATGGAGAAAAGAAAGAAGACCAAAGAACTGTCTGAGGACTTGAGAAACCAAATTGTGAGGAAGCATGAGCAATATCAAGGCTACAAGTCCATCTCCAAAGACCTGAATGTTCCTGTGTCTACCGTGCGCAGTGTCATCAAGAAGTTTAAAGCCCATGGCACTGTGGCTAACCTCTCTAGATGTGGCCGGAAAAGAAAAATTGACAAGAGATTTCAATGCAAGATTGTGCGGATGTTTGATAAAGAACCTCCACTAACATCCAAACAAGTTCAAGCTGCCCTGCATTCCAAGGGTACAACTGTGTCAACCCGTACTATCCGTCGGCATCTGAATGAAAAGGGACTGTATGGTAGGAGACCCAGGAAGACTCCACTTCTTACCCTGAGACATAAAAAAGCCAGGCTGGAGTTTGCCAAAACTTACCTGAAAAAGCCTAAAACATTTTGGAAGAATGTTCTCTGGTCAGATGAGACAAAAGTAGAGCTTTTAGGGCAAAAGCATCAACATAGAGTTTACAGGAGAAAAAAAGAGGCATTCAAAGAAAAGTACACGGTCCCTACAGTCAAACATGGCGGAGGTTCCCTGATGTTTTGGGGTTGCTTTGCTGCCTCTGGCACTGGACTGCTTGACCGTGTGCTTGGCATTATGAAGTCATAAGACTACCAACAAATTTTGCAGCATAATATAGGGCCCAGTGTGAGAAAGCTGGGTCTACCTCAGAGGTCATGGGTCTTCCAGCAGGACAATAACCCAAAACACACTTCAAAAAGCACTAGAAAATGGTTTGAGAGAAAGCACTGGAGACTTCTAAGGTGGCCAGCAATGAGTCCAGACCTGAATCCCATAGAACACCTGTGGAGAGATCTAAAAATGGCAGTTTGGAGAAGGCACCCTTCAAATATCAGGGACCTGGAGTAGTTTGCCAAAGAAGAATGGTCTAAAATTCCAGCAGAGCATTGTAAGAAACTCATTGATGGTTACCGGAAGCAGTTGGTCGCAGTTATTTTGGCTAAAGGTTGTGCAACCAAGTATTAGGCTGAGGGTGCCAATACTTTTGTCTGGCCCATTTTTGGAGTTTTGTGTGAAATGATCAATGTTTTGCTTTTTGCTTCATTCTCTTTTGTGTTTTTTCATTTAAGACAAATTAAATGAAGATAATAATACCAAAGAATTTGTGTTTGCAATCATTTTCAGGAAGAAACTGAGTATTATCTGACAGAATTGCAGGGGTGTCAATACTTTTGGCCATGACTGTATGTGTTTTCATCTTAGCAAGTATATATCTGGTAACCAGCTTTTTCAATCTCTGCTGTGAATCAATTCCTGTGTGTCTCCACTCCATTCAATGTCAGCAAGCAGTTAATCCTGAATGCTACATATATTTTTTCATCTTAGCAAGTATATATCTGCTATATAGTTATTTCAACTTACTCTGCTTGTCCCCTTATGTAGTGAGGTCAAGTAACTTTTCAAAGTGCTTTATGATCCATGTAGTGCTGGACATTTGTTTATCTGACCACAACATTTATTGGGTCCTGCTGTCTCAGTTTAGTTTGATTGGTAACGAGAGAAAAAAAACCCTCAAGATCTGAGAACCAGCCTGCTATATATTCATACCTAGCTTGGGGAAGCATTTATGCAGGGGACATTTATGTACATTTAATCAAAGTACATTTGATCTAAGTATGAGGCAGTTATAACATGGCAGTTAGACAGGTAAGACATTTAAAGACATCTATTCCCTGTTCATCTGTATTGCACCAAATATTTACCATGTGCATTTGTCTAATTTATCTCATGGCTGTAGCAATCACTCACAACCACCGCCCTTGCATTAACTCATTACACTCCATCCATATCGGCCCCTCAGTCCTTTCCTCTCCTATGTATAGCACTCATGCTCTTTTCACATTGCTAAATTGCACAGATCCAGTCCCACTATCCAACATAAATCAATGTTTCCACAAACGCTTCCACAAATCAATAAACCATCTGCTCACTCTATCTTCTCCTAGTCGCAGGAGACATCGCTCCCAACCCTGGTCCCCCATGTTATAGCAAGTCAAACCCCCCCAACTGCTACACTCATAAACCCCTCTAATATTATTAATATTCCCTGCGTGCCTTCTGTCTCATTTAATTGTGCCCTTTGGAATTCTTGCTCAGTATGTAAATGTTAGGCATCGGATTTCTGTCGCTGCACAGTGAGAATTCTGAGCCTTACTTCCGGCGGTCTCCCTTTCCTCTCCAGCCGCAGAGGAGCTTGCTCAGCAAACTCGTCGGTCCCAGCGCTCTGCCCAGACCAGCTCCGTGGGTTTGCTTGCTGCTGTCACCTCTGGCACAGCTATGGCAATGCATGCTGCTCAGCAGCGAGATTCTCCAGGGACTAAGTCCTCGTGTCGGGCCACTGAGCATGCCCGTGGTGTGATCTCCCATTGGAGATCGAAGGTCACGTGCTCAGGTCCTGCCCGTGTTCGGATTGGCCCATCTTAGAAGCCAGGAAGGTCCCGGACGCTCGCGGCTATGAAAGGTTCGCATGGCCTCTCGGCCATGCGCTAGGATAGCCAGTATTTTCTGACTATAAGGAGTGAGTGATGGATGCACGTATGAATGTCTCTGGTGACTGACTCATTATGAAACCCCTACCCTTGGTACGCATGTGTTGTGCAGCCTAGCCTGCTATAGCGCCCAGGCTTAGGCGTAGGTAGGACAGAGTTGAGTCAGATATTAGTCACTATCAGTGACTCGGCACGCCTCAGAGCAAGTGCTCCGCACTCCTTAGCCTGCGTCTATAGCGGCGTTCGTGGCAGTAACTCCGCACGCTCAGTGGCCTAGAAGGCTCCGGCATTCACTTTCAAGCAGCTGTGCAGTTCTGTGAAGTAACAGAATCCGCTCCTGTTCACACTGGGTGGCGTAACCCACGTGTGACTGTTTTCACGCCGCTCTTCCCTTCTGCCATTACCTAGCAGCAGTGTACCACCTCTGCACGGTGGACCCCGGGCTGCGAACGCTCTCTCTACTATTTTATAATCTGGTGTGTTCCGCCAGCCCTAACATTATCCTAGCACCGGGGTCTGGCTAGTAATGGCGGACGAACAGCGACTGCATAGATACATCCAGCAGCTGGAGGGTAGGTTGGCAGCGCTAGAGCGTTCCACCTCAGCTGCGGATGTTACTTCGGTCGCCGTCCAAGCAGCTACAGAGGCTGTTGCCCGTGTCTCCACGGCCAGTGCTGCCCCGACCTTGTCCCGCCTCCCGCTGCCCGAGAAGTTCTCGGGCGATAGTGCTTCATGCAGGGGTTTCGTGAATCAGTGCTCCATTCACCTGGAGTTGCTGGCCACACGATTCCCCTCCGAGCGGGCCAAGGTGGGGTTTATCATCTCCCTCCTGTCGGGCAGGGCCCTGGAGTGGGCCACCCCGCTGTGGGCGCGGGGATCCCCTGGTACAGAGTGCCACCCATTTCCTGGTTACTCTGAAGCAAGGTGTTCCTGGGTCCTCGGGTCACGCACGACACCGCACTTCAGTTGCTGGCTCTGACCCAGGGTGCGTCTTTGGTCAGCCAGTATGCCATCCTCTTCAGAACTCTGGTCTCGGAGTTGGAGTGGCCAGATAAGGTTCTCATACCCATATTCTGGAGAGGCCTGGCTGATCACGTCAAAGACGCCCTGGCCACCAGTAAGGTGCCCACCACTTCAGAGGAGCTCATTACGGTCGCTACCCGAATAGACATTCGCTTCACGGAGCGAGGGCTGGAGCGTTCCAGGTCCCGCCATCGTTATAAGTTGGCTCCAAATTTCGCGAGATCTCTGGAACCTTCAGGTCAGCTTCCTGAGCCTCCAGAGGCCATGGAGGTGTCCCGCACGGGGTCCAGGACCCGGTCTGCGCGGGTACCTCCAGTCTGTTTCCGCTGTCGGCAGACTGGGCATCTTGCTAACCAGTGCCCACAGCGCTCGGGAAACGCTCCCGTCTAGTGGTTATCAGAGGGGGTCTACTAGACACAGCGACTTTCTCCTCCAAGCTCCTGTTTAAAGGGGCATTAGAATTTAATTCCTCCACTCTAATGGTGGAGGTTTGTGTGGACTCAGGGGCGGAGGGCAATTTCATGTCATCTGCCGCTTAACAACAAGCAGTCCCCCTGGTCTTGCTACCTCAACCAGTCACCATCAGAGTGGTGAATGGGGCGACACTCCCGTCCCAAATCACCCAACAGACGGCTCCACTGAGACTCTCTTTGTCTCCTCATCAGGAGATGCTGTCTCTCCTTGTTATGCCCGAAGGGATCGACCAGGTCCTCCTAGGGGTTCCCTGGTTGCGATCTCACTCTTCCCATATAGAGTGGTCTTCGGGAAAAATCCTCGGAGCAAGGCCTGCGAGGGTAGGTGTCTGAGGGACTGCGTACAGGTCGCCACTTCTGAGGTTCCTGCAGATCTCTCCTCGCTTCCCAAGCCATATCAACAGTATGCAGATGTATTCTCCAAGAGGGCGGCAGAGACCCTTCCACCGCACCGCCCCTATGACTGTTCTATTGACCTCTTGCCCAGTGCTGAGCCTCCCCGGGGTCGAGTATATCCACTATCTCTCCCAGAGACATAGGCCCTGTCTCAGTATATCAGGGAGAATCTGGCAAGAGGATTCATTAGGAAGTCGGTGTCTCCGGCGGGTGCGGGATTCTTCTTTGTCCAAAAGAAGAATGGAGAATTACGTCCATGCATCGATTACAGGGGTCTTAACGCTATAACCATTAAGAACAAGTATCCTTTGCCCCTGATATCAGAACTGTTTGATAGGCTACGGGGAGCGAGAGTGTTTACTAAGCTCGATCTGCGGGGAGCCTATAACCTGATTCGCATCCGTGAGGGGGACGAATGAAAGACGGCTTTTAACACCAGAGACGGGCACTATGAATACCTAGTGATGCCCTTCGGGCTATGTAACGCGCCAGCCGTCTTCCAAGACTTTGTGAAAAACATCTTCCGGGATATGCTTACCACCTCGGTAGTAGTCTATCTGGATGATATTCTCATTTACTCTCCAGATATTGACTCCCACTGGAGAGATGTTCGCAAAGTTTTCGATCTCCTGCTGGCCAACTCTCTTTATGCCAAATTGGAGAAATGTATGTTTGAGCAGGAGTCCTTTCCTGGGCTACATCATCTCAGCCCAGGGTTTGGCCATGGATCCTGCCAAGCTACGGGTAGTGATGGATTGGCAGGAACCCCATTCTCTCAAAGCGGTGCAGCGCTTTATGGGGTTCATAAATTACTATCGCCAATTCATTCCCGATTTCTCAACTTTGGTCGCGCCCTTGGTTGCCCTCACCAAGAAGGGTGCAAATCCCAAACTGTGGACGGAGACTGTCTCCAAGGCCTTCGCCTCCATTAAGTCCCACTTCGCTAGCGCTCCCATTCTACATCGCCCTGATGTAGATAAGCCCTTCATCCTGGAGGTGGAGCGGTCCTTTTTCAGAAGGACTCGCAAGGTCAGAAGCACCCATGCTTCTTCTTCTCTAAGACCTTCACACCGGTGGAGAGGAATTATTCCATCGGGGAAAGGGAGTTGCTAGCAAAGAAGCTGGCCTTCTCAGAGTGGAGACACCTCCTGGAGGGGGCTCGCCACCCATTCCAGGTGTTCACCGACCACAAAAATTTGGTCTATTTATAGACAGCCCAGCGGCTGAATTCTCACCAGGCCAGATGGTCCTTGTTCTTCTCTCGATTCCATTTCACGCTGCATTTTCTCTCCGGGGAGAAGAACGTCCGGGCCGATGCTCTTTCCAGCTCCGTGGTGTCATCGGAGGAGGAGCCTCGGTTGATAGTCCCATCAGAGAGCCTGAGGACCGTGGCTCCGGTTGCTCTCGAGTCTGTACCTCCGGGCAAGACTTTAGTTCCTTCCTGCCCATCTGCGACTGGAGGTCCTCTCTTGGGCCCATTCGTCCAGGGTGGGTGGCCATTTTGGGATCAAACAGACCTCTGAACTCCTGGCGAGGACGTACTGGTGGCCGTATATGGCCCGTGACGTCAGGGACTATATTCAGGCGTGCGTCTCTTGCGCCCAGAATCGGTCCTTTCGGCAGCGGCCCACTGGGTTACTCTATCCTCTGCCGGTTGCGGACAGGCCCTGGGAGATGGTCGGTATGGACTTTTGGTGGGTCAGCCCAAGTCCAGCGGCAGCACTGTCATTTGGGTGGTCACCAATCATTTCTCCAAGATGGTGCATCTGGTACCACTCTCTCGGCTACCCTCGGCACGGGGTCTGGCAGCGCTATTTATTAAACATGTTTTCTGCCTGCACGGCATGCCGGATAAAATTGTCAGCGACCGGGGTCCTCAGTTTGCGTCTCGGTTCTGGAGAGAGCTCTGTTGTCTGCTCAGCATTGAGCTAAATCTCTCCTCGGCCTATCATCCCGAGATGAATGGGTTGGTTGAGAGAGCCAACCAGACCCTGGTGACATATCTGTGACATTTTGTCTCGGCCAGGCAGGATGATTTGGCATCCTTGCTGCCATGGGCGGAGTTCACCTTAAACAACGCTGTGGCCGACTCGACCGGTCAGACCCCATTCCTCTTAAATTACAGTCAGCATCCGCGCGTCCCCGTGCCCATGCCCGTGTCTTCCACCGACTCTAGGGTTATTTTCACTAGAAGGTTGAAACAAAAGCGCAATAGGGTCTTATCCGGGTAAAATGTTCAATTACTGAATGTGTTAAACTCACCTTCTCAAAGATAAAATAAAGCCTGTATAGTAGGTCAGCCTGCTGCACGTCCAACGGTCCACATCGGAACCGTACCACAATTCAATAAGGAATAAATTCTTGGACTTTGAGTGCGCTGCCAGACGAATTCAATAGATGTATCTACCCCTGAAGAAGAAGCGCTATGCTTCGAAACGCGTAGGGATTAAAGGGTTAAACTTTTTTAACCTTGTGTGGTTATTGAATTCGTCTGGCAGCGCACTCAAAGTCCAAGAATTTATTCCTTATTGAACCGACTCTAGGGTGGCAGACTGGGCGGTGGAGGCACGTGACATTTGGGATCACACGCAGGATGCTATCCGGGCCTCCAAGGAGAGAATGAGGTCCTCCTCTGATTCTCGCGTGCGCCCTGCTCTGATCTTCGCTCCTGGTGACTTAGTGTGGCTCTCCACTCGAAACATCAGGCTGCGGGTGGAATCAGCTAAGTTCGCACCGCGCTATATTGGCCCTTTCAAGGTTCAATAGGCTCGAGCAGGTTAACCTGTGGTCTACCGTCTGGCCCTTCCACCACATTTGGCTATCTTGGACACGTTTCATGTGTCTCTCCTTAAGCCGGTTCACATGTCCCGGTTTTCTGAGCCATCTGCCAGGACATCAGACCTGTCGTCTGACGAGTTTGAGGTCAATGCCATCGTGGGATGCAACGTGATGCCGGGCAAAAAGTTTTACTTGGTGGATTGGAAGGGTCATGGTCCAGAGGCTCGGACCCAGTGGAGAACATCCACGCTCCTCTTCTCATTGCGGAGTTTGAGCAGAGTGAGGCTCAGAGAGGAGGGGGCCCTAGAAGGGGGGGTAATGTTAGGCGTCGGATTTCTGTCGCTGCACAGCGAGAATTCCGAGCCTTACTTCCGGCGGTCTCTCATTCCTCTCCAGCTGCAGAGGAGCTTTCTCAGCAAACTCGTCAGTCCCGGCGCTCTGCCCAGACCAGCTCCGTGGGTTTGCTTGCTGCTGCCACCTCTGGCACAGCTATGGCAATGCATGCTGCTCAGCAGCAAGATTCTCCAGGGACTAAGTCCTCGTGTCGGGCCACTGAGCATGCCCGTGGTGTGATCTCCCATTGGAGATCGAAGGTCACGTGCTCAGGTCCTGCCCATGTTCGGATTGGCCCATCCGAGAAGCCAGGAAGGTCCCGGACGCTCGCAGCTATAAAAGGTTCACATGGCCGCTCGGCCATGCGCTAGGATAACCAATATTTTCTGACTATAAGGAGTGAGTGATGGATGCACGTATGAATGTCTCTGGTGACTGACTCATTATGAAACCCCTACCCTTGGTACGCAAGTGTTGTGCAGCCTAGCCTGCTAGCGCCCAGGCTTAGGCGTAGGTAGGACAGAGTTGAGTCAGATATTAATCACTATCAGTGACTCGGCACGCCTCAGAGCAAGTGCTCCGCACTCCTTAGCCAGCGTCTATAGCGGCGTTCGTGGCACTGACGCCGCACGCTCAGTTCCCTAGAAGGACACTAACCCCGTGCCTTGGGGTGGAGTTCTGTGGCTGTTTGCTGTGCGCTCTGTGGCCGGGCTCTGTGAGCTAAACAGGCTCCGGCATTCACTTTCAAGCGGCTGTGCGGTTCTGTGACGTAACAGAATCCACTCCTGTTCACACTGGGTGACGTAACCCACGTGTGACTGTTTTCACGCCGCTCTTCCCTTCCGCCATTACCTAGCAGCAGTGTACCACCTCTGCACGGTGGACCCTGGGCTGCGAACGCACGCTCTACTATTTTATAATCTGATGTGTTCCGCCAGCCCTAACAGTAATAAACTCTCCTTTATCCATGACTTCCTTTCAAATTCTCTTAACATTCTGGCTCTTACTAAAGCCTGGATCCAGCAGTTAGACACTGCCGCTGCTGCTGCTCTTTCATGTGGGGGACTACACTTTTCACATACCCCAAGAGCAGACAATAGAGCAGGTGGAGGCATTGGTCTGCTCCTATCACCAAAATGTACCTTTCAGGTTATCCATCAAGTATCCTCACTTGTCTTTCTTTCCTTTGAGGCTCATGCCGTCAGACTCTACTCCCCCTTCTCCATGCAAGTGGCGGTGGTGTATTGTCCTCCCGGCCACTCCCATCAGTTCCTGGATCACTTTGCCACCTAGCTTCCACATTTTCTCTCCTGTGACATCCCCACCCTCATCATGGGTGATTTCAACATCCCCATTGCTCTTCCCCTCTCCCCATCTGCTACTCACCTTTTTTCTCTAACCTCCTTGTTTGGCCTTTCGCAGCTCACTAATTCTCCAACGCATGAAGACGGAAACTCCCTCGACTTGGTCTTCTCTCGGCTTTGCTCGGGGGATGATTTCACAAACTCCCCTGTTGTGAGTTCATTTTCCCCTTCATTACTGAGGCCCGAGGAACTCCCTCTTCTGGTAAAGAAAGGTAGTGAGCCTGATTATCAAACACCTGAGGCTGATGATGATGACTGGCTGAGTGGAGTTACTGACTTGATATAAGGCTGCCGACGCCCTTCTGCCCTGCGGGTGATTTCTCAGTGGGATCCTTGGAGACCAGTCTGAATTCCTGCTCCTCTAAAGCTAAGTTTGCTGCTCGGCCTTTTGCTTTGGTGCTTTGACTTTGTTTTGCTTTGTTTTTCTGGATTTCTGCCATTCCCTGCTGGGGTGTGCTGAATGAATTCATTTAGCTCTGTCTTCTGAAAATACCTGAGTGCTGATTTAGTTTTTGAAGCCTAGCTGCTTCAGGGCCTTTTTCATATCAGCTTGTTGGCTTATGTCTTTGATAGGGTTTTGGCAGATTGCAGACAGCAGCCTTCCTGTCCTTTCCTATCTAGGTAGTTTTGGGCCCCGTCTTTGCTCAGTCTATCTTTCTGTCTGTGTTAGTATTTTCATCTTGCTTCACTGTCATTATATGTTGGGGGCTGCCTATTGCTTTGGGGTCTGCTCTGGGGCAGTTTAGATTTCCCCTTCCTTTCTTTAGGCCTATGTAATTCTCCGGCTGTGATCGAGGGGTCTAGGGCATCGTAGGAATCCCCCACGGCTACTGCTAGTTGTGTTGATAGGTTCAGGGGTCTGCAATCTGATAGTTGCCAACTTCTCTGGTTTTCTGGACTTAGCTTGTATTTCTGCTTTTGCCTCCTACGGTGACTCATTCATAACACTCCCCTCTCCCACTCTCTGACCACAACCTTCTCTCATTCTCTATCAAGAACTGCCACCCCGCTCAGGTCACCCCTACTTTCCATAATTAAAGAAACATACAGGCCATTAACACTCAGAAACTCATGAAGAACTTGCAGTCATCATTGGCCCCTATCTCCTCCCTCTCATGTCCTGATTCTGCACTGAAGCATTACAATGAAACACTTCAAAGTGCCCTGGATGAAATTTCACCTCCTATACATAGAACAACATGACACAGATGGCGACAACCCTGGCACACTCTGCAAACATGTTTCCTGCAGCGGTGCTCTAGGTGCGCCGAACGTCTGTGGAGAAAATCCAACCTACACGAAGATTTCATCCATTATAAGTTTATGCTTAGAACATACAACACTGCCCTTCACCTCTCCAAACAAACCTAATCAGCACCCTCATTACCTCACTGTCCAAAAACCCTAAATATCTCTTTGACACTTTTCATTCCTTACTCAACCCAATAGTACAGGCCCCAACCACGGAGCTTCGAGCCGACGATCTGGACAATTACGTCAAAGAAAAAATTGACCTTATCCGACAGGAAATTATCTCCCAATCACCTCATACCATGCATCTTCCTCCTCCAGTGCAGCTAGCTCACTCTCTGATTTTGAACCAGTCACAGAAGAAGAAGTAATCAGGCTTCTTGCATCTTCTCGCCCAACCTCTTGCACCAGTGACCCAATTCCGTTACATCTCCTCCAGTCCCTTTCCCCTGCTGTCACCGCCCACCTAACAAAAATATTTAACCTCTCTCTCTCTTCTGGTATCTTCCCCACCTCATTTAAGCATGCCATCATACAGCCATTACTTAAAAAACCATCCCTCAACCAAAACTGTTCCGCTATCTATAGACCTGTCTCTAATCTTCCCTTCATCTCTAAACTCCTGGAACGCTTGTGTAGCAATATGTTATATGTTGATGTGGCCTCTAGGGGTCTCACTACTTTGAAGTGTGTAATATAGAGTGTAAGAACTTGTTGGTTAGTTGTTGTTAGCAGACATCTTGTAATGGAGTAATGTATCACAAGTCTCATGTAATAAACAAACATGGATATATCCAAGGAGTGTGATCCTTGACCGGAAATACATAACAGAACATGGTGGCAGCTGGGCACAGAACCTGCAAATCCTCAGAGCTTGTGTGAGGCTGGGACTGTACAGAGGATCACAGAGAATCACAGCACCTGTAAGTACAGACTCCCTGACATTACTGCAATATGGAGACTGGTCTGAAGCCCCCTCAGGGACTGGATGTGACTTCATGTAATTTGTCCCAGACTTGGAGACATTGGAAGGAAGAGTTTACACTGTATGTGGATCTCACAATGGCCCCCACTGATGACAAAAGAAAAGTGAAGCTGTTTTATTACCTTATTGGGGAAAATGGCAGAGAATTAGCCCACACCTTACTCCCACACACAGACAACCTCCTTCTAGCAGATATTGTGCCGGCATTTGATAAACACTGTGACCCAAAGAAGAATGAGACAGTGGAAAGATATAACTTTTTCACAAGACATCAGGAGGATGGTGAAAATGTGGACAGATATCTGACAGAGCTGAGGAGGCTGGCAACAACATGTGGTTTTGGAGAGATCAGGGACAGTCTAATCAAAGACAGAATGGTGTGTGGCATAAGAGACAGTCATCTCAAAGAAAGATTACTGAGAAAGGAAGACATGACTTTAGAGAAATGCATGCAAATCTGCAGGGCTGCTGAACTGACAAAACACAGCCTGAAGATGATGGCAGCCACGAGTGATAATGATGATGATAAGGTACATGCAGTATCTATGAAAGGAAAGACAAGACCCAGCTCCCCTATAAGCACTGTCCACTGCAAGTATTGTGGGAAAAGACATGAGAGAGGCAAAACCAAGTGTTCAGCATATGGTGAAACCTGCAAATTGAGTGGAAAGAAGAATAATTTCACAGCTGTCTGCAGGAAAGGAACAGGCACACAGTACAGACATCCCCACACTGTGACACCAGACACTGACAGTGAAGAGGACATTACATGGCTACAACTGCAGCCTGCTGCAGAGAAAGTCAATGTAGTCAGGCAGTCAGTAGGCAAGGATGCCAAGCAGCTTTATGCAACATTCTTGTTGGATGAGAAGCCCATTAGATTTCAGCTGGATTGTGGAGCAAGCTGCCATGTAATTCCATCTGCTCTGCTGAACAAACAGGTTTCTATTGAGCCAACTGACAAGGTATTGGTGATGTACAACAAAAGTGTTCTGAAACCGATGGGGACATGTAAGCTCAAAATACGGAACCCATGTAACAGAGTTATAGAGTTGAATTTACCGTGTTGCGTGGTGATCACCATGTACCATTATTGGGAGTAAAAGCTGTTCAGACAATGGACTTAATAAAAGTATAGTCTCAGAATATTATGTCTGCTGAAGTTCCCCAGGATATACCAAATCCCAAACTAAATGCAGAGCACAACTTGGATATTCAGAAAATAAAAATGAAGTATGCTGATTTATTTGAAGGTGATGGGTGCTTTGAAGCTAAATATAGGCTAGAAATTGACAGCACCCTGCAGCCTAACAGATTACCTACAAGGAGAGTGCCTGTAGCTTTAATGCAACCGCTGAAAGTAGAACTGCAAGATTTACAGAGAAGATGCATTAGAGCACCCGTCCATAAGAGCACAGATTGGATCAGCAGTTTGGTCATAGTGCAGAAACCATCTGGCAAGTTAAGAATATGCATTGATCCTAAGCCACTCATCAAGGCACTGAAAAGAAATCATTACCCCATGCCGACATTAGATGATGTTCTACCAGATCTATCAAAAGCTAAAATATTGTCTGTATGTGATGTGAAAAAAGGATTTTGGCATGTAGCACTGACTGAAGAATCAAGTTTATTGACAACATTTTCTTCACCATTTGGACGTTTTAAATGGCTGAGAATGCCCATGGGACTAAAACCTGCTCCAGAGGTGTTCCAGCAGACATTAATGCAGGCTTTAGAAGGACTTCTTGGAGTGAAGACAATAGCAGATGATATACTAATAGTGGGAGAAGGTGAAGATATGGAATCTGCAATCAAGGATCACGATCAGAAGATGATACAATTTTTGGACAGATGCAGAGCAAAACACATAAAGCTGAACTTGGACAAATTCAAACTGAAAATGACAGATGTGGCCTATATTGGACATCGTCTGACTTCAAGTGGTGTAAAAGTGGATCCTGAAAAGGTAACAGCAATGCAAGATTTGCCTCCCCCTACTGATGTTTGTGGAGTACAACGATTTTTGGGCATGGTAAATTATCTCTCCAAATTTTGCAGTCATCTGTCAGACATGTGTGAGCCACTGAGACAGCTAACCCACAAAGATGTGCTCTGGGAATGGACGGAAATCCAGGAGACTGCTTTCCAATCAGTAAAGAATGCTATTGCAGATGCAGCAACCCTAAAGTATTTCGATCCAGATCAAGAAGTAGTGATACAATGTGATGCTTCAGAAAAAGGCCTTGGAGCTACATTAATGCAGAGCAAACAGCCACTCACATTTGCAAGCAGAGTCCTTACAACAACAGAGTAGGAATATGCTCAGATTGAGAAGGAACTACTGGCTGTGGTATTTGGGTTGGAGAAGTTTCACCAATACACCTATGGTCGACGGGTATAGTCGTATCACAAACCTTTGGAGAGCTTTACAAAGAAACCACTACTGAATGCCCCAAAGAGACTATAGCGTATGCTGTTACGACTTCAGAAATATGATTTTGACATCTGGTACTGTCCAGGAAAAGACTTACTGATTGCAGATACTCTAAGCAGAGCTTACCTTCCTATCACAAATGATGAGGAGAAAGACATTGAAACCATCAATATGTGTAACTATCTTGCAGTGTCAAAAGAAAAGTTGAAGAAAATACAGACTTTCACAGAGAAGGATAAAAGTCTCCAGAGTTTAAAGACTGTCATCTTGCAGGGCTGGCCAAAATACAAGCAACCTGCTCCAAAGGAAGTTTCACCATTCTTCCACATAAGAGATGAATTGTCAGTGCAGCAAGGAATCATCTTTAAAGGAGACAGGGCGGTTATACCAGAAGTTCTCAGAAGAGATCTTCTCACTTAGTCATGGAAGGATGTCTACGTCGAGCGTGAGAATCTGTTTATTGGCCAAGTATGAATGACCACATTAAAAATTATATAGCACAATGTGAAATATGTGCATCCTGCAGTGATAAGCAACCAAAGGAGACATTGCAACCACAGGAAATTCCACATAGGCCATGGTCAAAAATAGGAACGGACTTGTTCACATGGAATGACAAAGAATACCTGATTACAATGGACTATTTCTCTAACTTCTGGGAGGTTGATTTGTTGCAGGACACAAGGGCGGGAACAGTGATTAAAAAACTCAAGGCCCATTTTGCCGGTATGGAATTCCAGATGTCGTTTTCTCGGACAATGCGGCGCAGTTTACTTCGGAAAAGTTCAAAACCTTCAGCAAGAAAGGGGAATTTCAGCAGTAAAAACAGCCAAAAGACTTATGCAGAAAGCAAAACAAGCAGGTACTGATGTATATCTGTCTATACTGGATCATAGAAACACACCCACTCAAGGCCTAGACAGCAGTCCGGCACAGAGGCTCATGAGTAGGCGTACAAAGACAATCTTACCAACTGCTAGTCATCTGTTAAAGCCAAAGTTGCTGGGAAACATCTGTAACGGGGTCTACCAAGCTGGGGTACCTCTTTCAGTACCACCCCATGCTTTCGGAGGTCCGCTCTGCGTTGGCTGGAGTCTGAATGAATGACGCTGGCGGGAATCCCTGGGTTACATGGACGCATATAAAAGATCACTGCTTCTCCATGTATTTCCAGTCTGACAACACTTTACTCACAGGACACAGAATATATCACACAGATCCAGAGGGCAGGCCAGGCATGCATTACAAAAGCCGCAGGTGGCCGGAGCCTGCCATGTTTACTGTGGAAATTACAAAGGTGGGGGGAGGGCGGACAAAAGGGGAATGCTGATACATTAGAGACATGCATCTCTCATAGAACCTATTATACATCCATATAACTGCATAGCATATTCTGGGTGCTAAGTGGTTCTGTAACACGTAACAACATCAAAGCTAAATTACAGAAGAATCAAGATAGGCAAGCTTTCTATTACAATAAATCTGCAAAGGATCTGCCTGAGCTCCAGAGAAATGACAACATTCGGCTGCAGCCAAGCAGCACGTTTGACAAACACTGGCAAAAGGCAAAAGTTGTCCAGAAACTAGTACCTCGGTCCTACGAAATTCTAACAGAGGAAGGAAGAAGACTAAGGAGAAATTGGAGATATCTGAGGAAATCACAAGAAAGAGATAATTCATTTTCATGGCCTTTTGATCAGTATCCTGACACCCAAGACAACGAGGCAGCAAGTACAAGTCAAGTACCAACAGTGACAGCTGACCATCAGGGTGAGCATTCTGGCCAGAGACAGATAGTATCAGAAGGCATATTACCAGGATCAGAAGAAATACCAGATGTAGGCAGTGACACATCTTATGTTACTAGAGCTGGCAGAATTATCAGATAGCTGGCGCACCTCAAGGATTATATCTAACTGGACTTATTATGTTATAGCTCTAACTTGGTCATGGTATACATTGTTTATTAATTTTATTGTTCTTTCAGTTAAAAGAGAAAGGATGTAGCAATACGTTATATGTTGATGTGACCTCTAGGGGTCTCACTACTTTGATGTGTGTAATATAGAGTGTAAGAACTTGTTGGTTAATTGTTGTTAGCAGACATCTTGTAATGGAGGAATGTATCACAAGTCTCATGTAATAAACAAGCCTGGAGATATCCAAGGAGTGTGATCCTTGACCGGAAATACATAACAGAACACGCCTGGTCCACTCCCGTCTTATCCGCTATCTCTCTGATAACTCTCTTCTCGATCCTCTACAATCCAGTTTCCGCTCTTTACACTCTACTGAAACCGCTCTCACTAAAGTCGCTAATGATCTACTATCAGCTAAATCTAATGGTCACTACTCCATGCTAATTCTCCTGGATCTCTCCGCAGCATTCGACATTGTGGATCATCAGCTCCTACTCACTATGCTCCGCTCCATCAGCCTCAAGGACACTGTTCTCTCCTGGTTTTCCTCCTATCTCTCTGACCGCTCCTTCACTGTATCTTTTGCTGGCTCGTCCTCCTCTCATCTTCCACTTACTGTTGGGGTTCCTCAAGGATCGGTTCTAGGCCCCCTTCTATTTTCTTTGTATACTGCCCCTATTGGTCAAACAATGAGTAGATTTGGTTTCCAGTACCATCTCTATGCTGATGACACCCAATTATACGCTTCTTCTCCTGACATCACGCCAGCCTTTTTAGTAAACACCAGTGATTGTCTAAACGCGGTCTCTAACATCATATCCTCCCTCTACTTGAAACTGTCAAAGACTGAACTCCTTGTGTTTCCTCCCTCTACTAATGTACCTATACCCGACATTGCCATTTCCGTGTGTGGTTCCACTATTACTCCCCAGCAACATGCCCGCTGTCTTGGGGTCATACTTGACTCCGAGCTTTTATTCACCCCCCACATCCGATCACTGGCTCGCTCTTGTTATCTGCATCTCAAAAATATTTCCAGAATTCGATTTTTTCTTACTTTTGATTCTGCAAAAACTCTTACTGTTTCTATTATTCATTCTCGTCTGGACTATTGTAACTCTCTTCTAATCGGTCTCCCTCTTACCAAACTCTCCCCCCTCCAATCTGTCTTAAATGCTGCAGCCAGGATCATATTCCTCACCAATCGTTACACTGATGCCTCTACCTTGTGCCAGTCATTACACTGGTTACCCATTCACTCCAGAATCCAAGTACAAACTTATTACTCTCACCCACAAAGCTCTCCATGGCTCAGCACCAGCCTATATCTCCTCCCTCATCTCTGTCTACCACCCTACCTGTGCCCTCCGTTTTGCTGATGACCTGAGGTTAGCATCCTCAATAATCAGAACCTCCCACTCCCGTCTCCAAGACTATACACGTGCTGCTCCAATTCTTTGGAATGCACTACCCAGGTCAATACGATTAGTCCCCAATCCCTACAATTTTAAGCATGCCCTAAAAACGCATTTATTCAGGCTGGCCTACCGCCTCAACACATTAACCTAATCTATCTCTGGGTGGCACAGCCAAAAGTTTTACCATAACCAGGTTCCCCGCATCATGTTCCCACATGCTTTATGCATCTATTATCCCTCTGTGTCCATACTGTTAAATACTCAACACTATGGCTGGTCTGAACAATGAAGGCAACTGTTACCACCCACCTTTCATGTCTCCCTTTTTTCCTCATAGATTGTAAGCTTGTGAGCAGGACCCTCATTCCTCTTGGTATTTGTTATAATCTATGTGATTATTGTTATGCTGTAATGTCTATCGTCTGTACAAGTCCCCTCTAAAATGTAAAGTGCTGCAGAATATGTCGGCGCTATATAAATAAAATTATTATTATTATTATAGGGGGACCTTGCATCATTTTTCGGGGGATGTCCACCATTGTAATAGCCAGTAAAGGCTAAGTGTATAGCTGTGAGCTGATAGTAATAGACTGGGAAGCTCCATAAGTATTATCCCCTTCCCAGGTTATAAACATCCTCCTCAGCAGTCGCTGTGTTATGATGAGTCACCGAAGAAGGAAAAAACAAAATACCAGCTAAGTCCAGAAAAACCAGAGAGGTTGGCAGCTATCGGATTGCAGACCCCTGGACCTATCCACAACAACTAGCAGTAGCCGTGGGGGGTTCCTACGGTGCCCTAGACCCCTCGATCACAGCCGGAGAACTACATAGCCTAAAGACAGAAAGGGGAAAAACTAAACTGTCCCAGAGCAGACCCCAAAGCAATAGGCAGCCCCCAACATATAATGACGGTGAAGCAAGATGAAAACACTAACACAGATAGAAAGATAGGTTGAGCAAATGATGGGGCCCAAGCTAACTACATAGGACAGGATAGGAAAGCTGCTGTCTGCCATCCGCAAAAACCCTATCAAAATGAGCTAACCGACTGATAGCAAAAACAGGCCCTGAAGTCGCTAGGCTTCAAAAGACTATATCAGCACTCAGGTATATTCTGAAGACAGAGCAAAAGATCAACAGATCAGAGACAAAAATGGAATACAGCTCACCCCTGGCCGGGGATGGCAGAACTCCCAAAAAACAAGGCAAAACAAAAACAAAACTGAAGAGTACAAAGCAGAGCAGAAAAACTTAGCTTTGAGATGCAGGAATCAGACTGGTCTCCAAGAATCCAGCAGGAAAATCACCAGCCAGGAAGACGGGCGTCGGCAGCCTTATATCCAGTCCTCAATTCCAGCCACCCAATCATCATCTAGCTGCCCAGGTGTTTGGTAATCAGCCGCACTACCTTCCTTCACCAGAGGAGGGAGTTCATCAGACCTCAATGGTGAAGGGAAAAATGAACTCACAACAGTACCTCCCCCTTGAGGAGGGGTCACCGAACCCTCATCCATGCCACCAGGGCGATCCGGGTGAGCCCGATGAAAGGCACGCACCAATCTTTCGGCATGAATATCAGAGGCAGAGACCCAGGAATTATCCTCCTGACCATAACCCTTCCACTTAACCAAATAGTGGAGTCTCCGTCTAGCCAGACGGGAATCCAGTATCTTCTCTACCTCATATTCCATGTTACTTTCAACCAATATAGGGTCAGGAGGTGCCACCACAGGAACTACTGGTTCAACAAACCTCTTCAACAAGGACTTAAGAAACACATTATGAATTTTAAATGTGACAGGAAGAGCCAACCGAAAAGAGACCAGATTAATAATCTCCAAAATCTTGTAAGGTCCAATAAATCTAGGCTTAAACTTAGGAGAAGCCACCTTCATAGCGATATTTTTTGATGACAACCAAACCATATCACCCACCTTAAACTGGGGACCAACGGTCCTACGCCGGTTGGAAAACCGCTGGGCCTTTTCCTGGGAGAGAGACAACTTATCCACTACTTGGTCCCAGATCTGGTGCATTCTCTCCACCACAGTGTCAAAACCTGGGCAGGCAGAAGGCTCCACCTGCCCTGAAGAAAATCGAGTGTGAAAACCAAAGTTACAAAAAAAAGGTGACATCAAAGTGGCAGAACTAGCTCTATTATTTAAAGCAAATTCGGCCAAGGGCAAAAATGAAACCCAATCATCCTGATCGGCAGAAATAAAGCATCTCAAATACGACTCCAAAGTCTGGTTTGTTCTCTCCGTCTGCCCATTGGTCTGAGGGTGAAACGCAGAGGAGAAGGACAACTGAATTCCCAGCTTGGAACAGAAAGTCCTCCAAAATCTAGACACAAACTGAACTCCTCTGTCAGATACAATGTTCTCAGGAATCCCGTGCAAGCGATCCACCTGTTGCAAAAACAAGGGCACCAACTCAGAGGAAGATGGCAACTTAGGGAGTGGTACAAGATGGACCATCTTAGAGAATCTATCACAAATCACCCAAATAACAGTCATTCTCTGAGAGACAGGCATATCAGAGATAAAATCCATTGAAATATGGGTCCATGGCCTCCTGGGCACCGGCAAAGGCATCAACAAGCCACTAGAGCGAGAACAAGGTTTAGACCGCGAGCAAGTCCCACAGGACTGCACAAAATTCCTGACATCATGAGGCAAGGCGGGCCATCAAAAAGACCGACTCACCAGATCTCTAGTACCAAAAATACCTGGATGACCAGCCAATGCAGAGCAATGAACTTCAGACATCACTCTCTTCCTCCACTGGTCAGGAACATACAACTTTCCACTGGGACAATGCTCAGGTTTGTCCTCCTGAAACTCTTCCAGAGCACGTCTCAAATCGGGCAAGATGGCAGAAAGAACTACCCCCTCGCCTAAGATGGTAGCAGGCTTAGTCACAACAGGAGAATCAGCAAGGAAACTCCTAGAGAGGGCATCTGCCTTGACATTCTTAGTGCCCGGAAGAAAAGAGACCACAAAATCAAAATGTGTGAAAAACAAGGCCCACCTTGCCTGTCTAGGATTCAAGCGCTTGGCCGACTCCAGGTAAATCAAATTCTTGTGGTCAGTAAGGACCATGACTTGGTGTTTGGCTCCCTCCAACCAATGTCTCCACTCCTCAAATGCCCATTTCATGGCCAACAGTTCCCGATTCCCCACATCATAGTTACGTTCGGATGGGGAGAACTTTCGGGAAAAGAAAGCACAAGGATTCATTTTAGATGTCACAGGATCTTTTTGGGACAACACCGCTCCTGCACCAATCTCAGAAGCGTCCACCTCCACCTGAAACGGGAGTGAGACATCAGGTTGCCGCAAAACCGGAGCAGAAGTGAATCTTCGCTTCAGCTCCTGAAAGGAAGAAACAGCCTCCGGAGACCAATTCAGCACATCAGCACCCTTCCTAGTCAAATCCGTCAATGGCTTGGCAATACCAGAAAAATTAGCTATAAATTTCCGATAAAAATTAGCAAAACCCAAAAACTTCTGGAGGGCCTTCAAAGAAGTGGGCTGAACCCAATCATAAATGGCCTGTACCTTGGCCGGGTCCATTTCAATAGTTGACGGAGACAAAATAAATCCCAAAAATGAAATCCTCTGTACCCCAAAAAGGCATTTCAGTCCCTTGACATACAGGGAATTCTCCCTCAAAATCCGGAACACAGTCCGAACATGTTCCACAGAGAGTCCCAATTCTTGGAGAAGATCAAAATATCATCCAGATAGATAATCAAAAATTTATCCACAAAGTCTCGGAATATATCATTCATGAAGCACTGGAAGACAGAAGGGGCATTAGTGAGCCCAAAAGGCATCACCAGGTACTCAAAATGTCCCTCCGGAGTATTAAACGCCGTCTTCCATTCATCCCCATGCTTAATGCGAATAAGATTATACGCCCCCCTGAGGTCAAGCTTGGTAAACCAGCAAGCACCTTTAACTCTGGAGAATAGATCAGAAATCAGGGGTAACAGATACTGATATTTAACACTAATTTTGTTG
Source organism: Dendrobates tinctorius (assembly GCF_039654945.1). Lineage (NCBI taxonomy): Eukaryota > Metazoa > Chordata > Amphibia > Anura > Dendrobatidae > Dendrobates > Dendrobates tinctorius. The sequence continues at coordinate 24,644,145 of NW_027361825.1, read as the reverse complement.
AGGGCACGATAGTCAATACAAGGCCTTAATGAACCATCCTTTTTAGCCACGAAAAAAAACCAGCACCTAAGGGTGAAGAGGATGGTCTAATATGACCCTTCTCCAATGCCTCCTTAATATAGGCTCGCATAGCCTCGTGCTCGGGTACAGATAAATTGAAAAGCCGACCCTTGGGGAATTTACACCCCGGGTTCAGCTCAATTGCACAGTCATAACTCCTATGAGGAGGCAAAGACGCAGACTCATTCTCACTAAATACATCATAAAAGTCAGCCAAATAGTCAGGAACATCATGCGACTGGGGAGAGATGGAGAAAACAGGAGCATCACTAAGGGCACACCGACAACCCCAACTCACCACAGACAAAGATTTCCAATCCAGAACTGGATTATGGATTTGCAACCAGGGAAACCCCAGAACAATGGTATCATGCAAATTATGCAACACCAAAAATCTGCAATTTTCTTGATGGTCTGGGGCGACCCGCATTACCACCTGGGTCCAAAACTGAGGTTTATTCTTCGCCAAAGGAGTAGCGTCAAATCCACAACGTTTAGCCAAATCCAAGTCCATCAGGTTAAGAGCTGCTACTGAATCCACAAAAGCCTTAGCGGAAAATGTGGACTGGGAGCAGATCAGAGTAATTGCCAGAAGAAACTTAGGTTGAACACCACTCACAGAAAACGTGTGTGCAAAACGTTTCTCTCGTTTAGGGCAGACAGAAATAATATGCGAGGCATCTCCACAAAAAAAACACAGCTTATTATGCCTTCTGAACTCCTGACGTTGCGCCCTAGACAAAACTCTATCACATTGCATAGGTTCAGACATTTGTTCAACAGGTGGCAACATCTCTCGTGTAGTTTTGTGTTCACGTAAACGCCGATCCACCTGAATGGCTAATGACATAGAATCGTTAAGACCAGAGGGAACAGGAAATCCCACCATAGTATCTTGTACAGTTTCTGACAAACCTTTCCGAAAGAGGGCTGCCAAGGCACCATCATTCCAGGTAGTAAGGACCGCCCACTTTCGGAATTTTTGACAGTACAACTCTGCCGAATCCCGACCCTGGCTTAATGCCAACAGGGTCTTTTCAGCCTGATCAATAGCATTAGGTTCATCATACAACAACCCCAAGGCTTGAAAAAATGCATTCACATTATTCAGAATAGGATCATCAGGTTTCAAAGAAAACGCCCAGTCCTGGGGATCGCCGCGCAGCAAAGAGATGACAATTTTAACCTGCTGTGCGGAGTTCCCCGACGAGTTCGGCTTCAAGGCAAAAAATAATTTACAATTATTCTTGAAATTCAAGAATTTAGACCGATCCCCAAAAAACACATCAGGAGTGGGAATCTTTGGTTCAGCAGCATGTGAATGAGCAAGATAGGCGGAAATTCCCCGCACTTCAGCACTTCACTTTGAGCTGCTCCACACAATCAGACAATTGCTTCATCTCCATTGAGAGAAAAATTCCCCCTACGGCCTCAGAGATATAGAGGAAAAAATATGCACACAAAAAAAAAAAAAATTCTGACACTTTTTTTTTTTTTTTTACAATTCTCTCCTGCTATTGAGTACCCTAGGATCTGCGGTATGGCTGGTGATTCTGTTATGATGAGTCACCGAAGGAGGAAAAAACAAAATACCAGCTAAGTCCAGAAAAACCAGAGAGGTTGGCAGCTATCGGATGGCAGACCCCTGGACCTATCCACAACAACTAGCAGTAGCCGTGGGGGGTTCCTACGGTGCCCTAGACTCCTCGATCACAGCCGGAGAACTACATAGCCTAAAGGCAGAAAGGGGAAAAACTAAACTGTCCCAGAGCAGACCCCAAAGCAATAGGCAGCCCCCAACATATAATGACGGTGAAGCAAGATGAAAACACTAACACAGATAGAAAGATAGGTTGAGCAAATGATGGGGCCCAAGCTAACTACATAGGACAGGATAGGAAAGCTGCTGTCTGCCATCCGCAAAAACCCTATCAAAATGAGCTAACCGACTGATAGGAAAAACAGGCCCTGAAGTCGCTAGGCTTCAAAAGACTATATCAGCACTCAGGTATATTCTGAAGACAGAGACAAAAATCAGAGACAAAAATGGAATACAGCTCACCCCTGGCCGGGGATGGCAGAACTCCCAAAAAACAAGGCAAAACAAAAACAAAACTGAAGAGTACAAAGCGGAGCACAAAAACTTAGCTTTGAGATGCAGGAATCAGACTGGTCTCCAAGAATCCAGCAGGAAAATCACCAGCCAGGAAGACGGGCGTCGGCAGCCTTATATCCAGTCCTCAATTCCAGCCACCCAATCATCATCTAGCTGCCCAGGTGTTTGGTAATCAGCCGCACTACCTTCCTTCACCAGAGGAGGGAGTTCATCAGACCTCAATGGTGAAGGGAAAAATGAACTCACAACACGCTGGTTAAGAAAATTAAGCGGTTGCCCATGCCATTTTTTTCTGAAAAATAATATTTTAATAATTAAATACATGTACAGTAAGCTGCACACACACTATACTAATTATATGTCACAGACATCTGTATATATACCTATTTTGTTTGCATTTACTGTAGGTAATCCATCTCTTCTATCCTGTCAGCTCCTGCTGTGATTTTACAGTACATGGTAGATGAATTGACAGCTTTTCAAAGTGCATCGGTGTGTAAAAATTGGACAGCACTCACATGGTCCGAGTGTTGTGTGATATTTTTATAGTCCGATCGTGATCTAGAGGTATGGGTCTACAGGAAGTATTTTTTTTTTCTCTTTGGGCACTCAACTTTATTAGCATGCACAAAGAAACACAAGTTAGCCAAAAAAAACACATGAAAAAAATGCAACAAAAAACGCACCAAAACATATATTTTTGCCTCAGCTTCTTTCCAGCCAAGAAATCAGGTTTTGCTGAAGGAAAAAAATGCCCAGTGTGAACTTGGCCTTGGAAGGATTTTTTTTTGTTTTGAGCGGATTTCCAGGGTAAAGGTTAATATATAAACTTTAAAGGGGTATTCCCATCTCGAAGATGCTATCCCAATATATGTAGCTGTAATAATAATATTAGCATATACAGTTGAAACTAGAAGTTTACATACTTTATATAAACAGACAGATCTGTATGTTTTTCTCACTAACTGACATGAAATCAGAATAAACCTTTCCTGTTTTAGATCAATTTGGATTACCGTAATTATTAATATTTGCCAAATGCCAGATAATGAGAGAGAATGTTTTAAGGCATTTTTATTATTTACTGCAAAGTCAAAAGTTTCCATACATTTCATTAGTACTTGGTACCATTGCCATTAAACTGAATGACGGGTGAAACGTTTGGGATCTCCTTCCACAAGCTTCTCACAATAGTTGGTCAGAATTTGAGCCCATTCCTCCTGACAAAACTGGTGTAACTGATCCAGGTCTGTATGTCACCTTGCTCGCACTGGCCTTTTCAGTGGCTGTGATGGCCACTCTAAAACATTGACTTTGTCATTCTTAAGCCGCTTTATTACTATTTTGGCAGTATGCTTCAGGTCATTGTCCATTTGGAAGTCCCATTTCCACCCAAGCTTTAATTTCCTGGCTGATGTCTTGAGATGTTGCTTCTGTATTGCCACATAATCTTCATTTCTCATGATGCCATTTATTTTGTGAAGTGCAACAGTCCTTCCTGCAGCCAAACAACCCCACAACATGATGCTGCCTCCCCCATGTTTCACAGTTGTGATGGTGTTCTTACGCTTCCAGGTCATTTTGCCCAAAAAGTTCAATTTTAGTTTCATCAGACCATAGGATACAGTTGAGGCCAAAAGTATTGACACCCCTGCAATTCTGTCAGATAATACTCAGTTTCTTCCTGAAAATGATTGCAAACACAAATTCTTTGGTATTATTATCTTCATTTAATTTGTCTTAAATGAAAAAACACAAAAGAGAATGAAGCAAAAAGCAAAACATTGATCATTTCACACAAAACTCCAAAAATGGGCCAGACAAAAGTATTGGCACCCTCAGCCTAATACTTGGTTGCACAACCTTTAGCCAAAATAACTGCGACCAAGCGCTTCCGGTAACCATCAATGAGTTTCTTACAATGCTCTGCTGGAATTTTAGACGATTCTTTTTTGGCAAACTGCTCCAGGTCCCTCATATTAGAAGGGTGCCTTCTCCAAACTGCCATTTTTAGATATCTCCACAGGTGTTCTATGGGATTCAGGTCTGGACTCATTGCTGGCCACCTTAGAAGTCTCCAGTGCTTTCTCTCAAACCATTTTCTAGTGCTTTTTGAAGTGTGTTGGGTCATTGTCCTGCTGGAAGACCCATGACCTCTGAGGGAGACCCAGCTTTCTCACACTGGGCCCTACATTATGCTGCAAAATTTGTTGGTAGTCTTCAGACTTCATAATGCCATGCACACGGCCAAGCAGTCCAGTGCCAGAGGCAGCAAAGCTACCCCAAAACATCAGGGAACCGCCGCCATGTTTGACTGTAGGGACCAGGTTCTTTTCTTTGAATGCCTCTTTTTTTCTCCTGTAAACTCTATGTTGATGCCTTTGCCCAAAAAGCTCTACTTTTGTCTCATCTGACCAGAGAACATTCTTCCAAAACGTTTTAGGCATTTTCAGGTAAGTTTTGGCAAACTCCAGCCTGGCTTTTTTATGTCTCGGGGTAAGAAGTGGGGTCTTCCTGGGTCTCCTACCATACAGTCCCTTTTCATTCAGACGCCGACGGATAGTACGGGTTGACACTGTTGTACCCTCGGACTGCAGGGCAGCTTGAACTTGTTTGGATGTTAGTCGAGGTTCTTTATCCAACATCCGCACAATCTTGCGTTGAAATCTCTTGTCAATTTTTCTTTTCCGTCCACATCTAGGGAGGTTAGCCACAGTGCCATGGGCTTTAAACTTCTTGATGACACTGCGCACAGTAGACACAGGAACATTCTGGTCTTTTGAGATGGACTTGTAGCCTTGAGATTGCTCATGCTTCCTCACAATTTGGTTTCTCAAGTCCTCAGACAGTTCTTTGGTCTTCTTTCTTTTCTACATGCTCAATGTGGTACACACAAGGACACAGGACAGAGGTTGAGTCTACTTTAATCCATGTCAACTGGCTGCAAGTGTGATTTAGTTATTGCCAACACCTGTTAGGTGCCACAGGTAAGTTACAGGTGCTGTTAATTACACAAATTAGAGAAGCATCACATGATTTTTCGAACAGTGCCCATACTTTTTTCCACCCTCTTTTTTATGTTTGGTGTGGAATTATATCCAATTTGGCTTTAGGACAATTATTTTTGTTTTTTTTTATTTAAGACAAATTAAATGAAGATAATAATACCAAAGAATTTGTGTTTGCAATCATTTTCTGGAAGAAACTGAGTATTATCTGACAGAATTGCAGGGGTGTCAATACTTTTGGCCACAACTGTATGTCTCCAAAAATTAAGATCTTTGTTCCTGTGAGCATTTGTAAACATTATGCTGGCTTTTTATGCTTCTTTTGGAGTAATTATTATTATTATTTATTTAAATAGCACCATTGATTCCTTGGTACTGTACATGAGAAGGGGTTGTTAGGGTTGCTGATCACACTAAATATAAAATATAAGAAAGTGAGATCGCAACCCGGGGTCCACCGTGCAGAGATGGTAACCTGCTGCTCGGTAATGGCTGAGTACCAACTGAACACCGGCGGGTTATCCACTGACCCGATGTGTACAGGAGCGAACTCTGTTACTTCACAGAGCCGCTGAAACAAATGCCAGAGCCTGTTAACTGCACAGGACTCGGCAGGGGGAGCGGTAGTGTAGAGGCACAGGACTCTGCCCCAAGGACACAGGGTTAGAGTCCCTCTAGCCCCATTAGCGTTCAGCACAGCAAATGCGATGCCTGGACAAAGTGACTAACCGCTCCAACAGCATGCAGCACCGCCCTGGCGGACGCCACTGACCAGCCTAAGCTAGAGCTGGAAAGCGCACTATCTGCGCACGGCACCGCACTGACGGACGCTGCTGTATAAGCGGTACAGTGGTGCCTTATGCAGATTGGCACACACTGGCGCTAACGTGTGAGAGGAGCTGGGAGCACTGCGGCGCAAAGCAGTGCCACTACTCGGCGCTGACTCTAACTCTAAAACCCTATAACAAGCACAACCAGAGGGAGGGAGTCATAAGGAGTCAGTCACCAGTCTCATGCACCCATCATCACACATACCACTAGCCATCTGAGTCTATATTAGCGCATGCCCAACCGGCCATGCGAGTGTTTCATAGCGGCGACCTTCCGGGACCTTCCCCATGGTCCAATTGGAACAGGCACCTGAGCATGTGACCCCCTGAACTCCACTGGGAGGTTGAGCCACGGGCATGCTCAGTGGAGCGAAAAAGGGACTTAGTCCCAGGAGCTGCTCGCCGCTGGCTAGTGCAGGCTGCTATCGCTGAACCAGGGATGGCAGCAGCAACCAACCCGACAGCACTAGCTTGAGCAAGGCACCGGGAACAAAGTCTTTGCTGAGTAGGATCCTCTGCGGCTGGAACTGAATGGGAGACCGCAGAAGGCAAGGCTCAGAATTCCTCCTGTGCAGAGGGAGAAATCCGACGCCTAACATTATCCTCCCTCCTAGGGCCCCCTCCCTCCTGCGCCTCGCTATGCTCAAAGGCCGCAATAAGCGGGGAGCACGAATATTCTCCACAGGTTCCCAGGTCCTATCCTCTGGCCATGATCCTTCCAGTCCACTAGGTAATACCTTTGGCCATGTACCATCTTACACCCCACGATGGTGTTCAGCTCTTACTAGCCTGATGTCCCAGTAGATGACTCAGAAAACCGGGACATGTGAAAGGGCTTAAGAAGGGACACGTGGAAGGTGTCGGTGATACCCAGATGTGGAGGAAGGACCAGACGGTAGACCACAAGGTTAACCTGCTCAAGGACCTTGAAGGAACCTATGAAGCGAGGCGCGAACTTAGTGGACTCGACCCGCAGCCTGATGTTACGAGTGGAGAGCCACACCCGGTCATCCTGCCTGGCCAAGACAAAGTGTTGTAGATATGTGACCAGAGTCTGGATGGCCCTCTCTACCAACCCGGTCGTCTCAGGGTGATAGGCCGAGGAGAGATTCAGCTCAATACTGAGCAGGTGACATAGCTCTCTCCAAAACCGAGATGCGAACTGGGGAATCCGGTTGCTGACAATCTTGTCCGGCATGCCATGTAGGCGGAAGACATGCTTAATGAACAACGCTGCCAGGCCCCGTGCAGAAGGCAACGGTGAAAGTGGCACCAGGTGCACCATCTTAGAGAAATGGTCGGTGACAACCCAAATGACCATGCTGCCACTGGACTTGGGCAGTCCCACCACAAAGTCCATACCAACCATCTCCCAGGGCCTGTCAGCTGCTGGTAGGGGGTAAAATAGCCCAGAGGGCCGCTGCTGAGGAGACCTATTCTGGGCATAAGAGACACACGCCCGAATATAGTCCATGACGTCACGGGCCATATGCGGCCACCAGTACGTCCACACCAGAAGTTCGGGGGTCCGTTTTTTTCCAAAATGTCCACCCACCCTGGACGAGTGTGCCCAAGAGAGGACCTCCGGTTGCAGACGGGCGGGGACAAAAATCTTGCCCGGAGGTACAGACTCAAGGGCAACTGGAGCCACGGTCCTCAGGCTCTAGGATGGGACAATCAGCCGAGGCTCCTCCTCCTCCTTCGATGACACCACGGAGCGAGAAAGAGCATCGGCACGGATGTTCTTCTCCCCGGAGAGAAAATGTATGCTAAAGTGGAACCGGGAGAAGAACAGGGACCATCTGGCCTGGCGAGAGTTCAGCCACTGGGCTGTCTGCAAATACACCAAATTCTTATGGTCAGTGAACACCTGGAAAGGGTGGCGAGCCCCCTCCAGGAGGTGTCTCCACTCCAAAAAGGCCAACTTCATCACTAGCAACTCCCTGTCCCCAATGGAATAATTCCTCTCCGTCGGTGTGAAGGTCTTGGAGAAAAAGAAGCATGGCTGCTTCCGACCTTGTGTGTCCTTCTGGTAAAGGACCGCTCCAGCACCGACGGAAGAGGCATCCACCTCTAGAACAAAGGGTTTATTTACATCGGAGCAATGTAGAATGGGAACGCTAGCGAAATGGGACTTAATGGAGGAGAAGGCCTTGGAGACAGGTCCCGACCACAACTTGGGATTTGCTCCCTTCTTGATGAGGGCCACCAAGGGGGCTACCAAAGTCGAGAAGTGGGGGATGAATTGGCGATAGTAATTTATGAACCTCATAAAGCGCTGCACCGCTTTGAGAGAATGGGACTCCTGCCAATCCATCACCGCCTGTAGCTTGGCAGGATTCATGGCCAATCCCTGGGCTGAGATGATATAGCCCAGGAAAGGCAAGGACTCCTGCTGCTCAAACACACACTTCTCCAACTTGGCATAGAGGGAGTTTGCCCGGAGGAGGTTATAAACTTTGCAAACATCTCTCCGGTGGGAGTCAATATCTGGAGAGTAGATGAGAATATCATCCAGATAGACTACTACCAAGGTGGTAAGCATATCCCGGAAGATATCGTTCACAAAGTCTTGGAAGATGTCTGGAGCATTACAGAGCCCGAAGGGCATCACCAGGTATTAATAGTGCCCATCCCTGGTGTTAAATGCCGTCTTCCATTCATCCCCCTCACGGTTGTGAATCAGGTTGTAAACCCCCCCGCAGATTGAGTTTGGTAATCACTCTCGCTCTCCATAATCTATCAAACAGCTCCGATATCAGGGGCAGAAGGTACTTATTCTTAACGGTGATGGTGTTAAGACCCTTGTAATCGATGCAGGGACATAGTTCTCCGTTCTTCTTCTGGACAAAGAAGAATCCCGCCCCTGCTGGCGACACCGACTTCCTAATGAATCCCCTTGCCAGATTCTCCCTGATATACTGAGACATGGCCTCTGTCTCCGGGAGAGAAAGAGGATAGACTCAACCCCGAGGATGCTCAGCACCAGGCAAGAGTTCAATAGGACAGTCGTAGGGGCGATGGGGCGGAAGAGTCTCAGCTGCCCACTTGGAGAACACGTCTGCATACTGTTGATAGTGTGTGGAAAGAGAGGAAAGATCTGCGGGGACTTCGGTAGGAGCAACCTGAACGCACTCCCTCTGGCATCTACCCTTACAGGCTTTACCCCAATCGAGAATCCTCCCTGAGGACCACTCTATATGGGGAGAGTGGAACTGTAACCAGGGAACCCCTAAAAGGACCAGATCGATACCCTCGGGCATAATGAGGAGGGATATCGTCTCCTGATGAGACGGAGACACCGAGAGTATCAATGGGGCGGTCTGGTGGGTAATTTGTGAGGGTAGAGTGGCTCCGTTCACCACCCTGACGATGACTGGCTAGGCCATCATAACCAGGGGTATTGCATGCCGTTGAGCGAAGGCAGAAGACATTAAATTGCCCTCCGCTCCAGAGTCCACGCAAACCTCCACCGCCAGAGTGGATGAACCAACCTCAAGCATTCCCTTAAAGGTCAGCTTGGAGGAAAACACCGCTGATTCTAGTGAGCCCCCTCCTATGACCATATGACCACTAGAGGCGAGCGTTTTCCCGACCCCTGTGGGCACCATTTGGCAAGGTGACCAGACTGCCGGCAAACATGACAGAGCACAGGTGCTCGAGCGGACCGGGACCTGAATCCCATGCGAGGAGCCCCCAAGGCCCCCTGAGGCTCGGACACCCGGTCGGGAGATTCCAGAGGTTTAGCAACACTAGGTGCAAACCTAAACCTCTGCCTACACTGGGCCCGCTCCAAACCTCACTCGACGAAGCGAAGGTCTATGCAGGTAGAGACAATAATAAGCTCCTCCAGTGTGGTGGGAATCTCCCTGGTGGACAGGGCGTCCTTCACGTGGTCAGCCAGACCTCTCCAGAACACAGGGATGAGGACCTTATCTGGCCACTCCAGCTCAGAGACCAGGGTCCGGAACTGGATGGCATATTGGCTGACCAAGGATGAGCCCTGTGACAGTGCCAGCAGCTGGAGCGCGGTATCATGGGTGACTCGCGGTCCCAGGAAGACCTGCTTCAGAGTAGCCAAGAACTGCGAGGCACGCTGCACCACATGATCAACACGCTACCACAGCGGTGTGGCCCACTCCAAAGCCTTGCCCGACAAGAGGGAAATTACAAATCCCACCTTAGCCCGCTTGGAGGGGAATCGAGCAGCCAGCAGCTCAAGCTGAATAGCACACTGGTTGACAAAACCCCTACAAGAAACACCATCGCCCGAGAACTTTTCGGGCAGTGGAAGGCGAGACAAAGTCGGGGTAGGGATGGCAGTGGTCACACGGGAGGCAGCCTCTGTAGCTGCCTGAACAGCGACCGCGGTAAGATCCACAGCTGAGGCTGAGCGCTCGAGAGCCGCCAACCTGCCCTCCAGTTGCTGGATGTACCGCTGCAGTCGCTGCTCGTCCGCCATTACGAGCCGGACCCTGGCGCTAATATACTGTTAGGGTTGCGGATTGCACTAAATATAAAATATAAGAAGTGTGATTGCAACCCGGGGTCCACCGTGCAGAGATGGTAACCTGCTGCTTGGTAATGGCGGAGTACCATCTGAACACCGGCGGGTTAACCACTGACCCGGTGTGTACAGGAGTGAACTCTGTTACTTCTCTGAGCCACTGAAACAAATGCCAGAGCCTGTTAACTGCACAGGACTCGGCAGGGGGAGCAGTAGTGTAGAGGCACAGGACTCTGCCCCAATGACACAGGGTTAGAGTCCCTCTAGCCCCATTAGCGTTCAGCACTGCAACTGCGATGCCTGGAGATAACCGCTCCAACAGCATGCAGCGCCGCTCTGGTGGACGCCACTAACCAGCCTAAGCTAGAGCTGGAAAGCACACTATCTGCGCATGGCGCCTCAATGACGGACGCTGCTATATAAGCGGTACAGTGGTGCCTTATGCAGATTGGCACACACTGGCGCTAACGTGTGAGAGGAGCTGGGAGCATTTCGGAGCAAGGCAGTGCCACTACTCGGCGCTGACTCTAACTCTAAACCCTATAACAAGCACAACCAGAGGGAGGGAGTTATAAGGAGTCAGTCACCAGTCTCATGCATCCATCATCACACATACCACTAGCCATCTGGGTCTACACTAGCGCATGGCCAAGCGGCCATGCAAGTCTTTCATAGCGACGACCTTCTGGGACCTTCCCCGTTGTCTAATCGGAACAGGCACGGGACCTGAGCATGTGACCCCTGAACTCCACTGGGAGGCTGAGCCACGGGCATGCTCAGTGGAGCGAAAAAGGGACTTAGTCCCAGGAGCTGCTCGCCGCTGGCTAGTGCAGGCTGCTGTAGCTGAACCAGGGATGGCAGCAGCAACCAACTCAACAGCACTAGCTTGAGCAAGGCACCGGGAATGACGTCTTTGCTGAGCAGGCTCCTCTGCAGCCGGGACTGAATGAGAGACCGCAGAAGGCAAGGCTCTGGATTCCTCCTGTGCAGAGGCAGGAACCCGATGCCTAACAGGGGTTACATTAAAATACAAATATCACTTACAGTAAATAAACTAACAATAGTAGACTGGTACAGAGGGAAAAGGACCCTGCCCTTGCAGACTTACATTCTGCAGTATTATGGGGAAGGAGACAGTAGGTCGGGGGGTATCTTTGGCCCCGTAGTGGTGAGGAGGTGAGGTGGTAATTGCAGGTTGCAAGCTTAATTGAAAAGATGGGTTCATGCTCCGCCTGAAGGATTCGAATGTGGTTGATAGTTGGACGTGTTGAGGCATTGAATTCTAGAAAATGGGGGATATTCGGGAGAAGTCTTGAATGCCATTAGGTGAGGAGTAAATAAGTATGGAGAAGAGAAGGAGGTCTTGGGAGGACCGGAAATTACGTGAGGGGAGATATCGGAAGACTAGTTCGGATATATATGGAGGAGAAAGGTTATGGATGGCTTTGTAGATCAGTGTTAGTAGTTTGAAATGGATACGCTGGGAAATTGGGAGCCAGTGAAGGGATTTGCAAAGGGGGAAAGCAGGAGTGTAGCGAGGAGAGAGATTAATTAGTTGGGCAGCAGAGCTAAGAACGGACTGGAGAGATGCGAGAGTGTTAGAAGGTAGGTCACGGAGGAGGATGTTGTAGTAGTCGAGGCAGGAGGTGATTAGGGCATGCATAAGCATTTTGGTGGAGTGAGGTTTGAGGAAAGGACGGATTCTGGACATATTTTTGAGCTTAAGGCGACAGGAGGTGGGAAGAGCTTGGATGTGCGGTTTGATGGACAGGGCAGAGTCAAGGGTTACTCCGAGGCAGCAGATTTCCGGGACAGGGGAAAGTCTGATGTAATTTATTGTGATAGATAGATCACGAAGGGATATGTGAGATGGAGGAAAGATAATTAGTTCAGATTTGTCCACATTGAGCTTGAGGAAGTGAGAGGAGAAGAAGGAGGATATGGTTGATAGATGCTCTGGGATTCTGGACAGCAGAGAGGTGACATCTGGGCCAGAGAGGTAGATCTGCGTTTCATCAGCATATAGATGGTACTGGAAGCCATAGGACTTCATGAGTTGTCCCAGGCCAAGGGTATACATGGAGAAGAGTAGGGGTCCTAGGACAGAGTCTTGAGGGGCACCAACAGAGCGAGGATGGGATGAGGAGATAGTGTGGGAGTAGGAAACGCTAAATGTGCGTTTGGTAAGGTATGAGGAGATTCAGGATAGGACAAGGTCTTTGACACCAAAGGAAGAGAGGATCTGTAGTAAGAGGCAGTGGTTAACTGTGTCGAAGGGCGAGGACAGGTCTAGAAGGAGAAGTATAGAGAATTGTCTGTTAATTTTGGCTGTAAATAAGTCATTATTAAGTTTGATCAAGGCAGTTTCAGTGGAATTGTGGAGACGGATTGTATGTCTTGAGTAATGGCTTCTTACTGGCAGAGTGGCCTTTCAGCCTATGTTGATACAGTACTCGTTTTGCTGTGGATATTGACACAATCTTACCAGCTTCCTCCATCATCTTCACAAGGTCTTTTGATTTTGTCTATAGGTTGATATGCACATGTCGGACTAAAGCACGTTCATCTCTGGGACACAAAACCCATCTCCTTCCTGAGAGGTGTGATATCAGGGCATTCCCACCATGTTTGTACTTACATATAATTGTTTGTACAGATGAACGAGGCACCTTCAGGTATCTTGAAATTGTACCCAAGGATGACCCACAGTTACCAGTGTTAGCCTTATTTCTTCAGGCTTTGAACTAATGATTTATTACAATTGTATAGGGATTATTCCTCACTTTATGCACGGTTAACACATTTATGTGATGGTGTGTATTTTCCACACTTTGGCATGCTGTTTACATGGACCAAGGGTCGCTACTTAAATCAATACTTAGTGTGGAGTATATAGCTGCAGATGGTTTGCTCTATTATGAGCTTTGTGCAATCTGTCTATGTGTCACATGTGTGACCATTTTTTAATGTTTTTAACATATTTCGTGTCTGTTCTTCTGTGTTGATTAAAATTTGAATTTTTATGCTACTTCCTACCTAGGGTGATCCCCTATTTGTGGCCTATTTCTTTTTTCTTCTCGTAAATTGTACCCTGCACAGTAACAGGACTTCCCTTTTGTTCCCTACATGGAAAACCGTTTCCTAAAAAGTAAATTATATTACAGTAGTAATAATGTCCCTAACTGGACCCTAAAGAAATTATGTTCCCCATTTGTCACCATAAACTAATATATCATGTGCCTCATTCTGGCCCTCGAACAGTAATTAAGTCCTTCATCCTGGCCCCCTTTATTTAATAATCTCACCCAGCATGGCCCCCTATATTTTATAATATGCACCAGCCTGGCCCCCTATGTCCCTTGTCCTGCCTGGCCCCCAGATATCCATCCCGCTTCCCCAGCTATACATACTGGCCCACATATGTCCCATGTCCTGCCTCACCATATATCTCTCCTGGACCCCCATATATAATTCCGGGTCCCTTGTCCTGATCCCCCCATATATACAGCATCCTGCTCCCCCCATATATATGCTTCCTGGTCTCTTGTACTTGCCCCCCATATATCCATCCTGGCCCCACATATATATCCATCGTGGCCCCTTCCTCATATATCCATCCTGCCCCCATATATATGCTTCCTGGTCTCTTGTACTGCCCCCCCAATATAACCATCCTGCCCCCATATATATGCATCCTGCCCCCTCCCCCATAAATCCATCTAGGTCCCCCATATATATGCATCCTGGTTGTACTATATATATATATATATATATATATATATATGCATCCTGGCTCCCCATATATCCATCCTGGTCTCTTGGCCTACCCCCCTCCCCCATAAATCCATCTTGGCCCCCCATATATGCATTCTGGCCCCCTCATACATATCCATCCTGCCCCCCATCCGTATATCCATCCTACCACCCATATATCCATCCTGGCCCCCCCATATAAATGCATCCTGGTCCCTTGTCCTGCCCCCATAAATCCATCCTGCCCCCCGTATGTGTATCCATCCTGGCACCCCGTATGTGTATCCATCCTGGCCCCTTGTCCTGCCCCTGGACCCCATGTTTATCCATCCTGGCCACCCCCGTATGTGTATCCATCCTGGTCACCTCCATATGTGTATCCATCCTGACGACCCCCGTATGTGTATCCATTATGGCCATCCCCGTAAGTGTATTCATCCTGGCCACCCCCGTATGTGTATCCATCCTGGCCCCCTTCCCCCGTATGTGTATCCATCCTGGCACCTTCTCCCGTATATATCCATCCTGGGCTCCTTCCTCCGTATATATAGATATCCATCCTGGCCCCTTCCCCCTGTATATATATCCATCCTGGGCCCCTTCCCCCTGTATATATATACATCCTGACCCCTTCCACCCATATTTATATCCATCCTGTGCCCCTTCCCCCTGTATATATATCCATCCTGGCCCCTTTCCCCGTATATATATCCATCCTGGCCCCTTCCCCCTGTATATATATCCATCCTGGCCCCTTCCCCCATATATATATCCATCCTGGCCCCTTCCCTCCGTATATATATCCATCCTGGCCTCTTCCCCCATATATATATCCATCCTGGCCCCTTCCCCCCCATATATATATCCATCCTGGCCCCTTCCCCCCCGTATATATATATCCATCCTGGCCCCTTCCCCCATATATATATATACATCCTGGCCCCTTCCCCCGTATATATATCCATCCTGGCCCCTTCCCCCCGTATATATATCCATCCTGGCCCCTTCCCCCCATATATATATCCATCCTGGCCCCTTCCCCCATATATATATCCATCCTGGCCCCTTCCCTCCGTATATATATCCATCCTGGCCTCTTCCCCCATGTATATATCCATCCTGGCCCCTTCCCCCCATATATATATCCATCCTGGCCCCTTCCCCCAGTATATATATATCCATCCTGGCCCCTTCCCCCCCATATATATATCCATCCTGGCCCCTTCCCCCATATATATACCCTCATATATATATATCCATCCTGGCCCCTTCCCCCTGTATATATATCCATCCTGGCCCCTTCACCCTGTATATATATATCCATCCTGGCCCCTTTACCCTGTATATATATATCCATCCTAGCCCCTTTACCTTGTATATATATCCATCCTGGCCCCTTCCCCCATATATATATATATCCATCCTGGCCCCTTCCCCCCGTATATATATCCATCCTGGCCCCTTCCCCCATATATTTATCCATCCTGGCCCCTTCCCCTCCGTATATATATATCCATCCTGGCCCCTTCCCCGTATATATATCCATCGTGTCCCCTTCCCCCCGTATATATATCCATCCTGGCCCCTTCCCCCATATATATATCCATCCTGGCCCCTTCACCCTGTATATATATATCCATCCTGGCCCCTTTACCCATACATATATCCATCCTGGCCCCTTCCCCCCGTATATATATCCATCCTGGCCCCTTCCCCTGTATATATATCCATCCTGGCCCCTTCCCCCATATATATATATCCATCCTGGCCCCTTCCCCCCGTATATATATCCATCCTGGCCCCTTCCCCCCATATATATATATCCATCCTGGCCCCTTCCCCCCATATATATATCCATTCTGGCCCCTTCCCCCCATATATATATCCATTCTGGCCCCTTCCCCCCGTATATATATCCATCCTGGCCCCTTCCCCCATATATATCCATCCTGGCCCCTTCCCCCATATATATATCCATCCTGGCCCCTTCCCCCCCGTATATATATCCATCCTGGCCCCTTCCCCCAGTATATATATATCCATCCTGGCCCCTTCCCCCCATATATATATATCCATCCTGGCCCCTTCCCCCCATATATATACCCTGATATATATATCCATCCTGGCCCCTTCCCCCTGTATATATATCCATCCTGGCCCCTTCACCCTGTATATATATATCCATCCTGGCCCCTTTACCCTGTATATATATATATCCATCCTGGCCCCTTCCCCCCGTATATATATCCATCCTGGCCCCTTCCCCCATATATTTATCCATCCTGGCCCCTTCCACTCTGTATATATCCATCCTGGCCCCTTCCCCCATATATTTATCCATCCTGGCCCCTTCCACTCTGTATATATCCATCCTGGCCCCTTCCCCCATACATATATCCATCCTGGCCCCTTCCCCCCCGTATATATTTCCATCTTGGCCCCTTCCCCCGTATATATATATCCATCCTGGCCCCTTCCCCCATATATATATCCATCCTGTCCCCTTTCCCCATATATATATCCATCCTGGCCCCTTCCCCCCGTATATATATCCATCCTGGCCCCTTCCCCCTGTATATATATCCATCCTGGCCCCCTTCCCCCCCGTATATATATCCATCCTGGGCCCCTTCCCCCCATGTATATATCCATCCTGGGACCCTTCCCCCCGTATATATATCCATCCTGGGCCCCTTCCCCGTTTATATATCCATCCTGGCCCCTTCCCCCTGCATATATCCATCCTGGCCCCTTCCCCCTGTATATATATCCTTCCTGGCCCCTTCCCCCTGTATATATATCCATCCTGGCCCCTTCCCCCATATATATATCCATCCTGGCCCCTTCCCCCCATATATATATCCATTCTGGCCCCTTCCCCCCGTATATATATCCATCCCGGCCCCTTCCCCCAGTATATATATCCATCCTGGCCCCTTCCCCCATATATATCCATCCTGGCCCCTTCCCCCATATATATATCCATCCTGGCCCCTTCCCCCCCGTATATATATCCATCCTGGCCCCTTCCCCCAGTATATATATATCCATCCTGGCCCCTTCCCCCCATATATATATATCCATCCTGGCCCCTTCCCCCCATATATATACCCTGATATATATATCCATCCTGGCCCCTTCCCCCTGTATATATATCCATCCTGGCCCCTTCACCCTGTATATATATATCCATCCTGGCCCCTTTACCCTGTATATATATCCATCCTGGCCCCTTCCCCCCGTATATATATCCATCCTGGCCCCTTCCCCCATATATTTATCCATCCTGGCCCCTTCCACTCTGTATATATCCATCCTGGCCCCTTCCCCCATATATTTATCCATCCTGGCCCCTTCCACTCTGTATATATCCATCCTGGCCCCTTCCCCCATACATATATCCATCCTGGCCCCTTCCCCCCGTATATATTTCCATCTTGGCCCCTTCCCCCGTATATATATATCCATCCTGGCCCCTTCCCCCATATATATATCCATCCTGTCCCCTTTCCCCATATATATATCCATCCTGGCCCCTTCCCCCCGTATATATATCCATCCTGGCCCCTTCCCCCTGTATATATATCCATCCTGGCCCCCTTCCCCCCCGTATATATATCCATCCTGGGCCCCTTCCCCCCATGTATATATCCATCCTGGGACCCTTCCCCCCGTATATATATCCATCCTGGGCCCCTTCCCCCTGTATATATATCCTTCCTGGCCCCTTCCCCCTGTATATATATCCATCCTGGCCCCTTCCCCCATATATATATCCATCCTGGCCCCTTCCCCCCATATATATATCCATTCTGGCCCCTTCCCCCCGTATATATATCCATCCCGGCCCCTTCCCCCAGTATATATATCCATCCTGGCCCCTTCCCCCATATATATCCATCCTGGCCCCTTCCCCCATATATATATCCATCCTGGCCCCTTCCCCCCCGTATATATATCCATCCTGGCCCCTTCCCCCAGTATATATATATCCATCCTGGCCCCTTCCCCCCATATATATATATCCATCCTGGCCCCTTCCCCCCATATATATACCCTGATATATATATCCATCCTGGCCCCTTCCCCCTGTATATATATCCATCCTGGCCCCTTCACCCTGTATATATATATCCATCCTGGCCCCTTTACCCTGTATATATATATCCATCCTGGCCCCTTCCCCCCGTATATATATCCATCCTGGCCCCTTCCCCCATATATTTATCCATCCTGGCCCCTTCCACTCTGTATATATCCATCCTGGCCCCTTCCCCCATACATATATCCATCCTGGCCCCTTCCCCCCGTATATATTTCCATCTTGGCCCCTTCCCCCGTATATATATATCCAACCTGGCCCCTTCCCCCATATATATATCCATCCTGTCCCCTTTCCCCATATACTGTATATATCCATCCTGGCCCCTTCCCCCGTATATATATCCATCCTGGCCCCTTCCCCCTGTATATATATCCATCCTGGCCCCCTTCCCCCCCGTATATATATCCATCCTGGGCCCCTTCCCCCCCGTATATATATCCATCCTGGGCCCCTTCCCCCCATGTATATATCCATCCTGGGACCCTTCCCCCCGTATATATATCCATCCTGGGCCCCTTCCCCCGTTTATATATCCATCCTGGCCCCTTCCCCCTGCATATATCCATCCTGGCCCCTTCCCCCTGTATATATATCCTTCCTGGCCCCTTCCCCCTGTATATATATCCATCCTGGCCCTTTCCCCTCATATATACTGTATATGGGTCGCCCTCCCAGGGCTGTGGGGTACTCGGTACCGGGCCGGTCTCTTAGAGGGGAATGTCACAGCAGCGGTGACCCGGTCCATGGCCCTGGGTGCCCATGTAAAAGGGGAATTGAGTAGTGGAATAAAGTTTATAGGTGATTCGTGACGCCACCTGTGGTGTTCGGCAATGAAGATGTTAAGCCGACGCTGCAGACAGATCCTCTGGGACAGATGGTGGGGTGCAGCAATGATGGTGTAGCCCTCCACAGGCAGGGCTGTTGTCCCAGGGCAGTGTAGATGGGTGTTGGGAAGGAAGGTGCTGTGTCAGGCGCAGAGATGTAGCAGTGCCGGGAAGGTTGCAGCAAGGAGGCAAGGACACAATAGGTTGCAGTTTCTTTACCTTTACTTGGCAAATGTAGTCCAGGGTTCTGAGTACAGATGGCACAGGAGATGGTTAGCCTGCAAGCAAATCAGGAATCTCTCTATCAGATGAGTTGTGTAGTCTCCTTCCTAGCGCTTTTAGTGAAGTCCTCACAGTACTGAGTTACACTGAAGTTCCTCCTTCTTGTCTTCTCCTGGAACTACCTCGTATGGCAGACAGCTGTAGCCTCCTATCTCTCTTGGCTCACCCGTCGCTGTTGTGCCTCCGAGTCTTAGATGGGAATAGAGCATTTACAGCTTTCTATTCCTCTGGTTTCTGGTACAGGACCGTCAGTATCCATACACCCGTGGAGACCGGGCTCCAGTTCATGCGCTCTCACTGGGAGGGAGCTCTCTTTCCTCAGCTCAACCTCCAGCTTCTCTCCACACATCTGGGTTCTGGGTTCAGAGCTCCCTCGACCCGGAGTGGGAACTGTGTTGCATGAAAATGATTAACTGCTAGAGAGACCCTTCATTGCTTCCAAGCCTGACATTACCCTCCCTGGAGGATGGCAATGCCACTGTGGCAACCATACTCCTGGGGACGCCACATATATCCATCCTGGTCCCTTTCCCCAGTATATACTGTATATATCCATCCTGGCCCCTTCCCCTCCGTATGAGAGAGAGAAAGAAGAAAAAAACATTGCCCTTACCTTCCTGCGCTCCCAGCGGCGTCCACCTCCTCCTCTTCTGCATGTCGGCGCACTCATACTAAAATGGCTCCCAACATAGCAGAGGCCGGTGAATGTGTGCGCATGGCGCATGACACTGACGTCATACTCCGGGCGCACACTTGCCAGTATCAATCGGGACGTGCACCGCAGCGGTTCAGGTAATGAACGCTGCGAGCGCGCGTCCCTGCACATAGCGGCGGCCAGCGCTTTTAAACGGCATGCGCCCCTTAAAACCACAGACTTTGTTTTTGTTTTTTTTCCCCTTCTCTCCTTCCCGGATCCACATCCAAGGGCCCACCGGGGGAATCCCCAGTACCCCCGCCAGGCCAGACCGAGCCTGCTAATTGACCTTAAAAGTTCCCCTATATATAGTATGATGGCCCCAGTTCCTCAATATATAGTACTAGCTGAAGAGCCCGGCGTTGCCCCGGCATAGTAACTGTGGTCAGTTATAACAAATTCTAATGATTATATTGCACACAAAAACATTTCACATCATATATTCAGCACTACAGATTTGCTACACAAATTAACTAAATGATTACCCAAGTATTGATAGTATTATATTTTCAACTCACTCAAGAGCCTTTTGATAAACAACATATTTGTTTTTTCTTTCCGGTGCAAAGATAAACAGATTTTTGGCAGTTCCTACTCTTGAACAGGATCCCTAATACTTTCAAGGACTGTCCCTGAGCCTTGTTAATGGTGCTTAAATGACTGGTCACTTAACCTTCAGTGACGTGCTTCCTATTTTAAATACTGCGCCTGTGCATTTAATATTGTGGTCTTCAAAAAAGAAAAATGTTACTTCAACAAAAAGGTGCTGGCGCAATAGCATCTATCGGCAAGCAATGCTCACAATTTGCACATGAGCAGCCCACTGGTTTCCGAGGACCAGTGTGAGAACGCGCACAAGAAAAAGAAATTGTCGCTGTTAAACATAGCAACGCTCCCACACTGGTAAACGGGACATAACTGGCGCCATTTTGTTGAAGCAAAATTTTTTTTAACACAATATTAACCCCTTAACGACTGCCGATGCAACTTTTAACGGCGGCAGTTAAGGGACCTTATTCCTCCTGCACCTCATGGTCCTTCTTTTTACACAGCCTCCTCCTGCACCTCACGCTCCTCCTTTATACACAGCATTTTTCTGCAGCACAGCTTTTCCCCTTTATAGTCGCTTTCTCTGGCAGCACCTCACACTCCTCTTCCATATACAATTGGAAACACTTGATCCGTATCGTATACACAGCCTACTTCTGTCGCAGCACCACACTTTTCTCCTTTAGATCTCGTTCACACATTATTTGGTCAGTATTTTTACCTCAGTATTTGTAAGCTAAAACTTGGAGTAAAACAATCATAGGAAAAGTATATTAGAAACACATCAACACTTCTGTATTTTTCTCCCACTTTTTGGCTTATAAACACTGAGGTAAAATATTGACCAAATACTGAGCGTGTGAATGTGGCCTTATACACAACCTCCTCCTGCAGTGCCTCACTCTTCTCTATACACAGACTCATACTGCAGCAGCACCTCACTTCTCTCATTTTCCTCCTCACACCTGCCATTTTCTGATCACTCCACTATTTTTCACTCACACCTCTTCATTTTCACCTGACACCTCTATTTTCCCCTCACTCCACTATTTTCCCCTCACTCCTCTCATTTTCCTCTCACTCCTCTCTTCCCTCACTCGTGCACAGCAACTTCCTATTATGAGCACAGCGGTGTAATTCTTGAGGCCCCACCCTTTCCCTTGACGTCATGCCTCACAGGAGCAACTCCATTCTAGACACGACAGAGCTAGATGAGACGTCGCAGCCAGTGAGTTTTGCAGGGTGACTTTCGAGGTGAATGTGTCTACGCCTGTGTGCGCTAACAACATGGGCCGTGTAGGCAGAGCTTTGAGTGTGGAGTGAGTGTGGCCTTACGGAGTGGGCGAGGCTATGTGGATTGGGCATGGCTTGACACATACACACACATACATACACTCAGCTTAATATATACAGCTCTGGCAAAAATTAAGAGACCACTTTCAAATGTTCAGTTTGTCTGATTTTTCTCTTTATAGGTATATCTTTGAGTAAAATGTAAATTATTCTTTTAGTCTAAAACTTCTGACAACATGTTTCCGAATTTCCAAGCAATACAATTTTGTATTTTTTTTTCTCAAAAGGAGAAATGGTCAAAATTAAAAAAAAACCCAGTTCTTTCAGACCTCAAATAATACAAAGAAAACAAGTTCATAATCATTTATAAACAACAATACTCATGTTTTAACTCAGAAACAGTTCAGAAATCAATATTTTGTGGAATAACCATGATTTTTAAAAACAGCTTTCATGCTTCTTGGCATGCTTTCCACCAGTCTTTCACACTGCTTCTGGTGCAAAATTTAAGCAGTTCTTCTTTGTTTGATGGCTTGTGACCAGGGGTGTAACATTCCCGGTCGCAGGGGTCGCAGCTGCGACGGGGCCCCTGAGCATTAATGCCCTGACTGGCGTATGGAGCCTCTATGAGCAGAGGAGGCCCACATCGGGCCCCAGCGGCGGGGCAGGCTGGGCGGTAGGGGGGGTCAGAGACGCACCATGTCAGCGCCGACTCCCCCCGCCGCATTGAACTATACCGGCATCAGCTGACGCTTCCTCGCCCATCATTTCCCACTCTGCCTCTGACACAGCGGTGCGCAATGATGTCATCGCGCTCTCACTGTGTATCAGGCAGAGCAGGAGACAGGAGCAGCCAGCAGCACGGGCACGAGGAGAAGGTGAGGAAAGTTTTTTTATGCAACAGTGAGTACAGCCAGGACTGTGGGGCCATGCACGGGGGGGAGCTGTATACCATAGTGCTGTATACCATGGGGGGTGCTGTGCTGTATAACATGGTGCTGTATACAATGGGGGTGCTGTGCTGTATACCATGGAGGGGTGCTGTGCTGTATACCATGGGGGTGCTGTGCTGTATACTATGGGGTAATGTATACCATGGGGGGGGTGCTGTGCTGTATACCATGGGGGGGTACTGTGCTGTATACCATGGGGGGTGTATACCATGGGGGGGTGCTATGCTGTATACCATGGGGGGCTGTATACCATGGGGGGTGCTGTGCCGTATACCATGGGGGGCGCGGTGCTGTATACCATGCGGTGCTGTATACCATGGGAGGGGTGCTGTGCTGTATACCATGCGGTGCTGTATACCATGGTGGGGTGCTGTGCTGTATACCATGGGGGGCTGTATACCATGCGGTGCTGTATACCATGGGGGATGCTGTGCTTTATACCATGGGGGCTGTATACCAAGCGGTGCTGTATACCATGGGGGAGTGCTGTGCTGTATTCCATGGGGGGCTCTATATCATACAGGGCTGTTCTCTATACCATACGGTGCTGTGCTGTATACCATGTGGTGCTGTGCTATATACTATGCGGCTGTGTTATATACCATGGGGGTACATTATATTCTATGGGGGAGGCTGTGTTATATAATATGGGGGGTGACATTATATTCTATGGTGTAGCAAGTTAGACCCCTGTCCTCCGCTCCTTTCATTTTCTATGGGAGCGGTGGGGCTGTGGACAGTTCGAGGGATGGAGCCTGGGCTGGTCTCAAGGGGGCCCCAAAAATTTTGCCAGTATGGGGCCCCAAAATTCCTAGTGGCAGCTCGGGGCCCATAGCTTTGTAGTTACATCACTGCTTGTGACTATCCATCATCTTCTTTATTACATTCCATAGATTTTCAATGGGGTTCAGGTCTGGAGAATGGGCTGCCCATGACAGGGTTTTGATGTGCTGGTCTCTTAATTTTTGCCAGACCTGTAGTAGGATGGCCCCAGTTCCCCCCATACATACAGTATGATGGCCCCAGTTCCCCCATGTATACAGTAGGATGGCTTCAGTTTCCCTATATATATAGTATGATGACCCCAGTTCCCACATATATATAGTAGGATGGCCTCAGTCTCCCCATATATATATATAGTAGGATGGCCATGGGCATACCCACCGTGGGGCAAGGGGGGCAGCTGCCCCCCCTAGAAGCAGAGACGCGCCGCGTGCGCACCTATCATGATGGGGCCACCCGGCCCGTTTTTCCTCTGCCGACCCTTTAAAAGGTGCTTGCGATGAACATAGGGGTTAAGAACGTCCTGACATTATACGTCAGGACATTCTTTGTGGGCGGAGAGAGCACGCTCTGCTCTCTCGTCCCTGGCTGCAGGCCTGCAGCAGTTGGTTGTGAGTGCTGCAGCCTCCCTACCCGCGTGTGCCTGGGGCCTGCGGCCTGCCCGCTGCAATCTCATGGTGTTTGGTCGGGTGACGGGTATCATCACATCAGTGACGCCGGTCTCTCTGGACAGGGTGAGAGAGTCAACCAGACTGAGTGTATAGTAATAACTGATCCAGAAAGATGTTTAAAGTAAAATACATCAGCCCAGCTCCCAGTGGTCAGCACATGTAATACGGTGGGGCTGATGTATATACAGGTGCTGGGCTGGAGGCTGGTGACGTATACAGGTGCTGGTTATGCATATACAGGTGCTGGGCTGGTGATGTATATACAGTTGCGAGGCTGGGGCTGGTGATGGATACAGATGCTGGGCTGGGCTGGAGACGTACAGTGGGGCAAAAAAGTATTTAGTCAGTCAGCAATAGTGCAAGTTCCACCACTTAAAAAGATGAGAGGCCTCTGTAATTTACATCATAGGTAGACCTCAACTATGGGAGACAAACTGAGAAAAAAAAATCCAGAAAATCACATTGTCTGTTTTTTTTTCATTTTATTTGCATATTATGGTGGAAAATAAGTATTTGGTCAGAAACAAGCAATCAAGATTTCTGTCTCTCACAGACCTGTAACTTCTTCTTTAAGAGTCTCCTCTTTCCTCCACTCATTACCTGTAGTAATGGCACCTGTTTAAACTTGTTATCAGTATAAAAAGACACCTGTGCACACCCTCAAACAGTCTGACTCCAAACTCCACTATGGTGAAGACCAAAGAGCTGTCAAAGGACACCAGAAACAAAATTGTAGCCCTGCACCAGGCTGGGAAGACTGAATCTGCAATAGCCAACCAGCTTGGAGTGAAGAAATCAACTGTGGGAGCAATAATTAGAAAATGGAAGACATACAAGACCACTGATAATCTCCCTCGATCTGTTGCTCCACGCAAAATCCCACCCTGTGGGGTCAGAATGATTACAAGAACGGTGAGCCAAAATCCCAGAACCTCACGGGGGGACCTAGTGAATGAACTGCAGAGAGCTGGGACCAATGTAACAAGGCCTACCATAAGTAACACACTACGCCACCATGGACTCAGATCCTGCAGTGCCAGACGTGTCCCACTGCTTAAGCCTGTACAGGTCCGGGCCCGTCTGAAGTTTGCTAGAGAGCATTTGGATGATCCAGAGGAGTTTTGGGAGAATGTCCTATGGTCTGATGAAACCAAACTGGAACTGTTTGGTAGAAACACAACTTGTCGTGTTTGGAGGAAAAAGAATACTGAGTTGCATCCATCAAACACCATACCTACTGTAAAGCATGGTGGTGGAAACATCATGCTTTGGGGCTGTTTCTCTGCAAAGGGGCCAGGACGACTGATCCGGGTACATGAAAGAATGAATGGGGTCATGTATCGTGAGATTTTGAGTGCAAACCTCCTTCCATCAGCAAGGGCATTGAAGATGAAACGTGGCTGGGTCTTTCAACATGACAATGATCCAAAGCACACCGCCAGGGCAACGAAGGAGTGGCTTCGTAAGAAGCATTTCAAGGTCCTGGAGTGGCCTAGCCAGTCTCCAGATCTCAACCCTATAGAAAACCTTTGGAGGGAGTTGAAAGTCCGTGTTGCCAAGCGAAAAGCCAAAAACATCACTGCTCTAGAGGAGATCTGCATGGAGGAATGGGCCAACATACCAACAACAGTGTGTGGCAACCTTGTGAAGACTTACAGAAAACGTTTGACCTCTGTCATTGCCAACAAAGGATATATCACAAAGTATTGAGATGAAATTTTGTTTCTGACCAAATACTTATTTTCCACCATAATATGCAAATAAAATGAAAAAAAAAACAGACAATGTGATTTTCTAGATTTTTTTTTCTCAGTTTGTCTCCCATAGTTGAGGTCTACCTATGATGTAAATTACAGACGCCTCTCATCTTTTTAAGTGGTGGAACTTGCACTATTGCTGACTGACTAAATACTTTTTTGCCCCACTGTATATAGGTGCTGGGCTGGGGGCTGGGCTGGTGACGTATACGGGTGCTTGTCATGTATATACATGTGCTGGGCTGGTGATGTATATACAGGTGCTGGGCTAGGGCTGGTGATGTATATACAGGTGCTGGGCTGGTGATGTATACAGTATACAGGTGCTGGGCTGGGGCTGGTCATGTATATACAGGTGCTGGGCTGGTGATGTATATAAGAAACAGTTGAAAGTTTGACGCCAGGGGTCGGATGGGTTGCCGGTTACAGGGCAGACTCATGAGCACCATAGCAGTCACATGTGATATATGAAGAGCTTCTGCATTAATAGGTGTTCTTTTGGGACTTTTTGGGGAATAACAAATTTGATCTCATGCATGTTAATTGATGTTTCTACACAGCTGGCAATATTGTTTTATGATAAATGCATGACGGCAAGAGACATTTGATCCTTAACATACGGGCGTATACTGTATATACTCCTGATTTAGGAGTTTTTCTTTAAAGCCACTTGAAGCATATTTTCTGAGTATAGGAATTACTGTTTGTGTGCACATTGAGTATATACTATTCCCTCCTAACAAGCCACGGTCTAATCTACCCAACAGATTCCAAAAGGGTCTTGGATTTAGGCAGTTTTTATTCACTTTTCCCCACTCTTTATATGTTGGTATAGGGTTTCCCCAGCACTTTGTTTTTTTTTTAATTATACACCTCACCTTATTTTTTAACAAGATGAACGACCATGGATTGCCCCCCCCCCTAGTTTTGTTCCTGGGTACGCCCATGATGATGGCCCCAGTTCCCCGCATATATACAGTATGATGGCCCCAGTTCCCCCCCGTGTATACAGTAGGATGACCTCAGTTTCTCCATATATATATAAAGTATGATGGCCCGCAGCATCTGACAAAAATATATTTGCATAATGCAAAATCAAAAAATGTGCAAAACAGCAGATGCTTAGATGCAGCACAGACTTATTCTCTGGTTATCATAACCAAAAGAGCAAATGCAATTAATATGGTCAATGCATATAATAAAATAATGCATAATATGAAAAAGTGCTAAGTGCCAATCACAAAAAGCAGGTAAAGAGGGATATAAAGTAAAAATTTGCTCAGTGCACAATAATTATTCCCAAACTACCCATAATGTTCAAGAAGATGTGTTCAGTAAACGCTAATGCTGCTGGTGTGCAGATACTAGCTGTGATTACACAGAACAAGATTGCATAATATAGCAATGGCTATCAGAAAGCTTACATATATGTAAACGCTGGTGCTGCTGATGTGCAGATACCCTGGCAACCCCGACAGCGCTGTTTCGCCGTATGGCTTCCCCAATAGGCGGCAACATGTGTGTGAAGTGAGCGTGCTCATGTATAAATATCCCTGCAATCAGCTGTGAGCAATGTCGGCGTTACGAGTGACTCATTGCGCATGCACCGCTCTCTGAACTTCCTCCCATACAAAAAGTGACTTCCCATTCACCGCTCCTGGAACGCAAGCGTGAAACGCTCTGACGTCACCATCTTGAGCAGGACGGGAAGTCAGGGGATTGTCCTGAGTGACGCATGCGCTGACTAGACGCCGAGATATCTCAAAGGAATATAGCGCTCAAAAAAAATGAAAGTAATGTTGGCTTATATCAAAGCGTTATAAGTGGATAATCAATCCCTAAGACAATTCATAATGATGATAAAGCATTGTTTTCTTGCCTTGTGTTTTTTTTTTATAGTGTTCACTAAAGGGGTTAACTAGTGGGACAGTTTTATAGGTCGGGTTATTACGGACGTGGTGATACCAAATATGTGTACTTTTATTGCTTAGATTGTTTTTGTTACGGCGGCGGAACACGCTTAAAAAAATATAAATAAGCGTGTTCGCCGCCCGGGGTCCACCGTGCGGCAGATGGAAAGACTGCTGCTAACAGAGGCAGAGCACTACGGCGGTAGTGTGCACTGGGTATAACTGCACCCAATATGCACTGAGGCAAGCTCTGTTCACACACAGAGCTGCACGCACAGAGTATACAATAACGTTGAGTCTGTTCTATGTCACAGACTGACAGCAACACAGATACGGTATTTAAGGTCACAGGAGTAGCCTTAAACCGCAGGACTACTCTGTCTAGACCTACCGTAACAAAAGATGCGGAACGTCACAACTGCGAACGTCCGACAGACTGCAACCGCAGCGCGGTGTGCACGGAGCACCAGAGGAGACACCGCAAACTCGCTGGCGCGATGCAGGACGCTAGCTGCTGGAAAAGTATAGCTGGAGCGCGCTGACGTTAGCGCTGCTACTGGCGGCTGCCCAATCACTCACACAATCGTAATATCAGAGGAAAGGGGTTTCATAATAAGTCAGTCACCAGTCCAAGCATCCATCACCATACATACAGCAGCAGTATGAAAATACTAGCGCATGGCATAGCGGCCATGCGCACTTTTTATAGCATACGGGACCTGCCGGAAATCTCCAGAGCCCTGAGCATAGCCAATCAAATCAGGAGCAGGACCTGAGCAGCTGACTCCTGAACTCCAATGAGAGCTAGTCCCGTGAGCATGCTCAGAAGCTGGGACAAAGGACTTAGCCTCTGGAGACAAATGTGTGGATCTGGATTCCCGCATAGGCATTATAGAACCCAGATTCCTAACATTACCCCCCCTCCTAGGGCCCCCTCCTCCATGAACCCTCCGGTCCACCAACCTGTGCCCGACAGAGGTACAGGTCTCAGACTCGTCAAAAGGCGAGCCTGATGTCCCGGTAGGTGAAACCGAAAAGCAGGACACACGGACGGTATCAGGAGAGGCCAGATCGCCAGGTCTCAGGAGGGATACCCGGGAGACAATGGGAGTTTTAGGAGATGGCCACCGTGTAACGACGGGTGTAGCCGCACTCCGTTCGGGAAGACTATCCCGAGCACATAGGGTGCATGCCCGAATACATTTCTTTACGTCCCGAGCCCTGTGCGGCCACGAATACGCACCGGCCAAAGACTTCGTGGTCTGCATATAGCCACGATGGCCATCCGCATTGGGCGCGTGTGCCCACGCGAGGACTTTAGGCCGCTGGCAAGGAGGGACAAAGGTCTCGCTTACCGGCTCACAGTCAGAGCATTGCGGGAAACTGTCTTCCTGGGAAGCAGCTAGTAGGTGGTGACAAACGCATACAGGCTCTTGAACCGGACATGTCTCAGACATGGCGCGAGACACCTCCATGGGCTCGGGTGGCGGAACCTCTGGTTCAGACACCTCCAGAGGCTCAAAAAATTTGGAAGCCGGAATACCTCTCCGTTTGGAGTGTGCTCGCTCCAAACCACGCTCCGAAAAACGGAGGTCAATCCGCGAGGAGATTGATATTAACTCCTCGAGATTGGTAGGAATTTCTCTCGTGGAGAGGTCATCCTTTAGATGCTCCGCTAATCCCTTCCAGAACACAGGAATTAGAGCCTTGTCGGACCACTCCAACTCGGACGCCAGTGTCCGAAAACGGACGGCGTATTGACTGACCGAGAGTGATCCTTGGGACAAGCTGAGCAATTGCAGAGAGGTATCATGTGTGACCCGTGGACCCAGAAAGACCTGCCTGATAGCAGTTAACAAATTAGCTGCGGTCCGGATATCCAGGTCACCACGCTCCCATAATGGCATGATCCATTCCAGCGCCTTGCCCGACAGTAGGGATATAATAAAGGCCACCTTGGTCCGCTCTGTAGGGAATTGCGCAGCCAGCAGCTCCAGGTGAATCGAGCACTGGCTGATAAAACCTCTACAGGAGGCGCCATCCCCAGAATATTTTTCGGGTAACGGGAGGCGGGTAACTGTCGTTGCAAGGGCGGACATGGACATACGCCCAACCGCGTCCGTAAGTGCTTGGACAGCAGCATCTGTGGCCTGCGAAGCTGCGAGAGCTCTCTCAAGGGTAGCAAGACGAGCCTCGAGCTGACGCACAAGCTGTAACAGCTGCTGCTGGTCTGCCATCTTTAGCCAGACCCTAGCGCTAGTATTATGTTACGGCGGCGGAACACGCTTAAAAAAATATAAATAAGCGTGTTCGCCGCCCGGGGTCCACCGTGCGGCAGATGGAAAGACCGCTGCTAACAGAGGCAGAGCACTACGGCGGTAGTGTGCACTGGGTATAACTGCACCCAATATGCACTGAGGCAAGCTCTGTTCACACACAGAGCTGCACGCACAGAGTATACAATAACGCTGAGTCTGTTCTATGTCACAGACTGACAGCAACACAGACACGGTATTTAAGGTCACAGGAGTAGCCTTAAACCGCAGGACTACTCCGTCTAGACCTACCGTAACAAAAGATGCGGAACTTCGCAACTGCGAACGTCCGACAGACTGCAACCGCAGCGCGGTGTGCACGGAGCACCAGAGGAGACACCGCAAACTCGCTGGCGCGATGCAGGACGCTAGCTGCTGGAAAAGTATAGCTGGAGCGCGCTGACGCTAGCACTGCTACTGGTGGCTGCCCAATCGCTCACACAATCGTAATATCAGAGGAAAGGGGTTTCATAATAAGTCAGTCACCAGTCCAAGCATCCATCACCATACATACAGCAGCAGTATGAAAATACTAGCGCATGGCATAGCGGCCATGCGCACTTTTTATAGCGTACGGGACCTATTCCCGCATAGACATTATAGAACCCAGATTCCTAACAGTTTTTTCATTCAAATATTTATTTATTGATATAATAAATATTGATCTTTTGTTATTATTTATTTACTTTTTTTTAATAATTTTAAAATTATTTAAAATTTTTTTTTTAACTTTATTCTTACTTTTACACTTTGTCCCACTATGGGACACTAATTTTTTGCAGTCTGATTGCTTATATGGCATGCAGATGAAGCAGCATCTACATATAAGCTGTCAACACTGCATTCTGTGCACATTGACCTGGAGAGACTTCCTGACATGCACTGCGTATGACACGAAGATTTTTAGCTCTGGTAACCTGGATGTCGTCATAACGACATTGGGTTACCATAGCAGCGATCAGGACCTCGTGTCACACCGCGGGGTGTCCAATCAAAGGGCTGTCAACCCCTCTGCCGGCACCGGAATGCTGCGATCTTGTTTGATCGCAGTGTTTCAGGGATTAAAGTGCTGGGAGCGGTCACACCGCTCTTGGCACTTAGCTGACACCCAGCCGCGATAAGCCGCGCTTCCCCTGTGAGTGCGGCCAATTACCATGACGTACTATCCCATCCATGGTCCAATTGTGCCGGGGCACATGGACGGGATAGTACGCCAGCTGGCACAAAGGGGTTAAAGTTCCAAGTTTTAAAGCATATTCCTGTACCCAGAAGAGGAGATAATGGGATTAAAACATTGAAATGTCTAGAATCTTTTTGGATACATAGGTTGAACGCTCTTGAACCTAAAGGACTCAATAGGGACTATGAAATCGCTAGTTTCATTTGATTTATACTTCTAAAAAATTCCTTTTCCTTATCAGACACAGATAGGTTGTTCCTTTTTCTGCACGGGATATGGTATGGTGACACTTTTTCCTTTTGATTATTTAGTTACTTTTCCTCAGTTTTTCTCCTTTTGTTGTTTTCCTTTTTTTTATTTTATTGGACACATCACATTATTTCTCCCTGTCTTTTATATAATCTGTTTTCTCTGTCTTATATTATTTATTTTTGCTTATATTTTTTCATTCTAAATCTCCCTATATTGATATCCTTCATTGGCTCTGTATAGCCTAGGAAGTTTTGCAACAATGTGTTCGTAAGATTCTTCATGCGTCTTTTAAAATATTTGTCCTTATGCTTTTTCATATTACTGTAATTATGCCCAGAGGTGGTTTTTGCTTATAAATTATATTTCTATGGAGTTGAAACTTGTTTCTACTAATATGGTACCCTCCTGTTGCTATCTGCGTCACATTCAGTGACGTGGATATGAATTTACTTACATTACCATGAAGTGTCACCTGTTTGCCACCAACATGGCGTCCAGCGGTGACACTTCTTACTACACGTGTCACTTCCTGTCATGCGTACATGCTGATACCACATGACCGGACGATAACCGGAAGTGCATCATTTCCTAATTCAGCACGAGTCTCCATTTAGATCGGCCATGGAGCACATTATTCAGTGCCTTCCACAAGCACGGTTGTGCTTTTCCATGCAGCGTGGTCTCTTTTCTTCACTAAAGGCTTCACCGGTGATTGCTCTGTCTGCTGATTCACTATTAGGTTCTAGTCATCATTTCATCCACTGATTCTGTCAGGTGTTTATTTTATTTAAGCATATCTGGGCCATATGACTTATAGCAAAAATTATTATTTATTCTCATTCTTTATTTTTTCAGCTTTTACAGCAATTATTATTCACATTTGATCCACCATCTGGTAAAGTACCGTAGTCTTTTTGCTTTACTCTGTTGTTGTTATCTTTGGGTCTTTCCTACATTTCAATTAAACTTACCTCTGTGTCATTTACTTTCTTAAATGATCTAAAGCAGTGGTCCCCAACCTTTTTTGCACCAGGGACCGGTTTCAAGCAAGACCATTCTTCCATGGCCCGGCAGGGTGGGGATGGAGGTGTGGCAGGGGCAGGGCTTTGGTCATAAGGGGGCGGGGCTATGGACGCAGTTGTAGTTTAGCAGTGCATACTTATAATTAAATAACATTTATAATGTGACTCAACTCACCATAGGTTTTGAATGAGTGCTCCATCACCCCCATCCTTGCCTGCTCCATTACCCCATCATTGCCTTCACCCCATCACTCCCTTCTCCCCATCATTGCCTTCACCCCATCACCCCATCACTGCCGTCTCTCCATCACTCCCATCATTGCCTTCACCCCATCACTGCCGTCACTCCATCACTGCCATCATTGCCTTCACCCCATCACCCCATCACTGCCGTCTCTCCATCACCCCATCACTGCCGTCTCTCCATCACCCCATCATTGCCTTCTCCCCATCACTCCCATCAATGCCTTCTCCCATTACCCCCATCATGGCCTTCTCTCCCCATCACTGTCTTCTCCTCATGTCCCCATCTCCTCCAGGGCCAGGCTAACCTACACACACAGACACACACACATACATACACACACACAGACATACATACACACACAGACATACACACACATACACACACAGACATACACACACAGACACACACATACATACACACACAGACACACACATACATACAGACACACACACATACATACATACATACACGTACACACACATACATACACACAGACATACACACAGACAACACCTCTCTCCTCTCACCTGTCCGCAGCATCACCCGCGCTTCCTCGCTCTGACACAGCAGCGGCGCGCTCCTCTCTGTGTCAGTCAGAGACAGGAAGCGCGGGCGGCGGGCAGGAAGCTGGACGGGTCCTTGCAGCTCCACTCCTGCTATTCCCTCTTGCAGGCAGCGGAGCTGCTTTGATCGCTCCCTGGCCGCCGCTACACATGAGGGCAGTCTAAGAATTGCTGCGTGCCGCCCCAGCCCCCGCTACGCCACTGACCGCCCCTGGCTCCCCTTGTGTCCGCGGACCGGCAAGGGCACTGCAGCGGCCCGGTGCTGGGCCGCGGACCGGCGGTTGGGGACCCCTGATCTAAAGTCATGATCACGGTCTATCTGCTTGCTACTCCATTATGATGTATTGAGTATTTATTTCTCAGTTTCTTTTATTACTTAGTTTTCTTATATATCTTATTTGAGAACCTTTCCTTTTTCTTTTTTTGTATTGTAGTCTGATGTATAATGATTTATATGTTTGTGTAATTATATTTGTCTGTCTGTTATATTTTAGTTCTGAGGAAAGCAATTTTAGGCCGAAAGGTCGACTGTTTTAGTGGATCCCTCCTGCTTTTTTCTATGTGCAATAAATATATTATTTCATCTTTGAATATTGGAATGCCAAATTCTTTTTTACAGGGTCCAGATTATAAAAGGGAAAGGAGTGTCTAACTGAGCTCAGCTGTGAGCACCGGGATTTCCAACATGGCTGATTAACCCCTGTTCTGTCAGAAGGAATAAACGCATTTAAAATGAAGGAGACAGAGTAGGAGCAGTCAGATGCTGCGGTCTTCTGGCTCCACACTGTTGTGGTAACACCGTGACATTTTGCATGTGGACCAGGTGGGGATGCAGGAAGACATAAGACAGAGAGATTTTATCCAGCCCAGCCTCATCAAATCTGCTCAGTGCAGATTGGGTAACAATGAAGAAGTGGACGTTGAGGAGGAATAGGAGCTGGTGGCTAGCACAATAGAGGCTATTTGCCACACAACCTTCGTCTCGTCTCTCCTACGTGGATGGGCTGGGGATAGGAAGGAGAAGGAAGAGAGGGAAGAGGAGGAGGAGCTGGAGAGTTGTCATCAAGGAGGAGACAAGAAAGTGTTGGCTGTATGGAGCTCGGCACATATGACCGATTTTTTGTACCTCTGCCTTTTACATGACCCTCGCATTACATTCATCTTGGCCAAACAAGATGAATGTATTGCGACAACAACTGGTTGTTCACCCTGCTAGACCCTCGCTACTTGGAGAACTTTGCATCTCTTCTTCCTGAGGTGGAGAAGTCTTTGAAAATGGTACTATACCAAAAGGCCATTGTGGAAAATATGTTGAAAAAATTCCCATCAGACAACGCCAGTGGCAATGAGCAGGCCCGAATTGGTAATATAACCAGCCGGGCATTTTCCCGCTGGGCCGCTGTCATGTGGGCCGCGGGCGGCAGCGCCCGATCATCTGGCCGCTTGCCAGCTGATGCGGCCACTGGCCTGGCCGTTGCTCCTGCCGCCGGCCCTCTGCGGGCACGGCGGTTATAGTTTCCAACCCTCCAGCACTGCAGGGAGATAAGCCGCCACACCCCCCCATGCACCCCATCCTCGCCGTAGTATGAGACCTCCCCCCCGGCAGCCACTCACAGCGTCGCTTGCCTGCTCTCTTCTCTGTTCACAGGACCTGTGATGAGGTCACAGGAGGGGAGAAGTCTGGGGTCACATGATCAGGAGCCTTTGTCCAGACCCCTGATCATGTGACCCCTGATCATGTGACCCCTGACTCCGCCCCTCCTGTGACCTCATCACAGGTCCTGTGCGCTCAGCCTTGCCTCTTGGTTTCTGCAAGACTCTGCTGTGCTGTTGTCATGGTGCTGGATGAGGTAAGTATGTGTGGGGTCAGGAGGGGTTTACAGGGTAGATGTAGCAGAGCTGTGTGTGTATGAGGTGCACGGAGTGGAGCCGTGTGTGTACGAGGTGTACGGAGCGGAGCCGTGTGTGTACGAGGTGTACTGAGTGGAGCCGTGTGTGTACGAGGTGTACTGAGTGGAGCCGTGTGTGTATGAGGTGTATGGAGCGGAGCCACGTGTGTACGAGGTGTACGGAGCGTTGCCGTGTGTGTACGAGATGCACGGAGCGGAGCCGTGTGTGTACAAGGTGTACAGAGCGGAGCCATGTGTACGAGGTGTGCGGAGGCGCGTCAATACGAGGTGTATGGAGCGGAGCCGCGTGTGTATGAGGTGTACGGAGAGGAGCCGCGCGTCTACAAGGTGTACGGAGAGGAGCTGCGCATGTACGAGGTGTACGGAGAGGAGCCGCGCGTGTACGAGGTGTACGGAGCGGAGCCGTGTGTGTACTTGGTGTACGGAGCGGAGCCGCGTGTGTATGGGGTATACGGAGCGGAGCCGTGTGTGTACGGAGTGAAGCCATATGTGTACGGGATGTACGGAGCGGAGCCAAGTGTGTACGAAGCATACAAAGCGGGCTTTTCCCACGGCCACAGGAGTACATGGCGGAGCCCTGAGAAGCATTTTAAAACACACACATGACGTTCCACCTGAAGTGATGTGCTGGAAGCTGACCGGAAATGAGGTAATTTCATGAGGAGATTGTGACGGAACCAGGAATGCTTCAGATCCATCACCATGTCCTCCTCCGACAGCGCAGACAGCAGGATCGCCTTGGAATCGGGGTTTGCGGCCATGTGAGCGGATCACGATATGTCCTGCACCGGGAGGCTCAGGTGGGCACTACAATGGGAGCCGGGCTGCTATAGTATCTTTATAGAATCTTTCTTTATTTCTTTCTCATTCTCTGTTCTGTCTTTCCCTCATTTTCTTTCTCTCTCTCTTCTTTCTTTTTTCTTTCTCGCTCTCTCTGTTCTTTCCTTCCCGTCTTTCTTTCTTTTGCTTTCCTCTCTTTCTTTCTCTGTTCTTTCTTTGTCTCTCTCTGTTCTTTCTTTCCCCTCCTTCTTTCTCTCTGTTCTTTCTTTCTCTCTCGCTCTCCTTTCTATCTTTTTTCTCTCTCTCTCTCTCTGTTTTCTCTCTTCCTTAGTGCGCTGCAGTCTTTGTCCCTCTTTCCCTTCTTCAAAAGGTTGGGAGGTATGATAGGGGCAGCTATGACCAGGGGGTCTGGTTGCCCAATGGATAGCAGTTCTGCCAGGAATTCTGTCACCGTGTGTACAAAAGGGGACAGAGCTTTGGGAGTAGTACTGTACCTAAAAGCAATAAATATGACTGAGCTGAAATACTGGGCACAGCTCTGACTACATGTTATATAGTCGTGTTGATCTCCTCTCACTTCTTGTGACCTACAAGTGTACAAAGATATTATATAGTCACCATGCGACTAGTGGGCCTGTGTAACTTCAAATGCCAGGGCTGAATTTTAGTCCCAGTCCGGCCCTGGCAGTGAGAAAGCTTCCTTGTCTAACCAAGGAGGAGATGCCAGCAAGACACACAGCAGAGGCACACTGTCCAAAGACGTGGGCCAATTTTATGGCACCAGCCCAGCGTCCAAGGCCTGATGACCAGGTATTTTTGACAAGGAGGGAAAAGCTTTAAAAGATGGCTAAGCAATACCTAGCTGACCAAACCAGCAAACTCCCTAATTCCACTGCGACTTTCAATTCTTGGGTCTGAAAGCTGGGCAGACGTAAAGGTAAACCATGCCATCCCGGCTCTAGGTGTTCTTGGAGACATACAAAAAGGGTGGGGGAACAAGAGGTGCAATAGTGCCCTATCACTAGTGACACTACGATGTGAGTGGTGTAATGCAGTTCCACTCACCTATTCCGGTTGTGTGACCCACAACTGGCTTGAAGACATAACACAGTATCAGCTGCTGCAGGACCTCCACCGACCACTCCAAAGTGGAAAAACTGCCAGAGAATATGGGAAGCAAGATGTGCCACAGTCCGCGCTGCTGAATCCACAAAATCACCTGGGATGCAAGATGTAGTAACAAAGTACTGCTTTATTCCTTCCTACGCGTTTCGGCGCCCTTCCTGGCACCTTCCTCAGGGATATACGATATATCGGTATATCCCTGAGGAAGGTGCCAGGAAGGGCGCCGAAACGCGTAGGAAGGAATAAAGCAGTACTTTGTTACTACATCTTGCATCCCAGGTGATTTTGTGGATTCAGCAGCGCGGACTGTGGCACATCTTGCTTCCCATATTCTCTGGCTTCTTGGAGACATGGAATTGCAAGGCACTAGTTGTGGAGACGAAGAAAAGGAGATGATCCAGCATCCAAACTTGCTATCTTTTTATGGATTCCACTGAGGAAAGAGTACAAAGAGCTGCAATGATATTTTTAGATCAGAGCCTGTTACAGCTGATGATGTTGCAGGTGAAACACATGCTGACTTTAAAAAATTAATTATCCTGAAAACCAAGTTTTGGTGGGATCACAAAACATTGGAAAGCAATATCAGTAAAGATATGATACAAAGCGGCTTAAGCCTTTGAAGACTTAGGCAAGAAAGTGAAAGAACTGGGAGCGCAGGTGGTCTTCTCTTCCATCCTCCCAGTGGATGGCCATGGAACAAGGAGGTGGAATAAGATTCTGCAGGTGAACAACTGGCTACGTCGATGGTGCCGTCAGCAAAGATTTGGATTTCTGGATCACGGAGTGAATTACTTATACGATGGACTACTTGCTAGAGATGGGGTGCACCTTACGAAGACTGGAAAACATGTATTTGGAAGTCGCCTTGCTACATTTGTAAGGAGAGCTTTAAACTAGAACAACATGGGAAGGGAAGCAAAAGACCAGAAAAAGCCGTACACCTGACAAATGCTATTGAGAACTCTGCTATTAGAAGTGGAAGGGAAGAACAAAGACAAAAGAATCTAATTAATAAAAATATTGGAGAAAGAGAAACCAATCACAATCTAAAATGGTTCTATACTAATGCACAAAGCATGGGCAACAAACAAGGAGAATTGGAACTACTAACGCAGGAAAAGAAATATGATGTCATTGGAATCACTGAAACTTGGTGGGACAATACACATGATTGGAATACAAGACTAGAAGGATACAACTTATTTGCAAGAAACAGACTTGATAAACGAGGAGGAGGTGTCGCATTGTATGTTAGAAATGCGTATATCTGCACAGAGATTGAAGCTTCAGAGACTGGGAGTTCTGTGGAAACTGTTTGGGTAAGAATACAAGGACAGAACAATGGAAAGGACACCATTGTAGGCATTTACTACAGGCCCCCTGTGCAAGCTGAAGATATGGATGAACTCTTTATGCATCAAATGGCCAAGTTCTCCAAAAAATATGACATAGTTGTCATGGGAGATTTCAACTATCCAGACATTTGTTGGGAATCTCTCTCAGGCAAAACTAACAAGTCAAGGAAATTCTTATCCTCTCTTGCTGACAACTTTATCTTCCAAAAGGTAGGGGAGAAAACAAGAGGAACTGCTACCTGGGATCTAATCCTTATAAACAGGGAGGAAATGGTTGAGGAGGTAAAAATGGCTGGGACCCTAGGAGGTAGCGACCATGCTATTTTAGAATTTTGCATAACTAGAGGCGGAAGACCTGTGAAGACTCAGACGTCAAGGTTAGATTTCAGAAAGGCAGATTTTAAGGGATTCAGAAAGAGAATTGGAGGGATCCAATGGCTGGATATCCTTAAAGACAAAAATGTCCAGGAAGGATGGGAAATCTTGAAAAATGAAATTCTCAAAGCACAGTTGTTAACAATTCCGAAAAGAGGGAAGAATAGGAAGCATTTAAGGAAACCAGGATGGATGAACACAGAACTTAAGCACATGCTAAAAAGGAAGAAAAAAATGTTTATAAAATGGAAAGAGGGAGGCATATCTAAAGAAGAATATAATGCTGTCTGCAGAACCTGCAGGGCACAGATCAGATTAGCTAAAGCTGAAAATGAATTGAGGCTTGCAAGAGATGTCAAAAGCAATAATAAAGAATTTTGGGGATATGTCAAAAGTAAAAGAAAAGTCAAAAATGCTATAGGATTTTTACAGAATGAAAATGATGAAATGGTAAGACAGGATGCTGAGAAGGCTGAACTTTTAAATTCCTATTTTGCATCTGTTTTCTCTGACAAAGGAAATGTAACATCAACTGTTCTTCACTGTCCTATTAAGGGAATAGAAGAATCCAGGATATCTATAAACAGAAAGATAGTGAGGAAACACTTAGCTAACCTAAATGAATTCAAGTCTCCAGGTCCAGATGAATTACACCCCAGAGTACTGAAGGAGATAGCAGAAGAAATTTTTGAACCCCTCTCCATAATCTTTGAAAATTCTTGGAGAACAGGAGAAGTGCCAGAAGACTGGAGAAGAGCAAATGTTGTTCCTATCTTCAAAAAGGGGAAGAAGGTGGACCCAGGCAACTATAGGCCGGTGAGTCTGACTTCTATACCAGGAAAGATCTTTGAACAAATTATTAAACAACATGTATGTCAGTACCTGGATAAGAATGAAGTGATTAAACAGAGTCAGCATGGGTTTGTAACTAATAAGTCATGTCAGACTAACTTAATTTCCTTCTATGACGGAATCACTGATTGGGTGGATCAAGGAAATGCTGTAGATATAGTATATCTTGACTTCAGCAAAGCATTTGACAAAGTCTCTCATACAATCCTTATTGAAAAAATGACTAAGTATGGAATGGACAAGGCAACTGTTAGGTGGATTCATAACTGGCTTAGCGATCGGACCCAAAGAGTGGTCGTAAATGGCTGCACATCCAGTTGGAAGAATGTCTCAAGTGGGGTACCACAGGGCTCTGTCCTGGGCCCTGTATTGTTCAACATCTTTATCAACGATTTAGATGAAGGAATTGAGGGTAAACTGATTAAATTTGCTGATGACACAAAGCTAGGAGGGATAGCTAATACTAGAGAAGAGAGAGAGAGGATTCAAAAAGATATAAATAAACTGGAGAAGTGGGCAGCAACTAACAGAATGGTTTTTAACAGGGAGAAATGCAAAGTACTACATCTGGGCAATAAAAATGAAAAAAGCATATACAGGATGGGAGGAATAGGGCTAAGTGACAGCACAGTGAAAAAGACTTGGGTATACTAATAGATCACAGACTGAATATGAGTCAACAGTGTGATGCAGCAGCAAAAAAGGCAAATGCAATTCTAGGATGTATTAACAGAAGCATACAGTCTAGATCACGTGAAGTCATTATTTCCCTCTACTCCTCTTTGGTCAGACCTCATCTGGAATATTGTGTCCAGTTTTGGGCACCACATTTTAAAAAAGACATCAACAAACTGGAGCAAGTTCAGAAAAGAGCGACCAGAATGGTGACCGGTCTGCAAACCCTGTCTTATGAGGAAAGGTTGCAGGATTTGGGAATGTTTAGTTTGCAAAAGAGAAGACTGAGAGGAGACTTAATAGCTGTCAATAAATATCTAAAGGGCTGTCACACTGTAGAAGGATCAACTTTATTCTCATTTGCACAAGGAAAGACTAGAAGCAATGGGATGAAACTGAATGGGAGGAGACACAGATTAGATATTAGAAAAAACTTTTTGACAGTTAGAGTGATCAATGAGTGGAACAGGCTGCCACGAGAAGTGGTGAGTTCTCCTTCAATGGAAGTCTTCAAACAGAGGCTGGACAGACATCTGACTGGGATGATTTAGCGAATCCTGCTTTGAGCAGGGGGTTGCTCCTTCAATGAAAGTCTTCAAACAGAGGCTGGACAGACATCTGACTGGGATGATTTAGCGAATCCTGCTTTGAGCAGGGGGTTGGACCAGATAGCCCAGGAGGTCCCTTCCAACTCTACGATTCTATGATTCTATGATACTAAGCCTGAAGAAAATACCCACTACTATTTATTCCCTTGCTTTTGTTGATCAATGAAACCAAATCCTATCTAATTGTTTCACAAAATTAATGCAACTAAAGGCCCCATCAATGGCGGATCTTAATAGGGGCGGATGGGGCGGTCGCCCCGGGCCCAAGGTTTTTTGGGGGCGCAGGGGCCCAGGGGCAGGGGCGGGCTGGGCCGGGTGGCAGAGAGGCAAATGCCCCCCGGACCGCTCCCCCAGCACCTGTACAGGGCCGGCCGTGCCCTGTGCTGTGACGCCGCCGGCAGCAGACAGCCGCCCGCGTCACATTCTATGAGGGGCCGGGAGCTGTGCACGGCCGTCACCTTGACGGCTGCTCAGCTCCGGCTGTACTTCCGGGTCAGATGTCGGACGTGCGCGATGACGTCATCGTGCACGCGCCGACATGTCCCGGAGGATGCTGAAAGCAGAGGCGCTGCTGGGGAGCGAGCCGGCTGTGAGGTAAGTATGGGGAACTTTTTTATTTTTTTTTATTTATAAAATGAATTAAATGGGGAAGGGGGTGAGTGGGGGCTGTACACAATGAAGGGGGCGTGACTGGGGCTGCACATGATGAAGGGGGGGTGAGTGGGGCTGCACATGATGAAGGGGGGGTGAGTGGGGCTGCACATGATGAAGGGGGGGTGAGTGGGGCTGCACATGATGAAGGGGGGGTGAGTGGGGCTGCACATGATGAAGGGGGGTGAGTGGGGCTGCACATGATGAAGGGGGGGTGAGTGGGGCTGCACATGATGAAGGGGGGGTGAGTGGGGCTGCACATGATGAAGGGGGGGTGAGTGGGGCTGCACATGATGAATTGGGGGTAAGGGGGACTGCACATGATGTGGGGGTAAAATTAACTGCACATGATGATGGGGTAGTGGGGCTGCACATGAAGTTGGGGGGGAAGGGGACTGCACATGATAAAATGGAAGGGGGGATAAGGGGCTGCAAATGATGAAGCGGCACTGCAGATGAAGTGAGTGGGTGATAAGGGACTGCAATGGATGAAGTAAGGGGACTTCAAATTAAAGTGGGGACATTAAAATGGATCCCCTATGGCCAGGATCACGTTGGGCGATTTTGTGCGTATTGGCCGTAGGCCTACAGCTTATGTGCAACGTCTTTTTAGGCCATGTCCACACGTGGTGGAATGGTGGCGGGTTTTCCGTATGGACCCGCAGCAAACCAAGTGCTGCGGTCCGTATGGCTGTCAATTCCCGCACGGGGACCGCAGCGCTCAGGTGGGAAGGGGGATACAGGGGCCCAGGTTTTATGAACAGCCCCGGGCCCATAGTCCACTTAATCCGCCACTGGGCCCCATCACACAAAACGATGTCCCAGCGATCCCACCAACGATCCGACGTGGATGGGATCAATGGGACATCGTTAGACAGACTCACCAGCGACCAGGACCAGCGAGCAAACTGGTATCTAAGGAAAACAGCGGGTATCCAAGAGCCACGCGGCTCTTAGTTACCTGCTGTTCACCTTAGATACCAGCGTGCATGCTGGTTTCCAGGGTAAACAGGGGGTATCCAAGAACCCTGCGGCTCTTAGATACCCGCCGTTTACCTTAGATATCAGCGTGCAGCGTCGCTGATCGTTGCCCTCCCGCTGCCACACACAGTGATGCGTGCTGGCCAGCGGGAGACCAACGATCAAAAAAATGGCCCAGGACGATCCTGCACGATTAGCGATACCCGGCGGGGGGGCGGTCGCTGATGTGTCTCACACACAGCGATGTCGCTGGCGAGATCACTGTGACATCACAAAATCAGCAATCTCACTAGCGATCTCGCTGTGTGTGACGGGGCCTTAATTGTCAAAGAAAAGGAAAGCAAATTAAACGCTCTCTGCAAGGAGATCGAGTCAATTAAAACCTCTTTAAAAAATCAGTTCAGCACAGTGGTATACAATAAAAAGCTTCAACAAATTAAAAATAATGTCACAGAATCATTCTTACCACCAGAAAAAAAGAACAAATTCATGAAGGACTGCAATGATTACTCATTGAATCAAGGTTATGAGTGGGTCAGCGGCAGAAATCCCCAAGAACTCCCAAATCGATTTTGAGATTTAGCAACTCTAGCAGGAGAGTCCCTCAAAAAGTTTGGGTCAGCTTCAGCTCATTTTGGATAGTAACACCAGCT
Source organism: Dendrobates tinctorius (assembly GCF_039654945.1). NCBI lineage: Eukaryota > Metazoa > Chordata > Amphibia > Anura > Dendrobatidae > Dendrobates > Dendrobates tinctorius. The sequence goes on along the minus strand of NW_027361825.1, from coordinate 24,600,503 downwards.
TAATAGATCCCATAAATTTGAACCAGGATTTTTCATATTTTCCCAAAAAACAAAAACAAACAAAAAACACAAAAAACGCACCAAATTTAGGGGACGCAAGCACACCCAACACTTAAAGTATGTCAACCTGCAGCAAGAAATATCCTTCGAAGAACATCAAACATTTAATGTTCTAAATCTTTCCAAGGCAGTCCTCACATGTGAACAAACTAAAATGTTATTGCATGGTATGAATTGTGTACCAAATGAAAAATTCAATCTCTTCAATACATTGCTTGACATCAACAAGTTTGCCAGAAATCTCACCATCAAAAGACACTTTTATGGTGAAGAGCCAACTGAAACTACAGTTATTAATGATAAGAAATTTCATAATGAAAATCTGCAGGATTTACAATGTAATGACACACAAAGTAAACCCACCATGAATTCGGCACTTACCTTTCAAGTCAAAAACCTGGGGTTTTACCCAGTTCAATTCAAAACAGAATTTATGGATAAATTCCAAGAAACTATACAAAAAGTGCTCAAGAAGTTACACTCTGTCACCAATAAGGGAAAAAATTGTAAACAAAAACCTAATTTAAAGGGAACCTGTCAACAGGTTTGTCTGATACGAGTTACGGCCACAGCCTTTCAGGGCTTATCTACAGCATTCTACACTCACTGGCCACTTTATTAGGTACACCATGCTAGTAACGGGTTGGACCCCCTTTTGCCTTCAGAACTGCCTCAATTCTTCGTGGCAGAGATTCAACAAGGTGCTGGAAGCATTCCTCAGAGATTTTGGACCATATTGACATGATGGCATCACACAGTTGGCGCAGATTTGTCGGCTGCACATCCCTGATGCGAATCTCCCGTTCCACCACATCCCAAAGATGCTCTATTGGATTGAGATCTGGTGACTGAGGAGGCCATTTGAGTACAGTGAACTCATTGTCATGTTCAAGAAACCAATCTGAGATGATTCGAGCTTTATGACATGGCGCATTATCCTACTGAAAGTAGCCATCAGATGCCTGTTCTTAGCTGAGAGGAGTGGTACCCAGTGTGGTCTTCTGCTGCTGTAGCCCATCTGCCTCAAAGTTCGACGCACTGTGCGTTCAGAGATGCTCTTCTGCCTACCTTGGTTGTAACGGGTGGCAATTTGAGTCACTGTTGCCTTTCTATCAGCTCGAACCAGTATGCCCATTCTCCTCTGACCTCAACAAGGCATTTCCGGCCACAGAACTGCCGCTCACTGGATTTTTTTTCTTTTTCGGACCATTCTCTGTAAACCCTAGAGATGGTTGTGCGTGAAAATCCCAGTAGATCAGCAGTTTCTGAAATACTCAGACCAGCCCTTCTGGCACCAACAATCATGCCACGTTCAAAGGCACTCAAATCACCTTTCTTCCCCATACTGATGCTCGGTTTGAACTGCAGGAGATTGTCTTGACCATGTCTACATGCCTAAATGCACTGAGTTGCCGCCATGTGATTGGCTGATTAGAAATTAAGTCTTAACACACAGTTGGACAGGTGTACCTAATAAAGTGGCCAGTGAGTGTATATTGCTGTAGATAAGCCCCGGATCCGACCTGCAAGAGAAGAAAAATAAGTTTTATTATACTCACCTGCGGGATGGTCAGGTCCGATGGGTTTTGCAGGTCTGGGTCCGGCGCCTCCCATCATCTTGCAATGCCACTCTCCGGCTTTCTTCATGGCTCCCAGGCATCACGCTCCTGCGCAGGCGTACTTATCTGCCTTGTTGAGGGAGAGCACATTAATGCAGTGCGCAGGTGCTGGGTCTCTCTGACCTTTCCCGGCGCCTGCACACTGCAGTACTTTGCTCTGCCCTCAACAGGGCAGATAAGTACACCTGCGCAGGAGCGCATTGCTGGGGAGCTTTGAAGCAAGCAGGAGGGCGGTGTTGCAAGAAGATGGAAGGTCCGGACCCGGACCTGTGATACCCATCGGACTGGACCACACCGGACCGTCCACCTGGGTGAGTATAATAAAACTTATTTTTGTCGGATCAGGGGCTTATCTACAGCATTATAGAATGCTGTAGATAAGCCCTAAAAGCAGGTGGCCATGTCTTATATCAGCCAAAACTGCTGATAGGTTCACGTTAACAAAAAAAAGAACTTCACGCTCTACACGAACTTAAAAAAAAAAAAAAGCAAGATGTTATTATCAGGATGTCGGACAAACGAGGTCTTGTAGTAATGGACTATGAAATGTACAAATAAATAATATGTTTCTGGATGATACAACATATGAAAAAATTCCATATAATCCATTACTGTTCCTTACTATAAAAACACATGATTTAATCACAGGTTTTGCTCTTGGAGTAATTACTGAGAAACAAAGAGACTATTTAATTGTAGATCATTCCATGCTTCCTTGCCTATACGGTCTCCCAAAAACCCACAAAGCAATCACTCCCCCTCCCATGAGACCTATAATTCCGAGCATAAATTTGGTCACAGAAACGTTAGGGGACTGGTTAGGTACACTGCTACTATCTATTGTACTAAGAGTGCCCGTTTTTTTTATAGGACTCATGTGATGTACTAAAACAATTTGCTAATTTATCATGGGCCACCCAATATACTTGGGTAAACTGTGATGTAACATCATTATGTACTTGTATTCCACTGAACATTGCCCTACAAGTAGTAGAATATCACTTAAAAAATCATGGCAATTAAACAATAGATTTATGCAATTATATTGTACATATACCGTATATACTCGTGTATAAGACGAGATTTTCTGCCCATTTTTTGGGGCTGAAAGCCCCCCTCTTGTCTTATACACGAGTCATACACCTGGGGGACGGCGGGGGAGGGGGAGCGGGGGTGTCAGAGATCATACTGACCCCCAGCACAGTCTCTGCAGCCGCCCGCGCTTCTCCAGGTCTCCCTTCCTGCCTTTAGCGGTCACGTGGTACCGCTCATTAAACTCATGAATATGCGCATATTCATCAGTGTAATGAGCGGTATCATGTAACCGCTGAAGGCAGGAAGGGAAACAGTGGAGAAGCGAGGCTGCAGAGACCGCGCCAGGATTGGTGAGTATAGCGATATTCACCTGTCCCCTGGTCCATCACTGCTCACGCTGTCTGCTGCTTCCTGTGTCCATGACGCTTAGCCAGCAGGGGCGCAGTGACATGGTTAGTGCGTGCTGTGTCCTCTGCTGGCTGAACAGTCACTGACAGAGGACGTGCAGACAGTGGTGAGCAGCAATGGACTCTGGACAGGTGAATATCTCAGGTGCTGGGTCCTGAGCAGGAGAGGTGAGTATGGTGGGGTTTTTTTTGCAGCAGCATATGGGGGCATATTCTATGGGGCAGCATATGGGGGCATATTCTATGGAGAAACATATGGGGGCATATTCTATGGAGCAGCATATGGAGGCATATTCTATGGAGCAGCATATGGAGGCATATTCTATGGAGCAGCATATGGAGGCATATTCTATGGGGCAGCATATGGGGGCATATTCTATGGGGCAGCATATGGGGGCATATTCTATGGGGCAGCATATGGGGGCATATTCTATGGGGCAGCATATGGGGGCATATTCTATGGAGCAGCATATGGGGGCATATTCTATGGGGCATCTTATGGGGGAAAAATCTATGGAGCATTTTATGGGGCATAATCTATGGAGCATTTTATGGGGCATAATCTATAGTGCATCTTATGGGGCCATAACCTTTATGGAGCATTATATGAGGCATATTCTATGGAGCAGCATATGGGAGCATATTCTATGGAGAAGCATATGGGGCCATATTCTATGGAGAAGCATATGGGGCCATAATCTATGGAGCATCTTAAGGGGGAATAATCTATGGAGGATTTTATGGGGCATAATCTATGGAGCATTTTATGGGGCATAATCTATAGAGCATTTTATGGGGCCATAACCCTTATGGAGCATTATATGGGGCATATTATTCTATGGAGCATCTTATGGAGCCATTATTAACCTTTGTGCAGCATTATATGGGGTGTATTTTGCATGGAGCATCTTATGGGGCCATCATGAACTGTATGGAGCATTATATGGGGCTCCTGATTCAATATGGATATTCAAAAACATTTAACCTACTGATGTCTCAATTAATTTTACTTTTATTGGTATCTATTTTTATTTTTGAAATTTACCAGTAGCTGCTGCATTTTCCACCCTAGGCTTATACGCGAGTCAATAAGTTTTCCCAGTTTTTTGTGGCAAAATTAGGGGGGTCGGCTTATACACGAGTATATACAGTAAATTAATTTCTTATGTGTTATAATTACACTGTGTTACCAAGGTTTTGTCCCTTGGACAATTTTGAGTGTTCCTGATAAATTTTTTCATGCTGATTTCAGAAATGACTTCAGATATTTCCTATCACGTAAGGTGTTTTTTGAGAAATTATACAAAACTTTATAATCTGTTATAATTCTAAAAACTCATATATGAACTTTTTCTGAAATAGTATATTCTGAATTTTCCACTGAAATAACATAAATCGCTCATAAATCGCTGATCTACACATATGCAAGCACTTATTATGCGAATTACGCACAAGCGCAGTGAATCATTCGGCTGACCTTGTACGGAGCATACCACATCTCCTGGGCAGGGGAGGAATCTAACGACAATACTGACATACTTAGAGTATGACTGAAAGGATCACGACCTTCAATGCCGTTCGCTGTCCCAATAATATGAAGAGAGCAGAGAGATCATGTAACAGATTGCTACTTCTGCCTTACAAATGTAACAGGATATTCAGCAAAGAACAAGAAATCAATAGAATATCCTAATCTTCCTTCAGCCATAAGACCAGTGCCACACGATAAAAGTCTTCGTGTTCCAAAGCCGCCCAAAGTATGGACAATGGAAGACGACGAAGATGAACTAACAATGTCAATGGAAAATGAATCTGCCACAGACCCATACTTTGAGCCTTCTACATCTAATCCACTTCTGTTCAGTCAAGCTGATCTGAGTAAAAACAATGTATAGTCACTGCACACGCTGATTGTACTTAATGTGAAGTAAATTTATTGCTTGACAGTGAGGAAGCGACATCAAACGACGTTTCGGCCACATCGGCCTTTATCACAAAGTCGCTGTAATAAAAAACATACATAAAAATATCAAAAAATTGGAAACTTTATACAAAATATATACACATAGTATCCAGAGAGCATGGAATATAAGCACTAGAATTATTTAGAAAGATGTGGAGACATCAAACACGTGAAACTGAGAGATAACGCGGTAGATAAGAAACATGAAGGAGCGTGGTCATACCCTTTTCAATTGAATGTAGGGTCTGTTTTCACCAAATCGATAGTGTCACTGCTAGGCATAAATGAGTTGATAGCATATTCTGTAAGTAGGGATAGATGAACATATCGTTAGGGTGACATAAATAAAGAAAAAAAATAAAAAATAAAGAGTAAAAAATCAAGTACTGAACTGGGTGTCTGGAGGACAGATGGATAAAACAGATTAACCAGCATAAGTGGCGTAGCTAGTTGTATACAAAATAGACAGTGAGGGACTGTAAAAATATGCCCAGGTATCTAGCTGTCCAGACAAAAGCTGTATTCTATTTAGGGAAAACAAAGAAATATACCAAAGTTGCCGCTAAATCCTGTTCCTTGAAGAGGTGGTGGACTGGTAAATATGCCACTGCTAAACAAAGAAAAAGGGGGTACATTAGAGATGTGGCAGGATTGGTGGTCCTGGATTGGGACCATACAAAAGTTGGTGATGCAGCGGTGGTCCTGGGTAGGGACCATGGTAAGGTTGGTGGTACAGCAGTGGTCCCAATGAGACAGTACTTACTATTATTGGTGGCTCAGTGGAGTGTGAAGTCTGCACAATGGTGCCAGAGCAGTGAGTGAGCGCTGGATCACAGGCTGTGCTTTTTATCCTGTCTGGTCCGGTCATGTGACCGGAAGTGACATCAGACGCCGGGGCGTGTGCATTGGAGCACGGCCGTAGTGTCTCACAGTGATCCCCACCAAAAAGATGGCGCAGGCTGTTCACACATGCGCAGTAGAGCGCAATCAAAGAAAACCTAATGAGGCCATGCAGAGACTGCTGTAGCTCTGAGTGGGACACACGCATCAGGGGGGAGGTGCAGTGTGCTATATATAAAGAGACTGGGCAATTAACATATGGAAACAAATATAAACGAACAGTATTATTGCAAATCATACATGTAAATATACAGCATTTGAATTGCGTAGGAGTCCAAACTTAAACAAACATAAAAAATAAAAGAAATGAAAAGAGTGATGTCAGACCTAGGGGAGAGAATGGAGAAGGTTATGAACTCAAATCAAATGAATTATGAAGATTAGAAAAAAGGAAAAATAAAGATATAAAATGAGAATAGTAGAAAATAAAAAATAAAAAATAAAAATAAACAAAAAATAAAAAATAAAATATAAAAAGTAAAAAATAAAAAATAAAAAGTAAGAAATAAAATAAAAAATAAAAAATAAGAAAATAAAAAATAAAGAGAAAAAGGAACAAGGGGGGAAAAAAAAGAAAAAAAAAAAAAGAAAAGAAGAAAAAAAGAAAAAAAAGGAAAAAAAAGGGGGGGGGGAAAAAGCCTGCAAGGAACAAAATATAAGGGGAAAAAATTTTTTTTTGAAAAGTAAATAAAAAGACCAAATTTGTAAAGAAAAGGTGAAAATAAATTGTATGGCAAAATGCCTTCAAACAGAGGAAGGGAAAAAAAAGGGGGGAGGGGGGGTTGTGGGAAACTTTTTTGCAAACTTGAAAAAGAAAACAAACAAAAACAAAAAAGAAAAAGAAAAAACAAAAAACACAAAAACAAAAAACAAAAACAAAAAACAAAAACACATTATGTTTCATTATCTTACCGCTTGGGTTAGATGTAAAAAGGGGAGACTCAAGAAGGCAACCAATCAATGGGTCTAGGGAAAGAGGAAGAGAAAAAAAGGAATTTTTATAAAAATTATTAGATTAGCCAATCGATTTCTCGATTGAGACCCCTCGGATGTAAGGTGTCTAGTGTGTAGGTCCAGAATGTCTCCCGTTGCTTTAAAAGGCGAACATGGTTCCCACCTCCAGACCCCGCCGCCACCAAGGGGGATACACAGCCTCCGGGGGATCCTCTCCAGTTGGCGGTTCTTCACCAGGATCCGGGAGCGACACTGGCAGCACCTCTCTTTCCAGAGTTCCTTTTTTAGGTCAAAACGCACGCCAACAAGGCGGTCGAGGAGGAGGGGAACAAAATCGCCAGATGACTCTTCGGTCGCAACAGGTAGGAGTCCAAAATTAATTGTAAATATCTCTGATTACTCCCTTTCTCCTTTAGAATTTAAAGTGCTAAACCTAGGACTCTCATTCTGTCCAACACCAAGATGGGATGCTTTCCAATTAGAGAAAGACCTACAACAATTTTACCGCAACATTAGATTAAAGGTACATTTTGACGATTCTTCAACAAGGGTAGCCAACAGCATAGCTCCAGATTCCAATCGGGTCATTAGCCCCTCGATTACAATTGACACCTTAGGACTACACAACCCAAGTAGCTTTATGCCTCCCAAAACCAATCATGCAGTTGAGACTTTTATAGACCTTCTTGACAGGGATATTAAACAGACCATCCATGACCAACGATTGGGCCTACTTCCCGTCCGCCATAATTTATCACCTGTTGAAAAACAAGCTATCTCATCCTTGAGGGACAATCCAAACATCATTATAAAACCGGCAGACAAAGGAGGAGCAATCGTTGTCATGAACAAGAATCAATACGTGACCGAAATTCAGAGACAACTCTCGGATACCAACACATACAGGAAAGTTCATACTGACCCGACATTCCAAATACGTAGGAAAATAGACCAAATTCTTGACAAACATATGCAGCTTAAGACCATAGATGCAAAGACTAGAACATTTCTGACAAACCAACATCCCATAACCCCGGTACTCTACACCCTCCCCAAAATCCACAAAAACCTACACAACCCTCCTGGACGTCCAATAGTAGCTTCCACGGACTCCATCCTCAATCCTTTATCCATTTTTCTAGAGAAAATATTAACTCCATTTACTCACACCACTAAATCTTTTATTTTGGACACAGGCGATTTCCTGAATAAGATTCGTTCCATTAATTCCGTTTCACCCAGCAGCATTCTCTGCACCTTTGATGTCAACAGTCTATACACATCAATAACACATGATAAAGGTATAGAGGCAGTCAGACTAACTCTCATGGAAGCTAATACTGCACCGGACACACAGGCTTTGTGTTTGGACCTTCTGAATATAGTCTTACGGGAAAACTTCTTCCGATTCCAGGATGATTTTTTCATCCAGACATGCGGCACCGCGATGGGCTCTAATGTAGCCCCCGCGTATGCAAATCTTTACATGGATAAGTTTGAACGAGACTACATTTACGCCAATCCACTTTTCCAGGAATTTGCCACAGTGTGTCTTCGCTACATTGATGATATTTTTTGCATATGGGGTGGGGACTCAACTAGCCTTTCTAAATTCTATGATACCATCAACAATGCCAGGCATGAGCTGAAATTTACAATGTCCCACAACCTGGAATCAATCAGTTTTTTGGATACTAGGGTCAAAAAAGATGCACAAGGAACACTGTCATCCGATCTTTACACTAAACCCACCGATTGCAATAATCTCCTTCTGTATGACAGTTGTCATCCAAGGTCCACCCGTAATAGTCTCCCACGATCACAGTTTAAAAGGATTACCAGGATTGTATCAGATCCTTCGACTAGAGACCTCAGATTACAAGAAATGTCTGATAGATTTGAATCTAGGCATTATCCATCTACACTTCTGGCTTCTGAGATGACTAAAGCACGGATTGACCCCGACACCACCAGAACCACAACAATCAAACCACCCAGACTCCCATTCGTCCATGGTCACCACCCGTCCATGCAAAGAATACATAATCTCATCCACAAACATTGGCCTCTATTGACCAGATCCTATCCTAGGATTAACCTCTTTAAATCCCCACCATTGATGTGCCTGAGGAGACCTCAAAATCTTAAGGACAAGCTTGTCCGGGCTGACCTGGGTACCTCCAGTCACATCAATACACATACTCTAACAGGACAAAAGAGAACTGGTACATTCCCTTGCCTAAACTGCATGAGCTGTTCCAATATCATCAAAGGCAGTGAGATAGTCCACCCACGTTCTGGCAAATCCTATCCAATTAGGGATTACTTCACTTGTGAAACTAACTTCGTCGTTTACATCATCAAATGTCCATGTGGTTTATTGTACGTGGGTGAAACCACCCAGGCAATCAGGGACAGAATATCCAGTCACAAGTCTACGATTAGATGCGGGAAAACATGGCTCCCACTTCCTGCCCATTTCAAGGAAGCCCGACACAATGTATCACAACTACGGTTCCAAATTATTGAAAAAGTCCCTAGACCCAAATGAGGTGGGAACCATGTTCGCCTTTTAAAGCAACGGGAGACATTCTGGATCTACACACTAGACACCTTACATCCGAGGGGTCTCAATCGAGAAATCGATTGGCTAATCTAATAATTTTTATAAAAATTCCTTTTTTTCTCTTCCTCTTTCCCTAGACCCATTGATTGGTTGCCTTCTTGAGTCTCCCCTTTTTACATCTAACCCAAGCGGTAAGATAATGAAACATAATGTGTTTTTGTTTTTTGTTTTTTGTTTTTGTGTTTTTTGTTTTTTCTTTTTGTTTGTTTTCTTTTTCTTTTTCAAGTTTGCAAAAAAGTTTCCCACAACCCCCCCTCCCCCCTTTTTTTTCCCTTCCTCTGTTTGAAGGCATTTTGCCGTACAATTTATTTTCACCTTTTCTTTACAAATTTGGTCTTTTTATTTACTTTTCAAAAAATTTTTTTTTCCCCTTATATTTTGTTCCTTGCAGGCTTTTTTTCCCCCCCCTTTTTTTTCCTTTTTTTTCTTTTTTTCTTCTTTTCTTTTTTTCTTTTTTTCTTTTTTTTCCCCCTTGTTCCTTTTTCTCTTTATTTTTTATTTTCTTATTTTTTATTTTTTATTTTTTATTTTATTTTTTACTTTTTATTTTTTATTTTTTACTTTTTATATTTTATTTTTTATTTTTTGTTTATTTTTATTTTTTATTTTTTATTTTCTACTATTCTCATTTTATATCTTTATTTTTCCTTTTTTCTAATCTTCATAATTCATTTGATTTGAGTTCATAACCTTCTCCATTCTCTCCCCTAGGTCTGACATCACTCTTTTCATTTCTTTTATTTTTTATGTTTGTTTAAGTTTGGACTCCTACGCAATTCAAATGCTGTATATTTACATGTATGATTTGCAATAATACTGTTCGTTTATATTTGTTTCCATATGTTAATTGCCCAGTCTCTTTATATATAGCACACTGCACCTCCCCCCCTGATGCGTGTGTCCCACTCAGAGCTACAGCAGTCTCTGCATGGCCTCATTAGGTTTTCTTTGATTGCGCTCTACTGCGCATGTGTGAACAGCCAGCGCCATCTTTTTGGTGGGGATCACTGTGAGACACTACGGCCTTGCTCCAATGCACACGCCCCGGCGTCTGATGTCACTTCCAGTCACATGACCGGACCAGACAGGATAAAAAGCACAGCCTGTGATCCAGCGCTCACTCACTGTTCTGGCACCATTGTGCAGGCTTCACACTCCACTGAGCCACCAATAATAGTAAGTACTGTCTCATTGGGACCACTGCTGTACCACCAACCTTACCATGGTCCCTACCCAGGACCACTGCTGCATCACCAACTTTTGTATGGTCCCAATCCAGGACCACCAATCCTGCCACATCTCTAATGTACCCCCTTTTTCTTTGTTTAGCAGTGGCATATTTACCAGTCCACCACCTCTTCAAGGAACAGGATTTAGCGGCAACTTTGGTATATTTCTTTGTTTTCCCTAAATAGAATACAGCTTTTGTCTGGACAGCTAGATACCTGGGCATATTTTTACAGTCCCTCACTGTCTTTTTTGTATACAACTAGCTACGACACTTATGCTGGTTAATCTGTTTTATCCATCTGTCCTCCAGACACCCAGTTCAGTACTTGATTTTTTACTCTTTATTTTTTATTTTTTTTCTTTATTTATGTCACCCTAACGATATGTTCATCTATCCCTACTTACAGAATATGCTATCAACTCATTTATGCCTAGCAGTGACACTATCGATTTGGTGAAAACAGACCCTACATTCAATTGAAAAGGGTATGACCACGCTCCTTCATGTTTCTTATCTACCGCGTTATCTCTCAGTTTCACGTGTTTGATGTCTCCACATCTTTCTAAATAATTCTAGTGCTTATATTCCATGCTCTCTGGATACTATGTGTATATATTTTGTATAAAGTTTACAATTTTTTGATATTTTTATGTATGTTTTTTATTACAGCGACTTTGTGATAAAGGCCGATGTGGCCGAAACGTCGTTTGATGTCGCTTCCTCACTGTCAAGCAATAAATTTACTTCACATTAAGTACAATCAGCGTGTGCAGTGACTATACATTGTTTATGCGATTCTGGGACTATCCGTTCCTTCTCACTGGCACCGCGAACTCGAACCCTCTGGCCGAGTGCTAACCATCTGTATTACCAAGCTGATCTGAGTGACTGGGTCAGAGATTTGAAATTGACAAAGAGGCAGACAGAATTATTGGGATCAAGGCTACAAGAATGGAATCTCTTATTACCAGGGACATGAGATTCTGTTTTTCGCAGTCGTCAAGTTGACCTTAATCAATTTTTCAACCATGTTGATAGTTTAACCTTTTGCAACGATGTCTTGGGGTTGTTTGGTGGTCATGGATGCGAACATGACCCGAAGGAATGGCGACTGTTCATTGACTCGTCAGTCTTAAGTCTGAAGACTGTTTTACTACACAACGGAAATATCTATCCTTCTATACCTATTGGACATGCCGTACACATGAAAGAAATGTATGAGAATTTAGAGTTACTGTTGACCCACATTAATTATAGAAATTATAACTGGAACATATGTGGTGATCTAAAAGCTGTTGCACTTATTCTTGGACTGCAGGTTGTATATACCAAGTATTGTTGTTTTATTTGTGAATGGGACAGTCGTGCACGAGAAATGCACTATTTCAGAAAGGACTGGCCACTCCAAAAAAACTGGACAGAAGAATGTTAAACATAATCCTCTCGTTGATTCAGCAAAGATATTTCTCCCTCCTTTGCATATTAAACTTGGGCTTATGAAGAATTTTGTCAAAGCAATGAACAAAGAATTAGAAGCCTTTTCTTACTTGCAACAGAAATTTTCAAGAATAAGTGATGCAAAGATTTAAGGAAGATATTTTTATTGGCCCACAGATAAGAGATATAATGAATGACAGTAGGTTTGATGGTCTTTTGCAAGGCTTGAACAAGTGGCATGGAGAGCCTTTAAAGACGTGACCATCAACTTCCTTGGCAACAGCAGGGCACCAAACTTTGAACAACTCATGGACAACATGCTCACAGCATATCATTTGATGAAATGCAATGTCACTAAAAATGCATTTTCTACATTCTCACTTGGACTTTTTTCCAGCCAATCTTGGTGCTGTTAGCGATTAAAGAATTCACCAAGACATTGCGCTGATGGAGAAAAGGTACCAGGGAAAGTGGAGTATGTCAATGCTGGCTGACTATTGCTAGAATCTTATTCGAGAAGCATCTGACATGGATTCTAAATGAAAGTTGTCTGTAAAACACTTTTGAAAAATTGTTTTTGCTACTGACATCAATGCACATGTATGTAGTGTCTCGGACGTCATAATGTAGACTATACACTGTTGTTACTTAAAAACCTTACGTGATACAGACTTTTGGAGCACATATTTGTGTTCGGCATATCAAAATCTATAAGATACAATAACATTTTCTCAGGGGACAAGAACTTCCCTGAAATTTGTTGCACAGTGTTTTCTCTACAATGTAAAGTAAACAACCCATTTTTAAAGGATGTGTTTTGGTATGGAAGATACATTGACGACCTCTTCCTCATATGGAGGGGCGATGTATCTGCCATACCAACCTTTGTCCAATACATGAACAATAAGCAGTACAATCTTTCCTTCACCTACACATTCAATAGAAATACCATTTCTTTTTTAGATTTAAAATTAGAGGGCTCTCAACACAACATATCTACCACTTCCCATTTTAAGCATGAGTATTTTAGTGCTTGCTCACCCCTACTCAATACCAGTTTTCGGCAATATTCAAAGAAGGGATTAGGGAGTTAGGTTTATCTCCAACAGAATTCGGTACACACTCGCTCAGGATAGGGTTGGCTTCTCCAGCAGACACCTGCGTTATGCCAGCTGGTGACATACAAGCTTTTGGGTCTTGGAAATCAGAGTGTTTTCAAGGGTATATTTGCCCGGATTTGGTAATAAAGGGTTCTAGGCTTTAGATTGTTTAAAGTTTGGTTTTAATTCTAGGATGTTCGGTAGGTTTATTTAATTCTGTTTTTCAGGTCCTATTCAGTCAAAAGTGTTCTTTATAGGGCTCACACATGCGAGAAACTTGGACAAGTCTCGCACATCAATACCCGACACTGCTGCCAGCACTCGGATCGGAGCGTTCAGCTGAGTAGAAATACATGCAGCTGAACGCTCTGATCCGAGTGCCAGCGGCAGTGCCAGGTATCGACGTGCGAGACTCGTTTGAGTTTCTCGCATGTGAGTATGAGCCCATAATGGGACACTCGTACATTTTCATGGCAGAAAGGAAAGCGGACAGGCACCCTGGCTTTTGTTATTTGGATATGCAGCAAGTGTCTGTAGTTTAAAAAGGTGTCAGAGGTCTATGTTGGACTCAAGTCTTACCTACAATTGTCCAGCGTAGCAAACAATATGCAGGTAACGTAGTGCTTATAATTGATGCAGGCGGCAACGATCTTTGCAAAATAAATGTGGGAAATTTATTGGCACTAATGAAACAGGACTTTTCAAGGCTTGATGAATTTTTTGACAAGGCCACAGTAGTGTGGTCGGAGATTGTGTCAAGAAAAAATTGTTTTGTTTTCTTTGATTTATGCTTTATTTGTTTTTATATTTATTTGTATTCTTACTCCAGAACTGCAGTGTTTAGCCACAATCTAGACTTAATTTTAATACCCTTCAACGTCTTATGTATTTACACTGGCCACTTAATTCACATTACTTTATCAACGTACGGTATAATTTACAATTATTATTTTATTTGCCACTTAATTCACTTTACTTTTTTCTTAACTTTCCCTCCTCTCAATAAAATTCAGATTGATATCTTATTAGCTGTAGCAATTCAAAGAGCTTATACTTTTTTTACGAAACTGTCGCTCAATTATGTTTCTGGCCAGAGATGTTCATCGAACTACTGTCTATTATTCCACAATGCAATGTTACTCTCTACTGCCGTATTTAGGTTAAACCTGGTTAAATATTTGCTACTCGTTTTGTAATGATATATTTGCTACATTCTATTCTGATTTCATGTTTTTGTACCTGTAATACTTTCAATAAAAAAACCATTGACAAGGAAAAGGATTATGGATTCCACTGTGCTCTTCGGAACCTTGAGTACAGCAGAAATTCATGACCATGTGATATTTCAGTTTTTCTTTTATAATAAATTTTAAAAAATGTCTACATTTCTGTTTTTCAGTCAAGATGGAGTGCAGATTGTACATTAATGAGAAAAAAAAGAACTTTTTTGAATTTACCAAATTGTTGCAATGAAACAAAGAGTGAAAAATTTAAAGGGGTCTGAATACTTTCTGTACCCACGGTACATCTCCGAAAACATAATAAGACACCAGTCTGTTCATGTAGCAGATACATCTCTCTGCCTTCTTGCAACCCCCTTGTCTGAGGTTACCTTCCAGGAGCTCTGCTCCACACGCTCTGCTCCCTAACTGGCATCACAGTCCCGGAGGATGATTTGTTCAACAGGCCAAACCCAACAGTTCCAGACCCTCAGAAGGACAGTAGCTTCTCCCAAAGTAGCAGTCATCACAGATGCTGCAGGTACGTGGCCTCACTATGTGCTATTCAGGAAGGCTGTCCTCTTGCAGGACCTTCAAACACAGAGATCATGTGACCAAACCACCGTCTCATTAAATCGCATTTGACACACCCATTGATGGGAGGTGTGTGGTTAGCCAGTCCCGCCCAGCTCTCCAGCTAACCCTGTACGCCCAGCCCCTTATAAGCTAAACAAACTCATGGAGCTACAGGTCCCAGAGCAATATTTCAGGCTTACAGCGCAAAGGACCTCCTCTTCTGCGACACATACAGGCCATTCATATTGCGCATTATAAGATGTACTGGATTATAAGACGCACACCAAATTTTGAGGAGAAAAATAGGAATTTTTTTTTCAATAAAATGGTTGTGCTTCTTATAATCCATACATCTTATTGCTTACCAGGGGTGGTGGCTGCGGTGAAGCGGGGTCCCAGGGTCACTGCTGGTGGAGGCAGGAATTAGGCGATGTTGCGGACTTCAGACTGGGAGAAAGGGGTGTTCGGATGTGTGACGCTGCGAGTGTTCAATGGTGCAGGCAGCGGTGTAGCAGGGTCCCAGGGTCGCTGCTGGAGGAGGCAAGAGTGGAGCATTGCTGCAGGCTGGGTGAGGGGGTGTTCCGATGTGCATCCTGCAGTCATTGATTGTCTCTCAAAATCCCCCTCTCCATTCCCCCTCTATCTCCCCTGCAGTGTCAGGTTAGAACTTGAGAGTGAGGGGGAGGGGCACAGCACAGCAGAGGTCAGACCTGGTGCAGGACTTGATGTCTGCAGCCCTGTGTATGTCCCCTCCTCCTCATCATGGCTGCTCCTACATCACTGTCCTAAGATCTGCACAAGTGACATCAGGACCTGGTAAGTATACGTATCTAATATATAATTACCTTGTAATGTTTTCACTTCCTGTTCCATCCAGATGTGTCCGGATCCCAGAATTCCAAGCGACGGAAGTTCACTGACAGTGACCACCATATTGGGACACCCAAGTGATGGGTGTCTCAATATGGAAACTGCTGGTGGTACCAGCCGACAATACTGACATTACAGCAGGGCATCACAGAGGATTCATTTTGTGAGGTAAAATATTTCACTGTTTTTAAACAATATTTTGCCTCACAAAATGTATCCTCTGTGATCTCCTGCTGTAATGTCATTATTGTCTTTTGCTTCCTCCCCTGCCCAGGAGCTGTGGTATGTTCTGTACACAGTCAGACACAGTGGTGAGAGAGACAGAGCACAGGGGGAGACAGCTCAAATGGGACAGCACATGAGGGGAGAATACAGCACAGGAAGGAGAGAGACAGCAGACAAGGGGGATAGCACATGGGGTAGACAGGTCAAAGAAGAGAGCACAGACGGAAGAAGTAAGCACATGGGGAAAGAAAGAGTGGATAGGTGGGTGAGCACATGAGGGAGAGATTCACAACACTGCAAAGCCTGCCCCCATCGTAATATTACCGCCCTCCTGATGCAATAGCATCGGTCCTCCATCTAGTATATGTATATCTGTGTGAGTACATGTGCAGTATACAGTGTGTGTGTCTATATGTGTGTATAGTATGAGTGTGCGTATAGTATGATTGTGTATATCTGTGGTGCAATTGTGTGTGAGTGTATATATATATATAGATAGATATGTGTGTGTGTAGAGCGCCCGCCAGGGTGGGGTACTAAGTACCGGGCAGTTCTTAAAGGGTTAAAGGGGAAGTGTCATGACAGCGGTGACCCGATCCGTGGCCCTGGGCGTCCAATGAAAATGTTCAATAAAGTTTATAGGGGATGATTTAAAAGGGAATTAGTTTGTGACGCCACCTGTGGTATTCGGCAAATAAGGTGTTAGCTGTCGCTGCTTCTGAGTCCGCTGGGGCTGATTGTGATGCAGCAGAGTTGTTACAGCTCTCCACAGGTGGAGCTAGGCCCCAGGGTCACTGTATGTGTAAGTGAGGAGATGATGATGGTGGTTGTAGTGCAGGGCAGATGGTATAGCAAACAAATCTGAGGACACAGCGGGGTTATAGTTTCCTTAACCTTTACTGGATGTATAGCGGTGCAGACCGGAGCACTGGTTACAGATGACAGTGGAGGTCCGGGCAGCCCGAAGCAACTCAGGATCCACTCAGCCAGGTGGGTTGGAGGCCTCCTTACTGCTCTGCTCTATTTGAGGACCTTGCTGCCTAAAGCTCTGCTCAGTCCTCTGTTCCTCTCACTGTCAGAAAACATTACCCGCATGGCAGGCAGCTTGAGCCTTTCACAGGTATCGCTCCTCATGGCATCTCTGGGCTATAAACTGCTGCTGTGCCTTCAGGTGTGTGATGGGGCCAGAAGACCTGCAATCTTTTGCTCTCCGGATTTAGCCGATGAGATCGTAGTGCTCTGCAGCCATGGACTTCGATGTCCAGTTCTAGCGCTGAGCTCTGGGATGAGCATGATCACAGCTCCTCTTCCCAAGCTTCTCTATACTTTTCTCTTCCTCTCTGACTCAGAATGCACTCCAGTCTGGGGACAAGCTCCAGTCCTCACTTGTCCAGTTCCCAGCACTGACTGACTGAAACTCTAACTAACCTCTTACTAGAGAGCAGCTCTCCTGAAGTCCTGTTCAGAGCTCCCCCTGCTGGCCCAGAGCAGGAAATGTGTTGCATGCTGTGTATACCTGGCCAGGGGATCCCTCCTTGCTTCAGGCCTGACATCACCCCCTGTGAGGGAGACAATGCCATTGTGGCAAACGGACTCCTGGGGTGCCACATATGTATGTACTTATAGTATATAGTATGTTGTCTGTGTATATCATATATGTATACTGCATGTGTGCAGTATATTGTGAAATATATGTATAAAGTGCATATGTATGTGAGCATACTGTATATACTGTATATAAACTGAATGTTTCTGTGTGTATATACCTTATATTTGTTCTTGTACAGAGTGTATGTATCTGTTTACTGTATATACAATATGTAGATTATGTTTCTATATTTATAAAGTATATCTAATGTGTGTACATGTACACTGTTTATCTGTGTATATGTGCTGCATATATAGTTCTGTAACTCTAGTGTCGCCATAATAGGGATCAGCAACTTATCTAATGCCTGTGTTTTACATTAGGGCCTGTTCACACTGCCTTTCTCTCCCGGGGCGTTCTGCCTGAATTAGAGCCATAGATTGCAATGACAGGAATGGAGCTCACATGAATCCCACATGTGAAGTTTTTTTTTCTGAACATGTCCGTCTGTTCCAACAGCCACAGAAAAGTGGACACTTTTAGATGAAAAAACAGATACAGACACTGAGGGTAGGTGCGCACGGTCAGTAATCGCTGCGGGATGGATGCTGTGTACTTGTGCAGCATCCAGATGTTACAGCATAGTGGAGGGGATCTCAAGAAATCCCATTCCCACTATGAGTTCACAGCAGAGACGGACATGCGGTACGTCTTTCCAGCTTGCAACATGTATATTTATCTTGCAGAGATGCAATAAATCTCACACGTACAATGTATTGGACCTAGTGAATCCGCACGGTTCAGTGATCACACGTGGAGTCACCTCCATTCAATTTCCAGCAGCGGACATGTGCTGCGTCCAAAGCGCTGACAATTGTTGATCGTGTGTATCCGGCCTAAGAAAATAAATCTGTCAATTTCAAAAGCAAAATCATTTGACCTTTGCTGGTGTCAGTGCAGTCTGTGGCCCCGTAGGGGATTTCTGTGAATCCTATTTAGAGGGATTCAGGCAGAGCCGCACGCACTGCAGAAGCGCAGTGTGAACAGGGCTTAATATACTATTGTGCGGAATAGTGCAGTCTACTATACTATTCTGGGCTATCCCAGTGCAGCAGCCAGACACGGACACCGGCCAGACACGGACACTGGCCAGACACGGACACCGGCCAAATACGGACAGCGGCAAGAAGACATTTTTTTTATAAATCTGTTGCTGTCGTCTTTCAGTGTTTCTGCAGCATTTATTTTCCCCCATTCAAATGAACGGGACACAAAAATGCAAGTGTAAAGTCTGCAAAAAACCTGAATATTTCCTGCCAACACTGTTGATCAATCCGCAGCAAAAATGGCTCTTAATGGGTTTTCTGAGAATAATTAGCATGAAAAGATAAATCCCTCGCAGCTCCAGCACTGATGCTCCAGAGGGTCTCTGCCAGTTTTAGCACTGGGCTGCAGGGGTCTTGTGGCTCCGGGGGTCTCTGCCAGTCTTAGCACTGGGCTGCAGGGGCCCTGTGGCTTCAGGGGTCTCCAAGAGTCTTAGCACTGGGCTGCAGGGGTCTTGTGGCTCCGGGGGTCTCTGCCAGTCTTAGCACCGGGCTGCAGGGGCCCTGTGGCTTCAGGGGTCTCCCTGAGTCTTAGCACTGGGCTGCAGGGGTTTTTTGGCTCCGCGGGTCTCTACCTGAATCCCTCTAAAATAGGATTCACATAAATCCCCTAGGCACTGGGCTGCAGTGGTCTTGTTGCTCCAGGGGTCTCCATCATTCTTAGCGCTGGGTTGCAGTGAGCTTGTGGCTCCGGGGGTCTCTGCCAGTCTCAGCATTAGGCTGCAGTCATCTTGTGGCTTCACCCCATATTATAGCTGCAAAGTGAATAATAACCATTAGGGACCCTGAACCATCGGCCACGGAGCCAGAGGGGATTTAGCAGAGTAGTTTGAGGGACATGTAGGACTTCTTTTTAATCGCTTTTTATTCTGCTGTTTGTGAGGTAGGATGTAGAAAAAGACAGCAATTCTGCTAATGTTTCCATTGTGACTGTACAGCCCCTTCACACGACCTATCATGTTTTTCACATATGCCACATGTACCCTATTTGGCCTACGGTGATGCCCTCATGTCAGTGTTTTCCCAGCAGCACAGATGACAAGGGCCAATGCAAGTATATGGGTCCATGTAAACATGCCGTCCATTGCCTTACATGTACCGTCCGTGTTTAACATGGAAAGTATGTGAGAAGCTTTGTAATTTCATTACCATTATCCATACCAGAAAAACACGGATGGCACACTGATTAAAAACACTGGTGACACCGATATCGGTGTAACACGTACATGTTTTATATGGACATGGGGGCCACACTTTGAATTTTGCCTAGGGTCCCAATTTGTCTAAAACCGGCCCTGGGTGTGGCGTCACGTCACTGGATGTTACCATACCCGGGACTTCCAGGGCTTTGTGATTTTGGCATGAGCGCTGCAGACACGTGGTAATTTTGGCATTGATGCCTGATAGGACAAGAGGAGTATATTACACCTTTAGCCCCACTAATTTAGCAAACCCCTTCTGATGATGCAAGATGCGAAACATGCATCGAGGTGCACATGGCGACACATGGTATACATTTGTGAGTTGTGTATTCTCTTTGGTTATATAGGACAGTTGCTAACATGTACTAGACACTTTATTCTCTATGAGTGCACAAGTCTCTGCATAAGGTGATGTCTCCTAAATGACATGTGTAGTAGATTCCTTCTTTCCATATACATACATTAATGAATTAAAAATATATATCTTAATGGTATAAATTAAAATATGTGCTTTTTACTTACTTCTTGTCACTTATATGAGAATCCCTTCTTATAGTGACACCTCAATATTACTCTGGTGTATTATTAGGTAGCTTTACTATTGGTCCATTGATATATTTTTTTCACTGTGGATTATTACACTCAATATTGTTATAGATTTATCTATTTATTTGCGTTGTATATACTTCTCCAATGGTCATTTAATAATTACGAAGGTTAATTTTTAAAATCATCTATATACTGTCAGGAGCAGAAAGTAATATGATTTATTTATGCTACTGATTTGTGTGTCATGTGTTGTCATTGATTTTTTTTTATTATTTTCTGCTTCATTTTTACTCCCCACTCGTATTTAATTTTTTTTCATTTTTTTAGTTTTCCTTTCTTATTCAATAAAGATTATTTATGTTTATACATTATTAATAGAGGTCTCCTTTCTTTATTGGATTTTTTTCCCAGGTCAAGGAAAGTTTAACCACAGCACTGTGAAGAAGAATCCAATATTGTTGTTATGGACTGACCTGAGTTGGAGTAGTGATATTGCAACCACTAGGGACAGCACCAGTAGGTAGCGTAGTCAGGGAATCATCAAAAGTCGGTAAAGGAGCAGCAGTGTAGTTGGGAGGATCAACAGGAATAGTAGTCACGAGATAGCCAGAGGTCGGTACACTGGAGCAGCAGTAGAATTTTGAGGATAAGCAGCAAGTGGAAAGAAGCTAGACTAAAGGCTGGGAGCTCAATAATCTCTCAAGGAGGGAAGTGCAGTGCCAGGTTTATTAATAACAATAATAATAATAATAATAATCTTTATTTATATAGCGCCAACATATTCCGCAGCGCTTTACAGTTTAATAGTTTCAACACACAAGTCATAAGTAACAACGTTAACAATACAATAATTAAAGCAAAATAAGATGACCCTGCTCGTGAGAGCTTACAATCTACAATGAGGTGGGGGAGATACAGAGTACAGGTGTGTATTTACAATGATGGTCCAGCCATCTTGAGGGAGTGAAGGATGGATGGCGATAGTGAATGGGCTACACACTCACACTTAAAGTACTGTCACACTAAGCGATATCGCTAGCAATATCGCTATAACTTGCGACGTTATAGCAATATTGCTAGCGATATCGCTGTGTGTGATACTTACCTACGACCCGCTCCCCCGCTGCTCATTGCTGATCGCGCGAGAACGTCCTGGACCGTTTCTCGTCGTCAGCTTCCTGCGGCGCTTCCTGTGGAGAGACGAGCGTGGAGCCGGGCGGGAGGACGCAGGATCGCCAGTGTGACAGGTAAGTAGCGACCCCCATCCCCAGCGATGTCGCTGGTGAGATCTGCCTGTGTGGCAGCTCACTAGCGACCACTTAGCAATGTACCAGCGATCCTGACCGCGTCATAGCGCTGGTCGGGATCGCTGGTACATCGCTAAGTGTGACAGTACCTTTACACATAGAATGACTTTGATTAGTGAACGTGATAAGCCGCTCTGAACAAATGTGCTTTGAGGGAGCGCCTAAAACTATGCAAATTGTGGTTAGTCCTAATTTCTTGGGGTAGAGCATTCCAGAGGATAGGAGCAGCACGGGAGAAGTCTTGGAGACGGGAGTGGGAGGTACAGATTAGTGCACAGGTTAGTCGAAAGTCGTTTGCAGAGCGCAGCGATCGGCTAGGCCGATAGACAGAAATGAGGGAGGAGATGTAGGGGGGTGCCGCACCGTGGAGAGCTTTGTGGGTGAGAACAAGTACTTTGAGTTGGATTCTAAAATGAATGGGCAGCCAGTGTAATGACTGACGAAGAGCTGACACGTCCGAGTACCGATTAGCCAGATGGACGACCCTGGCTGCTGCATTAAGTATCAACTGGAGAACATGATATTGGAGACTGCGGACAGACAGTCACTGGTGTTTTGTAGTACAGAGGGGGTAAGGTCGGCGGAAGACGTATATAGTTGTGTGTCATCAGCATAAAGATGGTACCGAAAGCCAAATCTGCTGATGGTCTGTCCAATTGGGGCCGTGTAGAGAGAGAAGAGAAGGGGGCCAAGGACTGAGCCCTGAGGTACCCCAACAGCAAGAGGAAGGGGAGATGAAGTGGAGCCAGAGAACAAAACACTGCAGGAGCGGTCAGAGAGATAGGAAGAGAACCAGGAGAGAGCAGTGTCCTTAATGCCTAGTGACTGGAGCCTAGAGAGTAGGAGATGGTGGTCAACAGTATCGAAAGCTGCAGATAGGTCAAGAAGGATGAGCAGAGAGTGGTCACCGTTACGTTTTGCTGTCAGAAGGTCATTGGTCACTTTGATGAGTGCAGTTTCAGTCGAATGTAGGGGGCGGAAGCCGGACTGTGAAGGGTCTAGAAGGGAGTGAGTGGAGAGGTAACGGGTAAGGCGGGAGTAAACTAGGCGCTCCAAAAGTTTAGAGATGAAGGGGAGATTGGAGACCGGTCTGTAGTTGTTTGTGCAGGATGGGTCGAGAGCGAGTTTCTTTAGTAATGGAGTAACGATGGCGTGTTTGAAGGAGGATGGGAAAATGCCCGAGGAGAGGGAGAGATTATAGATTATAGTTAGGTGGGTTGTGACGACTGGAGAGAGAGACTGGAGGAGATGTTAGGGAATGGGGTCGGTAGTGCATGTAGTTGGACGAGAAGAAGAGAGGAGTCTGGAGACCTCTTCTTCTGTAATGGAATCAAATGTGGAAAGTGAGCCAGGGGAGATGCAGGAAGGATGAGAGTCACAGCACTTGGTGGTTGGGAGCAGATTTCCTGACGGCTTAAGTATGGTGTTCAACCAGGAGATCACAGGGTTGTGACAATCAGGAACTCAAGCTGGAGACAATAAGGAACTTAGGGTGGAGACCTTCAGGAACAACACAGGTACTAGCAAGGTACTGACCAGCTAGCTGAATAGCTCAGAGTGAAGAGATGCTGGGTTTGATTCCAGACAATTGGCGTGCTTCCATTTAAGCAGTAACTACATACATTTCTTTAAGCCACAACCCTCTAATCTCATTCCCATCTCTCCATGTTCTTTTCATCACATGCCTAATTGAACAATTCTTCACAAATAATGTTTTTTTGAGAGGTTTCAGTTAGGCCCTATGAGCCCTAGGAAATTTGCTGACTCTTCTGGGAGTCCAGGAGGTCTTCCCCCAAACTGTTCCTGGGAGAGCTGCTACAGTAAGAAAAGATGATTAAAGTTTTTATACCCACATCCTTAGTGGTCTATGGTAATTAAAGGGTAATATCAGCTTCACTAGGTTACTGCATAGGTCAGTGAAACCATCCTTGCGGGTCTAATCCCTCATATTAAGGGCCCCACAGAAGCTGCATGGTCTTCATCTGTATTGACCCTCTTAATGGAGGACCTGAATCCTCCTGATGCCTTTAGCCCTGCACTATATCTTTTAGGTGTACACTGTTTTGTATTGTGCCATGGCAATTATCAGATAATGACAACATTACAGGCTATTGGCTATTAAATATTACGTTTTCACTTTTTAAAAAAATTGCAATTTTTTTTACTTTTGGCAAAAAAATAACTTTTGATAATGACCCATATGTTTGTTGTAAATTTGTAAAGTACGGATAGCTGAAAGGGTTTTTCTCATCTTTGAAATTTCTGGCATATCCTAAGGGTAGGTAATAAATGCCTGCAGCGATGGACTGGAGTGCCTTCATTCTTGGAACCCACCATGCTTACAATGTAGCTGTCTTGGGGTAAACACAACAGAGAGGAGCCAGAAGACTTCAGCATCTGATTGCTCCTACTCCTGCACAGAAAATAAGCACTTCACCTTATTTTTAAATAGTGTACATTTCATTTTGGCAGTACAGGGGTTATATATATACATATTGTGAGCTCTGGGAGCCTGGGCTCTCAGCTGTGCACTGTTAGCCACTCCTATTACCTATATAATCTGGGTCCTGACTGACACAGTCAGATCTAGCTTATGCTGCATGGCTGGGGGGATAGAAGTTAGTGGTTATTTGAGAAGGCATTTCTTGGTTTTATATGTGACTGTTTCTTGGTTTAATAAGTTTGATAATTCCCTTTCCTTCTCTTACTTTGGTTTTCCCTATCCTCCACTCCCCAGTGCATATCTCTTATATGTGAGTGTATATTTGTATGTTTGGTATTTTCAGTTACCCTGTTTGTATTACCTTGTTTGTGTACTACGGTGCACAACAACTCCCCTCTTCCCTGGGTGGATTCAGGAGATAAGTCAAGGTACGTGGCCCCGACATCTTCACCTTCAGAAGTAACCCCGGGAACAGGGAGAGCTAGGGCATCCCCTAGCAACAGGGACAGGGAAGGAGCCCCTAGTCCAAGGTCACCCGACAACCGAGTTGTGACATTAGCTCTGACCAAAACTGTTGGTCAGAGCTAATGCAACAGCTCAGCCTGGAGGTGGCAGATCAAAGCACTGTTGTTTTACAGCATCCTAATGCGTCAGGTGTGGGAATCATGACTCCCAGGCAACCCTTAGTGGAGCCCAAGATTGCTTTGCCTGACAGGTTCTCTGGGGGGCAAGACAAGTTTCTTGTTTTCAGGGAGGCCTGTAAATTGTACTTTAGGATACATCCTGGCTCCTCAGGTACCTGTAAGGGTGTGACAGAGGCTGTCATGTGCCTCTCCCTCTCTAAACAGTGTTGGTATTAAAAGTGTGCTGATAGTCACTGTTATACTATGTGCTGCTGCATAGAATTTTTTGACCTTCTGGGGGCATCACAACACAGTACCAGACCCCCAATCGGAGGACAATAAAACATCCAGACTCCTTATCTATGAACTATTTCAATATTTATGTTTATCCCTCTCCCACAATGATACTGTAATTCTGCTTCACGTCACTTGTCTTATCTATTATTATTTCTGTGCTGTTTTTGCATAACTATGTTATTCATCAGATGTTGTATTAATCTTCGCCTGATGAAGAGACCTGAGTAGTCTCGAAAGCTTGCAATTTGTTACCATCTTTTTAGTTAGCCATTAGAAGGTATCAACCACTGAGGACTCTCAATTCTAAATATTTTTCTATCTACTGGCTAACACGGTACAAAGATATATATCTTGCCTGTATAGAATTTTATGAACATTACTGTTTTCACTTAATGTTATTATAAAGTGATTAAATGTCATTTATGCATAGTGATTATGGAAATATGTAAACGATGAGATAAGAGGCTAGCTATAAATTAGGATAAGGATACCGTTACACCTAGTGATGCATCAGCGATCCTGACCAGCGATATGACGCGGTCAGGATCGCTGGTGCATCGCTAAGTGGTCGCTAGTGAGCTGCCACACAGGCAGATCTCACCAGCGTCATCGCAGGGGTTGGGGGTCGCTACTTACCTGTCAGACGAGGCGATCCTGCGTCCTCCCGCCCGGCTCCACGCGTCGCTCGTCGTCACAGCAGGAAGCGCCGCAGGAAGCTGACGACGAGAAATGGTCCAGGAGCTTCTCGCGCGATCAGCGATAACCAGCGGGGGAGCCGGTCGGAGGTAAGTATCAGACATAGCGATATCACTAGAAATATCGCTGCAACGTCACAAAATCGGTGACTTTACAGCGATATTGCTAGCGATATCGCAGTGTGTAACGGGGCATTAGATTGGGTTTACTACAGTGGGGCACAACAGAGTCAGGAAAACTAGGGTGCCAGTAAAGGAATAGTTAAGGAAATAAGGGAATTTCCAAGAGTGAGTGAGTTTGTCAGTGGGACACATCAAGATTCTCAGTCAGTCAATGGGAGCAGTGTATAGTAGTTTATTATAGATGTAACATTAAGAAAGTGCTGGAGAGTGATTCAGGAGAAGGCAGAACAGGCCAGAGGGCTACACAGTATGGAAAGGCACAGAACGCTTGGGAAAAGCAGAATGCGGCCAGCCGTCACGTGATATGATGGTTTCCATTAGAGAATCTGGGGCCTATGCCCCGAATCATGACAGAGAAACCTTTTTCATTTCCCAGAGAAGGGAAACCAGAGTGGGAACCAGTATGGGAAAGTGGGCGCAGGAATATGGAGACCACAGAGCCAGGAAGAGCATCTCAGAGGCTAGAGGAGCCAGAATTGAGAGGGAAAGCTCAGGCTGAAAACATGAACTTGTGCTGTACTGAAACTGCGATGGATTGTTTGTTATCAAGTAAAATTACACTGTTAAAGTGGAATATGGTGTATGTTTCCGAGTGTGTGATATCTTCCGGAGACAGGACTATGGGATCAGCAGGATCTGCAAACGCAAACGTGAGTTTTATGCAATACTCCCACACCACACATGAGACAGGACATTATGTTTTCTTTACGGGGTGCCAGGGTGTGGGAACACAACAGCCCCTTGCCATGACTACCACCCTGGCCACCTCACATACCAATGAGTACTATGTAGGGATAATAATCTCGCTCCTTGGGTATTTTCTCTCCCGTCTGACTCCCAGTTGCTTCAGACATTTTTTCTGGCACTGGGTCTTATATACGACGACCCCGACCGCCTCTCCTTGGCATAGTCCACACTGTGCCACCTCCAACATGGAGATCGGCTGGCGGAGGAGTATTGCTCTGAGCCTTGGAGGTGGTCCACATACACTTAGGGTATATGCACATGATCAGTAAACGCTACAGGTTGGACGCTGCATACTTGTGCAGCATCCAGCCCGCAGCATCCAGATGTTACAGCATAGTGAATAGGATTTCAAGAAATCCCACGCCCACTATGCGTCCAGAGATGCCCGTGGCTCACCCGCGGAAATGGACATGGGGCACGAGTCTCCGCAAGAGAAATTTTACCCATACAATGAATTGGATGATTCAGTGAACACAAGCGGATTCACCTGCATTTAATAGCCGGCAGCGCTTTGGACGTAGTGGACATACGCTGTGTCCAAAGCGCTGCCAATTCCTGATCATCTGCACATAACCTATATAGAATGATCCCACAGTCCGTAGCCAGTTCTGTGAAGGGCTATCAGTAAGAGTGAAGGATGCCTTAGCCTTGTATGTGACTCCAGTCTCACTTGAGGATGCCATGTATCTGGCTATCCAGGTTGATCGCTGTCTTCGCCAGAGACAAAGGGAGACACTCCAATGTGTGAGAAGTCCGGGGCCAAGCGAAATCGGGTCTGAGTCATTTCAGGAACAGATTCACATTTGTGCGACATATCATCCTGGAAAACAGTCTGTTCTTCGGCACAAAGATATTAGTGGGATTGTATATCCAATAGACTGATTATGAATAGCAATGGATAAAATTTAACTTTTAATCAAGGTCTAGTTAAAATATGACAAACAACACCCTTGTGAATAAACTCAAACAGGAAAAAGAAAAAAACACAAAAAAACATGAAGGCACAGATAAAAAATACTCGCAGGTGTTACCTGCCTACAAATGAGTATGAGGCCTCTAGTAAGCGGTATTTTTTGCTATAACTCCCCTGATGAGTGTATTATAACGAAACGCGTCGGGAGACGCAATCCTCAAGGCAGGCAGTGCCCGGTACCGTTCGTCATGGTTCCACGGTCATTTTAAAGGGTATTGGAAGGAATGGACTCCTTATTATTGGGTGAAATCTGACAATATTAAAGCCGCAATAATATGTGATAAATGAGGCATTGCTGTGTTCGAACTTTTACGGTCACCTTGAATGCTCACTGATCTAGTGAGGTATTATGGTTCTTCTAGTGTGACCTGTTTTGAACTCCCTTCCTCTATTCCTGCCTCCATATTTTAAGCTGCATATATATTGGCCTCATGTTATCTATGGTAAGTCCCTGTTACATTTTGTAGCATCTGTAGGGGAACTGTGCGTGCATGCAATTATATGCCTATGTGTTATGGCTACTGGTATAAAGGGGACCATTATTCATTGCTTTGTATAAAACATTTATGGATATGCTCCTTACTTCATTTTTTCGTTGGTAGTTGTTACTAATCTTGATGATGGAAATGTGAATATTTGACCACAGTGCAAGTGTATATATTGAATACTGTGGTTCCATTAGACAACTACAAAAAGACTATTTACTAGAGGCCTAATACTCATTTGTAGGCAGGTAACACCTGCGAGTATTTTTATCTGTGTCTTCGTGTTTTTTTGTGGTTTTTTCTTTTTCCTGTTTGAGTTTATTCACAAGGGTGTTGTTTGTCATATTTTAACTAGACCTTGATTAAAAGTTAAATTTTATCCATTGCTATTCACTATTCGGCACAAAGGTTGAGTGTGTTTTTACTGCGGTAAAAAGGGCCATGCCATTTCATGGGCATGTGTCCTTCCCGATCTCACAGTAAACAGCTGCCGGAAAACTAAGAAGCCTGGGTTGCAGGGATGTTAGCAACCCCAGTGTACTTATCACCTCCATGGGTAGGACACAATTTTTTCTGCCAGCTGAGATTCATCTGGGTGAAATTAAGATGGTTGTCTCTGCATTTCTGGACAGTGTGGCTGGGTTTAACTTGATCAATGCTAGGTTCGTGCAGGTCCAGGGCCTCAATTCACATACACTGTCCAGACCCATACCCATAATTGCCATAGACTCCTCGCCCTTGATACAGGGGTATTTTACTCAAGTCGTCCGAGATTTAAATCTTCATGTAGGGGCCATGGACTCTGAAGTAATTGACTGTTATGTGTTAGAGGGTCTCCCCTCCCCTGTGGTTCTTGGACTTCCTTGGTTCACGCTGCACAATCCTGTGATAGATTGACGGACTCGTGAAGTGGTAAAGGAGAGTGTATATTGTCAACGACACTGCTTGGGTACCCAGCTTGTTAGGGTGGATACCCAGTCTGTGCCTGTGAAAGTAAATTTTGCAGTTATTGACAGTATTCTGCAGGGTTAGCTCACAGATACACAGTGCTAATCACATGGATGATAATGACACTGAACTAGACACCCCAATAAACTATAGCTTGAAATGAACAGTTGAATTCTATCAGGCAAAGCCCAACTCAAAATGATTGCTGGGCCAGGCCTAAACATTTTTCTCTTCTCTGTGGGCGTTTCGCTAACTACTACCTGTCTGACTTTGGAGATGTGTTCTTGGAGCAGGGGTGCCAAGAACTTCCTCCCGATCGTCCTTACAGTATGTTAATCTTGCTCCTAGGGCCAAGATGTCTAAGAGCAGACTGTATAATAATGTGGCGCCCCTGAGGATTCAGTTGCCACAGAGGTACTTCACCTCCTCCTGAGGTGTGGTACCCCACCATCCAGGTGAGTTGGAGGCTCCTAACCACGCTACAACACTCGCATCCCACACAACATGGTAGTTCAGCAAAGCCACATTGCGGCTCCCTGCTTGGAGTGTAGGAGAGCACCTTTGGTGGCTCCCTGCTTGGAACACGAAACGTGCTGGGAGGCGGGTGGAGTTTAGAATACATAAAGAGCGGGAGGGTTTAGGTTTGCAGTCAGTCAGCCAGAGGGGTGAGAGAGAGTCACTCGGTGAGGAGTGAGGATCCCTGGAAGAGGGATGGAGGAAGGAGTGCTGCAGCTGCCTCAGTGATCTGAGCCGGCTGGCACAGGAAAGGAAAGAAGGAGAAAGACATTGGACTGAAACCTGATCTTCTATGAGAGAGAGGGATTAGTACGGAACGAAGGAGTAAATGGGAACAGAGAGGACGTGGGTTAGAGGAGAACCCTGCCTAGAAGTTCTAAGCGCAAGGCCGGGACCCGGTCCCCGAGGTTGTATGGATACTGAAGGTCCTGCAGCAGACACCGGTGGAGTAGTGGGCTGTAAATGCACTACTCCCATCTAAGACTTGGGGGCACAACAGCAACGGGAATAGTGAGCCGGGACTCAGGAGAGAGGAGTCCCCGAAGCAGGCTACAGCTGTCTGCCGTACAAGTAGAGTTCTTGGGAACATCTGTCAGGAGGAACTCCAGTGTAACTCAGTACTGGGAGTACTTCACACTTAAAGGCGCTATAAGAGGAGACATTCAGAAAGGCACATGTTGGCGGAGTGTTGGAAGGGAGCATTCCATCTGATCTGGAGGTTGACTGAGTCCCTGACCCGGAGGACACAGCACGGAGGCAGGCATCAGTGTGTGCTACAGACTGTGAGTAAAGCTTTGGAACTGCACGCCCTGGTGTCCTCCAATTATTCCTGCGCCAACACACCCTGTACCACTACATCTGGGTATCAGCTTCTACACCGCCTGCACCTCTCCTCTGCCCCTACATCTACACTGCCCTGGGGCTACAGCTCCACCTGTGGGGAGCTTCACCATCTTGGCTGCAACACACCACCAGCCCCAGAGGATCTGCACGCAACGTCGGCCCAACATCCCACTTGCCGAACACCACAGGTGGCATCACGAACTATTCCATTAACTACAAACCACCATTCAACACCCCTATTACTTAGGCACCCAGGGCCACGGACCGGGTCACTGCTGCTGTGACACATCCCCCTGACACCGGCCCGGTACCGAGTGCCCCATGGCCCTGGGAGGGTGACCCAATATCTCTGGTCCAGAGAGGCAATCCAAGACGGAGTATATCGCGGAAAGTTTGGCAAATGGTCATCTCAGACCATCCTCATCCCCCATTGCTGCAGGGTTTTTCTATGTAAAGAATAAAGATGGGGGGGAGTTACTCCCATGCCTAGAATTCCGCAATGTCAATCTGATCATGGTCCAGGATCCATACCCACTCCCTCTCATACCAGACCTCTTTAATCAGATTGTAGGAACAAAATGGTTTTCAAAACTGGACGTCAGGGAGGAATATAGTCTCATTCATATTAACGTGGGGGATGAGTGGAAAACAGCTTTCAATAAACCTGAAGGACACTATGAGATCCTGGTGATGCTATTTGGGCTGACAAACACTCCCGCCATCCTTCAGCACTTTGTAAATGACATCTTTAGTCATCTGGTAGGTAGATTTGTGGTAATCTATCTTGATGACATATTAATTTATTCACCTGACCTTACGTCACATCAGATACATGTCAGGCAGGTCTTACAGATACTCAGAGACAATAAATTATCTGTCAAACTGGAGAAATGCATGTTCTCACTTGAAGAGATCCATTTTCTAGGATATGTGTTATTCTCCACAGGTTTTTACATGGTTCTGGCAAAAGTCTGGGTGGTACTGGAATAGGATGGTGCTGAGGATTTGCAGGCATTTCAAAGGTTTTTACGTTTCGCCAACTACTACCGTAAGATCATCAAAAACTTTTCGGTAGTAGCCAAAGCTCTGACGTATATAACTAGGAAGGGGATGGACTTTTCCAAATGATCCAGTCCAGCCAGAGAGGCATTTGATACCTTGAAGAAGTGTTTTACATCAGCGCCAATCCTCATACACCCTGATGTCACTCAACCTTTTATCTTTGGGGTTGACACAACTGAGATGGGGTGGGGCTTTGTTGTCGCAGGATGTGTCTCGTGGTAAATGGCATCCATGTGCATATTTTTCAAAAAAAAACTTTCTTCTGCAGAGAAAAATGATGACATAGGTAAAGGGAACTCTTGGCAATCAAGTGGGCTTTTGAAGAGTGGGGTGATTTTCTTGAGGGAGCAATTCATCCGGATATGGTATCACGGATCATAAGAATCTTGTATATTTAGAATCTGTGAAACATTTAGCGCCTCCTACAGGCAAGGTGAACATTGTTCTTCACAAGGTTTAACTTTTTTCTCACAAATAGGCCGCTGAGCAGAAACATGGTTTGTGACGTAGCAGGAATATTGCTAGCGATATCGCTACATGTGATACTTACCTCCGACCGGCTCCCCCGCTGATTATTGTTGATCGCGCGAGAACGTCCTGGACCATTTCTCGTCGGGCGCTTCCTGTGGTGCCGACGAGCAACGCATGGATGCGGACGGGAGGACGTCAGGATCGCCTCGTCTGACAGGTAAGTAGCGACCCCCGACCGCTGCTATGTCGCTGGTGAGATCTGCCTGGGTGGCAGCTCACTAGTGACCACTTAGCGATGCACCAGCGATCCATATCGTTGTCGGGCATCACTAAGTGTAACGGTACCCTAAGGCAGATGCCTTATCTCATTGTTTTCCTGGGGATGGAAATAATTGTGTAATCCCAGCAAAGAGCAAACAGATGAACGGCATTCTAGGGCACACAAATCACCACATTACCAGACGGAGCTATTTATCTGAAGTATTGCGGCATATAATTCAGTCAAAAATGGAGGTGCTTGCATGAAAAAACATGAATATTTCAATGTGAAACGACAAAAGAAAAAATATGCAGCACTCACCGATGTAGCTGAAAAACTGTGAGTCTTTATTTCACGTAATTTCCATCAAATGTGTGGACATGCAGGACGTAGAGGAATGCTAGGGGAGGGAGGTGCCGGACAACGGCCGTTTCGCGATTACTCGCTTCTACGGGTCCACCTCGGGTTCTACGGGTCCAGGTGGATGTCCACACATTTGATGGAAATTATGTGAAATAAAGACTCACAGTTTTTCAGCTACATCGGTGAGTGCTGCATATTTTTTCTTTTTTCGCTTCACATGGAAATAATTGTGCACCGGTACCTATTCTAAGAAGGAGTGTTTATGGCGTCTATATGCCCCTTTATTGAAAAAGACGTTCGCGCTCAGAGGGACGCCCTGCTGCCTATCCGTTAGGTAAACTGTATGTGCTTGTGAATCTTCTTCTGAGAATCCTTAGTGAACATCATGATTTGGTCTTGGCCAGACATTCTGGTAATAAAGTAACAACTGATCTTCTTAATCAGCGTTTTTGGTGGCCAGGGGTTCATCAGCATGTCCGTGAGTATGTAGCTGCCTGCAGTGTCTGTGCGCATTCTAAGACCTATCATACTCGTTTGTCAGGGTCTCAGTAGACCTTGGACTCACTTGTCGGTTGATTTTATCATGGATCTACCAGTGTCAGCAGGGAATACTGTAATTTTGATGGTGGTGGATAGATTCAGTAAGATGTCTCATTTTATTGTATTGTCAGCTTTAACTAACACCAAGTCCTTGGTGCAAATTTGCATCAGTGAAATTGTAAAATTACATGGGTTTCCTACTGATATTGTTTCTAACCGGGGGGTACAGTTTATTTCCAAATTTTGGAGGGTGTTTTGCACCCGTTTGGGGATCCATCTGTTGGTCTTTTCTGCATTTCACCAACAGTCTAATGGGCAAACTGAACGGGTTAACCAGACTTATTTTAGGTGTTTTGTGTCTGAGAATCAGGAGGATGGAGTTACCTACTTACCGCTAGCCGAATTCGCAGTAAATAATCATTGTTCATGAGTCTACTGGTAAGTCCACATTCTTCGGGGTGTACGGGTTTCATCCTCAGTTCAGCTCATTTAATAAGAATTGTTCTTCTGGATTACCTAAAGAAGGTTTTCATAATCTATTACGTCCGTGTGGCAGGGGGTTACTAATAATTTGGGAAAGATAGGGTCCAGATATGAGTGTGGTTGACAAAAGACGTTTGGTGGGTCCGGACCTGTGTGTTGGTGACTTGGTGTCGTTGTCCTCTAGGAACATTAAGTTGAAGGTTCTATCTTGGAAACTGGGTCCCAGGTTTATCGGTCCTTATAATATTGTAGCCATAGTCAATCCCGTAGCATTCCGCCTTGCTTTGCCACCTACCTTTAGGTACCATAATGTGTTTCATCGATCTCTCCTTAAAAAATACACTGCATCTTCTGTACCATCATTGCTACCACCATCTCCTGTCATTGTGGATGGAAACTTAGAATATCAGATAGCAAAAATCATGGATTATTGCTTAGTTCATTCTTGCTTCAGTAGGAAAGGGATACGGTCCTGAAGAGAGGATGTGGGTAGCAGCATCTGATGTCCTTGCAGCCAGAGTAATCAGGTTTTTTCATGTGGCACATCCTTATAAACCCAGTCCCGAGGTTCCGGAGGTCCCTCGTAGAAGGGGGTACTATCACAGGAAAGATAGGGTCCAGATATAAGAGTGTGGTTGACAAAAGACGTTTGGTGGGTCCGGACCTGTGTGTTGGTGACTTGGTGTCGTTGTCTTCTAGGAACATTAAGTTGAAGGTTCTATCTTGGAAACTGGGTCCCAGGTTTATCGGTCCTTATAATATTGTAGCCATAGTCAATCCCGTAGCATTCCGCCTTGCTTTGCCACCTACCTTTAGGTACCATAATGTGTTTCATCGATCTCTCCTTAAAAAATACACTGCATCTTCTGTACCATCATTGCTACCACCATCTCCTGTCATTGTGGATGGAAACTTAGAATATCAGATAGCAAAAATCATGGATTCTCGCTTAGTTCATTCTTGCTTCAGTAGGAAAGGGATACGGTCCTGAAGAGAGGATGTGCGTAGCAGCATCTGATGTCCTTGCAGCCAGAGTAATCAGGTTTTTTCACGTGGCACACCCTGATAAACCCAGTCCCGAGGTTCCGGAGGTCCCTCGTAGAAGGGGGTACTATCACAGGGTTACCGTGACAGAGAGGAGCCAGGACTCAGCGTCTGATTGCTCCTTCTCCTGTACTGAAAAGAAGCACTTCATCTTCTTTTTAACCCCTTAGCGACAGAGCCAGTTTGCAGCTTAATGACCAGGCCAATTTTTACAATTCTGACCACTGTCCCATTATGAGATTATAACTCTGGAACGCTTTAATGGATCCCGCTGATTCTGAGACTGTTTTTTCGTGACATATTGTACTTCATGTTAGTGGTAAAATTTCTTCGATAAGACTTGTGTTTATTTATGAAAAAACGGAAATATGGCGAAAATTTAGAAAATTTTGCAATTTTAAAACTTTAAATTTTTATGCCACAGACAAAATCAGAGACATGTGTCACAAAAATTTCTTAATAAATAACATTTCCCACATGTCTACTTTACATCACCACAATTTTGGAAGCAAATTTTTTTTTCTCTTAGGAAGTTATAAGGGTTAAAAGTTGACCAGCGATTTCTCATTTTTACAACAAAATTTACAAAACCATTTTTTTTAGGGACTACATCATATTTAAAGTCATTTTGAGGGGTGTACATGACAGAAAATACCCAAAAGTGGCACCATTCTAAAAACTAGACCCCTCAAGGGCTCAAAACCACATTCAAGAACTTTGTTAACCCTTTAAGTGCTTCACAAGAACTAAAGTAATGTGGAAGGAAAAAATTAACATTTAACTTTTTTTTGCAAAAAATTTACTTCAGAACCAATTTTTTTTTATTTTCACAAGTGTTAAAAGAGAAAATCAACCACAAAATTTGTTGTACAATTTCTCCTGAATACGCCGATACCCCATATGTGGGGATAAACCACTTTTTCAGCACACGGCAGAGCTTGCAAGGGATGAAGCGCCGTTTGACTTTTTCAACGCAGAATTGGCTGGAATTGAGATCAGATGCCATGTTGCGTTCGGAGAGCCCTTAATATGCCTAAACAGTGGAAACCTCCAACAAGTGACTCCATTTTGGAAACTAGACCCCCCAAGGAACTTATCTAGATGTGTGGTGAGCACTTTGATCCTTCAAGTGCTTCACAGAAGTTTATAACGTAGAGCCATGAAAATAAGAAATCCATTTTTTTCCACAAAAATTATCTTTTTGCCCCCAAATTTTTATTTTTACAAGGGTAACAGAAGAAATCATACCCCCACAGTTAACCTTGATGACATCACTGATAGTCACTGATGCTGTGCTCGCAGCAACTCATTCACCAATTATTTATTTAAATAATTTACAAAAGCAGCATGTGCACCCATCTATTCTGATGGGAGTAATAGTCCCAACAGCCGCTGCATGCTGTCATTGTTCTCACTTGAATATAACTCATCATTCTCCCCTGCTCGCGCAGATTGCCGGCAGAGTAGGGGAGACTGATGAGAGTCGTCTTCAGTACCCAGCACCGGGGAACATCGCTTACTGTACCGCTTCTTCCCTGGCACCGGTGTGTTTCACACGGATGGCATCCATGTGTGCCATCTGTGTGTACGTGTGCGGGACGTTTTGCGGCCCATGCACCTGGTAAAAAACAGACATCTCAGCTTGTTTTGCCCACAGACACAAGGTCTTTGGAAACATACTTACATGTCCACAGACCCATTCACTTGAATGGATCTATGTGTGTAAGTGTCTCTGGTATGTGTGAAAACTGGCACCACACATACCGGAGACACAGACGTGTGAAAGAGGCCTAATGGTTAATGACTACAGTAATGTTTCACCAAATGATTCTATAAGCTCAGCGTTTAGTTGACCTCTATCCTTAAAATAAATAAAGCATCTCAGTTTTCTAGTATCATGTGGCTGCTAGGTTTATTGTACCGACATTAAAGCATTGCATGTAATGCGGATTTCCATTACTTAGAAGCCCAACATGGCTTTTCAGTCTACAAAGAGGTGAATGATCACATCACATGTCAGAGCGAGACATAATCTGTAATA
This sequence comes from Dendrobates tinctorius, assembly GCF_039654945.1. NCBI lineage: Eukaryota > Metazoa > Chordata > Amphibia > Anura > Dendrobatidae > Dendrobates > Dendrobates tinctorius. Next base: position 24,563,515 of record NW_027361825.1, on the reverse strand, counting down.
TTGCTTTGTTACGGATTAGATCACTGATGTCCAGCACCATCTCAAAAACATTGAATCATTTATTGATTCTCCTAATATTTCCTTTACTTTTTTGTGCATTTAGTTAAAAAAGGAACTTAGGGAGCGAGGTCCAATTACATACAGATGGGCTTTGTTATTTTGAAGAATTTTTCTGGGTTTGTTTCTAAACTTGATCTAAATATGCTCAACTTTTAGGAAAGGTTGGGTCCATGACAGACACAGACAAAAGAGGGTCCCTGTGCAAAAATGTTTTATAGGCATTACGTGCACGCCACTAGGTTCAGATAGGGGCGGAACAAGTCTCATGAATTCTTTGGAACTTTTGGGGAACCGTTACTCAGGGTGACCATGTACTGCAGCTTCCTCAGGCATGAAATGGATCCACTTGCTCACACAGATACAACTAATAGAGTCCTAATGAACATGAACAGTGTAGTTTAATGTCACAGCACATTCAGTACAATTCAAGTATCTTAAGCACAGGCTTTATAACAGTACAGCTGTTTCTTAGAGACACATTGACTAAAGGCCCCATCTCACATAGCAAGATCGCTAGCGAGATCACTAATGCGTCACCGATTTTGTGATGCAACAGCGATCTCGCCTGCAATCTCACTACATGTGACACGCAGCAGCGACCGGCCCCCCTGCTGGATATCACTGAGGAATGTCCTGGGCCATTTTTTCATCGTCGGCGTCCCGCTGGCCAGCGGGCATCGCTGTGTTTGATCGCTGCATCATTTCTGCGACGCTGAAGAGATCTGCCTGTTTGGCAGCTTACTAGCGATCATTTAGGGACGCACCAGCGATCTTTACCAGGTCGTATCGTTGTCGGGATCACTGGTGCGTCACTAAGTGAAACGGGACCCTAACTGTCTCTTTTGTTAGCACAGTTCAGCACAGAAGACTCTTTACAAAGGCACAGCTGTACACAGCATTTCTACTAGCACAGTGAGATGGAGGGGGGAGGGTTTGCTGAGGGAGATTATCCCTGTAATACAACTTCTTATCTACTTATCTTCCTGCTTCTGATAGACTTTCTCCAGTAGCAGTATAGGGGCAGCTCAGCTCCGCTCTGTAATGGAATCATGTGTCCCTATGGTTCACTTGCCTGAACATATTTTAGAGACATATCATACACAACTCATCCCTTTTGGCTGCTTCCAGAATGTAAACAAGTTTCCCATAATCCCCCTGGGGCTCTGCTAGCAACTCCCTGTCTCCTGTGACTGTGTTAACCCCTCTAGTTGCTGTATGCTTTTGAAGCAACAGCAGTTAGCACTATTTTTGCATGTCACACTCTTCCCTCCTTTTTAAATGTCATCCTCGACTTTTGCCTCAATTGATTGATCTGACCAATTCTAAGACAGTGATGGAAGTCATGTCATTTCATATACATATTGGCATAACATTCATAAATATTAATAACAATCTATTCTTACGACCTTTTACTTGTCGGACTCCTGTAAGAAATAAACAATTAAGACAAACAGCATCTCTTCAGCTGGGGCTTTTTGTACGTCTTCAACCAGGTCTCTCTCTCACTAGGCCTTAACAGTTCTTTGTTTCTACACAGTCTTTTATGGAAAATCAAAAGGTGAAAACAAGTCTTTCCTCCAGGCAACATCTTCAATACTGCCTCTCGGTGGTGAATACCACTCAAGTGGGCTTACCTGGTCCATATGCAGGGATACCTGTCTCCTATTGACAGTCCTTGGCACTTGACTTGGTACACCAAGTATCTCATACGTCAGCATCACGGGCCTCCTCACTTCTCGAGTCGACATCCTTTTATTGGGTTGTTCCTCAGACACCACAGGTTCTTCGGTTGCAGGAGTTTCTTCCGCCACTTTCATATCTCGTACTTCCTCAGATGCTCTTGGAACTGCCTCTGTAAGTTCTTGTACTTCTCCTGAATCATCTGGTTCTGCATGGTCTGATAATACCGCTTCTGTGTTGATCGATCTCTGCAGTGTTCGATTATCAGAACTGAATTGGACTTCATCTGTACTCCTTGGTAAAAACTCTGGAGCATCTAGACTTAGATCACTCTACTGAGGATAGTACATCCCTCTCCTTGCCAGTCAGTGAGATACAGCAATGTGCTCTTCTTCATCGGAACTCTCAAGGTCACTATCCACCTCTAGAGCTTAAGTCTGGGGTAGTCCGGTAGTCGATCTCTAACTATGTCGGTCGACTTCTGGGGAGACTTTTTGTGGTGGGAGATAATCACAGGGTAATAGTAAATTCTGATAGACTATTCTGGTTTTCTTGTCCCCTGTTTCCAATCGGATTTCATACACTGGACTGTCATCAGCTTTCCTCTTTTCGACCACATACACCTTGTCTTCCCAGTACGAATGAAGATTTCCTGGACCACCTTTTTCACGTATGTTCTTGACTAGCACCCGACTTCCCGGTGTTAATTCTGCTCCATAACATTTCCGATCATAGTACTCCTTACTCTTGTTCTGCCCTTCAGTAGCCATTCAGGAGGCTATGTTGTATGCCTCTGTCATCCGTTCCTTCCATTTCTGTACTCCGTATATGTTCTGTAAGTCTCTTACACCGTAGTGTTGAACATGATGTCGATTGGCAGTCTTGGCGATTGTCCATACAATAGAAAGAAAGGTGAATAACCCATCGCCTCGCTCTTCGTACAGTTATATGCATGTACCACTTTTGACAGAGAACTCTTCCAATCTTTCTTCTCGACAGCTGTTAAAGTTCGCAGCATTGACAATAATGTCTAGTTAAAACATTCCACTTGTCCATTACCCTCTGGGTGATAGGGTGTTGCGTGGTATCTCTGAATTCTACAGTACTTTCCTAATCTGGCCAAGAGCTGGTTCTCAAATTCTCTTCCTTGGTCATGGTGTAACCTCATAGGGAACCCAAACTTCAAAGCAAAATCATTGAAGATCTTCTCTGCCGCTGTTCGACCAGATTTATTAGTGGTGGCATATGCTTGAGCAAAATGAGAAAAATGGTTCATCACCACCAGGATGTATTCGTAACCTCCCTTGCACGTCTCGAGATGTAAAAAGTCTATTGAGACCATCTCAAATAGATACGAGGTCTGGATGTTGCCCATAGGTGCCCGGGTTGATATATTGGGTTGTTTATCTTTCAGACACCCACACTCCCTGGTCACATACCTCTCAATATCTCTCTGCATGTACGGCCAGAAGAAACGATCATGGATCAAGTTTGATGTTCTTTCTACTCCCAGGTGTCCCATGTTTTCATGGAGTTCTTTGAAGACCAACCTATGGTACCCTCTGGGTAACACCAACTCCTGCTTTTGTCCTCCTTAACGATACAGGATACCATCTTCACTGAGGTAGAGCTTCGTCCATTCTTTAACTAAAACCAATACTGCTGGTGACTAATTATCTCTCTCTCAATTACTTGGAAAATGATTTTGGTCCACATCAGGAAGTACTCTGCCAATTATCTGATCTTCCTGTTCTGCTCTACGGATTGTTCCTTTTGGTAGTTGTTGAATGGACAGGGGGTGATCTCGGTCTTTCGCATTTATGGTGGTTTCCACCGTCAACGGACACCACAATGGTGTGTCTTCCTCTTGATGAGCTTGTATTGCTTGGGTAGTGCTCTTAATAGCTTCCAGAATGACTTCCTCTGAGCATTCTTGCATGCACTCCTCAGGCTCTAGTGGCATTTTCGACAAACCATCAGCATCGGCATTGCATTTCCCTGGCCTGTACTTAATACTGAAATTAAAGTTAGCTAGTTCAGCTAACCATCTCTGACCCGTTTCATTAAGTTTGGCTGTAGTGAGAGCATAGGTCAAGGTTATTGACCGTGTAAACCTCAAACTCTTTGCTGTAATAGAGATCATCTCTAAATTGTTCACAGATAGTCCATTTCAATGCCAAGAATTCCAATTTTCCAGAATGTAGATGGTAATTTCTCTCGGCGTTTGTCAATGTTCTGGAGCCGTAACCATTGACTCTCAATTTCCCATCTTGATGCTGATACAGGGCAGTTCCCAGTCCAACTTGAGAAGCATCACAATGAAGAACAAATGGTAAGTTGAAATCAGGATATCCCAATATGGGTGGTTTTACCAGGTAATCCACTAGTTGTTCCAATACCTCCTGGTGGTGTGATGTCTAGTCAATGGGCTGCTGGGATGAAACCGCGTTGTTTCTTTTAAGTTCGGTACTGCCCACGTTCTTCTTTTTTTTCCATGGGTGTTGTTGACTCTGTCATCCCCCCCAAGAGGAGATATAGTGGAGCAGCAATCCTGGAGAAGTTCGTGATATAAGTATGATAGTAGGAGAGGAATCCTTTGATCTGCCTCACCTCCCCGACAGTAGAAGGCCGCTTATCTTTTAAGGCCAGTACCGGAGCGATTTCTGCTGGGTCCATGGAATATCCTTCTCTGGACACAATTTTCCCTAGAAATCGAACTTGCCTTTTCAACAGTTCACACTTCTTTGGGGTCAACTTAACTCCTTGTTGGTACCGCTGAAGAACAGTCCTCACGTGTTCAACATGCTCTCGGAAGGTTTTGTTGTGTACCACATTATCATCCAAGTATGGCTGACAGATATCGTCCCTCAATCCTTCTAAACATGTTTCCATGCTCCTCTAGAATTCTGCTGGAGCTGAACTGAGCTGAAATGGTATGCGGATCCACTCATATAATCCCCATGGTGTGATGAATGCTGTCAAGGGTCTACTGGACTCCTCGACAAACCCTTGGTGATATGCCTTACCCCGATCGAGGACAGAGAACCAGGTACTTCCTGATAGGCTATCCAGTATATCTTGGATCTTTGGTATCGGCTGTCGATCAGGTACTGACTTTTGGTTTAGTTCCTGGTAATCACAGCAGAGTCTCAACGTACCGTCCTTCTTCCTAACACAGACAATAGGAGACGAATAAGACGATTTTGAATTTTGGACCCAACCTCTGTTGATTAGATCTTGTAAATATTCTTTCACTTCACAGTGTAATGGTTTTGGCACCGACATGTAACTTTTGGTTACTGGGGTTGTGTCTTTCAAATGAGTTTCCAACTGCAACAACAGAATACAGCCTATATCAGAGTCATCTTTAGAGAATGAATGACGCACTTCTCTCAGCATCTGTTTTGCCACCGCTAGATCTTCAGCACACAAGTGTTCTAGGGGTACCGGGGATCCCAGGATCCAGAGGTGGGTCATGCAATTTCCTCCCCTGGGCAACTCCTGTTCTTTGGTGAGGGGACTGAATTCACGGTAGAGCACTGGGCATGTCTCACAGCGGCTGGATATACCGCTATGATGGTTTCGATGAGACCTAACAAAGTCTTTGGATCCAGTCTAATTTCATGTTTTGTGGTATTCATCACCAGCACTGTCACTCAGGCAAACCCACTAGTAGGAATCATAAGCACAGTCTCACCTTGAACTAGGCCTTCTGGCAATTCAGAGGAGTCTTTTGGCATGAACAGCCTCTTCTGGACATTTCTTTCCGGTTCCACCCGGACTCCACACCTCACTCCCACCATCTGGTTTGCAGGGATAATGGTTGGGTGCAGGCCTACCTTGACTTCTTTCATGTCCATTGTATTCTGTGCTTTCTTTATTCTATAAATCATGTTTTCTGCCACAGCGTTGGGTAAGGCAAACAATGTGGCAATTACATCCACCATCAGTGTCCCTGACTTGTGTTTCATGATGACCTCACTGATTACATTATAACCCAGGATAGGATCCTGTGCCATGTTCTGATTACTTTCACAAGAAAATGTACCAAAAGCTTGATGGTGTTGCTGTTATTCATGGCTCTGAGTTGGAAAGTCACTTCCACCCAGCCTACGAATGGAATTTCGGTCTGGTTGATGGCTTTGCCGTGGAGTTCCACTGGTCCTAAGAGCTCCTTTAGCAACCGAAGGCAGGTATTTGGCAGGTGGCATCTTTTCCATTCTTCATTTAAAAGGCTCGCTTGGGCTCCTGTGTCCCACAGAGCTTTTACCAGGATTCCATCTAGCTGGCACTGTATGTAGCACCTTTCACCAATTAGGCTAATGAGGCTAACTTTACTGACCAAGGAATTTTCCTCCCAGGAGTATGACGCTAGACCTACGAACTGGGCATTAAGTAACTGATGCCCCTGTATCTCTTGCAGCTGTTGTAGATGGGAATACACTTGGGGATAGTGCTGACGCAGCTGTTTTATCTCATGCACTGTTCTGGGGGTTGGTGGGATTTGGACTTGCTTCTGGGGCCTTCTCTGTGTCACGGTTACCAGTCACCCCGCACTGGCAACCTCCTGTCTTTAAACCCAAACGACTGTGACCATTGGCATTCCTCACCATATCTTAAACAGTGAACACAAACTGCACTCTGATTTGATGAACGGCATGCCTCACAAGCCGGGTATCTTCTGTTTTGAAACCCACTGCTGGATCTGAGAGATACAGAGTCTGGCCTGGAACGAATCACCTCTTTCACCTCCATCAGCTCAGCTCGCAGTTCTCCTATTACTTCTTCCCTGGCAACTCTGGCTGTCCTCCCTTTTGTTGGTGGTTTAAGGTCCACTCTCTGCGGTGGTACTGGAGGGTCCTCATCATGATCTTTGGACTGGCAACCGGGGGTCTCCAACTTCAGCTGACTCATTTTGGTGGTTTTAGAAGCAGAGCCTTTCTTTAACTTCTGTTCGCTCTCTGATTCCAAACTAACTGTCTCATTCATTTTTTCAATTAGGACTTCGTCCAGAATGCCAGGATCTTCTAGGTACTGTTTTAGCTATAACTTAATATCTTTGCTGATTAAGCCCGTTCCCAATGATCTCAAGAACTTCTTCTGGACTACACCAGCATCAAACTTCTCCTCCGCCCCCTACATCTCTACATGGGAACAACAGTCTATCCTTAAGTTCATTCGCTCTGAACAAGAAAATTTGGGCTGATTCAGTAGTGTTCTGTGAGATATTAATGAGTCAGTGGAACAATTCTGAAGGACTCTCTCCTTATACTGCCCTTTTAAAATCATCTTCAACTGTGGTAGGGTCAATTGACTTTTCATCTCTAGCATACTGCAGAGGTTCAGTCCTGGGCTGATAGCTTTCACTACCCCCTCAGTGATCTCATCTGGCTGGAAGCATTTCAATAATCCTGCATCGATCTGGTCCAACAAGTTCATATAAGACAGTTTTCTTTCTGCTCACACTCTCCAATCTGTCCCAGGATCTTGAACTCTTTCCTTATGGTGATTTGAAGTGTTGAAGAGTACTGTTTTCCTAATTTATCAAGCCCAAACAGGTTAAAGGTTCTGTCAGAGTCTGTCACACGTTCAGAGGGTTGGGTATATTTCTGCAGGGCTGTTGTTAAGGCTTTGAATTGTTCTTTCTATTCTTGTAGAGTTCTGTCTGCGGAGGGAGATTACCGCTCTTGGTAATTGGTGCCGCCCCTCCATCTTCCAACTTCAACCCAGTTAGAAACTGTGTTAGCTCCTGCAGGAATGTCCTCATGACATCTTCAGCTTCTTTCTCCCCAGCTCATCCATCTGTGCATTAATGGCGGCTACAAGTTGTCCGCAGGAGCGAGCTTTAGAGATTTGTTCTTCTGACATCTTTATATGTTCTGTCACTGCTCTCTTCCCTGGCAAACATAGATTTTTTCAGGGAATGGGTGATGTTGTCGGCGACATGCTGGTGTAGCGCAGGCACAGCTTTCTTTAAGAGGTAATGGTGTCTGAGCAACTGATACTGAGTGACTGTGATGGTCATCAGCATTCAGAAACCGTTTGTATCCACCAGACGGAAAAGCAGCATTTCTCTGGCCAACAGATTGGAAATTATGGAGTTCAAGCTCTTAGCTTTGCCATGTGTAGGACAAAACATTTTTTTATGTAATCACAACTGCGGGACCGAGGGCCAGTTGCTGTGCTGAGAGGGCAGATTACGGACAACAGGACAAACTACTGGATTGTGAGTAAGGTGCAGGCGGAGATGTTAGGGTGGATTGAGAAAGATGTGTTGTGCTAGGTGACACAAAAGTAGCAGTCATGTCTACTTCCATAACAGCTGACCAGCTCTCACTCACCCTGACTGTGGTAGGTAAACAATTATAGTTTCTGTGGCTGGAGACCTGCATGTGAACACTTGGAATTGTGACGGAGGAGGAAGAGGCAGCACATGGAGTTGATGGGACGGCTAGTGGTTGGCGAGACCCGCTAATCTGCATTTTAGCGCAGATAGATTCCCACACTAAGGCATGTTGATCATGCATGTGGCGGTTCATGTATGTAGTTGTCAAATTATTGCAATTTTTGCCTTTACTGAGTTTTTTTTGCTAATTTGAGAGATAACGTGTGTTGAGTCATCCTAGTTTGGTCTCAAAAAACACCCAGGCTAGGCAAAACTTGCCACCGCTGCGAACTTCAAACTCATGACCAGTGCTGGCCACAGCCAGAGTTGGGGCTGAGGATGCAGTGCTTGTCGTGGTTGTGTCACGTGTGTCTGTGTGGGAAGCCACAATGTAACCTCCTCATCTTCCTCCTCCTCCACCGCATTTGCTGAGCTACTCCTCTGCATACCTCTGAATTAACACCAAGTGGGATCTACAACCTCATTGTCATCCTCCCTGTTCTCACACTCCTCACCATGAGTGTCACCCTCCTTCTCTTCCTGCCCTGACACCACAGTACAGCCAGCGTGCACCTCTAGTATCTGAGTCTCATCAGGATCTCCTCCACCCTTTGTGGTTAACACCTGGTGACAAGGGTCTGGATCCTACTTGGACCCTGCTTCAATGAAATGTGTGAATAGCTCTTCAGAATGGCCCATCTGAGGTTCCCCACAGTCAGTTGACTGTTATAGAGAAATTGAATCTAGAGAAAAATAAGGACCATCTGGCTTGTCTAGGAGTTAGCTGTATAGCTGATTCAATGTAAGCTAAATTCTTATGGTCTGTGAATACAGTGATTTGATGAGCTGCCCCCTCAAATAAAAAAAAACTACATTCCTCAAAGGCTAGTTTAACTGCAAGTAACTCATGATTCACAGCATCATCAAAAATATTTTTTTTTCAGAAAATTTATTCAAGAAAAATGCATGTCGACAAAAATTAGGTAGGGTTTTGGGCCCCTGAGGTAAAATGGCCCCTATCTCGACCTCTAAAAGCATCCACCTCCACAATGAATGGTTGCTGAGGACTGGGTTGGATTCAGGAGTACACATAAAACACCTCTTCAATATTTCAAAAGCCTCAATAGCATCCGGTGACTAAACCTTGAGATTTGCCCCTTTACATGTGAGGCCAGTAAAAGGTTTAACAATCTGGGAAAACCTCTTAATGAATTTAATATGATAGTTGGTGAATCCTAGAAAACGTCGCAATGCTTTCAGGTCACTAGTTTTAACCCAATCTATTATAGCTTGCATCTTCCCAGGATCCATTTTAAAGCCATCAGCCAATAAAATGTATCCCAGAAATGAAAACCTCCTGGACAGAAAAAATATATTTCTCAATTTTTGCAAAGAATTTTCCCTCAATCTATGTAATACTACACAGACATGTTCTTCATGAGAGTCCAAATAAAATATAATCAAGGAAAATAGCAACACATCTCCCAAAGCAATCAGAAAATACATCATTCATAAAGTTTTGAATTACTGCTAGTGCATTGGTTAACCCAAAAGTCATAAGATTTTCGAATAAACCCTCCGATGTTAAAAATGCTGTTTTCCACTCATCACCCTACTTGATGCGTATCAAATTGGAAGCCCCTCTAAGGTCAAATTTAAAAAAAACATTTAGCTCTAGTAAGCTGATTATAAAGGTCAAGGATGAGTAGAAGTAGATACTGTATGTATTCTTATCCGTGATTTTGTTCATTTCTCGAAAATCGAGGCAAGGACGGTGACCCCCATCTTTTTTTTTGCAATGAAAAATCCAGCAACCACTGGGAAGGAGGAAGGACGGATATGACCATTCTGTAAACCTTCATTCACATAATTTTTCATGGCGGTAAGTTCAGGCTCAGATAAATTGTAAAGGCAAGCTTTAGGTAATTTGGCATCAGGAACAAGATCAATAGCATAATCATAAGCCCGATGGGGAGATAACATATCTGCCTCTTTTACCGAAAACATATCCCTGAAGTCAGACCCTCCAGACTTGCAGAGCATACTGGTACAGAACTTATACATTTCTTATGACAATTGGAGCCCAACTTCACAATATCCTTCTGACACCAATCAATAACAGGAACGTGAGGGAGCAACCAAGGAAGCCCCAGTATCAACCCAGCAGGTGCAGTAGTAAAAAAAAAAATGTTTGGTACACTGCCGATTTTGCAAGTTTTCACACCTACAAAGAATGGAGAGGTCTGTAATTTTTATTGCAGGTATACTACAATTGTGAGAGACAGAATCTTAAAAAAATCCAGAAAATCATAGTGTATGATTTTTACATATTTAATTGGCATTTTATTGAATGAAATGTGTTTGATTCAATAGAAAAACAGAACTTAATATTTGGTACAGAAACCTTTGTTTGCAGTTATAGAGGTCAGACGTTTCTTGCAGTTCTCAACCAAGTTTTCACACACTGCAGAAGGGATTTTGGCCAAGTCCTCCATACACATCTTCTCCAGATCTTTCAGGTTTCTAGGCTGTTTCTGGGAAACATTGAGTTTCAGCTCCCTCCAAAGATTTTCTATTGAGTTCAGGTCTGGAGCATGGCTAGGCCAACCCAGGACCTTGAAATGCTTCTTACAGAGCCACTCCTTAGTTGCCCTGGCTGTGTGTTTCAGGTCATTGTCATGCTGTAAGACTCAGGCATGACCCATCTTCAATGATCTTACTGAAGGAAGGATGTTGTTGGCTAAAATCTTGTGATACATGACCCCATCCACCTTCCCTTCAATACGGTGCAGTTGTCTTGTCCCGTTTGCAGAAAACCACCCCCAAAGTATGATATTTCCACACCATGCTACACTATTGGGACGGTGGTCTTGGGGTTGTACTCATCCCTTTTCTTCCTTCAAACACGTTGAGTGGAATTGATACCAAAAAGTTCTAGTTAGGTCTCATATGACCACGTGACCTTCTCCCATGCCTCCTGTGGATCATCCAGATGGTCATTGGTGAACTTCAAATGGGCCTGGACACGTGTTGACGTGAGCAAGGGACCTTGCTTGCCTTGCAGGTGTTTAATCCATGAAACATAGTGTGTTATTAACTAGTTATTCCATTTCAAGCAAACCAACCAATGCAATTTTCTTCTATATTTTTAATTCTTTTGATATTTTGCTTTCTGGTAATAGAAGAAAACAAATTATATATACTTTAATTTTTTTTAATTAATTTTCAAAGTTTAGAAAAAATGCTAATTTCTGTGTTGCATGTCTTTATGTTTCTCCTCATAACTCAGGCCTGAAACAAGATAGAGAAATCGAAAAAACACCATTCCACTCAGAACAGTACAGGTTTTCACATGATATATCACAAGAGTATCTTTGTTAATATTTTACACTTGAGACAAATTATTAGATAAATGTATAGTGGATAGAGTAAAAGGTTTTTACAATAGTGATAATGTGAGACAAATTATACTTGGCAAGAAAGACTGTGTTTGTCTATGAAAATGGACATTAAGAAAACTCATGTCGAAAAGCGTCTGGATCTTGACAGTTTTATAGTCCAATGATTTTTTTTTATTCAGCTTCTGTGAAAATAGGATGTTCAAAATTTTCTGACCTCCAGCCTAAGTATCGTGTCCTGGCTGGTGGTGGTGGTGGTGCACACTCAGTATGCGTGTATACAGCACACCAGAACGCTGAGCTTATGATTGAAGGAGGTAAGCTGAAAGATATTCAGATTGGTGAGTCCAACCTTGGTTATTGCAAAGTATGTATCTGGAATAAAGTGGCCAGAAAAGAGTTCAATCTGTTAACTAATTATTTTAAAAATGTCCTTCAAGAAAAAATGTTACATTATTTCAAAGAGGCTATGGTAGATAGTATAACTTATAAACAGTGGATATCTGTGACAGATGGACTTTTGACACTGTTTCTAAAAGTGCAGAAGACTTTGTAGAACGCTTTCGTGACCAGCTGATAGTCCGAAACCCAAAAGTAAATTTCAATTAACCTCCCAACACTCACGTTGCATCATTTGCCTCCCTGAAATGATACCTGATGCTCATTTCAGGGTCTGGTCCCTGCTCTGTCTCTCTCTTGCAGTGACTCCCCCAGCACCCTGTGTGATGAGACGAGCGTCCGGTTGGTTGTCTGCTCAGCTGAATTGTAATAAGCAGGCAGCAGAGCTATTTCACTATACTCGGTGTGTAAGGGCCAAGATGAGACAGCAGGTACCTCTGTGCCAGGTCCGGAAATAGAGAGGCTGCATCCACTGTTCCTGGGGGAAAGCATTAGTAAGGCGGACCTTCCCCTGCTGCCTAAGGGAAGCGCTAGTGAGGCGCACCTTCCTGCTGACCGAGGTGGGAAGGAAAAAGAGGAAAAAGAAGCAAGAGCAGCAGAGCAATTTTGTGGAAAACGGAGGGCAAAGCGCAGTCAGGTGAGTGGTGCGCTTCACTCCCCATCCCTACACAAAGTACCGGCGCTGCGACAGGCCATGCTGCAGCAGACCAGAAGGACAGGGACTGCTGCATGGAGGGAAGCAGTGTGCCCAGCAGCAATCAAGAGATAGGGACCGCTGCAGAGTGTGCAGAGCCAGGTGTGTGCCACAGCAGCCAGGAAGAGAAGTGCTCCATCCCGGGAGCATCAACATTACACAGGCCTGCGTCCGTACAGCAACCCCGCCGCCAGCAGCTGGGACCAGAGAGCAAGAGGGATGTGAAGTGTGTGGCCGGTGGCTAATCAAGAGAAAGGCGCCGCACGCTAAGTGTCCGTGAGTACTGCCCACACGCCACATAGGAGGGACCGCATAAGAGACTGACACTTGTGGCCTGACTTTGATAGCAAATATTTGCTCAGACACTTGTGACCTGACTTCAACTGGAATATAGTTGCAGAGCCTCGTTGGGCTCATACAGGATTGTGGCTCGTACCCTTGTTAGTCACTGCAGCATATGGGCTAGGGGCAGGGGAAAGTACTGGAGACCGACCACTGTCACCAGAAGACGGGGTATTGTTGTTTACCGGGACCCTATCGGAAAGTACATTGCGAAAGCCGTTGTCGGTGCTATCCATTTCATGGACTTAGGAACCAATGACTTTCAACGGAACCGCAGTGATTTGTACCGTTGTGCTTCAACTCACTAGATCCTTTTTCCATTTAAACTGTTTAATCCCTTGTTTAACCCATTACCTCCCTGCATAGAGTATTCCCCTGTAAATAAACCTGTTAACCGTTGCTCTGCCTTCAGTCCGTCACTACATTCCTACATCCCGTGTTCCTACGATTTTTACAGGTATACAGAAGGATTAGTACTATACCTGAAGGTGATGTCATTGGTCTCTGTCGGGCATAGTGACTCCGCTCTGCTGCTGGTTTATTGCTATTCATCTAAGCAGTCAGCAGACCGAATGCTGTACTCATTGCACAGGGCACTGGGGGAGACTGTGCACAGAGGAGACACTGCACAATGGAGACACCGCAGGGACTAGCCCTTGACACGAGCATCACTAATGACTCTTTGTTTCAGGGCAGCAAAAAAACAAGAGGAGTGTAGGGATATCTTAGCCCCCCTTCCCCAATGACACTTTGGTCATGGTTGAAAAGGGAGAGACAGCAGTTTATGCTAGCAGATGACGATTTGTTTGAGTATCCTAACATGCACTGGGGATTCTGAAATTAATCATCATAGAGATTGGATAATATGGCCAGAACCCTTAATTGCAGTACAGAGTGAATGGTGGGGAATTTTACCATGACTTAAATTACAAAAGCGCTTAGTTTTTAAAGATTTATTCATTGAACTTTACTTTTGGGTTTCGGACTAACCCTTTAACCCAGGGATCCTCAAACTACGGCCCGCGGGCCACATGCGGCCCGCGAAGGACTTTTATCCGGCCCCTGGCCAGGCTGACATTAAGCGCACTGATTGCACCGCCCTCACTGCCGTGGTGAACCAATCAGCGCTGCAGCCGTGATGAACCAATCAGCGCTGCAGCTCACAAACACTGCCACCCCCCTGACACGCCCACTAAAGAACTAGACTGCAGAGTGAAAACTCGCGGGCGGGACGAGGCGCCGAGGAAAGGCGTTGTGAAGCCCTCAGTATGCAGCAGAGACCACACAGACGACGTGTTTGTCATCACGCCGCCTGCTCGGCCTAATGACGTCACGCCGCCTGTGCCGGAAGAAGACTGAGACGAGCGGGCGCCTCTTCAGAACAGCAGGGGACATAGGTGAGTACTGTTTTTTTTTTTTTTTCTTTTTAACTCCGGGTCCTATTGGGGACCTGTGCTGCAAAATGGGGACGTTTACATGCCTAGTAGGGACCTATGCTGCGTATTGGGGACCTGTGCTACCTATTGGGGACCTGTGCTGCCTATTGGGGACCTGTATCTGCCTATTGGGGACCTGTATCTGCCTATTGGGGACCTGTACCTGCCTATTGGGGACCTGTGCTGCCTATTGGGGACCTGTACCTGCCTATTGGGGACCTGTATCTGCCTATTGGAGACCTGTATCTGCCTATTGGGGACCTGTATCTGCCTATTGGGGACCTGTGCTACCTATTGGGGACCTGTATCTGCCTATTGGGGACCTGTGCTACCTATTGGGGACCTGTATCTGACTATTGGGGACCTGTATCTGCCTATTGGGGACCTGTATCTGCCTATTGGGGACCTGTATCTGCCTATTGGGGACCTGTGCTACCTATTGGGGACCTGTATCTGACTATTGGGGACCTGTACCTGCCTATTGGGGACCTGTACCTGCCTATTGGGGACCTGTACCTGCCTATTGGGGACCTGTATCTGCCTATTGGGGACCTGTATCTGCCTATTGGGGACCTGTGCTACCTATTGGGGACCTGTGCTACCTATTGGGGACCTGTATCTGACTATTGGGGACCTGTACCTGCCTATTGGGGACCTGTACCTGCCTATTGGGGACCTGTATCTGACTATTGGGGACCTGTATCTGCCTATTGGGGACCTGTATCTGCCTATTGGGGACCTGTATCTGCCTATTGGGGACCTGTGCTACCTATTGGGGACCTGTATCTGCCTATTGGGGACCTGTACCTGCCTATTGGGGACCTGTATCTGACTATTGGGGACCTGTATCTGCCTATTGGGGACCTGTATCTGCCTATTGGGGACCTGTGCTACCTATTGGGGACCTGTATCTGACTATTGGGGACCTGTATCTGCCTATTGGGGACCTGTATCTGCCTATTGGGGACCTGTGCTACCTATTGGGGACCTGTATCTGACTATTGGGGACCTGTACCTGCCTATTGGGGACCTGTACCTGCCTATTGGGGACCTGTACCTGCCTATTGGGGACCTGTATCTGCCTATTGGGGACCTGTATCTGCCTATTGGGGACCTGTGCTACCTATTGGGGACCTGTGCTACCTATTGGGGACCTGTATCTGACTATTGGGGACCTGTACCTGCCTATTGGGGACCTGTACCTGCCTATTGGGGACCTGTATCTGACTATTGGGGACCTGTATCTGCCTATTGGGGACCTGTATCTGCCTATTGGGGACCTGTGCTACCTATTGGGGACCTGTATCTGACTATTGGGGACCTGTACCTGCCTATTGGGGACCTGTATCTGACTATTGGGGACCTGTATCTGCCTATTGGGGACCTGTGCTACCTATTGGGGACCTGTATCTGCCTATTGGGGACCTGTATCTGCCTATTGGGGACCTGTACCTGCCTATTGGGGACCTGTATCTGACTATTGGGGACCTGTATCTGCCTATTGGGGACCTGTATCTGCCTATTGGGGACCTGTGCTACCTATTGGGGACCTGTTCCTGCCTATTGGGGACCTGTGCTGCCTATTGGGGACATTTACCTGCCTATTGGGGACCTGTGCTGCCTATTGGGGACATTTACCTGCCTATTGGGGACCTGTGCTGCCTATTGGGGACCTGTGCTGCCTATTGGGGACCTGTGCTGCCTATTGGGGACCTGTGCTGCCTATTGGGGACATTTACCTGCCTATTGGGGACATTTACCTGCCTGTTGGGGACCTGTTCCTGCCTATTGGGGACCTGTGCTGCCTATTGGGGACCTGTTCCTGCCTATTGGGGACCTGTGCTGCCTATTGGGGACATTTACCTGCCTATTGGGGACCTGTGCTGCCTATTGGGGACCTGTGCTACCTATTTGGGACCTGTGCTGCTTACTGGGGACATTTACCTGCCTTTTAGGGACCAATGCTGCCTCTTGGGGATTCTTGCACCACACTAGTCTGAGCCTGAGGTAAAAGTGGAGTTCCACCAATATGGGCACTGGTGAGGCTGCATTGATGGGCACTGATCAGGCTGCATTGATGGGCACTGATCAGGCTGCATTGATGGGCACTGATCAGGCTGCATTGATGGGCGCTGATCAGGCTGCATTGATGGGCGCTGATCAGGCTGCATTGATGGGCACTGATCAAGCTGCTTTGATGGGCACTGATCAGGCTGCATTGATGGGCAGTGCAGTCTGTATGTCTCTGTATGGGCAATTTTATTGCTGGTATATTGTTTTTGTAGCGCTGTATATATGTTGGTATTTTACTAATAGCAATTTTGAATCCCTAGGAAACAATGATATCAAGAAAGAGAAAAAATTGACTCGAAGTGTAGGATATTCGAAGAACCCAAAAGAATCGGTAAGTTTGATGATTTAACTTTACTTCTTCATTTTTAATATTGTATTTGTTCCTATTTTGTTTTATGATTTCTAAATAAGATATGTGCAGAGTGCCTACGAATTTGGTGCTAATTTTTTTTTAAACTATATTCCGGCCCACCAATGGTCCGAGAGACCGTGATCTGGCCCCCTGTTTAAAAAGTTTGAGGACCCCTGCTTTAACCCCTTTACTCCCAAGTGTGCCAGTGGTTAATGTACCGGGGGCGGTCCGTGACCACCCCTGACACATAGTGCCGGGTGTCAGCTGTGATAATCAGCTGACACCCGGCCGAGATCAGCTGCGCTCCCCCCGTGAGCGCCGCTGATCGCATGTGACGTAATATTCCATGCTTGGGACTTAGGTCCCAGGTCACATGGACGGAATATTACGTCCAATGTAGGAAAGGGGTTAAAAAACACACATTTACATTTATAGCTTGCCAATAGTCGAAGAACTACAATCACCTCAAAGAAAACATCAGACTGAACTAAATAACAAGCATAGACTGTACCGGTATGTCATCACAAGAAAGACTTTGGAGTGGAAGCTGGAATCTACTTTAGGGTTAGGAGGCCCGTGAAACGCCTTCCAGATCGGTCTAGCCTCTAGAGGCCATATTCATACCATATCTTAACACCAATGCAACTTTTCAACTGGAGTGAGAAAAATATTCCTAACATCCTGCTCATGCACTGTGCAAATCAGGACTACGACGAAGAGGAGAGTTTCTTAAAACAAGGTTACAGGAAGCAAAACCCATCGCAGGGACTCGTCAATACCACACTTTCATTCCATGTAGTGAAACAGGAATGTAAAATAGGATTTTTTTTTAATTAAGCAACAGTGAAGCCCATGAAGTGATTAAAGGTGGCATAAGATTGGCAATGGATGACATAACTGGTTATGTGACCTGTGAATATGATTGGCAATGGTGGCTGGCTAATGTACTCTCCATAGATTATGATAATGAAGAAGAAGAAGTGACTTTTCTACATCTTCAGGTCCATCACCGTCCTTTGTGTATACAAGTGACCCAGACATTTTAAAAGTAAACAAAAATCAAATATGAACCCCATAATAGCAGTAGATACACTGACACATTGTTAGTAAGAGGTTGCAGACAAGATTACATTTCACCCAGTAGAAGAGACAAATTGATGAGAAAAGGTCAGTGTAAAGACTTACTATTAACTGTTTGAAGTGAACCTGTCATCAGGATTGTGCACAGTAACCTACAGACAGTGTCAGGTCGGTGCTGTTATACTGATTACAATGATACATGGTGATAAATCCGTCTTGTGGTTGTTGTTTAACCCCTTTACCCCCAAGAGTGGTTTGCATGTTAATGACCAGGACAATTTTTGCAATTCTGACCACTGTAACCAAAAAACTTCAGAAAAAATATTGCTACGATCAAAAAGAAATCAAAAAAGCACACCAAGACAACACAACAATTTGAACCCCTAAAAAATACCTTTCAATTCAATAATTAAAAAACATTAGACAATCCTTAATACCAGGGGGTAAAGGACCTAGATCAGTACCCAGAGATGTAAAGAAAGCCCGACGTGTTTCCCCCTCTAAATTGTCGAGGGTTCATCAAGGGTCAAGCAAATGGGGTCTCATCACCCCCCGGCCGAAAGAACAGTGCAATGTGCGGTGTGTTCCATGCACATCTGACGCTATTATTTCAAGATTCCCGCGGCAGGCATGCAGCGTAATTTCCGGTCACATGTAACAAGATGAAGTCCACGTGGAGCGCAACATGCGCTCCACATACTGGAAGTGCCTCAGAATGGGGCGGACAAAGTGCCTCATGCGTTTCAAATCAAGGAAATGCACTCAAAACAACTCTACTTCTGGTCATATGATAGGGTGGAACGCAGCTTGCATTCCAAGAACCGGAAGTATAGCAGGCTGAGGGCAATAAGGAGCGAGAAATACGCTCCAAGTAGATTTTAATAAATATGATACTATATCAAAATAAAGAAAATACATTACCCCAAGTAATAGATAATTAGTGCCATCAGCAAGAGGAAGACAATACAAAATAATGTACCCAAGGTTAGATCTGCCATATAACATGTAATAATGAATACACACATATCCCATTCACTAAAGGTACTCCTAATGTAGGCCTTCATACCCTGAATAGTGCATGAATAAAAATCTTAGCCCCTTCAAAAAATACAATGAAACACATCTGTGTATCCTAACAAAAGAAAAGGAAAAATGGATAAATGTCTTATTGATAAATAATACTTGACAAAAATGTCAGTGCTCAAACAAGAGCCATATAAAAGTATGCTGGATCTGTCAGGAACCTCATTGTTATAGCTCCTTAAATTCAATTGTTCATTTAGGCCATTAGGACAGACAGACAGAATTAGACGATTATATAGTAGATTATGAAGATTATATAACTTACTATTCTTAGAGGCCTGTATTATTGAATAGTATCAAAAGGTTAATTTATTTCAGTTCTTCAAAACAAAAAGTGAAACTCATATATTATATAGAGTCATTACAAAGAGAGTGATCTATTTCAAGTGTTTATTTCTGTTAATGTTGATGATTATGGCGTACAGCCAATGAAAACCTAAAAGTCATTATCTCAGTAAATTAAAATACTTTATAACACCAGCTTTTTTTGAATGGCATTTTTTGTTTGTCCTCATTTATTTCCTGACAACCCAGCTCCCAAGCCAACCTTGTAGGAGTCCATTTGAATGACAAACTCCTTACTGAAGTCAGGTGCGACTAAGACGGGCTGTTTGCATAGGGCAAGCTTCAACTCCATGAACAGGTTACACCATTAAAAGACCACATGGCCATCAATGTTTTCGTGGCTTTAAGAAGGTCAGTTAGGGGTTCGGCTAACATGGCAAAGTTCAGGATAAATTCCCAATAATTTCTCACAATTCTCAGAAACGCTGTAACCTGTTTCTCGGAGACTGGTTGCATTCAATTTTCAATTGCCTCTACTTATTCACTTTCGGCATTATTTTGCTCCTTCCGACGGCATAGCCCAAGTATTTCATCTCTTCTTTCCCCATGGAGCACTTCTTTGGATTTATGGTAAACCCTTGTTCTGTCCCCACATGAGGTGAATGGAGGTGTAGTTGATTGGGGCTGGGAGAGATTCCTATCTTCCGTTTCCTCAATGCAGGGCAGACAGGACCATGTTGCTGTTCAGCGTCCAGAGAGATGATACACACAAGGGATTGTGAAGTTCAGACTTGTTTATTTGGAAATCTGGACATACAGCATACGATTGGTAATGCAGTAGTTCTCCAGGAATGCAGGTGTAACAACCAAGGTGGTACAGCAAAGTGTGAGCAACGAAGTGTGGTCGAAAAACTGATGCCTTTCACAGCTCGGTACAAGCATGTCTCTCCCGGGTGAAAGTGAAACTAAGAATGGCTGCAAAGAGGAAGAGAAGCCCTGAACCTTGACCTGGAAGTGAAAGGCATGTACAAGAATTAATTAGCTGCAGGCTGCCATACAGAAAAAAGACCAGCAGGCGGCAGCAGAGCAAATGCAGGACAATTATACAAAGAATGGTAATATAATACAATCTATATAAACCATATAATCATAACTTAGATGGAACAGCACACTCCCCTTCTGAAATTCCGTAAGGGATTTCACTATATTAATGTTTTGTTTTTGTTTTTAAATAAAGTTCAATAACCTAGAAAACAAACACAAATATGCATGCAATGCAATAATAACTTCAAAACGAGGTAGATGACAGACAGTTCCTGAGACAATCAAAAGATACCCATCTTCGGATCAGAGAAGCCGCACTAGGCCAAACTATCTCTGACCCAATAGTAATCCAATGGACGAAGTACTAGGGCAGTGTTCTGTTCATGGTTCATCCTACCGGAATGTCCTCAATTGGTAGTATCAATAAGAGCTCGTGGATTGGCCTCTGAAATGTCTTAGGCTCGCCTTTCCTAAGGACCTTACCGTCTTGACTAGGGAAAGTCTTTGTAACGATTCCCATAGGCCAGTCGATCCTTTCAGCTTGTTGTTCCTTCATTAGCTCCACGTCTCCTTCTTTCAAGTTCGGTTTATTCTGTCGCCATTTTCTTCTTCCTTGGAGAGTCACGAGATATTCCTTTCTCCACCGGTTCCAGAAGTAATCAGCGAGGTACTGCATACGTTTCCACTGTTTCTGGTAGGTGTTTGCGTGAGTAAACTCTCCACTGTTAGCAGGTTCCCGGTCTTTTGGGTGAGAAGAGTAGCTGGCATAAGAATGGTTGGCATTTCGGGATCCATTGACACTGGGACAAGTGGTCTTGAGTTGATTATGGCGGAAACTTCAGCCAGAAGAGTAACCAAGGTCTCATGCGTAAGCCTTGAAGAGTTTACGTCCATAAACATAGAGTTCAGGATGTTGCTTGAGATCCCGATCATCCTATCCCAGGAACCTCCCGTGTAAGAACTATGCGGAGGATTGAAGATCCAGGTGCAACCTCTTTCTGCCAGTTGATCCTGAATTGGCTTGATGTTGATATGCAGATCTTGACATGCACCAATG
Source organism: Dendrobates tinctorius (assembly GCF_039654945.1). Classification (NCBI taxonomy): domain Eukaryota; kingdom Metazoa; phylum Chordata; class Amphibia; order Anura; family Dendrobatidae; genus Dendrobates; species Dendrobates tinctorius. The sequence continues at coordinate 24,542,147 of NW_027361825.1, read as the reverse complement.
AAGTTGCTTCCGCGGTCGGATCTTATCTGTTTTACCGGTCCTCTGATTGCTAGAAAACGCCAGAGAGCCTTGATCAGGCTGGATGTGTCCATAGACTCTATTACCTCTATGTGGACGGCACGGGCTCTCTTGCAAGTGAATAGTACGGCCCATCGTTTGCTGTTGGCGTGGCCACCTCTGTGTGCAGATACCATCCATGGCCCAAAGACATCTAGGCCAACGTAGGTGAAAGGCGGTTCAGCACTCAGTCTGTCAGAGGGCAGGTCAGCCATTTGCTGATGTACCTACAGTGGGGAAAAAAAGTATTTAGTCAGTCAGCAATAGTGCAAGTTCCACCACTTGAAAAGATGAGAGGCGTCTGTAATTTACATCATAGGTAGACCCCAACTATGGGAGACAAACTGAGAAAAAAAAATCCAGAAAATCACATTGTCTGTTTTTTTTTCATTTTATTTGCATATTATGGTGGAAAATAAGTATTTGGTCAGAAACAAGCAATCAAGATTTCTGGCTCTCACAGACCTGTAACTTCTTCTTTAAGAGTCTCCTCTTTCCTCCACTCATTACCTGTAGTAATGGCACCTGTTTAAACTTGTTATCAGTATAAAAAGACACCTGTGCACACCCTCAAACAGTCTGACTCCAAACTCCACTATGGTGAAGACCAAAGAGCTGTCAAAGGACACCAGAAACAAAATTGTAGCCCTGCACCAGGCTGGGAAGACTGAATCTGCAATAGCCAACCAGCTTGGAGTGAAGAAATCAACTGTGGGAGCAATAATTAGAAAATGGAAGACATACAAGACCACTGATAATCTCCCTCGATCTGGTGCTCCACGCAAAATCCCACCCCGTGGGGTCAGAATGATCACAAGAACAGTGAGCAAAATTTCCAGAACCACGCAGGGGGACCTAGTGAATGAACTGCAGAGAGCTGGCACCAATGTAACAAGGCCTACCATAAGTAACACACTACGCCACCATGGACTCAGATCCTGCAGTGCCAGACGTGTCCCACTGCTTAAGCCTGTACATGTCCGGGCCCGTCTGAAGTTTGCTAGAGAGCATTTGGATGATCCAGAGGAGTTTTGGGAGAATGTCCTATGGTCTGATGAAACCAAACTGGAACCGTTTGGTAGAAACACAACTTGTCGTGTATGGAAGAAAAAGAATACTGAGTTGCATCCATCAAACACCATACCTACTGTAAAGCATGGTGGTGGAAACATCATGCTTTGGGGCTGTTTCTCTGCAAAGGGGCCAGGACGACTGATCCGGGTACATGAAAGAATGAATGGGGCCATGTATCGTGAGATTTTGAGTGCAAACCTCCTTCCATCAGCAAGGGCATTGAAGATGAAACGTGGCTGGGTCTTTCAACATGACAATGATCCAAAGCACACCGCCAGGGCAACGAAGGAGTGGCTTCGTAAGAAGCATTTCAAGGTCCTGGAGTGGCCTAGCCAGTCTCCAGATCTCAACCCTATAGAAAACCTTTGGAGGGAGTTGAAAGTCCGTGTTGCCAAGCGAAAAGCCAAAAACATCACTGCTCTAGAGGAGATCTGCATGGAGGAATGGGCCAACATACCAACAACAGTGTGTGGCAACCTTGTGAAGACTTACAGAAAACGTTTGACCTCTGTCATTGCCAACAAAGGATATATCACAAAGTATTGAGATGAAATTTTGTTTCTGACCAAATACTTATTTTCCACCATAATATGCAAATAAAATGAAAAAAAAAACAGACAATGTGATTTTCTGGATTTTTTTTTCTCAGTTTGTCTCCCATAGTTGAGGTCTACCTATGATGTAAATTACAGACGCCTCATCTTTTTAAGTGGTGGAACTTGCACTATTGCTGACTGACTAAATACTTTTTTTCCCCACTGTATTTTCCTCTGGTTTTCCGACATTGCACACAGCGATGTAGAAATCCCGCTACACGTCTTTTCATACCTATGATCCAAAGCACTGCAGACCATAACATGCCCTCTGTGATTTGCCTGCCTTGGTGTTCGGTCCTTTCATGAAAGTGCCAGATCAGTAGATCAGTGATATGATGTTTTCTGGTAATGATGCAAGGATGTTGCTCTGAAGCCACAATCTTGGCTTGATTTAAACGACCACCGACTCTCAGCAAACCGAAGCTGTCCATTACTGGATTCAAATGGGCAATGGGGCTTTTCAGAGGGATCTGCTGTTTGTGGTATAGGCATTCCCATTCAGTACTGAATACGCTCTGCTGGACGTAGCGTATTATAAGAGACTCAAAGTGAGAAATGTCCTCGGCAGAGAGTGATTTATGGCAGACGTGCCAACCGTGATAGTATTTGTCTCCACATGAGTTGTGATAAGATCTCGCAATGTGAACTAACCTTGCAATAGTCTTGACAAGTTTCATCCAATTGGAGAAGCGTTCGAAGCACTGGCAACCAAGGCTGGAGGTTGGTTTAGTGTTCGTCGCCAGAGCACTGACCTTGGAGCGGACTTCTGGATCGCCATCCGGATCCTGGATGCTGAAGAATTCCTGGACACGTTAACCTCCCTTCTGTTCCAACAGAAACTTAGGACCTGAAAGCCAGGAAGAGTTAGCAAAGGACCTTATAGACATAGGTCTAGTGGCATGGTCAGCTGGATTAAGTTCAGATGGGATATAGAGCCATTGTTCAGGCTTGGAAGACCTCCATATTCTCTCGATGCGGTTACTGACGTACACGTAGAATCGCCTTGCTTGGTTGTAGATGTAACCTAAGACAACCTTACTGTCACTGTAGTATTGAACGTCATCTATGTTGGTGTCCAGCTCATGCTGTATAAAGTCTGCGAGTTCTACTGCAAGCACGGTCGCACAGAGTTCGAGCCTGGGAATAGTGTGGTCATGCTTGGGAGCCAACTTAGCTTTGCCAAAAGCGAACCCAATGTGATCTTGATTGTCGGCTCCTGTCACCTTCAGATAGGCAACAGCTGCAGTGGCCTCCGTGGATGCATCCAAGAACACATAGAGTTCCTTCCTAGTGCTAGCAGAAAGTGAGATTCTGGCGTAGCATCTTGGTATATGGATTTCATCCAAAGCACACAAAGACTGCTTCCAGGTTCCCCATTTTGGTTCCTTATCAAGGGGGAGTGGGGCATCCCAGTCCTTGACGGTTTCGGAAAGCTGTCTCAGAAGAGATTTACCTTGTATGGTTATTGGTGCTACGAATCCCAGTGGGTAAGCTATTAACCACTGATAGGACACCACGTTTTGTGAATGGTTTGTCTGCACAGTTAATTTGGAAACTGAAGGTGTTGACTGACAGGTTACACCTCAAGCCTAAGCTTCTCTGCACAGGCGGACAGTCTGGTCCCAGGTCTATGTCCTTGAATCCTGGTCCGTGGTCACTTGACTCAAAAGCTCTCATAACAGTCAGGCTGTTTGAAGCAATTTTGTGCAATCTAAGCTTAGCTCGGCACAGCATACCTTGGGTCCTCTTGTGTAGGTCGATCGCTGCTTCTTCTGTGGGTAGAGATTTTAGTCCATCATCTACGTAGAAGTCTTTCTCTACAAAGTCTCTGGCGTCAGTTCCATATTCGGACTCTCCTTCTTGAGCGGTTCTCCGCAGGCCATAGGTTACCACTGCAGGAGAAGGGCTGTTCCCAAATACGTGCACCCTCATGCGATACTCCACCATTTCTTTGCAAGGGTCATTGTCCTTGTACCACAGGAACCTGAGGAAATTCCTATCGTCCTCTCTGACTATGAAACAGTGGAACATCTGTTCAATGTCGGCGGTGATGGCAATGGGCTCTTTCTGGAACCTCATCAACACTCATACTAGGTAGTTTGTAAGATTAGGACCCATGAGGAGGACATCGTTGAGAGATACGCCTTGATCTTGGCGCTTGAATCAAAGACAACTCTAATTTTCTTAGGTTTCCGTGGGAAATATACTCCGAATGAGGGTAGGTACCAGCACTCCTCCTTTTCCTTTAAGGGAGGCGCTGGCTCCGCATGGTTATTATGAAATATCTTGCTCATAAAGGTGACAATGTGTTCTTTCATCTCCGGTTTGTTGCTAAGTTTGCGCTGGATAGAGTTGAATCTGGACAAGGCTTGTTCACAATTGTTAGGGAGTCTTACCCTGGTAGCTCAGAAGAGTAGGAGAAAAACTTAGTGATTGGTCTCGTCCTTAAAAAACTCATTGTCCATTATACTGACAAATTCCTTGTCTTCCATTGACGGGGCTACCTTGTTGTCATCCTTAGTTGTATAAAACACCAATCTTCCCAAGTCATCTGCATAGGGAGAAGAATGACATCAGGCAGCTGTATGGGATCAGGAGGCTTCTCTTTCACCTCATAGTGATGAGGGCATGGTTTGCAGAAAGTAGTTCGTCTGTCTCGGTGTACGTAGGTCTTAAAGACGTCGACTCTTGTTCGGTCAAAGCACACATTTCCTATGATTACCCACCCCAAGTCGAGTCTCTGTGCGTAGGGGGCATAGTCAGGACCATTACACTGTTGGCGGACCTTATGTATCCTTAAATTGTCTCTGCCGAGCAGAAGTAGGATTTCAGCATCTGTGTGCATAGGTGGGATAACGCTGACTAAGTGCCTTAAGTGTGGTTGGTGGAATGCAGCTTCCGGGGTAGGAATCTCATCCCTTTGGCTGGGTATTTGATCGCATTCAATTAGCGTAGGTAGGGGTATTTCTACGCCTCCGTTGACAGGAGAAGCAATGAAACCTTGTGCCCTCCTGCTGCTAGTCTCTATGCGACCTGAGTAAGTATTCAGAGTATAGGGCGTTGCTGGTCCCTTGATTCCAAAGGCATCAAAGAACTTAGGTCCAGCTAGGGATCGATTGCTCTGATCGTTAATGATGGCATACGTTTTTACTGCCTTCTCTGGTTGCCCTTCTGGATAAACTCTGATTAAGCATATCCTGGCACAGCATTTATCACTTTGGCTCTCCCCACATACCTCTGAGCATGAGCAGGAGACAGCCATGGTAGACTTGGCACTATTCTGTGGCTCCCCGCCATGGCTTGTAGCCAGACTAGAGGTAACTGCAACTGCTGGATCGCTGGTGGCTGAGGTTGGATGCAAAGTTGATGGGGGTTTGTCACTATGACACTCTTCACACTTAATGGCACATTTGCAGTCCTTGGCCATGTGTTCTAATGAGGCACAGTACTTGAAACATACCCCAAGTTTACTGAGGATTTTCTTGCGCTCCTGCATGGTTTTGGACCTGAAGCCTCTACATTTGTTCAATGAGTGTGGTTTCTTGTGAATGGGACACTCACGATTGAAAGACTTATCTCTCGACGGAATAGTGTACTGTTTATCGGCGGGTACCGCAGGTGGTGGCAGGTTAGTCTTTCTGACACTTACACTGCTCCTCAAGTCCTTGCGTCTTTGTCTGACACTTTCATACCTTGATGACGGTGTTGCTGGAGCTGTAGTGTTAGACTCCTGGAAGTCCAGGCAAGGGTCGTTCCTCATTTGGGCCTGTTCGTCGACGAACTTGCAGAACTGATTGAACGGAGGAAAGGTGACATCATGTGACCTTTTGTACCTGAAAACACATACTGCCTACTTCTCTTGCAGACTATGTGGCAGCTTTGGGTTCACCCCATGGGTGGTGTCCAGGTAGCACAATCCGGACAGACGAGGGTCTCTTTTTGCGAGTTCCAGCTCCATAAGCAGATCACTTAAGTCCAGAAGCTTGTGGGATTCCTTAAGGTTGATCCTTGGAAAGTTCTGCAGCCTCTTGAATAGGAACTTTTCTATGGCTTCAGCGCTGCCATAGGTTCTTTCGAGTCTCAGTCAGGCAGCAGCGAGACCTGCTTCAGCTTGCCCCACGTAGACAGTCTGAAGACACAAACCGTATCAAGAGGAGTCAGGACCCAACCATTTTACCATGAGGTCGAGCTCCTGTTCTGCGGATAGGTTGAGGTCAGCAATGGTGGCCTTGAAGGTTGCTTTTCAGGCTCTGTAGTTCTCTGCACAGTCGTCAAACTTTGAGAGGCTGGTGCTGATTAGATCTTTGCTCACCATAAACCTGGCAAACTCGGACATGTCCGATCCTTCACTCCTTGTTACCGTGTTAGCTTGTGTTGCCCCTCGGGCGTATAAGCTGTGTGGCGTGGAAGGGTGAATTGTTCCCGGGTAGAAGGATGTTGCTGCAGGGTTGAGCTGTGGTTTAACCTCTGGAGATTTCGATGACTGCGGCTTGAACTGTGGAGATGGACTGGAGTGCGTCTTGTGGTCGTCTTGTGGTGATTGCTGCTCCTGAGGGGACACATTATGGCATTGGTCTTGGGTCTCTGCAGATACTGTGGGTAACACGGGCACCATAAATTGGGCTGACTTGGACGTTTCCACATTGTTGGGCTGAATGTCGCTGGAGAAGGTGTGTGCTGCAGATATCTGTTTCTGCACATAATCACTGGTACGGACAGCTGGGTCCTCTTCTTCCAGTGGTGGTAGGCAAATCGGGTCAAGGTTTTGTTTCATTCCTTGTGGGTCGCCCTCCCAGGGTACTCGGTACCGGGCCGGTCTCTTAGAAGGGAATGTCACAGCAGCGGTGACCCGGTCCGTGGCCCTGGGCGCCCATGTAAAAGGGGATGGAGTGATGGAATGAAGTTTATGAATAGGTGATTCATGACGCCACCTGTGGTGTTTGGCAATGAAGATGTTAAGCCGACGCTGCAAACAGATCCTCTGGGACAGATGGTGGGGTGCAGCAATGATGGTGTGGCCCTCCACAGGCAGGGCCGTTGTCCCAGGGCAGTGTAGATGGATGTTGAGAAGGGAGGTGCAGTGTCAGGCACAGAGATGTAGCAGTGCCGGGGAGGTTGCAGCAAGAAGGCAAGGACACAATAGTTTGCATTTTCTTTACCTTTACTTGGCAAATGCAGTCCAGGGTCCTGAGTACAGATGGCACAGGAGATGGTTAGCCTGGAAGCAAATCAGGAATCTCTCTATCAGATGGGTTGTGTAGTCTCCTCTCTAGCGCTGGCTTGAGGTACATGCAGTACAGGGTTACACTGAAGTTCCTCCTTCTTATCTTCTCTTAGAACTACCTCGTATGGAAGACAGCTGTAGCCCTCTATCTCTCTTGGCTCACCCGTCGCTGTTGTGCCTCCGAGTCTTAAGTGGGAATAGAGCATCTGCAGCTTCCTATTCCTCTGGTTTCTGGTGCAGGACCGTCAGTATCCATACACCCGTGGAGACCAGGCTCCAGTTCATGCGCTCTCACTGGGAGGGAGCTCTCTCTCCTCAGCTTAACTTCCAGCTTCTCTCCACACGTCTACACATGTGGCCCTCCTCACACTAACTGACTCACTCCTTCCAGGCTCCCAGAGACAGCTCCTCCCCTCAGTTCTGGGTTCAGAGCTCCCCTTGCTGACCTGGAGTGGAAACTGTGTTGCATGAACATGATTAACTGCTAGAGAAACCCTTTATTGCTTCCAAGCCTGACATTACCCTCCCTGGAGGAAGGCAATGCCACTGTGGCGACCATACTCCTGGGGGCGCCACATTCCCCCCTAGTGCAAGTCAGCACTCCTGGGCTGATGAATAAACATGAAAAACATAAACAAATAAACAATATGAAGGTGTACAAGATTCAAAAAAGGAAAAATTTACAAAAACCAAATGCTTAAAGAGGGTCCTATGATGATAAGTCCAAGCATCAATGTCCATGGTTTCATTCCTGGGCAATTGGTGAACTATATATAGGAAAGTCTTTGACCACACCTTGTCCAGTGGTCCAAAATGTCCATAAAACAAAACTGGAAAATTCAAAAAGGAAAACTCTTACAGATTACCTGTAGGTACAAAACTTGAGAACAGTTACATATTTACACACAATTTCAGCATTTACATGACTCTAACTTGATTATCTGCGAAATCTAATGGGTGGTATACCTTGGGTTGTGCGGGTAGACCTGCGTAACTCTGGTGTGGGTCAACTGGGTAGTAGTCTGCGAACTCTTAGACTCACCATGGGTGCGACAGATTCACCACTGGCAGGGCAAGGGTTCTCTTGCTCCACTGCTGGTGTGGCATCTGCTACCTGAACTTCCTGATTTTCAGAATTCTCCTGAGTCTCTGCTACCTCAGTTGCAGTTGGCTGGGGAAAGGTTAGGACGGGAATTACAATGGCGGGACCCATTCTTGTCCAGTTTGCAGGGAATTCACCAAGTACAGTGCTGACCTTTTCTTCGTCTAGGGGTTGGATGTTGTTTTGCTCTTCCATTCTTTCTTTCAACTGGTCAGGGCACAATTTCAAATGATCTCTGGATATTGCTGTTGAGGTTTCTCCATCTTTACTAATAAGGCACACCTTGGTATTGTCAAAGTTTGAGGGTAGAATGGTGTAGGGTTCAGCATCCAATTGGTCATCCAATTTATGCAGTCTTCTTTTCCTCTTGAGGACTTGTTCTCCTGGTGACAAGGGAACTGCAGGTGCATGCTGATTGTAGTGCTTTTCTTGTTTTTGTCTTGCCTGAGCTAGACTCTTCTCAACACACTCTTGTACTCTTCTGTACTGTTGTTGTCTTTCTGTATCCCAGTCAGCATCTGGGGATGTCACTTCAGGGGTAAGGACTCCCATGTCCAAATCAATAGGCAGCTTACCAGGCCTCGCTCTCATTAGGTAGGCTGGAGTGCAGTTGGTGGAATTCACAGGAATGTGATTGTAGAGGTCTACAAGATCTGGCAACTTTTTTGGCCACAGATTCCTCTCCTCCAAAGGCAAGGTCTTCAGCAGGTCGATCACCACCTAGTTCATCTTTTCACACATGCCATTGGTCTGTGGATGGTACGGGGGTGTCCTGATCTTCTTACAACCGTACAAGTTACAGAATTCCTGGAACCCTTCTGCCTCAAAAGCTGGACCTTTATCTGTAAGCACTCGCTCAGGATATCCATGTGGTCTACAGAAGTGCTGTTGAAAGGCTCTGGCTGCTGTCCTGGCTGTTTGATCTTTGACAGGCACAACCACCAAGAATCTTGAGTAGTGGCCAACGATGGTAAGAGCATAAATGTAGCCTGAACGGCTTGGGACCAGCTTCACATGGTCTAGGGCGACCAATTCAAGTGGCTGTTTGGTTATTATTGGCTGTAGAGGAGCTCTCTGACTGTTTCGGTCCTTTCTGCGCAGGTTGCATTGTCCACACTCCCGGCACCACTTTTCAATGGCTTTCCTCATACCAGCCCAGTAAAATCTCTCCCGGAGCAAGGCTTCCAACTTCTTCCATCCGAAGTGTCCAGCTCCATTGTGGTATGCTTCCAAGACTATTGATGCCTCTCTCTTTGTGACTACCACCTACCAGACCAACTCATGAGTGCGGGCATTGATACTCCTCCGACACAGCTTTCCTTCATAGATGAACAGCCTGCCTCTTTCGTTCCACAACTGCTGAGTTTCTTCAGGAGCATCCGACTCTGGGCGTGAGTCAGCTTGTGACAGTAGCTCCTTCACTAGGCGGACTGCGGGGTCGCTATCCTGCGTTTCTGCCCAGTCATGATGAGGCAATGGATTTAGGGTGACATCTTTCAAGCCAGACTGCCTGTTTCTCACTCCTTGAGCACGTTGGGCCGCAATTGGCCGGTGGAAGGGAGGTAACTCTATTTCTTCAAGAGCCTCAGGGTCTTCTCCTGCATCTGGCAGATTAGGCATTTTGGACAGTGCATCAGCATTGGCATTCTTGTTCCCTGCTCGGTACTTGATGGTGAATTCATAGCTAGACAGCCGAGCCATCCATCGCTGCTCCAGTGCACCTAGCTTTGCTGTCTCCAAGTGAGTCAACGGGTTGTTGTCCGTGAAGATGGTAAACTTGGCTGAAGCTAGGTAATGCTTGAATCTTTCAGTCACAGCCCAGACTATGGCAAGGAACTCCAGCTTGAAGGAACTGTAGTTGTCTGGGTTTCTTTCAGTGGGACGCAGCTTCCTGCTGGCGTAGGAGATCACTCTTTCTTTGCTATTCTGTACCTGTGACAGTACTGCTCCAAGTCCCACTTTGCTGGCATCAGTGTACAACACAAAGGGTTGGTCATAATCTGGGTAGGCCAGAACTTCATCCCCTGTGAGAGCCATCTTCAGTCAAGTGAAGGATCTCTCCAACTCCTCAGTCCATTCAAAGGTGGAACTTTTCTGTTTGGCCTTCTTGGACTGCCCCACCAGAAGATTTTGCATAGGGGTGGCTATCTCCGTAAAGCCTTTGATGAACCTTCGGTAGTAGCCTATCAACCCGAGGAATTGGCGTACTTCATGGAGGTTGCTGGGCTTCGGCCATTCCCGGATGACTGTGACTTTGTCCAGATCTGGTGCCACACCTTCTGCACTCACTACATGACCGAGGTACTGAACCTTGGGCTTCAGGAGGTGGCATTTGGAAGGCTTCACCTTCAGGCCAAAGTTGGACAGGGCTTCTGTCATGATCCAGGACGGGGTTTCGCTGTGGCCCGTCCTGATCAGACTGGGGGTTAATTGTTCCGCCACTCTCTGGCAGAGGGTGGCTATTTAATGCTCACTGGACCTAGGTCCAGTGTCAGTTTTACTCCTGCCCTCGGCTGAGTTAGTTGACCTTGTGCGTACGTGTGCCTTGTGCCTGATATCTTGCTTGCTTGTTTGGCTTTGATCCGGTTCTGTCCCTGTTACGAGTTCTGCCTGCCCCTCTTGTACTGCGCTACCTCTCGTGTATGACTCTTTGCTTGTGACCCGACTTCTCTCTGCTCGTCCCCTTGGTACTACGTCGCCCTCTTGTGTATGACCTTTGGCTTTGTCTGAATACCCGTCTGTTTGTCCCTCCTGTGCCTCGTTTGCCCGTTCTGTTGTGACCTCCGTTTTGCCTGACTCTGAGTTGTTGTATGGTGTCCTGTCATAACTGAAAGCAGGACGCTAAGCCCCGCCCCTTGCAGTCACCCGATCATAGGTCCTGTGCCAGCTTGCTAACTTCAGTGTCCGCAGGTCCTGTGCATCTTTACTTTCCGGCGCTGACTGGACCCTGACACTAATAGTTTGAAGCACGCATTGTCACCTCTGCTGCCCTGCTCCACAGGTATCTTTTAGCACTGTTTCTGTACTCAGGACACGCGCACTGGCTCTGTGAGCGAGTGTAGTGCGGTGTCTCTGACAGCATCAAACACCTCAGCCAGGTGCTTCAGATGGTCTTCATAAGTCTTGGAGAAAACAATGACATCATCAAGGTACAACAGGACGGTCTCGAAGTTCTTGTGTCCCAGGCAGCACTCCTTCAGCCGTTGAAATGTTCCTGGGGCGGTGCAGAGCCCGAATTTCATATAGTTGAACTCACAGAGACCCATCGGGGTGGTAAATGCTGTTTTCTCCTTGTCTGCCTCTGCCACGGAACCTGCCAATATCCACTAGTGAGATCCAAGGTGTAAAAGTAGTTAGCAGTTTTAAGTGCAGCTAAGGACTGCTCAATTCTAGGTAATGGGTAGGCATCTTTATGTGTAATGATATTTATTTTCCTGTAATCAACACACATTCTCATGGTACCATCTTTTTTCTTTACAAAAACTATTGGAGCTGCCCAGGGGCTACAACTGTCTCTGATATCCCCAGCTTCCTTAATTTCTCTCAACATACCTTTAGCACATTGGTATTGTGTTAGGGGCATAGGCTGGTACCTTTCTTTAATAGGTGGATGATCTCCAGTGGGGATATGATGTTGAACCCTTTTGCCTTCCCAAAATCTAGGGGGTGTTTACTGAATACCCGCTCATACTCTTGGGTCACTCTGTAAACCCCATTTTTCTAGTATGAAGGTGTGGAGTCAGTTCCCACCTGCAGTTGCTGGCACCACTCCTCCAGCTGCTTGACAGAGCTATTGTCCTCCACCCGGTCAGATGAGACCAAGGGCTCTGCTGCCCGTATTGCATTGTTACTGACAGTGAGCAGCTTGGCAACTGTGGCATACCGAGGTATTGTGGCCTCTTCCTCCCCACAATTCAAGAGGCGTATAGGTACTCTCCCTTTGCGGACATCAACTTGGGAAACCTATAACAAATACCTGTGTGAGTTGCTGGATTGTAGGTTGCTGAGTGCTTTCTACCTGTTCAATTTTTGGGGGGCTTGGGGGCTTGTTTAACCTATTTTTTCTCTCTACAGGGTTAATCTCTTATTTTACTATCTGTGTTTTTAAGGGTTAACTATATTGCATTTAAATCTTGAGGTGTAACTATATTCACAAGGGGTTAATTAAGGGTGGGAGTTCATACAGTAATTAAGGGTTTATAAGGGGCAGCTGGTTGGGGCTCAACTCCTTTTGGAAGTGCATTGAGCAGCAAGGTGGTGTGCTGGTAAAAGGGGGAAAAAAAAAAACAAAACTCTTTTAAATCTTCTGCCTGAGCGAGTGTGGCCTGAGCGAGTGTGACCTGAGCGTAAGTGCGAACTGTGGTAAGTGTGTGACTGTGTGACTTGAGATTCAGTGACTTCGGATTCAGGGAGTTTCCAAGGGAGCTCTTACTGAATTGCTGTTATATTATATTAATACTTTTTTTTTTTTTAATTTATTTTTGCTTATCTTATTGTCTGGTGCAATCCCCATTAAGATGTGCTCCACTATTGTCAATGCCATCCAGTGCACGTCTTGCCGCATGTATGAAATCCTTGAACAGCCGGTCGAGGGTGCATACTGCTGTGCAAGATGTGAGCACGTTGTGCATTTGGAAGCCCAGATACTGGATCTAAATGTGCAGCTGGCAACACTGAGATCCATAGACAATATGGAAAGGAGTCTTCTGCTCACTGAGCAGATGCTCAATGGGATAGATGAGGGGGGGGGATGCTAGGTTGGAGCTGCAGGACAATGAAGCAGCTAGCTGGGTGACAGTTAGAAGGCGGGGTAGAGGGAAGAGCACCAGGGAGGCTAGTCCTGATCTGGCACACCCCAATAAGTTTGCTAAGCTGGCAGATGAGGGGAGTGTTAGTGCAGGAGTAGCACTGCTGCAGCAAGGCATGTCCTCTGAAAGCCGGAGGAGTGTCTGCTCCAGTAAGGGGGGAAATAGGAGAGCAGGGCAGGCCAGACAGGTTCTGGTAGTGGGAGACTCAATTATTAGGGGAACAGATAGGGCAATCTGTCACAAAGACAGGGATCGTTGAACGGTGTGCTGCCTACCTGGCGCTCGAGTCCGACACATCGCTGATCGGGTTGACAGATTACTGGGAGGGGCTGGTGAGGATCCAGCGGTCATGGTGCACATTGGCACAAATGACAAAGTTAGAGGTAGGTGGAAGGTCCTTAAAGATGATTTCAGGGATTTAGGCTGCAAGCTTAAAGCAAGGACCTCCAAGGTGGTATTTTCGAAAATACTTCCTGTACCACGTGCCACACCAGAGAGGCAACGGGAGATTAGGGAGGTTAATAAGTGGCTCAGGAATTGGTGTAGGAAGGAGGGGTTTGGGTTCCTGCAGAACTGGGCCGACTTCTCAGTTGGCTACAGGATCTACGCTAGGGACGGGCTGCACCTCAAGGGGGAGGGTGCAGCTGTGCTGGGGGAGAAAATGGCTAGAAGGTTGTAGGAGTGTTTAAACTAGGGACGGGGGGAGGGTATTCCTTTTATAGGAGGGGAAGACAGTGCAGATAGAGACCTGGGCACAAATAATGAAATTGGGGGTGGGGGTGGCATGGGGGGTGGGGTTAGGACAGTTATTAATTTAAGAAAGAATAGAGGTACTGAGAGATACATAAAGTGCATGTATACTAATGCCAGAAGCCTCGCCAACAAAATGGAGGAATTGGAGTTAATGTTGTTGGAACATAATTATGACATGGTGGGGATATCTGAGACATGGCTGGACGAGAGCCATGACTGGGCGGTTAATTTACAGGGCTATAGCCTGTTCAGAAATGACCGAACAAATAAGCGAGGGGGAGGTGTGTGTTTATATGTAAAATCATCCTTAAAACCCATCCTTCGTGATAATATATATGAGTCTAATGAAAATGTAGAGTCCCTGTGGGTGGAGATAAGGGGAGGGGGAAAAATAATAAATTACTGATAGGGGTTTGTTATAAGTCTCCAAAAATAATGGAAGCAACAGAGAATATCCTCATAAAGCAAATAGATGAAGCTGCGACTCAAGGAGAAGTCATTATTATGGGGGACTTCAACTACCCTGAAATACATTGGGGAGCCGAAACCTGCAGTTCCAGCAAAGGTAATAGGTTTTTGACTACTATGAGAGACAATTACCTTTCACAACTGGTTCAGGACCCAACAAGAGGGGGGGCACTGCTAGACCTAATATTAACCAACAGGCCAGACTGCATATCAAATGTAAGGGTTGGGGGTCACTTGGGTAATAGTGATCACAAATTAATAAGTTTTCATGTATCCTTTAATAAGATGTGTAGTAGAGGGGTTACAAGGACACTAAACTTCAGGAAAGCAAATTTCCAACGGATGAGAGATGATCTTGGTGCAATTAACTGGGATGATATCCTGAGACATAAAAATACACAAAGAAAATGGGAGACGTTTATTAGCATCCTGAATAGGACCTGTGCACAATATATACCGTATGGGAATATACATGCTAGAAAGAGGAGGAAACCACTAAGGCTAAATAGAGCTGAAAGGGGTGTAATAAGAGATAAAAATAAAGCATTTAGAGAATTAAAGCAAGTAGGTAGTGATGAGGCATTAACTAAATACAGAAAATTAAATAAATTCTGTAAAAAGCAAATCAAGACGGCAAAGATTGAGACAGAGAGACTCATTGCCAGAGTAAGTAAAAATAATCCCAACATATTCTTTAACTACATAAATAGTAAGAAGCTAAAAAATGATAGTGTTGGTCCCCTTAAAAATAGTCTAGGTGAAATGGTGGATGAGGATGAGGAAAAAGCCAATATGCTAAATGACTTTTTTTCTACAGTATTTACACAAGAAAATCCCATGACGGATAACGTGATCAGGGATAAAAATTCTCCTTTAAATGTCACCTGCTTAACCCAGCAGGAAGTACGGCGGCATCTAAAAATCACTAAAATTGACAAATCCCCAGGCCCGGATGGGATACACCCCCGAGTACTGCAGGAATTAAGCACAGTCATAGATAGACCATTATTTTTAATCTTTAAAGATTCCATAATAACAGGGTCTGTACCACAGGACTGGCGTATAGCAAATGTGGTGCCAATATTTAAAAAGGGGACAAAAACTGAACTTGGAAATTATAGGCCAGTAAGTTTAACCTTAACTGTGGGTAAAATCCTGGAGGGTTTTCTAAGAGATACTATACTGGAGTATCTGTAGAAGAATATCCTTATGACCCAATATCAACATGGGTTTACAAGGGACCGTTCCTGTCAGACTAATCTGATAAGCTTTTATGAAGGGGTAAGTTCCGGACTGGACCAAGGGAATGCAGTGGACGTGGTGTACATGGACTTTTCAAAAGCTTTTGATACGGTGCCACACAAAAGGTTGATACATAAAATGAGAACAATGGGGATAGGGGAAAATATGTGTAGGTGTGTTAAGAGCTGGCTCAGGGATAGGAAACAAAGGGTGGTTATTAATGGAGCACACTCGGAGTGGGTCACAGATAGCAGTGGGGTACCACAGGGGTCAGTTTTGGGCCCGCTTCTTTTTAACATATTTATTAATGACCTTGTAGGGGGCATAGAGAGTAGAATTTCAATATTTGCAGATGACACTAAACTCTGCAGGGTAATCAATACAGAGGAGGACAATTTTATATTACAGGAGGATTTATGTAAACTAGAAGCTTGGGCTGATAAATGGCAAATGAGCTTTAATGGGGATAAATGTAAGGTCATGCACTTGGGTAGAACGAACAAGATGTATAATTATGTGCTTAATTGTAAAACACTGGGCAAAACTGTCACTGAAAAAGACCTGGGTGTATGGGTGGACGACAAACTCACATTTAGCGGCCAGTATCAGGCAACTGCTGCAAAGGCAAATAAAATAATGGGATGCATTAAAAGAGGCATAGATGCTCATGAGGAGAACATAATTTTACCTCTATATAAGTCACTAGTGCGACCACACTTAGAATATTGTGTACAGTTCTGGTCTCCGGTGTATAAGAAAGACATAGCTGAACTGGAGCGGGTGCAGAGAAGAGCCACCAAGGTTATTAGGGAACAGGTTATTACACTTGGGGTTATTTAGTTTGGAAAATCGAAGGCTTAGGGGTGATCTTATTACAATGTATAAATATATGCGGGGACAGTATAAAGACCTTTCTAATGATCTTTTTATTCTTAGACCTGTGACGGGGACATGGGGGCATCCTCCACGTCTGGAGGAAAGAAGGTTTAAGCATACTCACAGATGTGGATTCTTTACTGTAAGAGCAGTGAGACTATGGAACTCTCTGCCATATGATGTTGTAATTAGAGTTGAGCGACTTTTGTTTTTTTAGGGTCGCGTTTCGTTTCGTGAAACCCGACTTTTCCAAAAGTCGGGTCGAGCAAGATCGTCCGATTATAGGGAAAAGTCGGGGTCGTCCCGAAACACGAAACCCAATGTAAGTCAATGGGGAATAAAAGTCGGCAGTGAGAGGAGGACAGGAAACACACCTACAGTGCCCATTTGATTGCCAAAAGCATCAATTCTTCTTACTTAAGCTTGTCAACCTTAATTAACTTCATAATACAAGTTACGCACTGAAAAATGGGGGTTATTTGGCTAAAGTTGTGGGGGGGGGAGGGCTGGCTGCAGGTTTTCATGTGCCCTGGGCGAAAGAGCGCCCCTTTAACACATACCACAACTCATCATGCTCCGATACGGCAGATAAATAGCGGTATAGTACAATGAAAAATACCTCACTTTTTACATCTCATGACGAGGCCCATCTATTTCTCCATACAGAATCATTGGTCCCATATAATGTTTGAAACAGTATATGATGAGCTCCACATAATGCTACAGTATATGTTGGTCCCCATGGATGAAGCTCCACTGTCTTATGGGCCCAAATAATGCTCCAAACATAATGGGCCCCATTTCTAATGCTCTAGTGTATAATGGGCCCTGTAAATGCTGCTCCAGTGTCTGATGTCCACCTTTGGAATGTTCCAGTGTATGGTGGGCCCCATCTATCATTCTCCAGAGTATAGTGCTCCCCAAAAATTGCTGTCCCAACATTGAAAACAATCAAATAAGTCTCCTCGCTAGGGAATCCCTGTACTTGTCTGGACAGGTGCTGTAGCTTGCTTAACAGCTCGCCAGCCGTTCTCACGCCCAGTATGGATTGCACGTGATTGCACAAAGGTTAGAAAGGGTACCGTATCCCTGGATAACATGTATGGATAGCGTACACATTCAAAATATATGTCTCAGGAGGCAGGCTCAGACGGTGTCAGGCCCAGTATGGATTGCACGTGATTGCACAAAGGTTAGAAAGGGTACCGTATCCCTGGATAACATGTATGGATAGCGTACACATTCAAAATATATGTCTCAGGAGGCAGGCTCAGACGGTGTCAGGCACAGTATGGATTGCACGTGATTGCACAAAGGTTAGAAAGGGTACCGTATCCCCGGATAACATGTATGGATAGCGTACACATTCAAAATATATGTCTCAGGAGGCAGGCTCAGACGGTGTTAGGCCCAGTATGGATTGCACGTGATTGCACAAAGGTTAGAAAGGGTACCGTATCCCCGGATAACATGTATGGATAGCGTACACATTCAAAATATATGTCTCAGGAGGCAGACTCAGACGGTGTCAGGCACAGTATGGATTTGACGGCCCAGATTACACAGCGGAGGAGCAGGGAGAGGTAAAGATTGCAAATGCTGGGGCCCTGCCCAAGCAAGGGGGGCCCACTCGTGGGCGTCGGTACTGGCACTGGGCCCCTCATAGTACAGCGGTGTGTCTGACGGCGGGTGTGCACCACCGCCGTCAGAGACACTTGATTGCACTATGAGGGACCCTGTGCCAGTGCCCGCGCCCAAGAGTCGGCCTACCCACCTGTCCAGGGCAACGGCACTCGCACGGTGTCGTGCGGTAGGTGGTGACCCCGGCCATGGGGGGGGAGGCAGCACAGTTAGGGAGTTTTAGAAAGTGGCATATGTTGATGTTGGACATTCAGCTGATGCAAAAGGCGAAATAGGTGAAGTACCAGGAAGAGGTGGACCAAAGCAAGCCATTTTTCTGTCACCCTATGTGTCATCAGGGGAAGGTGGGACAAAATCCTTGGAAACCCATGCGTGGTTCATTTTAATGAAGGTTAGATCATCCACATTTTGGGTTGACAGACGGGTCCTTTTTTCTGTCAGGATTGATCCAGCTGCACTGAAGACTCTTTCCGATAGCACACTTGCAGCTGGGCAAGCGAGCTCCTGTAAGGCATATTGGGCCAATTCAGGCCAGGTGTCCAGTTTAGCGGCCCAATAGTCAAAGGGGAATGACCTGTGTGGGAGAACATCGATATGGGAGGAAAAGTAGTTTGTAACCATAGTTGACAACTGCTGTCTCCTGTCACTTTCCATCGATGCAGTATTACCAGTTGTGTGAGCGGTATTTGAAAAATCAGTCCACAACATTGTCATGAAACCCCTGTCTCCAACGCCACTTCTGCTGTGTGCACCACGAACACCCCTGCCAAGCTGCCCCCGGCCCGTACGGCTCGTGTGAGAACCATCACCGCTGCTGTGTGCTGGGAATGCCTCAAGCAACCGATTTACCAGAGTTGCTTGTTTATTAGCCAATATTAGGTCAAGGTTCTCCTGTGGCATGATGTTTTGTAATTTGCCTTTATAGCGTGGATCCAGGATGCTGGCCAACCAGTAGTCGTCATCGTTCATCATTTTGGCAATGCGGGGGTCCCTTTTTAGGATCCGCAAGGCATAATCTGACATGTGGGCCAATGTTCCCGGTGTCAATGATGCACTGCGAGTGCTGGGTGGAGGAGCACTTTCTGGCAAATCCACATCCCTCCAGTCACGCACAAACCCTGTACCAGACCTTGCCACGCCAACATTTTCACTTGCCCCACGAGATGCATCCTCCTCCCCTAAGTAATCATCCCCATCATCCTCCTCCTCCTCCTCTTCTTCCTCCACCTCGTCCAGGAGAGGTCCCTGAGCAGACAATGGCTGAATGTCATCAAGGATTCCCTCCTCCTCTTCCTCCTCATCAACATTGGCTGCAGACGCCTGCTCCTTAAGGTGCGTCAAAGTTTGCATGAGCAGACGCATAAGTGGGATGCTCATGCTTAGGATGGCGTCGTCTGCGCTTACCAGCCGTGTGCATTCCTCAAAACACTGAAGGACTTTACAAAGGTCTTTCAGCTTCGACCACTGCACGCCTGTCAACTCCATGTCTGCTCTCAAAGTGCCTGGCCGTGTATCCTCCCACAAATGCATTATGGCCTGCCTCTGCTCGCACAGCCGCTCCACCATGTGCAGGGTGGAGTTCCACCTTGTTGCAATGTCGATAATGAGGCGGTGGTTGGGAAGGTGGAGCAATCGCTGCAGCTTCTGCATACGAACGGAGTGTACAGGCGACCGGCGGATGTGCGCGCACAGTCTTCGCACCTTCTGGAGCAGGGCTGTTAACTCCGGATAATTTTTGAGGAAGCACTGCACCACCAGGTTCAAGGTGTGAGCCAAGCAAGGTATGTGGCTGAGTTTTGAAAGGGCTATGGCTGCCACAAAATTACGGCTGTTATCACTATCTACCTTGCCTGCCTCAAGATGTACACTGCCCAGTCATGACTCAGTTTGTCGCTTCAAGTACTCGGCCAGCACCTCGGCGGTGTGTCTGTCGCCCAAACACATCATCTGCAACACAGCCTGCTGACGCTTTCCACTAGCTGCTCGATAGGGGGACACATCGTGTGCAACAGTGGCAGCTGCAGATGGAGTGCTCGTACGACTGCGCTCTGTGGACGAGCTTTCGCTTCTGGAGGAGGAGGAGGAGGAGGGTCGAACGCCTACAGCCAACTGTTTCCTATACCGTGGGCTAGGCAGCACTGTCCCACCACCGCTGTCCCCTGTGGACCCTGCATCCACCACATTAACCCAGTGCGCAGTGATGGACACGTAACGGCCCTGGCCATGCCGACTGGACCATGCATCAGTTGTGAGGTGCACCTTTCCGCTCACTGACTGCTTGAGTGCATGGACAATGCGGTCTTTCACATGATGGTGGAGGGCTGGGATGGCTTTGCGAGAGAAGAAGTGGCGACTGGGTAGGTCATAGCGTGGTACTGCATAGGCCATGAGTTTGCGGAAAGCTGTGCTTTCCACCAACCGAAAGGGCATCATCTCAAACGAGATTAGTTTGGCAATGTGGGCGTTCAAACCCAGTGTACGCGGATGAGAGACTGAGTACTTTCTTGACCTACTCATAGTGTCTGGGAGGGTGAGCTGGACTTGAGAGCTGCATATGGTGGAAGTAGCGGTGGACAGGGCGGACTGAGAGAGGGTTGATGATGGTGATGGAGTTGGTGTTCTTTCTGATGGCCTAGAATCAGTCTTTCGTTGATATAACAGTGGGATTCCCTGACTGCTGTGGTCTTGCAACGACACCTCAACATTTGCTGCTGTGCTAACCGGTGGGCTTACAGTGGGGGAAACAATGTAGCGTTGCTGACTACCTTCATTGTGATCAGTTGCACATGTGGCACTTGAGGTTTGGTGTTGTGTCCACGCTTGCAAGTGCATGCTGGTTAAATGTCTAAGCATGCAACTGGTATTCAAATTTTTCAGATTTTTCCCTCGGCTAAATGTCTTTGCGCACTTCTTACAGATAACCTTGGCCTGATCATGAGGATTTTGTTCAAAAAAGTGCCACACTGCACTCTTCCTACTTTGGCAGACATTTTGCGGCCTAGCACGCTGTGATCTTTTGACCCTCTGGACAAGCTGTCCAGCAACTCTTTTGATGTTTGGAACCTGTCTTTGGAGTGCTCCGGGCCTGCCAGATAACAGCTGTTGCGATGTCGATGTCTGCTGTGGATGCTCCTCATCTGAGCTATTGGAAGCAGCACCCTCTTCCCCCAATGGATGCCAATCTGGGTCAACAACTGGGTCATCCATCACCTCCTCTTCTATGTCATGTGCACCTTTCTCTGTGTCACCGTGTATGGTGGTATAGTGTGCGGAAAGGGGCACCTGAGTCTCATCAGGGTCAAAATCTGGCTCTGTACACTGCGAGGACAATGTAGTGCTCTGAGTGAATGTACCAGCAGAATCATCCATCAGCGGCTGTGCATCAGTGCACTCCATGTCAGATTCATCTTGGCCTGGGTAATTCACCATTTCACTTGATAATCCAGGCATGGTATGTGAAAACAGCTCCATGGAGTAATCAGTAGTATGGCCTGCGTCATCCTTCAATCTTGGTTGGGGTGAAGGACACAAGGAAAGGTGTGGTTCATGAACATGAGCCTCCAATGACGACTCAGTGCTTTTACTTTTTACAACTGAAGAAGAGGAGGCGATAGAGCTGGAGGCTGAGTCAGCAATGTAAGACAAAACTTTTTCCTGATGCTCTGCCTTTAAAAGCGGTTTGCCAACTCCTAGAAAACTAAGCGTTCGAGGCCTTATGTAGCCAGACGATGACGCAGGGTCAGCACCTCCTGCATTCGGTCCTATTTTGCTCTTGCCACTACCATCAGATCCACCACCAACACCATTATTACCAGCTGCCAACCCCCGCCCAATTCCACGGCCTCTTCCACCAGCCTTCCTCATTTTTGGTAGAAATGTAGACAAAATCCAACAAACTATATAGTAATGTAAAACAAGGTACAAGGTGTCTATAGGATAGGGGAGATTTAGAATTTCTGCACACACTTGTGGACAGTGGACACTTGTGGATTGTGTGAGGCCCACTGATATCTGAGCGCTATGTGACAGGCTCGATGGCACAGCTGCCTGTGACCAAAGTGACGAGAGGATAATGGAGATTTTGAATCTCTGCGCACACTTTTGGACACTGGACACTTGTGGATTGTGTGAGGCCCACTGATATCTGAGCGCTATGTGACAGGCTCGATGGCACAGCTGCCTGTGACCAAAGTGACGAGAGGATAATGGAGATTTTGAATCTCTGCGCACACTTTTGGACACTGGACACTTGTGGATTGTGTGAGGCCCACTGATATCTGAGCGCTATGTGACAGGCTCGATGGCACAGCTGCCTGTGACCAAAGTGACGAGAGGATAATGGAGATTTTGAATCTCTGCGCACACTTTTGGACACTGGACACTTGTGGATTGTGTGAGGCCCACTGATATCTGAGCGCTATGTGACACGCTCGATGGCACAGCTGCCTGTGACCAAAGTGACGAGAGGATAATGGAGATTTTGAATCTCTGCGCACACTTTTGGACACTGGACACTTGTGGATTGTGTGAGGCCCACTGATATCTGAGCGCTATGTGACAGGCTCGATGGCACAGCTGCCTGTGACCAAAGTGACGAGAGGATAATGGAGATTTTGAATCTCTGCGCACACTTTTGGACACTGGACACTTGTGGATTGTGTGAGGCCCACTGATATCTGAGCGCTATGTGACAGGCTCGATGGCACAGCTGCCTGTGACCAAAGTGACGAGAGGATAATGGAGATTTTGAATCTCTGCGCACACTTTTGGACACTGGACACTTGTGGATTGTGTGAGGCCCACTGATATCTGAGCGCTATGTGACAGGCTCGATGGCACAGCTGCCTGTGACCAAAGTGACGAGAGGATAATGGAGATTTTGAATCTCTGCGCACACTTTTGGACACTGGACACTTGTGGATTGTGTGAGGCCCACTGATATCTGAGCGCTATGTGACAGGCTCGATGGCACAGCTGTGACAAAAGTGACTAGAGGATAAGGGAGATTGGATTGCTTTTAAAAAAGCAGTTTGCGGAGCAGTGGGTAAACAGCAATGCCAGCGTGTCAGGAAGCCTTAAAAGGCAGCCCAACAACCAACACCACTGATACACCACAATATAGCCTCCCCTTGCACTGCACACACAGTGACTTGTGTGTTGTGCAGGCCAAATCGCTAGCAGCAGAAGCAGTTTTTTTGTCTTCTTCCCTGCCTAACGCTCTCCCTACAGAATCAGCAGCAACCTCTCCCTATACTAAGATCGGCAGAAGTAAGATGGCGGTCGGCGTGCATGCCCTTTTATACCCCCTGTGACGCCCACCAAAGCAAGCCAATCACTTGCATGCCCTTCTGAAAGATGGTGGTGACCCGTGCCTAGGTCATCACGTTGCCCACAGTGTCCGTGGATCCTGATTGGCTGAAAAAGAGCGCAAAACAAACTTTTGAAACGCGACTTTGGCGCGTAAGTCGCCGACCTCGTGGCCGACCTCATCCTAGGGTCGGGTTTCGTTTCATGAAACCCGACTTTGCCAAAAGTCGGCGACTTTTGAATTTTTTCGACCCGTTTCGCTCAACTCTAGTTGTAATGAGTGATTCCCAACTAAAATTTATGAAGGGACTGGATGCCTTTCTTGGAAAGTATAATATTACAGGGTATATACACTAGTTACCTTAATATTGCGTTGATCCAGGGAGCTAGCCTGATTGCCGTTTGTGGAGTCGGGAAGGAATTTTTTTCCCCAATGTGAAGCTTACTGTTGCCACATGGGTTTTTTTTGCCTTCCTCTGGATCAACATGTTAGGGCAAGTTAGGATAGGATATGGGTTGAACTAGATGGACTTAAAGTCTCCCTTCAACCTTAATAACTATGTTACTATGTTACTATGTTACCCCTCTGGCTGTCAGGACAGTGGGCCTGCTATCAGAGTAAACTGGCTCTACCATTGCCTGCTAATCTTTTCCTCTGAGGTCTATGGCTGCCCAACACCAAATCAACATTTCACATCTGGGGGGTATTGCAATGGGAAAGTAATCACTCACTCTGACGCTGCCAATTTCTCCGCCAGAGAGTTCTACCTGTTGTCTTTGCATCAGGGCCCGGATCTCCTTCTGCAGGACTCGTTGTTCACTGGAACCAGCAGT
This sequence comes from Dendrobates tinctorius, assembly GCF_039654945.1. NCBI lineage: Eukaryota > Metazoa > Chordata > Amphibia > Anura > Dendrobatidae > Dendrobates > Dendrobates tinctorius. The sequence continues at coordinate 24,518,165 of NW_027361825.1, read as the reverse complement.
CTCAGCCACCTGTTGCAACAAGACAATAACCTCGGAAAGACAATTTTCAATCACATTGGTACCAAGAGTCATCATTGGGTTACATTCACGTCGATCAATATCCACAACTATCAGACCTTGAGATTTTAACCCTACTCGACCCACTTTGACAGTAATTTCTTTACATCCCACTTGTGGTAAAGACTGACCATTACTGGCAACTACTATGAGTTCATCACTTGGGCCGCGAGTGAGTTCAGAATCAGCCCAATACCTCTTGTACAGGATATAGGGCATAGTTGTCACCTGGTAGCCAGTGTCCAGCAAAGCGTTCATGGGGATGCCGTCAATCACCACTGGAAGGACTGGTCTCCCTCCAACATACTTGGCTCGCCAGTTCTTTGGGCCTTGTGGTCCTACTCCTGGGGGTTGGCCCTCTGCCCCAGGGGTTGCTCATTTAAATAACAGTACCTTGCAATGTGGCCTGCCCTGTGGCAGTGACGACAGATGGGACGTCCATCCTGGTCATAGCGATCGTTGTTCCTTCCTCGGAGTGGTGGGATCCTCTTCTTCCACATTCATGGGACATCCTCTGGACTTGAGGCCAACTGGATCTTCTCCTTGGAGGATACCTGCAGGGACTGCACGGTTTTGGCAAGTGCAGCCATACCTTTGGTCAACTCCTGGACCTGAAGACGCAGCTCTTCAGATGGGTCTTTATCCAAAGTCTGTGCATCAGCCTCCACAGGGATAGAAGGGAAAGATGTTGCTTCCTGGTGGTAGGTGATCGCTGGGCGCCTAGGGGGCGCTGGACGGCTGACAGTTGGTTCATGCAGCGCCCGGATAGCCCTATCCTTGAAGTCTGCAAAATCCAGGTCAGGGTTCTGCAGGGCTATAATGCGTAGCTGTGCTCTGTGGGTACTGGATAGGAGTCCCTCAATAAACTGCTCCTTTAACAGTCTGCCTCCATCCTGCACGCTGTCAGGATCCATCTGCTTTATGGCTCGCAGCGCCTCCTGCAGGTTAAGAGCATAGTCCCATATACTGTTCTGCGCTCTCTGCTTACACCCAAAGAATCTCATCTTGATTTCAGCTGCAGGTAGGTGTCAAAGGTGCTTCTGAGCTTAGCCAGGATCTTTTTAACAGTCTCTTTATCAGTGTCCTGCCAGGCTTTTACCTCTCTTTGTGCTGCACCGGTTAGCTGCCCAATAAGGATGTTCACCTTCTGCCTTTCAGACAGAGGATACACTTCAAATAAACTGCACAGTCTCTCTTTGAAGTCACTCAGGGTATGTGACTCCCCTGAATACTGCGATAGCCACGCTGCTCCCTGTATGTAAGGCATAGACAGCGGCATTATGGGGACCGCTGCGGTGGGTGCTATTGGAGCCACAGCCGCGTTGGGCCCTGCATCTCGCGGCGCTGGGGGGTTAGCGCCCGCCTCTACATTGGCGTTGTCCTCAGACATTTTCTCTCCCCCCTAGTTAACGTGGGCCAGGCCGCGGGGTTGCGCTGGCTTACAGGATGCCACTCCTCGGCTCGATCAGGGGACGCCGGAAGTGTAGGCCTCAGCTTCTCACTTCCCGCGCACTCTTCTCTTTTCGCGCTTCTCGGCTGGCTCCGCCCACGAAGGTCTGCCCCCTTTTCTTCCCGCGCACGCCAATCAGCGGGATAATGGCGACAATGGCGACAATTTCGTACACAGTCTATAGCACCAAACACAGTCTCTGGCACACAGGACCCGGGGATACCGGGCTCCGTTATTCCTGTTCGTGATGCCAAAATGGGTCACCCTCCCAGGGCTGTGGGGTACTCAGTACCGGGCCGGTCTCTTAGAGGGGAATGTCACAGCAGCGGTGACCCGGTCCGTGGCCCTGGGCGCCCATGTAAAAGGGGATGGAGTGATGGAATGAAGTTTATGAATAGGTGATTCGTAACGCCACCTGTGGTGTTCGGCAATGGTGTTCGGCACGACTCATTCATTCCAATCATCATAAGCGCACTGAACACTTCTACCCTTAAACAATGGGCGCCCAGGGCCACGGGCCGGGTCCCAGCTGCCGTGACATCTCCCACTGAGGTTCATCGGGCCCGGTACCGAGTACCCCACAGCCCTGGGAGGGCGACCCATTTGGATCGCTCTGCGTTTAAACGGGCCTCTAGGATTCTGTCGCTGAGGGTTGAAGTCCTTGAGCAGGATGATTTGTATGACCGAGAAGAGTATCTGGATGAGGCTGACCTGTGGAATATTGATTCTTGCAGGTGAGCAATACGGAGCTCTGCTTTATCTTTGGCGTCTTGCACGGCGGCGGCCCTTTCTCTTTCTGTGGAATCTACTTTGCTTAATTCTGATGAGGCTTCGTCAATATTAGAGTCTTTTAGGAATCATAGAATCATAGAATCGCAGAGTTGGAAGGGACCTCCTGGGCCATCTGGTCCAACCCCCTGCTCAAAGCAGGATTCGCTAAATCATCCCAGTCAGATGGCTGTCCAGACTCTGTTTGAAGACATCCATTGAAGGAGAACTCACCACTTCTCGTGGCAGCTTGTTCCACTCATTGATCACTCTAACTGTCAAAAAGTTTTTTCTAATATCTAATCTGTGTCTCCTCCCATTCAGTTTCATCCCATTGCTTCTAGTCTTTCCTTGTGCAAATGAGAATAAAGTTGATCCTTCTACAATGTGGCAGCCCTTTAGATATTTGTCGACAGCTATTAAGTCTCCTCTCAGTCTTTTCTTTTGCAAACTAAACATTCCCAAATCCTGCAACCTTTCCAACGTACCTTGCGGGCAGTCTCTTGTATCTTCCGTGGGCTGTGTCTAGCCGTTTTATAGTGTCCTGTAGACTTGCTGCATCATTTTTGTGGTGCTGGATGCCTGACATGAGGGAGGTGACTCGTTCCCATAGGAAATCCAGGTTGTCATTGAACTCATCCTTCGTGGAACATTAGTTCTTGAGGACTTTTAACGTTGGTTTAAGGGAGCGTACTGGTTGTGAGTCTTGGCCTGTTTCTGAAGCTGGCTCTGCTTCCCGCTCTTCATAAAAGACAGTATCGGATTGTATTTGCTCTGTTTCAGCAGTGGGAGACAATGCAGAGTCTTTTTCGGCCATTTTGATTTAAGGTGCGCTGTATCTTTAAGAAACTGAACTTTTGAATTGGGGGCTGGAAATCACAGTGTAGCTTAGTTAAGACGTCCTGACGAGATTCTCAGGCTGTGTGCCCACGATGCGATTTTTAAGCATTTTTGCCGCGATTTTCGCAGTGAAAACCCCATGCATTCCTATGGCATTCTGCACATGTTGTGCTAATGCTGCGCTTTTTTCCGCGGCGGAATCTTATAAAACCTTTCCACCAGGCCGTCCATCTGTGGATAGTATGCCAACGTCATAAGTTATAAGTTATTAATCAGGAGTGCCATACACATCTCCTTCATTACTTTGGACATGAAAGGAGATCCATGGTGCATCAGGATCTCCTTTGGCAGGCCCGTCCTGGAGAATATATGGACTAGCACTCAGGCTATACTCCTGGCGGAGGAGTTTGTCAGTGGTACCGCCTCTGGGTACCATTTTGCACAGTTCATTATCACCAAGATGTATATTCGGACTTAACTAAAAGCCCAACAAAGTCCATTGCAATCACACCAAACACACAGACAAGACACACCAAACACTGAATGACTCAGAAGGCTGACTATTTGCCTCCTGAACCACACCATGGGGTGGAGATATGGTGAACAACCTCCCACCCACTCTTCAGATGTTCACTAGAAACCTAGCCCTTAAAATGGCCAATTAACCCCTCTCAGCTCTTGATGTGCTGTAGCATTTTCCCTAGGTTCATTTCACCTCAGTAATACCTATCTCCCATCTAGTACTTTACCAGTGACTTTATCGCACCACCCACTACTAATATAAGGCTTTTGATGTATTTATACTTACCTTCTTATTATATTATATTTAATAATAATAAGAATGCTCTTTATTTATATAGCGCCAACATATTTACAGTTTTTGCACATATTATCACTGTCCCCGATGGGGCTCACAATCTAATTTCCCTATCAGTATGTCTTTGGAATATGAGAGGAAACCATAGTACCCAGAATAAACCCAAACAAACATGGGGAGAACATACAAACTCCTTGCCAATGCTGTCCTTGGTGGGATTTGAACCCAGGACTCCAGCGCTGCAAGGCTGGATTGTGGTGTACTTGAGTTTGTTTATTGCGAGTCTGACAAGATGATAACTGATGATATGACAAAGCCATGATCAAGAGCCAAGTTTGTGGACTTCAGAACCGCAATGGGACTAACAGGATAAGTAATGTTGAGTGAGGGTGTTGGAATATGTTTGGTACAACAACTTCATTCCTGTCTATGAATGTTTAGTCACTAGATTTGTATGCTGTTCATAAAGTTAGAACAAAAAAAAACCTCCCAGAGGCTCACACAGGGAGAGCATGTGACTGTATGTCCTGTTTTCCTGGGTCTTTGTATGAGAGAAGCAGCCTGCTGTAGATGCTGCACAGATAGACACACACAAATGATTTATTCCTGACTGATCTATTAAACTTATCATATATTGTTCCTGTTAGTTCCTGAATAAAGAAGCTCTGTTGTCACATGCTTGGAGAGTATCCTGAATAATCCTCTGTCAACAAGTGGTGAAGTCCAAACTCTTTAAATATGGTTTCCTAATGTTTTTCAGCCTGACGAGCATCAACAACTCTTCTTCTGAGGTCCTCAGGAATCTCCTTTGTTCATGCTGTGAAACACTTGTACAAACATGGGTTGTTATGATGAGGGTTCAAGTAAATTGGTCACCCATTCACACCTGATTGTCTTGCCTTTGATTGAAAACAAGACTAATTTCACCTTTAAATTATCTGCTAATCTTAATCCTAAAGGTTCACATAGTTTTACCACTTATACATGTTATTGTATCATCTTTCTCATTTAAAACAAATTACATAGTCTAATATTTGAGTCGTGTTTTTAATTTGGTTCCCTATATCTATTTTTAGGATTTTCACCAATTTGTATAATTTATTTGCAGAATGGATGATAAATGTTTAATTACTTAGGGTTCAACCATCGGGACCCAATCTGATCATGAGAACAGATCACAAATCCTCTTTGTGTATGCAGAGGTAGTGAGGATCAGCGAACACTGCTCCATTCACTGTCTATAGGACTAGGGGTCGCACGTGCTCACTATAGCGCCATTCATACAGGAGACATTGGGATCCCACTTCTTAGGATTAGTGGGATCCCACTTATTATATTTTGTCATCTAAATTAGCATTCAGAATGGTCAAACATTGGAATTTAGACTCGCACGTCTTTACATATGTACATCAATACAACAGAAAGCTCGCGAGGACCGTGGATATATGAAAAATGTAGCCTATGCTCTATGGCCTCCAATGTGAGCTCAATATATTTGGCTTGAATGATTCATATATTGTTATGATACCTGACATATCAGCTCCAGCCATGAACATGTTAAAGAATGTCATTCTCATTTCCGTCAATTTTGCTGCCATTTTAGGTCTTGAATCCTAGAAATATTCTTGCCGACTTCCCAGCATTTAACTTAATTTTACACTATATAACCATCAGACAATAATGGAAGTTCTTGTACTGAGAATTTCTAGGGCAGAAGAGCAATAAAAACAGACCTGTGGAACTGATGCGTTTAACTCGCAGAGGCGTGTCATGACAAGGCCGTCAGAACATTATGGATGCATCACTGATTTTTCATTACCTTTATGGTTCATGCCAATTCTCACCACATCCTCACATGTCACATATATATAAATATCACTCAGCCTGGCATACTACCTTAAAAAGAGTGTAATTTTCTAATCCTCTATTAGGGAATTTTTAAGGTGACCCCATAAATGACCAGGCCTGAGAAGGCCTTAGCTTCTTCCCGATCGGGTCATTTTTTTTTAACTATTTTGGTTTTTTTCTCCTCCCTTTCCGAGAGTTATAGAAATTTTTTTTTTCTGGCAACCTATCATTATGAGAGTTTCTTTTTTGTAGGACTATTTTTAGTTTACGTAGTGAAATGGTGATTCTAAAATTGCGCTTTGGGTTTGTGGTGATCATTGTGTAATAAAAGTGACCTGACAGTATGATTCTTCAGGTCAGAACAATTATGGCGATACCAGTCTTGTATAGTTTTGTTGATTTTTTTTGTTTTGCTTTATTTATTTAAAGGGAAAAAAAATTGTAAAAAAAAACAAATTTGGTTTGTGTTGTGATTTTCTGAGACCCATAACTTTTAGTTTTACGTCAATGGAGCTGTCTGAGAATTTGTTGCGAGCTGACTATTTTTTTCTGACTTTTTTTTTTTATACCACACTGGAGTACATATGGCCAGTGGCAAATCTAGACTCCGATGGGCCCTGTTGCAAGATTTAGACTAGGTTTCTCCCTCCATCCTGGTATACAGTGGGGAAAATAAGTATTTGATACACTGCCGCTTTTGCAAGTTTTTCCCATCTACAAAGAATGGAGAGGTCTGTAATATTTATCGTAGGTACACTTCAACTATGAGAAACAGAATCAAAAAATTAAAAAAACAGAAAATCATATTGTATCATTTTTACATAATTAAATTGCATGAAATAAGTATTTGATCACAGACCAACCAGCAAGAATTCTGTCTCTCACAGACCAGTTAGTTTTTCTTTAAGAAGCCTCCTACTCAGCAGTCGTTACCTGTATTAATTACACCTGTTAGAACATCATATCTTCCACTCGAGAACTTTTTGCACAATCTTTAAAAAGGGACCCACCGTCTTCTATCGACCTTCCATTTTTTAGTGAACTTGAGATGTCTCAATATTCTTTTGAACCTCCCTCCAGATATCTCCAAGTCTCTGTACGGCGACCTCCACCCGAGGACATTCAGATATAATTCTAGAAAATTCCATAAAATTGGGATGAAAACCATAATGACAGAAGACTGGAAGAGGTTCCAGTAGACTGATTGACTTGATTGTTAGACACAATGTTAAGAGGTATCCCATGTAACCTTCCAATATGAGAAATAAACTACCTGGAGCGTGTCTCTGTATTAGGTAATCTTGACAAAGGAGCAAACTGAGCTTGTTTGATAAACTGGTCAACTACCACCCAGATAGAGGCAAATCCGTGATGAAATCCATGCACAAATGAGTCCATGGTTTTTCTGGAATTGGCAACAGAACAAATTCCCCAGCCATCAGAGTGTGACTGACTTTAGCGCATGCGCAGACTTCACAAACAGATGCAAAATCTTTAATATCATTATGCATGGACGGCCACCAAATAAGTCTAGCAATGGCTTTCTGTGTAGCAGAATTATGCACACTGAAATTTACAGTTATTTTGTCCCATTTGTTGCTTCCTTCACAATAAAAAGAAAACCACATATTTACAGATGTAGGCATGTTCTTTACATGGACTAACAGAAACCCTCAAAAAAAACTGTGAAATTTCAAGGACGGTGAATAATTTTGCAAGTGTGGCGCCCCTGAGGGTCCAGTCGCCACAGAGGTATTGCACCTCAACCAGAGGTGTGGTATCCCACCTTTCAGGTAAGATGGAGACACCTGACCTGGCTCTGACATGACACTGCATCCACCACACACCATAGCAGCAGGTGATGTGCTTCACCATCCCTGCTGGCTAGGAAGGGTGTTAGAAGGTGGGTGGTAATGGAGAGTGAGAGCGGGAGAATAGAAGGGAAGTTATGAGTAGCCTTCCCGTAGGGGAAGAAGGGGAAAGACGTGCATAGGCAACCTTCCTGTAGGGAAAGGTGGGAAGAGATAGAATTGTACAGCAGACCCCTGGTCTGAGGGGCTACTGGTACAGACATTCCCAGAGGCATGGGTGGAGAGAGTGCTCCCCGAGGGGCTCATTCCACGCTGACGGACGTCAGGTGGGGGAAATACAGGTCGCAGAAGGGTCTCGGCCCCTAGCCTAGTGGAGTGGACAACAGGACTCAGCTAGAAAGCCGACAGCTGTGGCAACTTTAGGGGCCACAGCGAACTACAACAGTTATCTTCTCCGGAAAGGCAGCCAGAAAGGATCAAGGAAACGCTTTGGGCATGTTATCCGACAGGGTTCGCGGCTGCTCGCCTGGGACACTGACTGTGAGGTGCTGGTAAGGAAGAGGAGTGGAAATCATCCATTGCTTCACACTACATCACCATCTTCCTCAACAATTACTATAACTGCCCTGAGACTAAGCTCTGCCTGTGGAGAGCTATTCCAACTCTGCTGCATCACCCTATCAGTCCCAGAGGATCTGCACTGCGCTGGTCGCCTGTGACCAGATACCACGGGTGGCGTCATGAACACTTATTACAAAAACTCTTTATTTCTCATCCCTTGTAAATATATCCCTTTTTATTGGATGCCCAGGGCCACAGACCGGGTCACTGCTGCTGTGACACTACCCATTTAAGAAGCGGCCCGGTACCGAGTACCCCCCGGCCCTGGCGGGCGCTCCACAAGCCATTGTACTCTGTCCTGCTATACATATCCCCCATCCTGGTATATATGTCCCTTATTATGGGACAACAATCAGAACACAAGGCACAGAGACAAGCAGCGTCAGACTGGAGCATCTTGGGTCCACCAGAGAAAATCTTTCTTGGGGCCCATCAAGACCATCAATGGTGTGGTAAAACACACTAATATCAGGGTATAATATAAGGTAGAACACATCTTAATTATGTAGCAGGGGTTGGGGTAGAATCATAGAATCATAGAGGGGTAGCCCCCTCATAGAATATAATGTAGCCTCCCTCATAAAATATAATGTAGCGTCCATCATAGAATATAATGTAGCCCCTCTCATAAAATATAATGCCGCCGCCTCACATAGAATATAATGCAGCACCCCACAAAATATAATGCAACCCCCTCATAAGGTATAACCCAGTCCCCACAATAAAATATAATGTAGCACCCTCATAGGGTATAATGCAGCACCCCTCATATAGTATAATGCAGCCCCACCACAGAATATAATGCAGCCCCCCATAGAGTATACTGTAGCCGCCTCATATAGTATGATATAGTATTATGTAGCCCCCTCAGAATATAATGTAGTCCCCTGAGAGAATAATGCAACCCCACCACAGAATATAATGCAGCCCCCCATAGAGTATACTGTAGCCCCCTCATATAGTAAGATGTAGCCCCCAGAATATAATGTAGTCCCCTGAGAATAATGCAGTCCCCCACAGAATACAATGTAGCCCCCTCATAAAGTATAATGCAGCCCCTCTCCACCCCCATCATTGTCCTCATCACCACCTCCATCATTGCCTTCTCCCTCACCACCCCATCACTACCCATTCCACCACCTCAATCATTGCCTCTTCCCCCACCACCATCATTGTCCATTTCATCACCTCCATCATGACCTCCATCACTGCCTCCCCCACCACCATCATTGCCCATCACCTCAATCATTGCCTTCCCCCACCGCCATCATTGTCCATCACCTCCATTATTGCCTCCCCACCACCACCATCATTGCCCATCACCTCCATCATTGCCTCCCCCAACCATCATTGCCTATCATCTCCATCATTGCCTCCCCCCAGTATTGCCTATCACCTCCATCATTGCCTCCCCCAACCATTATTGCCCATCACCTCCATCATTGCCTCCCCACACCGCCATCATTGCCCATCACCTCCATTATTTCCTCCTCACCACCATCATCATTGTCCATCACCTCCATCATTGCCTCCCCCACCATCATTGCCTATCACCTCCATCATTGCCTCCCCCAACCATCATTGCCTATCATCTCCATCATTGCCTCCCTCAACCATCATTGCCCATCACCTCCATCATTGCTTCCCCATCATCATTGCCCATCACCTTCATCATTGCCTACCGCCATCATTGCCCATCACCTCCATCATTGCCTCCCTCAACCAATATTGTTTTCCTTCCCCACCACCCCTCTGTCACACACACACACAAAGCACCGCATCACTCTCTCGCACTCACACACAAAGCACCGCACCAGATATACACACGCAGGCACACAGACACACAGAATAGCTCACCTCCCCGCAGCAGCAGAACATCCCAGCATCCTCTTCCTCGCCGGCAGCTTTCTGTCTGAGACAGCGCGCTGGATGATGATGTCATCCAGCTGGGCTGTTGTGGCACCCCAGGGGAGTCCAGTTGCCACAGAGATACTGCATCTCATCCAGAGGTGTGGTATCCCCTTCCCCAGGTAAGGTGGAGACAGCTGACAGGACTCTAACACCTGCACCCAACACACACCCTATAGCAGCAGGGCATCTAGATGTACCCTACGGGAGGATGATCTCAACCCTGTCTGGGTGGTAAAGGGTGTTGGGAAATGGGTGGAGCTAGTAGGATGAGAGCAGGAGAAGAGAGTTTAGTCAGGAATCTGTCAGGAGGGGAGGAAGTGGAAGGACATGTGTGAAGCAGCTCCCTGTCAGGAGGAGCTGCTTGGAAGGAAAGAGACAGAAGGAAGCTCCCTGAAGAGGGAAGGAATCCAAGATGCACAGGCAGCGACCATACTGTCCTTGGGGTTCGTTCCACGCCGGCTAACATCAGGTGGAAGGATCAGGACTCAGTATAGGGACTGGCCCTAAAACTATTGGAGTGAACAACAGACTCAGCTAGATCAACCAGAGGTTACGAGCATTGCAAGTGCTGCAGCAAAATTATTCACTGAAAAGGCAGACACATAGGATCCAGGGACCTAGAGGTTATTCCCGAAAAGATGCGAGTTTGCTGGCTTGGGACACATGCTTGTGAAGGTGCTGGACAGGAGGGAGGAAATCAGCACAGGGAGATGGCCAGGAAAGGAACAAACTGAAAGGAGTCCTGGAAGGGTTTTCTCCATCTACCTGGGAGTTTGCTGGACCCCCCACCTGGAGGATGCAGCGCCAAGCGGGCACGTGCATGCAAGTGAACTTTGAGTAAAGCTTTGGAACTGCACCCAGCTGTGTCCTCTAATTCTTCCTGCGTCACCTACCCAACTCTGCTACATCTACCACCACCAACAACATCTTTGCTATCACCACTGTCCTGGGACAAAGCTCTGCCTGTGGAGAGCTATACCAACTCTGCTACATCACCACCATCAGTCCCAGAGGATCTGCACTGCAGCGCTGGTCACCTCTGACCAGAAACCACAGGTGGCATCACAAACTTATCTACACATAGACTTTATTCCTCATAAAACCTTATTTTTCATGGGTACTCAGGGCTACGTACCCGGTCACTGCTGCCATGACACATCCCTTTAAGACAGCGGCCCGATACCGAGTATTCCCACAACCCTGAGGGGGTGTTCCACTGTCTCAGACAGGAAGCGCTGGGCAGGAAGCAGGATGCCAGGATGTGCTGCGCTGTGTGTCTGTGTGCCTGTGTGTGTGTATGTAGTGCGGTGCTTTGTGTGTGTGGAGCGGTGGTGGGGCTTTACATGCAGGCAGTGTTAGCTGCAGCCTGCGGCTAACGCTGCCCACTATTAAACAAAAATGGTATTCACTCCTCTCCATGCCCATAGGGGCGTGGGGAAGCATGAATATTCATTTCGCTTTAGCAGCAGGGACAGGATCCTGTCTCCAGCTGCTGCTACGCTGGCACAGGGCAGGCACCCTTGACTCAGGGGCCCCAAGGTCACTGGCTGGGGACCCCTGGAGCAGTGGGGGCCCTAGGTAGCTGCTGGCTAGTATGCCAGCAGGTATCAGTGCCTGGGCCTACCGGAGAATCCTCCAGTTCTCCGGTGGGCCAGTCTGAGCCTGGAGACAAGCCACACAAAAGTTGAATGTATGTCTGGCAGATGTCTGGGCCTAACAGCCCAATTAAGTAGCAGAGCAATCACCTGGGACAATGAACACCTGGAGACAGCCAGCACCTCTCAGTCTCAGATTGGATGGCAGAGCTGTCAATCAGAACACCAAGAGCTCAACATGTCTCTGCACCAGACTGTACAACTGATCTGTCAATCAAAATACTGACAGCTTCAGCGCGCCCATGTACCAGATTGGATGGCTGAGTAATCAGTAACTGCATCTCAGACACACTGAGGGGAGGAATTGCGACAGTGTCAGTGGCTCAGAGTCAGTGACTCCCTCCGTCCCTGCAGTGTCTCCAAATAGATAAGACCAGTGGCAGCATCAACACTAACAGGTGAGGAAGGGTCCGTTCCAACACAATCATCTGTAGTGTGCAGCAGAACTACCCCTGCCTTTCCTGTTAGTGCTTATGCTGCCACCGGCACTGTGATGGATTATGTATTTCCATCAGTTCTTCAGGAGCGTTTTCTTGCTCGAGGCCCTGGTGCTGCTGCACTGGCAGTATGTCCACCCCTGCAGCAGTGCTGAGGCGACATTCCACTGAATGTACAGGAACAGCAGAGTTCCTCTCTCACTGAGAGGAGCCGGCTGCTTCTCTGCAGGATGGGCTCCTAATCCTGCCAGGCCCGGCAGAAACCTCTGTGATCGCCATCATTACGCCCCTTCCTGCATATGACCGTTTGATAGCCTTTTGCTTTTTTAATGAAAAATGTTTTATGCTTTTACTGTGCTTACTGTACATGTTAATTAATTTTATATTTTGATAGACCTGAACTTTCACAGATGTGACAATGGCATTTTTTTCTTTATTTTTAAAGGGTGAGGGAGGGGAAGTATTATTTTACATTTTTATATATTTTTCATATTTGTAAAAGTTTTTTACTTTATTTTTTTCACATTTTAGGGAACTTTACCTTACGATCATTTGATCACTTCAGTGTACTACATAACTGCAAAATGACATTCTCCTTAATTGGGGCAACAAAAAATGGCCAAGTAAATTAGATGGCTGTTGGACAAGCAATGCTTCAGCCGATCTTTCGGGCCAGTAGCCATCTCAGCAGACTCTCCCATACACAGGAGGGCTCATTAGGCCAAGTGCCCCTATATACTCTATGAGAAAGCTGCTGGCAGACATGTTGGCGGAAAGCCTGTCACTATGAGAACAATGCAATCGGCAGTCCGAAATCTGATCAACATCTCCCTCAACAGTCAATCATCTGGTCCCCCATAGTGATGAGCGAGTATACTCGTTGCTCAGGTTTTCCTGAGCATGCTCGGGTGTCCTCCGAGTATTTTGGCATGCTTGGAGATTGTTTTCATCGCCTCAGCTGCATGATTTGCGGCTGCTAGACAGCCTGAATGCACGTGGGAATTCCATAACAAACAGGCATTCCTCACATGTATTCAGCCTGTCCAGCAGCCATAAATCATGCAGCTGCATCAACAGAAACTAAATCTCCGAGCACGCCAAAATACTTGGAGGACACCCGAGCAATGAGTATACTCGCTCATCACTAGTCCCCCATATTCATTAGACTGGTGCTATTAGTACCCAACTTAATTTTAGCATTTTAACTTTACAACTGCTTGCACTTTGTATTTTTTACTAATTTTTCACAGTCAGGTGCATAGGTTTGCCATGTACAGTGTTTAAGATCTGGAAAGTATACACTGTTTCCATTAGATGGCAGCACTGAGCTGCTGAAAATCAAAAATGGAAACAATGAATTCACTGATCACAGAAACCTATCACATAATCCGTAATAATATTTATTTATATATAGCGCTAACATATTCCGCAGCGCTTACAGTTTGTATATTTCCACTTTACACGTTAGAAGATTGTGACCTTTGAAATCCAACCAAGGGTTTTCAAAATACGAGAAGACATTGAATTGTTATTCAGATTTTTTTTGCCTGTTTTGTGTTGTCAATTTATGTATCTTGCTATGTGATAAATAGATTTATATGCAATGGCTAATTAAAATAAAACATACAAGATATTGTTGGAGGACTTGTTTCCCGCTGTGTTGGATTTGTCACCCTCAAAGCAAGCAATCACAAGCTCCCTGTCTTTGTAATTGCATAACTTACGTACAGTATAAACAATATTAACCCCTTCATGACCCTGTGCCCATAGACGGATTGTAATGAGGGCAAACTGGGCTACCGCCTGGGGCTCTAGAACTTGGGGGGGCCCATTGCTAGATTATTCGCATTATAATGTTTTGTGCTCCGCCGTCTGCGGCGCACATATCCCGGCAGGAAGCTTTCCTGGCGCTGCACTGCCGTTGATGCAGAATGGCAGGGCAGCTCTAGGGGGTTCCCGTCGCCTGTGCTGTGACGTGCCGCTATCAAGTACACGCTGGCCAGATGAGAAGTGGCACCTTGGAGACCAGAGCAGAGCGACAGGGAGGATGAATCTTTTGAGAGAGAGAGAGAGAGAATTTTTTTTTTTTTGTCAGGCACCCAGAAAGAATTTCGGGTTAAATGAGTGTCTCGAGGATCCGCCAGAGAAAAAAACGTTGCAAGCTCCGTTTTGAAATCTTTAAGGATGGTGACGGACAGCAACTTTTGGCGGATCCTCAAAAAAAACGGATGCAACGGACGGCAATCCGTCACAATCCGCCATTAATGGAAGTCAATGGGGAAAAAAACGGATCCTCAAAAGAAAATTGAGGATCCGCTTTTTTCAAAACCTGGCGGATTGTGACTGATTGTAAAAAACTGAAGTGTGAAAGAGGCCTAACAGGTCACCTGATTCAAAGGATGTCAAAGTTCATTGCATGAACACATGATAGACACATAGTAGACAAAGTATATATAAAATTCCTGTTATAAAATTGTTGTAATACTTGCATTATAAAATAACTAATATACATTAATTTCTTTATATGCAGTGATCAGAAGAAAAAAATAAAATTAAAAAAGAAAAAGACATGAAAAAAGAAGAGAAATGCCCTACAAAAAGAACATCCTCTCAAGAGAGCCACAATGAAACCACACAAACGATGACACATTCAATAACATGTATAAGAAAAAACTTTTTACCATGAAACTTCTGAATAAAATATCCTTTCAAAAAACATTTTTTGATTTTGTTTCCATATATATTATTGCACAATTCCTGATGAAAGATAAAAATTACATAAAAAATATTTATATAAAAAATATCCATATAAAAATTATTTATATAAAAAAATATATATCTTAAAAATTCTTTTGTTGTCCTTTCCTTAATCAGTTGAAAATTTGCAGTATATAAGAATGGTGGTGTTCATGATATTACAGTATATACCACTATGGTTAAAACATATTAAAATATAACTATCAATAAATTGTTGGGGGTTATTGGCGTATAATCAAGTGGAGCCACACCAAAAAATCAGGAAAAAAACGAGAGGAGACAGATGAAAAACAGATCCAAAGAAAGCGCCAGATCAAAATACAGGAAGCTATATGTGGGCTCACACTGTATACAGGAAGCTATATAGGGGCTCACACTGTATATAGCAGGCTATGTAGGGGCTCATACTGTATAGAGGAGGCTAAACGGGGCTCACACTATATACAGGAGGCTATATTTGGCCTCACACTGTATATCGGAGGCTATGTACTGTGTAAAGGAGACTATTTGGGGGCTCATACTATATATAGGAGGCTACATGTAGGCTGGTCAAGCATTGTCAGAAGCTCTGTCGTGCCAAGGGGAGATTCTTCATTTGAGGCAGCCCCAAACATTTAATTCTCTCCTGTGCTGAAAAAACGGGAATCTCCAAAGCCTAGGGTCTGTTGGAGGGCTACCCCGTGTGAGGACTACTCTCCTTCGCTTACTCTCTCAGTATCCGTTTCCTATGACAACTTCCATTTTGTTGAACAGGCCGTTATGAACTGGTATCAGATTCCAATCCAACATCTACAGAAGTTGTTGGTGGTATTGTCCATGGATGGCAAACCTCTCTCTATTCTTTTCTTTTCTGGCCCATGGAACTTCGGGTTGAAAATGTTGCACTCAGAGAATCTCTCTACAGTATATGTACTATCTGGTGTGTCCCATCCCCTGCTTCTGGGTCTGCCATGTCTACGAAAACACGAGCTAATCTTGGATTTGAGATCCGGAGAAGTATTCAGTTGTCCCCATTCATCCTACCTGACGTCCGGCTTCTGCATCAAATTTACCTGGTCTGTCTCCCGCTTATTGGACTTTTGTGGATGTCTTCGATAAAAATGGAGTCAGAATTGTGGCGCCCCTGAGGCTCAGTCGCCACAGAGGTACTGCACCTTCTCCTAAGATGTGGTTCCCCACCATCCAGGTAAGTTGGAGGTTGGAGGCTCCTGACCACGCTCCAACACTCGCACCCCACACAATAGGGTAGTTCAGCAAAACTACATTGCAGCCCCTTGCTTAGAGAGAAGCGGAGCACCTTTGGTGGTTCCCTGCTTGGAACACTAGACGTGCTGGGAGGTGGGTGGAGTTTAGAACACATAAAAGAGCGGGATGGTTTAGGATTACAGGTCAGTCGGTCAATCAGTGAGTGAGGCTGAGAGAGGAAGCCACTCGGAGAGGAGTGGGGATCCCTGGAAGAGGGATGGAGGAGGGAGTGATGCAGCTGCCTCAGTGATCTGGGCCGGCTGGCACGGGAGGGGAGAGAAGGGGAGGGACATTGAGCTGAGGCCTGAGCTTCCATGGGAGAGGGGGACAAGTGCGGAGCGTGGGAGTGGGGGGAACACGGAGGGCGTGGGTTGGGGAGGAGCCCTGCTTGGAGATTCTGGGCGCGGGACCGGGGCACGGACCCCAAGGTTGTGTGGACACTGGTGGTTCTGCGGCGGACACCGGTGGAGTGGTGGGCTGTGGATGCACTGCTCCCATCTGGGACTTGAGGGCACGGCGGCGGCACGGATGGAGAGCCGGGACTTAGGAGTGGAGAGTACTCGAGGCAGGCTGCAGCTGGCTGCCGTGCAAGTGGAGTTCTTGGGCGCATCTGTCAGGGGGGCTCCAGTGTAGCTCAGTGCTGGGGGATCTTCACACTTAGGGGCGCTGTAGAGGAGACGTTCAGAAAAGGCACATAAGTTGGCGGAGCGTGGAGGGTAGCGTTCCGTCTTGCCTGGAGGTTGACTGAGTCCCTGACCCGGAGGACATGGCACAGAAGCGGGCACTGCAGACTGTGGGTGGAGCTTTGGAGCTGCATGCCCCGGTGTCCTCCATTCCTTCCTGCGTCCGTCTGCCTAGCACTGCTACATCCCCTGCGCCGGACACTACACCATCTAAGTGTCTCTTCACCTATCCTGCCCTGGGACAGCATCCCTGCCTGTGGGGGGCTGCAACATTGTTGCTGCACCACACCATCTGTCCCGGAGGATCTGTCTGCAGCGTCGGCTTGGCACCTCCCTTGCCGAGCACCACGGGTGGCGTCACGAACTATTCATCTAACTATATTCCACCATTCACATCTTCCTATTACTTGGGCGCCCAGGGCCACGGTCCGGGTCACCGCTGCTGTGACACATCCCGCTGACACCAGCCCGGTACTGAGTACCCCACGGCCCTGGAAGGGCAACCCAGAATCACTACCATCATCCCAGGCTGAGATCCAAGCCATGCCCAAATATGTTAAAGAGAACCTAGCCATGGAATTTATCCAGACATCTTCCCCAGTTGGAGCAGGATTCTTCTTAGTAAAGAAAAAGGGTGGCTCACTTCATCCCTGTATAAACTATAGGGGCCTCAATCAGATAACGGTCAAAAATAAATATCCTCTGCCTCTCATATCAGAGCTATTCGATTATCTCAAAGGTTCCAGAGTCTTTGCAAAACTTGTCCTGCGGGGGGAATATAACCTGATCTGAACATGCCAGGGGGAGGAATGGAAGAATGCCTTTAACACACCGGATGGCCATTATGAGTATCGCCGTTATGCGGTTTGGGCTTTGTAATGCCCCAGCAGTCTTTCATGAACTGGTGAAAGATTTCTCCCGGGACCTTCTCTACTCATGTGTAGTGGTTTACCAGGATGACATATTGGGGTTCTCTCACCATCTGCCCACACACCGGATTTATGTTAGGCAACGACTGAGGAAGAAACGTTTGCAAGTCATGAAAACATCATAATCTCTGAGACGGGATTAGGGATGGATCCCGAGAAGGTATCTACTGTCCTCAAGTGGCCTCATTCTAACAGTCTGAAGGTAATCCATTGGTTCCTCAGATTTGCAAACTACTATCACCAGTTTATTCCATATTTCTCCTCTTGGACTACAGAAATCTCTGCACTGACTCTCAAGGAAGTTAAACCAAGGGTGTGGACTCTGAAAGCTGAAGCCGCCTTTTTTTCTCCTTAAACTTTCACATCTTCTCCACTACTGCACCGACCTGACAACAATAAGCAATTCTTTTTGGAGGTGGATGCTTCTTCCTCTGGTGCAGGAGCCGTCCTCACCTGAAGTCTCCTTCCGGCCGTATGGTGATCTGTGGTTTCTTCTCCAAAGCCTTTTTGGCTCCAGAACGCAAAGTGATCGAGAACTGTTGGCTGTAAAACTGGCTCTGGAGGAGTGGCGCTTTCTACTTGAATGAGCATTCAGTCTGTAATTATCTATACAGACCACAAGAACTTGGCCTATCTGCAGACCACATAGTGCCTAAATCCACATCCAGCCAGGTGGTCGTTGTTCTTCGTTCGCTTTGATTTTGTTCTCCACTTCCCGCCAGCAGAAAAGAACATCAAAGCGGACGCGCTTTCCAGGTCTTTTCTGTATTGTTACCAGGAAGAGGAGCTTCAGAACATCATAGAACACTCCAAGTTGCTTACTGCCACCCATATGGATTTGTCTTGGGTCCACCTTGAAAAACCTTAGTCTCTGAACCAGATAGGAAGTGAGTGCTTCACTGAGGTCACTCGTCTAAATTAGCTGGTCATGCCGGACAGAATAAAAATGCCTATCTCATTTCTCAGCATTAATGGTGGCCATCACTGTGCAAAGATATTGCAGATTTCGTCTCGACCTGTCCCTCCTGTGCTCAGAATAAGGCTGAGTTCACACGTGGCGTTTTTTTCGCGTTTCCGCGGCAGTTTTAACCGCGCGATTTTGCCGCGAAAAATAAGCATCCCATGCATTCCTATGGGATTCCGCAATGCTGTGCTAATGCTGCGGTTTTTACCGCGGCGGAATCGCTTCTCGGTAAAAAACGCAGCATGCTCATTATTTTGCGGAATCGCGGCGATCCCGCACCCATAGGAATGCATTGTTCCGCTTACTTCCCGCATGTGGCTGTGCACAACATGCGGAAAGCAAGCAGAACATTTGCGGATGGTACCCACGGTCCGGAGGAGAGGAGACTGTCCTCCGGGCTTTGGCTACCATATCCCTGTAAAAAATAGAATAAAAAATAAAAAATATTGTTATTCTCACCCTCCGGCGTCCCCCGCAGCCTTCCCGCTTCTCTCCACGCTCCCGGTCCCAGTAAGCCTTTGCGAAAATGCCCGCGATGGCGTCCGATCTCGCGGGATCGCGAAGTCTCGCGGTCATTCGCACGACGTCATCGCGAATTACCGCGAGACGTCGCGATCCCGCGAGAACTGACGTCATCGTGGGCATTTTCGCAAAGGATTACTGGGAACGCCTGCGCGGGACGTCGGAAGGTAAGAATAACAGTATTTTTTATTTTTTTTTTACATTCTATCTTTTACTACTGATGCCGCATAGGCAGCCTCAGTAGTAAAAAAGTTGGTCACACTTGTCAAACACTATGTTTGACGAGTGTGACCAACCTGTCAATCAGTTCTCCAAGCGATGCTACAGATCGCTTGGAGAACGCTAGCATTTTGCAAGCTAAATACGCTTGCAAAATGCTAGTTTTTCCGCGGGAAAATCGCGGGAATTTAAAATGCGATTTTCCCGCGGACTGGAATTCCGGAATTCTCGCGGTAATTTCCGCGAGAGTTCCGGTACGTGTGCACTTAGCCTAAGTGTGTGAAACAGATCCTGACAGGCTGGTTACTTGCCTTGCCCATACCATCTGCACCCTGGCAGAATATCGCAATGAACTTCATCGATGGACAGATGTACCGTCATCTGGATAGTGTTGCATTACTTCTCTAAGATGGCCCATTCTACAACTCTGTCCTTGTTCTGTCTCTAATATCTAATTTGTAATCTCTGATTATCTGTTTGTTAATATTTGCAGCAATTTACTAGTAATAATATTGAGAAACTTACATTTTCATAGACTCTATTTGTTTGCAGTGTTTTGGCTCCTTCTAGTGGCCAGAGTCATATTCACAGTCTTATCTTTGTTGTTTTTTTTTTCATTTTCAAAGTGTGAATCTCCTCCCTTCTTTTGCAATGTATTATGGTACAGTAGCTTTCCCTCCACTTTCCTCCATTTTCCTTCAGCTTGTATCCAAGAAGGAGCTCATCTATTGCTGTCCCCTTGCGATTGCATTGCCGGTATGTACTTATGTTTCTGTAGGCAATTTCTGTCCTAATGTTAGCCTAGTTTAGTCAGTCGTACCCCTGGGTCAGCTACTAATGTGTAAATGTTCATTCACAATGTATGTCATGTATAAATGTATTTCTGTTGTACCCTGTACTGATTATGTATATTATGATTGTTTACAGTTTCACTGCATCAATATACCATCACGTTCAATAAAAGCACAGACTCAACCTCAGTCTCCTTATTGGACCCGGTATAGCGGTTTAGCTGACTGTACAGCTGCAAAAAGTCTGCTTCATTCAGTGCGGACATAACAGTCCTGTCTCCCATCTGCTCCTGTGCTTACCGAGAAGCTCATTCCACATAGGTTGCAGTTTTGGAAGTTACTGATGTTGAATGTGAGCTCCCTCATCAGTCTGATGTCTGTGGGGAGGGGGAGTTGAAGAGTACTCTTGGCAATACCCCCAGTGTATCTTGGTTTGCTACTGAGGAGGAGTTAGCCAGTTGTGGAGATCAAGGTGACTTCACTCTTGCGAGGTCCTCTGAGGATGAGGAGCCTGGAACTTCCTGTAAGAAGCCCAGAACGGATTGGGCAGACCCCGGTAAAGTTGGTTTAAGTCCGGTGAGTGAATATAGTTACCCTCAGAATGTCTTCTCTCCTGACACCAATGCTTTTTTAGGCATTCCCGCAGACGTAAACAGATTCAAGGAGTTGCAGTTCCAGATGGAAGACGAAAATGGCTGAAGAGGAAGTGGTGTGTTTGTCGTCATGTAAATAACACAGTCATGTTAAGGCTCCCCAAGCTGGTTGGGGCATTGTGTCCCTGAATGTCAGGCAAATTAGATCCATCAGGACACGACAGGAAAAAGGAGCGTCTGGCTCTTTTGGAAAAATTAAGTTTGTTTCTTCCGGGCAAAATGCCTACAGTTTTAGTTGGAGACTTTAATTGCACCACAGAAGGGAATTGTGACATAACTGGTAAAAAGTTATCCAATTTTATTTCTGATTTTTCCCTTCTAGATGCTGCTGCTCTGAAATTTGGCATCCCACCACCGCCAACATACCATGCTGATAGGGGTGGTATTGCATCCAAGATAGATAAAATGTTGTTTTCCAAAAATATGTTGTGTATGAATTTTGAACAAAATGCTGTACCTTTTTCTGATCATCAGTGTTTGAGAGGTGTGTTTAGTGCGATTGATGACCGTGTGTATGGGGGTGGGGTTTGGAAGCTGAATGTAAGATTGTTAGAAGATGAGGATGTGATGAATGAATTAAAAATAAAGTATAAAGAGTGGAGAGTATGTAAGAGGGATTTTGCGTGTGTACTGGAATGGTGGGACTGGATTAAGGTGTGGCTGACCACCACTTTTGCCGTGCGCGCTGGGTTATGTTCGCCATTTTTTCTGTGTTCACTGTGATGGATCTAGGCTGCTGTGCACACACACAGCAGCCCCACCCTACCCCAAGCTTTATTTAATTGTGCACCTGTGTTTGAGCCTGCATCGCCCTTCATCTATGTTTCCTCGTTGGGCAATGTGTGGAGGCTAAACCTGACATGTCTACATTCAGACCTGGTTGTCCTTCATCTGCACTTGTGTTATCTGGCTTCATGGGAGCGATCTAGATATGCTCTTGTACGGATTGCACTTAATGTGGTCTTGCTTTTAATGTATTTAGGAGGCTGTATGGCACAGTGTTTATTAAAAACATAGAGTAGGACCCCCCACATGAGATTGCCTTGGCGCGGTGGGGTGGCTTAATTGAATTGATCAATTTTTTTGCCAAATATCTCATTTTGAATACAGTTAGATATTATGTGCATATGCACTTCATGCTATGCGTTCTATCCTTAAGCGGCGCTGGCTTCTTTCTTTTTTTTTGTATGTTGGTATGTGGCTGACCACCACTTTTGCCGTGCGCGCTGGGTTATGTTTGCCATTTTTTCTGTGTTCACTGTGATGGATCTAGGCTGCTGTGCACACACACAGCAGCCCCACCCTGCCCCAAGCTTTATTTAATTGTGCACCTGTGTTTGAACCTGCATCGCCCTTCATCTATGTTTCCTGGTTGGGCAATGTGTGGAGGCTAAACCTGACATGTCTACATTCAGACCTGTTTGGCCTTCATCTGCACTTGCCTTATCTGGCTTCATGGGAGCGATCTAGATATGCTCTTGTACGGATTGCACTTAATGTGGTCTTGCTTTTAATGTATTTAGGAGGCCGCATGGCACAGTGTTTATTAAAAACGTAGAGTAGGACCCCCCACATGAGATTGCCTTGGCGCGGCTTAATTGAATTGATCAATTTTTTTGCCAAATATCTCATTTTGAATACAGTTAGATATTATGTGCATATGCACTTCATGTTATGCGTTCTACCCTTAAGCGGCGCTGGCTTCTTCTTTTTTTTTTCGGATTAAGGTGTGTTGCAAAAAATTCTTCAAAAAGTGGGGCTATAACAAAGCTGCTATTTATCGGAGAAGATTTAATGATTTAAACAGGCGCTTAGACTGGTTAAGGAAGTGTGGAGAAAATGGGATGGATGTGTCTGATCTGCTGGCTGAGACAAAGAGTGAATTAAAGAGTGTTAGGCCTCTTTCACACTTCAGTTTTTTACAATCAGACACAATCCACCAGGTTTTGAAAAAAACGGATCCTCCATTTTCTTTTGAGGATCCGTTTTTTTTTCCCCATTGACTTCCATTACTGGCGGATTGTGACGGATTGCCGTCCGTTGCATCCGTTTTTTTGTGGATCCGCCAAAAGTTGCTGTCCGTCACCATCCTCAAAGATTTCAAAACGGAGCTTGCAACGTTTTTTTCTCTGGCGGATCCTCCAGACACAAATTTAACCCGAAATTCTTTCTGGGTGCCGGACATCCATCCATCCATCCATATCTCTCTCTCTCTCTCTCTCTCTCTCCCCCCTTTTCCAGGCTGCGATTCCTTTAAAATTCTTTATTTTGCGGATCCGTCAAAAAACGGACAGGTGGCATCCGTTGTCATCAGTACTAAAACGGATCCGCCATCCGTCCTTTTGGCGGATTTTGACTGATGCAAAAAACTGAAGTGTGAAAGAGGCCTTATGGATGAAAAAGGGAAAGAAATCATCTATCGCACCAAAATAGAACATCTTGAGAAAGATGAAAAGTGCACGAGGTTCTTTTTTAAGAAAATGAATGGGAGAAAGGCTGATATGGATAAAATCCTGGATAGGAATGGTTTGTGTGTTTCAGGTGAGAACGTGATAAAGGAGGTGAATAGGTTCTATAGCAAGTTATATGATAAAAAATGGATTGATTCTGGTCTTGTTTCAGAAGTGCTGAATGGGTTAGAGAACAAGTTGGATAGTGGAGAATGTGATATTTTGAATGAGGATGTAATTATGGAAGAAGTAGAAAATGTGATGAAGAGTGCTAAAAAGAATAAGACTCCAGGTAAAGACGGATTGCCGGTAGAATTCTATGTGAAGGCGTGGGATTTTCTGGGTGCTGATTTGACTGAGATATGTAAGTATATGTGGGAGAGTGGTAAGTTGTGTGAATCAATGAAAGAGGGGGTGGTTGTACTTGTGCATAAGAAAGGTGAGAGAAAGTGTTTAGAGAATTGGAGACCTATAACATTGCTGAACGCAGATTACAAAATCTGTAGCAAATTGTTGGCGAATCGTATGCGTGAGGTGATTGGTAGTGTTGTGGATGAGGATCAAGTGTGTGCTGTGCCTGGAAGAAGTATGAGTGATAACTTACTGTTATTAAGGGATTTGATTGGAGACTGCATAGGAAGGAAATGGAAGTGTATGGTTCTGTCAATTGATTTTGAGAAAGCGTTTGATAGGGTCTCACATGTGTTTTTGTTTAAAGTTCTGGAGAGAATGTGTTTTCCTCAAAAATTTGTGAATGGGATAATGTCTTTGTATGATTGTTTGTCAAGTGAGTTTCTTGTTAATGGTTGAGTGAGAAAGTGAATATTAAGTCTGGTGTAAGGCAGGGGTGTCCCATGTCCCCTGTCTTGTTTGTATGTGTGATTGAACCTTTGTTGTGCTTGGTGAGACGTGATAAAATGATGCGAGGTTTGTTGGTACCTGGGAGTGGTGGGAAACATGTGAAAGTTCTTGGATATATGGATGATGTTGTGGCTGTGAGTGAAAGTGTTGCGTCTATGAGTAGGGTTAAGTTGCTTCTGGAGTTTTTCTGTGGTGCATCTGGCTTTAGAGTGAATTGGAATAAATGTAGTTTTAAATGTTTTGGGGATGACAGGGTTAAAATGGAGGGGGTAAAGTGTGAGGAGGGTGCTATCAAAGTGCTGGGAGTATTATTTAATAAGGACTTGGAAGGTAAGGAGAGCTGGGAGGAGTGTGGATTGCGCATAGAGCGTAAGTTACATTTTTGGCGACTGAGAGACTTGACCTTGAGTGGTAAGATTTTGGTCATAAAAGCGGTGATTCTTCCGATTTTGCTTTTTATTGCAACAGTTTTTCCACCATCATGTAGGAAAATAAAAAGAGTGGAAAAGTTAGTTTTTACTTTTTTCTGGAGCAGTAAAATAGAGAAACTTAAGAGAGAGAGTCTTCTCAAGGCGTGTCACCATGGTGGCATGGCCTTTCCAAACATTGAGATTTTTCTGGGGCTTCAGTATATCAAAACTGTTGTTATTTTGCTGAATAAAGGAAATAAGGGAGCGTATATGGCAAGTTATTCTGCTAGTTGGATGTTATATGGCTTATGTTGGAGAAAGAAGGATGCTAGAGTGCCTGTTGCTTTCAAGTGTCCGATCTGGTATGAGGTGATTGAGAAGTTTGTGAGGAAGCATGATTTGCTGAGTGTACCGATGAATGATTTTAGAATGGCTAAGAATGTGATGAAAATAATACGTAAGAATGATGTGGAATGTAATATTGTGGGGTTGAGAGGGAATGAAGTTTCGGTTGCATGGAAGAGTTTGGAAACGCACGGGATGTCTAATAGACAAAGGGATATTGTATGGATGTCCTTGCACAATATTTTGCCTGTGCGACAGGTTCAGAAGAGACGAGGTCTGACCAGAACTGATGTGTGCCCGAGGGAAGGATGTGGTGGATGTGAGACTGTGTGGCATACTATGTGGGACTGTGATTACGCGTGCAGTGTGTGGAAGTGTGTAGGTGGGTTGTGTAAGGAGTTAGCAGGTGTGAGTTTTATTGACTGGCGTGTTGCAATGTTTGGAATTGGTGCATGTGGTCGTGTGAAAAATAGAATCCTATGGTTAATTATGACTTGTGTGATGCAGAGTTTGTGTGATGTGAGGAATTTAGGAATTTTCAAAGAGAAGCATGTATCTGTGAATAAGTGTGTCGGGCTGATCTTTTCTAGATTATACTTGATTTATAAATTAGACAGCGAAGGCGGTGGTGGTTCTGATGCAGAGGGTGTCTGGAAATTTAAAAAATGTGAGCACCTGATCAAATATCAGTGAATTTTAGTGATGTTTATTGATGTTCAGGATATCTTTTGTGTATACCCTTGGTTTGTTATACTAAAATAAATATGAACCATGATGATGAGAGTTGAAACAACGACGTTTAAGTTGATGAGCTTTTATTGAGTTGTTTATAACTAACCTGAATGGTTTTAATAAAAAAAAAAAAAAAAAAGAAACAGCTGTCTGTGGATGGATACCTGGCCTTGGTATTTCCCTTGTCATATCTGTAAACTTGCAAAGAGCTGGATTTTGACTTAAAGGGCCACTTAATATGGTGGTAATGGTGGTTTCCGAAAGGAGCCACTCCTTGGCTGGGTCCTTCCCTGGAGGAAGATCTGGCTAGTCCCGTGTTTGAGACTCTTAAATGAGGCTCCATGGACGTTATTTGCTTATTCGTATTTCCCAGGGAGCAATGCACCTAGGATTTCACTGATTGAGGGCCTTTGCCGGCTGCCGCAGTGTTTTCTTTGACTGCTCTCCCTGAGGTCAGTGATTGTTTCGTGATGTTGGTCTACTAGGCATTGCTCCCACCTAGCCAGAATCCTACTCCACACTGATGAGGGGCAACACCCTGAAACAGCTGTCTGTGGATGGATACCTGGCCTTGGTATTTCCCTTGTCATATCTGTAAACTCGTAAAGAGCTGGATATTGACTTAAAGGGCCACTTAATATGATGGTAATGGTGGTTTCTGAAAGGAGCCACTCCTTGGCTGGGTCCTTCCCTGGAGGAAGATCTGGCTAGTCCCGTGTTTGAGACTCTTAAATGAGGCTCCACGGACGTTATTTGCATATTCTTATTTCCCAGGGAGCAATGCACCTAGGATTTCACTGATTGAGGGCTTTTGCAGGCTGCCGCAATGTTTTTTTTGACTGGTCTCCCTGAGGTCAGTGGTGGTTTCATGATCACGTTCAATAAAAGCACAGACTCAACCTCAGTCTCCTTATTGGACCCCGGTATAGCGGTTTAGCTGACTATATAGCTGCAAAAAGTCTGCTTCATTCAGCGAGGACAGAACATCTGCTCCTGTGCTTACCGAGAAGTTCATTCCACATATTTTTAACCTCCATGGGTTACCTCTCCATACTGTCTCTGGTAGAAGATTCCAGTTTACATCTCACTTCTGGAGGGCTACCTGCAAACTACTAAATGTCTCCTTGGACTTCTCTGCAGCCTACTATCCTCAATCTAATGTGGGTCAACCAGATCTTGACCAACTACCTGCGGCACTTCATCAATGCTCACCACAGTGATTGGTCCGAACTCCTATCTTGGGCCGAATTCTCATATAACAACCATGTGAGTGAACACCACAATATCGTTAACTGTGTCAGCAACCACCGACTTTCCTGCTTCAGAAACTCTCATAAAGGGCTTCTGGAGCCCCCGCCAGGGCCGTGGGGTACTCGGTATCGGGCCGCTTCTTAAAGGGGCAGTGTCACAGTGGCGAGGACCCGGTCCGTGGCCCTGGGCGTCCAATAAAAGGAGAATATATACAGGGGAAAAATAAAGAGTTTGTAAAGTGTTTGTGATGCCACCTGTGGTGTCTGATCAAAGGTGACCAGCGCTGCAGGTCAGATTCTCTGGGACTGATGGTGATGCAGCAGAGTTGGAATAGCTCTCCACAGGCAGAGCTTTGTCCCAGGGCAGTTGTGGTAGTGAAGATAATTTGTTTGAGGATGATAGATCTAGCAGAGTTGGATAGGTGATGCAGGAATAACTAGAGGACACAACAGAGTGAAGTTTCCTTTACCTTTTACTGAGCTGTGTAGCTACAGTCCAGGGCTCAGATTACAGATGGTTCTGGAGATGGTCAGCCTGAAAGCAATTTGGGAATCTCCTTATTCAGATGGGTTGTGAGGCCTCCGCTCCAGCGCTATTCTCTGAGGTACTTGCTGCTGTGGACTCTATTCAAGTTCCACTTGTGTCTGCTACTTAGGTAGAACTCCACTCGCATGACAGGCAGCTGTAACCTACTTCAGGAATCGCTCCTATATGGTGTCTCCAGCTCACACGTGATGCTATGTCGAATCTCAGTTGGGGACAGAGAATCTGCAGCCTTTTGTCCTCTGGATTATGCTGTGGGACCTTTAGTACCCACATAGTCTCGGACTCCGGCGTCCGGTCCCTGGCGCTCAAGCCTGGGGATGAGCTCCTCTATAGCTCCTGTCCCCAGCTTCTCTCTGCACGTCCTCCCTTCACCCTGCTCAGGCATTAACTAACCAACTTCCTTCTCCTGATCAGAGAGAGCAGCTCCCCTGAAGTCAGGTTTAGAGCTTCCCCTGCTGGCCTGAAGCAGAAACTGTGTTGTATGCTGGAAATACCTGATAAAGGGATTCCCTCTTTGCTTCCAGGCATGACATCACTCCCCCCCTGGAGGGAGGCAAGGACATTGTGGCAACCGAACTCCTGGGATGCCACATTTCTCTAAGATCTGGGAGGACACCAAGACCTCTCTAAAGGGGTTGTCTGGTCCAAACCAATAAGTCTACAGTCACTCTGTGTGAATGCAGGCTTATGAATCCCCCCAGTGCACATTGTAGCTTACAAGCTCAAACTCCCAGCCTCTTTACAAATCCCCAATTCAATCTCCAGCTCTTTTAAAGGGACAGTGTGCACCATCCTAAAGTGTCCAATGACTAGGAGACACTTATTTTTTAAGGCACCTCCACCTGTTTGGAGGTGCCTGAGCAAAGTGTTATGTCAGTAGTCTGCATGCTTGCTAAATCTCTGGTCCCATGTACTTGCCAGCCAGTTCTTGTCTTCCTGTGTCTGACGTGCATTCCTAAATTCCAGCTGTACCCACCAGCCCCTGCCTGTCTGTATACCAACCATGCCAACCAGTGGTGCCTGCCTGCATACCAGCTGTGATGCCAGCACCTAACTGTCTGGATACAAGCCATGCATGCCAGCACCTGCCTGCAAGTCTGTATACCTGCCATACCTGCCTGCACCTATCTTTCCAATCAGTATACCAGCCATACCTGACTCCACCTGCCATGAAAGTCTGTATACCAGTCGCACCTGCCAGTACCTGTCAGACCTGCCTGTACCAGCCTAGTCTATCCATTCATGATCGTTCCAACTTCCTGCCCCTTTGTAGGTCAGCTGCCGTATGTCCAAGATCTGTTCTGGAGTAGCAATTGGCGTCCATCCAGAGCCAGGTCTAACTCCACCATTAGGGGCTATAGCAGAGAGCCAGATGTTTGCCTGGTCACATCCCTCCAGGCTCTCCTCGGTCCACAGTACAGTGGCTCCACCACTTTCACTACAGGACATATATACCAGGATGGGGAGTAATGAGTCTGGGTTTGAACCTTTGTACCTCATAGGTCAGAGCTGCAATAGTTTAGTCTGTTGTTAGGATTAGTCATGAGCGAGCATTTCCAGGGTTGCTTGGTGGGAGTTCGGGTCATTGCCCTGCATGTTTGGCGCCAATCAACATGCAGGGATTGTCTGCCACACACTGTAATGCCACAGCCATGTTGGTTGTGGCATTACAGTGATTGGCACACTGTAATGCCGCAGCCATGTTGGTTGTGGCATTACAGTGATTGACTGGCCGCACAGCGTCATCAGGTCTATATCAGTGAGATCTGGACTTAGGCAGTGTACGGAGAGCTGCTGCAGAGATAGGAATAGAAATGGTAGTATATAAGTCAGTGTGGGTATACCATTATTTAATACACAAATCCAGCTAAACCAACAGTCCTTCTAAGGACTAATTACAATGTATATAGATATCAGTGCTAGGTAGGCAGGCAGTGTATTTTGATATATATATGTATATACACTCACTGGCCACTTTATTAGGTACACCTGTCCAACTGTGTGTTAAGACTTAATTTCTAATCAGCCAATCACATGGCGGCAACTCAGTGCATTTAGGCATGTAGACATGGTCAAGACAATCTCCTGCAGTTCAAACCGAGCATCAGTATGGGGAAGAAAGGTGATTTGAGTGCCTTTGAACGTGGCATGATTGTTGGTGCCAGAAGGGCTGGTCTGAGTATTTCAGAAACTGCTGATCTACTGGGATTTTCACGCACAACCATCTCTAGGGTTTACAGAGAATGGTCCGAAAAAGAAAAAAAATCCAGTGAGCGGCAGTTCTGTGGCCGGAAATGCCTTGTTGATGCCAGAGGTCAGAGGAGAATGGGCAGACTGGTTCGAGCTGATAGAAAGGCAACAGTGACTCAAATTGCCACCCGTTACAACCAAGGTAGGCAGAAGAGCATCTCTGAACGCACAGTGTGTCGAACTTTGAGGCAGATGGGCTACAGCAGCAGAAGACCACACTGGGTACCACTCCTCTCAGCTAAGAACAGGAAACTGAGGCTACAATTTGCACAAGCTCATCGAAATTGGACAGTAGAAGATTGGAAACACGTTGCCTGGTCTGATGAGTCTCGATTTCTGCTGCGACATTCGGATGGTAGGGTCAGAATTTGGCGTAAACAACATAAAAGCATGGATCCATCCAGCCTTGTATCAACGGTTCAGGCTGGTGGTGGTGGTGTCATGGTGTGGGGAATTTTTTCTTGGCACTCTTTGGGCCCCTTGGTACCAATTGAGCATCGTTGCAACGCCACAGCCTACCTGAGTATTGTTGCTGACCATGTCCATCCCTTTATGACCACAATGTACCCAACATCTGATGGCTACTTTCAGCAGGATAATGCGCCATGTCATAAAGCTCGAATCATCTCAGATTGGTTTCTTGAACATGACAATGAGTTCACTGTACTCAAATGGCCTCCTCAGTCATCAGATCTCAATCCAATAGCGCATCTTTGGGATGTGGTGGAACGGGAGATTCGCATCAGGGATGTGCAGCCGACAAATCTGCGCCAACTGTGTGATGCCATCATGTCAATATGGTCCAAAATCTCTGAGGAATGCTTCCAGCACCTTGTTGAATCTCTGCCACGAAGAATTGAGGCAGTTCTGAAGGCAAAAGGGGGTCCAACCCGTTACTAGCATGGTGTACCTAATAAAGTGGCCAGTGAGTGTATATATCCATATATATATATACACTCACTGGCCACTTTATTAGGTACACCATGCTATTAAGGGGTTGGACCCCCTTTTGCCTTCAGAACTGCCTCAATTCTTCGTGGCAGAGATTCAACAAGGTGCTGGAAGCATTCCTCAGAGATTTTGGACCATATTGACATGATGGCATCACACAGTTGGCGCAGATTTGTCGGCTGCACATCCCTGATGCGAATCTCCCGTTCCACCACATCCCAAAGATGCTCTATTGGATTGAGATCTGGTGACTGAGGAGGCCATTTGAGTACAGTGAACTCATTGTCATGTTCAAGAAACCAATCTGAGATGATTCGAGCTTTATGACATGGCTCATTATCCTGCTGAAAGTAGCCATCAGATGTTGGGTACATTGTGGTCATAAAGGGATGGACATGGTCAGCAACAATACTCAGGTAGGCTGTGGCGTTGCAACGATGCTCAATTGGTACCAAGGGGCCCAAAGAGTGCCAAGAAAAAATTCCCCACACCATGACACCACCACCACCAGCCTGAACCGTTGATACAAGGCAGGATGGATCCATGCTTTCATGTTGTTTACGCCAAATTCTGACCCTACCATCCGAATGTCGCAGCAGAAATCGAGACTCATCAGACCAGGCAACGTTTTTCCAAACTTCTACTGTCCAATTTCGATGAGCTTGTGCAAATTGTAGCCTCAGTTTCCTGTTCTTAGCTGAGAGGAGTGGTACCCAGTGTGGTCTTCTGCTGCTGTAGCCCATCTGCCTCAAAGTTCGACGCACTGTGCGTTCAGAGATGCTCTTCTGCCTACCTTGGTTGTAACGGGTGGCAATTTGAGTCACTGTTGCCTTTCTATCAGCTCGAACCAG
Source organism: Dendrobates tinctorius (assembly GCF_039654945.1). Classification (NCBI taxonomy): domain Eukaryota; kingdom Metazoa; phylum Chordata; class Amphibia; order Anura; family Dendrobatidae; genus Dendrobates; species Dendrobates tinctorius. Next base: position 24,486,540 of record NW_027361825.1, on the reverse strand, counting down.
TCTGCCCATTCTCCTCTGACCTCTGGCATCAACAAGGCATTTCCGGCCACAGAACTGCCGCTCACTGGATTTTTTTTCTTTTTCGGACCATTCTCTGTAAACCCTAGAGATGGTTGTGCGTGAAAATCCCAGTAGATCAGCAGTTTCTGAAATACTCAGACCAGCCCTTCTGGCACCAACAATCATGCCACGTTCAAAGGCACTCAAATCACCTTTCTTCCCCATACTGATGCTCGGTTTGAACTGCAGGAGATTGTCTTGACCATGTCTACATGCCTAAATGCACTGAGTTGCCGCCATGTGATTGGCTGATTAGAAATTAAGTCTTAACACACAGTTGGACAGGTGTACCTAATAAAGTGGCCAGTGAGTGTATATATATAATACATAAAGCTCAAGTGTGTGTATGTATGCATGTGTGTGTGTACGTCCGTGATTGGCATCCGCACCGTAGCAGCTACAGCCACAAAATTTGGCACAGTCACACGTCTGGACCCCGAGAGTGTCCTAAGCTATGTTGTGAGGCAAAATTTTAACCCCGCGCGTTCCAATTCACCAAACAATTTTGCCCCTATCTACATAATGGGGAAAAAGTGTGTGTGTGTATCAAGCCCCGCCCCTCATTATGATGTCATAATGGTTGCCATGGCGACGCTGATGTCATCATAGGTTGCAAGCCCCGCCGCTCATTATGATGTCATAATGGTTGACTATGGGATGGAGGATGTGTGATGGGTATATGGGCACTGGACTATGGGATGGAGGATATGTATGACAGGTATATGTGCACGGGACTATGCGATGGCGGATATGTATGACGGGTATATGGGCACGGGACTATGGGATGGAGGATATGTATGATGGGTATATGGGCACGGGACTATGGGATGGAGGATATTATGATGGGTATATGGGCATGGGACTATGAGACGAAGGATGTGTGATAGGTATATGGGCACTCGACTATGGGATGGCGAATATGTATGATGGGTATATGGGCATGGGACTATGGGATGGAGAATATGTATGATGGGTATATGGGCATGGGACTATGGGATGGAGGATGTGTGATGGGTATATGGGCACTCGACTATGGGATGGGGGATATGTATGATGGGTATATGGGCACGGGCCTAAGGGATGGTGGATATGTATGATGGGTATATGGGCACGGGCCTATAGGATCGTGGATATGTATGATGGGTATATGGGCACGGGCGTATAGGATCGTGGATATGTATGATGGGTATATGGGCACGGGCCTATGGGATCGTGGATATGTATGATGGGTATATGGGCACGGGCCTATGGGATCGTGGATATGTATGATGGGTATATGGACACAGGACTATGGGATGGAGGATAATTATAATTTGCTATAACTAACCACAGTTAGTTACTATGCCCGGGCAGCGCCGGGCTCTTCAGCTCTTCATCTAGCATATGTATATATATATATACTGTATATATATATATATAATCAGTACTAGGCAGGCAGTGTGTGTGGGTATATAGATATCAGTGCTAGGCATGCAGGCAGTGTGTGTGGCATACATTATTGCATACAGCAAGAGCGTCCATTCCATTACTGTCTGCTGCTGCCTGTTACAGATATTTACCGTATACCGTAGCGGGTGCAGAGAAAAGCGACCAAGGTTATTAGGGAACTAGGGGGTCTGCAATACCAAGACAGGTTATTACACTTGGGGTTATTTAGTTTGGAGAATCGAAGGCTAAGGGGTGATCTTATTACAATGTATAAATATATGCGGGGACAGTACAAAGACCTTTCTAATGATCTTTTTACTCTTAGACCTGTGACTGGGACAAGGGAGCATCCTCTACGTCTGGAGGAAAGGTTTAAGCATAATCACAGACAGGGATTCGCGTTTGGACCAGGCAGACTAGGCAGATGCCTGGGGCCCCTACCTACAAAGGGGGCCCCCTGCATCTGCAGTCCATTTAAGAAGTGCCCAGAGGGTGTACAGCAGTGAATAATGCTGTGCATTGCTCTGAAGTCTTGGAGTGTCTCTCGCAAAGCCCCTTGAGCCCCCCTGTCTCTTTCTCCCTGCAGTGAGGTTAAAAGTTGAGAGTGAGGGGGAGGGGCCGATTACAGCACAGTGACACTGTATGTCTCCTCCTGAGTCCTGATCATGGCTGCTCCTAGCACTGTCCTGAGAATGGATATGCCTAAGTGAAGCCACAGAACCTAGTAACAGCAGCAATAACAGGTCTGAGTGCAGTGATTTACTCACTGTGGTCCGGAGCTCTGTGCTGATCGCTGCAGGATCAAGATCCACAGCCACATACAGCAGCGATCAGCATCAGCTCTGACCACAATCACTAATCACTGCTTGTAATGTGACAGGGCGACCTCCTGTCACTACTGTCTGGATGACACAAGACAGGGATATTGTCTGCTGAATCAGGGGATATTTATGATATAGAAATAAATGAATTCCCATGTGAAATAATAAGGGTACACCATACACATATACAGTACAGGTGTGCATAGGAATCAGCATTTTTGGTGCATTTTTTTTGCAGCCAAAGTTGGCTCTCTTGGCAGTAAAAACACTGCTTTCAAAATGCCCATTTTTTAGGGTATGTGCAGATGATCCGGAAATGGCAGCAGTTTGGACACAGCGGACATGTGCTTCGTCTAAAGTGCTGCCATCTTTTGAACGCAGGTGATTCCGCATGTGTTCATTGAACCGTGCGGAATCACCGCATCCTATGCATTGTAAGGGTGACATTTCTCTTGCAGAGAATCGCATCTATGGAAGATAAATTGACATGCTGCAGTCTGGAGAGTCGTGCTGCATGTCTGTCTCTGCAGGTGAGGTGCGGGCGTTTGTGCACGCACAGAGGACATGGAATTTCTAGAAATCCCATCCACTATGCTGTAACATCTGGCCGCTGCGGGCTGAATGCTGCGGATGTACGCAGCATCCAGAGTTTACTGATTGTGGACACATACCATTAGAGCTTTTGCTGTTTTTTTTACAATATGCATTTTGTCTACAGTACATGTTTAATAAAGTTAGTTTTATTCACCAAAAACACAGCGGAAAAACAACGTTGCGACATTTGCAGCTTTTCTAAAACTTTTTCATTGCTTTCTACGGGTGAAAAAAATTGCTGAAAGATGTGACACGCTGCAAATTTAAAAAACGCTGCAGTTGTGAAATTCAGTCTGGAGAAAATAAAAGGGTGTTCAGGAGAATCCTGAAAATCTCAGTCTTTGCTTGTGCTGTAAAATGCTGTAAACTTCTTATTTGCAGAAGAAAAAGCTTCAGAAATTCTGCCTATGAACATGGCCAAGAGCGGCTTTTTAAAGCGCCAGCAAAACATATGAGATTTCTGAAATCTCCTGCATGCGCTTGTTTTTTTTTCTGACTGAATTTCAGAACTGTAGCGCTTTTTATATCTGCAACGTGTCACTTCTTTCAGTGTGTTTTCACCCATAGAAAGCAATGAAAGAATATAAGAAAGAAAAATGCAGATATTGAACGGCATTTTTCGCTGCAATTTTTTAAGTGGTTTTGGTGAATTAAACTATTAGGTCTCGTTTACATGTTTAGTATTTGGTCAGTATTTCACATCAGGATTTGTAATGCAGAAACAGCAGTGGAACAATGAGAGGAAAAGTATAGTAGAAACGCAGTACCACTTCTGGATTTATCACCCTCCTGGTTTTGACTTGCACATACTGATGTGAAATACTGACCGAATACTCAACGTGTGAACGTGGCCTTACACATACTGCAGACAAAGCAAACATCCTCACTTTAAAAAAAGCTGAAAAAAGTATAAAGAAAACAAGCAACGCAACAGAACAGGTTTTGGCTACTGAAAAAATGCTTGTGAACATAGCCATAGCGTTTCAGAGTAAGACTATCTGTGGTGTTACATAGGACTGCAGGTGACATGTACTACATTATCTGTTCTCAAAGAGTTATCACTGTGCTATCTGTGGTGTTACATAGGATGAGGTCACAGTCATGTGACTAGTCACATGAGCCGGGGAGGGCTTCTGTTCTGCAGTGTGCTGTGCTGAGGGAATTGTATGGCGATCGGTACACACTCCTTTCTGAAATGACATGTGGGCGTGGTGGCTGATTCGCAGTGCGGGAAAACTACAATCCCGGCTGGGATAGCGGGTGGGAATGTCAAAATCGGGACTGTCCCGCTGGATCCAGGACAGTTGGGAGCCCTGCTGTGCTATCTGCAGTGTTAAAAAAAAAATTAAGAGGGGGTTGGGTTACAACTCTTTGTCTTGGGGCTTGGGCACCCCAATCTTTTCTGACCATAGCAACGCTCCTGTGTAATGCTAATAGTGGCAGACCCGTTGGCTGATATAAGGCCCCTGAATATGGGGGCCACAGTGCCAGCACAGGTCCCTCTGCCACCTGTATCCGCATACTGCTCATGTAATGTAACCTAAGTGTGTGATTTTACAATGTTAACATTTGGGGCCCCACTTTAAACTTTTGCCTAGGGCCCCACTTTGTCTAAAACCGGCCCTGACTGTAAGAGCAGTGATACTATGGCACTCTCTGCCACATGATGTTGTAATGAGTGATTCCCTACTAAAATTTAAGAAGGGACTAGATGCCTTTCTTGAAAAGTATAATATTACAGGGTATATACACTAGTCTCCTTAATATTGCGTTGATCCAGGGAGCTAGTCTGATTGCCGTATGTGGAGTTGGGAAGGAATTTTTTTCCCCAATGTGAAGCTTACTGTTTGCCACATGGGGGTTTTTTTTGCCTTCCTCTGGATCAACATGTTAGGGCAAGTTAGGATAGGATATGGGTTGAACTAGATGGACTTAAAGTCTCCCTTCAACCTTAATAACTATGTATATACATAGCCCCAGGTATCAGTGGCCAGGAATAATTTTTTTTGCATCTTAATCCTGATTATTTTATTCAAAAGCAATCCAGAGCACATGTTTTTTTTTCTCCATTTGCTTGTTAGCACTGCAGAATACAGCCAGATCTTTTCCATAGTACATCGTGAAAATCCAGCTATTTTAAACAGGGATTTGTTTGTGACAGTGATCACATCTGAGTGCAGAAAATTCTGCCATTTTTGTGGTGCGGTAAAATTTTGTTGGCGTGTCTTATGCAAGTTCTTGTCACCAGTTTGCTGAAAAAAAAATATTTACCTACAGGGCAGATATTTTACACTGGGTTTTGTTATCATTGCGCTCAAAATTGGGCAACATCAGGCTTCCATTTAAATTTTTTGCTGTGTCTTAGCTTAGTTATTGACAGCATTTTGCTGAAAAAAAAGTACAGGTCAGATATTTTAAAGTGGAGTATCTGCGTGACAGGCATCACATGTCATTGCACTCAAAATAGTGCCATTTCAGTCCTCCATTGAATTTTTTTGCTGTATTTTAACCTAGTTATTAACACCAGTTTGCTGCCAAAAAAAAATACAGGCCAGATATTTTAAAGTGGGTATCTCCGTCACACGCCCCACATATCTGTGTGGTCAAAATTGTGGCATTTGAGGGCTCCATTAAATTTTTTTTTGCTGTGTCTTAACCTAGTTATTGACACAAGTTTGCTTTAAAAAAAAAAATACAGGCCAGATATTTTAAAGTGGGGTATCTACGTCACACACCTCATCTATCTGTGGGCTAAAAATTGTGGCATTTGAGGCCTCCATTGAACTGTTTTTGCTGTGTCTTAGCCTAGTTATTGAGAAAAGGAGAGAAAAGCGGAGACCAATAGTGGTATGCACACCCACAATATAAAATAGAAAAAACCTTTATTCCACCGCAAACATGACCAAACATTAAAACCAATTAAAAATATGGATACATAGCAATCAAACTACCCCCCCTAGTATGAATCAAATCCACCATCAATAACAATGATAGTTGATATAACTAATACATAAGGCACATATGGAAATCAGAACATAATGCAAAAAGAATGATGTTCATATATGCAAGCAATGTGTCAATGATAAGTCCTGACAATGATTACAAATATGCCATTATAGCAATAATACCAAGTTATATGGCCGCATGTGGAGTGCCATGAGTGTAGGTTCCATGGTGATAAACTATAGTAATATGAGCAAAAGGCTAACAATTATCTATATAAAATGAACCAATGTATAAGCACACCATCAAACACCAAAAGATCATAAGATTCTCTTGCATTCACAAGAGGAAATAGGTATACAACCTGGTAACTGACGGTCTAATGCAGGCGAATGAAAAAGGCATAATAGTCATTAAAAGGATAAGGATAATCCCAGTCACAATAGTAGCTCAAAAAGAGGCTTATAATAAAGCCATATAGATGCAGGTCCACAATAAGAGGAAAAGAGGGGTGTGGAGAGACCCCACGCGTATCGCTGCGCTCGGCAGCTTCGTCAGGGGAAGTGGAGCCCAGTTATTGACACTATTTTGCTGTTAAAACAAATACAGGCCAGATATTTTAAAGTGGGGTATCTCCGTCACACGCCTCATTTACAGTATCTGTGGGCTAAAAATTGTGGCATTTGAGGCCTCCATTGTAGAGTTGAGCGAAACGGGTCAAAAAATTTCAAAAGTCGCCGACTTTTAGCAAAGTCGGGTTTCATGAAACGAAACCCGACCCTAGGATGAGGTCGGCCACGAGGTCGGCGACTTACGCGCCAAAGTCGCATTTCAAAAGTTTGTGTTGTGCTCTTTTTCAGCCAATCAGGATCCACGGACACTGTGGGCAACGTGATGACATAGGCAGGGGTCACCACCATCTTTCAGAAGGGCATGCAAGTGATTGGCTTGCTTTGGTGGGCGTCACAGGGGTTATAAAAGGGCGTGCACGCCGACCGCCATCTTACTTCTGCCGATCTTAGCATAGGGAGAGGTTGCTGCTGCTGATTCTGTAGGGAGAGCGTTAGGCAGGGAAGAAGAAAAAAAAACTGCTTCTGCTGCTAGCGATTTTGCCTGTACAACACACCAGTCACTGTGTGTGCAGTGCAAGGGGAGGCTATATTGTGGTGGATCAGCGGTGTTGGTTGTTAGGCTGCCTTCTAAGGCTTCCTGACAGCTGCATTGCTGTTTACCCACTGCTCTGCAAACTGCTTTTTTAAAAGCAATCCCAATTTTTTTTTTGTCCTGCTGAGGTACTGAGCGTGCATTTTTTCACACCATACAGCGGTGTACGCTCCTCACACAGTACCGTGTAACGGCTGTTATCACAGCCACAGTGAAGCTAGCTGTGTGTCACTCTGTGAGAATAAGTCGAGGACATGTTCCGTTCTTACAGACCTGCACCTACTAGTTTTGTCTAGCTTTCAAACAGTTAAATATATTTGCTGTTTGATCACATTCAAAACTATAGAGAGACAGCGTGTGTCAGTCCGTATACTTAAAAACACGGAGCTTGACAATTTTACGTACACCGGACAGCCGTGTACGTGCACGCTCCTCTCAGTACCGTGTAACGGCTGTTATCATGGCCACAGTGAAGCTATCTGTGTGTCACTATGGAAGGATAAGTGGAGGACTTGTTCCGTTCTTACAGACCTACACTCTAGGGAGATTCCTATTCTGCCCAATTCTACATACACCTTGTAGTTTGTGATACACTAGCCAATTTCTGCCTGTGACATAGCGCTCTGATATTCAGTGGGCCTCACACAATCCAAAAGTGTCCAGTGTCCACTAGTGTGTGCAGAAATTCAAAATCTCCTTTATCCTGTAGTCACTTTTTTCACACCTGTGCCATCGAGCCTGTGACATAGCGCTGTGATATTCAGTGGGCCTCACACAACACAATCCATAAGTGTCCAGTGTCCACAAGTGTGTGCAGAAATTCAAAATCTCCCTTATCCTGTAGTCACTTTTTTCACACCTGTGCCATCGAGCCTGTGACATAGCGCTGTGATATTCAGTGGGCCTCACACAATCCATAAGTGTCCAGTGTCCACAAGTGTGTGCAGAAATTCAAAATCTCTGTGATCCTGTAGTCACTTTTTTCACACCTGTGCCATCGAGCCTGTGACATAGCGCTGTGATATTCAGTGGGCCTCACACAATCCATAAGTGTCCAGTGTCCACAAGTGTGTGCAGAAATTCAAAATCTCTGTGATCCTGTAGTCACTTTTTTCACACCTGTGCCATCGAGCCTGTGACATAGCGCTCTGATATTCAGTGGGCCTCACACAATCCAAAAGTGTCCAGTGTCCACTAGTGTGTGCAGAAATTCAAAATCTCTGTGATCCTGTAGTCACTTTTTTCACACCTGTGCCATCGAGCCTGTGACATAGCACTCTGATATTCAGTGGGCCTCACACAATCCAAAAGTGTCCAGGTTATCTGTAAGAAGTGCGCAAAGACCTTTAGCCGGGGGAAAAATCTGAAAAATTTGAATACCAGTTGCATGCTTAGACATTTAACCACCATGCACTTGCAAGCGTGGACACAACACCAAACCTCAAGTGCCACATGTGCAACTGATCACAAAGAAGGTAGTCAGCAATGCTACATTGTTTCCCCCACTGTAAGCCCACCGGTTAGCACAGCAGCAAATGTTGAGGTGTCGTTGCAAGGCCACAGCAGTCACGGAATCCCACTGTTATATCAACGAAATACTGAATCTAGGCCATCAGAAAGAACACCAACTCCATCACCATCATCAACCCTCTCTCAGTCCGCCCTGTCCACCGCTACTTCCACCATATGCAGCTCTCAAGTCCAGCTCACCCTCCCAGACACTATGAGTAGGTCAAGAAAGTACTCAGTCTCTCATCCACGTACACTGGGTTTGAACGCCCACATTGCCAAACTAATCTCGTTTGAGATGATGCCCTATCGGTTGGTGGAAAGCGCAGCTTTCCGCGAACTCATGGCCTATGCAGTAACACGCTATGACCTACCCAGTCGCCACTTCGCTCGCAAAGCCATCCCAGCCCTCCATCATCAGGTAAAAGACCGCATTGTCCATGCACTCAAGCAGTCAGTGAGTGGAAAGGTGCACCTCACAACTGATGCATGGTCCAGTCGGCATGGCCAGGGCCGTTACGTGTCCATCACTGCGCACTGGGTTAATGTGGTGGATGCAGGGTCCACAGGGGACAGCGGTGGTGGGACAGTGCTGCCTAGCCCACGGTATAGGAAACAGTTGGCTGTAGGCGTTCGACCCTCCTCCTCCTCCTCCAGAAGCGAAAGCTCGTCCACAGAGCGCAGTCGTACGAGCACTCCATCTGCAGCTGCCACTGTTGCACACGAGGTGTCCCCCTATCGAGCAGCTAGTGGAAAGCGTCAGCAGGCTGTGTTGCAGATGATGTGTTTGGGCGACAGACACACCGCCGAGGTGCTGGCCGAGTACTTGAAGCGACAAACTGAGTCATGGCTGGGCAGTGTACATCTTGAGGCAGGCAAGGTAGTTAGTGATAACGGCCGTAATTTTGTGGCAGCCATAGCCCTTTCAAAACTCAGCCACATAACTTGCTTGGCTCACACCTTGAACCTGGTGGTGCAGTGCTTCCTCAAAAATTATCCGGAGTTAACAGCCCTGCTCCAGAAGGTGCGAAGACTGTGTGCGCACATCCGCCGGTCGCCTGTACACTTCGTTCGTATGCAGAAGCTGCAGCGATTGCTCCACCTTCCCAACCACCGCCTCATTATCGACATTGCAACAAGGTGGAACTCCACCCTGCACATGGTGGAGCGGCTGTGCGAGCAGAGGCAGGCCATAATACATTTGTGGGAGGATACACGGCCAGGCACTTTGAGAGCAGACATGGAGTTGACAGGTGTGCAGTGGTCGAAGCTGAAAGACCTCTGTAAAGTCCTTCAGTGTTTTGAGGAATGCACACGGCTGGTAAGCGCAGACGACGCCATCCTAAGCATGAGCATCCCACTTATGCGTCTGCTCATGCAAACTTTGACGCACCTTAAGGAGCAGGCGTCTGCAGCCAATGTTGATGAGGAGGAAGAGGAGGAGGGAATCCTTGATGACATTCAGCCATTTTCTGCTCAGGGACCTCTCCTGGACGAGGTGGAGGAAGTAGAGGAGGAGGAGGAGGATGATGATGGGGATGATTACTTAGGGGAGGAGGATGCATCTCGTGGGGCAAGTGAAAATGTTGGCGTGGCAAGGTCTGGTACAGGGTTTGTGCGTGACTGGAGGGACGTGGATTTGCCAGAAAGTGTTCCTCCAACCAGCACTCGCAGTGCATCATTGACACCGGGAACATTGGCCCACATGTCAGATTATGCCTTGCAGATCCTAAAAAGGGACCCCCGCATTGCCAAAATGATGAACGATGACGACTACTGGTTGGCCAGCATCCTGGATCCACGCTATAAAGGCAAATTACAAAACATCATGCCACAGGAGAACCTTGACCTAATATTGGCTAATAAACAAGCAACTCTGGTAAATCAGTTGCTTGAGGCATTCCCAGCACACAGCAGCGGTGATGGTTCTCACACGAGCCGTACGGGCCGGGGGCAGCTTGGCAGAGGTGTTCATGGTGCACACAGCAGAAGTGGCGTTGGAGACAGGGGTTTCATGACAATGTTGTGGACTGATTTTTCAAGTACCGCTCACACAACTGGTAATACTGCATCGATGGAAAGTGACAGGAGACAGCAGTTGTCAACTATGGTTACAAACTACTTTTCCTCCCATATCGATGTTCTCCCACACAGGTCATTCCCCTTTGACTATTGGGCCGCTAAACTGGACACCTGGCCTGAATTGGCACAATATGCCTTACAGGAGCTCGCTTGCCCAGCTGCAAGTGTGCTATCGGAAAGAGTCTTCAGTGCAGCTGGATCAATCCTGACAGAAAAAAGGACCCGTCTGTCAACCCAAAATGTGGATGATCTAACCTTCATTAAAATGAACCATGCATGGGTTTCCAAGGATTTTGTCCCACCTTCCCCTGATGACACATAGGGTGACAGAAAAATGGCTTGCTTTGGTCCACCTCTTCCTGGGACTTGACCTATTTCGCCTTTTGCATCAGCTGAATGTCCAACATCAACATATGCCACTTTCTAAAACTCCCTAACTGTGCTGCCTCCCCCCCCATGGCCGGGGTCACCACCTAGCGCACGACACCGTGCGAGTGCCGTTGCCCTGGACAGGTGGGTAGGCCGACTCTTGGGCGCGGGCACTGGCACAGGGTCCCTCATAGTGCAATCATGTGTCTCTGACGGTGGTGGTGCACACCCGCCGTCAGACACACCGCCGTACTATGAGGGGCCCAGTGCCAGTACCGACGCCCACGAGTGGGCCCCCCTTGCTTGGGCAGGGCCCCAGCATTTGCAATCTTTACCTCTCCCTGCTCCTCCGCTGTGTAGTCTGGGCCGTCAAATCCATACTGTGCCTGACACCGTCTGAGCCTGCCTCCTGATGTATAGACATATATTTTGAATGTGTACGCTATCCATACATGTTATCCGGGGATACGGTACCCTTTCTCACCTTTGTGCAATCACGTGCAAGCCATACTGGGCCTAACACCGTCTGAGCCTGCCTCCTGATGTATAGACATATATTTTGAATGTGTACGCTATCCATACATGTTATCCGGGGATACGGTACCCTTTCTCACCTTTGTGCAATCACGTGTAATCCATACTGGGCGTGAGAACGGCTGGCGAGCTGTTAAGCAAGCTACAGCACCTGTGGTTTGCACAGGTAAGTTTTTCATTTTTTCAGGAATGACGGTTAGGCCTAATTCCGGAACTGCGGTTGACCTGCACTTACTGGGAAATCATCGTTCGCGGGTAATAATTGTAATCAGTGATCCCCATCACTAACGTTGTTCAGCAGGTTATCTGCACCTGTAAGCGACAAACGCTGGCCTTTTCAGTGTAGCGCACATGCAGCCACGGACATGTAAGGGCATGACACACCAGTTATTGGCCAATCTCATGTGCCAGAGCCTCACGTGTCCCTCTAGTAAGCCGGACTCGGACCGCGGGGCATGACAGAGTCTCGTTCGTTAACGGAATTAAGCTTGCAATGTGTGCATCTTTTCTGTAGCTGGCATGGTTGAGGTTTCCCAGGTGGAGTCGAATTTAACCGTAGGCTCCACTCCTGGTGGTGCCCTTCTGGACATTCCCTTAAGGTTCAGCTTTGCAACCATACTGCCCACGTAAAACAAACACTTTGCCTTCATGAACGCTGTTTGGAGGGTCATGACTCGTGGGAATAACGCCGCCCAATCAGTTAACCTGCTAGAGAGATCCTTCGTTGCTCCCAAGCATGACATCACACTCCATAGGAGGAAGGTAATACCACTGTGGCGACCGTACTCCTGGGGGCAACACAAGTGCACTGATGCCCAGCCACTGCTCGATGAATCTGCTGGTACATTGACCCAGACCACTACATTCCCCTCGCACGCTACACGGCCTGAATCTGACCCTGATGAAACTCAGGTTACCCTTCCCATATACAGTTCCATCTTACACGGTGACAAAGAGGAAGCTGCAGATGAAAGTGCAGGTTCGGCCCACCCGCCATCAGACACACCACCGTACTATCAGGGGCCCTGTGCCAGTGCCGTCGCCAATGAGTGGGCCCCCCTGCTTGCTCAGGATCACAGCACTTGCAAGGTTGAAATACTGTGCAGTGAGATGGAAGATGGGGACGACGAGGAGTCCAGACTAGTACAGGGATTCCCTAGCGAGGTGACTTATTTGATTGTTTTCAATGTTGGGACAGCAATTTTTGGGGAGCACTATACTCTGGAGAATGATAGATGGGGCCCACCATACACTGGAACATTCCAAAGGTGGACATCAGACACTGGAGCAGCATTTACAGGGCCCATTATACACTAGAGCATTAGAAATGGGGCCCATTATGTTTGGAGCATTATTTGGGCCCATAAGACAGTGGAGCTTCATCCATGGGGACCAACATATACTGTAGCATTATGTGGAGCTCATCATATACTGTTTCAAACATTATATGGGACCAATGATTCTTTATGGAGAAATAGATGGGCCTCGTCATGAGATGTAAAAAGTGAAGTATTTGTCATTGTACTATACCGCTATTTCTCTGCCGTATCGGAGCATGATGAGTTGTGGTATGTGTTAAAGGGGCGCTCTTTCGCCCAGGGCACATGAAAACCTGGAGCCAGCCCTACCCCCCCACAACTTTAGCCAAATAACCCCCATTTTTCAGTGCGTAACTTGTATTATGAAGTTAATTAAGGTTGACAAGCTTAAGTAAGAAGAATTGATGCTTTTGGCATTCAAATGGGCACTGTAGGTGTGTTTCCTGTCCTCCTCTCACTGCCGACTTTTATTCCCCATTGACTTACATTGGGTTTCATGTTTCGGGACGACCCCGACTTTTCCCTATAATCGGCCGATCTTGCTCGACCCGACTTTTGGAAAAGTCGGGTTTCACGAAACGAAACTCGACCCTAAAAAACCAAAAGTTGCTCAACTCTACTCCATTGAATTGTTTTTGCTATGTCTTAAGCCCCTGTTACACGATGTCCCAGCGATCCCACCAACGATTCGACATGATGGGATCGCTGGGACATCGTTAGGCTGATCGCTGGTGAGCTGTCACAAGACAGCCCCTCCAGCAATCTGGACCAGCGAGCAAGCTGGTTTCCAATGTAAACAGCGGGTATCCAAGAGCCGCGTGGCTCCTGTATACCCGCTGTTTACCTTGGAAACCAGCATGTATGCCAGTTTCCAAGGTAAACAGCGGGTATCCAGGAGCTGCGGCTCCTGGATACCGCTGTTTACATTAGAAACCAGCGTCCAGCGTCGCTGATCGCTGGTCTCTCGCTGCCACACGCAGCGATGCGTGCTGGGCAGCAGGAGACCAGCAATAAAAAAAGGCCCAGGCCGATCAAGCACGATCAGCGATAACCGGCAGGGGGGCCTGTCGCTGATTCCCGTCACACACAGCGATCTCGCTGGCGAGATCGCTGTGACGTCACAAAATCAGCGATCTCGCTAGCGAGATCGCTGTGTGTGACGGGGCCTTTAGCCTAGTTATTGACACTATTTTGTTGTAAAAGAAAATAAAATACAGGTCACATATTTTAAAGTGGGGTATCTCCATCACATGCCTCAGCTATCTGTGGGCTAAAAATAGTGGCATTTGAGGGCTCTATTGATTTTTTTTTTGCTGTGTCTTAGCATAATTATTGCTTTAAAAAAATTGTTAGCGACCATCCAGATATTTTAACCCCTTCACCCCCAAGGGTGGTTTGCACGTTCATGACCGGGCCAATTTTTACAATTCTGACCACTGTACCTTTATGAGGTCATAACTCTGGAACGCTTCCATGGATCCCAGTGATTCTGACATTGTTTTCTCGTGACATATTGTACTTCATGTTAGTGGTAAAATTTCATTCAAATAACTTGCATTTATTTGTGAGAAAAATGGAAATTTGGCGAAAATTTTGAAAATTTGCAATTTTCCAACTTTGAATTTTTATGCCCTTAAATGACAGAGATATGGCACCCAAAAAACTTGATAACTAACATTTCCCACATGTTTACTTTACATCAGCACAATTTTGGAACCAAATTTTTTTTTTGTTAGGAAGTTATAAGGGTTAAAAGTTGACCAGCGATTTCTCATTTTTACAACACCATTTTATTTTTACGGACCACATCACATTTGAAGCCACTTTGAGGGGTCTATATGATAGAAAATACCCAAAAGTGACACCATTCTAAAAACTGCACGCCTTAAGGTGCTCAAAACCACATTCAAGAAGTTTATTAACCCTTTAGGTGCGTCACAGGATTTTTTTTGAATATTTAAAAAAAAATGAACATCTAACTTTTTTTCACACAAAAAGTACTTCATGTTCAATTTTTTTATTTTACCAAGGGTAACAGGAGAAATTGGACTGCAAAAGTTATTGTGCAATTTGTCCTGAGTACGCTGATACCTGATATGTGGGGGGGAACGACTGTTTCGGCGCATGACAGAGCTCAGAATGGAAGGAGCGCCGTTTGACTTTTTCAATGCAAAATTGTCTGGAATTCAGATCGGACGCCATGTCACGTTTGGAGAGTCCCTGATGTACCTAAACAGTGGAAACCCCCTACAAGTGACCCCATTTTGGAAACTAGACCCCCAAGGAACTTATCTAGATATGTGGTGAGAACTTTGAACCCACAAGGGCTTTACAGAAGTTTATAACGTACAGCAGTACAATTAAAAAATCATATTTTTTCCACAAAAATGATCTTTTCACCCCAATTTTTATTTTCCCAAGGGTAACAGGACCCTAAAAGTTATTGTGCAATTTGTCCTGAGTACGCTGATACCCCACATGTGGGGGTAAACCACTATTTGGGCGCATGGCAGAGCTCGGAAGGTAAGCAGCGCCATTTGACATTTTTGGCTGGAATTGAGATCGGACATCATGTCGCGATTGGAAAACCCCTGATGTACCAAAACAGTGGAAACCCCCCACAAATGACACCATTTTGGAAACTAGACCCCCTAAGGAACTTATCTAGATGTGTGGTGAGAACTTTGAACCCCCAAGGGCTTCACAGAAGTTTATAACATAAAGCCGTACAATTAAAAAATCATATTTTTTCCACAAAAATGATCGTTTCACCCTCAATTCTTATTTTTCCAAGGGTAACAGGACCCTAAAAGTTATTGTGCAATTTGTCCTGAGTACGCTGATACCCCACATGTGGGGGTAAACCACTATTTGGGCGCATGGCAGAGCTCGGAAGGGAAGCAGCGCCATTTGACTTTTTGGCTGGAATTGAGATCGGACACCATGTCGCGATTGGAAAACCCCTGATGTACCAAAACAGTGGAAACCTCCCACAAATGACACCATTTTGGAAACTAGACCCCCTAAGGAACTTATCTAGATGTGTGGTGAGAACTTTGAACCCCCAAGGGCTTCACAGAAGTTTATAACATAAAGCAGTGCAATTAAAAAATCATATTTTTTCCACAAAAATGATCTTTTCACCCTCAATTCTTATTTTTCCAAGGGTAACAGGACCCTAAAAGTTATTATGCAATTTGTCCTGAGTACGCTGATACCCCACATGTGGGGGTAAACCACTATTTGGGCCCATGGCAGAGCTCGGAAAGGAAGCAGCGCCATTTGACGTTTTTGGCTGGAATTGAGATCGGACACCATGTCGCGATTGGAAAACCCCTGATGTACCCACAAACATGTTTTCCACAAACATGATCTTTTAGTCACCATTTTTTTATTTTCCCAAGGGTACCAGGAGAAATTGGACCCCAAAAGTTGTTGTCCAATTTGTCCTGAGTATGCTGATACCCCATATGTGGGAGAAAACTACTGTATGGGCACACGTCGGGGCTCGGAAGGGAAGTAGTGACGTTTTGGAATGCAGACTTTGATGGAATGGTCTGCGGGTGTCATGTTGCCTTTGGAGAGCCCCTAATGTACCTAAACAGTGGAAACCCCCCACAAATGACCCCATTTTGAAAACTAGACCCCCTAAGGAACTTATCTAGATGTGAGGTGAGCACTTTGAACCCCCAAGGGCTTCACAGAAGTTTATAATGCCCGGGCATGAACATAAAAAAATCGTATTTTTTCCACAAACATGATCAATTAGTCCCCAATTTTTTTATTTTCCCCAGGGTAACAGGAGAAATTGAACCCCAAAAGTTGTTGTCCAATTTGTCCTGAGTACGCTGATGCCCCATATGTGGGAGAAAACTACTGTATGGACACACGTCGGGGCTCGGAAAGGAAGTAGTGACGTTTTGGAATGCAGACTTTAAGGGAATGTTCTGCGGGTGTCATGTTGCATTTGGAGAGCCCCTAATGTACCTAAACAGTGGAAACCCCCCAGAAATGACCCCATTTTGGAAACGAGACCCCCCACGGAACTTATCTAGATGTGTGGTGAGCACTTTGAACCCCCAAGGGCTTCACAGAAGTTTATAATGCCCGGGCATGAAAATAAAAAAAATCATATTTTTTCCACAAACATGATCAATTAGTCCCCAATTTTTTCATTTTCCCAAGGGTAACAGGAGAAATTGGACCCCAAAAGTTGTTATCCAATTTGTCATGAGTACGCTGACACCCCATATGTGGGAGAAAACTACTGTATGGACACACGTCGGGGCTTGGAAGGGAAGTAGTGACGTTTTGGAATGCAGACTTTGATGGAATGGTCTGCGGGTGTCATGTGCATTTGGAGAGCCCCTGATGTACCTAAACTATTGAAACTCCCCACAAGTGACCCCATTTTGGACACTAGACCCCCCACGGAACTTATCTAGATGTGTGGTGAGCACTTTGAACCCCCAAGTGCTTCACAGAATTTTATAACGCTCGGACGTGAAAATAAAAAAATCTTTTTTTTCCACAAAAATGATATTTTTGCCCCCAATTTTTTATTTTCCTAAGGGTAACAGGAGAAATTGGACCCCAAAAATTGTTTTGCAATTTGTCCTGAGTAGGCTGATACCCTACATGTGGGGGTAAAACACTGTTTGGGCGCATGTCAGAGCTTGGAAGGGAAGGAGCACCATTTGACTTTTTCAACTCAGAACTGGCTGGAATTGAAATCAGACGCCATGTTGCATTTGGAGAGCCCCTGTTGTGCCCAAACAGTGGAAACCTCCAATTCTAACTCCAACCTGAACCCCAACACACCCCTAACCCTAATCTCAGCCCTAGCCCTAACCCTAGCCCTAACCCTAGCCCTAACCCTAACCCTAACCCTAGCCCTAACCCTAGCCCTAGCCCTAACCCTAACCCTACCCTAACCCTAACCCTAATGGAAAAATGGAAATAAATACATTTTTTTTATTTTATTATTTTTCCCTAACTAAGGGGGTGATAACAGGGGGTTTGATTTACTATTTATGGCGGTTTTTATGTTTGGCGGCTGTCGCACGCTAAAAGACGCTTTTTATTGTAAAAATAGTTTTTGCATCACCACATATTGAGAACTATAATTTTTCCGTATTTTGATCCACCGAGTCATGTGAGGTCTTATTTTTTGCGGGACGAGTTGACGTTTTTATTGGTACCATTTTCGGGCACGTGACATTTTTTGATCGCTTTTTATTCCGATTTTTGGGACGCGGAATGAACAAAAACCAGCGTTTCATGAATTTCTTTTGGGGGGGTGCGTTTACACCGTTCCGCGTGCGGTAAAATTGATAAAGCGGTTTTATTCTTCGGGCCAGTACGGTTACAGCGATACCTCATTTAGGTCGTTTTTTTATGTTTTGTCGGTTTTCTGCAATGAAAACTATTTTATATAAAAAATAATTATTTTTGCATCGCTTTATTCTGCGAGCTATAACTTTTTTATTTTTTCGCTGATGATGCTGTGTGGCAGCTCGTTTTTTGCGGGACAAGATGACATTTTCAGCGGTACCATGGATATTTATAAGCGTCTTTTTGATCGCGCGTTATTACACTTTTTGTTTGGCGGTATGATAATAAATCATTATTTTTTGCTTAGTTTTTTATTTTTATTTTTTAAGGGGTTCGCTAAAGGGGTTAACTAATGGGACAGTTTTATAGGGCGGGTCGTTACGGACGCGGCGATACCTAATATGTGTACTTTTATTGTTTTGGTTTTTTTTTATTTTCAAAAAATGGATGTATTTGGGGGAATATTTTTTTTTTTTGTAATTTATTTGGCGATTTTTTTTAAATTATTTTAACACTTTATTTTTATTTTTTTTTTACTTTATTAAATAGTCCCAGGTGGGACATCACTGTTCTGTGACAGATCGCTGATCTGTCACATCACAGATCACTGTGACAGATCAGCAATCTGTCACAGGCAGTGCACAAGGCTTCCTCATGCCTGCGCTTTGCAGGCACTGAGGAAGCCAGCTTCCTGCAGGCCCCCGAAGGCCCCCGTCGCCATCTTGGATTCGGGGGCCTGCAGGAAAGGAGCCCCCGGCAGCAGCGCTGCACATCGCGCTGCCGTGGGGGGCTCAGGGAAGCACGGAGGGAGCCCCCTCCCTGCCGATGCTTCCCTTTAAACCCCGGTACACCGCGATCATGTTTGATCGCGGTGTGCAAGGGGTTAACGTGTCGGGGGCGGTCCGTGACCGCCCCTGACACATTGTGCCGGGTGTCAGCTGTGATAATCATCTGATCGCGGTAGACGTACTATCCCGTCCATGGGCATAGGGGCCCGGGTCCCATGGACGGGATAGTACGTCGGATGTCAGGAAGGGGTTAATCTGTGGTTTTCCTGCACACGGATCACATATAAGTTCGCTCCAAATTCAGCCATTTGTAGTGAACGTGGAAAATATTGTACGCCATTTAAAATGGGCAAGGCGTGTGGCAAGGGACGGAGAAGTGTATGTGATGGTGATGGTGCATGAAGAGGTCGAACCTGAGGCCGTGGACAAGCTGAAATTGGGCCACAACAAACACCCGCATCTTCTCGCTTGACCTTCCTGTATGAATTACTAGGGGACCACAGC
The DNA here is from genome assembly GCF_039654945.1 of Dendrobates tinctorius. Classification (NCBI taxonomy): domain Eukaryota; kingdom Metazoa; phylum Chordata; class Amphibia; order Anura; family Dendrobatidae; genus Dendrobates; species Dendrobates tinctorius. The sequence goes on along the minus strand of NW_027361825.1, from coordinate 24,467,091 downwards.
ACACCACTATTGAGTGCAGAGCAGTATCATAAGATTGTTGGCTGGATAGCGGATGATGCTTCCAGTCAGTTTGTCACCACCACAACCACCCTGTCTTCCACACGGTCAAGTCTGAGTAGCCGTGAGTTTGGGCCGCATATTCCTCACCCTGATCCTCCTTCCTCCCCCATGCCAAGTGACCAGAGACAACTGATTCCACACTTGGACACTCCGAAGTGCTGTTCACTTTTCCATTTAGAGATTCGGGACTCTCTCCCAGTCCATTTGAAGCGGGGCAAGAGGAGATCACATGTAGCGATGCCCAAATATTTGAGCAGCTACGGTCACACAAAGGTGACGGTGGGATCGTGTCACAAGAGGTGGACGATGATGAGACACAATTGCCTCAGGAGGTGGACCAGGGTGTGGAAGTGGAAGACGAGGTGGTGGATGATATAGTAACTGACTCGACCTGGCAGGAGGACATGCAAAGCGAGAACAGCAGCACACAGAGGGATGGAGGCATAGTACCCCAACAGGCAGAAAGAAGCAGTGTGGTTGCCGCAGACAGACGGCGGATAACTGTTCTCCGTAACACCAACACCACGGAAGTTGGTAGTACAACTGCTAGGTCTTCCCGAGTCTGGGTGTTTTGTTTTTTTTTTTATAGACTGCCGATAACCCCAAATAGGTCATTTGCACTACCTGCCATGCCCGCATCAGCAGGGATAGCAAAACTACCAGCCTGACCACCACCAGCATGATCAGGAACATGGCAGCAAAGCACCCGACTTTGTGGGCCGAACACCAGGGTCCAGGAACAGTGTCTGCGGGTAACACCACTGCTTCTTCTACTGTTGTGCGTGCAAGCCAATCCCCTGTCCATGGTGCATGCGAACATGCCTCCTGCCCTGCACCTGTCGTTGCACATACTCAACTAACACCATCATCAAGCACGTCCACATCCTTGTCCCAGTGCAGCGTTCAGTTGTCCATACCCCAGTCCTTCGAACGCAAGTGGAAATATACTGCCAACGAACCACAGGCCACACTACTAAATTCATAGATTTCTCATCTGCTTGCTCTCGAAATGTTGCCTTTTAGGCTAGTGGAGACGGAAGCTTTCCGCAACCTGATGGTGGCGGCCCTCCCAAGGTACTCGGTCCCCAGCCGCCACTATTTCTCCGGGTGTGCCATCCCCGTATTGCACAATCACGTGTCCCACAACATTAGCCATGCCCTCAACAATGCGTTACTGGGAAAGTCCACCTAACCACAGACACGTGGACAAGTGCTTCTGGGCAGGGGCGGTAAATCTCGCTGAAGGCACACTGGGTTAACATAGTGGAAGCCGGGACCCAGTCAGACCTTGGGATTGAACACGTCCTCCCGACGCCGCGGATTGCGAGCCCTACATCAATCAGGGTTGCCCCTACAGTCTACAGCTCCTGCACCTCCTGCTGTTCAGCCTCCATCTCCGAAATGACCACATCAGCCACAAGCTGGAAGCACTGCAGCAATGCCTCAGCCAAGCGGCAACAGGCTGTGCTGAAGCTAATATGCTTAGGTGACAAACCGCACAATGCTGAAGAGTTGTAGACAGCTCTGAAAGAGCAGGCAGATCTGTGGCTGACACCGCTGAACCTACAGCCAGGCATGGTCATGTGTGACAATGGCCGCAACCTGGTGGCGGCTCTGAGGCAAGCTCACACACGTACCATGCCTGGCCCATGTGCTTAACCTCATTGTTCAACGGCTTCTCAAAAGCTACCCGGAGCTGCAAGATCTGCTTGTGAAAGTACACTGCCTGTGTGCCCATTTTAGAAAGTCAGCTACATCTTCCACCGCCCTTGCCGTGCTTCAGCAGCATTTGAAGCTTCCGGCTCACCGACTGTTGTGCGATGTCCCCACGCGTTGGAACTCTCCACTGCATATGTTGGAAAGGATTTGTGAGCAGAAGAGGGCAGTCGTTGACTACCAGCATCAACAAGGCCATCGGTATTCATTTCAGACTCTACACATTAGACCTCAGGAGTGGACATGGATGTCAGACATATGTACCATCCTCCAAAAATTTGAGGACTCCACCAAGATGGTGAGCAGCGATGACACCATAAATAGCATCACCATCCCGCTTCTCTGTGTTCTGAAATGCTCTTTGCTCACAATAAAAGAGGATGCATTGCAGGCGGAGCATGATGAGACAGAGCAAGGAACCATACGGGGTGATTACACACAGCCCAGCCTCATCTCATCCCAACGTGGATTAGTTGACAATGAGGAAGAGGAGGAGAAGGAAAAACAGGAGCTAGTTTCATGCGCTATAGACAGTACTACAAGCACAACTGTCACACCATCTGTTCAGCGTGGATGGCCTGAGGACAGGGAGGAGGAGGAGGAGGACATGGTCAGTCGTCCTCTTGGTGAGGATATAAAAGTCTTGCCTGTTAGCAGTCTGGCACGCATGGCTGAGTTTATGTTACGCTGCCTTTCTCGTGACCCTCGCATTCTCAATAAATTTTGGGTGACAGTCATTACCGGTTGGTGACACTTCTAGGCCCACGCTACAAAGAGAACTATCTATCTTTTATTCTAGAGGCAGACAGGTGTACTAAAATGGTGCAGTACCTGAGGGCCCTTGTTGCGGAATTATTACAAAAATTCCCATCTGAAACCACTGGCGTCAGAGGTCATAGTTCGTTGGACAACCAAGGAGTACAGGTGAGAGAGACACAACTCCAATGCAGCAGAGGCAGGGGAACAATTGCAGAGTTCTGGGAGAGTTTTCTAAGACCCTCCCATCGCACAAGCCCTGAGGAGGGGGGTACTCTCACAATGAGTGCAAAGTTTTGAAAGATAATGAGGGAGTACCTTGATTTTAGGGCTTCATGCTCATCAATCAGGCTGTTATGTGATTTAATGAGCTCAGCCATTTTGAATTCAAGGTGGTCTGTGTGTTCACCCAGAGATGATATTTCCCCATTAAGATCTTCCACCATCACCTTCAAGTCAGCCTGCAGAGATTTCCTCAGAGAGGCCAGTAGAGGCTCCATTGTTCTTTTAGTAAGCGGTATATCTACAGATTCTGCCTCCCAGCATCTCCCCCTCTCCCTTCAGATACTACCTGCAAGCTTCTGTGTGAAGAGCAGGGTGAGGAGGCCCTGGACGACGCCATCTTCTCTGCTGCTGCAGCATGCAGGTCCCTGGGGAAGAAGTCTGTCACCTTCATAGGTGAGGGCCGTTTTTGACCTCTGGTTCGCCTGGGTTGTGGCATCTGAGGTGAGGAGTCTGGTGCAGGGGATTTCAGGCTGTTAGCTTGCCTGTGTGCCATTGTGTGAGCTGCTTTAGAGCTGGGGATCAGAGAGCACCAAGATTATGCTACTGGTGCCATGAGCTGCCAGGCCATGCCCCAGGGAGTACCTTGCTGACCGTACCAACATCCTCTGTGATTCCTCTGTGCCTTTTAATTATTGGGTATCCAAGCTGGACACATGGCATGAACTGGCTCTAAACGCCTTGGAGGTCCTGGCCTGCCCTGCCGCTAATGTTTTGTCAGAGCGGGTATTTAGTGCCACTGGTGGAATTATAACTGATAAGCACATCCACCTGTCAACTGAAAATGCTCACAGGTTGACTCTTATAAAAATGAACAAGGATTGGATTGGGCCAGACTTCTCAACACCACTGAATGATAGCAGCGTAAGGCTGGTTTCACACTTGCGTTTTTTGCGCTGCTTTTTAGCGCAAAAAAAATGCGTTTTTCCCCTATACTTTAAAATGGGTGCGCATATGTGCGCATACATATGCGCACGTACGCGTTTGTGTGCGCATGCGTTTCTTTCAGTGTGCGCTCGGGCGCACAAAATGCATCATGTTGCATTTTTTGTGTGTCCAACTTGCTCCAAAAAAACGCATGCGCGCGCAATGCGTTTTTTTACAGCAAAACACCCATTAAAGTCAATGGGTGCGCATACGTGCGCATTGTAATGCGCATGTATGCGCAAAAAAATGCACCAAAACCCGCAAAAAAAGCACACAAACGCATGATGCTTTTTTTCATGCGTTTGTGTGTGCAAAAAACGCGCAGCAAAAAAACGCAAGTGTGAAAGTAGCCTAACATAAACTCAAATCCAGTGTCTTTTTTTGGGAGGTCTATTCCCATGCACCTCTTCACACCCACACATGGGTATACGCTTCCTGATTTTGCCTATTTGCTGTTGTCCTCCTTCTCCTCATCCACCACCACTAGATCACCAGGGTGGCTGTGGTCTATATGAGGCAACACCCACGTTATTGTTTGTAAGGGTTTTTATGATGCCGGTAAACAAAAAAATTTTGATAGTATGTTGCTGTATACCCCCCAGGGGGAAATTTTTGTCAGCTCATACACTTAGGCTGTGTGCACACGTTGCGGGTTTTTTGCGTTTTCCCGCAGCGGAATCGCTGCGAAAACACAAAAAACAGCATCCCATTCAATCCTATGGGATTCCACAATGCTGTGCTAATGCTGTAGATATTTCCGCTGCGGAATCGCATAGCGGAAAAATTTGCAGCATGCCCATTCTTTTTGCGGAATCGCTGTGATTTCGCACCCATAGGAATGCATTGTTCCGCTTACTTTCAACTTGTGGCTATGCCCACCATGCGCAAAGTAAGCGGATCTTGTGCGGATGGTACCCAGGGCCTGAAGGAGAGGAGACTGTCCTCCAGGTCCTGGGTACCATAATTCTGTAAAAAAATGGAATAAAAATAAAAAATAGTGATACACTCACCCTCCTGCGGCCCCCGGAGTCCTTCCCGCCTCTCACCACGCTCCAGGCATCTTCCAGTCCCAGTAATGCTTTGCGCGAATGACCGTGATGATGTTGCGCTCTCGCGAGCGTGATGTCATCTCAGGTCCTTTGTGCAAAGCATTACTGGGATCGGAAGATGTCGGGAGCGCCGCAGAGCAAATCTGGGGCCGTCGGAAGGTGAGAATAACAATATTTTTTATTTTTTTATTATTTTAACATCCTACCTATCACATTCCAAGCGATGCTAATCGCTTGGAATGCGCAAGCATTCCGCAAGCGAAAAACGCTTGTTTTCTGCGGGAAAAACGCATGCGAATTTGCATGCATTTTACCCGTGGCGGGAGTGTGGAAATGTTGTGGAAATTTCTGCAGCATTTCTGCAACATGGGTACATAGGCTTACTGTATGGGTATTACAAGTATAGGAGACTCACTACTTTGTAATGAGAAGAGATTTTTAGGAGGCCCTCCTTCACGTCTCTTCATTCACCACCACTAGAACACCAGGGTGAACATGGTCTGTGATGCAACACCCACATTCTTGTTTGTAAGGGTGTTTATGATGCCTGTAAACAAAAATTTTTAACAGTATGTTGAAGTATACTCCCCAGGGGGAAATTTTGTCAGCCCATACACTTACTGTATGGGCATTACAAGTATAGGAGACCGCTGCTTTGTAATGGGAAGAGATTTTTAGGAGGCCCTCCTCCACGTCTCTTCTAAGGGGTATTGGGGTGCGTCCAAATTTGGGGCAGGCATTGCATTCACTTCATGGGCAAACAGTATGGGAGTACAAAATTAATAATAATGGGACCTTTGGTTTCATGTGGCCTCCAGATAATCGGTTCAAAGAGTTTTTGGGGTGCGTGTAACTCTGGGGCAGGGCAGGCCTTGCAGTAAATGCATAGGCAAACAGTATGGGGAGTACCAAATTTCTAATAATGGGAACAATGCTTTCAGGTGGCAATCCTGTACGGCTCTTCAAAGGGTATTGGGGTGGCTATTCTAAGGGGTATTGGGGTGCTTCTAAATTTGAGGCAGGCCTTGTATTCATTGCATAGTCAAACAGTATGAGAGTACCAACTTCCCAATAATAGGAACATTGCTTTCAGGTGGCCCTACTGTAAGTCTCGTTATTGGGGTGCGTCCAAATTTTGGGCAGCCCTGTCACTCACTGTATACGCAATAACATGATAGGAGACCCACTGTTTAATAATGGGAACAACAAAGCATAGCCGGCTGATGGCTGTCTAAGACTAGTGAGGACCAACTGCTATCCCTTTAAGAATATTACAGCCCACCTGATCGCCCTATAAAAATAGGCTTTGTGACTTTGAGTCCCTCCTTCATAAATGAAACAGGATATGTCACACACTACATGGCTAGCTAAGGTTGTAAAATGTTAAAATGACATTTCCCAGTGAATGCATTTGTCTTGGTTGAAAGCAATGCTAAAGTTGAAAAACGCATCAAAAATGCTACGTGTGAACATAGCCCAAGGTGTGGAGGAGCATTTTTGTTTTTGGTTATTTATTTTGCCTTATATGCAAGTCCTTACCCTGGAAAGGATGTTCCTTAACATATTTCCCAGGAAAATCCATTTTGGTTTCGTTTTTGTATGTTTTTTGGTGAGTCTGACAACATTGTTCACAGCAGTGACCTGGGAGTCAGAAATGCTTCCAGGGGTCTTCCCCATGATGTTCCCATGTTATTTGAGCAATGTTCCCAATGATTTCCGCTGTTTTTAGACCCTCTAAAGACCTCCGGGGGGCCACAACAAAAATGCTTGAGTTTCCCATAGACTTACATTAGACTCGTTGCTCAGGTCGAGCACCCGAGCATTAAAAAATGTTTGACCCGAGTAACGAGCACCCGAGCATTTTAGTGCTCGCTCATGACTAGTTAGGACTAGAGATGAGCGACTTTGCCTTTTTCAGGGTCGAGTCGGGTTTCATGAAACCTGACTTTCTCAAAAGTCGAGTCGAACTAAATCGGCCGACTATAGGGAAAAGTCGTGAAACACGAAACCCAATGCAAGTCAATGGGGAGAAAAGTCGGCAGTGAGTGGAGGACTGTAAACACACCTGGCATGAATTTTAACCCTAGAGGCGGCAAAATCTCTCTCTCTCTTCTCTCTCTCTCTTCTCCCTCTCTCTCTCTCTCTCTCTCTCTCACTCCCACTCCCATTCCCACTCCAGCTACGCTCCTGCTGCGCTTTTCTCATTGGCTGAAAAAAGTCACGTGCAAGCATTCAGCGAAACCCGACTTTGGCGCTTGGGTCGCCGACCGCATGGCCAACTTCACACTGTGGTCAGGTTTCGTTTCATGAAACCCGACTTTGGCGAAAGTCGGCGACTTTTGAATCTGACCGACCTGTTTCGCTCAACTCTAGTTAGGACTATACCAGCTCACACAGGAACCACTAGGAACGGCGGGATCAGAATCTCTAGTATGTACAGGAACTAGCTGGGTCAGTTGCAGTTTAAAGTGTTTTACCTATTTTCCCACGTGAGTTATTACACAATCATAACAGCGAGACTTATATACTAGGATAAGCCCAGGATAGGGACATATATACCAGGAAGGAGCCTAAGATGGGGGACAATACTACATAATGGGGGATGAGGTTCAACTTGTATATCCTTAAAGGATTTAGAACAGCACAAGGTCCATACCTCTGACCTACATGCGGGGGGAGGGGAGTCAGATCCAAATCTTGCACTGCGGCCCCATCGGACTCTAGTTACGCCACAGCAGCCAGTCACAATGATCAAAGATGATATAACAAAGGTATGCTTAGAGGACCCTATGCAGCTATTCTGGGTCAAGCTATCCATATATTCATTTCCAACTTCATAGATAAATATTAACAATATGAATTTTTGCAATTTATTGCTTTTTAAAATGTGATATACTACTTTTGTTTACAGTTCCTTGCCTAGGAGACCGACCACCACTGCTCTCTAGCTTGCAGCCTGTAAGTACTGCCTGGGGTTAGCAGGTAACATCCTGCTCCAGCTTTAAAACATGTAAATAACACAAGGTACTTAGATAATACTGTTTTGATTAAAGAAAAGCATAGAAGCCATATCACTGCGACAAGGTCTACCCCAATGAAACCATTACCTAAGGGTCCTGTCACACCAAGCGATGCACCAGCGATCCCGACAACGATACGACCTTGTCAGGATCGCTGGTGCCTCAGTACATGATCGCTGGTGAGCTGTCAAACAGGCAGATTTCACCAGTGATCAGGACCAACGAGGACGCTGGTATCCAAGGTAAACATAGGGTAACTAAGCGAGCGCTTCACTTAGTTACCCGCTGTGTACCTTGGATACCTGCGTGCTCGCGCTGGGAGCTGGTATCCAAGGTAAATATCGGGTAACTAAGCGCGCACATCACTTAGTTACCCGCTGTGTACCTTGGATATCAGCTCTCAGCACGACCACGCAGGTATCCAAGGTACACAGCGGGTAACTAAGCAACGCGTGTGCTTAGTTACCCGATATTTACCTTGGATACCAGCTCCCAGCGTCTGCTTACAGCGCTGGGAGCTTGCTGATCGTTGCTCTTCCGCTGCCACACGCGATGCGTGCTGGCCAGCGGGAGACCAACGATCAAAAAATGGCCCAGGACATTCGTGCACGATCAGAGATACCTGGCGGGGGGGCCGGTCACTGATGCGTGTTCACACACAGCGAGATCGCTGTTGCATCACAAAATCAGTGATCTCGCTAGCGATCTCGCTGTGTATGACGGGGCCTTATCTCTTTCAATTCACTTCACTATATGTCAGGAGACGTAGAAATAGATAAGGGCAGAGTGTTCTCCAACTTTAAAACATTGCTTACAAGTGCAGGGTCAGTGGGCCGGGTTGGGGGGTGGTCCCTCTAGATACCGCACAGAGACGTACAGACACATGCTGGAGGCAAGATTTCGGGTGCAACAGGTCCAAGTTTATTTCCCGCCGTCCGACTGACGGCCCTCACAATACACCGCAAATTCTCTTCACGGCCCTCCATGTCCAGGCCCCGTTACACACACACCGTACTTATCACCAGGGACATAAATACCGTACCGTCCCTTTCTGCTTATCGACGTTCATGTCAGCTCGGTCACTGTGGCTGCCTTAGGCCCGTACACCAACAGTAATGTTTCTTCGTCAGGTATCGTCTTCAACTCGGTTTGTGTTTCCCCGGGGCCTCATCTGTACTGCAGTACTTCGTGTCAGGACCACCCCCCTGACTTCCTTTCTCCTCAGTCCCCCTGGTTGGGTTTTCCTCACAGTGCAGCAGCTGTCACAGTCTCCTCGTCACTTGAGCTCCCCCTGGGGACTGGAATCTTCTGGATCCCTCCTGTCAAATTTATAGCTTTCCCGGTTCCCTGTAACTCCGCCCCCCATGACCAACGGTTTCTTAGCCCTAAGCTGATGTTAAGTCCTATGCTCACACTCCTCCCTGCCCTCTAATGGTCAACCCAAGGTACTGCACGTCCACTACACTTTCCTAGCTGTTTCCCCACTGTAATAACTTACACCTTTCTAAATTGTGCAAACCTTCCTTTCTCTATTCTGACAAGTCCGTCCGTCCTTCAGGTCACCTTCCCTACACTCTCCCTTCCTTTGTCTATTGTCGTCCTCGACAATCGTAATCTCTGCCTTCATCGTTCTGAAGCTTACCCTACCTTCTGTTGTCGGACCAGCTGTTGGGCCAAACCCACTACCCGCGGGGGCTGAACCAAACCGGGAGCACCATACTCCGAGCAGCCTTCTGCTACTCGCCAGCGCGCACGCCACATGACAATGTCTTTCAAGTTGGGCTAGGTACACCTGGATTCTCTTTCCAGCGTGTACCCTCCCCTAGTCTCCCCTTCTGTCACCTTCCACTATCCGGTACGCCATGATCGAGGCCTTACACCTACCAGATCATTGTCGACCTAGGATGACTGTCTTTCTCACGTCTTCCATCTCTTTGCCTTTCTTTTGGTTACACGTCATGGTCGGCGTCTCGGTCTCCCAGACCTTCTCAACACATAGACCCCTTTGGATCTCACACTTCTCTTTGGTCACACAGACCTTCCCTTACCCGGACCTGTCGCATTTTCTTGTGCATATCATACATCAGAACAACTATAATATCATAAGTACCCCATTTTCTTACATTTTTTCTATTGCTTGTTAAAATCAACATATAATAAACATAAACATAACAGATTTTCTCCTCCCCCTTCCTTTAACATGGACACTTCCTCTCTCCTTACATCCCCACTTTTGTCAGGCTTAACACACAAAAACTTCAATTTTTATATTAAACTTTTTTTTTTCCATTAACTTGGACGCAAACTGTCCTTGTGATTTGCACAACGGTGCAATGAAAATGCAAAAGTTCAAGCCACCTCCTAGTGGCCGGCAACGAGGGGCCCCACAGCCGTGGAGCTCCCGGGATGTAAGGAGTGTCCTGTGAGTTCTTTCTATGGGGGCTCATGACCTTCGGACTCAGCAATCACAGCTACCGCGTAGTAGCCGCGGGGACAGTACTCTTTGTAGTACGACAACAAGTCCCCCTCGTGTAGAGCCCGGCCGTGACGAATAGAGGCCACATTAATATAAACCTTCTGACTGGTAGCCAGATCGTGTATGAACCCATACCCCCTGGGTATATTCGTATACACGAGCCGTCCCATAGATCGTGTCGCCTCCATGCCAGCCTCCCCCTTTGCATGAAGCAGGTTCCATACTTCCTGCTCCCTGGCTTTCTTCTTTTTCACCACTTCTGCGACCCAAGCGGAGGGTCCAGTGTGAGCCTGGGAGTCCGGTGGGCGGGACTTAGCCGGGGACAAAAACAGGGCAGAGGCGGCTGGTGATGTCTGCGGCCCAGCAGCCGCTGGGGCCGGGTGGCGGATAGGGGCAGACAGGTCTTACTGATGTTGGGCCACTGGGCCTGACAAATAGGCCGCAGCCAGTTCCAATGCCGGCATAACAGGAGTAACAGCTGGTTTCAGGAAGGATGTCACCCCTTGCAGGGGGAAGGCAACAGCATCTTCTGGAAACAGGCTCCGCACCAGCGACACCGAGCGTGGCGTCACCGGGCGGGGTGGCTCGGGGCTGGGAGTGGAGGGCCCCCTCAGCTCTGCATAGACAGTGGGGTCTTCCTTGGCCAGACTTTCGGGATCACAGGAGGCCGCGTGCTGCGGCTGAGTGGTGGGGGCCACTTGTGGAGCCGCTGGTAGGGCCGGGGGAACTCTCACCTTCCCCGATGCCGCGGTCTCCATCACATCTTTCCGCGGCTGCTCCTGTAGTCTCTGCTTTTCATTCCACCGTCCGGTGGGGCTGGCCTCCAGGCTCAGAGGTTCCGCGGAGAGGCTTTCTGCTGGTAACTTTGGCGGCCGCTCCCGTGGGATCCGCCATGGCTCCGCTCCTCCACCTGAGATCAGACTGGCTGCTCGTGACTCCGAGGTATAGATCTTCTGGCGAAGCTTGACCTCCCGCCGCCATCACCACTCCAGGCTGCCGATGCCTTGACAACCGCAGCCAATCTTTTCCTCGGTGCCACTCCCTCTGCTGGGTGGGGCGACGGCAGGCATTTCCACCCACCTGCCAGGGTCCAGTATGTGGGAGCGTCGGCCTCCGGGTACATATCGCTGTCCCCAGGGGTACGTAGGAGGGGGTCCCAGTCCATTCAGAACGACTGCAAACACCCGGACCTCTCCTCTGCGCTGAAGCAGCACCGCCATCTTGCTCCAAACCTGGTACCATCCCGGATCCTCTGCTGGCAACGCAGGTATGCCACAGCACTCCCAATTTGTAATCCACAGGTATTTGTAATACACACAGTGCAGTCCAAGTCCGTTCCCACTCCTCAGAGGCAGGCCTGCCGCAGAAGATATTGTATTAGCGGCGTTGATCCTGCCGACTACACCAAGTGCAGGGTCAGTGGGCCGGGCTGGGGGGTGGTCCCTCTGGATACTGCACAGAGACATACAGACACAAGCTGGAGGCAAGATTTCGGGTGCAACAGGTCCAAGTTTATTTCCCGCCGTCCGACTGACGGCCCTCACAATACACCACAAATTCTCTTCACGGCCCTCCGTGTCCAGGCCCCATTACACACACACCGTACTTATCACCAGGGACATAAATACACGTACCGTCCCTTTCTGATTATCGAAGTTCCTGTCAGCACGGTCACTGTGGCCGCCTTAGGCCCGTACACCAACAGTAATGTTTCTGGTCAGGTATCGTCTTCAACTCGGTATGTGTTTCCCCGGGGCCTCGTCTGTACTGCGGTACTTCGCGTCAGGACCACCCCCATGACTTCCTTTCTCCTCAGTCCCCCTGGTTGGGTTTTCCTCACAGTGCGGCAACTGTCACAGTCCCCTCGTCACTTGAGCTCCCCCTGGGGACTGGAATCTTCTGGAACCCTCCTGTCAAATTTATAGCTTTCCCGGTTCCCTGTAACTCCGCCCCCCATGACCAACGGTTTCTTAGCCCTAAGCTGATGTCAAGTCCTATGCTCACACTCCTCCCTGCCCACTAATGGTCAACCCAAGGTACTGCACGTCCACTACACTTTCCTAGCTGTTTCCCCACTGTAATAACTGACACCTGTCTATTCTGACAAGTCCGTCCATCCATCAGGTCACCTTCCCTACACTAGTTCAATAGAAAAGAGCTTGTAAATGCAGCTCATGTTCTGCTGTGCAGTACCGGTGGTCGGTCTTCAAGGCAACAAGCTGTAAACAATAGAAAAGTGTTAATAAGTCAAGAGGATACAAATTTTGACAATACATTTAAAAATTGCTTGCATTTAAAAGCTTTATCTGACAATAGCTATTTATGAAAATAGGAATAACCCTTCAAATATCTTAGTTTTTAAAGTATTAAAAAATAAAATTTATAAATGTGGTTTAGTACTAACCCCTACAAGTAAGTAAACACATCACTTTGCCAAACAGTGAACAACACCAAAATGACACAAAAGATGTGTTGCAATTGCTGTTTTTTCTTTCTATGGCACTGCTCAAAGAATATTTTCTGTACACCCATTTATAAAAATATAAGGCTAGATGTTTTATAGTTGACATCATAGCACAGGGCGTTGTTGTTGATACCCACATAATAGGTGGTTTATGTTTTGTATACATAAGAATGCTCTTTTGAGCAAGATAGTCATACTTGCCAACTCTCGAAGAATGTCCAGGAAGCTCTCGGGAAACAAAAAAAGTTGGAGACCTCCCAGAAGAGTTTTCAAGTCTCGATGGTGGCACACACATCTCCTGCAAGGCAGAACAAAACATATTGAAAGCAAGTTTTCATCTAGGTTTGTTACGCTACAGGGTGGGCCGTTTTTATGGATACACTTAAATTAAATGGGAATGGTTGGTGATATCAACTTCCTGTTTGCGGCACATTAGTATATGGCAGGGGGGAAACTTTTCAAGATAGGTAGTGCCATGGCGGCCATTTTGAAGTCGGACATTTTGGATCCAACTTTATTTTTTCCAAAGGGAAGAGGGTCATGTGACACATCAAACTTATTGAGAATTTCACAAGAAAAACAATGCTGTGCTTGGTTTTAACGTAACTTTATTCTTTCATGAGTTATTTATGAGTTTATGACCACTTATAAAATGTTCTCAAACTGCTGCCCATTGTGTTGGATAGTCAATGCAACCCTTTCCTCCCACCCTGATACCACCAACCATTCCCATTTTGCTTAGGTGTATCCATATAAATGGCTCACCCTGTATAATTGCACAAGGACTTGTTCTTTTGCAAATCCTTACCTAAACGAGGCCCTCAGCGAGAGGACATTTTCAGTGTTTAGGTTAAGAGGCCATCCTGTTATGAATGAGTCACCGAGGAGGAAAAAACAAAAAGCAAGCTAAGCCCAGAAAACCGGAGAGGTTGGTAACTAGCTGATTGCAGACCCCTGATCCTATCCACAACAACTAGCAGGAGCCGTGGAGCGTGCCTACGGTCGTCCTAGACGCCTCGTCACATAGAACTAAATAAGCCTAAAGAAAGAAAGGGAAAGAAGAGCAGACCCCAAAGCAATAGACAGCCCCCAACATGTATTGTCGGTGAAACAAGATGAAAACACAGACACAGGTAGAAAGATAGGCTGAGCAAACGATGGGGCCCTCGCTAACTAGAAAGGACAGAAAAGAAAAGCTGCTGTCTGCAATCACGCAAAAAACCCTGCCAAAAAGAATGTCCAACACGTCTGATAGAAAAAGGCCTTGAAGTCGCTGGACTTCAAATCACTATATCAGCACTCAGGTATATTCTGAAGACAGCAAAAGAGATCAACTGATCAGAGACAAAATGGGGATTCAGCCCAGTCCCAGCCAGGGATGGCTGAACACAAAAACTAAGTAAACCAGACAAAACTCATATGAACAATAGCAGAGAAAACTTAGCTTTAGGAAGGCAGGAACCAAACTGGAAACCAGGAGCCACAGTCAGGTAAAATCACCAGCAAGAAACTAGGGAGTCAGAAACTCCTGATGTCCAATCGCAGTCCTCTTCCTCAGGTGGCCGGTCTCTGCCATTTAGATCAGCTTCATTACCTCCCTTCACCAACAGAGGGAGTCCAGATAGAGAACTCACTACTCCTCTGTAAGCACAGCCAGCTCCATAACCCTCACCAGAAGCCAGAGGCAAACCCGAAAATGAGCTCACAACAGTACCCCCCCTTGAGGAGGGGTCACCGAACCCTCATCCACGCCTCCGGGCCGATCAGGATGGGCCCGATGAAAAGCACGAACCAATCTATCGGCATGAATATCAGAGGCAGAGACCCATGAATTGTCTTCCTGGCCATAACCCTTCCACTTGACCAAATACTGGAGTCTCTGTCTAGCCAGACGAGAATCCAGTATTTTCTCTACCTCATATTCCACATTACCTTCAACCAATACAGGGTCAGGAGGTGCATCCATAGGAACTACTGGCTCAACATATCTCTTCAACAGCGACTTATGAAACACGTTATGGATCTTAAACGTAACAGGAAGAGCCAATCGAAAAGAAACCGGATTAAGAATCTCCAAAATCTTGTAAGGTCCAATAAATCTTGGCTTGAACTTTGGAGAAGCCACCTTCATAGAGATATTCTTTGATGACAACCAAACCATATCACCCACTTTAAACCGGGGACCAATGGTCCTATGCCGGTTAGAAAACCGCTGGGCCGTTTCCTGAGAGAGAGACAACTTATCCAGTACTTGGTCCCAAATCCGCTGCATTCTCTCTACCACAGTGTCAACACCTGGGCAGGCTGAAGATTCCACGTGCCCTGAAGAAAATCGAGGATGAAACCCAAAGTTACAGAAAAAGGGCGACATCAAGGTGACAGAACTAGCTCTATTATTTAAAGCGAATTCGGCCAAGGGCAAAAATGAAACCCAATTATCCTGATCAGCAGATATAAAACATCTCAAATAGGACTCCAAAGTCTGGTTTGTTCTTTCCGTCTGCCCATGGGTCTGAGGGTGAAACGCAGAGGAGAAGGACAACTGAATTCCCAGCTTGGAACAAAAGGCTTTCCAGAATCTGGAAACAAACTGAACTCCTCTGTCCGATACAATGTTCTCAGGAATCCCATACAACCGAACCACCTGTTGTAAAAACAAGGGTACCAACTCTGAGGAAGATGGCAACTTTGGGAGTGGTACAAGATGGACCATCTTAGAGAATCTATCACAAATCACCCAAATAACAGTCATTCTCTGAGAGACAGGAAGATCAGAAATAAAATCCATTGAAATATGGGTCCATGGCCTCTTAGGCACCGGCAAGGGCATCAACAACCCACTAGAGCGAGAACAGGGTTTAGACCGGGAACAAGTCCCACAGGACTGCCCAAAATTCCTGACATCATGAGATAAGGTGGGCCACCAAAAAGACCGACTCACGAAATCTCTGGTACCAAAAATACCTGGATGACCAGCCAATGCGGAGCAATGAACTTCAGACATCACTCTCCTCCTCCACTGGTCAGGAACATACAATTTTCCCATAGGACAACGCTCAGGTTTGTCCTCCTGGAATTCTTCCAGAGCACGTCTCAAATCGGACGAGATGGCAGAAAGAACTACCCCCTCACCTAGGATGGTAGTAGGCTTGGTCACAATAGGAGAATCAGCAAAGAAACTCCTAGAAAGGATGTCTGCCTTAACATTCTTAGTGCCTGGAAGAAAGGAGACCACAAAATCAAAACGCATTAAAAACAAGGCCCACCTAACCTGTCTAGGATTCAAGCGTTTGGCCGACTCAAGGTAAATCAAATTCTTGTGGTCAGTGAGGACCACAACTTGATGTCTAGCTCCCTCCAACCAATGTCTCCACTCCTCAAATGCCCATTTCATGGCTACAATTCCCGATTCCCCACATCATAGTTGCGTTCAGATGGGGAGAACTTTCGGGAAAAGAAGGCACAGGGATTCATTTTAGACGTCACCGGATCTTTTTGGGACAAAACAGCTCCTGCACCAATCTCTGAAGCGTCTACCTCCACCTGAAAAGGAAGTGAGACATCAGGTTGCCGCAAAACGGAGCAGAAGTGCACCTCCGCTTCAGCTCCTGAAAGGCCGAAACAGCCTCTGAAGACCAATTCAGCACGTCTGCACCCTTCTTAGTTAAATCAGTCAGTGGTTTAGCAATACCAGAAAAATTAGCTATAAATTTATGATAAAAATTAGCAAAACCCAAAAACTTCTGGAGAGCCTTCAAAGAAGTGGGTTGAACCCAATCATAAATGGCCTGTACCTTGGCCGGGTCCATTTCAATAGTTGACGGAGACAAAATAAATCCCAAAAATGAAATCCTCTGTACACCAAAAAGGCACTTCGATCCCTTAACATACAAGTAATTCTCCCTCAAAATCCGGAACACTGTCCAAACATGTTCCACATGAGAATCCCAATCCCTGGAAAAGATCAAAATATCATCCAGATAGATGATCAAAAACTTATCCACAAAGTCCCGGAAAATATCATTCATGAAGGATTGGAAGACAGAAGGGGCATTAGCGAGCCCAAAAGGCATCACCAGGTACTCAAAATGTCCCTCCGGAGTATTAAACGCCGTCTTCCATTCATTCCCATGCTTGATGCGAATAAGATTATACGCCCCCCTGAGGTCAAGCTTAGTAAACCAGCAAGCACCTTTAACTCTGGAGAATAAATCAGAAATCAGGGGTAACGGATACTGAAATTTAACCGTAATTTTGTTGAGGGAACGATAGTCAATACAAGGCCTTAATGAACCATCCTTCTTTGCCACGAAAAAAAACCCAGCACCTAAGGGCGAAGAGGATGGTCTAATATGACCCTTCTCCAACGACTCCTTAATATAAGATCGCATAGCCTCGTGTTCGGGTACAGATAAATTGAAAAGTCGACCCTTGGGAAATTTACACCCAGGTCTCAACTCAATTGCACAGTCATAACTCCTATGAGGAGGCAAAGACGCAGACTTACTCTCACTAAATACATCATAAAAATCAGCCAAATAGTCAGGAACATCATGCGACTGGGGAGAGGTGGAGAAAACAGGAGTGTCACCAAGAGCACACCGACAACCCCAACTCACCACAGACACAGATTTCCAATCCAAAACCGGATTATGGATTTGAAGCCAGGGAAAACCCAGAACAATGGTATCATGTAAATTATGTAACACCAAAAATCTGCAATTTTCTTGGTGGTCTGGCGCGACCCGCATTATCATCTGGGTCCAAAACTGAGGTTTATTCTTCGCCAAAGGAGTAGCATCAATACCCCTCAAAGGAATAGGTGTCCGCAGAGGTGTCATAGGAAGACCACAACGTTTAGCAAAATCCAAGTCCATTAGATTCAAGGCCGCTCCTGAATCCACAAAAGCCTTCGCGGAAAATGTGGATAAGGAGCAGATCAGAGTAATCTCCAAAAGAAACTTAGGTTGTACACCACCCATAGCAAATGTGTGTGCAAAACGTTTCTCTCGTTTAGGGCAGACAGAAATAACATGAGAGGCATTGCCACAGAAAAAACACAGCTTATTTCGCCTTCTAAACTCCTGACGTTGCGCTCTAGACAAAACTCCATCACATTGCATAGGTTCAGACATTTGTTCAAAATGTGGCAGCACTCCCGTGTAGTGTTGCATTCACGTAAACGCCAATAAACTTGAATGGCTAATGACATAGAATCGTCAAGACCAGAGGGAACAGGAAATCCCACCATAGTATCTTTTACAGTCTCAGACAAACCCTTCCGAAAGAGAGCTGCCAATGCACTATCATTCCATGTAGTAAGAACCGCCCACTTTCGGAATTTCTAACAGTATAACTCTGCAGGATCCTGATCCTGGTTCAATGCCAATAGGGCTCTCTCAGCTTGATCAATAGCATTAGGTTCATCATATAACAACCCCAAGGCTTGATAAAATGCATCCACATTAGTCAAAACAGGATCTTCAGGTGTCAAAGAAAACGCCCAATCCTGGGGATCGCCGCGCAGCAAGGAGATGACAATTTTAACCTGCTGCACAGAGCTCCCCGATGAGTTAGGCTTCAAGGCAAGAAATAATTTACAATTATTCTTAAAATTCAAAAATTTAGACCAATCCCCAGAAAACACATCAGGAGCAGGGATCCTTGGTTCAACAGCATGTGAATGAGTGAGATAGGCGGAAATTCCCCGCACTTCAGCAGCGAGCTGCTCCACATGATCAGACAATTGCTTAACCTCCATTAAGGAGAAAAAGAGAAAAAAAAAGAATCCTCCTACGGCCCCAGAGAAAAAGAGGAGAAAATATACATATAAAAAAAAAATTCTGACACTTTTTTTTTTTGTTTACAATTCTCCCCTGCTTTTGAGTACTCTAGAATCTGCAGTATGGCTGGTGATTCTGTTATGAATGAGTCACCGAGGAGGAAAAAACAAAAAACAAGCTAAGCCCAGAAAACCAGAGAGGTTGGTAACTAGCGGATTGCAGACCCCTGATCCTATCCATAACTAGCAGTAGCCGTGGAGCATGCCTACAGTGGTTCTAGACGCCTCGTCATGGCCAGAGATCTAAATAAGCCTAAAGAAAGAAAGGGAAAATCTAAACTGCCCCAGAGCAGACCCCAAAGCAATAGACAGCCCCCAACATGTATTGTCGGTGAAACAAGATGAAAACACAGACACAGGTAGAAAGATAGGCTGAGCAAACGATGGGGCCCTCGCTAACTAGAAAGGACAGGAAAGAAAAGCTGCTGTCTGCAATCACGCAAAAAACCCTGCCAAAAAGAATGTCCAACACGTCTGATAGAAAAAGGCCCTGAAGTCGCTAGACTTCAAATCACTGTATCAGCACTCAGGTATATTCTGAAGACAGAGCAAAAGAGATCAACTGATCAGAGCCAAAATGGGGATTCAGCCCAGTCCCAGCCAGGGCTGGCAGAACACAAAAACTAAGTAAACCAGAAAAAACTCATATGAACAATAGCAGAGAAAACTTAGCTTTAGGAAGGCAGGAACCAAACTGGAAACCAGGAGCCACAGTCAGGAAAAATCACCAGCAAGAAACTAGGGAGTCGGCTGCCTTAAATCCAATCAGAAACTCCTGATGTCCAATCGCAGTCCTCTTCCTCAAGTGGCCAGTCTCTGCCATTTAGATCAGCTTCATTACCTCCCTTCACCAACAGAGGGAGTCCAGATAGAGAACTCACTACTCCTCTGTCAGCACAGCCAGCTCCATAACCCTCACCAGAAGCCAGAGGCAAACCCGAAAATGAGCTCGCAACACCATCCCCTGCACAAGATTAGAGAGTTGCATCTAAGAATTACCTAAGTTTTCAGTCTAGGTCTCTCCTCATGTAACGTTTTATAACAAGCCCTATAAGAACAAGAAGAGCAAGTGAAAAATTCATCATATGTGAAATAATGTACAGTTCCTTGCATGTCCAAAATGAACACACTACATGTAGGTTTGACCAACAGCAATCTTCTGTTACCTCCCACACATTTATGTTGCATCCAATATAGAAAGGGAGAGGAGCCACTAAAAGACAATCATCATTGGCTTAACTCCTAAAAGGGCCTAGGATCTGCAATGTCGAAACATGCCCAATCCTATTTTCCCATCCTACCTTAAGGACATTCCGAGAATGACAATACAGTCAGTGGATTCCTCTAAAATCAGTGGAATCCACCAACAATAATCTGATAAGTATGTGCCGCTCAAAGACTAAAGGCTGCCATACGCATTGGAAAAAAAGTTGCCAATTTCAGCGAGACCTGACAACTATGTGATAAATATAGGGGCCTCCAAACTCTGCCGAAGATAGAGTCACAGTCATGGTCATTTTCAATGCCTGATCCTTTTGTTCTTATGGGAGATAACGTTACACTGAAGGTGATTGACATTGGTTTTCTCCCTTCTATCAGCCAAGAACACATGCATGCTAAGCTAAACCGGGTGCGCATGTGTATAAGGGTTAGGACAGCTATTGATGGTGTATAACTGTCCTAAATTCAATGAAAATGTTTTATATATACAGTGGTGTTCGAAAGTCCTGCATAGGATAAATTGATTTTTCAAGTTTTAAATGTTTTCTATCAAATATCTTCGATGCTAATATGACATATTATATATGGTTTTGTTCAGAATACAATTTTGCATTCTCTCCCTGTAATATTTTTAGCTTTTGAAGCAGTTTTGCCTGAAATTATTGCAACAATATGGGAATTGAAATCTGGTCGGCCCAGAAAGTCAACTAAAAGGGAGGATAGAGTACTGATAAGAACATCCCTTGCCAATCGAAAGCTCACCTCTCCTCAGCTTCTGCGAGAATGGCAAGAAAAGTGCAATATTGAGGTAGCAACATCAACTGTTAGGAAGAGATGTTTGGAAGCAGGATTGAGAGGGTGCAAGGCCCGAAAGAAGCCATTGATGACAGCCATACAAAGACAAAGGCGAAAACTGTGGGCATTGAAATACAGTGGGGAAAAAAAGTATTTAGTCAGTCAGCAATAGTGCAAGTTCCACCACTTAAAAAGATGAGAGGCGTCTGTAATTTACATCATAGGTAGACCTCAACTATGGGAGACAAACTGAGAAAAAAAAATCCAGAAAATCACATTGTCTGTTTTGTTTTCATTTTATTTGCATATTATGGTGGAAAATAAGTATTTGGTCAGAAACAAGCAATCAAGATTTCTGGCTCTCACAGACCTGTAACTTCTTCTTTAAGAGTCTCCTCTTCCCTCCACTCATTACCTGTAGTAATGGCACCTGTTTAAACTTGTTATCAGTATAAAAAGACACCTGTGCACACCCTCAAACAGTCTGACTCCAAACTCCACTATGGTGAAGACCAAAGAGCTGTCAAAGGACACCAGAAACAAAATTGTAGCCCTGCACCAGGCTGGGAAGACTGTATCTGCAATAGCCAACCAGCTTGGAGTGAAGAAATCAACTGTGGGAGCAATAATTAGAATATGGAAGACATACAAGACCACTGATAATCTCCCTCGATCTGGTGCTCCACGCAAAATCCCACCCTGTGGGGTCAGAATGATCACAAGAACGGTGAGCAAAAATCCCAGAACCACGCGGGGGGACCTAGTGAATGAACTGCAGAGAGCTGGGACCAATGTAACAAGGCCTACCATAAGTAACACACTACGCCACCATGGACTCAGATCCTGCAGTGCCAGACGTGTCCCACTGCTTAAGCCTGTACAGGTCCGGGCCCGTCTGAAGTTTGCTAGAGAGCATTTGGATGATCCAGAGGAGTTTTGGGAGAATGTCCTATGGTCTGATGAAACCAAACTGGAACTGTTTGGTAGAAACACAACTTGTCGTGTTTGAAGGAAAAAGAATACTGATTTGCATCCATCAAACACCATACCTACTGTAAAGCATGGTGGTGGAAACATCATGCTTTGGGGCTGTTTCTCTGCAAAGGGGCCAGGACGACTGATCCGGGTACATGAAAGAATGAATGGGGCCATGTATCGTGAGATTTTGAGTGCAAACCTCCTTCCATCAGCAAGGGCATTGAAGATGAAACGTGGCTGGGTCTTTCAACATGACAATGATCCAAAGCACACCGCCAGGGCAATGAAGGAGTGGCTTCGTAAGAAGCATTTCAAGGTCCTGGAGTGGCCTAGCCAGTCTCCAGATCTCAACCCTATAGAAAACCTTTGGAGGGAGTTGAAAGTCCGTGTTGCCAAGCGAAAAGCCAAAAACATCACTGCTCTAGAGGAGATCTGCATGGAGGAATGGGCCAACATACCAACAACAGTGTGTGGCAACCTTGTGAAGACTTACAGAAAACGTTTGACCTCTGTCATTGCCAACAAAGGATATATCACAAAGTACTGAGATGAAATTTTGTTTCTGACCAAATACTTATTTTCCACCATAATATGCAAATAAAATGAAAACAAAACAGACAATGTGATTTTCTGGATTTTTTTTTCTCAGTTTGTCTCCCATAGTTGAGGTCTACCTGTGATGTAAATTACAGACGCCTCTCATCTTTTTAAGTGGTGGAACTTGCACTATTGCTGAGTGACTAAATACTTTTTTTCCCCACTGTATTTAAAATGGAGGAAGGAGGAGTGGGAAAAAGTGCTATTTAGTGATGAAAGCACTTTTTGCATTTTAGGAAATGATGGCAAGTCTTATGTGAGAAGGTTCCCACATGAAGAGTACAAGCCAGAGTGTTTGAGCTTCTCTGTGAAACATCCGATGAAAGTAATGGTCTGGGGCTGTATGGCAGCCAATGGTGTTGGAAGGCTTCATATTGTGGAGGGTATGGTTAATGCAAAAAAATACATAGACATCCTTAATAAGAAAATGCTGCCTTCTGATCAACACCTGTTTTCAGGGGATTATATCTTCCAGGAAGATAATGCTCCTTGTCACAGAGCTAAGACAGTAACGGAATGGAAAAAAAAGAACAAGGTGGCTACTATTGACTGGCCAGCTCAGTCCCCGGACCTCAATCCAATTGAAAATTTGTGGCACAAGGTATCATTAGAGATATCTAGAAAACAGCCAAGGACCAAGAGTGAGTTGATTGAGGCTCTGATACAGGCCTGGAACCACATCATCACTCGTGAACATCTGCAGAAGCTTGTTCACTCAATGCCACAGAGATGCAAGCTGGTGCTCAAGAGCAAAGGCTGGCCAATAAAGTATTAGAAGCTAAAGATGCACTCAAAAGGCCCTTTTCAGGACTCTGAATTAAATAAAAAATAATAAATCTTAAAAAGTAAAATTTAAGTCTGTGTGAACTTGCATTGGAAGTTAATGAACTTAGAAACCTGTTCACCATTTTACACACTGTACTGTTGTAGGTATGGTTATGCTGTAAAAAAAATTATCAAAAAGGCGCATACCATAACAATTTATACACTTGGGACATTCAAAAATGAGTATAGCATACAAAGAGGGATTACAAAAACATATATGTTCCACCAGTTTCACTGTAGAGATGCAGAAGTATGAAACATATAGTTTTCTTCACGCCTATGCAGGACTTTTGAACAGCACTCTATATATATATATATATATATATATATATATATATATATATATAATGTAGTATGACAACATAAATAGCACTTATCAAAAGTTTACAACAGTCTGGGCTATAGACCCTAATATCTTTAATGTCTTCAGCTGTACCAACTTCTGAACAGAATTATTAGGAACGTTAGCTGTTTTGACTCTATTATATTCAGCTGGTCACTCAGACTGGTCAATCCAAACAAAGTCACTGAATTGAAACCTGACCTAGACTTCTCTTATCTCTTACTCACTCTTACCTAAGCACTAAACCCCTTATAGCTCAGCCAAGTGATTAGACTCAACACAGTATCCTATAAGCATTGTTTTGGCTTGAGCTCCTCCCTTTCTGCCACTTATTCCTCTTCTCCTTGGTGCTCCCAGGGCCACAAAGTCTTGATAAGATTTGTGCACAGGAGCAGAACAGGTAGTTATTACTTTCAAGCCTTGATATCGATTTCGAAAGCGCTCCACAACCTGGGACTCAAAGCGTTTCTGTAATTTTGACATTTGGCTACGTCCAACAAACAGCAAACATGGAGGATCTTAAAGCTTTCACGTTAGACTCCTGTCTAGAAGGATATGCTCCTCTGGTTCAGGTATCACACCAGCCTTGCCTCCAACCACCTATGGGGTCACCTGGATTCTCTATGGCCCATTGTCTTCCTCAGAACTCAATCAGAACTTATTGTCCTGGAGGTTACTCTAATTCTGGAGAGCTGCCTCCCTACCAGGATAACCTACGGGGAGCCGACTGGTATGGAGCTAGCCAAGAAATGCATTACTCGTCTTGTAAGTATCTAAACTACTTCAAATCCAATACATACACTTAGTAGCTAATAGCATATGTCACATAATGCAACAATACTAAGACATTTTGGGATTCTAATTTACATAGATAATTCTACATTCTAGTTAAATTTGTATTTAAACATCAAATGTCTCTAATTTATTAGAATTTACAATTTTACTAAATTCAATCTCTGGAATTTTTATCTAAAATTGACAAAAATTAAAATAGGTTTTTATCTTATCTAAATTCCTGTTCACGCTTACACTCCCGATAATTAGCACTATAATGGTTATATCCATGTTGACAAAATGACCCACAGTATTCTTTTGGGATCCAATCAAAAAAATTGTATTTTTTTTTGTTGAAATTATTCACATCTACCAGTAATTATCAATAGAACCATACATGTGCCTTCTTCAGGGTGGAACATATATATATCACAATCGGGGTTGAATTTCTGCAAATATGGCCAGGCTTGCGGATTATTGTTGATCTCAATCATTTTGTTCTCTTTTACTTAAAAATTCCAAAAATAATCTTTCTGGTAATCTGAAAGGTGACAATTAAATTGTGTTTATACCTATCCACTTATCAACATTCATGCCCCAACAACTATTGTATGCCTCATCCATGGACTTATTGATGATAACATCCAGTCTGATGTCCTTGGTGCTTTTGTATGAAAAGATGTGATATATTCTTAAAACTTTTTTTCTTCCAAAAATTATCCATATTTATCAATTTATTTACTTATTTTTATTTCCACGGACACATGCTTTTGTCTCAAAGTCTACAAGAACCAAATAGTTTGTGGAGCAAATGATTCTCTTATCTGTGTGTATTTTCACTGTTTTTCTAGAATGTATTGTCGCAGACAGTTATTTACCCATAGAATAGGCTTATTGTAGATGCTATCTTATCTCTATCCTTAGTCCAATATTTGAATTAAGATACCGGCGAGCCCATCAGACAGAATACTTTGTGTTTTGCCCAGCAAAACTGACGCAACTTTATTTTTTCCTGAAAAAAAGCATTTATTTTTAGTAATTTTAGGCAAGTATAAAAAAGTAAAATCTTAACATAAAAAAAATCAGTTCCCAGTTGTACTAAAAATAAGTTTCTAAATTTAATAAATAAAAAAATCTATTAAAATTCTTATTTATTTCTTAACCAGTTAAGTTAACCAGCTCAAGGTTTATTTGTTAATAATTTAGAATGAATAAATGTTATAAAATATATATAAAAAACATGTTCAGGGGCATAATATCTTTGTTATCAAAAAGTACTGTTTACATATTAAGTATGTTTTATTTATTATTTTATGAATATTATGTTTTATTATTTAATTTGTATTGTTTTATTTATACTTTTCTTTTTTTCATTTTCGTTTGCTTTTAAAGAGGAAAAAAACAAACTATGTAAATTTACCACATATTTATATTCATGCTACTTAAGAAACTTAATCCAATCTACCTAAGATTGTTTATTCGGATTACAAACAGCACAAAGAATTTTAAGTGGAAACTCAAGAGGGCTCGTTGCGGTAAAGGGTTCACCATTTATTTTTTATAAATACAGATTAAAATAATTCCTAACACACAGATTTTACAAAAATCTACTTTTACATATAATTTTCTTTTTTTCCAAAAGACAATATATTTTAATTCGGGAGCGGACATTTAATTGGTGCAACCTGCGCGGCCGCACAGGTGTCCAAGAGGTAAGGGGGTCCACTTCTACCTCCAAAGAAGGTCCAATTTTGCATTCTTAGGAGCTCTTGCGCTGCAAAGGGCCCATATACCCATATATTATTCTTCTACAGGGGCCCTTTTCTATCTGTGTCCGCCAGTGTTTTAATTAATATGTACACCGTAATGAGACAACTCCTTCCAGAATTCAACTTGGAAGGCTATCAGCTGATCACGCCAAGTCCTACTCATGACATTCCCGGCCAACAACTGATTTTGAAGGATAAAGCCGCAGCTACCCAGGCATTATCAATGCAGCAGCCACTCCTGGAGAAATTAAGTTTTACATTGAAGCTTTTGATGTTTATATCTGCCCTTATAATTCAAGGACAGCAGAAGTCTGATAGAATGGGAAGTGCTCGTACAGAGCCGTTCTCTGTTTTGGAGGTGGTCCAGAACAGGTTTATGATGTCCATATGCCCTAAAAATCCATATGGATGGGTATGGTCTTCGTGAGACAACCCCTTTTGATAGTATTTTAAAATATTCCAAAATTTATTTCTTATCTATCAATCAATTATTTATTTATTAATGAATAATCAATGTATATATTTGTTGTTTTTTTTTTCTTTTTTTTCCAGTTCCGAGAATTATTACTACTGGATTTAATGTTTCAGCTCCCAACTGTCTATACATCGGAGATGGAGTAAAGCCTTCAATGTATCTTCAGCACACATCCAAAAGAAAAAGGAGGGTCCTTTTCTCCCAGGCCCAAGTTTACGAGCTCGAAAAAAGGTTTGAGCAGCAGAAATACCTAACTGCCCCTGAGAGAGAGCAGCTAGCCAAACACATCCACCTCACCCCGAATCAAGTCAAGATCTGGTTCCAGAATCACCGTTACAAAATGAAGAGGCAAGCCAAGAACCGGGATCATCTAAGTGAGGAAGAAGCCAAGCCCTTCAGCGTCGAGTCTGAGGATGGTAAGGTAGCTTGTACTAGCCCGTGTACCTCCATAGAGGATTATGGAGACATGAAGATAGACTATAAGTGCTCAATCCAAGACCAAAGTCTGTTTTTGGGACAAGACTTCCTGAGTTCTTCCGCAGACCTTCATGAATTTGATAAATCATCTCGAAATATGGTCTTTAAACCTTGGTGACTGAGGAAATATCCTTACCTAATGGTAAAAAAAAATTGGTGGATGCTAGTACAGCTGCCTCTTTTGCCCTTCATCCCTTCCTTTAAAAATAGTGATATGTTATATACAGTACATGATGGATGAAGATGAGATATTTGTACATATAGCAGCTTGTGGACTACATGGTCGCTACCCATGCGTATCATTATATGTGGAGCTTATACTGGGCTAATTGGTATTGACCTTACTTATGGCAAAATGTTTCACTGTTCCGGGTACCCAATATTTTCACAAAAAAAAAAAATATTCAGTGGCTCTTATAAATATCAATTATTATTGTTGTACTTTTGTAAATTAATTTTTTCATGAGTAGCTACCATTTTATTTCACACATAAACCAATTTCTGATTTTTTTTAAGGAAATTGTTTTATGGCATATGCACATCTGAAAAAGCAAAAAAAACAAACATGAGTGATTTATCTGGAAAAGACATTGGTTACCATATATCGATAAGACAAATACTCGTGAATAATTTTATTAAAATGCAAAGCAAACACTTTTTTTATTATTTTTTGCGAATGGAAATTTTATTCATGCGATTCCCTTTGTAAGAAGCACTTCAGATCGAGAGACTCAAAAAAAACCTAGTGGATAAAAGCACAAACAGCAATTACGATTTTTAATCTATTCATGAGAATAAATACAAGTGGATATAAAAAAATTTAAAAAAAATATTAGGGCATTAAAAAAATTTTTTCACAAAGTTTTGAAATGTAAGTTGTGTAATACGTAAAGCATTTATTTCTCCTACATATTGTGATACTTCTTAAATATCTTTGAATTAAAATACCCAATCTCTGGAATAAAATTCTAAAGAATTTTTTTTATTTCTCTGATTCTAACGTTATGATTTTATTTATTTTCCAATAATGTTTGGTTGTCAATTTTATGTGTAAGAATTAAAATATAACTACATACAAAAATAAGTCTATCTTATTTTTTTGTTTTTTAGTTTCTGGGGGGTGAAGAGTAATAAGGTATTTATTGGAAGGCTTCTTTTGTATATATTGCTGTATGGAAAACATGTAATAAATGAAGTTGTTTGTTTTTTTTCAAATTCATTTTTTTGCATTTATATATTCTGTCTTTTCAGTTAGAGGCAGATAAGCCATTTATATGGAGGAGTCTGATTGACCAGGCACTAAAATAAAAAACAACCTCAGAGATATCTAATTATTAGTGATGAGCGAACATGCTGGGATAAGGTGTTATCTGATCAAGCTTGGGGCTTACCAAGCCACTTTGATGTGCCTGAAAAAAAATATGTTTGAGTCCCTGTGGCTGCATGTCTTTTGGCTGTTTGACAGCCACAACACATGCAGGGATTTCCTGTTTGTTAGACAATCCCCTCATGTATTGTAGCTGTCGAACAGCCATGACATGTTCAGCCGCAGGGACTCAAACATATTTTCGAGCACACTGAAGATACTCAGCACCCAAGCATGCTTAGATAACACCTTATCCGAGCACGTTTGCTTATCACTAGTATTTATTTTAAGGGTACGTATTTATTAAGTAGTCTGTATGCTGTAATCCCGTCCAAGGTCTTTCTTAAGGTACTGTCACACTTAGCGATATCGCTAGCAATATCGCTATAACTTGTGACGTTATAGCGATATTGCTAGCGATATCGCTATGTCTGATACTTACCTACGACCCGCTCCCCCGCTGGTTATCGCTGATCACGCAAGAACATCCAGGACTGTTTCTAGTCGTCAGCTTCCTGCGGCGCTTCCTGTGGAGAGACGAGCGACGAGCGTGGACGCAGGCGGGAGGACGTCAGGATCGCCGCGTCTGACAGGTAAGTAGCGATTCCCGACCCCAGTGATGTCGCTGGTGAGATCTGCCTGTGTGGCAGCTCACTAGCGACCACTTAGCGATGTATCAGCGATCCTGACCTCGTCATATCGCTGGTCGGGATCGCTGGTGCATCGCTAAGTGTGACAGTACCTTTATATTTGTATATTCTGAGGTGTGTTTATTCTAGGGTTTGGATTGGGGTCGTAAATAATTACAGGGTGTGATGGAGAATATATTCAGTACTTGGCCGCAGTTGGCTCATAAGGTTCAGGTTCAGAGACTTAAGAAATAGACACTTTTTAACATTTGCCTTTTACTTAGGCAGGGTTCAGATTGCGTTATGGCAGTCTGTCTAACGGACTGCGTTACACCGCGGCATTAACATGATGTAACGCATCCGTTAACGCTGCCATAGACTGCCATAACGCGGCGCATCACTAACGCATGTCCTAAGCGGTATGCATTAGCGATGTGCCGTCATTCTGTGACAAACCCTAGGACGCGGTCTGCAGAGTTACGCAATCACATTAGGGAGTAGCGTTAACGCAGTCCGTCAACACTATGCTGAAACCTGGATGTCCGCATAGAAGGTACCTGATGCAGAGGTGTTCGTTAACCCATTCCCTTACGTAGGCCATCGGTGAGGTTTCCATTAACCTTTCTTAAACAATGACTCAAATACTTTATCTTCTACACTGATTTTATGGTCTGGGTGGGCACACATGTTCTTATCTTAAGATCGCTGTTGAGTCACAAGTTTTGTGATGCAACAGCGATCTCACCAGCAATCTCGCTGTGTGTGACACGTATCAGCGACCGGCCCCCCCGCCGGGTATCGCTGATCGTGCTCTAAAGCCCCCGTGTGTTGCTACATTGGGCAGCACGGTGGCTCAGTGGATAGCACTGCAGCCTTGCAGCGCTGGAGTCCTGGGTTTCAGTCCCACCAAGGACAACATCTGCAAGGAGTTTGTATGTTCTCTCTGTGTTTGCGTGGGTTTCCTCCCACATTCCAAAGACATACTGATAGGGAATTTAGATTGTGAGCCCCATTGGGGACAGTAATGATAATGTGTGCAAACTGTAAAACGATGCGGAATATGTTAGCGCTATATAAAAAAAAGATTATTGGGGCGTGGCTATGTAGTTGCCGGGAGAAGACGCGTTCTTGGAGAGCTCCTCATATCCTGAGTCCATCCTGTTGGCGGACCCGTGGTGCCGCGGCGGACTTGCCGTTGTTGAACCCCCCTGGCCTGCGGTGCATCTCGGGGCCCCCGCGGGAGGCCGAATTTCGGTGGCTGACGGCGGTGAAGGCTGGGACGGCCAGCGGGGCCTGCACGAGGTGGCTGCCATTTTCAGAAGCGCTGCCTGCTGTGAGAGGCGCGGTGCTGGCTCCCTCCTTGCAGTGCTGAGCAGGACGGTGAGCAAATATCCTGAAAACCTGAAGGGGAGTAGCGGTGAGTGCTCTGAAAGATTGGGCCCTGCACTCCCCTCTGCTAAATCACCCAACTGATCGGTGTTTATCGGGGTCCTTTAGACTCGTCCCTGGCTGCTGTCGCTGCGGGCGCTGTGGATTCCTCCCCGGCCACAGGGCCTCTTGGTTGCTCCTCAGAGCCAGGATCCATTCCTCTGCTTTGTGCCGCCCTTGGGACGCTTATAATATTATTAATCTGCTGTGCATAACTTGGATCTGGGGGTCTCCTGGACACACTATCTCTGCTACCTTTCTTAAACAATGACTCAAATACTTTATCTTCTACACTGATTTTATGGTCTGGGTGGGCACACATGTTCTTATCTTAAGCCCCTCCCCCCGTCACACACAGCGAGATCGCTGTTGAGTCACAAGTTTTGTGATGCGGCTGTGTCATATTGCTACTGAGGATGAACCGCTCCAGGGGGGCAGGAGCAGCTGAAAAATTTAAAGAATTTGCTAGACCTGACCACTCTGATATGAACCGGTCCCTCAGAAATAACCCCTCACAGACTCAGCGTAAAAATCGCCCCTCTGAGGGTGAAGAGGAGCAGGAGGAATTAACCCTCAAGCAGGCATCTGAGCAACTGATGCAGGCCATCTCCTTAACTAGGACATCACTGACGGGGAAAATAGAGGACGTGTATACCGAGGTGGGGCGTCTTTGGCAAGATATGCAGGCCATGAGGGGGCGCATTACAGAGGTGGAGAAAAGGGTGTCCAAGGTGGAGGACACCATTGCACCCATGGAAGCCAAGCTCACGAGGGCGGTGGGCTTGGTGAACGCATGGAAGCAAAAAGCAGACGACCTGGAGAATAGAATGCGTCGGAGCAACATCCGGGTTATCGGTATGCCCGAACGCTCGGAAGGTCAACATCCGGAACAGTTTCTGGAAGAGTGGCTCAAAACATCTTTGGGAGATGAATTCTCCCCAAAATTTGCTGTTGAAAGGGCTCATGGGGTCCCTACAAGACCTCTTCCTCCTGGAGCCCCACCTAGACCTTTTCTGGCACGCCTCCTCAACTGTAGGGACAGAGATGTGATCCTACGTCGACAGAAAAGTCCCTTCAAGTTCAACAATGCTACGATCTCAATTTTTCCAGATTTCTCCAAGGAACTCCAGAAACAACGAGCACAATTCATGGAAATCAAGAAGCGGCTCCGGGAGAGGAATGTTGTGTATTCAATGATCTATCCGGCTAAGCTTCGGGTGGTCCACGAGGGTTCTTCTATTTTTTTTACCGATCTGGCGGAGGCGGCTGAGTGGAGGGTCTGCTGCAAAGGAATCCCATGTTTTTTACCGTTAATCAGAATCCTTTCTTTTATTTCCATTATTAACGGTCTGATTGGAGCTACTTCCATGGGCGTCCGGATTACCAACAATACCGGACACTGAGCCCAGTGATGGTATCCCCGTGTTTATTTCGTGTTAGGAGAGCAGGACTTTGCTCCCGTATTGTTTGTTTTTCCACTTTGATGTTTTTTTGTAGTGGTTATATTTGTTCTCTAGATACAATTCACAGCCAGCAGCATTTTCAGTTTACGTGTGGTGTCTCTAAATTTTACTCGGATATTGATGTAGGCCATGTCCAGCGGAGTAAATATGGGGTATGAAATGATATTTATGACATGGAATGGGAGAGGTATAAAAAACCCCCGGAAAAAGATCAAAGTCTTCTCGCAGATTAGATATTACCGCCCACACATTGTGGCCTTGGTGGAGACGCATCTGACCAGGGATACAGCCCGGTGCGTGCAGAAGCCTTGGGTACAATGGTCTGTTCATGCATTCCATACAAGCTACTCGAGAGGGGTTTCACTGCTGGTACACAGAGATGTTAGATGGGAGGCCAGGGTCACCCGGAGGGATCCTGAGGGACGATTTGTCTTCATATATGCATCAATAAATGCCAGGAAATATGTAATTTTATGTGTTTATAATCCGCCTCCGGTTAATTTGTCCATCCTTTAGAAGGTGGTGAGTTTCGCCCTAAATTATCCGGACGCGGATGTTATCTGTATGGGGGACTTTAATATGGTTATGAACAATTGTCTCGACAAATTGAGATTGGATGATGGAGTGGCCGAGGGGGCTCCTTCGCCAACAGCAACCCAAATGTCGTTGTTTATGGAGGGCAGCGGGTGGCTGGATTTGTGGAGAGTGCGGCACCCTGAGTTGAGAGAGTATACTGCCACTCATCCACTAAGCGCTCCCTATCGCGCATAGATTACATATTCGGAACCAGTGGTCTGGCGATGTGGGTGGATAGTGTGGAGCATGGTGGTAGGGGGATCTCAGTCCACAGCCCGGTCATCCTCAGACTCAAGTATGGGCAATTAAATAACAGGATGGCTTGGAAGTTGAACCCTTTCTGGCTGAAATTGATAGTAACTCCCGATAGAACAATTGATCAACTGCATTGTTTCATTTTATCTCACCAGGAACCTCAGGATATTAATATATTTTGGGATGCCCTTAAGGCATATCTGAGGGAATGTTTGTCCTCCACAATCTCTTATATTAAGCGGGAAACCTCAAGAGAGGATGGGGTGGTGGAGAGGCGATTGAAGGACTCAGAGACTGCATACATATCCAACCAAACCAGTGGCAATAGGATTGAGTGGTTGGCGGCCCAGCGATTATACGTCCAGCATATAGATACTAAATCTAAGCGCAAATTATTCTATGCTCGCCAATCCTATTTTGAACTGGGAAACCAAGCAAGTAAGCTTTTGGCCTATCTGGTGCGCCAACATAATACCTCTAAACACGATATTGCAGATCCGTGGGTCAGATGGCTCGTTGGTGTCTTCAACTGAGGAGATTCTTGGCTGCTTTTGTAATTATTATAAGTCATTATATGAATCTAAAAGCGGCTCTGATAGTCTGGAGTGTTTGGATTACTTGTCGGATGTAACATTTCCTACCTTAGATCCTGATCAGCAAGCCTTTATGGATGCTGAATTTACTGTGGAGGAGATAGAGAATGCCATAACGGACATGGCCTCTGGGAAGGCCCCTGGGCCGGACTGGTTGCCTATTGAATTGTATAGAGAATACCGGGACATATTAACGCCACTTTTGAAAAAGGTATTTCGGGGAATATGGGAGGGGGAATCTATGCCTGAATCCTTTTACGAGGCAAATATCATAGTGCTCAGGAAGGAGGGGAAGGACCCTTTGGAATGTGGATCCTATCGTCCCATATCGTTAGTAAATGTAGACTATAAAATCTTTACTAAGATTCTAGCCACCAGATTAAATTCGATTATACTGAATCTTATACATCCTGATCAGACGGGCTTTATGCCTGGTAAGAGCACTTCAATTAATATCAGAAGAGTCCAGTCAATAGTTCAATATAGTTCCTTAACACCAGACATTAAATGGGCACTGGCATCGTTAGATGCTGCTAAGGCTTTTGACTCTCTTGAGTGGCCTTTCCTCTCCGCATGCCTACAGAGGTATGGCTTCGGTGATAAGTTCATAAAATGGGTTAAGACACTATATATGAAACCTAAAGCCCGCATTATTGTGAACAATTCCATATCTGAGTCCTTTTCATTACACAGGGGGACCCGTCAAGGGTGCCCCCTTTCCCCGGCCCTCTTCGCCCTTGCGATTGAGGCATTGGCAATACGTATAATGTCTTCCCCTGGCATTAGGGGTATAGATATAGCGGGTCGGGTGGATACCATAGGTTTATACGCAGATGATATGGTGATATTTATGGATGAGGCGGAGGAAACTTTGCCCCAAGTGATTGCCACCATAGACAGATTCAGTAAATATTCGGGTTTATATATAAATTGGGAAAAGTCTGCCCTACTACCCCTGTCCCATGCCCCGACTTGAGGCTCTTTCCTCGCTGTCTATTGTATCTAGTTTTAAATATTTAGGAGTTCATATATCCCATAACAGCACGCTTGACTTACAACTTAATATCTACCCATTGCTTGGACTGGTTAGAGTTAAATTTGCAATCTGGAGCAAATTACCCCTGTCTGTTGCTGGACGTATCAACCTGATTAAAATGATATTACTTCCCAAACTCAGCTATTCCTTTCAGCACAGTGCTGTAATGGTACCCAAGTCCTTTTTTGTGAATCTTAATTCCCAGGTCACATCTTTTATAAGGGGGAAAACCAGACCCAAACTTAAATTGTCCACTCTACAAAGGCGGGGCGGCGCTACCAGATTTCTTTCTATATTATTTGGCTGGACAGGTTAAAGCTCTCAGTAAATGGATGCCGGGTAATTATCTCCCTAATTCTGAAAGTCACTTGCTTCATGCTGCAAGAACTGATTGCCCACTGGGTTTCCTGGAGCTGGAGAGGCCTGGTGTTCCTCGTCTACTGCCCCTGCTCCGTCTGGCACGATTAGTATGGAGACAGATCAAAAAAGTGATTGGTTTTCGGGATATCATAGCTGAAATGCCCCTATGGAAAAACGCCTATTTTCCGATATAACTAAATCACCCGTTAAAGGGAAGTGGGAAAGACTCAACCCTAATACGCAGGGAGAGGAGTGGGAAGAGATTCTGGAGTCTTCGATCGGAGTATCGCCATCTATCAACCCCTTTCTGCCATTAGACGTACTATCCCGTCCATGTGCCCTGGGACTTAATTCCCAAGGACGGGATAGTACGTCTAATGTGATCAGCGGCGCCCACGTGGTGAGCCCCCCACGGCAGCGCAATGTGCAGGGGGGGACTCCTTCCCTACAGGCCCCCGGATCCAAGATGGCGAAGGGGGCCTTCGGGGGCCTGTAGGGAGCTGGCTTCCTCAGTGCCTGCAAAGCGCAGGCATGAGGAAGTCTGCAGAACTGCCTATGACAGATTGCTGATCTGTCACAGTGATCTGTCATGTGACAGATCAGCGATCTGTCACAGGACAGTGATGTCCCGCCTGGGACTATGTAATAAAGTAAAAAAAAAAAAAAAGTGTAAAAATAATTTTAAAAAAATCGCTAAATAAATTGGTAATAAAAAAAAAATATTCCCCAATAAATTCATTTTTTGAAAATAAAAAAAAACAATAAAAGTACACATATTTGGTATCGCCGCATCTATAGCGACCCGCCCTATAAAACTGTCCCATTAGTTAACCCCTTTAGCGAACCCCTTAAAAAATAAAAATAAAAAACTAAGCAAAAAATAATGATTTATTATCATACCACCGAACAAAAAGTGCAATAACACGCGATCAAAAAGACGCATATAAATATTCATGGCACCGCTGAAAACGTCCTCTTGTCCAGCAAAAAACGAGCCGCCACACAGCATCATCAGCAAAAAGATAAAAAAGTTATAGCTCGCAGAATAAAGCGATGCAAAAATAATTATTTTTTATATAAAATTGTTTTCATTGCAAAAAACCAACAAAACATAAAAAACGACCTAAATGAGGTATGCTGTAACCGTACTGACCCGAAGAATAAAACCACTTTATCAATTTTACCGCACGCGGAACGGTGTAAACGCACCCCCCAAAAGAAATTCATGAAACGCTGGTTTTTGTTCATTCTACGTCCCAAAAATCGGAATAAAAAGCGATCAAAAAAGTCACGTGCCCGAAAATGGTATCAATAAAAACGTCAACTCGTCCCGCAAAGAATAAGACCTCACATGACTCGGTGGGTCAAAATACAGAAAACTTATAGCTCTCAATATGTGGTGATGCAAAAACTATTTTTACAATAAAAAGCGTCTTTTAGCGTGCGACAGCCGCCAAACATAAAAACCGCCATAAATAGTAAATCAAACCCCCCATTATCACCCCCTTAGTTAGGGAAAAATAATAAAATTAAAAGAAAATGTATTTATTTCCATTTTCCCATTAGGGTTAGGGTTAGGGCTAGGGTTAGGGTTAGGGCTAGGGTTAGGGCTCAGATTAGGGTTAGGGGTGTGTTCGGGTTAGGGTTGGAGTTATAATTGGGGGGTTTCCACTGTTTGGGCACATCAGGTGCTCTCCAAATGCAACATGGCATCTGTTCTCAATTCCAGCCAATTCTGAAAAAGTCAAATGGTGCTCCTTCCCTTCCAAGCTCTGCCATGCGCCCAAACAGTGGTTTACCCCCACATATCAGCCTACTCAGGACAAATTGCAAAACAACTTTTGGGGTCCAATTTCTCCTGTTACCGTTAGGAAAATAAAAAATTGGGGGCAAAAATATCATTTTTACTGGTGAATTTATAGCAAGACGTTAGTCACTCCCTCCTCCTCCCCTCCTTGGTGAGTTGCTCCTTGGTCTTTTTACATGGTCTTTTGACTCCAACCAGCATCAGGGCTTATTTTTGACCCTCACTGTTAGCGGGCATTGGCAATATTATATTTGGTTACCGCTATCCTGGCGATTTACCCTATATATACTCATCGGGTTTTTCATCTGGGGGGTGTGAGGTCGGCTCATGGGACATATTGTCCAAATTGTTCACGAGCACATCTTTTGCTATCCATTTTGTACTGCTGTTATATATTTAATAAAAATTTGTATTTTTCTATATGGAATTTATTGCGTGCTCTCTTGTTTCTCCTCCTATTAATTATATGTTCAGAGCTTGCGCTTAGGGTGTTGGAGATGGGTTGTCCCTTGCCTCCTTATCACCCTTTATTTATGGGACTTCTGTTGCCAATATCTACTTCTTACACATTGCCCTAGTCAGTAGGGATGGAAGAGTCGATTTGTAGGTCTCCAGTGCATTGTTCAAAACTGTTGCCTTTCCAAGAGGCCACTCCACAATAAGATTAAACCACACGCCTTCGTCAAAAAAAGAGGTATGAAATGGCCAGGTTCACATAGCGCTAACCAGCCCTATCAACGCATAGCGTTGACGGGCTGCGTTAACTCTATAGCATAATGCAATATGCGTTATGCGATAACGCTAGCGCTGATGATTTATCAGCGCTAGCGGTGACATGCTATACCGCTAGCTCTGATGAATCATCAGCGCTAGCTGTGACGGAGCCTCAGACGCTGCAGGCCATGTCCAAGGCTCCGTCAGTGCTTAACGGCACATCGTGAACGTGTGCCGCTTTACGGCATACGTCGCGATGCACCACATAATGGTGGTGTATGGCAGCGTTAACGGACTGTGTTATACTGCGTTGTAACGCACTCCATTAAACGGACTGCCATAGCGCAGTGACAACCCGGCCTTAAACAGAAATGAGTTGCACGTATTGAAAAACATTTTTTTACACAAGTTGACCCTAAATTTCCAGAACAGTCTTTAGTCAGCTCAAGCTTAGTTTCAACACTTGGGCTTGGTGAGTACATGGAAAATTGGCCCTTTTTTTTCTTTAAAGAGGTTTTCCAGTACGTTAGCATTGATGACCTATCCTTAGCATAGGTCATCAATGTCTGATCGGTTGGGGTCCAACACCCGGCACCCCTGCCGATCAGGTGTTATCGGTGTCAGCGCCAGCAGGAGTACTCACTTGGGGAACTGGCCGTCTTCTGATAGTGGCAGCCACAGAGTACTGCACATCCACCTTCAATTGATTTGAATAGGAGGTGGATGTGTAGGACTGTCACGCCATCTCTGCATACTCACCCGGCTACCGCTCCATCGCCGCAGCCCCCTGCTGCCCGACATCCACAGAGGTCACCTCTGACAGGCTCGTGGCCGGCGGCGTCTCAGCATGTGGGTCGCCCTCCCAGGGCTGTGGGGTACTCGGTACCGGGCCGGTATCAGCGGGATGTGTCACAGCAGCCGTGACCCGGTCCGTGGCCCTGGGCACCCAAGTAATAGGAAGAAGATGTGAATGGTGGAATGTAGTTAAATGAATAGTTCGTGACGCCACCCGTGGTGTTCGGCAAGAGAGGTGTTAGGCCGACGCTGCATGCAGATCCTCCGGGACAGATGGTGTGGTGCAGCAATGGTGGTATAGCCATCCACAGGCAGGGCTGTTGTCCCAGGGCAATGTAGATGTGGAGACACTTAGGTGATGTAGTGTCGGGTGCAGGGGATGTAGCAGTGTCAGGCGGACGGACACAGGAAGGAATGGAGGACACCAGGGCATGTAGTTCCAAAGCTTTACTCACAGTCTGTAGTGCCCGCTTCTGTGCCGTGTCCTCCGGGTCAGGGACTCAGTCAACCCCCAGGCAAGATGGAAAGCTCCCTTCCACACTCCGCCAACTTATGTGATTTCCTGAACGTCTCCTCTATAGCGCCTTTAAGTGTGAAAATCTCCAGTACCGTGTTACACTGGAGTTCCTCCTGACAGATGTTCCCAAGAACTCTACTTGCACGGCAGACAGCTGTAGCCTGCTTCGGGGACTCTCTACTCCTGAGTCCCGGCTCTCTATCCGTATTGCAGTTGTGCCCTCAAGTCTTAGATGGGAGTAATGCATTTACAGCCCACTACTCCACCGGTGTCTGCTGCAGAACCATTAGTGTCCATACAACCTCGGGGACCGGGCCCCGGCCTTGCGCTTAGAACTTCTAGGCAGGGTTCTTCCTCTAACCCACGTCCTCTGTGTTCCCTTTCACTCCAACGTTCCGTACTTGTTCTTTCCCTTCTATGGAAGCTCAGGCTTCAGGTCAACATCCTTCTCCTTTCCTTTCCCGTGCCAGCTGGCTCAGATCACTGAGGCAGCTGCAGCACTCCTTCCTCCATCCCTTCTTCCAGGGTTCCCCACTCCTCCCGAGTGGCTTCCTTCCTCACTGACCTCCTGTCAGACTGACCTGTCATTCTAAACCATCCCTCTCATATATATATATTCTGAACTCCACCCACCTCCCAGCACGTCTAGTGTTCCAAGCAGGGAACCACCAAAGGTGCTCTGCTTCTCTCTAAGCAAGGAGCCGCAATGTGGTTATGCTGAACTACTCTATTGTGTGGGGTGCGAGTGTTGGAGCGTGGTCAGGAGCCTCCAACTTACCTGGATGATGGGGCACCATACCTTAGGAGAGAGGAAGGTGCAGTACCTCTGTGGCGACTGAGCCTCAGGGGCGCCACACATGCAATGCGCATGCGCCATAGGCCACGGCCGCGCCTCCCACCTGCTTCTTGTGCTCCAGCTATTCCCTGACCCAGAAGCACCCTCCTGACCACTGGCAGACCAGACAGGAGCATATCAGGCCGCTTCCCCTTGAGGGAGGCGCCTGATCGTTGTGTTTCCTAGCACGCTGGGCCTCACTTCATCGTGTGCTCTCTGCAGTCCTGCAGTCCCGTTCTCGTCTGCTTCCTGCAGCAGCCTCTCAGTCCTGCTATCCATATTCCCTGCTGTATTCCGCAGTCCTGCCTCCGGTGTTCCTGTTCCATCCTGCTCTAGTCCTGCCGTCCTACTCTAGTCCTGCCTCCGGTGTTCCTGTTCCATCCTGCTCCAGTCCTGCCGTCCTACTCCAGTCCTGGCTCCGGTGTTCCTGTTCCATCCTGCTACAGTCCTGCCATCTTACTCCAGTCCTGCCTCTGGTCTTCCTGTTCCATCCTGCTCCAGTCCTTCCGTCCTACTCCTGTCCTGCCTCCGGTGTTCCAGTTCCATCCTGCTCCAGTCCTTCCGTCCTCCTCTAATCTTGTCTCCTGTGTTCCTGCTCCAGCCATCCCTCCATGTTCCAGTCTACTGTCTTACTCCATTCCTGTCTCCTGTGTTCCAGCTCTGTCCTGTCATCTACACTTCAGTCCCTCCACGTTCCAGTCTACAGTCTTACTACACTCCTATCTCCTGTGTTCCATCTTTGTTCTGTCATCTACACTTCAGTCCCACACTCCTACTCCAGTCCATCCTGAGCTGCCCCTCTCAGTACCGGCTACCGGGGTACTCAAACCCCTGGGCCTGCTCCTAACGGTCTCTGCATAGGGGTCGGTTAACACCTGGCAGCTCGCCCGGGACCCCTCGGTGCCACGGCCCTGAGGGTCCACTCCTGGAGATTCCTGCTCCAGACCAGCCACGCTAACAGTACGATCAGGCCATGGACCCCGCTGGTACCACTGCTGCCACCCAGAAAGAGTTAATCTTCCTGCGGGAGAATCAGGGACGCATTATGTCTGTCATGAAGTCTATGGACACTTGTTTGTCGGCCCTGCAGGTGGCCGATCCTGGAACTGCCACTTTACTGGCCAGTCTTCAACAGGAGCTGGGCCAGCAACAAGATACTCAAGCCCATATTTTGTCTCACATGGCTTCCTTTGATAGCCGCTTGTCGGCTCTACACTCTGCCGCTGCAGCTCTGACTCCTCCCTCCGCTCCTACAGCTCTCCCGATGCCCCACCTCGCCAAACCGCCTCGCTTCACTGGGGATCCTAAGCTCTGCAGGGGGTTCTTAAATCAGTGTAGCCTACACTTTGAATGGTTGCCGCAGCAATATCCCTCTGACCGAGACAAAGTAGCCTTCATTATGTCCCATCTGGAGGGAGAGGCCCTGTCCTGGTTGAATCCCCTCTGGGAACGTGACAATCCCGTTGTCTCAAGTCTTCCAGTTTTCTTGGATACCTTCTGCAGGGTCTTCGATGAGCCGGGTCGGTTAGCCTCCCTCACCGAATCACTCTTTAACCTACATCAGGGTTCTCTCACGGTCGGTCAGTACGCTAACCTCTTTCGCACTATCTCATCCGAGATCGGCTGGAATAACACGGTTTTGGTAGGGGCGTTCTGGCGCAGTCTTTCAGGCAGAATAAAAGATGAACTCGCAGGTTGAGATACCCCGACCACCTTAGAGGACCTTATCTCGCTGGCTACCCGCATTGACCTACGCTTCCAGGAGCGCGCTCAGGAGTCAGCGAGAGACAGGAGATCCACCAGGCCAGCTCCCTTATTCACCCGTTCTGCCAGTCCTCGTTCGGCCGGGTCTTCTTCTTCCTCCTCAGTTGAGCCAATGCAGATAGACCGTCTCAACTTGGCCGAGTTGCGTCAGCAAGAGAGGCGGGAACAAGGTCTGTGCCTATATTGCGGAGCTTCATCGCACTATATCCGCACCTGTCCTAAGAGACAGGGAAACTCCTCCGCCTAGGTCAGGTAAGAGAGGCCTCCCTAGGTGACGATGATCCCTCTCAACCTCTTACTATTTCCGTGCTTCTGGTTTCAGGGGAGAGACGTGGGTCCGAGGTGGCCTACGTGGATTCGGGCTCGGCAGGTAACTTCACTCAGCCTGAAGAAGTGGACAAATACCAAATTCCCGTGGTTGCTCTATCTAACCCTCTCCAGATTGCCGCGGTGAATGGCAAACCGCTACAGGTGACCGTCACCTTGGTCACTGAACAAGTGGAGTTGCAAGTCGGTGCCTTACATCGAGAGAAGATAGCCTTTTACGTTTTGCCTAAGCTCTCCCACGCCACTCCCACGCCTTTCTACTCGGTCTCCCATGGTTAAGGAATCATCAGCCTGTTCTCGACTGGTCTTCTGGGGAGATACTCCGCTGGGGGCACCCGTGCCAAGCTCGCTGTCTGGCTCCTGTCCGCCTAGCGGCCGCTCCTCGACCAACCCCAGACCTTCCGGGTCTCCCTCCAGCCTACAGTTTCTATGCCGATGTCTTTGATAAGAAGGAAGCGGAGGTCCTTCCTCCACACAGGCCTTTTGACTGCCCGATTGAACTTGTTCCTGGTTCAACCCCCCAAGGGGTAGAATCTACCCCCTGTCTCCCGCTGAGACCACAGCCATGTCCGAATACATCCAAGAGAACCTTGCCAAAGGTTTTATACGGAAATCCTCGTCGCCCGCGGGAGCTGGGTTTTTCTTCGTCAAAAAGAAGGATGGAACTCTATGGCCATGCATTGACTATAGGGGCTTGAATGAAATTACCATCAAGAACAGGTACCCTCTTCCACTCATTCCGGAGCTGTTTGACTGTCTCAGAGGAACCCGGGTCTTCTCCAAGCTGGACCTCAGAGGAGCCTATAATCTGGTCCGCATCCGCGCTGGAGACGAGTGGAAGACGGCCTTCAACACTCGAGACAGCCATCACGAGTACCTGGTCATGCCCTTTGGTCTCTGCAATGCTCCTGCGGTGTTTCAAGAGTTCGTCAACGAGATCTTCCGAGACCTCTTGTTCTCCTGTGTGGTCGTGTACTTGGACGACATCCTCGTCTTCTCGCCGGATCTCTCGTCCCACAGAAAGCGTGTCTGCTTGGTGTTACAGCGTCTTCGGGAGAACCGCCTGTATACGAAGATTGAGAAATGTCTCTTCGAACAGACCTCCCTGCCATTTCTGGGATACATTAAATCCGACGCTGGACTAAGGATGGACCCCGAGAAGTTGTCTGCCATTCTCAAATGGCCTCGCCCCGTCGGGGTAAGGGCGATACAACGATTTCTCGGATTCGCCAATTATTACCGGCAATTCATCTCTCAATTTTCCATAATCACAAGACCTATCTCTGCTCTCACCCGTAAAGGGACTACTCCCAAAGATTGGCCTCTTGAGGCGGAAGAGGCCTTTCTGACCCTAAAACGGGCTTTCTCCACGGCTCCGGTCCTGCATCGCCCGGAGAGCAACCGACCTTTTGTACTCGAGGTGGACGCCTCCTCGACAGGTGCCGGGGCAGTATTGTCCCAGAGATCCACCTCCGGTCGTCTGCACCCTTGTGGCTTCTTCTCAAAGGCCTTTTCTCCAACTGAAGGTAACTACTCGATCGTCGACCGGGAACTTCTGGCCATCAAGTCAGCCTTGGAGGAGTGGCGTCACCTCCTGGAGGGAGCTGTCCATCCCTTTGTCATCTTCTCGGATCACAAGAATCTGGCCTATCTCCAGTCTGCCCAGAGACTCAACCCTCGTCAGGCCAGATGGCCCTTATTTTTCGCCCGATTTGACTTCGAGCTCCGTTTCCGTCCCGGCAACAAAAATAGCAAAGCTGACGCTCTGTCCAGGGTCTTCCAGCCACACGAAACCATGGAGGAAACCTCGCATAACATTGACCCCACTAGGATCATCACAGTGGCTCCAGTGAACTGGCTTGCTCCTCCTCCTGGCAAAACTCTTGTGCCTGAGAACCTCAAGCGAAAAGTCCTCCTATGGGTGCACTCCTCCAAACTGGCCGGCCATGCCGGAACTAAGAAGACCCTGGATCTTATCGCGCGTCACTACTGGTGGCCCACGCTTCGTCAAGATGTACTCGATTTTGTGGCTTCTTGTCCATCCTGTGCAAAGAACAAAGTGCCACGAAGACCTCCGTCTGGCATGTTGCTTCCGTTGCCCGTCCCTGCGGTTCCTTGGGAAAACATCGCCATGGATTTCATCACCGACCTACCCTGTTCTTCCGGCTGCACAGTCATCTTGGTGGTGGTGGATCGTTTTTCCAAGATGGCCCACTTCGTCCCTCTGCCCGGTCTCCCCTCGGCTCCGGAGCTGGCCAGTCATCATACAGCAAATCTTCAGACTCCATGGACTACCTCAA
Organism: Dendrobates tinctorius; assembly: GCF_039654945.1. NCBI lineage: Eukaryota > Metazoa > Chordata > Amphibia > Anura > Dendrobatidae > Dendrobates > Dendrobates tinctorius. Next base: position 24,423,480 of record NW_027361825.1, on the reverse strand, counting down.
CGCATCGAGTCTGAGTGAGGGGTTCAGTTCACCTCCAAGTTCTGGCAATCACTTTGTAAGCTCATGAACGTTTCCCTCAACGTTTCCCTCGACTTCTCCTCTGCCTATCATCCACAGTCCAACAGGCAGGTGGAGCGTACCAACCAGACGTTGACTGGGTACCTACGTCATTTCTCCAACGCTCACCAGAACGATTGGGTTGACTTACTTCCCTGGGCCGAGTTCGCTTACAACAACCATGCTGGGGAGTCCTCGGCCAAGTCTCCATTTTTCATTGTGTTTGGCAGACATCCTGGTGTTCCCCTTCCGATAACACCTGCCTCCGAGGTACCCGCGGCCAACGCTTTGTCCTCCGAATTTTCCAAGATTTGGGCCGAGACCGACAAGTCACTCAAGAGGTCCACGGATCGGATGAAGAATTATGCCGACAAGAGAAGATTGGATCCTCCACCCTATCGTGTCGGGGACAAAGTCTGGCTCTCGTCCAAATTCATCCGGTTGAAACTGCCCTCCTACAAGTTGGGGCCACGCTCCATTGGTCCCTTTGAAATTCTTGGACGTATCAACGAAGTCGCCTACAAATTGAGGTTGCCTGCTTCGCTCCGGGTCCCGAACACCTTCCATGTCTCTCTCCTGAAACCTGTACTGCTGAATCACTTCCATTCCTTGCCTGATGCCGGTCCTCAGCCGGTGGGTGCCGATGATGTCTTTGAAGTGGAGGGCATTATCGCAATGAAGAAGGTTAGAGGTAGGGCATTTTTCCTTGTTGACTGGAAGGGCTTTGGTCCTGAGGAGAGATCCTGGGAACCTCGGGAGAATATCAATGCTCCCCGCATCCTCAAGAGATTTCTTGCTAATCTCCGGGGAGGGCGGCTTAGGGGAGGGGGTACTGTCACGCTGTCTCTGCATACTCACCCGGCCGTCACTTCCACACCACAGCCCCCCGCCACCCGACATCCACGGAGGTCACCTCTGACAGGCTCGCGGCCGGCGGCGTCTCTGCATGCAATGCGCATGTGCCATAGGCCGCGGCCATGCCTCCCGCCTGCTTCTTGTGCTCCGGCTATGCCCTGACCCGGAAGCACCCTTCTGACCAATGGCAGACCAGACAGGGGCATATCAGGCCGCTTCCCCCTGAGGGAGGCGCCTGATTGTTGTGTTTCCTAGCACACTGGGCCTCGCTTCATCGTGTGCTCTCTGCAGTCTTGCAGTCCCGTTCTCGCCTGCTTCCTGCAGCAGCCTCTCAGTCCTGCTATCCGTGTTCCCTGCTGTATTCCGCAGTCCTGCCTCCGGTGTTCCTGTTCCATCCTGCTCCAGTCCTGCCATCCTACTCCAGCCCTGCCTCCGGTGTTCTTGTTCCATCCTGCTCCAGTCCTGCCATCCTACTCCAGTCCTGGCTCCGGTGTTCCTGTTCCATCCTGCTCCAGTCCTGCCGTTCTACTCCAGTCCTGCCTCCGGTGTTCCTGTTCCTTCCTGCTCCAGTCCTTCCGTCCTACTCCAGTCCTGCCTCCGGTCTTCCTGTTCCATCCTGCTTCAGTCCTTCCGTCCTACTCCAGTCCTGCCTCCGGTGTCCCAGTTCCATCCTGCTCCAGTCCTTCAGTCCTCCTCTAATCCTGTCTCCTCTGTTCCTGCTCCAGCCATCCCTCCATGTTCCAGTCTACTGTCTTACTCCATTCCTGTCTCCTGTGTTCCAGCTCTGTCCTGTCATCTACACTTCAGTCCCTCCACGTTCCAGTCTACAGTCTTACTCCACTCCTGTCTCCTGTGTTCCAGCTCTGTTCTGTCATCTACACTTCAGTCCCACACTCCTACTCCAGTCCTTCCTGAGCCGCCCCTCTCGGTACCGGCTACCGTGGTACTCGAACCCCTGCGCCTGCTCCTAACGATCCCTGTATAGGGGTCGGTTCCACCTGGCAGCTCGCCCGGGGCCCCTCGGTGCCACGGCCCTGAGGGTTCACTCCTGGAGATTCCGGCTCCAGACCAACCACGCTAACAGTGACCCTGTGGCAGCCACTATCAGAAGATTGCCAGTTCCCCAAGTGAGTACTTGTGGCCGCCACCGATAACAGCTGATTGGCGGGGGTGCTGGGTATCGAACCCTGCCAGATCTTACATTGATGACCTATTCTAATGTAAAACCTATTCTAAATGTTAAAATAGTGGACAACCTAATTAAAGCTGCATTTATTATCTACTGTACATACACAAGTTCACTCTTCTCTCAGACATCTGAATGTTAAAATTTTTTCCAGAATTTATTTCACAAGTAAAATTATCAACCAATTGTCTAAAGAACGGCGAGTTAAAATGAGCCATCTCATGAATATCTTCAGCAAATCAAGAGTCTGTGTTGCATTTGTATCTTTAACTTGATTTCTATCAATTTGATGATGAAATCTCTCAAGATACTTGTGAGCATTCAACCAAATCCAGATCCGCATGTCCGTTCAGCTCAATGGCTTCAAAAGTACTTAAAAGCATTTTATCTGGTGTGATAAAAAGGGTGTTTTCCGTTAAGTCACAATTGCTATTAAATAATGCCACAATGTGCAATTTTCTTATTTTCTTAATATATCATATCTTGTATCAGCTTCTTTGGTGGCCAAATGTAATCAGTGAATGGTGCCAAACAGCACAGCTCGGGTCACAAGTGTAGTGGCCATTCCCCGGTACTGCAACTCAACCTATATTTACGTCAATTGTAATTGAACTGCAGTACCTGAGAATGGCCACTACATAGGTCATCATAGGTCATCAATAAATCCCCTTTAAGGAGGTCTTTATTCTAACTTTCTGTACCAACTTAGCTTTTTAGTTAAACAGAGGTGTATGAAACACTGATTGCTGGGACATACTGCCTCTTATAGAGTATTAAGGACATCCCTATCAGGGAAGCTATTATTGTTTCTTCACAATTTTATTTCCATTTTTGCTTCAGTCAAGCCCAACATTTTTACATCATAAGTAGACTGATCTAACAGAAAAAAAACTCCCCTAAAATAACAATGTAGCTGTTGTTCCATTAAAATTTGATTTCCCTTCTTGAAAATTCCAAGTATTGATTGTTGACGTTATCAGTCCGCTTCTATAAAGCCATTTTCACACGTCATTCACTCATGGTCCAAGTATGGACTGCCGTGTCTAGGCCGGCTGAATGTTTCCTGAACCAAAGTCAACAGCCTCGTGGCCAATCTGGGTAAGTGGGTCATATACGTCCGCAGCCTCTCCGTATCTCTCAGGCTACACCAACTTCTAGCGTTCTGCCAGTAAAATTGAAGCTTTACTATTTCTCTAAGTTCAAAAACCAAACCCATGAGGATTACTGAAATTCTCTGTCCTTATGATCACTATTTCTTCATTTTTACCATTATTGCCCAATGCTCTGCTTTTTGGCCCTTTAATCTTCGTCTATCTCCCCCACATGTTGATGGTAAAGTTACCAGGATTTCTTCTGAGAATGACCTCTTGGCTGTAGCATTTTACCATTATACACATCGTTTATTTGTAATTGATTTTTATTGAATGTACAGCAGTACCTGAATAACATGTTCAGAAAAACCTCATCTCTCCTTGAGTTGATGAGATGGCTTCAATAGTTTTCTGTAGAGCAACCATTTCTTCCTTTGGGCCGGTGGCCAGTGAGGTCCCAGTGACAGGAGACATAGCAAAGTTAAACAATGGTAATGGGAGTTTTATGAATTCTTCCATCGCTAATTGTTTCCCGTGCTTTCAGGCCCAGCCATCTTGCATTTTAGCCTGGCCTACCAAATTATTTAAAGTAGAGTTTTCCTGTGCTTAAAGATGAAACAGAATAGCATCTCCCACAGTTAGGGCTCGCATAAAACCCCGGCCAAGTGCTACCCGACGAGCATATAACACGGCCAAATGCTATCCGATGTTTTATCGGATAGCAGTTGGACCAATGTTATTCTATGGGACAGTGCAGTCTATTGGTGCAGTAGTTTGACTCTTGTCTGTTACACTCTATTAGCATGGAAGCTGGGTTGTTACAATCTATTGGCATGGAAGCTTGGTGGTTACAGTCTATTGTATGGAAGATGGGGGTTACTGTCAAATGGCATGGAAACTTGGTGGCTACATTATATACATTATATAGTTATTATATAGTTATGGAAGCTTGGTGGTTACAGTCTATTGACATGGAAGCTTGGTGGTTACAGTATATTTACATGGGAGCTTGATTGTTACAGTCTATTGGCATGGAAGTTTTGTGGTTACAGTCTATTGGCATGGAAGCTTGGTAGTTACAGTCAAGTGGCATGGAAGCTTGATGGTTACATAGAATCATAGAATCATAGAGTTGGAAGGGACCTCCTGGGCCATCTGGTCCAACCCCCTGCTCAAAGCAGGATTCGCTAAATCATCCCAGACAGATGTCTGTTCAGCCTCTGTTTGAAGACTTCCATTGAAGGAGAACTCACCACTTCTCGTGGCAGCCTGTTCCACTCATCGATCACTCTGTCAAAAAGTTTTTCTAATATCTAATCTGTGTCTCTTCCCATTCAGTTTCATCCCATTGCTTCTAGTCTTTCCTTGTGCAAATGAGAATAAAGATGATCCTTCTACAATGTGATAGATATTTGTAGACAGCTATTAAGTCTCCTCTAACTCTTCTCTTTTGCAAGCTAAACATTCCCAAATCCTGCAACCTTTCCTCATAAGACAGGGTTTGCAGACCGGTCACCATTCTGGTCGCTCTTTTCTGAACTTGCTCCAGTTTGTTGATGTCTTTTTTAAAATGTGGCGCCCAAAACTGGACACAATATTCCAGATGAGGTCTGACCAAAGAGTAGAGGGAAATAATGACTTCACGTGATCTAGACTGTATGCAGCGTCGGACTGGCCCACCGGAGAACCGGTGGATTCTCCGGTGGGCCCTGGCACCTGCTTGCATACAGGGCCAGCAGTTGCCTAGGGCCCCCGCTGCTCCAGGGGTCCCCAGCCAGTGGTGTGTCGCACACCATGCAGCTGCTATGGGGGCCCCTGCCAGCGGAGCAGCAGCGGGTGTCAGGAGGCAGGAGCCCCTGTCCCCGCTGCTAAAGAGAAATGAATATTCACTGCGAAGCAGTGAATATCATTTCAGGTCTCCACCCCCCAGAGGCCCCGCCCCCAGCCCAGTAAGCTGCTCTGCATCAGGGCCGGCGCTGCCCTCAGTCCTCTCTGCTCCTGGCTCACAGCCAGTGCGCGATGACGTCACTACATCGCGCACCCGCTGTGTGTCTGGCAGACGGGGCAGCTCCTGACACTGAAGCAGGGATCAGCGTGGGAGCGAGGAGGAGAGGTGAGTATTGTGTTTTGGTTTTTTTTTTATATCTCTCTCACTCTCTCTGTCTCTATCTATCTATCTATCTATCTATCTATCTATCTATCTATCTCTCTCTCTCTCTCTCTCTCTATCTCTCTTATATCTATCTATCTTTCTATCTCTATCTATTATCTATATCTATCTATCTCTATCTATTATCTATATCTATCTATTTCTATATCTATCTCTATCTATTATCTATATCTATCTATTTCTATATCTATCTCTATCTATCGCTCTATCTTTATATCTATCTTTCTATCTCTACATCTATCTCTATATCTATCTATCTATCTATCTATCTGTCTATCTCTATATCTTTCTATTATGTCTATCTATCTTACTCTATCTATCTCTATATCTATTATCTCTATATTTATTATCTATCTAGCTACCATCTATATCTATCTATCTTTATATATATCTCTATCTAATATCTATATCTATCTATCGCTATACCTATCTATCTATTTATCTATCCGTTATCTATCTCTATATCTTTTCTCTGTATCTATCTATCTCTATATCTATATCTCTCGCTATCTATCGCTCTATCTCTATATCTCTCTATAGCTATCTATCTATATATCTATCTCTCTGTATATCTATCTATCGCTCTATCTCTATATCTTTCTATCTCTATATCTATATATCTATCTATCTTTCTCTATATCTTTTCTCTGTATCTATCTCTCTCTATATCTATATCTATCTATCTCTCTATATATCTATTATCTCTATATCTATTTCTCTCTATATCTATCTATCTATTTATCTCTATCTCTATATCTATCTGTATATCTATCTATCTTTCTATCTCTATATCTATCTCTATATCTATCTATCTCTATCTATTATCTATATCTCTATCTATCGCTCTATCTCTATATCTATCTTTCTATCTCTACATCTATCTCTATATCTATCTTGCTATCTATCTCTATATCTATCTATATCTATATCTATCTATTATGTCTATCTATCTAGCTATCTCTATTATCTATATCTACCTATCTCTATATCTTTCTATCTTACTCTCTCTATATCTATCTGTTATCTCTATATTTATTATCTATCTTTATCTATATCTATTATCTATATCTATATCTATCTATCTCTCTCTATATCTCTCTCTATCTCTATCTATCTTTATATCTATATCTATCTTTATATCTATATCTATCTATTATCTCTATATCTATCTACCTCTATATCTATCTCTATATCTACCTCTATATCTATCTCTATATCTACCTCTATATCTACCTCTATCTCTATCTCTATCTATATATTATCTCTATATCTATCTATCTATCTATATATTATCTCTATATCTATCTATCTCTATATCTATCTATCTCTATATCTATCTCTATATCCATATCTATCTCTATATCTATCTATCTCTATATCTATCTTTCTATCTAACACTATATCTCTGTATCTATCTCTATATCTCATTATCTATCTATCTCTATCTCTCTCTAATTATCTATCTATCTATCTATTGATCTATCCATCTATCTCTATATCTATTATCTCTATTATCTATATCTATCTATCCATCTATCTATCTAGCTATCTCTATCTATCTCTATATCTCTCTCTATATCTGTCTATCTTTCTAACTCTATATCTATCTATCTCTATACATATCTAGCTATTATCTCTATATCTATCTCTATATCTATCTCTATATCTATTATCTCTATATCTATCTATCTCTATATATATCTCTATATCTATTTTTATTTATAGCCATCTATCTATATATATTTATCTCTATATCTATCTATATATGTCGATATTATTATATCTGTATATCTCTATCTATTATCTATCTATTATGTATCTCTATCTATATATCTATCTCTATATCTTTCTATCTATAGCTATCTATCTCTATATCTATCTATCTATCCATTATCTATTTTCTTTCTATCTCTATATCTATCTACCTATCGATCTATCTATCTATCTATATTTCTTTCTATATCTATCTTTATATCTATCTCTATCTATCTCTATCTATCTCTATGAATCTTTCTATCTATATCTATCCATTATCTACTTTATATCCATTATCTACTATCTATCTCTATATCTATCTATTTCTACATCTATCTTTCTATCTATATCTATCTAACTCTATATCTATATATCTATATAGCATTATTCCCTATGAGGGGGGCAGTATTATACCCTATGAGGGGGCAGCATTATACCCTATGAGGAGGCAGCATTATTCCCTATGAGGAGGGCAGCATTATTCCCTATGAGGGGGGCAGTATTATACCCTATGAGGGGGGCAGTATTATACCCTATGAGGGGGGCAGTATTATACCCTATGAGGGGGGCAGTATTATACCCTATGAGGGGGTGCATTATTCCCTATGAGGGGGGCAGTATTATACCCTATGAGGGGGTGCATTATACCCTATGAGGGGGTGCATTATACCCTATGAGGGGGTGCATTATACCCTATGAGGGGGTGCATTATTCCCTATGAGGGAGGCAGTATTATACCCTATGAGGAGGCAGCATTATACCCTATGAGGGGGGCAGTATTATACCCTATGAGGGGGGCAGTATTATATTCTATGAGGGGGGCAGTATTATATTCTATGAAATGGCTGCATTATATTCTATGAGATGGCTGTATTATACTATGTGAGGGGGCTGCTTTATATTCTATGAGGGGGCTACCCCAACTTCTGCTACATAATTAAGACATGTACAACCTTATATTATACCCGGATATTAGCGTGTTTTACCGCATAATTGGTGGTCTGGTATTTAACTCTATGCAGCTACATAGTGGGCCCCAAGAATGATTTTCTCTGGTGGGCCCAAGGTGTTCCAGTCCGACGCTGACTGTATGCATCTGTTAATACATCCTAGAATTGCATTTGCCTTTTTTGCCGCTGCATCACACTGTTGACTCAAATTCAGTCTGTGATCTATTAGTATACCCAAGTCTTTTTCACATGTGCTGCTGCTTAGCCCTAATCCTCCCATTCTGTATATGCGTTTTTCATTTTTATTGCCCAGATGTAGTACTTTGCATTTTTCCCTGTTAAAAACCATTCTGTTAGTTGCTGCCCAGTGCTCCAGTTTATTTATATCTTTTTGAATCCTCTCTCTCTCTTCTATAGTATTAGCTATCCCTCCTAGCTTTGTGTCATCAGCAAATTTAATCAGTTTACCCTCAATTCCTTCATCTAAATCGTTGATAAAGATGTTGAACAATACAGGGCCCAGGACAGAGCCCTGTGGTACCCCACTTGAGACATTCTTCCAACTGGATGTGCAGCCATTTACGACCACTCTTTGGGTCCGATCACTAAGCCAGTTATGAATCCACCTAACAGTTGCCTTGTCCATTCCATACCTAGTCATTTTTTCAATAAGGATTGTGTGAGATACTTTGTCAAATGCTTTGCTGAAGTCAAGATATACTATATCTACAGCATTTCCCTGATCCACCCAATCAGTGATTCCGTCATAGAAGTAAATTAAGTTAGTCTGACATGACTTATTAGTTACAGTCTATTGGCATGGAAGCTTGGTGGTCACAATCAAGTGGCATAGACGCTTGGTGGTTACAGTATATTGGCATGAGAGCTTGATGGTTACAGTCTATAGGCATAGAAGTTTTGTGGTTACAGTCTATTGGCATGGAAGCTTGGTGGTTACAGTCTATTGGCATGGAAGCTTGGTGGTTATAGTCAAGTGGCATGGAAGCTTGGTGGTTACAGTATATTGGCATGGGAGCTTGATGGTTACAGTCTATTGGCATGGAAGCTTGGTGGTTATAGTCAAGTGGCATGGAAGCTTGGTGGTTACAGTCTATTGGCATGGAAGCTTGGTGGTTATAGTCAAGTGGCATGGAAGCTTGGTGGTTACAGTATATTGGCATGGGAGCTTGATGGTTACAGTCTATTGGCATGGAAAGTTTGTGGTTACAGTCTATTGGCATGGAAGCTTAGTGGTTACAGTCAAGTGGCATCAAAGCTTGGTGGTTACAATCTATTGGCATGGAAGCTTGATGGTTACAGCCTATTGACATGAAAGCTTGGTGGTTGCAGTCTACTGGTATGGAATCTGGGTGTTTACAGTATATTGGCATGGAAGCTTGATGGTTACAGTCTATTGGCATGAAAGCTTGGTGGTTGCAGTCTACTGGTATGGAAGCTGGGTGTTTACGTTATATTGGCATGGAAGCTTGGTGGTTACAGTGTATTGGCATGGAAGCTTGGTGGTTACAATCTATTGGCATGGAAGCTTGTCGATTACAATCTATTGGCATGGAAGCTTAGTGGTTACAATCTATTGGCATGGAAGCTTGGGGATTACAATCTATTGGCATGGAACCTTGATGGTTACAGTCTATTTGTATGGAAGCTTGGTGATTACAGTCTATTGGCATGGAAGCTTGGTGGTAACAGTCTGTTGGTATGGAAGCTTGGTGGTTACAGGCTATTGGCAAGGAAGCTTGGTGGTTACAGCCTATTGGTATATGGCTTGGCTGTTACAAGACAGCTCGCAATAATAGATGCTAGGCACAATGGAGGCTTGTGTCAGATTCTTTTTGGTCTGCTCGCTCTCTGAGTTGCTTTCAAAGTCAACCACAATCCATTGTATAAGATTCATAGGTTGTACTCCAGCAGGTCTAAGACCACATCACAGCAATATGACATTACATTGTGCTGGAGCGCCAACACATAATTGTCTTATCCTTAATTCTCATAGCCCTCAACGTGTTAAATAAAACCCCTTTAATGGTTTCTGAAATAAATACAGAAACTGGATCAAGCAAGTACAGATCTGCACACACGTATCAGTCATGTCACAGCACAATGTACCAGGACTAGGTGTTCATTCACTATATACCCTTGCTGAATGCCTAGTACCCATCTATCATTAAAAAATGGCCTATTACTTACACATTTGTAATAAACGGATTATAACTCCTAGATTACCAAATAATACTTTCTGGTTGAGGCAGCTGTATGATGCTTTGCTTTTTTGTGGTTGTACTTTAATGACTACATTTAGTCTTCATTTTCTGATGCCATATTGGAGGCTTCAGGGTTAAATGCTACATACTAGTGAGGTGTGTTGAAAGCACAAAAGTACAAAGAAGTACTGTATGTTCCTTAAAACACTTAATTCCACTGCTGCTCACCACGTTCACAGATGCGTATTCCTGGTGACGTTTTGTGCACACATCTATAGAGTATGGGCGTCATACATGGCTGCTGGATTTTTCCATTGCTACATTAAGGTACTCGTGTTTTGCATAAGAGGAACATGACGTCCTTTCATTGGGAAAATCTATATACTATATGTGCTGCTGTAATTTCGGAGCTCAAAGTTCCTAGATTAATAGAGAACATATAATGATCCTCTAAAACAGGTTCAATCTCCTCACATAAAGCAACTCACAGTACTAATAGAGAGCAAAAAAAGTATTGAGATGCAAATATAGTAAATGTAAAATCCAAAATATTTATTAATACAGAATTTTATACATACGTAATGGTATACCTACATAGGTAACCATACAAATAAGCAACAAATAGCGTTTAACAAACAACAGAAGCAGCAAAGAATCTAATTACCCCTCTATTCAATAGGCATATATAATACTAAGTACTGTATGCAAATGATCACAAATAAGGTAAATGGCTGACGGACATCTCTCTCAATAGCCTATATTTATGTCCAGAAAAGCAATATATGGTAATAGTAATGAAAATGAATACACAGTACAATGCAGTAATAATTCTCTCCTCAGCCAATAAAAACACATACCAATGCCATGAATAAATTACAACCCAAACACACATACAGTACACTACATTCTTGCTAATAATGAATTAAGCAGGATTTTAATAATAGATTACCTGTAGTCATAGTGTGTGCAGAGCTGGGGGCTAAACACCCTCTACGCGCGTTTCACCGCCTACACACGCGGCTTTGTTTGTTAATCATTATTTGTTGTTTATTTATATGGTTACCTATGTAGGTATACCATTATGTGTAATATTATGTATTAATACATATTTTTGATGTTGAATTTACTATATTTGGATCACAGTGCTCTTTTTTTGTTCTCCATTGGTACTATTAGTTCTGGACTAGAGTCTGTTTCTGACTTTTTAATAAGGAGCCCCATACATTTTAGGGTTCATGTCTGCATTCTTTAATTCTTTTGGTTCTGTTTTAGGACACAATGCTGAATATACAAGCTTGTTGGATATCCCATTCCAAAACCGTAAGTGTGAATATTTTTTTGCAGTCTCTCTTTTTTTTTGGGGGGGGGGTCTACGGCAACTGTGCACATTTAGCCGGAAGAGTAGTTGTAATAGTTGGCTCACAATTCAGGTTACTGCTCTGTGCAGCCACATCAAACTCCTTCAGCAAATTTTCTACATCCCCAGTCCTCAACATAAACTGCCCCAGTCAGCAATTGATGGGCACATCTCAATAAACCCTTCCTGCTCCAGTCTCTCTGCCCAAACTCTCCAAAGTCCTTCTTTGTCCTGGCAGCCAGATCACACATGAAGAACCATCTCCACCTACCCTGACATCTGACTCCCACCACAGCAGCTCGACTGCACCCCGTGATGTACAAACTTTTCACATCGTGAGTTTACAGAATCCTGCTGGAACAGGAAAGAACCATCCCCAAACTGTTACCATAAGGTTGGAATAGACAATTGTTTTCATATGTAAAGCCCTTGCTATGCTGTAATTTATTCTTCATTGCTATGTAATAAGTGTCGGACTGGGGTGCCAAGGGCCCAACAGTAACATTGACTTTGGGATTCAACACTTTTCACCTGCATACAACTATTACACTACTCTCATTCAAAAATGTATCTATAATCTCTATATAATAATAGTAAACTGGGTAGTTTGGTTAATGAATGATGAGATGCTGCTTTTTCTGTATGGAGTGAATCAAGTGAATTATGCCAAGTATTATCTGTACAGTGGGTTGGGGGCCCACCGGGGGATTGCCCTGTTACCCTATGGGCCAGTCTGAGCCTGTATGTGATGCATTGTTGTGGCTTGCACACACAACGGTCTAAAAGTGGGTAGTAAGACATGATGGGATTTTTTGGGTTGTGTCCAGAATTTAGTACACTGATCCTAAAACTGCAGATCCCCCCATTGAAGACTGTTGTGGGAGATGACACATGGGACCAAGTGATACTGAAAAGGAAACATTTAAACCGGCATTATGAGAAGCAGAGCATTTATTTGGTCTTATGTGGAAATGTGAGGGTTTGGGAAAGAAGTCAAAAGTCTATCGAATTCGACCAGTAACGTAACATGTTGATCTAGAGAAAGTCATAGACCCTATGAAGCAGACATATTTTCTGATAGGAACCCCGGCACCAACACTCGCCTTATCATAGAAAAGCTGGGGACAGTCATCCAAGCAGCAGGGGTCTCGAGGGACAGAGAAAACAAACAAACATTCTGAAATGTGAGAGATGAAAAAACTGGCTCTCACCATCCCTTAAAATCTTCCTATATTCATGAAATTTAAAAAATGTTATCAGGTTGAGAATGCACCTCAGTAAGGACTAAGTGAGTAAGGACTTACCGAGATGCATTCTCAACCTGCTGACATGTTTTAGACCCTATGAAGCAGTCCCCTATACTGTAATATTACTTTAAAAAAGGCATAGGTGCCCTCCATGAACTTGTTTAATGAATCGACCGATACATCTTATTGTTGGAGAGAGTTCCATAGTCTCACAGTACAGTACAGTAAAGAATCCATAATCTCACTGCTCATACAGTAAAGAATCCATAGTCTCATTGCTCATACATTAAAAAATCGTTAGACTCACTGCTCGCACAATAAATAATCCATAGTATTACTGCTCATTCAGTAAATAATCCATAGCCTCACTGCTCATACAGTAAAAAAATCCATAATCTCACTGTTCTGACAGTAAACAATCATCTCACTGCTCATGCAGTAAATAATCCATAGTCTCATTGCTCATACAGTAAAGAATCCAATCTCACTGCTCATACAGTAAAAAAATCCATAATCACTGTTCATACAGTAAACAATCTATAATCTCACTGCTCATACAGTAAAGAATCCATAGCCTCCCTTCTCATACAGTAAAAAATCCATAATCTCACTGTTCTTACAGTAAACAATCTATAATCTCACTGCTCATGTAGTAAAGAATCTATAGTTTCATTGCTCATAGAGTAAAGAATGCAAAGTCTTACTGCTCGTACAGTAAAAAATCCATAGTCTCACTGTTCATACAGTAAAAAATTCATAGTTTCACTGCTCTTACAGTAAGGAATCCTTAGTCTTACTGTTCATACAGTAAAGAACCCATAGTCACTGCTTATACAGTAAAAAATCTACAGTGTCATAGCTTGTACAGTAAAGAACCCATATTCCCACTGCTCATACAGTAAAGAATCCGTAGTCTAAAGGTACTGTCACACTTAGCGATGTACCAGCGTTCCCGACCAGCCATATGACGCGGTCAGGATCGCTGGTACATCGCTAAGTGGTCGCTAAGTGGCAGATCTCACCAGCGACATCGCAGGGGTCGGGGGTCGCTACTTACCTGTCACACCAGGCGATCCTGTGTCCTCCCACCCGGCTGCACGCGTCGCTCGTCTCCACAGCAGGAAGCGCCGCAGGAAGCTGACGACGAGAAACAGCCCAGGACGTTTTTGCGCGATCAGCGATAACCAGCGGGGGAGCGGGTCGTAGGTAAGTATCACACACAGTGATATCGCTAGCAATATCACTATAACGTCACTAGTTATAGCGATATTGCTAGCGATATCTCTTAGTGTGACAGGCCCTTTACTGCTCATACAGTAAAGAATCCATATTCTCACTGCTCATACAGTAAAGAATCTATAGTGTCACTGCTTGTACAGTAAAGAATCTCAGTCTGTGATGATGATTAAACCCCTTTCTCCCTCTAGATGTAGAGGATGCCCCATTGTTATAGTTGCAAGGCTAGTTTTAAAAAGATAATTGAAATTTGGAATTTTGGGAACCTGGATTGGTCCTGCTGTCCGGCCCTTCTTTTGGTGAGAGTGCAGCCAACAGAGGGTGAAAGCCTCACACCGAATGCAGCTCTGTACAAGTCACAGTTATTGCCTCTTTACAATAAAAATCATCCAAGATTTTTATTCTTCCAAAAACATTTCCTTGCCCGTCTGTAGTCTGCGTCTGTTATTGCCGCTCATCCTCCTTTGGGTGGGCTGACTTAGCAGACGCAGCACGTGGATGAGCACGGCCCATGTTACTATGGCCATGTGCACACGCTGCAGTTTTTGCTGCGGTTCTGCTGCGGTTTTGGCCTCTGCGGATCTGCAGCAGTTCTGCAGACAGTGTACAGTAGCATGTTATCCTATGGGATTTACATTCTGCTGTGCACATGCTGCGTATTTTTAACTGCGGAAAAGCTGCGATTTTGAATCCGCAGAAAGAAATGACATGTCACTTCTTTTCTGAGGATTCTGCTGCGGTTTATCATCTCCTCCATTGTAGAGGTGATAAACCGCAGGGAAAACTGCAGATAAAAAATCCGCAGACCAATCCGCAGCGTGTGCACTTAGCCTAATATCGCGGGCGTGCCAATGTGTCCTCTCTATCATAGCGCCACCCGGTTTATCGTATTCTCCTGCACTGTGGAGGCCGCAATACGTGAAGTAACAGTAGACGTGAGTGAAAGTAATGGAGGGGACCTGTCTTCTCCCAGATGATTAATTATGACTTCGTCTCTGATTTTTTTGTGTTATGAGAACAAACATCAGAGAACGTTCTGCAATTATTTCCCAATTGCCATCTTCCAACAAAGAGAGCATACATCATGGCACTTTATATTGCCTCATACAGGACAGTGCTGGCTCCAGGCCCGGCCGCTCTCCACCCCAGAGCAAACACCTTAAGCCACTGTGACTCTGCTCCTTTCTTTACTTATACTGGAATGCGCACCCTGAAAGTAACCCAAATTAAAGCTGCTCACAAGTCGGAGACGAGCAGCCAGCTTTCCTTGCTCCTTTTTTTTCTGCCTTATCAAAGTGAGCAAACTCCATTTGGAGAACAGAGTGACATCATTCCTGCCTAATACATGGATATTTGGGTCAATATTGACTCGGGTGGAGATAGTGAAGTTGTCCAGAGCTTTCTTCCCTTAGATCAGGTCAGACCCAGGGCGCCAGAGTCCTTTACAGATTGGAAAGGAACTTTCTCGACCTTGTTGGAGGGGCAGATAGCCGTTTGATCTTGTTTGTACAATTGTCGGATTAGTTGTGCAAACTGCACCCTTTCCTCACTGGGTAGGGTCTCCAAAATAACTGTTAGGCACGCTGGAGTAAAAAAAATGGAGATCCTACAAATCTTCAAAGGCAGTACATTGAAAATATTAAAAAGTGGGGAAAAAGCAAAACTTGAGAGCTACTCCAACCTTACAAAGTGCTAAGGACTAAGTCCCAGAATAAATAAAATGTATGGAAACTAGGATCTGCCAACTCAAGATGGCAGCGACGGCCAGAATCGGCCACATTAACGCTTTATCTCTTGGGTTTGTTGTAGGAAATATGCCATTTTTCCTATCATCAGAGTTGTTCTAGAAGGTGCAGCAGAGAGAGGGATTTGTCGATATGTGAACCGTCTTGGTATAGTTGAATGCCAAGATGTGTTTTGGCTGAGAAATCTCCAAATATAGGCAGTAAACTATGAGGCACCATATATTAAGGTCAGCTACAATAACAGCTTCAAATATCTCAGTCATAAATGCCCCTTTAAAGTACAGTACGCCTACACAATTATATTGCCCCCTAACCTGTAATAGTGCCCCCCTTAGCTGGGTACGTTTGGGAAGCATTGACTATATTGACTGCTTCTACAGGGATTCAAGCTTGGTGTCTGACCAAACAAATATTCCTAAAGCATAAATATATATTTATATTGGCTAGAGACAAGTCATATCAGTCTCCTCATTAGTGCATATAAATAATAGGAGGAGTGGATCCCTCCAGATTAATGCCTACATATGAAATACCAAAGGGTATTCACAAACAACTCCCACATGTGGTGGTGAGTTCTCCTTCAAAGGAAGTCTTCAAACTGTTAGCAGCGGATTAATCAGCGTAACATCCAGAGTCAGCAACACAGAATGTAGATTTATTCATATCCAGGTTGAACAGCTTACAGGATGAAATGTGATCAGTCTGGTATCAGCTGTGGCTTGCAGCATGGGAGCATTACAACAGCAAAAAGGGAAGAGAAGGAGGGGGCATCCTGTCTGTTTTTTGTTTTTTTTGTCACTGAACTTTGCAATCTCACAATATGCACAATATATAAAACAGTACAGTAGTAGTTGTTGCAATACATACAGATCAATATGCATTATTCCAACACCCCCACTCAACTACTTATCCTCTTAGTCCCAGTGTGGTCCTCAATTCTTGGAACCTGGCTCGTGGCAATGGCTTTGTCATAATGTCAGCTGCCATCTTATCAGTTTCACAATAGACGAACTGAATTATGCCACGAATCTCTATCAAATCACGTAAATGATGATGTCTGATGTCAATGTGCTTGGTTCTAGCACTGATCTTTTCACTGCATGCAAGTTTAATGCATCCTTGGCTGTCATCAGTCTTGTCCTCTGGCTTCTCCGATTCCTGGGCAGAGTCAATCTCTACATCTTCAGTCTTGTTCTTCACAGTTTCAGTTGAGACCTCAGCTTCTGATGAGGTCTCTGGTTTTGTCTCTACCACTTCCATGGCTTTTTTCCACCTCTGCAGCATCACCTTCAGCCTTTTCTTGAGTATCAGCTTCACCTTTCTCTTGGGTCCCTGAAGAGTCACCTTCAGCTTTGTTCTCTGCAGTGTTACCTTCAGTGGTTGAAGAATCCAGCCAGACCTCTACATCCTCCTTGTTATTGTCTTGTAATTGTGACTTCAGCTGGACTACTGGCGTGATCTCACAAAACTTGGGGGACACAAAGTTCTCATCAATCACTACATCTCTACTTATTGTGACCTTGTTTGTTTCTGGGTGTAGAATCATATAACCTTTCTGGGTTTCACTGTAGCCTACCAGGATCCCTTCCTTAGCGTGAGATTCCCACTTAGTTCGCCTTTCTTTGGGAACATGTACAAGTGCTTTACTTCCGAATATTCTTATATGATGTAGTTTTGGCTTTCTGCTGTTCCATTGCTCAAACGGAGTTTTCTCTGTAGCTTTACCTGGTAGTCTGTTCTGAAGATAGCAAGCTGTCATGATTGCTTCACCCCAATATGCTGTGGGCAGATTTGCATCAAACAACATACTTCTTCCACTTTCACAGAGTGTTCGGTTCCTTCTTTCTGCGACACCATTTTGCTCAGGATTGTACGGTACAGTGGTCTGAAATAGGATTCCATTTTTCTTTAAAATGCTCTGTGTCTCATTACTTGCGTATTCAGTCCCATTATCTGCACGTAGAATCTTTGGCATTCTCCCAAATTTATTATATACCTCAGCTAGATATACTTCAAGTTTCTCTGGAACTTCTTTCTTGCTGTGAAGCAGATGGACAACTGTATATCTTGAATGATCATCAATAAATGTGAGAAAATATCTCTTCTTCCCAGGAGTCTGAGTGCTCATTGGACCACAGGCATCTGTATGTATTAAATCTAGTGTCTGTTCTGTTCTTGTAGTACTTCTCTTAGGAAAAGCTTTTCTAGACATTTTCCCTTTGATGCAGCTAGTACATTTCATTATCTGGTTACATAGATCAATTGTAATGTCCTCAGCTAGTTGCTTTTGAACTAACTTCCTTATTGCTTCTGGGTCTCTGTGTGCTAGGTGCCTATGCCATACATGAATGCAGTTATTGTGCCTTTCTTCCTGAGCAGTATACACACACTCTTTGCATTTAAGCTGGTAAAGTTCATTTGTGATTTTTCCTTCTGCTAGTGTGTGGCCCTCTTTTGAGATGATGCAGCTATCATGCTTAAATGTAACTTAATTTCCTTGTTTTGTGAGTTTCTTCACAGATAGTAAATTACTCTCAAGACTAGGTACATAGAGCACATCTTTTACTGGGATCTTCTTGCTTTGTGTTGGTAAGATTTGACAATCAATATAACCATCTACTATACCTTGTAAAGTCCTGTACTGACCATTAGCCATAATCACTTTCTCTGACTTTAGTTAAGCTTAGAAAAGAAGTCCCTGTTATTAGTCATGTGACTAGTTGCTCCAGAGTCTATACACCATGCATGCTTTGATGTAATGTCGCATTTACACTGACAGTAAATGCAGTTTCAGTATTCACAGAATCATTTTCTGCAGACACAGCACTTTTAACCCTTTGAAGACTGCATTGCTTTTTCAGCTGATTCATTCTAGCTTTCCAGACTCTGCAGTCGGCTTTCAAATGTCCTGATTTCTTGCAAACAAAACATTCACGTGTTTCTTTTAGGTGCTTTCTGTTATCATTTAGATTTTGTGTCTGTAAATCAGATTCTGCATCGCATGTCCTGCTGTTTACACCTTCCGCTTTCCGCTTATATTCATCTATGAGCTTCCCTCTGACATACTCCAATGTAAGCTCATCATCTGGGCGTGCATCTAGTGCGGTTACAAGCGTGTCATAGTTTTCTGGAAGACCACTAAGCAGTAATGCGGCTACATGAAAGTCCTTCAAATCTTTCCCAATGCCTCTCAGGCATTCTACAATCTCTAGAATGCTTGTTATGTCATATCCTGGCCATTCTGTAGTTTAGACTGGTACAATTTTCTCATGAGATAAAGTTTATTGCTTAAATTTATCCTCTCATGCACCTTTTGCAGCTGCTCCCACATTTCTCTTGCAGTAAAAACTTTTACACACATGCACAATCTGATCATCATCTATACTGAGTGATATGGTACTTTATGCTTTCTGATCCATCTCTATCCACTCCTGTGATACTGGGTCAGGTTTAGGCTCCTGTGTGTATTTCCACGTACCTTCTCTTATCAGCAGCATTTTCACTTTGAATTTCCAGGATTGATAATTCTGGTTAGTGAGACTTGGTACTGTAAACTTCATGGAGCTGCTGCTGCTCGTGGCCATCTTTGCTGTCTTCCTTTCTTTTCTTTTCTCTGTGGTCTGGGGATCTGGGACTCTAGGACTCTGGGCCCATAACCTGTTAGCAGCGGATTAATCAGCGTAACATCCAGAGTCAGCAACACAGAATGCAGATTTATTCATATCCAGGTTGAACAGCTTACAGCATGAAACGTGATCAGTCTGGTATCTGCTGTGGTTTGCAGCATGGGAGCATTACAACAACAAGAAGGGAAGAGAAGGAGGGGGCATCCTGTCTGTTTTTGTCACTGAACTTTGTTAACAATCTCACAATATGCACAATATATAAAACAGTACAGTAGTAGTTGTTGCAATACATACAGATCAATATGCATTATTCCAACACAAACAAATGCTGGACTGTCTGAGATGGTTTAGTGAATCCTGCATTGAGCAGGGGGTTGGACAAAATGACCCTTGAGGTCTCCTCCAACTTTAACGTTCTATGATTCTATGTATAGTATCTAAAAAAGTTTTTATTGCACAATTTTTAAAAGAATTATATATACAAATTAACAAGAATAAATTTAAAAATGTACATTCATTGAAGGGCAAGACTAGCAACTTACATCTGTTACGACTATATCCCATAACCAAATACCAATCCAGCATAGTTGCTCATAATTAAAAGGACACAGTGAGAAACATGTTATAAATATTGTTGCTGCTTACCTATAATGTAAAGTGGAGACCATCTCAGCCACCCCGATGTGCGTTTCGCAAGAAATGTTTTCCGAAGTTGTATCACATGACCTCTGCTGCATACCTTTTATGTCCACTAAACCTCAAATATGGGTCAATCAAGGGGCGCATGATGCACTATTCCCCTGTCACAGGCACATCCTATTTCACTGCTCATTACCAGCGCACGTCAAGGGAAAGTGTCCCTGTGACATCATGGATGCCCGTCGGCAATTTTGTGAGGCATTCATAGGTGCAGGAGACGCTGGAACTAGTGTGCATGCACACTGGCCACCAATTTTTTTGAAGTTCACAGGCGGACGCAATATTATGTTTGACCATATCTACTGCGCATGTGCAATGGCTGTCGTCTTTTAAATGTCCGTGAATAAACATAATTTTACATGGATGCCAACAGTTAAACGCTAAATATTCAAAAAGTGCAGTGTGCGTTGTGCATATTGTGAATGAATGTGACCGCTATAATGAAAATAATTGAACAGAAGAGCAAAGAATGAAAAAGATGTATGCAATGAAAAAAAGTAATGAAAAATTATAAATGAACATGTATGGAGTGGAAAAAATGATACATAAAAAATGAAATAATTACAAAATGGGAAGGTAAAGAAAATAATTGTATGGAGAAAAGGTAAAACTGTGAAGAAAAAATAACAATACAACTAGCTAAAGAAGCTCATGAGAGGTGTGCTCACGTCATTGTAGAGAAGACCTTTCAGTGGTTGCAACGACTGGTATACTGCTCTTAACTGCGACATGAGGTTGAAGGTGTTTGCTGAAGATGTCACCGGTGTGAACTGAACAAACCCCCAAAACAGAGAGCTCCTAATCAGACTATCTGAACTTCTGTGCCCTTGGAGGTTCTTATGATCAACTATCTGATGATCGGAACTTCACACAACGGCTATGGGTACTGCTTCATGATGAACGATCATGCCACCAAGTTTGCGGTGGTGACCCCCACCCAGGATCAAATGGCCGAAGCTGCAACCAGAGATATCTGTTGGCACTTCATCTGAATACATTAGTGCCCAAAACTAATTCACTTCCACCAAGGGGCCTACTTCCAGGGGTGAGTAATGGATAAGCTGTATCGTATCTATCAAATCGATAAGTCACGAATAGAGTTGAGCGATACCGTCCGATACTTCAAAGTATCGTATCGGATGGTATCGGCCGATCTTTAAAAAAAGTATCGGTATCGCCGATTCCGATACCGGAAGTCCCATTCAAGTCTATGGGACTTCCGGTATCGGAATAAGAAAAACCCTTTCCTGCCCTTGTACAGCCTCTCTGGGGTCTGTACGGGCCTTTCGGGGGGCTGTGCCGGCCTGCCAGGGGGTCTGTGCAGGCTCCGGTGGTCTGTGCCGGCCTGCCGGTGGTCTGTGCAGGCTCCGGGGGGCTGTGCCGGCCTGCCGGTGGTCTGTGCAGGCTCCGGGGGTCTGTGCAGGCATCGTCCGATGGGACTACAAGTCCCATCGGGCGATGCCTGCTACCATGACAGTGATTGACACATTAGCCAATGATGGGACAGTAGTAGTCCCATCATCCGGCTAATGTGTTAAATGTAAAAAAAAAATAAAAAAAAAAAATTACATGCTACATACATACAACATGCATACTACATACATGCTACATTCATACTACATACTACATACATGCTACATTCATACTACATAAATACTACATGCAACATACATACTACATATATACTACATGCATGCTACATACATACTGCATGCTACATACATACCACATATATACTACATACATACTACATGCATGCTACATGCATGCTACATGCTACATACATAACACATATATACTACATGCATGCTACATACATACTACATACTACATATATACTACATGCATGCTACATACATACTGCATGCTACATGCATGCTACATACATACTACATACATACTACATGCATGCTACATACATACTACATGCTACATACATACTACATATATACTACATGCATGCTACATACATACTACATGCTACATACATACTACATATATACTACATGCATGCTACATACTACATGCTACATACATACTACATATATACTACATGCATGCTACATACATACTACATATATACTACATGCATGCTACATACATACTACATGCATGCTACATACATACTACATACATACTACATGCATGCTACATACATACTACATGCATGCTACATACATACTACATGCTACATACATACCACATATATACTACATACATACAATACATTCATACAATACATACATAGACATACAGTACATATAACATAGAGTAACATACTTACCAATACTTGTCACATTGTTCCCCGAAGCCATTGTCTTTTCCGGGATAAATATTAACATAACAAACCACAAAAATATTCACCCACGATCCGAAGCAGTCCACGAGTGTGTCCCACGACGATCTTGGGTAGAGAACTGCAGCATCAGATGATGCTGCCGTTCTCTACGGGCTGCAGGAATCCAATGACGGAAGGTAGGTATCCTTCCGCACTGTATTCCTCCGCCACTTAAAAAAAAAAAGTCCCTAGTCTCACTTTATGCCATTGCTGTGTGGGAATTTCCCACACAGCAATGGCATAAAGTGAGACTAGGGACTTTTTTTTTTTAAGTGGCGGAGGAATACAGTGCGGAAGGATACCTACCTTCCGTCATTGGATTCCTGCAGCCCGTAGAGAACGGCAGCATCATCTGATGCTGCAGTTCTCTACCCAAGATCGTCGTGGGACACACTCGTGGACTGCTTCGGATCGTGGGTGAGTATTTTTGTGGTTTGTTATGTTAATATTTATCCCGGAAAAGACAATGGCTTCGGGGAACAATGTGACAAGTATTGGTAAGTATGTTACTCTATGTTATATGTACTGTATGTCTATGTATGTATTGTATGAATGTATTGTATGTATGTAGTATATATGTGGTATGTATGTAGCATGTAGTATGTATGTAGCATGCATGTAGCATGCATGTAGTATGTAGCATGCATGTAGTATGTATGTAGCATGCATGTAGTATGTATGTAGCATGCATGTAGTATGTATGTAGTATGTATGTAGCATGCATGTAGTATGTATGTAGTATTTTTTTTTTTTTTTAACATTTAACACATTAGCCGGATGATGGGACTACTACTGTCCCATCATTGGCTAATGTGTCAATCACTGTCATGGTAGCAGGCATCGCCCGATGGGACTTGTAGTCCCATCGGACGATGCTTGCACAGACCCCCGGACATCAGCACAGCCCCCCGGCAGGCCGGCACAGCCCCCCGGCAGGCCGGTACAGACCCCCACAGGGTGCACAGACCACCGGCAGGCCGGCACAGCCCCCCGGCAGGCCGGTACAGACCCCGGGCAGTCCACACAGCCCCCCGGCAGGCCGGCACAGCCCCCCGGCAGGCCGGCAGAGACCCCCGGAAGGCCCGAAATGACGGCGCATCATGATGCGCACACACCGCGCATCATGATGACGTCAGGCCGTCAATCAACTGAACTTCCGATTCCGATGCCGAATTCCGATATTGAAAAAATATCGGAAGTCGGTATCGGAATTCCGATACAGCAAGTATCGGCCGATACCCGATACTTGCGGTATCGGAATGCTCAACACTAGTCACGAACCATGCCATATCATCCACTATAAAAATAGAATTGTTATCTTTGTCTAATATTAACATTTTTTGGTGGTCTTAAATATTTAAGTATGACAAACATGCAAAAGAACAGGAAATCAGGAAGGGGGCAAACACTTTTTCACACAACTGTATATGGTCTATAATAATGAGCACAAGGCTCAAAAAGTCCCATAGCAAGAAAAACAATATATTGTGATCAAAAGTGAAAAAGTTTTCATTGCATAGGAGATAGTATAATAAATATTCCAAAATATTGTAAATAATTAAACTCCTGTCTTACCCATGTCCGTGTTTCAGTCCACGTTCATTGCAACCCCAACACGCATTTTGCATGGGCTTGTTTGGGGGGTTAAGGACTGTGTGCTGGCTGGCAATATATATGATCCTCCACAGGTGTGATGAATAAAGCTGCATGGAGAGGAGTCTGTGCACTGGTACCCACGCCATGATGAAGCGCATCATTTCCGGCATTTCGTGCAGCACTGCAGGTCAAAGGGAAATCCCCCGTAACTTATGGGGATAAGCCGAATTGTTGATCCCATATGAGCTGAGGAGTTATGTAACAATGTACTGTCAGGTCTCTTTGCAGAATACGTTCATATGAATTGAACCGTCATTCTGAAACATCAATTAAATTTCAAGAAAGTGAATTTCGTCTTGATGGTATGAATACGTGAGCCTGATGTTGGAGTCATTGAGATTCAAACTTGACATAAAAGTCTGCCAAATGAACAAAAGGTCATCAATAAAATGGTACCATTCGAGCACTTGGGAAGCAGTATTTATGCCATCTGGGAGAGGGGCTCCCAGAGACCCAGGGAGAAGTTAGCATAAGATGGCGTACATGCCGTTTCCATTGCGGTGCCTTGTTTCTGCAAAAAGAATCTGTCTTTAAAATGAATAAATTATGTAACAAGATGAATTGTAACAACTACAACACTAGGCCCTATCAAAGCTACTTCCAGGTTGCTCACATAAAGGAAAAAGATAAAATCCTCCAACCCATAATTGACCCTAATGCTCATATATAAAGTCACAGGGAACTTATCAGGACCAAGACATTTCAGGACATCAGTAGTGTCTCTGACATAGGAGGGCATGGTCTCAAGAAGTAGTAGATTAGTCATAGGTAGTGTTCCATAAATTTACATATTGGATCACATAGCCCTCCTATGCCAGAGGCAATCGGAAGTCAGGGAAGATTTAGGGGGTCTCCATGAATTGTCAGGAACAAATAAAAGGAGGTAATAATTATATATTTGACTATAAGTTTCTCAAAAATCTTTTTATTGATAATACTATTTTCATATGGTCGTTCAGAAATCTCCCAAAGATTATTTGTAAAAGAAGCCAAGGGAATACTGGACAAAGGGGTATAAGTCTCCCCATTACGTAACTGTTTAAAGTTATCTTTTTCATACTTTTCCTCCAGCCAGATCGCCACATCCGCCCCCTTATCTTATGGTTTAAAAAAACTTTTTCAGTAGTGTGCAAAGGTGGAGGAAGAGTGTCTGTATGTATGAAATTGGACTCACTTGCCAATTTTTCAAGTCTATGAATCGCCTCTTGTTCAGCTGTATTATTGAGGCCCAGATCTGAGGCCAGTTTGTAGTGTAGTTTCTTCCGGATGAGTTTCCGGGAGAATAAATGTAAGTCCTTTATGACTATAAATAAGAAAAAATTGTTAGTCGGTACAAAGTTAAACCTGACCCCAGGACATCCCGCTGTACTTCAGTAATAGGGTGTGAAGATAAATTAATTACCTCCAAGCTGTTTTTTTTAATTTTTTTATCCCTTTGAAGAGGAAGTGTTAATTTACATTTGTTGTGGATTATTAGACAGGAGGTACCTTATTATTTTCAGTTCTCTCCTCCATATGTGGCGCCCCCAGGAGTATGGTCGCCACAGTGGCTTTGCCTTCCTCCAGGGGAGGGTAATGCCAGGCTTGGAGGCAATGAGGGGTCTCTCTCGCAGTCAATCCATACATGCAACACAGTTCCACTCCAGGCCAGCAGGGGGAACTCTGAACCAGGATTAAGGGGAGGGGTGCCCTCTGAGGGCCAAGAGGAAGGAGTGGTCAGTGAGTCTGAGGAGGGTGAAATGTGCAGACGTGTGGAAGGAAGCTGGAGGTTGAGCTAGGAAGGAGAGCTCCCTCAGCTTGAGAGCGCACAAACTGGAGCCTGGTCTCCACGGCTGTACAGACGCTGACGGTCCTACAGCAGATACCAGAGGAGTAGGAGGCTGTAAATGCCCTACTCCCAACTAAGAATTGAGGCACAACAGCAGCTTGGACAGAGATCCAGGACTCAGAGAGACAGAAGTCCCCGAGAGAGGCTACAGCTGTCTGCCGTGCAAGTACGGTTCTTGGGAACATCTGACAGGAGGAACTTCAGAGTAACTTTGTACTGGAGTGCTTCATTCAAACAAGCGTTAGGAAGGAGACTGCACAGACCGTCTGCTGAGAGAGAATCCCTGAGTTGCTTCCAGGCTAGCCTGCTCCAATACCATCTGTAATCAGGACCCTGGACTGCAGTTATCAAGTAAAGGTACAGAAATTGCACCCCGCTGTGTCTTGTCTGCTTCCTACCTTTCCGGCACTGCTACATCCCCGTGCCAACCACATCTACACTGCCCTGGGACTATAGCTTCATTTGTGGGGAGCTACTACATCTTTGCTGCACCATACAATCAGTCCCAGCGGATCTGTCTGCAACGTCGGCTTAACATCTCCCTTGCCGAACACCACAGGTGGCGTCACAAACCATTCCATTAACTACATTTCCCCATTGCTTGGGCGCCCAGGGCCACGGACCGGGTCACCGCTGCTGGGACACATCCCCCTGACACCGGCCCGGTACCGAGTATCCCACAACCTTGGGAGGGCGACCCAATTTTGCATCACGAACAGGATTACGGAGCCCAGTATCCCCGGGTCCTGGGTGCTATAGACTGTGTTTGTGTAACAGACTGTGTGAGAAATTGGCGCCAGCTGCCGCCATTGCCGCGCTGCTTGGCGCGCGCGGGAAGAAAGAGGCGGGCCTTCGTGGACGGAGCCTGCCGCAGAGCGCGAAGAAGCGAAGTGCCGTGCGGGAAGAGAGGACAGCGCACGAGAGGATTAGGAGCTGAGGCCTTCAGCCCGGAGCGTCGGGCCTGTGAAGCGGCCGCCGGTGAGCTCACACAACCCCCGGCCCGGCTAACATTAACTAGGGGGGGAGAAGATGTCCGCGCCAAACGGCGATGCAGCGGCAGGCGCCATTGCTGACCCCGCGGTACTGCCAGGAGGAGCGCCCGCCGCAGCGGTCCCCATAATGCCGCTGTCCATGCCCTACATACCGGGAGCGGCCTGGCTACCGCAGTACTCGGGTGAGTCGCATACCCTGAGCGAATTTAAAGAGAGACTATGCAGTTTGTTTAAAGTATACCCTCTGTCTCAAAGCCAGAAAGTGAATATCCTGATTGGACAGCTAACGGGTGCAGCACAGAGAGAGGTGAAAGCCTGGCAGGACACTGATAAATAGACTGTTGCAAAGATCCTGGCCAAGCTGAGGAGCACCTTTGACACCCGCCCGCAGCTGAAATCAAGATGAGGTTCTTTGGCTGTAAACAGAAGGCGCAGGACAGTATCAGGGATTATGCTCTCAACCTGCAGGAGGCGCTGCGAGCAGTTAAGCAAGTTGATCCTGACAATGTAAAGGAAGAAGATAAACTGTTAAAGGAGCAGTTCATTGAAGGACTCCTATCTAGCACCCACAGAGGACAGTTGCGTATAATAACCCTACAAAACCCTGATCTGAACTTTGCTGATTTTAAGGACAGGGCTATTCGGGTACTGCAGGAGTCCACTGACAGCCTTCCAGCGCCCCCTAGGCGCCCAGCGATCACCTACCATCAGGAAGCAACAGCTTTTCCTTCCCTCCCTGCGGAGGCTGATGCACAGACTCTGAATAAAGATCCAACAGAGGAGCTGCGTCTTCAAGTCCAGGAGCTGACCAAAGGGTTGGCTGCACTTACCAAAACCGTGCAGTCCCTACAAGTGTCCTCCAAAGAAAACATCCAGCTTGCTTCCAGTCCAGAGGATGTCCCGTGGCTCCGGAGGAGGAGAACCCCGCCACTTCGAGGAAGGAACAACGATCGCTATGACCAGGACGGACATCCCATCTGTCATCGCTGCTACAAGGCAGGTCATCTTGCTAGGTACTGTCCTTTAAACGAGCAACCCCTGGGGCATAGGGCCAACCCCCAGGAGTAGGATCCCCAGGCCCAAAGAACTGGAGAGCCAAGTTTGTGGGAGACAGACCAATCCTTCCTGTGGTGATTGACGGCATCCCCATGAACGCTTTACTGGACACTGGCTCCCAGGTGACCACTATGCCGTACATTCTGTACAAGAGATATTAGGCTGATTCAGAGCTTACCCGTGGCCCAACTGATGAACTGACAGTAGTTGCTAGTAATGGTCAGTCTGTACCGCAGATAGGATGTAAAGAAATTACTGTCAAAGTGGGGCGGGTAGAGCTAAAGTCTCAAGGTTTAATAGTTGTTGATATTGACCGACGTGAATGTAATCCCATGATGACTCTTGGTACAAATGTAATTGAAAACTGTCTGTCCGAGGTTATTGTCTTGTTGCAACAGGTGGCTGAGACTGCTGGTTCCGGATAACAACGAGTCCTGCAGAAGGAGATCCGAGCCCTGATGCAAAGGCAACAGGTAGAACTCTCTGGCGGAGAGATTGGCAGCGTCAGAGTGAGTGATGCTTTTCCCATTGCAATACCCCCCAGATGTGAAATGTTGGTTTGGTGTCGGGCAGCTATAGGCCTTAGAGGGAGAGATTACCAGGCGTAGGTAGAACCAGTATACTCCGAGAGCAGGCCCACTGTCCTGACAGCCAGAGGGTTGGTTGATGTACGAAACGGGAGAGTACCTGTACGCCTTTTGAATTGTGGGGAAGAGGAAGAAACAATACCTCGATACGCCACAGTTGCTAAGCTGTTCACCGTTAATAACAACTCTTTGCAGGCAGCAGCACCCTTGGTCTTATCCGATCAGGCGGAGGACAATGGCTCTGTGAAGCAGCCAGAAGAGTGGTGTCAGCAACTGCAGGTGGGAACTGACTCTACACCTTCATACCAGAAAAATGGGGTTTACAGAGTGACACAAGAGTATGAGCGGGTATTCAGCAAACACCCACTAGATATTGGGCAGGCAAAAGGGGTTCAACATCATATCACCACGGGGGACCATCCACCCATAAAGGAGAGGTACAGACCTATACCCCCAACACAGTACCAGTGTGCTAAGAGTATGTTGAGGGAGATGAAGGAGGCAGGGGTCATCAGAGACAGTTGTAGCCCCTGGGCAGTTCCAATAGTGTTTGTAAAGAAAAAGGATGGTACCATGAGAATGTGTGTTGATTACAGGAAAATTAACAGCATTACACATAAAGATGCCTACCCATTACATAGAATAGAGGAATCATTAGCTGCACTTAAAACTGCTAATTACTTTTCCACCTTGGATCTCACCAGTGGGTATTGGCAGGTTCCTGTGGCAGAGGCAGACAAGGAGAAAACCCCATTTACCACTCCAATGGGTCTCTGTGAGTTCAATTATATGCCATTTGGGCTCTGCACTGCTCCAGGAACATTTCAAAGACTGAATGAGTGCTGCCTGGGACACATGTACTTCGAGACGGTCCTGTTGTACCTGGATGATGTCATTGTTTTCTCCAAAACCTATGAAGATCATCTGGAGGACCTGGCTGAAGTGTTTGAAGCTTTGTTCAATTTTGGCCTGAAGGTGAAGCCCTCCAAGTGCCACCTCCTGAAGCCCAAGGTGCAGTACCTCAGTCATGTGGTCAGTGCAGAAGGTGTGGCACCAGATCCCGACAAGGTCACAGTCATCCGGGACTGGCCGAAGCCCAGCAACCTGCATGAAGTATGCCAATTCCTTGGACTGGTAGGCTACTACCGACGATTCATCACGGGCTTTACTGAAATAGCCACCCCTATGCAAAATCTCCTGGTGGGGCAGTCCAAGAAAACCAAACAGAAGAATTCCACCTTTGAATGGACTGAAGAGTTGGAAAGGTCCTTCACCAGATTGAAGATGGCTCTCACAGGAGACGAAGTTCTGGCCTACCCAGATTATGACAAACCCTTTGTGCTGTACACAGATGCCAGCAACGTGGGACTAGGAGCAGTACTGTCGCAGGTACAGAATGGGAAAGAAAGAGTGATCTCCTATGCCAGCAGGAAGCTGCGCCCCACTGAAAGGAACCCTGATAATTACAGTTCTTTAAAGCTGGATCTCCTTGCCATAGTCTGGGCTGTCACCGAAAGGTTCAAACACTACCTAGCCTCTGCCAAGTTCACTATCTTCACGGACAACAACCCGTTGACGCATTTGGATACTGCAAAACTAGGTGCACTGGAACAGCAATGGATGGCTCGACTATCGAACTATGAGTTTACCATCAAGTACCGGGCAGGGCACAAGAATGCCAATGCTGATGCGCTGTCCAGAATGCCTAACCTACCAGATGCAGGAGAAGACCCTGAGGCTCTTGAAGAGATAGAGCTACCTCCCTTCCACCGGCCACTTGCGGCCCAGCGTGGTCAAGGAGTGAGAAACAGACGGTCTGGCTTGAAGGAGGTCACCATGAACCCATTGCCCCATCATGATTGGGCAGAAACGCAAGATAGTGACCCTACAGTCCGCCTGGTGAAGGAGCTGCTGACACGAGCTGACTCACGTCCAGAGTCGGATGCTCCTGAAGAAACTCAGCAGTTGTGGAAGGAGAGAGGCCGGCTGTTCATTTATGAAGGGAAGCTGTGTCGGAGAAGTATCAATACCCGCACTCATGAGCTGGTTTGGCAGGAGATAGTCCCAAAGAGAGAGGCATCAATGGTCCTGGAAGCAAACCACAATGGAGCTGGACACTTCAGATGGAAGAAGTTGGAAGTATTGCTCCGAGAGAGGCTCTACTGGGCTGGTATGAGGAAAGCCATTGAGAGGTGGTGCCAGGAGTGTGGACAATGTAACCTGCGCAGAAAGGACCGAGACAGTCAGAGAGCTCCCCTACAGCCAATCATCACCAAGCAGCCCCTTGAGTTGGTAGCCCTGGACCATGTGAAGCTGGTTCCAAGCCGGTCAGGCTACATCTATGCACTTACCATTGTGGACCACTACTCAAGGTTCCTGGTAGTTGTGCCTGTCAAAGATCAAACTGCCAGGACAGCAGCCAGAGCATTCCAACAGCACTTCTGTAGACCACATGTGTACCCGGAGAAAGGTCCAGCTTTCGAGGCAGAAGTGTTCCAAGAATTCTGTAACCTGTATGGTTGTAAGAAGATCTGGACAACGCCGTATCACCCACAGACAAATGGCATGTGCGAGAAGATGAACCAGGTAGTGATTGACCTCCTGAAGACTTTGCCCTTGGAGGAGAGGAATCTGTGGCCGGAGAAGTTGCCCGATCTGGTGGACCTCTACAACCATATCCCAGTGAACTCCACCTACTGTACCCCAGCCTATTTAATGAGAGCGAGACCTGGTAAGCTGCCTTTTGACTTAGACATGGGAGTCCTGACACCTGAAGTAGCATCACCAGATGCTGATTGGGACATGGAGAGGCAGCAACAGTACCGGAGAGATCAAGAATGCGTGGAAAAGAGTCTGGCTCAGGCAAGGCAAAAGCAGGAGAAGCTTTACAATCAAAATGCACCTGCCGTTCCTTTGTCGCCGGGGGAGCAAGTTTTGAAAAGAAAGAGAAGATTGCACAAATTGGATGATCAATAGGAAGCTGAACCTTATACCATTCTGCCCTCGAACTTTGATAATACTAAGGTATGCCTTGTGAGTAAAGATGGAGGAGAGACCTCAGCAGCGGTATCAAGAGATCATTTGAAGTTGTGTCCTGACCAGTTGAAAGAAAGAAGGGAAGAACCAGATGACATCCAGCCCATAGTGGAAGAAGAGAAGGTCAGCACAGTGCTTGGAGAATTCCCTGCGAATTGGACTAAAGTGAATGATGCTATAGTGGTGCCAGTGTTGCTGTTTCCCCAATTGGTAGCACAGGAAGATGTGACTCAAGAGAATCAGGAAAATCAGGTAGCAGATGCCACACCAGCAGTGGAGCCGGAGAACCCTCGCCCTGCCAGTGGTGAGCCTGTTGTACCCCTGGTGAGTCTAAGAGTTCATAGGAGAATGCTACCCAGTTTGCCCACACTAGAGTTACGCAGGTCTACCCGCACCACACAAGGTATACCACCCTTTAGATATCGCATATAGCAAAGTTAATGTAAATGTTGAAATTTTGTAAATATATAACTGTATTTCAAGCTTTTGTGCCTACAGGTAACCTGTAAGAGTTCCTCTTTTGATTTTATCAGCTTTGTTTCATGGACACTGAACCACAGGACTAGTGTGTGGTCAAAAACTTTCACCATTTGCCCAGGAATGGACCATGGACATTGATGCTTGGACTTGCCATCATAGGACCACTTTTGAAGCACTTGGTTTTTGTACATTTTTCATTTTTAAATCTTGTACAATTGTTATTATTGTAACTGTTTATATGTTCATGTTTTTGTTCAGCCCAGGAGTGCTGACTTGCACTAGGGGGGAATGTGGCGCCCCCAGGAGTATGGTCGCCACAGTGGCTTTGCCTTCCTCCAGGAGAGGGTAATGCCAGGCTTGAAGGCAATGATGGGTCTCTCTCGCAGTCAATCCTGTTGTGAGTTCATTTTCCCCTTCATTACTGAGGCCTGAGGAAC
Organism: Dendrobates tinctorius; assembly: GCF_039654945.1. Classification (NCBI taxonomy): domain Eukaryota; kingdom Metazoa; phylum Chordata; class Amphibia; order Anura; family Dendrobatidae; genus Dendrobates; species Dendrobates tinctorius. The sequence goes on along the minus strand of NW_027361825.1, from coordinate 24,390,874 downwards.
TCCCTCTTCTGGTAAAGAAAGGTAGTGAGCCTGATTATCAAACACCTGAGGCTGATGATGATGACTGGCTGAGTGGAGTTACTGACTGGATATAAGGCTGCCGACGCCCTTCTGCCCTGCAGGTGATTTCTCTGTGGGATCCTTGGAGACCAGTCTGAATTCCTGCTCCTCTAAAGCTAAGTTTGCTGCTCGGCCTTTTGCATTTGTGCTTTGACTTTGTTTGCTTTGTTTTTCTGGATTTCTGCCATTCCCTGCTGGGGTGTGCTGAATTCCTTTAGCTCTGTCTTCTGAAAATACCTGAGTGCTGATTTAGTTTTTGAAGCCTAGCTGCTTCAGGGCCTTTTTCATATCAGCTTGTTGGCTTATGTCTTTGACAGGGTTTTGGCAGATTGCAGACAGCAGCCTTCCTGTCCTTTCCTATCTAGGTAGTTTTGGGCCCCGTCTTTGCTCAGTCTATCTTTCTGTCTGTGTTAGTGTTTTCATCTTGCTTCACCGTCATTATATGTTGGGGGCTGCCTATTGCTTTGGGGTCTGCTCTGGGGCAGTTTAGATTTCACCTTTCTTTCTTTAGGCCTAGTTAATTCTCCGGCTGTGATCGAGGGGTCTAGGGCGTCGTAGGAACCCCCCATGGCTACTGCTAGTTGTGTTGATAGGTTCAGGGGTCTGCAATCTGATAGTTGCCAACTTCTCTGGTTTTCTGGACTTAGCTTGTATTTCTGCTTTTGCCTCCTACGGTGACTCATTCATAACAGAATCACCCGCCATACCGCAGATCCTAGGGTACTAAATAGCAGGAAAGAATTGTAAAAAAAAAAAAAAAAAGTGTGTATTTTTTCCTCTATATCTCTGAGGCCGTAGGGGGAATTTTTTTTTTCTCTCAATGGAGATAAAGCAATTGTCTGCGGAAGTGCGGGGAATTTCCGCCTACCTTGCTCATTCACATGCTGCTGAACCAAAGATTCCTACACCTGATGTATTTTTTGGGGATCGGTCTAAATTTTTGAATTTCAAAAATAATTGTAAATTATTTTTTGCCTTGAAGCCTAACTCGTCAGGGAGCTCCGCGCAGCAGGTTAAAATTGTCATCTCTTTGCTGCGTGGCGATCCCCAGGATTGGGCGTTTTCTTTGAAACCAGATGATCCTATTCTGACTAATGTGAACGCATTTTTTCAGGCCTTGGGGTTGTTGTATGACGAGCCTAATGATATTGACCAGGCTGAAAAGACCCTGCTGGCATTGAACCAGGGTCGTGATTCTGCAGAATTGTACTGTCAAAAATTCCGAAAGTGGGCAGTACTTACTACCTGGAATGATAATGCCTTGGCTGCTCTCTTTCGGAAGGGGTTGTCAGAAGCCGTAAAAGATACTATGGTGGGATTTCCTGTTCCCTCTGGTCTTGACGATTCTATGTCATTAGCCATTCAGGTTGATCGGCGTTTGCGCGAACGCAAAGCTGCACGAGAGGTGTTGCCACCTGTTGATCAAATGTCTGAACCTATGCAATGTGATAGAGTTTTTTCCAGAGAGCAGCGTCAGGAGTTCAGAAGGCATAATAAGTTGTGTTTTTTCTGTGGAGATGCCTCGCATATTATTTCTGTCTGTCCTAAACGAGAGAAACGCTTTGCACACACGTTTTCTGTTGGGGGTGTTCAACCTAAGTTTCTTCTGGCTATTACTCTGATCTGCTCCCTGTCCACATTTTCCGCCAAGGCTTTTGTGGATTCGGGAGCAGCCCTAAACCTAATGGACTTGGATTTTGCTAAACGTTGTGGATTTCCGATGACACCTCTGCAGACGCCTATCCCTTTGAGGGGGATTGATGCTACTCCTTTGGCTAAAAATAAACCTCAGTTTTGGACCCAGGTGGTAATGCGGGTCGCCCCAGACCATCAAGAAAATTGCAGATTTTTGGTGTTGCATAATCTGCATGATACTATTGTTCTGGGGTTTCCCTGGTTACAAATTCATAATCCAGTTTTGGATTGGAAATCTGTGTCTGTGGTGAGTTGGGGTTGTCGGTGTGCCTTTAGTGAGGCTCCGGTGTTTTCCACCTCTCCTCAGTTGCATGATGTTCCTGATTATTTGGCGGGCTTTTATGATGTATTTAGTGAGAATGAGTCTGCGTCTCTGCCTCCTCATAGGAGTTATGACTGTGCAATTGAACTGAGCCCGGGGTGTAAATTTCCCAAGGGTCGGCTCTTCAATTTATCTGTACCCGAGCACGAGGCTATGCGATCCTATATTAAGGAGGCGTTGGAGAAGGGTCATATTAGACCATCCTCGTCACCCTTAGGTGCCGGTTTTTTTTCTGTAGCCAAAAAGGATGGATCATTAAGACCTTGTATTGATTATTGTGCCCTCAACAAAATTACTGTTAAATATCAGTATCCGTTACCCCTGATTTCTGATCTATTCTCCAGAGTTAAAGGTGCTTGCTGGTTTACCAAGCTTGACCTCAGGGGGGCGTATAATCTTATTCGCATTAAGCATGGGGACGAATGGAAGACGGCGTTTAATACTCCGGAGGGACATTTTGAGTACCTGGTGATGCCTTTTGGGCTCACTAATGCCCCTTCTGTCTTCCAGTGCTTCATGAACGATATTTTCTGAGATTTTGTCGATAAATTTTTGATTATCTATCTGGATGATATTTTGATCTTCTCCAAGGATTGGGATTCTCATGTGGAACATATTCGGACTGTGTTCCGGATCTTGAGGGAGAATTCCCTGTATGTCAAAGGATCTAAATGCCTTTTTGGAGTGCAGAGGATTTCTTTTCTGGGATTTATTTTGTCCCCGTCAACTATTGAAATGGACCCGGCCAAGGTACAGGCCATTTACGATTGGGTTCAGCCCACTTCTTTGAAGGCCCTCCAGAAGTTTTTGGTTTTGCTAATTTTTATCGGAAATTTATAGCAAAATTTTCTAGTATTGCCAAGCAATTGACTGATTTGACTAAGAAGGGTGCTGATGTGTTAAATTGGTCTCCGGAGGCTGTTTCTTCCTTTCAGGAGCTGAAGCGAAGATTCACCTCCACCCCGGTTTTGCGGCAACCTGATGACTCACTTCCATTCCAGGTAGCGGTGGATGCTTCTGAGATTGGTGCAGGAGCTGTTTTGTCCCAAAAGGATCCTGTAACATCTAAAATGAATCCCTGTGCTTTCTTTTCCCGAAAGTTCTCTCCATCTGAACGTAACTATGATGTGGGGAATAGGGAACTGTTGACCATGAAATGGGCATTTGAGGAGTGGAGACATTGGTTGGAGGGAGCTAAGCATCAAGTCGTGGTCCTCACTGACCACAAGAATTTGATTTACCTAGAGTCGGCTAGGCGCTTGAACCCTAGACAGGCTAGGTGGGCCTTGTTTTTTACACGTTTTGATTTTGTGGTTTCTTTTCTTCCTGGAACGAAGAATGTCAAGGCAGACGCCCTCTCTAGGAGCTTCTTTGCTGATTCTCCTGTGGTGACCAAGCCTGCTACCATCTTAGGCGAAGGGGTAGTTCTTTCTGCCATCTCGCCCGATTTGAGACGTGCTCTGGAAGAGTTCCAGGAGGACAAACCTGAGCGTTGTCCCAGTGGAAAGTTGTATGTTCCTGACCAGTGGAAGAAGAGAGTGATGTCTGAAGTTCATTGCTCTGCTTTGGCTGGTCATCCAGGTATTTTTGGTACTAGAGATCTGGTGAGTCGGTTTTTTTGGTGGCCCTCCTTGTCTCGTGATGTCAGGAATTTTGTGCAGTCCTGTGGGACGTGCTCCCGGTCTAAATCGTGTTCTCGCTCTAGTGGGTTGTTGATGCCTTTGCCTGTCCCCAAGAGGCCATGGACCCATATTTCAATGGATTTCATCTCTTATATGCCTGTCTCTCAAAGGATGACTGTTATTTGGGTGATTTGTGATAGGTTCTCTAAGATGGTTCATCTTATACCACTCCCTAAGTTGCCGTCTTCCTCTGAGTTGGTTCCCCTGTTTTTACAACAGGTGGTTCGTTTGCACAGGATTCCTGAGAATATTGTATCTGACAGAGGAGTCCAGTTTGTGTCTAGATTTTGGAGAACTTTCTGTTCCAGGCTGGGAATTCAGTTGTCCTTCTCCTCAGACAGAGAGAACAAACCAGACCTTGGAGTCATATTTGAGATGTTTTATTTCTGCTGATCAGGATGATTGGGTTTCATTTTTGCCTTTGGCCGAATTTGCTTTAAATAATAGAGCTAGTTCTGCCACTTTGATGTCACCTTTTTTTGTAACTTTGGGTTTCATCCTCGATTTTCTTCAGGGCAGGTGGAGCCCTCTGCCTGCCCAGGTGTTGACACTGTGGTGGAGAGACTGCACCAGATCTGGGACCAAGTGGTGGATAAGTTATCTCTCTCCCAGGAAAAGGCCCAGTGGTTTTCCAACCGACATAGGACCATTGGTCCCCAGTTTAAGGTTGGTGATATGGTGTGGTTATCATCAAAAAATATTGCTATGAAGGTGGCTTCTCCTAAGTTTAAGCCTAGATTTATTGGACCTTACAAGATTGTGGAGATTATTAATCCGGTCTCTTTTCTTCCTGTCACATTTAAAATCCATAATGTGTTCCATAAATCTTTGTTGAAGAGGTTTGTTGAACCTGTTATTCCGGGGGTGGCACCTCCAGACCCTGTATTGGTTGAAGGTAACATGGAATATGAGGTAGAGAAAGCACTGGATTCCCGACTGGCTAGACGGAGACTCCAGTATTTGGTTAAGTGGAAGGGTTATGGTCAGGAGGATAATTCCTGGGTCTCTGCCTCTGATATTCATGCCAAAAGATTGGTGCGTGCCTTTCATCGGGCTCACCCTGATCGCCCTGGTGGCGTAGTTGAGGTTCGGTGACCCCTCCTCAAGGGGGAGGTACTGTTGTGAGTTCATTTTCCCCTTCATTACTGAGGCCCGAGGAACTCCCTCTTCTGGTAAAGAAAGGTAGTGAGCCTGATTATCAAACACCTGAGGCTGATGATGATGACTGGCTGAGTGGAGTTACTGACTGGATATAAGGCTGCCGACGCCCTTCTGCCCTGCGGGTGATTTCTCTGTGGGATCCTTGGAGACCAGTCTGAATTCCTGCTCCTCTAAAGCTAAGTTTGCTGCTCGGCCTTTTGCATTTGTGCTTTGACTTTGTTTGCTTTGTTTTTCTGGATTTCTGCCATTCCCTGCTGGGGTGTGCTGAATTCCTTTGGCTCTGTCTTCTGAAAATACCTGAGTGCTGATTTAGTTTTTGAAGCCTAGCTGCTTCAGGGCCTTTTTCATATCAGCTTGTTGGCTTATGTCTTTGATAGGGTTTTGGCAGATTGCAGACAGCAGCCTTCCTGTCCTTTCCTATCTAGGTAGTTTTGGGCCCCGTCTTTGCTCAGTCTATCTTTCTGTCTGTGTTAGTGTTTTCATCTTGCTTCACCGTCATTATATGTTGGGGGCTGCCTATTGCTTTGGGGTCTGCTCTGGGGCAGTTTAGATTTCCCCTTTCTTTCTTTAGGCCTAGTTAATTCTCCGGCTGTGATCAAGGGGTCTAGGGCATCGTAGGAACCCCCCACGGCTACTGCTAGTTGTGTTGATAGGTTCAGGGGTCTGCAATCTGATAGTTGCCAACTTCTCTGGTTTTCTGGACTTAGCTTAGCTTGTCTGCTTTTGCCTCCTACGGTGACTCATTCATAACACAATCCATACATGCAACACAGTTCCACTCCAGGCCAGCAGGGGAAACTCTGAACCAGGATTAAGGGGAGGGGTGCCCTCTGAGGGCCAAGAGGAAGGAGTGGTCAGTGAGTCTGAGGAGGGTGAAGTGTGCAGACGTGTGGAAGGAAGCTGGGGGTTGAGCTAGGAAGGAGAGCACCCTCAGCTTGAGAGCGCACGAACTGGAGCCTGGTCTCCACGGCTGTACGGACACTGACGGTCCTACAGCAGATACCAGAGGAGTAGGAGGCTGTAAATGCCCTACTCCCATCTAAGACTTGAGGCACAACAGCAGCTTGGATAGAGAGCCAGGGCTCAGAGAGACAGGAGTCCCCGAGAGAGGCTACAGCTGTCTGCCGTGCAAGTACGGTTCTTGGGAACATCTGACAGGAGGAACTTCAGAGTAACTTAGTACTGGAGTGCTTCATTCAAACAAGCGTTAGGAAGGAGACTGAACAGACCGTCTGCTGAGAGAGAATCCCTGAGTTGCTTCCAGGCTAGCTTGCTCCAATACCATTTGTAATCAGGACCCTGGACTGCAGTTATCAAGTAAAGGTACAGAAATTGCACCCCGCTGTGTCTTGTCTGCTTCCTACCTTTCCGGCACTGCTACATCCCCGTGCCAACCACATCTACACTGTCCTGGGACTATAGCTTCACCTGTGGGGAGCTACTACATCTTTGCTGCACCATACCATCAGTCCCAGTGGATCTGTCTGCAGCGTTGGCTTTACATCTCCCTTGCCGAACACCACAGGTGGTGTCACGAACCATTCCATTAACTACATTTCTCCATTGCTTGGGCGCCCAGGGCCACGGACCGGGTCACCGCTGCTGTGACACATTCACCTGACACCAGCCCGGTACCGAGTACTCCACAGCCCTGGGAGGGCGACCTACATATATCTCCCATTTTCTCTCTTCTGTATATTCTCATCAATAGAGGATGTAGATGAAAATGAGCCTGAGTGGATACGTCAATTAGATTTCAATTTCATGATGGATGTCCTCCATGTACAGTATAAACGTAATTATCTTGGAAATCCAAGAAGCTGATATTGTTTGTTTTCACTGAGACAATATACTATACTGTGACGTGGCCTGTATATATGGGCAGAGTTTACATATATAAAAGCTAAAAAGAGCATTTTCTCCTTTTCTCCCAAAACGTGCCACATCTCAAGTGGCCCAGAAATTCTATGGGCTGGACAGACTTTTTTTTTTTTTTTACTTATATTAAAACATTTATCTGATGGTGTTTCAGATCCCCTGCTCAAAACTAACAGGATCCAGGACCCAATCACAAACTCTATAGGAGAACAGAGCATAGGAGACAAAGTGTTGCATAGCTGTAAAGCCTCCAAACTTGAACATAACCCTGAGGAACTATTCTCAAGGAGAAGAGTTGTAGTGGGGACAAAATTAGGTAGTGTCCCGGATCAGGTGACAGTGATGAAACTAGCTTTTGCTATAAAGGGTCAGAGAGCCAAAACGAGAGGAGATTTGGCACCAACAGAGGTGGCAAATGCTCTCGCTGAAGCTCCAGCAGCCAAGATAGAAGACCAGAGCTATGGCGGTTAAGGTACAGATCACACTCTTCGATGGTCAAGCACCAAAGACCCGTACAACACCGGTTAAGTTTCCCAACCTAGACAATGCCAGTCAACAGTCCAGTACCAGCCTCCACCAATACGGACCGAAGATACATTCATTGGCAGTCAAGCGCTGAAGAGACCCTAGGAATACCTGACCAGAGACTCCAGCCTGGGCTAGTGATTGAAGGAGACGTGTGAGACGGGCCATCACTTCCAGCATGGACTTACGGTACCAGGCATAGGCAGGGGAAGGGCTGCAGAACAGATGGGGTCCGGCTGACTCTAGAGCGGCCCAGATATTGTAGATAGGTCGCGTAAGAATAACATGCGGCTTGTGAGACGGAACAGCAGCCTTCGTTAATGCACAGTAAGCGGCAGAGACTTCTAGAGACTGTTCCCGACAAATACTGGGCTTGCATCTCCACCACTAGAACTAGGTTGGACTGTAGACTCGGAGCTGATTCAGGCGTTTCTTGTTAACGCAACAGTCTGATAGTTAAACAGCATTTATCGTAGTCTTCTCTGATCCTCATCCACATACAGTCTAATGGGAGTTGGAGTACCGGCAACGGCTGACATGGTGTCCTTGGATAGAGCCCAACAAATCGCGGTCCAGCTTCTGGCTGCAACGGGCGGTCACCGGTTTTGCCCACTGAGCCCCTAATCCATAAATCTGCGCAGCTAAAGTGGGGAGCACTGCAGTAGTCTCAGTCGCACACGTGTGCTACTACGCATAAATCAGCAATGGGGAATGCACCTCAGGGTCCTGCCACTGGCACACGCTCCTCCGCAAGAGCACTGCACTCTGCTTGGCCAAGCACATGGCGTTCTGAACCCTCGCTGGCTCGCTGGAGAGTTCACCTAGGTTCTGCTGGGGCACGTCTCTGCATTGCCTCTGTAACTGTGGAGCGCGTTGCACACCTCTCTCTGCTCTCACCGCTGGCGGGAAACTGAGAGCACTTTCCCGCTCTGCCTGTTCATTGCCCGGCTTAGCCACGCCCTCTCCCTGGATCATGGGACCTGTCCGGTCCTTCATTCTTTCCCCCCAGCAACCTGGATGCAGCTTCGACAGTTCTGGACCCGGCATAACGCACGTACCCGTGGCCAGGTCTTCCTCCTTACACTCCCGCCCAGGCTCGGACTGGCCCATAGGGGAACAGGGGAATCCCCGAGTGGGCCCCTGTGCAAATCAGGGCTCCCAACCTTACTGTATGGGCAGTACTAGTCATAATTCACTTGATTCACTCTGTTCAGAAAAAAGCAGCATCTCATCATTCATTAACCAAACTACCCAGTTTATTATGTGGAGATATAGGTAAATTTCTTAACCAGGGTCGTGTAATATTTGTATAAAGGTGAAAAGTGGGCGCTCAAGACAATGTTAATGGTGGGCCCTTGGCACCCCAGTCCGACACTGCTCCTGCCTAGGACTGGCGGGCGGCATACTCGCCAAGTCTGAGAACGAGTGTCGCTTTCTCAGCACAGTCGAGATCCGTTGGGGTGAGCTTTTCGATGTTTTCTGCACTCTCTCCTTCTTCAGGACCTTGTGATAAGCAAGGACACAACATGCTATGGTGGACTATTTGGGTAGGCGCTCCTTCCTCCCGTTCAGGTTGAATTTCATACACTGGCCCATCGGACCCGTCTTGGCGTTTCACTGATAAGGGTTTTTTTTCTCATCGATGCTCCAACTTGTCCCGGGGCCGCTTGTCTCAGACCAACACTCGATGTCTGGCCTTGAGAGCTGCCCCTCGCATAGGCATCATTTCATGGTGTTGGAGTTCCTGAAACAGCCGGTGAAGAGTCTGCAGTGGATGTCGATGTTCTCCGACCCAGGAAGACACCCCCTTTCCGTGGGTAGTCCTCCAGATCCAACTTCAGCCATGTGATTTCCTGTCCTTTTTGCCCGAATAGCAAGGTATATGGAGTGTATCCTATTGTACTGTGTTGTACTGTGCACTCGATTTTTTACACCCAGACTAATTGAGCCACGTACTCAGACCACCGTATTTTCCAAAGCGAACTTGGTAAAGTGGTCAGTCATTACCAGACAATGTTCATACCCGAGATGAGCTGGGCTACAGTCAAGTAGTCGATCAACAACAACTCTAAGGGGGCATAAGTCACTATGGTCTGCGTTGGGGTTTCTTTGCTCCGGAGTTTTGGCTAGTTCACAACTTCGACATCGTTGACAGGCCTCCTCTACTGCAATCTTCAATCGGGTGTGATATACCAGCTTCTGAAACTACGGGAACGTCTTCTCCGGACCAAAGTGATCCCCTCTCTCATGGGCCTCTGTAGCCACTACATGGATCAACTTCTCTGGGAGCACCTTTTACCAAGTGACCCCCAACTCCCACACCAACTGCACTTTTCTATACAGCAAGCCGTCCTCCAACTGGAGTCTCTCCCACTGCTTTAGAATCTGCAGAGTGGGTGGTTTTGGAGTCACATCAGAGCCACCCACTGTCTCAACTGGGCAAGTTCCTTATCTACTTGCTGGAGTTGCACCAAGTCATCCCGAGGTCGTCTCAGCACCTGTTCCCCAGACACCTCTCCGATCTGTCCCTGTGTCGCCACCAACGACCTAGAAAGATCCTGGAAACCAGGAATCTCCTCTGCCTCTAACTCTTCATCTTGATCGTGTCCAGGTCGCTCATGGGTCACTATAGATAGAGCATCAGCATGCGTGTTCTCGGTTCTGGCGATCTTGTACACGATCTTGTACCGATACTTCGCCATGCGGGCCACCCACCGTTGTTCCAAGGCCCCCAATTTTGCATTTTTCAGGCGGGCTAGGGTATTATTGTCGGTGCGCACCACCAAGACTTCTGACCCTGACAAGTATTTGGCAAACTTTTCTGTCATTGCCCACACTAATGCCAGCAGTTCCAGCTTGAAGGAGTTGTAATTGTCCGGGTTCTGGTCCGAATTATGAGAGACCGGCTCGCATAGGCAATCACTCGTTCCTTCTCTTCCTGCATTTGCGATAGCACGGCCCCCAGACCATATAGACTTCCATTGGTGTGAAGAATGATTGGTTGTGAGAAGTCCACATAGGCAAGTGGGTCACCCTCCCAGGGCCGTGGGGTACTCGGTACCGGGCCGGTGTCAGCGGGATGTGTCACAGCAGCGGTGACCCGGACCGTGGCCCTGGGCGCCCAAGTAAAAGGAAGATGTGTATGGTAGAATGTAGTTAGATGAATAGTTCGTGACACCACCTGTGGTGTTCGGCAAGGGAGGTGTTAAGCCGACGCTACAGACAGATCCTCCGGGACAGATGGTGTGGTGCAGCAATGATGTTATAGCCCTCCACAGGCAGGGCTGTTGTCCCAGGGCAGTGTAGATATGAAGACACTTAGATGGTGTAGTGTTTGGCGCAGGGGATGTAGCAGTGCCAGGCGGACGGATGCAGGAAGGAATGGAGGACACCAGGGCATGTAGTTCCAAAGCTTTACTCACAGTCTGTGGTGCCTGCTTCTGTGCCGTATCCTCCGGGTGAGGGACTCAGTCAACCTCCAGGCAAGATGGAATGCTCCCTTCCACACTCCGCCAACTTATGTGCCTTTTCTGAACATCTCCTCTATAGCGCCTTTAAGTGTGAAGATCTCCTAGTACTGAGTTACACTGGAGTTCCTCCTGACAGATATTCCCAAGAACTCTACTTGTACGGCAGACAGATGTAGCCTGCTTCGGGGACTCTCTACTCCCGAGTCCCGGCTCTCTGTGTTGCTGTTGTGCCCTCAAGTCTTAGATGGGAGTAGTGCATTCACAGCTCACTACTCCACCGGTGTCTGCTTCAGAACCATTAGTGTCCATACAACCTCGGGGACCGGGCCCCGGCCTTGCGCTTAGAACTTCTAGGCAGGGTTCTACCTCTAACCTACGTCCTCTGTGTTCCCTTTCACTCCTGCGTTCCGTACTTGTCTTTCTTTCCTATGGAAGCTCAGGCTTCAGTTCAATGTCTTTCTCCTTCTTTCCTTTCCCATGCCAGCTGGCTCAGGTCACTGAGGCAGCTGCAGCACTCCTTCCTCCATCCCTCTTCCAGGGATCCCCACTCCTCTCCGAGTGGCTTCCTCTCTCCTACTCTTCTTCTGACTGACTGACTGACCTGCAATCCTAAACCATCCCGCTCTTTTATGTGTATTCTCAACTCCACCCACCTCCCAGCAGGTTTAGTGTTCCAAGTAGGGAACCACCAAAGGTGCTCTGCTTCTCTCTAAGCAAGGAGCTGCAATGTGGTTTTGCTGAACTACTCTATTGTGTGGGGTGCGAGTGTTGGAGCATGGTCAGGAGCCTCCAACTTACCTGGATGGTGGGGCACCACACCTTAGGAGAAGGTGCAGTACCTCTGTGGCGACTGAGCCTCAGGGGCGCCACATACCCCCCCGTTAAACACAGCATGTCTGCGGGCTGCAAGGTAAACAAAGCTGACAATACAGGAACGTACAAAATTTTTGTAATGCTGGATAAACATTTCTTATACTAAACTTCCCAATGTGAGAGGCACTCATTCTTGAACGTTGCAAACAATTCTTAATTACTATCTAAAATCCTAAGTAAAAAGTGCAATTTTCCATACAATACTTAATTCAAAGTGCTATTGTCTGTTACTCACTACCACTTCAGTATTCTTCATCAACACATTTCTTTTCTCTTAACTCTGAGTGACAACCGTGGTGCCTGGTTCATCATCTACATTTTCAATTCTTTGTTATTCTCTATCCAAATCTCTTATCTCTTTATTTAAACATTCTATATATAAAAGCCATTTACTCTCATAAGACACATCATTATCAAATACTTCACATTAAACTTTTCAATAATTCTTGTAAGTGCTGGACACGGCTCCCAGCCGGGATCTCTTGCAGTGTCCTTTGATTGGAGTCATGCTCCAAATGAGGTAGACGTTATCTTCGCAAAGTGTCCTATGTAAAACCAAGAGAGGGCACCTAAAAAGGCGCAAACTATTTACAATTGCAGTTCTGGACCATTCAGCGTTCATGATCTCCTTAATTCAATGGAAAGGCTGCCAACAAAACAGGGCAACACTGGAAAAACAAAACTAAAACATAATGGAAAAACAAAGCACAACTGTGCAAATACCCTCCTGGGTAACGAGAGTTAGTTTACTGCAGGTCACTAGTGATGGTCCCCTCCTGGGGTTCTGGAAGCTGATGACTGGGAACTGCTACCAGATGTGATACTTTGGGTGTCTTCATCCTTTTGCTGGTTGCTTACTAGTCGCATGTACTCCGCCTCCCACAGGGAGAGATAGGGACTGGTCGGGGTAATTGAAAGGGCCATGGAAACGTCTACTGCCTGCGGGGACGGCAAATCCGCTACAACCGATGGCACTTCTGCTGCTTTTGGTGACTCAGCCGGTGCTGTCGCTGGTTCCTCGGAATCCGATTCTTCAGTGTCAATCGGGACCTCGGCTGGCAGCACTGCAGCTTGGGGCTGTCGGCGGAGGTCAATTGGGCCATTTCTATTTGTGGGTTCCGTTCCCAAAACTAGGGTCAGGTCGGGGGTGGTGGTCGTACCTTGTGCCTCCAGGCGAGGTTCCAGTCCCGGCACCTGGTAGTGGACAGAGGCAGCCGCAACTCCCGGAGTTGTTGATGGGGTGGACCGCAGTTGGATTCGGGCAGGGGCAAGGCCGGTTTCGGCCGGGGTCATCGTTGGAGTCCGGTGCAACCGCGCCCGGTCCAGATGGGGACGCGGTCCCGGCCCTCCATTCTGCTCCAGAGCCCTCATATATCTCCTCCGGACGGGATTCATCCAATGACAATATCGGTTGTGAGGTGGTGGCGACCGCTGCAAAGGGTGTATCAGCGGTCGTAGCCTCCGCAGAGGCGGCTTGGGGGCGAGCGGCTTCTCCTCCCACCGTTCCTCTGTCTTCTTTTCTCTTTCCATCATGGCGTTCTGGCGTTCTTCTCCCTCCTCTCTCGGCCCCTTTCCCGCCACTGGCTTCTGCCCCTCCTTCTTGGGGCAGCGTCCTCTTCCAGCGCCTACATACCAAGCCAGTATACGAACCCCTCGGGGGGTGGGCCATGTTGCTGTCACATAGTAATTCAGGCAGGGGAGGCCCAAGACTGTTCGTGGTCTTTTCCCAGGACCTCCCATCTCGTCACGTCCTTCTTCTCCACGCCAACGGCCATTTTTAATGTTCATTTTACAGTCTATTAAATTGGGTCTTCTGCACATTCTCAAAAGTTTTAAGTCCAACAAATCTTAGGCACACAGAACCCGATGGCATCCGGTCTCGTCATCCTGTTCGCAGCACCAAGTTGGGTCGCCCTCCAAGGGCCGTGGGGTACTCGGTACCGGGCCAGTGTCAGCGGGATGTGTCACAGCAGCGGTGACCCAGACCGTGGCCCTGGGCGCCCAAGTAAAAGGAAGATGTGCATGGTAGACTGTAGTTAGATGAATAGTTTGTGACGCCACCTGTGGTGTTCGGCAAGGGAGGTGTTAAGCCGACGCTGCAGACAGATCCTCTGGGACAGATGGTGTGGTGCAGCAATGATGTTATAGCCCTCCACAGGCAAGGCTGTTGTCCCAGGGCAGTGTAGATGTGGAGACACTTAGATGGTGTAGTGTTTGGCGCAGGGGATGTAGCAGTGCCAGGCGGACGGACGCAGGAAGGAATGGAGGACACCAGGGCATGTAGTTCCAAAGCTTTACTCACAGTCTGTGGTGCCCGCTTCTGTGCCGTGTCCTCCGGGTCAGGGACTCAGTCAACCTCCAGGCAAGATGGAATGCTTCCTTCCACACTCCGCCAACATGTGCCTTTTCTGAACGTCTCCTCTATAGCGCCTTTAAGTGTGAAGATCTCCTAGTACTGAGTTACACTGGAGTTCCTCCTGACAGATGTTCCCAAGAACTCTACTTGTACGGCAGACAGATGTAGCCTGCTTCGGGGACTCTCTATTCCTGAGTCCCGGCTCTCTATCCATGTTGCTGTTGTGCCCTCAAGTCATAGATGGGAGTAGTGCATTTACAGCCCACTACTCCACCGGTGTCTGCTGCAGAACCATTAGTGTCCATACAACCTCGAGGACCAGGCCCCGGCCTTTCCCTTAGAACTTCTAGGCAGGGTTCTTCCTCTAACCCACGTCCTCTGTGTTCCCTTTCACTCCTACGTTCCGTACTTGTCTTTCTCTCCTATGGAATCTCAGGCTTCAGTTCAATGTCTTTCTCCTTCTTTCCTTTCCCATGCCAGCTGGCTCAGGTCACTGAGGCAGCTGCAGCACTCCTTCCTCCATTCCTCTTCCAGGGATCCCCACTCCTCTCCGAGTGGCTTCCTCTCTCCTACTCTCCTTCTGACTGACTGACTGACCTGTAATACTAAACCATCCCGCTCTTTTATGTGTATTCTCAACTCCACCCACCTCCCAGCAGGTTTAGTGTTCCAAGTAGGGAACCACCAAAGGTGCTCTGCTTCTCTCTAAGCAAGGAGCCATAATGTGGTTTTGCTGAACTACTCTATTGTGTGGGGTGCAAGTGTTGGAGCGTGGTCAGGAGCCTCCAACTTACCTGGATGGTGGGGCACCACACCTTAGGAGAAGGTGCAGTACCTCTGTGGCGACTGAGCCTTAGGGGCGCCACACAAGTATGGGGACTTCAGTCAAGGCCATCTTCAAGGCTTGGAAATCTTCTTCCTGGCTACCTCCCCATTGGATAGTATGATTCTTTGAACCCGACGGCACTCCCTTTAGAAGTTCCAGCAGCGGATTAGCGATGCAGGTGAAATTCTTCACAAACTTTCAGTAGTACCCAATAAGCCCCGGAAAGGCCCGAACATCTTTCACTGTTTTAGGGATGGGCCAGTCTTGTACCGCCGCTATTGTCTCATTTGCAGGTCTCACTCCTTCATCGGACACGATGTGCCCCAGGTACTTGATTTGCTGATGGAAAAGGTGACATTTTTGGGGCTTCACCTTCAGACCGTGCTTCTGTCGTCGACTCCGGAGGTGCTCTTCAAAAGTGGCTGCATAGACAATGATATCATCCAAGTAGATACGTGTTGCTTCGAAGTTCAGATCCCCCAAGCATCTTTCCATCAATTGCTGAAACGTCCCAGGGGCACTAGTCAGACGGAAGGGTATCCGACTAAATTCAAACAATCCCATGGGCAGTATGAGCGCTGTCTTCAGCCAATCATGTTTAGCCATGGGCACCTGCCAGTATCCACTGGCCAGATCCAGGGACGAGAAACACTTCACCTATCCCAAGGCAGATAAGGACTCCTCGATTCCGGGTAATGAATAAGAGTCCCGCACCGTACAGGCATTCATTCATCGGTAATAGACACAAAAACGCAAGTTTGGGAGTCGCTCACGGGCTCTGACTCTCCCGTATGACTCCACTCTGCAGCATGTGAGCCAGCATCTCCTTTACCTCTTTGTACATCTGAGGCGGTATCTGCCGATATCTCTCCCGCATTGAGGCAGCACTTCCTGTAGGGATTTCATGGGCTAAAGCCGTGGTGCAATCAAAGTCATCTTCATGACGAGCAAAGACCTCCTGGTACCTCCAGTACAGCTTCCACCTGTTGCATCTGTTGCGGAGAGAGTCCCGTCAGTTCGGCCCGCATCTGTTCTCGAATTCGATGGCCCTCCTTCAGGCCTCCAGGCGGATGTTCCGGTGTTATTATGATGGCCAGAGTCCAGGAGTCCCCTTGCATGACTGCCAATTGTACGGCCTCCAGTTGTATCAGCTCTTCCAGCACTCCCAACACCTGAGTCACTTCACTTTTAGGTGAGAGGGTGAGATCTTCTTCCCCAAGATTGACGCACCGCACTACCACATTACCATCATGGAATGTGGCTAATGTCAGAGCGACGAGGAATCCCAAGGGCATCTGATCCACCAAGGTTGGCTCTATCTGCACTTTCACCCCTTCGAGAGGCGTACACACCCGTTATGGCAACGTGAGCATGGTCTGACCAGGCGGTAGAACGAGTTTAGCTGCTGCAGAGAATATCACCTTTCCTAGAACCTCCCCTTCGCTTGACGTTTCCTGGGCCTGGGCAACCCGTATTAATTGTTGAAACACCTTCCTCTGGGGGGGTGCGTGGGCTCCATCTGTCCAGAAAAGCATCTTGTGGCTCACTGATCAATATAAAAAAATTAACCTGATCGCTAAACAGCATAGTGATAAAAAAATTCAAAACACCAGAATTACATTTTTTTGGTCTCAGCAACATTGTATTAAAATGCAATAACAGGCGATCAAAAAATCGTATCTGCACTAAAATGGCATAATTAAAAACTTCAGCTGAGGCGCGCAAAAAATAAGCCCTCACCCAACCTGAGACCACTAAAAATGGAGACGCTACGGGTCTGGGAAAATAACGCATTTTTTTTAACAAACTTTCGATTTTTTTTCACCACTTAAATAAAAAAGAATCTTCACATGTTTGGTGTCTATGACTTTGTAATGACCTGGAGAATCATAATGACAGGTCAGTTTTAGTATTTGGTGAACATGGTAAAAAAAAATCGCACTTTTTTTTGCAATTTCACTGCACTTGGAATTTTTTTTCCCGTTTTTAAGTACAAGATATGGGAAAACCAATGGTGTCGTTCAAACGTACAGCTTTTCACACAAAA
Organism: Dendrobates tinctorius; assembly: GCF_039654945.1. Taxonomy (NCBI): domain Eukaryota; kingdom Metazoa; phylum Chordata; class Amphibia; order Anura; family Dendrobatidae; genus Dendrobates; species Dendrobates tinctorius. Next base: position 24,373,979 of record NW_027361825.1, on the reverse strand, counting down.
AAAGAGCCCTCACATGGTGATATTGACGGAAAAATAAAAAAGTTATGGCTCTGGGAAGAATGGGAGTGAAAAACAGAAGCACAAAAATGAAAAAGGGCTCTGTCATGAAGGGGTTAATATTTGGTTGCACATCCTTTGGAATAAATAACTGTAATCAATGCTTCTTATAACCATTAAAAGCTTCATACACCCTGCAATTGGAATTTTGGACCACTCTTGCTTCGCAAGGTCTCATGTATGAAGGCACCTTCTATCAAGAGCAATTGTAAGATCTCTCCACATGTGTTCAATAAGATTTAGATCCAGACTCATTGCTGGCCACTTCAGAACTCTCCAGCGCTTTTTTTCCATCCATTTCTGGGAGCATCTTGAAGTACATTTGGGGTCATTGTCCTGCTGGAAGACCCATGATCTAGGATGCACTACATTGCAAACCGAAATCCTTCAGATTTCATGATGCCTTGCACACAGTCAAGGCACCCAGTGTGAAAGGCAGTAAAACAACCCAAAACATCTTTGAACCTCCACCATATTTGACTATAGGTACTGTGTTCTTTTCTTTGTAGGTCTCATTCCTTTTACGGTAAACAGTAGAATGATATGCTTTACCAAAAGCTCTATCTTGGTCTGCCCCTAAGATGCTTTTCCAGAAGGATTTTGGCTTATTCACATACATTTTGGCAAACTGCAGACTAGCTTTTTATGTCTCTGTGTCAGCAGTGGAGTCCTCCAGGGTCTCATGCCATAGCGTTTCATTTAATTCAAGAGTCGATGGTAGTTCACGCTGACCGTGATGCACCCTGAGCCTGCAGGACAGCTTGAATTTCTTTGTAATTTTATTGGGGCTGCATATCCACCATCCGGACTATTCTGCATTGCAAACTTTCATCAGTTTTTCTCTGCCTTCCACGTCCAGGGAGATTAGCTACAGTACCATGGGTTGTAAACTTCTTGATTATGTTCCACACCATGGATATAGTAGCGTAGTAGCGTCAACATCGCTGGAAACAGACTTGTATCTTTGAGATTGTTGATATTTTTCAAGAATTTTGGTTCTCAAGTTCTCAGACAGTTCTATTTTCCTTTTCTGTTCTACATGCTTAGTGTGGCACACATAGACACACAATGCAAAGAATGAGTCAACTTCTCCCTTTTTTATCTGGTTTCAGGTGTTATTTTCATATTGCCCACACCTGTTAGGGTCCCGTTAGATTTAGCGATGCACCAGCGATCCCGACAACGATACGACCTGGTCAGGATCGCTGGTGCATCGCTAAATGGTCGCTAGTGAGCTGCCAAACAGGCATATCTCACTAGCGATGCAGCGGCGGTCGGCGGTCGTTACTTACCTATCAGACGCGGCGATGAAGATGTCCTCCCGCCCGCGTCCATGCGTTGCTCGTCGACGCCAGCAGGAAGCCGCCGACGAGAAACGGCCCAGGATGTTCTCGCGCGATCAACGATAGCCAGCGGGGGAGCCGGTCAGAGGTAAGTGTCACATATAGCGATATCGCTAGCAATATCGCTGCTGTGTCACAAAATCGGTGACGCTTTAGCGATATTGTTAGCGATATCGCTATGTGTGAAGCCCCCTTTACTTGCCACAGGTGAGTTTGAACGAGCATCACATGCTTGAAATAAAGTTGTTTAACTACTATTTTGGAAAGGTGCCAACAATTTTGTCCAAACCATTTTTGGGGTTTTGTGTGAAATAATGTCCAGTTTGCCTATTTTTCTCAGTTTTTTTGTGTTGCTCCAGTACACACAAAGGAAATAAATATGTGTATAACAAAACATGTGTAATTGCAATAATTTTCTGGGAGAAATACTTCGTTTTCTGAAGCAATTTCAAGAGTGCCAACACATTCGGCCATGATTGTATACATCATCCCCACCTTCAGAAAAACTTTTGTTTTCACAGCTACAGTATATAAGGGCTTGGGTTTTTTTTCTTTTTCTTGGACAAGTGGTATAATCTACTAACTTCGGGCCCAATTCATTATTACATTTGCTCCTTTTTTATACTGCTTTTCTCCAGTTTTTTTTATTATTTCTGCCAGTTTTTCTGTTTAAGTTTGAGCATTTTTAAAGACTATGTTATATGTATTGCCTGGTTTTTTGTTTTATATTTTTTTTGGTGTGGACGGGATTTGGGGTCTCCAGATGTTTTCTGCCGATTCATCAGTTGCAACTTTTATAAAATGTATAAAACTGAATCTACTGCTAAAGGGAAAAAATTGGATACACAAGTTAGGAAATTGCTATTTAAGGAATTCACCATCATGTGTTGGAAATTACAACTTAAAATAGTGTTTCACTGTTTGAGCACTAGATGGCTCTGAGCATCAGGGTGTTTTTTCGGCTGCTGTCTGATCTGCTTCTATTGTGAATCAGTAGAAATATGAGATTATAATGTCATTGTGGGTTGGGGGCCCTGTTGCAGATTGATTTTTGGGGGGAGCTGAGGGGGGCAGAAATCCTCCCTAATATTGCTTGCTTCAATTTATGCATAACATGTCTGTAAGAGGATGGCAGGACGGTAGTCGCAGCCTAGGACACTGGGGCTCTGGTGTCCTGACCTCCTCCCACAAGAATATCATCAGCATTTACCGGTGTACCTGTTCTGGTTGCCGGTCCACGGTCAGGAATTCCACTGCGGTGCGACCCAGCTCCTGCACACTTACTTCCAGTGCAAGTAGATGAAATAATGGACACAGATACCGGTTCTGATGCAAAGTTAACGCTTTTACTTCTGTAACGGTCCTGGACACATCAATTACATCACAGTCCACACAGCATTCCACCTGCATTTTCCCTTTCTTACTTTCTTTGCCCTCATGTACATTACGGGGTAGTAGCGCCCTTGGCGGTACCGCAGCTTCACTACTGTAGGACCTCAAGACATGGGGGATCCCCCTCATCCGCTTTGCCATAGACTTGTAGGCCTCAGCCCTATTAATAATCTGCCACATCATGAACATTCTGCGCCTTGTACAACTTTTGGACCACGTTTCCTTCTCAGTTGCTTTTGCTGAGGTGAACTGTAACTTCCCCGTGTGTTCCTGTCTTATCCAGCAACCGTCTGACTGTGCCCATGCTTTTCTGCTTCTTTACAACGTTGCGTAACTGCTGTGGTGTCCTGGGCTTAGAGCCCCTGTGGACCTGTCAGGCGTGCTCACCCTTCTGAGCTTTTCCAATCACCTACACTAACTTAACCCACAGCAGCTCCTCCTACAGTTAACCCCTAATGAACTATCTATCAACTCTACCTATCAAGGACCCACTAGTATGCCCCCATCTAGTGGCCCTTTCCAGCACTACACTTACCCAGTCTATGAATATTACATACTACAAGTGCTCTCCGCTATTGAACTTGAAGGATGCACTGACTTACCCTAATCTATACATTAATATATGACATAGGATACAACATAAGATAAGGTTACATCAAAGCATAATATCTTACAGTTTGGTAACACATAATTGTGGCAGTACCAAAAAGACCATCGGTAATACACAGGCATGTAGCAGTACCGAAACACAATAGAATATTTACATTAATAACAACTGTACATAAGAACTCTTAAAGGGAGGGAAGGCAAACCGACTTCAAAATTTACTCTGCACATAAAATGGGACTTAGAGAGTGCAATCCTGGCTCACAGTCCTCCAGGTTAAGTCCAATGATAAATATACATTAAATAATACTGCCCATTTTCAAGCCGCCAGTCTTTCCAAGGTAGAGCTCCCTCTTTCCTTAAGGAGAGCAAGTTTCTTGAAGGCAGAGCTCTCCCTTTCCTAAAGGGAAGCAGTCTTTCTCATATACAAGGCAAATATACATTTTATATACATGGCCCGCGATTCAGGTCGTTCAGTCAGTCTCTGCTTTTTCCAGCAGAAGGGGCACAACAGGTGCAACAAAAAAAACAAAAAACAATTCCCAACTTTCACATTGGCCGTCCGGCCATGTCCTTCCCACAGAGAGTGGGGAATTTTCCATATGGGGACATGGAACAGTCCCTCCGTAATATAGTCTTCAGGCGCAACAAGCGCATCATTTTTCCTGGGCTTACAAGTTCAAGCAATTTAACGGCGTGCATCTCGTGCCGCTGTAAACGTAGCTAAATCCCAGACCCTATCTTTGGGACTGGGGTGACTCTGCAGCCGCAGAGGTCACAGGCCACCATGGAGTAGCAGCTGCGGTAGAGGCCTGAGGGGTAAATAAATGCTGAGGTGCACTCACCCACTAAGACGCAGGAACAAAGGCCGCGACCGTCCCGGGAACGCTGGATCCTTCCGCGGGGATGTCTGCACAATCAGCTGGTAGATAGACCTCCGGCTCGTCCTCGGTTTCCGCAAACGGTTCCTCCAGGGTGGATGCCAGATCTGGTCTCCGCTGAATTAACAACAGAGGTTCCGGATTTGAAGATTCCTTCTTCTGACGCCGTACCGTTGGCTCCGCAAGAAATTCCGACTCAAAGGAACATGAAGAGGACAGCTCCGCTCCTGATGATTCTGGTCTACAGGCTGATGTTGACTCCGCGGGACGCCGACTCTTCGCTGAAGAACTCTCCTGTAGCTGGTAAGTGGGGTGCTCCGGTCGGGTTTCCGGCTCGCCCGGAGTTAAGTAGGGGGTTCCGATCTGCAGGGTTCCTCCTGCTGGCATTGCTCCGCTGAATCCAATACTGCCGCCAATGGTCCCTCCTGGGTGGATGCCGTTTCCTGACTCGAAGGATCCGACATCCATTCAGGTTCACACTCTGACTCTGGACACTGCAGGAGATGCTCCTCATCATTCCGCGATACCGACATGACATGCTCCCCAGGCGGATGGTCCCGGGGAGTGTCCACTGGCTCCGACATAGGAGTAGGAGGCTCCTCACTCTGGCGCTGATGTTCCACACCGAGATGACGGGGTGTTTCGGTCTCCGGCAGCTGCCGGAGATTCTTCTGAGCAGGTAATGGACTCCAAAGCTTCACCCATTTTCCATGAACTTCCAGCAGGGGGCGCGCTCTCCTTCTTCATCGCCCCCACCAAGGGCAGGCCAGGGGCGATTGACAGCTCTCTTGGTGCAATTACTGTGCCATCACGCCCACGAAGGGTTACGACAGACCCTTTTGGCATCAAAGTCCTCCATTTTGGTGGCCGTCATCTTGTTGTTTAGAAAGTCACTCTCAATTTCTACCTTGATCAAATTTGGTACTTTCGACACATCCAGTATTGTGCTCACATTTCTGCACTCTTCAACCCGTGCACCCCGGGTCAATTCAATACAATCTTCAGCGCGCTCACTCTGGGCCACTTCCACCACGGTCACATCCGGTGGTACACAGTTTTGCACAGTTTCTTCTTTACTATGCTACAGGGGCAAAACTTCCATCCCCACATCCCCAATCACAGCACAGCTTTCAGAGTTCACTTTACCACAGTATAATGAAAGCTGCGCTGTGATTGGTTTTTATGGTCAACAGTGCCAGATTTACTTTAAAAAACTTTTTATAAGTCTGTTATGAGGGGCATAATGTGGCTGCTACATATGCACAGAGTCACTAGGAGGAGAGTTATAAAACTGTCTCAACTAAAAACCGTCTTTGTTCTCCATAGCAGCCAATTACAGCATGGCTTTCATTTCCTATAGAGAGTTTGTAACATGAAAAGCTGCGCTGTGATTGGTTGCCATGAGCATTGATTTCTTTTAGGCAATCTTCCTAAGGCTATGGCCACACTGTCAGTATTTGTTCAGTATTTTTTATCAGCATCCAAAACTAGGTGAGGAACAATCAGAGGACAATGTGTAATAGAAACAAGTGCACCAATTCTGCATGTTTGACCCACTCTGAGTTTTGGCTTACTGATGTGAAATACTGACTAAATGCTGATAATTTGGCCGTAGCCTAAATTTGCACCTCAGTTATGGAAATAGTGTGGTTGGACCTGTTGTGAAGCTGTGGTTGGGTCGGAGCCAGCACGCCCATGCAATTGCCGTGGCCCACTGTGCCCAGGGGGGGTATACTCAGCACTGTATACAGTGCATGTATGAGGTGGGCTCAGGAGCTGACTATGATTGGAGCTGGCACTGGTGACACACACCGTAGGTCCTGTCGTCAAATGTGACAGCGGCATTTAAGATTATGTAAATGTTGTAGTCATATCAGCCAGGACGCTGGGCCTGCCATGTTTTTAGAACTTTGAAGCCCAGCCTGTGTGTTCCTGTGACTGGGCTTCATAAGAGAACAATAATTTTACAGTACATAAAATATTACAATATTGCAAGTTTCCTGAGAGGACTTATAAAAGATATGTAAAATACTATATAAATATAGATATAAAAAATGTCACATATTTGGTTTTGGTGTGTAAGTAATTGTCCAAGCAAATCTAATATGCAATGAACACTAAGGCAAGTTTTACACTTGTGTTGAGAAGGGCTGTAGATGGCTGCCTACTTCTCCTTTCTTCCTCCCTGAAGCTCCGCCTACTGCCGCAAAATTTTGCTCTTCTGTGCGGTCGCCGCACAGGTCAAATTGCCGCATGTGGATGCATCCGCATACAGCACATGCCCCTGCATACCCAATGTTTAAGATAGGTACGCGGGGAAATGCAGGATGCATGCGGCAGTAGGTGGAGCGTAGGCGGAGCTTCAGGGAGGAAGAAAGGAGGAAGTAGGCAGCCATCCACAGCACTCCTCAACGCAAGTGTCAAACCAGCTAAGATGAATATTAAAATACCGAAACAGTTCCAGAATCAATTCTTTTTGGTCACTTCATGAAAGATATTGGAGCACCCGACCAGGGCTAGCGGGGTACTCGGTACCAGACTCGTTGATCTCAATGGGAGTTGTCACGGAAGCTGTGACCCGGTCCGTGGCTCTGGGGCTCCATGGTAAAAAGGGGTGAATAGAGTTTATGAATAGTTTGTGACGCCACCTGTGGTGTTCGGCAAGTGAGATGTTAGGCCGACGCTGCATGCAGATCCTCTGCGACTGGTGGTGTGTTGCAGCCAAGATGGTGAAGCTCCCCACAGGTGGAGCTGTAATCCCAGAGCAGTGTAGATGTAGGGGTAGCTGAGAGGCGCAGGCAGTGTAGAAGTATCCAGATGTAGCGGTACCAGGTGTGTTGGCGCAGGAATTAATGGAGGACAACAGGGCTTGTAGTTCCAAAGCTTTACTCACAGTCTGTAGTACACACAGGTGCCTGCCTCCGTGCTGTGTCCTCCGGGTCAGGGACTCAGTCGACCTCCAGGCAAGATAGGACGCTCCCTTCCACACTCCGCCAACATGTGCCTTTCTGAACGTCTCCTCTATAGCGCCTTTAAGTGTGAAGATCTCCTAGTACTGAGTTACACTGGAGTTCCTCCTGACAGATGTTCCCAAGAACTCTACTTTGTACGGCAGACAGCTGTAGCCTGCTTCGGGGACTCCTTACTCCTGAGTCCCGGCTCACTATCAATGTTGCTGTTGTGCCCCCAAGTCTTAGATGGGAGTAGTGCATTTACAGCCCACTACTCCACCGGTGTCTGCTGCAGAACCATTAGTGTCCATACAACCTCGGGGACCGGGCCCCGGCCTTGCGCTTAGAACTTCTAGGCAGGGTTCTTCCTCTAACCCACATCCTCTGTTCCCTTTTACTCCTACGTTCCGTACTATTCTTTCCTTCTTATGGAAGATCAGGTTTCCATTCAATGTCTTTCTCCTTCTTTCCTTTCCTGTGCCAGCTGGCTCAGATCACTGAGGCAGCTGCAGCACTCCTTCCTCCATCCCTCTTCCAGGGATCCTCTCTCCTCACTCCTCTCTGAGTGACTCCCTCCGACTGACTGACTTGAAATCCTACACCTTCCAGCTCTTTTATGTATTCTAAACTCCACCCGCCTCCCAGCACGTTTAGTGTTCCAAGCAGGGAGCCACCAAAGGTGCTCTGCTACACTGTAAGAAGGGAGCTGCAATGTGGCTTTGCTGAACTACTGTGTTGTGTGGGATGCGAGTGTTGGAGCATGGGCAAGAGTTCCCACCTTACCTGGATGGTGGGGCACCACACCTCAGGAGGAGATGCAGTACCTCTGTGGCAACTGAACCCTCAGGGGCACCACAATATCAGAAAGTCGTATGGACCCCAAAATGGTACCAATAAAAATTACCACAAAATACAAGCTCTCATACAACTCTGTAAACCGGGAACATAAAAAAGTTATAGCCAAAAAATAAGAGGGGCCCATACTAGGATGATGTCGCTGAAGGGCCAACATAAACCTGGAGCTACACCATTGTACACTCACTGGCCACTTTATTAGGTACACCATGCTAGTAACGGGTTGGACCCCCTTTTGCCTTCAGAACTGCCTCAATTCTTCGTGGCAGAGATTCAACAAGGTGCTGGAAGCATTCCTCAGAGATTTTGGACCATATTGACATGATGGCATCACACAGTTGGCGCAGATTTGTCGGCTGCACATCCCTGATGCGAATCTCCCGTTCCACCACATCCCAAAGATGCTCTATTGGATTGAGATCTGGTGACTGAGGAGGCCATTTGAGTACAGTGAACTCATTGTCATGTTCAAGAAACCAATCTGAGATGATTCGAGCTTTATGACATGGCGCATTATCCTGCTGAAAGTAGCCATCAGATGCCTGTTCTTAGCTGAGAGGAGTGGTACCCAGTGTGGTCTTCTGCTGCTGTAGCCCATCTGCCTCAAAGTTCGACGCACTGTGCGTTCAGAGATGCTCTTCTGCCTACCTTGGTTGTAACGGGTGGCAATTTGAGTCACTGTTGCCTTTCTATCAGCTCGAACCAGTCTGCCCATTCTCCTCTGACCTCTGGCATCAACATGGCATTTCCGGCCACAGAACTGCCGCTCACTGGATTTTTTTTCTTTTTCGGACCATTCTCTGTAAACCCTAGAGATGGTTGTGCGTGAAAATCCCAGTAGATCAGCAGTTTCTGAAATACTCAGACCAGCCCTTCTGGCACCAACAATCTTGCCACGTTCAAAGGCACTCAAATCACCTTTCTTCCCCATACTGATGCTCGGTTTGAACTGGAGGAGATTGTCTTGACCATGTCTACATGCCTAAATGCACTGAGTTGCCGCCATGTGATTGGCTGATTAGAAATTAAGTCTTAACACACAGTTGGACAGGTGTACCTAATAAAGTGGCCAGTGAGTGTATATCAGAGCAATATTTTCCAGTAGTGGTGTAAAGGGATGAGCAGGAACGCGGGATGCAGAGATGGCATGCAGGCAGCAGAGCAAGGGTTAACAGGTTTATTTACAGGAGAAATACTCCACGTAGGGAGGTAAAGAGTTAAACAGTATTAAAGGCACAATACAATACAACGGTTCAAATATTAGCAAACGTATAAGGAAGTCCTAGTGCTGCAGTTCCTGCTGTGAACTCAATGGTACCGGCAACGGCCGATGCAGTGTCCTCATTAATGGGGTCAAGCAGACAACAATACCCTTGTCTTCTGGTGACAGTGGTCTTTCTCCGGTAACTTCCACTGCCCCTAGTCCATATAATGTAGTTTCTTACAAAGGTAAGGGCCACGACTACTGTCTAAGCTCAATGAGACACCTGCACAACTCTCCTCAGAGTCTCAGTCAAACGAGCCCAAAGTGGCTGACGGTAAAAGGGGTCACGATCTGGCACGGACCCCACGTGGCTCATAAGTTGTTTAACGGCACGTTCAGGGTACAAGGGTCTGTCCTGTCCTCGGTCACTCGTATGGGGCACGTGTGTTATACTCACGGACACGAAGCGTTCTGTGCCTTGCTTTCTGACAGTCACCGGATCCACGCTGTATGTCCCTTTCTCTCTGGTCCCAGCTATTGTCGGCGGGCGACGACAGGCACTAGCTCACATGCTGCTGGTGTTCTCAGGACATGGCGCTTCTGGGTTGCCCTCCCAGGGCCGTGGGGTACTCGGTACCGGGCCGGTATCAGCGGGACGTGTCACAGTGGCGGTGACCCAGACCGTGGCCCTGGGCGCCCAAGTAATAGAAAGATGTGAATGGTAGAATGTAGTTAGATGAATAGTTCGTGACGCCACCTGTGGTGATTGGCAAGGGAGGTGTTAAGCCGACGCTGCAGACAGATCCTCCGGGACAGATGGTGTGGTGCAGGAATGATGTTATAGCCCTCCACAGGCAGGGCTGTTGTCCCAGGGCAGTGCAGATGTGGAGACGCTTAGATGGTATAGTGTTTGGCGCAGGGGATGTAGCAGTGCCAGGCGGACGGACGCAGGAAGGAATGGAGGACACCAGGGCATGTAGTTCCAAAGCTTTACTCACAGTCTGTAGTGCCCGCTTCTGTGCCGTGTCCTCCAGGTCAGGGACTCAGTCAACCCCAGGCAAGATGGAAGGCTCCCTTCCACGCTCCGCCAACTTATGTGCTTTTTCTGAACGTCTCCTATATAGCGCCTTTAAGTGTGAAGATCTCCTAGTACTGAGTTACACTGGAGTTCCTCCTGACAGATGTTCCCAAGAACTCTACTTGTACGGCAGACAGCTGTAGCCTGCTTCGGGGACTCTCTACTCCTAAGTCCCGGCTCTCTATCCGTGTTGCTGTTGTGCCCTCAAGTCTTAGATGGGAGTACTGCATTTACAGCCCACTACTCTACAGGTGTCTGCTTTATAACCATTAGTGTCCATACAACCTCGGGGCCCGGCCTTGCGCTTAGAACTTCTAGGCAGGGTTCTTCCTCTAACCCACGTCCTCTGTGCTCCCTTTCACTCCTACGTTCCGTACTTGTCTTTCTCTCCTATGGAAGCTCAGGCTTCAGTTCAATGTCCTTCTCCTTCTTTCCTTTCCCGTGCCAGCTGGCTCAGATCACTGAGGTAGCTGCAGCACTCCTTCCTCCATCCCTCTTCCAGGGATCCCCACTCCTCTCCGAGTGGCTTCCTCTCTCAGCCTCACTCACTGACTGACTGACCTATAATTCTAAACCATCCCGCTCTTTTATGTATTCTCAACTCCACCCACCTCCCAGCACACCTAGTGTTCCAAGCAGGGAACCACCAAAGGTGCTCTGCTTCTCTCTAAGCAAAGAGCCGCAATGTGGTTTTGCTGAACTACTCTATTGTGTGGGGTGCGAGTGTTGGAGCGTGGTCAGGAGCCTCCAACTTACCTGGATGGTGGGGCACCACACCTTAGGAGAAGGTGCAGTACCTCTGTGGTGACTGAGCCTCAGGGGCGCCACACTTCACCCTCTGGTGGCTGCAAGGCTGGCTCAACCCTACTCAGTGTGCAAGTCTCTGCTCTATGTACATGGCTCGGTTCTGCACGGTTATGCCCGGGGTATACAGCACTGCTCTGCTGGCACGGCTCCGCAGCAGTCTATCTCTCCGCCGTGCTACTGTACACGCTTGGCTCTGCAGGCAACGGGGCCCTCTCTATGCGGCCTGCTGCAGTGCCGGTACTCTATGAGGGAAGGGGAGGCAGAGCGCACCACTCACCGCTCTGCGCACTGCTCTGCCCTGAAGCCAAACTGCTGTCCTTCGCGCGTTCTCCTTTTCTCTCTCTGCTGCTGTGTGCCGTTTTCTGGCTCTCCCCGCCCCCTCCTGTCAGCAGGAAGCCCCTTATCATTACTCCTTCACTCAGACAGCAGGGAAAGGTCCGCCACACTCAGGTTTCCCCCAGGGAACAGAGGATGCAGCCCTTCTAGTTCATGCAGGTATCCGAGGTCCGGTCTATCTCCTTACACTGGCTCAGTGTAAAGGTGTTTGAAGATCCATCTTTTAGGAGGACATATAACTCATCACTGGTCGGCTGCACATCCCCCGTGTAAACAGGACTCTGCTGCCGACATTACCCAGAATGACATATATAAACGAATTCTGGTGAACATTATGGGTGAGAGCAATCAATATGAAGGTGAAAATATGCTAAGTAACCACCCAGATTCAGAACAAATGAGAACAACTGCATAGTAAATGACAAAAACAACAAAGAAAAAGCAGCCATAAGGTCCAAAAAAGGTACAAACAACTTTATTAAACATGTAATAAATATTACCAGACAGATTGCAAAAATGGGGCTAAAAGATGGAACCTGATGGATCCCAACAACATGAAAGACTTGCCCAGTGTGGGCATGCCTATGTACAGGAGTATCCACAAAGGTATATATATAAAATAGTATGTGCTACAAATAAAGTGTCCATATAGGACTACATAAAGCATCACCCATGCTAGCAGACAATATCATAGAATCATGCATTATTTGGCATATAGAAGCCACAATCCTTTACAAGTAGCATAGCAGGGTGAACAAATAGGTTTTGCATATAACATAAGAATCATATTATGCTGTAGATAAATACCTTATAGGAAGTGGAGCCCCTGGGGCAGGTGGGTGGGTCCTATAAGGTGCTCCACTTTTTTTATAAATATTTTTTATATATATACCTTTGTGGATACTCCTGTATATAGGCATACCCACACTGGGCAAGTTTTTCATGTTGTTGGGATCTATCGGGTTCCATCTTTTAGCCCCATTTTTGCAGTCTGTCTGGTAATATTTATTACAGGTATAATAAAGTTATTTGTAACTTTTTTGGACCTTATGACTGCTATTTCTTTGTTATTTTTTGTGCCAGAATGACATATGTGTATGTCACTACAGGGGTGGCTGTGCAGGGGGGGGTTCCAAAGGTTCATCATGGCACCTGGGGGCTCGCAGAAGGCCCACGTCACTGTCATCTTGGCACCTCTGCAAGGTTCAGATATAGGTTTACCTTAATAGAAAATCACAAATTTTACTTTATATTTGAATCACACACACCAGCCCCTTTAACCTCTAATTAAAATGAATAAAAAAAAATAAAAATAAAAAAGCTAGTCAATAAAAAGCTGGTTTATCAAATTATTAAATTCATTAATCCATGTGGTAAAGCTGTATTAAAAAAAAAAATTGCCAGAATTGTGGTTTTGGGCTCACCATTCCTCCCTATAAAATAAAAGCAATCAAATTGTCATTTACTTTGTACTCCAAATTAGTATCAACTTGCCACAGACCACAAAAATGGCCTCACACAGCTCAGTTGAAAGAAAAACGTCAACTTCCTTTTGGAAGTGCATTGAGCAGCAAGGTGGTGTGCTGGTGAAAGGGGGGGAAAAAAAAAAAAACTCTTTTAAATCTTCTGCCTGAGCGAGTGTGACTGGAGTGTAAGTGCGAACTGTGGTAAGTGTGTGACTTGAGATTCTGTGACTTTGGATTCAGGGAGTTTCCAAGGGAGGTCTTACTGAATTGCTGTTATATTATATTAATATAATTAATTTTTTTTTTTTTAATTTTTGCTTATCTTATTGTCTGGTGCAATCCCCAATAGGATGTGCTCCACTATTGCCAATGCCATCCAGTGCACGTCTTGCCGCATGTATGAAATCCTTGAACAGCCGGTCGAGGGTGCATACTGCTGTGCGAGATGTGAGCACGTTGTGCATTTGGAAGCCCAGATACTGGATCTAAATGTGCAGCTGGCAACACTGAGATCCATAGACAATATGGAAAGGAGTCTTCTGCTCACTGAGCAGACGCTCAATGGGATAGATGAGGGGGGGGATGCTAGGTTGGAGCTGCAGGACAATGAAGCAGCTAGCTGGGTGACAGTTAGAAGGCGGGGTAGAGGGAAGAGCGCCAGGGAGGCTAGTCCTGATCTGGCACACCCCAATAAGTTTGCTAAGTTGGCAGATGAGGGGAGTGTTAGTGCAGGAGTAGCACTGCTGCAGCAAGGCAGGTCCTCTGAAAGCCAGAGGAGTGTCTGCTCCAGTAAGGGGGGAAATAGGAGAGCAGGGCAGGCCAGACAGGTTCTGGTAGTGGGAGACTCAATTATTAGGGGAACAGATAGGGCAATCTGTCACAAAGACAGGGATCGTCGAACGGTGTGCTGCCTACCTGGCGCTCGAGTCCGACACATCGCTGATCGGGTTGACAGATTACTGGGAGGGGCTGGTGAGGATCCAGCGGTCATGGTGCACATTGACACAAATGACAAAGTTAGAGGTAGGTGGAAGGTCCTTAAAGATGATTTCAGGGAATTAGTCTGTAAGCTTAAAGCAAGGACCTCCAAGGTGGTATTTTCGGAAATACTTCCGGTACCATGTGCCACGCCTGAGAGGCAACGGGAGATTAGGGACGTTAATAAGTGGCTCAGGAATTGGTGTAGGAAGGAGGGGTTTGGGTTCCTGCAGAACTGGGCCGACTTCTCAGTTGGCTACAGGCTCTACGCTAGGGACGGGCTGCACCTCAATGGGGAGGGTGCAGCTGTGCTGGGGGAGAAAATGGCTAGAAGGTTGGAGGAGTGTTTAAACTAGGGACGGGGGGGAGGGTATTCCTTTTATAGGAGGGGAAGACAGTGCAGCTAGAGACCTGGGCACAAATAATGAAATTGGGGGTGGGGTTAGAATAGTCAATCAGTAGATTTGATTTCCAGTACCATCTCTATGCTGATGACACCCAATTATACGCTTCTTCTCCTGACATCACGCCAGCCTTTCTAGAAAACACCGGCGATTGTCTAAACGCTGTGTCTAATATCATGTCCTCACTATATCTGAAACTGAACCTGTCAAAGACTGAACTCCTGGTGTTTCCTCCCTCTACTAATGTACCTATACCCGACATTGCCATTTCTGTGTGTGGTTCCACTATTACTCCCCAGCAACAGGCCCGCTGTCTTGGGGTCATACTTGATTCCGAGCTTTCCTTTGCCCCCCACATTCGATCACTGGCTCGCTCTTGTCATCTGCACCTCAAAAACATTTCTAGAATTCGACCTTTTCTTACCTTTGACTCTGCAAAAACTCTTACTGTTTCTCTTATTCATTCTCGTCTCGACTATTGTAACTCTCTTCTAATCGGTCTCCCTCTTACCAAACTCTCCCCCCTCCAATCTGTCTTGAATGCTGCAGCCAGGATCATATTCCTCACCAATCGTTACACCGATGCCTCTACCTTGTGCCAGTCATTACACTGGCTACCCATCCACTCCAGAATTCAGTATAAACTTATTACCCTCACTCACAAAGCCCTCCATGGCTCAGCACCACCCTACATCTCCTCCCTTGTTTCAGTATACCACCCTACCCGCGCCCTCCGTTCTGCTGATGACCTGAGATTAGCATCCTCAATAGTCAGAACCTCCCACTCCCGTCTCCAAGACTTTACACGTGCCGCGCCAATTCTTTGGAAATGTCACGGGGGCTTAGTTCAACTAAGGCTGAAAGACCCGGGGCCCCTGTGGTGTCCCTTTACTAGGGGAAACCCTGTCTGACCCTCAACCCAGGGTTTTTGCTGAAGGTGCAAATGCCTGAGCCTCCGACCTTTCCTTATCTCCTGCTCAGCCCTGCACTTAACCCTCCACCCTCCACCCAGTGAGAAGTCACCACCAAAGCTCCCACACAAATAATGACAGACAGGGAGAACTTAAACTGCACTGCGCCGCACACACACAGGAATAAACAGTAATGTGAACAGGGCACAACTAAACACAAATATGGGAAGGAGAAAGGATAACGACGGATCATACGACACCAGATATGAATCTCTCTCTCTTGAACACCTCCACTCCAGACCGGAACCACTTGGTATGAAACACAAGCTATAATCGGCGACGCCCATAGGCCAGCATGACTATTTAAAGACCGTGGGCGTGACTAACCATCCAACCTGGTCTCCAGCAGGATTAACCCCCGAGAGCCTGAAGATCAGGCCGGCGCCACTGAGGCTATAGTGGCTGGAGGTGGAACTACCTCTGCCTGCCGGATGCTGTGGTGTGAACAGCGTCCGACATGACAGTACCCCATCTTCTACGAGGGACCCCAGGGCCCTCAAGACTCATAGGACCCGGCTTGTCCGGATGACGACGGTGAAAAGAACTGACCAGCCGATCCGCATGTATGTCTGAGGCTGGAACCCAAGACCTCTCCTCTGGACCATACCCCCGCCAGTGCACCAAATACTGAAGAGTACAGCGTACTACTCGAGAGTCCACTACCTTGGCGACCTCGAACTCTAACTCGCCATCCACCATGACTGGAGGTGGCATCGGCGTTGTGTCCACAGAGCCTACCACCTTTTTCAATAAAGCCCTGTGAAACACGTTGTGTATCTTGTACACTGCGGGAAGTTCCAACCGATAAGCTACTGGGTTAATGATGGCAGAAATCCTAAAAGGCCCAATAAACCTTGGACCCAGTTTTAAAGAAGGGATTTTGAGTTTTATGTTCTTCGTAGCTAACCACACCCATTCACCCACACACAGGTCCGGACCTGGCACGCGTCTACTGTCAGCCACCCGTTTGTACCTGGCACTCATGCTCAACAAACGCTGTTTCACCCGCCTCCAGACTGATGACAATTGGGCTCCTAGCTGATCCTCCTCCGGGACACCCCCGGAGTCACCCTGACGTAAGGTACAAAACTGAGGATGTTGACCGTACACACAAAAGAATGGAGACTCTCCTGATGACTCTTGGCGGTGATTATTTAATGCGAATTCGGCCAGAGGAAGGAAAGTAGACCACTCCTCCTGGTTGTCGGACACAAAGCATCGTAAATACTGTTCAAGATTTTGGTTCATGCGCTCAGTTTGTCCATTAGACTGTGGATGAAACGCCGATGAATGTGACAACTTGATCCCCAACCTTGAGCAAAAAGCTTTCCAAAACCTCGCCACAAATTGCGTACCCCTATCAGATACTATGTCAGACGGTACTCCGTGGAGTCTGACCACCTCCTTCACAAATACCTGAGCCAACGTCTTAGCATTGGGCAAAGAGGACAACGCCACAAAATGCGCCATCTTTGAAAAACGGTCAACCACCACCAGGATGACCGTGTTCCCTGCCGAGGCTGGCAAGTCAGTGATAAAATCCATGGAGATTTCTGTCCATGGCCTATTGGGTACCCCCAGAGGCTGTAGCGTGCCAGCAGGACGGGTTCGGGGTGACTTAGCCCTAGCGCACGTGATGCAAGCTGCCACGTACGAGACCACGTCCTGCCGGATTTTGGGCCACCAGAAACGACGCGATACCAGCTCTAAGGTGCCCTTCACCCCTGGGTGACCAGCCAGTACCGAATCGTGGTGTTCCTTCAACACCTTAGGCCGAAGATGCAGGGGTACAAATGATTTGTTGGCGGGAAGTCCTGGTGGTACCTCCTCTTGGGCCTCGGCAATCTCCGCCTCTACCTCAGTCGTGAGAGCCGAGACCACTACCCCTTTCTGGAGGATGGGTACCGGCTCTTCCCGAGGTTCTCCCCCCGGAAAACACCTAGACAAAGCATCCGCCTTGGTGTTTTTAGCCCCGGGACGGTACGTCACAAGAAAATTGAAACGAGTAAAAAACAATGCCCAGCGAGCCTGCCTAGGAGACAGACGCTTGGCCGACTCCAGGTAGAGCAGATTCTTATGGTCGGTGATAACTGTGACCTGGTGAGCCGCCCCCTCCAAGAAGTGTCGCCATTCCTCAAAAGCCAGTTTGATGGCCAACAACTCCCTGTTGCCGATATCATAATTCCGTTCGGCCGGCGACAACTTCTTGGAGAAGTAGGCGCATGGATGCATCTCGCTCAAGGACGAGCCTTGAGACAGTACTGCCCCCACTCCCACCTCCGACGCATCAACCTCTACCACAAAAGGTTTAGACACGTCTGGTTGCACCAGAATGGGGGCTGAAGCAAAACTATTCTTCAGACGCTCAAATGCACGTATAGCCACCTCAGGCCAGTTCGCCAGATCGGCACCCTTTTTTGTCATGTCCGTGAGCGGTTTGGCGACAGTCGAAAAGTGTTTTATAAATTTCCTATAATAATTCGCAAACCCCAGGAACCGCTGGAGTGCTTTCAGACTCTCCGGCCTCTCCCATTGCAACACCGCTTGCACCTTAGCGGTGTCCATTTTAAAACCAGCTGCGGACACAATATATCCCAAAAAGGGCAACTCCTGGACAAAAAATAAACATTTTTCCAGCTTAGCATAGAGCTGGTTCTCCCGGAGCAACTGTAACACCTGCCTAACATGCTGCAAATGAGTGTCCCGATCGCTAGAATAAATGAGGATATCATCCAGGTATACAATCACAAATCTCCCCAGGACATGAGCAAAGACATCATTAATAAAATGTTGGAAAACGGCAGGCGCGGTGGTCAACCCAAACGGCATAACCAGACTCTCAAAATGACCCTCAGGAGTGTTAAACGCCGTCTTCCACTCATCCCCCTGACGGACCCTTATGAGGTTATACGCCCCCCTGAGGTCCAGCTTGGAAAACCATTTTGCCCCCGCTACCTGGTTGAACAAATCCGGGATCAACGGCATTGGGTAGGGATCACGGATAGTAATCTGGTTTAACTCTCGGAAATCCAGACACGGGCGTAACCCCCCATCTTTCTTCTTAATGAAGAAAAACCCCGCTGCTACAGGCGAGGACGAAGGCCGGATGTGACCTTTGCTCAGACTCTCCGCGATGTAGTCTTTCAGAGCTTGTCTCTCAGGACCAGAAATATTAAACATCCTGGCCTTAGGTAATTTGGCCCCGGGTTTTAGCCTAATAGCACAGTCATAGGCTCTATGTGGAGGCAGTTCTGAGCAACCCTTCTCAGAGAAAACATCCGCGAAATCCTGCAAAGCCTCCGGCAGGCTGGGCGTCACGGCGGACACACATGTGGCCAAGCAATTGTCTTGGCAGAAACCACTCCATTGTACTATGTCCTGAGTTTTCCAATCAATTACCGGGTTGTGCCTGGACAGCCATGGAAAACCCAGGACCATTTGAGCTGGGAGATTACGGAGGACCCTACATGTAACCGACTCAGAATGTAGGACCCCAATGTGGAGTTTCACCTCTGCCACAAACTCAGTAATCTCCCCTTGAGGGAGGGGAACAGCATTAATGGTCACCACCTGTATGGGGTGAGGAAGTTTTTCAATCTTAAACCCGGCGGTGTGTGCAAACTCCTCATCTATGAGATTGGTGGCGGAACCGCTATCCACAAACACTGATATAGGTAGCTCTCTGCCGGCGACAATAACCTTGGCAGGGAGCATACAATGAGATACCATCATGGAGGATATGCATACGCTCAGTTGGGTCTCCTCCATACCCTCTGAGCTTAACAGTTTTCCGCCGGTGTGACCCTCTTAGGTAGTACCGGGCAAACGTTAACATAATGACCACCTTTACCACAGTAGAAACATGCTCCGGACTTCCGGACTCCCGGAGCGCGAGGCTGAACCTGTGCCACGCCAGCAATCTGCATAGGTTCAGGGGACTCATCTACTTCAACCACACCTGCACCTCTGTTTTCCCCCAGAGGTAGCGTCTCCTGTGCCCCCTGACGAAAACGGCGATCAATACGTATCACCAAACTCATGGCAGACTCCAATGATGCTGGAGTCTCATACATCAGGAGGGCTTGTTTCACCCTCCCTGATACCCCATGCATAAACTGGCTCCGCAGTGCTGGGTCATTCCACTGTGTGTCTACGGCCCAGCGGCGAAATTCCGAACAATAGTCCTCTGCCAAGCGCTCCCCCTGGCGGAGGGCGCGGATTTTAGATTCCGCTAGAGCCAGTCGGTCAGGGTCATCGTAAATGAGCCCGAGGGCAGAAAAAACATTATCGACCGAATGAAATGTAGCAGAGTCAGGTGGTAAGGAAAATGCCCATGCTTGGGGGTCACCACTCAGTAATGACAACACCAGCCCTACTCGCTGGGCCTCATTACCTGAGGATATTGGCCGCATGCGGAAGTATAATTTGCAGGCCTCCCGAAATACGACAAATTTGCTGCGATCGCCTGAAAATCGTTCTGGCAGCGGAAACTTCGGCTCTGCACCGATACCTGCAGATGCCGTTTGCACCTTTGCTACTACCAGGCCCTGCTGCTGAACTGCCCCATTCAACTCGGAGACCTGTATGGACAGCGCCGCCAACTGGCGGGTTATGGAATCTAATGGATCCATGGACTCCTGAAAAAATGTGGGCCGATTATAATGTCACGGGGGCTTAGTTCAACTAAGGCTGAAAGACCCGGGGCCCCTGTGGTGTCCCTTTACTAGGGGAAACCCTGTCTGACCCTCAACCCAGGGTTTTTGCTGAAGGTGCAAATGCCTGAGCCTCCGACCTTTCCTTATCTCCTGCTCAGCCCTGCACTTAACCCTCCACCCTCCACCCAGTGAGAAGTCACCACCAAAGCTCCCACACAAATAATGACAGACAGGGAGAACTTAAACTGCACTGCGCCGCACACACACAGGAATAAACAGTAATGTGAACAGGGCACAACTAAACACAAATATGGGAAGGAGAAAGGATAACGACGGATCATACGACACCAGATATGAATCTCTCTCTCTTGAACACCTCCACTCCAGACCGGAACCACTTGGTATGAAACACAAGCTATAATCGGCGACGCCCATAGGCCAGCATGACTATTTAAAGACCGTGGGCGTGACTAACCATCCAACCTGGTCTCCAGCAGGATTAACCCCCGAGAGCCTGAAGATCAGGCCGGCGCCACTGAGGCTATAGTGGCTGGAGGTGGAACTACCTCTGCCTGCCGGATGCTGTGGTGTGAACAGCGTCCGACATGACAGGAATGCACTTCCCAGGTCAATACGATTAGTCCCCAATCCCCACAATTTTAAGCGTGTCCTGAAAACGCATTTATTCAGACTGGCCTACCACCCCAACACATTAACCTAATCTATCCCTGTGTGGCAGAGCCAAAAGTTTTACCATAACCAGGTTCCCCGCATCATGTTCCCACATTCTTTATGCCTCCATTAGCCCTCTGTGTCTGTACTGTTACACGCTTAACATTATGACTGGTCCATACAATCAGGGCAACTGTTACCACCCACCTTTCGTGTCTCCCTCTTTCCTCATAGACTGTAAGCTTGCGAGCAGGGCCCTCTTTCCTCTTGGTATTTGTTATAATCTACTGTATGTGATTATTGTTATGCTGTAATGTCTATTGTCTGTACAAATCCCCTCTGAAATGTAAAGTGCTGCGGAATATGTCGGCGCTATAAAAATAAAATTTATTATTATTATTATTAATAATTTAAGAAAGAATAGAGGTACAGAGAGATACATAAAGTGCATGTATACTAATGCCAGAAGCCTTGCCAACAAAATGGAGGAATTGGAGTTAATGTTGTTGGAACATAATTATGACATGGTGGGGATATCTGAGACATGGCTGGACGAGAGCCATGACTGGGCGGTTAATTTAAAGGGCTATAGTCTGTTCAGAAATGACCGAACAAGTAAGCGAGGGGGAGGTGTGTGTTTATATGTAAAATCATCCTTAAAACCCATCCTTCGTGATAATATATATGAATCTAATGAAAATGTAGAGTCCCTGTGGGTAGAGATAAGGGGAGGGGGGAAAAATAATAAATTACTGATAGGGGTTTGTTATAAGTCTCCAAAAATAATGGAAGCAACAGAGAATATCCTCATAAAGCAAATAGATGAAGCTGCGACTCAAGGAGAAGTCATTATTATGGGGGACTTCAACTACCCTGAAATACATTGGGGAACTGAAACCTACAGTTCCAGCAAAGGTAATAGGTTTTTGACAACTATGAGAGACAATTACCTTTCACAACTGGTTCAGGACCCAACAAGAGGGGGGGCACTGCTAGACCTAATATTAACCAACAGGCCAGACCGAATATCAAATGTAAGGGTTGGGGGTCACTTGGGTAACAGTGATCACAAATTAATAAGTTTTCATGTACCCTTTAATAAGATGTGTAGTAGAGGGGTTACAAGGACACTAAACTTCAGGAAAGCAAATTTCCAACGGATGAGAGATGATCTTGGTGCAATTAACTGGGACGATATCCTGAGACATAAAAATACACAAAGAAAATGGGAGACGTTTATTAGCATCCTGAATAGGAGCTGTGCACAATATATACCGTATGGGAATAAACATGCGAGAAATAGGAAGAAACCACTATGGCTAAATAGAGCTGTAAGGGGTGCAATAAGGGATAAAAATAAAGCATTTAGCGAATTAAAGCAAGTAGGTAGTGATGAGGCATTAACTAAATACAGAAGATTAAATAAATTCTGTAAAAAGCAAATCAAGACAGCAAAGATTGAGACAGAGAGACTCATTGCCAGAGAAAGTAAAAATAATCCCAAAATATTCTTTAACTACATAAATAGTAAGAAACTAAAAAATGATAGTGTTGGCCCCCTTAAAAATAGTCTGGGTGAAATGGTGAATGAGGATGAGGAAAAAGCCAATATGCTAAATGACTTTTTTTCAACAGTGTTTACACAAGAAAATCCCATGACGGATAACCTGATCAGGGATAAAAATTCTCTGTTAAATGTCACCTGCTTAACCCAGCAGGAAGTACGGCGGCGTCTAAAAATCACTAAAATTGACAAATCCCCGGGCCCGGATGGGATACACCCCCGAGTACTGCAGGAATTAAGCACAGTCATAGATAGACCATTATTTTTAATCTTTAAAGATTCCATAATAACAGGGTCTGTACCACAGGACTGGCATATAGCAAATGTGGTGCCAATATTCAAAAAGGGGACAAAAACTGAACTTGGAAATTATAGGCCAGTAAGTTTAACCTCAACTGTGGGTAAAATCCTGGAGGGTTTTCTAAGAGATACTATACTGGAGTATCTGGAGAAGAATAACCTCATGACCCAATATCAACATGGGTTTACAAGGGACCGTTCCTGTCAGACTAATCTGATAAGCTTTTATGAAGAGGTAAGTTCCGGACTGGACCAAGGGAATGCAGTGGATGTGGTGTACATGGACTTTTCAAAAGCTTTTGATACGGTGCCACACAAAAGGTTGATACATAAAATGAGAACAATGGGGATAGGGGAAAATATGTGTAGGTGGGTTAAGAGCTGGCTCAGGGATAGGAAACAAAGGGTGGTTATTAATGGAGCACACTCAGACTGGGTCACGGTTAGCAGTGGGGTACCACAGGGGTCAGTTTTGGGCCCGCTTCTTTTTAACATATTTATTAATGACCTTGTAGGGGGCATAGAGAGTAGAATTTCAATATTTGCAGATGACACTAAACTCTGCAGGGTAATCAATACAGAGGAGGACAATTTTATATTACAGGAGGATTTATGTAAACTAGAAGCTTGGGCTGATAAATGGCAAATGAGCTTTAATGGGGATAAATGTAAGATCATGCATTTGGGTAGAACGAACAAGATGTATAATTATGTGCTTAATTGTAAAACACTGGGCAAAACAGTCACTGAAAAAGACCTGGGTGTATAGGTGGACGACAAACTCACATTTAGCGGCCAGTGTCAGGCAGCTGCTGCAAAGGCAAATAAAAAAATGGGATGTATTAAAAGAGGCATAGATGCTCATGAGGAGAACATAATTTTACCTCTATATAAGTCACTAGTGCGACCACACTTAGAATACTGTGTACAGTTCTGGTCTCCGGTGTATAAGAAAGACATAGCTGAACTGGAGCGGGTGCAGAGAAGAGCGACCAAGGTTATTAGGGAACTAGGGGGTCTGCAATACCAAGACAGGTTATTACATTTGGGGTTATTTAGTTTGGAGAATCGAAGGCTTAGGGGTGATCTTATTACAATGTATAAATATATGCGGGGACAATACCAAGAGCTTTCTAATGATCTTTTTACTCTTAGACCTGTGACGGGGACAAGGGGGCATCCTCTACGTCTGGAGGAAAGAAGGTTTAAGCATACTCACAGACGCGGATTCTTTACTCACCCACAAAGCTCTCCACTGTTCTGCACCGCCTTATATCTCCTCTCTCATCTCTGTCTATCGCCCTACACGTGCCCTCCGTTCTACAAATGACCTAAGACTAACATCCCCCGTAATCCGAACCTCGCACCTCCGTCTCCAAGACTTCTCTCGTGCTGCTCCAGCTCTCTGGAATGCACTTCCCCAGACGATCAGACTGATACCTAGCCCTGACCTATTCAAGCGCGCTTTGAAAACCCATCTCTTCAAACAAGCCTACCACATCAACTACTCAGCAAGCTAACTTTGCCCTGTTCCCTCCTTCCAAATATTATTCTGAATCTGCACCCTACTATTCATCTGTCTCCACACCCTTCATGCACATGATAACTGCATTTGATACTTGTCTATTGCACTTAAACACACGGGCTGATGACCGGATCATGCAGCTTTATATGAAAATCCCTATTATAATTGCCAGACCTGAATTAACAAGCATTTCTCACCTACTGTGTCCCCCCATTTCCTTGTAGATTGTAAGCTTGCGAGCAGGGACCTCACTCCTAATGTCACTGTTTGAATTGTCTTAACTTATATTGAATTTATTGTCTGTACATGTCCCCGCTTAATTGTAAAGTGCTGCGGAATATGTTGGCGCTATATAAATTAAAATTATTATTATTATTATTATTACTGTAAGAGCAGTGAGACTATGGAACTCTCTGCCATATGATGTTGTAATGAGTGATTCCCTACTAAAATTTAAGAAGGGACTGGATGCCTTTCTTGGAAAGTATAATATTACAGGGTATATACACTAGTTTCCTTAATATTGCGTTGATCCAGGGAGCTAGTCTGATTGCCGTATGTGGAGTCAGGAAGGAATTTTTTTCCCCAATGTGAAGCTTATTTGTTGCCACATGGGGTTTTTTTGCCTTCCTCTGGATCAACATGTTAGGGCAAGTTAGGATAGGATATGGGTTGAACTAGATGGACTTAAAGTCTCCCTTCAACCTTAATAACTATGTTACTATGTTACTATGTAATAAATGCAAGGGGTCTTGAAAAATGGCAAAAAAAACCAGAAAAGTTGTTGGTTTTTTTTTAAACTTATTTTAGATTTTTTTTCTTACCACTTAATAAAAAATCCATGTAAAGTTGATATCGCCGTCATTGTGCTGATTTGGAGACTCATGTTGTCCAGTTCATTTTTATCACATAATGAATACTGTAAAATCCAAACCCCTCTCAAAAAGAAGTGCAATTGCATTTTTTTTCTACCATCTGATAACATTTGGTTTTTTTTCCCACTTTCCACTGTAAAATGAATAAATTCCAAATTACTATTCATCTTGCAAAAATCCAGCTTTCATATAACACCTGATTACATTATTGACTGGTGCGGACTCGGATGCATTGTAGATCACGGATATGTCATTTTCCAAGCACAGCCCCCAATCATTTTAACCACCTCCCCCTCCCCAATGAGCTCTTCCACTATGATATCAATGGCTCTGTCAGAGATTCCCCTCGGGACCCCTGTACCTGTGATCAGAAGGGAAGGGAGATCACAGGGAATAATATCATCCCACATCCCACCCACCCGATGACTGCCAGCCGTTAACTCTACTCTTAACTCTTAATACTTGGTTGGACTAGGTACAAGCGGGAGCGAGGATGTCCAATTCTAAGAAGATACTAAATCTTGTGTGATGTATGGAGCAAGCAAGTTTAATACTGGGCAAAAGGAGAGACGCATTATTAGATTAGGAGCCAGTGAGAGAAGAAGAGCTATGGCTGGGCGATACAAGAGGATAATAGGAGCTGCATGTAGCATAAATTTTTCACTTACATTGGAAATTTTACAAACAACTATAGTAGCTCAGGAACACATTTATAGTACTCCAATATCACAGCCACAGTACCCCTATCATATAGTCACAGTACCCCTGTAACAAAGCCACAGAACCCCTATAACACACTACCCCTATAATATAGTCACAGTACCCCTATAACACAGAACCCCTAATATAAACATAGTAACCCTATATCACAGCTACAGTACCTCTATAATAATCTGGTCACAGCACCCCTATAATATGGTCACAGTACTCCTATATTACAGCCTCAATACCCCTATCATATAATAACAGTAAATCTATAACACAGCCACAGTACACCTATAATATGGTCACAGTACCCCTATACCACACTCACAGTACACAGTACCCCTATAATATGGTCACAGTATCCCTATACCACAGCCACAGTACCCCTATAATATAGTCACAGTACACCTATACCACAGTCACACTACCTCTATAATATAGTCACAGTACCCCTATTATACAGCCACAGAACCCCTATACCACACTACTCCTATAATATACTCACGGTACCCCTATAACACAGAACCCCTATAATATAAACATAGTAAACATATACCACAGCCACAGTACCCCTATAATATGGTCACAGTACCCCATACCACAGCCACAGTACACAGTACCCCTATAATATGGTCACAGTACTCCTATATCACAAGCACAGTATCCCTATCATATAGTCACAGTACCCTTATAACAAAGCCACAGTACCACAGTACCCCTATAACATGATCACAGTACCCCTATACCACAGCACCCCAATATCCCTATAACATGGTCACAGTACCCCTATAATATGGTCACCGTATCCCAATACCACAGCCACAGTACCCCATCATATAGTCACAGTACTCCTATATAACAGTGACCGTACCCCTATATCACAGTCACAGTAGCCCTATAACAGTTACAGTACCCTAATAATATAGTCACAGTACCCCTATATCACAGCCACAGTACCCCTATAACATAGTCACAGTACCCCTATACCAGAGCACCCCTATAATATAGTCACAGTACCCTATATAACAGTCACAGTATCCCTATAACACAGTCACAGTACCCTAATAATATAGTTTCAGTAGCCTTGTAACATTGCCAACCACTATACCTTTATAACAGACAGCATCCCGACAACATTGTCAGATACTATATCCCAATTATACAGCCAGCCACATTGTCCCTTCAACATGGACAACTACAATGCCTTTGTAGCACAGTCAGCCTAACTACCCTCATAACACTGACCCGACCCCCCCGTAGTGTCCCCATAATAGTGGCAGGTCCTCCAAAACAGCCAGCCTCAGTACCCTCATAACATTGCCAACTGCAGGGTTCCCATAACACATACACCAAATGTAATGGAGATAGACCCAGTACCCCATATCACTGCCCACTGCGTAGTTCCATATTCCACCCACAGTATCCCGATAGCAGTGCCAGCCACATTATTCCCATACCACAGTCAGACAGAGTAACCCCATAGCAATAAGAACTACATTGCCCATTAATACACTAAACAAACCCACAAAATCTCTATAACACAACCAACTATAATACTAATCCAAGTACCCCTGCAAAAGAGCCAACCACAGTTCTTGAATAACACGGTCAGCCATAGTACCCCCATGGACTGAGCAAAACACTGTGCTAAATAAGAGTGCCAGCCACATTACCAGCCACAATAACACAGCTTGCTATAGTGTCCCCATAATGCATTCAGGCACAGGACCCCTAGACACAAAACTCCACTATAACACAATCATTCACTTTGCTTTGTACATATCTGCGGAACCAAAAGAACCGATATAGCAAAGCCATGTACCTGTATCCAGAAATAGTAGGCACGGTACTAATTAAGGAACGTGCCTCTAACTGTGGAGCCCATATGACTAAAGTTAGAAAAAATACAGCTCATTGCCTGACTCACCCCACTCAACACTCCACAGGTAATGTACTAATTGGGATGCCCAGCTGTCCAATCTTTTTAAAAGGGAGGGTCCTACAGCCACACCTACAGGGGTTAAAGCCAGGTGCCTGGGTCAGTAACTTCCTTTTGTCTCCGGCTGACCCCTGGAAGCTTTTGTCCCACCCTCCCTCCCTTATAGATGTCAATGGTGTGTAAATTGCCATACCAATTGGCGGAAATATGTATATGGGTGTGTGTGCATATATATACTAGCTGAAGTGCCCGGCGCTGCCCGGTCATAGTATCTAACTGTGGTTAGTTATAACAAATTATAATCATTATATCTATATATATATATATAGATATAAAGCTGAGTGTAGAGCCCCGCCCATTCTGCATAGCCACATTCGCTATAATATCCCACATCATCCCATCAGCCAGAGCTACTGGACTACTACCGATAATATCCCACATCATCCCGTCAGAGCCACCCGACTACTACCCATAATATCACACATCATCCCATCAGCCAGAGCCACCGGACAACTACCACTAATATCCCACATCATCCCGTCAGCCAGAGCTACCGGACTACTACCCATAATATCCCACATCATCCCATCAGCCAGAGCCACCGGACAACTACCACTAATATCCCACATCATCCCGTCAGCCAGAGCTACCGGACTACTACCCATAATATCCCACATCATCCCATCAGCCACAGCCACCGGACTACTACCCCTAATATCCCACATCATCCAGTCAGCCAGAGCTACCGGACTACTACCTATAATATCCCACATCATCCCGTCAGCCAGAGCCACTGGACTACTACTCCTAATATCCCACATTATCCCATCAGCCAGAGCCACCGGACAACAACCACTAATATCCCATATCATCCCGTCAGCTTGGAGTCAGAACCAGAGTGCTGAGTGGAACGGTCCTAACTTCCATACTGGGGAAGAGAGGCCTGGCGTCAGAACCAGAGCGCTGAGTGGATTTGCCCTGACTTCCATACCAATGATCCCTTTAATAAAAGCTGGGGTGAGAATCAGAGCACTGAGGGATTTACCCTAACTTCCATACCGGAGATCCTTTTAAGAGAGGCCTGGGGTCAGTACCAAAGCGCAGAGTGGATATGCCCTCACTTCCGGACCGAGGATCCCTTTAAGAGTGGACTTGGGTCAGAACCAGAGCGCTGAGTGGATTTACCCTAACTTCCATACCGGGGATCCCTTTAAGAGAGCCTGGGATCAGAACCAGAGCACTGAGTGTATTTGCCCTGACTTGCATACCAATGATTCCTTTAATAGAACCCTGGAGTCAGAATCAGAGCGCCGAGGGATTTGCCCTAACTTCCATACAGGAGATCCCTTTAAGAGAGCCTGGGGTCAGTACCAGAGCATTTGAAGGCAATTGCCCTGAATTCCATACCGGGGATCCCTTCAAAAGACGTCTGGGGTCAGAATTAGAGTGCTGGATGGATTTGCCCTGACTTCCATACCGGAGATCCCTTTAAGAAGGGCCTGGGGTCAGTACCAAAGCGCAGAGTGGATTTGCCCTAAATTCTATACCAATGATTCCTTTAAGAGACCCTGGGGTCAGAACCACAGAGCTGAGTGGAACTGTCCTAACTTCCATACCGGGGATCCCTTTAAGAGAGGCCTGGGGTCAAAACCAAAGTGCTGGATGGATTTGCTCTGACTTCCATACCAATGATCCCTTTAAGAGGGAAGATGTGCCTACGGGATGGAGGATGTGTGGTGGGTATATGGGCAAGGGAGGGGGGATTCATTTCTGTCATGTGCTCTCTGCTCCTTTCAGGGGTGCAGACAATGGCTGGGAGCTTATGTTCCCGGGGATGCTAGATTTCTCCCACCATGTCAGTGTCTGCTGAGGTGTTGTCAAGTGGGAAAACTGTTGGTCATAGCAACCAATCACAGCTCAGCTTCTTTTAACCAGCTCTGGTGAAATTATATGCTTAGTGATTGTTTGCAAGGAAAACTGTTGCTCATAGCAACCAATCACAGCTCAGCTTCTTTTGAACAGCTCTGGTGAAATGAAAGATGCTTCGTGATTGGTTGGTGATACACACACACATTCATTTTTGTATGTAGAGATGTGTAAGGTTCGTAACTGCTGATTGGCCAGCTCACCTGTCGATTGCGGACAGGACCTCGGCAATGAGCCTGTTATGAAATGTAATTGCCTTTCTCTGCTTATGTAGTTAATAAACTGTGACCGACCTGTTTCAACCCATCTAGGTCTGGCTGTGTTTTATTGCGGGACAGGTGGGAGGGGGGAAGGCACTGTTTAAGACACACAGGTCTCCGCAGTCAGTGCTGGCCACAGTGCTGCCATGACGCAAATAGTCCCTATGCAAGACCCATCAGCTCCAAACATTACAAGACACTGGACCCAATTTTTCATTTGTTGGTTTTAGTTTTTTTTTTTTTCTTGTGGTATTTTCTGACTTTTATTCTTCAAAATGGCCAATGTGGTTCATGAATTTTGCGTAAAATGAAAAATGTCCTTTATGTTCAACTTTAACATTTTTTGTGACTTTTTAAAGCAAAAAAAAGTTAGATCTGCTTTAAATGTGACAATATTTGCACTGTAAGTTTTTGGTGTTCATAAAATCACTCCAGGTGGAGCACTTTTGCTGAAAAATAAATCATCTGCTAACATTAGAAAAAAAAACAACACAATGGCGAACAATATACAAAAAAGAGCGGACACGTTAAAAACAGAGAAAAAGTGCAAATTAAAAATGTTAAATTGGCTTTTGGCACAATTCAAAAACAGGTTAAAAATCACTAAAACTAAACAGAAAGAAGGCTTAAATGCAATAATTAATCGAACCCTCAGCGTTCAGATCCACCACCTCGGCATCAAAGTTTCTCACGTATTAATATGAAAAGCTGTGCATAATAATCTGGGAATATGGTGTGCACTCGGAGAGCAGGTTTCTGTTTGTGAATGGTGACAATCAGTGCAAATTCTGATAAGATGGACTTCAACCAAATACAGACTTCACTACTAAAATTCTCCTCTATTAATCTCTCTAGATGCAGCCAAATCAGCTTTGGCATCGTGACAAGGGAGAAAGAATTGCTAGTTTGGTACTAAAATTAGAAAATGTCTTTTAAACCGTCTCCTCTCCTCAACCAATCATTGCCATAATTTATATCCTAGGAAAGTTTAGCAGGAGAAATAGTTACTTTTAGCACCAAGGAAAATACATATGTTGACCTAGCCTTGGGATGGCAGCAGTGTTAATCATTCCCTAAAATTAGAGAGGATTTAATCTTTGTAGGACACAATAGATTCTAGTTGTAAATTGTGAAATATTCATTCTTGCTTTGAGACTTGCGAAGATGCAAAGTACCACGGATTCCACCAATGCCTGATGGATTAACGTCCATTGGCTTCGGTCATGACATTTATGTTTTCGATAAGAACAGTGCAATTTTTTCCCATACAAAACCCCTGGCCTAAATCTATTTTTGTTGGGATGCAATTGTTAATTTACCAAAATGAAAATTTTCAAAAATGAAAATTTCCAAATTTCTACAGGTCCTATCTATTTAAATGATCAGGAGAATAACAAAGCCAACTTACAGAATACATAGTATACAATAAATATATAATGGTAATACACCTAGTGGTGTAGCAGTACCAGTATATATACATAACAAACAAATTTACTATCCTCTTACATTCTCCCTTCCCTTTAGCTTGGACATTCTTGAATAAAACCGTCTGTAAACTTTAATATATACATTATTTACTCCACGTAGGGAGGCAACATGAGGTAGACTATATATATACATTTAAGTATAACTTGGCTCAATGTGAGCCAGGTCCATAAACAGTGCAGCACAGTCCGTGTTGCACAAAGAGGAATCCTGGTTCACAGTCCCTCCAGGTGTCACAATATAAATATATAAAGGTTGACCCAGGCTTTGGGTCTACAGTACTTGGAGATGTGCTTCCCCTTCACTTGAAGGGAGCACATTCCCTTCAACAGGACCCAAGAATATTTTAAAGACATAGACAGTCATCAGTTCCTTAAAGAAATGGAAGTCCTTGCTTTCCAGCAGAAGACACACAACGGGTGCAACAAAACAAAAAAAAATATACGTAGTTCACTTCAGGCCGTCCGGCCGCATTTCACCCTATGCTTGGGGTGTTAGTTTTTTTTCCTTAAGGGCTTTCTTGCCCGCATGGACGCAGAACAGTCCCACAATTTTTCAAGATGGCGCAATGTGTGCAACATTTTTTTCCACAGTTCAGTTCAAACAGATCAGCAGCGGGTTTCCCGTGCCGCTGTAAACGTGGCCCATGCCCGGTTTTGGGCCGTACATGACTCTGCAGCCGCATAGGTCGATGGCTTCCACAATGCCATAGCAGTGACCCGAGTATTCGTTGGTGAATAAGCCCGCTCTGGGCCCAGGCCGAGTCCTAAGTCATCTTCACTGCAGAGGGTGACTGCCACTGCGAAATACCCCCGGGGGCAGTCCTC
This sequence comes from Dendrobates tinctorius, assembly GCF_039654945.1. NCBI lineage: Eukaryota > Metazoa > Chordata > Amphibia > Anura > Dendrobatidae > Dendrobates > Dendrobates tinctorius. The sequence goes on along the minus strand of NW_027361825.1, from coordinate 24,341,917 downwards.
TTTGAAAAATGACACATAATCCCCTACACGTAGGGGTTTGCCAAACTTTATTGACACGTAGATCTTAAGGCCAGTTTTATCCTCCTTGATGAAACCGTATCCTCTGTCAATGTCAGTATACACCTGCCGACCATAAGTGCGTGAACCTGCCAAAGCGCCCCCTGGATTGGTGCAATTCGGCCCAAATCTCCCTCTCCCGTTGTTTCTTCCGCTTAACTAAATCCTCAATCCAGGCAGCCTGCTTGGGAGTAGGAAAAGGGCCCTCCGAAGAATGATGGAAATGAGAGGCACTTACAGACGTAACGGAGTGAGAGACAGGTCGTCCCTCCGAGGGCTGGGGTTGAGATTTAGTTCCTCTAGGGTGGATGCCAGTTCCGGTCTCCATTGAACTAACAACAAAGGTTCCAGTCTACAGGGTTCCTCTGCCTGACGTCGTGCCGATGGTTCCACACGACGTTCCGCCTCCAAGGGACGTGGAGAAGCTTTCTTCACAGAGGATGTTTTGGCCGTCTGCAGATCCTGCCAACTCCGAAGGTGGCCGGACTGGGACCTCTGCCATTTCTTCCCAGGTTTTACCGGGTCGAGTCCTTGCGTCTTCCTGCCACCACCGCCACCTCCACTCCATGCCCACACCTCAGCAGCTCCGGGTGCATGAGTGTTCCATCGCTGTCAGTCCGAGATTAGAGAGTGGCACTGCGCAGCTGCACTCGGGGTCCTCTTCTGGGCCACCTGTTTCCAGGTGGGGTCGCTTCCGACAACTACACCCATTTACTATTTTTCTGTAGGAGGAGGCGGGGTTTTCTTCTCTTCATCTGCACCCACCAGGGGCGGACTGGGGCATATTGACAAGTGCTTTTTGGTGCCAAGACTGTGCTGTAACGCTCACAAAGGGTAAGGTCCATGTTGTTGTCTTCTTCCCTCTCGCCATTGTCCTCCAATTCCACGGTCGCCATCTTAGTTGTAATAATGGTGTCAGACTTTCTCACAATGTAAGCCAAGTCCAACTTAGTAGTCAAGTCCAGTGTTGTCACAGAATCTTTAGCAGTCAAATCTGGTGTTTCATCAATATTCACAAAATCTTCTTCTTGCAATTCTCTTTATACAGCAACCACTTGCTCCTTTTTCCTGCCATTCTTCAGGGGCACAGCAGTTAAAAACACATCGTCATTAACACTTCTCTTCGTCGATTCTCCACATTGCGAGGCATCCTGCCTACTATGCCAAATGTAAGGTTCGGCCAGGACCGTAGTCGTGGCCGAGGACACCTGAGCTTTAGTGTCCTGGCCTCCCCTCACAGAAACATCTTCATCAGTTATCAGCATACCTGTGCCTTCAGGACCAGCTTCATCGAATTCCCTTTTCTGCTGTAGGAGATCCTCTCCAGGTTGATCAGAAGAAACTGAGACACAGTCCAATTCAACTTCAACATTAACATCTTTACTGGTTTCTTTGCACAGCGCATCCAAAGACTTCACATTCATTATAAAAGGCTTCAACAAACAATGTTTCTTTTCTTTCCCTGCACTACTTTCATAGTCACAAAGCGCGGGCCCAGATTGGACCATCCCTGATGGTTCTTCATCGTCTTGTCTGTGCAGCTTTACTACGGGTATGCCTCCCTCGGTCTGTTTCGCCCCAGACACAAGATCATTAATCTCCGGAGTATAAAACTGCTGAAAGAGTCTTCTCCCCTTCTGTGCTGCCTTTTGACTTTGCACTACATCTTCACTGTATGCTCTCACTGCTTCCGTGGGGTCCCTGGATCTTTTCACCCCGGCTCCCAGGGTTTCTGCCCAAACAATGAGGTGCCACATACTGAATCTTCTCAAACTGTTCTATCTGCTGTCTTTCCTTTACTGTAGCTGTGGATGGCTGAGGTACACTTCACTTTTAGTTACATGACCGCTGCGGCATCTTGGGCTTATAGCCCGTGTGGACGGTTCAGGCATCCCTAGCCCTCTGATCCTATCTGTTCCTGTGTCTAGCCTTACCACACAGAAGCCCCTCCTTCTATTAACCACATACTGTACTACACTCTGACTGTAGACTACGTGCACCAACATGCCCCCCATCTAGTGGCCAGTATATGCACTACACTTACCCTATCTTACAATGTTAAACATGGAATAACATATCACATATAAAACACAAACATGGTAATACACTTGACTGTGTAGCAGTACCAGTAAGTCAATAAATGGTAATACACCTAGTGGTGTAGAAGTACCAGTATATATACATAACAAACATATTAACTATCCCCTTACAACAGCGCTGGCCCGTGGAGCATAATGGCACTCAAAGTAGCCGGACGCAATTATTCGGCCAGAACCTCCTCTACAAAACTTATGGTTGCCAGAACTCTACTTACTTTCCATATTTCATTCCGGTCATGTTCCCTACAAATATTATTTTGTGTATTGTACAGCGTGTATCCTCTTGTGTCAAACAACCTGATAGATCTGGAGACATTCATAAAAGATTCATAAACTGAAGCGTGGGCGGAATTCTCAAGGCACACATTTGCTAATTAATATAAATTTGCCAATTAATATGTAAACCTTGAATAACCACAGAGAAAAAAAAAACAGAACATCAGTTCTGTTGTACAGTTGGAAAACCATATATTTTATAAATATTTAGCAATTTTTGCCCAGAATTGGAAAAGAACGAGCTAAGTAGAAAAGAGATGTAGTTTAGATCATCTTTAATAGATGATTATTCCCAAGATAGTAAGATTTTCGGGATGACTTACTGATCTCTATGGGTCTGACCACTGGGATCCTCCGTGATCCCAAAGATGGGGCTCTAGAATCAGGCTCTTCAGAGTTGAGTTGCACTTGCTCCACCTCTGCTGTCCTCGGCTCTCTCCATCCGTCCCATAGACAACGAATGGTGTTGAGGTCGACCACGCACAGCCAATACTCCTTTCCAAAGTGGCCCTGTTCTCAGGATTGGTGGAGGTCTCAACAGTTCTCCATTGCAATCCTGATAACATGAAAATAATAACGTAGGGAGCAAATGTACTGACCCATAGTTCTGGCTTCCAGTAAACTCTTATGAAAGAGAGTGTCTACTGGCAGATAAAGGGACACTCAATATTTAGCCCCCAAATTAACATTATTCTCTAGCTATACTTGGCATTTTGAATTTTTCTTTCTCGTGTATATTTTTCTTAAAATTATTATATTCTTTATTTACTTAGTAGAAGATTTGCCAACCTTACTTGAGCATATAAAGGAAAAGGGGGCCCATGGTAAAAAAGAAAAGAAAAGAAATAAAATGGGGCCTAAGTCTTGGGGTTAAAACCCCTCCAAAAACTCCTTCCCATGGTTTACAGGCTCACCCCCTACACCCTTGTACGCTAATACTTTAGGTGCCTTGGGAAGGGGCACCAGATCTAACCACCTATTAACGCAGGGGCCCCATATTAGCCACATGCTCAAATGTTTAGGTATTTATACATCTAATGATATTATATTCCAACCCTATTCTTCATAGATGAATCACGTTGCAGCCATCGGGACGGACTGTACGGGCCGCACAACACCGGCCAGCTTAGCTATTAACTACAAATCCCATCCACACTCTATCTGACCGTGCCAGATGAACTAAAATCATATTCTTATCAATAATTAACATGCAATTGTTGCTAATTAAAACACAAAGTGGGCTTCCATTCATTGATGTGTAACTGGTAATCTTTCTATATTCCCATGGTTTTTCTACATAATGAATTACGGACTTAATTAACTAAACCTGTCACCTTCTGCTATGAGTCCATCAGTCTGAGCATGTTATCTAGGTACTGGGTGCAGTAAGGGTGGGCGGCTATCATTGTACCAACCACTTTGTGATGGCCAAGACTCTTCTGTGTTTTAGTGAATTGGTTTATTCTGTGTAGTATAACTGATCATCGATCTAACAGTCCTCTGTTATTCCTCCTGGAAAGGTATGAATACATTTCATGTTAACAGTTAGGGGGTGTCACTCCACAGTATGTCTGTCCAATCAGTGCTGGCAGTATCAAACTGTGAAGGGACAATAGGAATAGTAACACCCTGTTGTCGCGTCCGTCTGCGGTCTGGGCTGCAGACAGACAGCGCCCCGAGTAGCACCGACACCCTTTACCCCTATACAGGGATCTGGATTTACTGCAGAGCCCAGGAAGCGCTGTCTGAACAGGAGCAGAGTGCCAGAGCAGAATGGTCGCAATAGAACAGCAGGAAGGGAGCCAAAAATGGAGACGGAAACCAGGCGAACAGCGGAGGTACAGAAACGGCAGGCAGAGGCAGAGTCGAGAGTCCAGGCAGAGGTCAAAAACCGGGAGAGTAGCGGAGGTACAAAATCGTCAGGTAGTAGAGGGGTCAGGAATCCAGGCCAAGGTCAGCGTCAGTAATCAGGAGAAATGCAAGGTACAAAAACGGCAGGCAACAGAGTAGTCAGAAGTTCAGGCTGAGGTCGGAGTTAACGATAGGCAATCACAAGTAACACGTAGGGGAACCAAGAATATATCCGGCGGCTTGCAAGCCCAGTCCCAAGGTATTTGAGGGATCAGGTCGTCCCTCACAGGCTCCCGGGCTGGTGATGTCATCAGGACCGCCCCCAGGACCAGACCTGATGATGATGCACCAGCCCCTTCATGACTGACAGAGGAGCGGAGTCTGCGTCCAGTAGACGCCTGCGCAGAAGCCCTTTCATTGTTGCCGCCCTCACTCGGGCGCGAGCCAAGGCGCCTCCTAGTGGTTGAGGGCGGAACAGCAGGCCCCGAGATCGACGACGACATGTCAGTCCGGCGTCTCCTGGTGGCCGAGGCCTGGACAGCAGGCCCCGAGCCCGAGGGCGGCGTGACAGTCCGTCACCTCCTAGTGGCTGAGGGCGGAACAGCGGGCCCCGAGTCTGACGGCGACGTGACACCTGTTGTCAATGTATCCAAATCCTAACAAGAGGAATATCAGAGAAACAGCACAATGCAAAGTTGAGGGAAGTATCTGTGGTGCCCCCAGGAGTATGGTCGCCACAGTGGCTTTGCCTTCCTCCAGGGGAGGGTAATGCCAGGCTTGGAGGCAATGATGGGTCTCTCTCGCAGTCAATCTATGCATGCAACACAGTTCCACTCCAGGCCAGCAGGGGGAACTCTGAACCGGGATTAAGGGGAGGAGTGCTCTCTGAGGGCCAAGAGGAAGGGGTGGTTAGTTAGTCAGTCTGCAGAGGGTGAAGTGTGCAGACGTGTAGAAGGAGCGCTGAGATAAAGCGGAGAGGACGAGCTCATCTCTGGAGAGAGAGCATGAACTGGAGCCTGGTCTCCACGGTTGTACGGATACCAACAGTCCTGCAACAGACACCAGAGGAGTAGGAGGCTGTAAATGCCCTACTCCCATCTAAGACTTGAGGGCACAACAGTAGCTTGCATAGTGAGCCGGGACTCAGGAGAGAGGATTCCCTGAGATAGGCTACAGCTGTCTGCCGTGCAAGTGAGGTTCTTGAGAACATCTGACAGGAGGAGCTTCAGTGTAACTCGGTACTGGAGATCCCGCAAATAAGCGCTAGTAAGGAGACTGCACAACCCATCTGCTGAGAGAGAATCTCTGAATTGCTTCCAGGCTAGCCTGCTCCAATACCATCTGTAATCAGGACCCTGGACTGCAGTTATCAAGCAAAAGTACAGAAATTGCACCCCGCTGTGTCTTGTCTGCTTCCTACCTTTCCGACACCGCTACATCCCCATGCCAACAACATCTACACTGCCCTGGGACAACAGCCCTGACTGTGGAGGGCTATACCATCCTTGCTGCACCACACCATCTGTCCCAGAGGATCTGTCTGCAGCGTCGGCTTAACACCTCCCTTGCCGAATATCACAGGTGGCGTCACAAACTATTCATTCAAACCATTACATTCCCCCATTACTTGGGTGCCCAGGGCCACGGACCGGGTCCCCGCAGCTGTGACACATCCCGCTGATACCGGCCCGGTACCGAGTAACCCACAGCCCTGGGAGTGCGACCCAATTTGGCGTCACGAACAGGATCACGGAACCCGGTACCCCCGGGTCCTGTGTGCCATAGACTGTGTTTGTGTAAAAGACTGTGTGTGAAATTGGCGCCAATTGCCGCCATTGCCACGATGCTTGGCGCGCGGGAAGAAGAAGGGGCAGGCCTTCGTGGGCGGAGCCTGCCACAGAGCGCGAGGAAGTGAAGTGCCGTGCGGGAAGAGAGGACAGCGCGCGAGACGAGGAGGAGCTCAGGCCTACAGCCAGGAGCGTCGGGCCTGCAAAGCAGCCGCCGGTGAGCTCACACAACCCCCGATCCTGGCTAACGCTAACTAGGGGGGGAAGAGAATGTCCGCGCCACACGACAATGCAGCGGCGGACACCACCGCCAACCCTGCAGCGCCGCAAGGAGGAGCGCCCGCCGCAGCGGTCCCCATAATGTCGCTGTCTAAGCCCTACATACTGGGAGCGGCCTGGCTACCGCAGTACTCGGGTGAGTCACATACCCTGAGTGAATTTAAAGAGAGACTGTGCAGTTTGTTTAAAGTATATCCTCTGACTGAGAGCCAGGAAGTGAATATCCTGATTGGACAGCTAACGGGTTCAGCGCAGAGAGAAGTGAAAGCCTGGCAGGACACTGATAAAGAGACTGTTGCAAAGATCCTCGCCAAGCTGAGAAGCACCTTTGACACCCGCACTGCAGCTGAAATCAAGATGAGGTTCTTTGGCTGTAAACAGAAGGCGCAGGACAGTATAAGGGACTATGCAGGAGGCACTGCGAGCAGTTAAGCAAGTTGATCCTGACAGTGTGAAGGAGGAGTATAAACTGTTAAAGGAACACTTCATTGAAGGACTTCTATCCAGTACGCACAGGGGACAGTTGCGTATCATAACCCTGCAAAACCCTGATCTGGACTTTGCTGATTTTAAGGACAGGGCTGTTTGGGTACTGCAGGAATCAACTGACAGCCGTCCAGCGCCCCCTAGGCGCCCAGCGATCACTTACCACCAGGAAGCAATATCTTTCCCTTCCATCAATGTAGAGGCTGATGCACATACTCTGGATAAAGATCCAACAGAGGAGCTGCGTCTTCAGGTCCAGGAGTTGAACAAAGGGATGGCTGCACTTACCAAAACCGTGCAGTCCCTGCAGGTGTCCTCCAAGGAAAAGATCCAGCTTGCTTCCAGTCCAGAGGATGTCCCGTGGCTCTGGAGGAGGAGAACCCCGCCACTTCAAGGGAGGAACAACGATCGCTATGACCAGGACGGACGTCCCATCTGTCATCGCTGCTACAAGGCCGATCATCTGGCAAAATTTTGTCCTTTAAACAAGCAACCCCTGGGGCAGAGGGCCAACGCCCAGGAGTATGACCACAAGGCCCAAGGAACTGGCGAGCCAAGTATGTGGGAGGGAGACCGATCCTTCCTATGGTGATTGACGGCATCCCCATGAACGCTTTGCTGGACACTGGCTCCCAGGTGACCACTATGCCGTACATCCTTTACAAGAGGTATTGGGCTGATTCAGAACTTACCCGTGGCCCAACTGATGAACTCACAGTAGTTGCCAGCAATGGTCAGTCAGTCTTTGCCGCAGATAGGATGTAAAGAGATTACTGATAAAGTAGGTCGGGTAGAGCTAAAATCTCAGTGTCTGATAGTTGTTGATATTGATCGACGTGAATGTAATCCCATGATGACTCTTGGTACAAATGTAATTGAAAACTGTCTGTCCGAGGTTATTGTATTGTTGCAAAAGGTGGCTGAGACTGCTGGTTCCAGTGAACAACGAGTCCTGCAGAAGGAGATCAGAGCCCTGATGCAAAGACAACAGGTAGAACTCTCTGGCGGAGAAATTGGCAGTGTCAGAGTGAGTGATCCCTTCCCCATTGCAATACCCCCCAGATGTGAAATGTTGGTTTGGTGTCGGGCAGCTATAGGTCTTAGAGGGAGAGATTACCAGGCATTGGTAGAACCAGTATACACTGATAGCAGGCCCACTGTCCTGACAGCCAGAGGGGTGGTTGATGTATGAAAGGGGAGAGTACCTGTACGCCTTTTGAATTGTGGGGAGGAGGAGGCCAAAATACCTCGGTACGCCACGGTTGCTAAGCTGCTCACTGTTAGTAACAACTCTTTGCAGGCAGCAGAGCCCTTGGTCTCATCCGATCAGGTGGAGGACAATGGCTCTGTGAAGCAGATGGAGGAGTGGTGCCAGCAACTGCAGGTGGGAACTGATTCTACACCTTCATACCAGAGAAATGGGGTTTACAGAGTGACACAAGAGTATGAGCAGGTATTCAGCAAACACCCACAAGATTTTGGGCAGGCAAAAGGGGTTCAACATCATATCCCCACTGGAGACCATCCACTCATAAAGGAGAGGTACCCACCTATACCCCCAACACAATACCAATGTGCTAAGAGTATGTTGAGGGAGATGAAGGAAGCAGGCGTTATCAGAGACAGTTGTAGCCCATGGGCAGCTCCCATAGTTTTTGTAAAGAAAAAGGATGGTACCATGAGAATGTGTGTTGATTACAGGAAAATTAACAGCATTACACATAAAGACGCCTACCCACTACCTAGAATTGAGGAATCATTAGCTGCACTTAAAACTGCTAATTACTTTTCCACCTTGGATCTCACTAGTGGGTATTGGCAGGTTCCTGTGGCAGAGGCAGGCAAGGAGAAAACAGCATTTACCACTCCAATGGGTCTCCGTGAGTTCAATTATATGCCATTCGGGCTCTGCACAGCCCCAGGAACATTTCAACGGCTGATGGAGTGCTGCCTGGGACACATGAACTTTGAGATGGTCTTGTTGTACCTGGATGATGTCATTGTTTTCTCCAAAACCTATGAAAATCATCTGGAACACCTGGCCGAAGTGTTTGAAGCTTTGTCCAATTTTGGCCTGAAGGCGAAGCCCTCCAAGTGCCACCTCCTGAAGCCCAAGGTGCAGTACCTCAGTCATGTGGTCAGTGCAGAAGGTGTGGCACCAGATCCTGATAAGGTCACAGTCATCCGGGACTGGCTGAAGCCCAGCAACCTTCATGAAGTACGCCAATTCCTCGGACTGGTGGGCTACTACCGAAGATTCATCAAGGGCTTTACTGAAATAGCCACTCCTATGCAAAATCTCCTGGTAGGGCAGTCCAAGAAGACCAAACAGAAAAATTCCACCTTTGAATGGACTAAAGAGTTGGAAAGGTCCTTCACCAGATTGAAGATGGCTCTCACAGGAGATGAAGTTCTGGCCTACCCAGATTATGACAAACCCTTTGTGCTGTACACTGATGCCAGCAACGTGGGACTAGGAGCAGTACTGTCGCAGGTACAGAATGGGAAAGAAAGAGTGATCTCCTATGCCAGCAGGAAGCTGCGCCCCACTGAAAGGAACCCTGACAACTACAGTTCTTTCAAGCTGGAGTTGCTTGCCATAGTCTGGGCTGTCAGTGAAAGGTTAAAACATTACCTAGCCTCCGCCAAGTTCACTATCTTCACGGACAACAACCCGTTGATGCATTTGGACACTGCAAAACTAGGTGCACTGGAACAGCGATGGATGGCTCAGCTATCTAACTATGAGTTTACCATCAAGTACCGGGCAGGGCACAAGAATGCCAATGCTTATGTGCTGTCCAGAATGCCTAACCTACCAGATGCAGGAGAAGACCCTGAGGCTCTTGAAGAAAAAGAGTTACCTCCCTTCCACCGGCCACTTGCGGCCCAGCGTGCTCAAGGAGTGAGAAACAGACGGTCTGGCTTGAAGGAGGTCACCCTGAATCCATTGCCCCATCGTGACCGGGCAGAAACACAAGATAGTGACCCTGCGGTCCGCCTGGTGAAGGAGCTACTGTCACGAGCTGACTCACGCCCAGAGTCGGATTCTCCTGAAGAAACCCAGCAGTTGTGGAAGGAGAGAGGCCAGCTGTTCATCTATGAAGGAAAACTGTGTCGGAGGAGTATCAATGCCCGAACTCATGAGCTGGTCTGGCAAGTGATAGTCCCAAAGAGAGAGGCATCAATGGTCCTGGAAGCATACCACAATGGAGCTGGACACTTCGGATGGAAGAAATTGGAAGCATTGATCCAGGAGAGGTTTTACTGGACTGGTATGAGGAAAGCCATTGAGAGGTGGTGCCGGGAGAGTGGACAATGTAACCTGCGCAGAAAGGATCGAAACAGCCAGAGAGCTCGTCTACAGCCAATCATCACCAAACAGCCCCTTAAGTTGGTAGCCCTGGACCATGTGAAGCTGGTTCCAAGCCGGTCAGGCTACATCTATGCTCTTACCATTGTGGACCACTACTCAAGATTCCTGGTAGTTGTGCCTGTCAAAGATCAGACAGCCAGGACCGCAGCCAGAGCATTCCAACAGCACTTCTGTAGACCACATGGATATCCTGAAAGAGTGCTTACAGATCAAGGTCCAGCTTTTGAGGCAGAAGTGTTCCAGGAATTCTGTAACTTGTATGGTTGTAAGAAGATCCGGACAACACCGTACCACCCACAGACCAATGGCATGTGTGAGAAGATGAACCAGGTAGTGATTGATCTACTGAAGACTTTGCCCTTGGAGGAGAGGAATCTGTGGCCAGAGAAGTTGCCAGATCTGGTGGACCTCTACAACCATATTCCAGTAAATTCCACCAAATGTACCCCAGCCTACTTAATGAGAGCAAGACCTGGTAAACTACCTATTGATTTGGACATGAGAGTCCTTACGCCCGAAGTAACATCACCAGATGCTGACTGGGATACAGAAAGACAACAACAGTACAGAAGAGTTCAAGAATGCGTGGAAAAGATTCTAGCCCAGGCAAGGCAAAAGCAGGAAAAGCTTTACAATCAAAATGCACCTGCTGTTCCTTTGTCGCCGGGAGAACAAGTCTTAAAAAGGAAGAGAAGATTGCACAAATTGGACGATCAATGGGAAGCTGAACCTTATACCATTCTGCCCTCAAACTTTCATAATACCAAGGTATGCCTTATTAGCAAAGATGGAGGAGAAACCTCAGCAGCAATATCAAGAGATCACCTGAAACTATGTCCTGACCTGCTGAAGGAAAGAGTGGAAGAACCGGATAACATCCAACCCATAGAGGAAGAAGAGAAGGTCAGCACAATACTTGGGGAATTTCCTGCGAATTGGACTAAAGTAAATGATGCTATAGTGGTGCCGGTGTTGACATTTCCCCAATTGGTAGCACAGGAAGACGTGACTCCAGGAAATCCTGAGGATCAGGAAAATCAGGCAGCAGATGCCACACCAGCAGTGGAGCCAGAGAACCCTAGCCCTGCCAGTGGTGAACCTGTTATGCCCCTGGTGAGTCTAAGAGTTCGCAGACAATCTAGGATCCCTGTGCCATGCAGAGGCCCCAGTAGTGTATCCAGTACATTTCCCACTACACCAGTATTACGCAGGTCTACCCACATTACACAAAGGGATACCACCCATCAGATATCGTATATAGATAAATGTAAATGTTGAAATTGTATGTGTATATATGTAACAGTTTTTCAAGTTTTGTGCCTACAGGTAACCTGTAAGAGTTTCCTCTGAATTTTCCAGTTTGTTTTGTGGACATTGTACCACAGGACTTGTGTGGTCAAAAACTTTCCTGTACATAGTTCACCATTTGCCCAGGAATGGACCATGGACATTAATGCTTGGACTTATCATCATAGGACCATTTTTGAAGCTCTTGGTTTTTGTAACTTTTTCATTTTTTAACTCTTGTACAATTATTATTGTCTAACTGTTTATATGTTTCATGTTTTTGTTCAGCCCAGGAGTGCTAACTTGCACTAGGGGGAGTGTGGCGCCCCCAGGAGTATGGTCGCCACAGTGGCTTTGCCTTCCTCCAGGGGAGGGTAATGCCAGGCTTGGAGGTTGTACAGATACTAACGGTCCTGCAACAGACACCAGAGGAGTAGGAGGCTGTAAATGCGCTACTCCCATCTAAGTCTTGAGGGCACAACAGCAGCTTGGATAGTGAGCCGGGACTCAGGAGAGAGGAGTCCCCGAGATAGGCTACAGCTGTCTGCCGTGCAAGTGAGGTTCTTGAGAACATCTGACAGGAGGAACTTCAGTGTAACTCGGTACTGGAGATCCCGCAAATAAGTGCTAGTAAGGAGACTGCACAACCCATCTGCTGAGAGAGAATCTCTGAATTGCTTCCAGGCTAGCCTGCTCCAATACCATATGTAATCAGGACCCTGGACTGCAGTTATCAAGTAAAGGTACAGAAATTGCACCCCGCTGTGTCTTGTCTGCTTCCTACCTTTCCGACACCGCTACATCCCCATGCCAACCACATCTACACTGCCCTGGGACAACAGCCCTGCCTGAGGAGGGCTATACCTTCTTTGCTGCACCACATCATCTGTCCCAGAGGATCTGTCTGCAGCGTCGGCTTAACACCTCCCTTGCCGAATACCACAGGTGGCGTCACGAACTATTCATTCAAACCATTACATTCCCCCATTACTTGGGTGCCCAGGTCCCCGCTGCTGTGACACATCCTGCTGATACCGGCCCGGTACCGAGTACCCCACAGCCCTGGGGGGGCAACCCATATCAGTAAAACTTGCATTTTTATACTTTGAAATCCCTAATGTTTGTATGTATGAGTCCAGTGGGCGGTCCTACAAGTGATTGACAGTGAGTATCTGAATGCACAGTGATACATAGAAGCCTGCAAATCATGAGTAGGACCATCTACTGGACTCATACATACAAACACCAGGGATTTCAGAGTCCAGTGGGCGGTTCTACTAGTGATTGACAGTGAGTGTCTGCATGCACAGTGATACAGGGAAGCCTGTCAATGACTAGTAAGACCGCCCACTGAACTCTGAATTTCCTAGTGTTTGTAAGTATGAGTCCAATGGGCAGTCCTACTGGTGATTGACAGTGAGTGTGCATGCACACTGACGCAGGGAAGCCTGTCAATGACTAGTAAGACCGCCCACTGGACTCTGAAATTCCTGGTGTTTGTATGTATGAGTCCAGTAGGCAGTCCTACTTGTGATTGACAGTGAGTGTCTGCATGCACAGTGATACAATTACACGTAGGACTGCCCACTGGACTCATACATACAAACACCAGGGGTTCCAGAGTCCAGTGGATGGTGCTACTAGCGACTGACAGGCCTCCCTGTATTACTGTGCATGCAGACACTCACTGTCAATCACAAGTAGGACCGCCTAGTGACTGCCTACCAGACTCATACGTACAAACACCAGGAATTTTGGAGTCCAGTGGGCGGTCCTATTAGTGATTGACAGGCTTTTCTACATCACTGTGCATGCAGACACTCGCTGTCAATCACTAGTAGGACCACCCACAGGACTCATATTTTATTGAAATCCAAGAGTTGTATGCAGATACGTTATACTAGATCTTTTCCAACAAAGCTATGTATCATTCTTTTCAGCTTCTCCTTCTCTATACCGTGCTGTACACAGATGAGACGACATGAAGCATGACAGGTTCCCTTGAATGTGAGTACTTAGTAAAAAAAAAGACGTGTCAGGAGAGATGACTAGGACTAGGGAACAAAGTGATTTTTTTTTCCCTAAGTGAAACAAGCCCTGCACCCCATTTTCCTTCCAGTGACCTCTGGATTCACCCTCCATTACTTGCTGCCTGCTAATAGAATCTGAACAATAGATCTAAACTCATCGGGACAATTCAGCAACCACGAAAGGGAAAAGAAAGGGTGCGGAAGGCATGGAGTGACAATGATAAAAAGGAGACATGGCTGTGAGAGGGTGATGGAAATGCAGAAGAAAGGGTGAGGGGCAGCTACTAAGCCAAGCAATGAGGGAACAAAAGGCAAACTGTAAGACAAAGGAAGGTGCAAGGACCAAGGGTGCCAAAGAGACGATCAACCCGGAGGGGAGGGTGACATACGAGACATCCGGCCCACCTCATATCAGAGACAGCCACAAATCAATCACTCGCCTACATTCCTACACACAAGCCATACCAAAGACTGGGGAAAGATGCAGGATGAAATCAGCTTATAATATGGCAGAAAATCTCCTCCCATCCAATAGAGAAAGAGTCATTTATCCGGATTAACCGAGACAGCGGCATGTGGGAGAGAGACAGTGAGAGAGAGACAAGACGGGGGCTATAGAGAGAGAGTGCGTGCATGCAGGGGAAAGTGACAGTGAGAGATCACAGGGTGGAAGATTCAGGAGGGGAGGGATCTACAACAAGGAGTGAGGGGGAGACAAAGAGAGAAGAGACGAAGGGGGGCAGAGAAAGGTAGAAGACAGAGAGATGCAATGACACAAGGAGAGGAGGGGAAACAGCAGGTAGGATGGTGGGCAGGAGGCGAGAAGGTGAGAGGAGAAGACGAGATGGCAGAGAGGGAGAGATAACCTGGGACTGATGCTGATCACTGGCCCAAAAAAAAGGAAGGAGCATCTCTTCTGGACCAGCAGCAATTTCAGCACTGGACAGCGACCTGGCTCAGAAAGGTGGAAGAGGGGGATATGTAAGCAGAAGATTCGAATGTAGAGGGGGTCTCTCACAAGAAGAGACGCTACTTCTTTAACTCATTAAACAGGTGCCTGTTAAGCGTTGGCAGCTTACCCAACAGACCATCATTTATTACCATTGGAGAGTTATCGATCCAAGCCGGCGGGGGCATCGATGTAGAAAGAGGCGTGCAGTTTCCATGTAGGCGGAATCACCAGCCATCTCCTGGACTAGGTGACCAGTATCAAGGATATGCTCCTACCTGCCCCATGTGAAAGTATTGGGGTGAACTGAGGACAGGACATTAGGTAGTAAAGGAGGAGGGGGAGCTGTGCCTCTCCTCATCTCACCAACTGAGGATGCTTCCCAACAGTGATCGGTAAAATTAGGAGGTCAGAAATCCATAGTGGGAAAAGGTGGTTGGAAAGAGGGGCCAGCTCGTTCCTCCCCGGTGTTCGAGCTGAGCACGGCAGGGCAAGAGGCGGACGTGATGGGCGAGTGGACCATACTGGAGCGCCTGCTGGAGGCTGCAGTACAGCAGCACTCCACCATGATAGGGAGGTAAGATGATGGACTGCAATGGATGGGTGGGATGGGGTCCAAAGGCTTGGAGACATGGGAGTATTACAGTCAATGATTTTGCATGCCGTACATTATATCTTCACCGCCACACCATTGCTAATCCATAATTCAGGGCCTGTGCTAATTACACCAGGTTAACGAGTGGGTGTGGTGAGTTTTTTGCATGAGTATGACTTGATATCCTATGCATATTTTGGACTTGAAGGGATTATAATAATCTATAGGATTGAGAGGGCTGTGCTGATATTAAGAGCTCTGCACCATGTACCGCCTAACATGCATTTACACAACATCAGACAACATAAAAAGGGCTAGGAAAATGTGATTGGTTTCCATTTAACCCCTAGAAGCCTGGAGCCAAAATCTGAATGTAGTAGGTGTGTCGGCCATGATTCTCACTATTTACTATATGTTTTTCATGTTGCCAGGTCGCCGAGGGATTACTAGTGTAACCATGCAAACCTGTCACTGTGTGATGGATGTATGGATGCTTCACCGTATTTCCATGTACACACGTTAATTACTAACTCATAAAGATCAGCAGTCTATTCACGCACCCCCCCCCAAAATGTCACCCCATTTTTTCATTTTCTGTTACCATTTTGTAACCTTTCATGGTTTAATTTTCTGACTGTGGAAATTTATTCTCCCCAGAAATCAGAGACAGATACATTACTCCTTGGTGTGGATTTTGATGCGGAGTTCCCACTTAGTCATTTTATGTCTGATACATATGCGGATCCCATTATTTTGGACCTTTGCACCCATACTGTATGTATATCTAGTATAATGCTGCTTAGTTGTGTGCTCCATATTGCTGGATACATAGCGTCTTGCATTGGGTTAGGCCAGCAGTGAATGTACCGTACATTCCTTTATCTCAATACTAGGCCTAAGGATTCTTAAAACTGGACGGATTTTGATGTAGGCCCTTATGTACAATCTGAAGAGGCCAACCATACAGGCATGAAGCATTCTGCTGCCGATCAGATGTACAGACACCTGCTAAGGCTTTCTAGAGAGTAATTTTGAGCTATATGTTCGTTTTTTATATTATACTCGCACGTTCATCTCAGTCTTGTGTGGTTTCCAGTGTGATGCTTCCTAGATCCATGTATGGTGCCCTCAATACCTGTTGAGTAATGGATTTCTCCCAACCTCCTTATACACATGCAAGGGCAGATCAGCCATACATTAATAGGAAAAGGGCAGAGTCAGGCAGTGGTGGCCTATCTACCCAGGGATTAAAAGGATTAGGTGTTAAAATCCAACATGCCCAATCCTTCAAAAACAGGTATTCCACATGGAAAGCATCATGAGTAAATCTAAAAGTGTGAAACAGAGTGCACAATAGGGTGATATCCTATGGACGGAGAGTGCTGGTTTTGTTCACCTGGTGGAGTTGTAAGAGCAACAACTCCTATGTAAGCATGAAGAAAAGTAGCTACTGCCCCATGGCTGGTGGATAACTCCTCCAGGAGATATTGGATCCAGTTGGATGAACACGTAAGCGTTTCAGCGCTGTACCGGCGTCTTTATCAAGTGAAAAAAGATAAACTGGAATATTTGAGGTTTTTTTCACTTGATAGAGATGCCAGTACGACGTTAAATTGATTTACTCCAGCAGTGAAGCCCGCCTACGTGTTCATCCAACGGGATCCAATGGTAAGCATCATGTCACTTTTTTATGTTTAACATGCCAGAAGGTTAGAAGTATAAGGAGTGGATTTGCTGTGAATTTTTTTTTTCTTTTTTTAAGTTTGATCGCCAGGTCCTCTTGTGCCCATTAATTGATAGGGGACCTTCATATTCATTAGATGGTTTCTAGCCTCATTGAAATCTGTGGGTTGGCCAACCTTATTCTATTGACCCCCATACATATTAAGGCTCATTAAGACATTTGTGCACATCAGTCTGCGTTGCTTGGGTTGGGAGAGCTGTGGCCAGTCAATACATTGTGGTCCAATCTCTGACCAATCTTCATTGACATCTGGATGAGCAGTAAGACTAATGTCAGCCGAACCCTCCAATATTTGCTGGTTCAGCAGACAGTATAATGTGTACAGGAGCCTCCTGACTGTCCCCCAACAGATTATGTCAGGTCCGACCAACAGAAGATGTTAGGGGACAGAAGGATCTGTCATGTCTTATTTTGGACTGCCAATCCTTTTGTTCTTGGTGAGATAAATCGCCGCCAGATTCTCTGGTAGTGTCTCTCCTGCATATAAAGGAGTCGGGAGAGACATCTGCTGACCAAACTATCCATCGTTGGCCAATAGCCATCTATTGTATATGAGAACCGTTACTAGAGTAACAAGGGATCCCCATACGGGCCTTATTAATGATGGCTACTTTTAAAACCTTTAGGTACTGACACCACTTTTCCTAGTTTAATGAAATTATTTTAGATTATAATCTAGAGATTATAAATCAAATGAAAGTCCAGGATCACTAATTCTTAAGCTATTAGTGACCAATGATGAAAATACACATCATGGAAGCCAGTTCTGTCACTTTTGTCATGCTGGATTCATGGGTGCAGTTGTCCGCACTCTCTGCATTGCCCCCGAGCCCATGCATTTTTATCCATGAAATAAAAACTTCTACTTTTGATAACAGTGAGTGCCATCCTTTTTTCTTTCATTGTGCACTCATAGGATTACTGCAGTATTATACATTTCCATCTCCCAGGATCAGAGAACACATATCCTGACTCCTCAGTAAATAGCATCAGCGCCATTTAAGCTTTTCAACATAGATAGGTTTCCAATTGCGCCTGCATAACGATTGTAGGATGCCAAAGGCTCGCCATTGCAACTGTGTCCTAACAGAGACCCTTGGGCTTATGCCTAATTGAATGTCTTTCTCAGCGGTGAAGTTGGCTATTTCGGCTACATGCTGGACTACAACTTCATTCAGCCTGCTCCTCACTGTCGCTATGTAGTACTACATTTGTCCTCCAGTGACTGCCTCTTCCCTTGGCAAAATAAGCCATGTGCCGGAAGCGGGGCCCGAGGCAATCATCTAATTGTCCCAACATTTGCATTGTAAAATCTATCCCGAGAAGTTTTGCAGATTTTTGTCATTTATCACGGGAAATAGAAAAAAAAAATGTTCCAGTCTTTGTCCAGGAACACACATGCGAGGAATACGACCGAGTCTCGCATGTTAATACCCGGTACTGCCGCCGGGACTCAGGAGCGAGTGCTGGCAGCAGTGCCGGGTATTAACATGCGAGACCCGGCCGTATTCCTCGCATGTGTGATCCCGGCCTTACACAGCCAGCTTTTTTGCAGATCTCTTGAAATGCAAGCGAGAACTGAAGCGGATTGCATTCAGTCCCATAATGTCACAAACAGTAGCGGACTACCTTCATTCACCACTAGGGAAGCTTACTGCAAACAGACAAGCTCAATAGTAGCTGTATAACTATATTAGTGACTAGCTCCCCCTTGTGGTGGCTACGTGTAGCCAAAATTTTACCATTTATTCAGTCAGAAAAACAAAACTCCCTTAGTTATAAAATTTACAAAACTAATCTCATTATTTCAGACCTAAATGTAAATTTTGTTCCTGAATTAGGCTGAGTTTTTGAGCAACAATTTTAGGTTTTAATCTGCTGCATTCTGTTTCTAGGCCAACCTGGTTTCATCCTTGATCACACTGTCTTTCGTTCAGTGATCTAGATTCAAACGTTAACCCGAGCCTAAGTATTGAAAAGGTTGGCAGAAAACTATGAAGAGTAGCTGAACAGAGATTAGTAAACATCTTGAATTCCCACAAAACGAAGTAAAAATCCTAATTATTTAATAGGTACGACCATTTAGGACCTCGTGCTGGTACAATATTCAATGGATGGAAATGCAGAATACAGAACGCACATTGTATCTTCACTTTTAATTCACACAACTGCTGAATTTAAGTGTAGATGACCTTGAAAATAAGATTATGACATTCCCAAAATGCTATTTATGTTTTCCGTCAATGAAAACCATAAGTGACCTTTACTGCATACCTTCAGCCAGCTCAATCAAAGCCACGAGCTTTACATAAATAATCCACGGCGTGTCTGTTCTGCAGACTAACTTGAAGCTTGCATATCGTGCTACTCGCTTGTCTGGTTCGCCGTTATGTTTCAGCTTGATCAAATGAAAGCTTCTGCCTACAATTATAGCTTCATATTGCACCGCCATATTATTTTACTCTTTATTTCTTTCTTATAGATTAGCCAACCCATAGGGAATCAGATAATGACCCTTCCATACACACAGAAGACACAGGCTGGGGAAAACAGAACGTTTTACTCCTTAGCGGCAATGGGCTTGGTGGTTTCAATAAGTCACAGTCCTTGACAGTAGTGATGAGCGAACATGCTTGGATAAGGTGTTATGTGAGCATGCGCGGTGGCTGACCAAGTGTCTTCGGCGTGCTCGAAAAATATGTTTGAGTCCCCGCAGCTGCATGTCTCACGAGACATGCAGCTGCGGGGATTCAAACATATATTCTAGCGCCCCAAAAACACTGGGTTAGCACCCGAGCATGATAACACCTTATCCGAGCACAACAAGACAAGGACCCTAAGCACACAGCTAAAATAACGGAAGAAGCAATCAGCGAAACTGCGCAAGACGGGCGGGGAGGAAAAGCACAGCCTTGTCACATCACCTCAGGCCAGCACCACCAGCTGCACTGTCACTTTTGGTCCTACCCTGTTAATATATGTATTACAGGGGGCATATTTTCAGCTTCATTTACCAGAACATTATGTTATAAAAAAACCTCTTTTAGTTTATTGAATATTGCTGCTCACTGCAAATAACTGGGATATTATAGTGAAAGGCTCTTTGATATATTGGATACTGATTTTTTAATACAATATGACAACCATTGTTTAGGGAACAATATTATTACACATTTGATTACCTGCACTGGGTTTAGTCCGGACCGTAACATTTTCTTGGTTTCACCAGTTTTCCCTTTTCAATGCATGTCGCTTACGGATAAAACCAGTATATACTATTGATTCAGAGAATTTATTTATTGAATATATTGGCTGCTTCATGACCTGAATTTTTTACATATTATATTAACACTGATGATTTTGATACTGATGAATATCATTATGCTGTGCCTTTGTGCTGTGTTTGCTCCCTCTCCTTGTATGGAGTTTGTTTTAGCCTTGTCTGTTTTCAGCATCCATTCATTATTTTAAATTTGTCATTAATAAAATATATTTTTTATCCCATATTTGTTGGAATCTCTTCTGGTCTAGTGGCAATTCAGCCACGATAGACACATTTTGATATATAGCATTTTGAAGTGTCTAACAGCCATTTTCAGGACATTAGGTATTATATATACTGTTGGGTAAACCCGTCGATAACAGCAAGTACACATTACATCAGTCTAATGTGTATGGGGGCTTAAGTCACCTCATTCTTTCATAGGATACTTCCATTAACTGCAGGCTTTGTTTTGATATGCTAAAGTATAAGAAAGGGAAACCAGGCATTCATTGTATAGAATGAGTCATTGCGTATGATTCAGAGGCTAACACCAGTAAAATGCTTGTATCTACAGAATCATCGGGAAAATATCTAATAAAACCTGTACTAAAGCTTTATTGATGAGTCATTTTGCAAGCTGCAGGGTAGTAAGACAAATCTCGACCCCTAAACTGGAACTGATGTTACTGTGCTGACATCACCAAGTATGACTTACCGACCAATGAAGCGCGCGGCAATGGACCTGGTGGATCACTGTAGTCTGCGGAGGTCCGTTGCTAGGTGTCATCTTCTAAATTAGATTACAAGGTACACACCACATCTTCTGTTAAAGAGGCCTTTTTTCTTTAAACTGAGCACCTTCTCCAAATACCGTTGCTCCACTGATTCTAGAACAATTTTTATTTTTATTTTGTGCTTTTCTATTCCAAAGTTATGGCCATCGGTAATAAAGATGCAAATTTTCCCTGCGATCAACTGAGCGTATACAACAGAACTTCTATGTGGTATACGCTCAGCTGATTGAACAGAAAATTTTCAACCTGCCTGTGGTTTCCAGTACATCTTACTGGTTGTCTGCAGCTTCCAAGGTTTTCAGACTTTCTAGTTTCTCCCTAGACCTGTCTGCTCCTTGTCCCCGGTCTTCTAGGACCTCTTTACGTGTCCACCTGCAGTTTTCAGGACATCTTACTGGTTGTGTGTGGCTTCCATAGTAGTAGAATTTCTTTTTACTGTGGAGTTCTGTCTGCTACCTGTCTGAGTCTCCATGACGCCTCCTGTTTGTGTCTCATGATGCCTCCTGCTATCTGTCCAAGGTCTTCAGTAACTCTGCTACCTGTAGTTTCCAGGACTTTATTAAACTTCTGGTTTGCATTTTACGTTAGGCCCATTGGCCTAAAGCCCCCGTCTCACTAAGCAATCTCGGTAGCGAGATCGCTGCTGAGTCACAACTTTTGTGACGTAACAGCGATCTCACCAGCGAGATCGCTGTGTGTGACAGCGATCAGCGAGCGGCCCCCCTGCCGGTATCGCTGATCGCTGCAAGAAACCTCTGGACATTTCTTTGGTCGCTGGTCTCCCGCTGGCCAGCATACATCGCTGTGTGTGACAGGCGGGAGACCAGCGATCAGGTGTAAAAAAATAATAAAAAAAAATAAAAAATATAGTTATTCTCACCTTCCGACGTCCCGTTCAGCCATCCTGCCTCTCTCCACGCTCCGGTCCCAGTGATCCTTTGCATGAATGACCGCGAGACTTTGTTATCCCGCGAGACCGTGACATCTCGCGGTCATTCGTGCAAAGGATCACTGGGACCGGAGCGTGGAGAGAGGCGGGATGGCTGAACGGGACGTCGGAAGGTGAGAATAACTATATTTTTTATTTTGATACTATTTTCTACAGCGATAGCCAGCGATGCCGGGCGCTCGGCATCGCTGTGCTGATCGCTGGTGAAGCTGTCTGTGTGACAGCTCACCAGTGATCACATAGCGACTTACCAGCGATCCCGACACCTTGATATCGGTGTCGGGATCGCTGGTGAGTCGCTTAGTGTGACGGGGCCTTAATACTCAGCACATCTTTATCTTCTGATTAGCACTATAGATAAAGAGGGTGGATGTGGGGAATTATTAATTTAGAATCTTCTAAACCAATGAGTGGAACAGTCTGTCTGGAGAGGTGGTAAGATCTCTTTCAATGGAAGTCTTCAAACAGACGCTTGACAGTCATCTGTCTGAGATGGATTAGTGAATCCTGCGCTGCATTGAGTAGGGGATTGGATACAATGACCCTGGAGGTCCCTTCCAACTCTAACGTTCTATGATTCTAAATTTCTGATATTTTATGGTTCAATATATGACTTTTGAAATTTTAAAGGAGGCAGGTTCCTTTCCTTAGAGTAGAGAGAGGCTACGAAGAGAACTCAACCTCTCGGAATATTACACGACTGTCCTATGATTTCAGTAAGCTCCATGTAATGCTTTGTATCTCCTGTGGAGGCGCTGAACACTTAATTCCGAGTTCTCTTGCTAATTACGACTTATCACTGGGGCTCCCAGCACATTTTTTGGAATTTTCTTTTTAAATGTAACAAATTTATAAGAGTTACCAAAAGCATAATTGCTGCCTTTGGTCAGACCTGCTCCCCGGTACTATCACAGCCTGATTTGTATTCAAATTTTAATATAACTAATATATATGTATAATTCAATGCATGATCCATTAGAGTAGTGTCACGCTGCAGCACTGCAGGTAAATGCAGAATAACACAAACTCCACTAGATGGCAGCAGAGTGGAGAGAGGGCTGAAATCCTGCTCAGAGCAGACCAGCAGAGCTGCAGTGAGGCTACCACCAGATGGCAGCAGAATAGTCAGACAAGCCGGGTCGATACCAGAGAGTAGCGTAGTACCAAGGGGAATCCCAAAACACAGTCAGAGGGGTGCCAAAAGGTCAGTACCAGTCAGAGAAGAGACAGAATCAGGTCAGAGCCAAAGCAGAGTTGAGTACCGGGGAATCCAAACACACAGGGACAGGTAGTAGATGAGTGCACAGACATGGGCAAAGTCAGCTAAACACAGCAGGACAAATCAGGGTTTCACCAGAGCCAGCTTCACTCGCCGTCATAGGCAGGAAATACAACTGGCACTTCCTGCAGGATGCAGCACAGAGAAATAGCAGACCAGACACCGGAACAAGGCAGAGAAAGTTAACCCCTGACATAACCAGACCAGGAAAGGAGAGACAAGACCCAAAACCCGGTCTGAATCATGACAAGTAAGGTACAAAGCAGATCTGAACTTTGTGATTACAACATGAGCCCTCTAATATTACTTTATCCAAACTGAGATAGACGTCTTCATTATACCGACAGCTGTATGCTCTACAAAACCTAAGCAGTTTCTCCTCACTGTCAGCCCATCAATCACCAATACATCACATGCAATTAGCACGATCACTGACTATTGAATTAGGTTGATGGAAGAAGTCTACGGAAAATAATGGTATTGATGGCTAGTCTATTGCACCTCTGCCTCGTATCCCTGTCATGGGCGAGGGTAGTGCACGAACATATCTCTGAAAGTACTACATTATGGCATGTGCACACATTAAGCATTTACTGCAGACATTTATTCCTCAAAACGTGTCTCTTGGCAGGAGAAACACTGCATTTATAATGTTCTCTTTTTTTATTACAATAGGTTTAAAATGCTGCAAAACACTGAAAGAATTGACAGGCTGCAGATCTGACACTGCTTCAAATTTGCAGCATGTGTATGAGATTTCCAAAATTATATTCAGTTTGCTGCTGCAGTTAAAAGCTGCTCCAGCGGAAAAAAAAACGACGCAAAAGTGCAATGTGTGAATATACCCTTTTCTTTATCTATAATCCAAAAATAGTACTCCAGAAAATATTTTCAAAACTATCGGACCTTAATTGGCCATACATGGCGACAATTGGCTCCAAAAAATAATGAACATCTCTTAAGCCATCTATCTCATATCTTTAAATCTAGAAAAATGAGGGAAAAAATGGAGCCGAAAAAGTGCAGGTATAGCTGAAAACCCACAGGTTGTAACCCACCAACCTAGTGACAACAATCAGTAGTAAATTCCCTGGAAAAAAAAACTGGTGTACTTATTGGTCTATGTGTGAATAGGTTGCAACATTTCTGCTCAAGAGCAAGTGAACCTTGGCATGGAATACGCCATTGAGTGCTGTCTGCTTTTTCTTTTCGTGCTATTGTGAGCAGGTTGCGGGATGCAGTGACCAGGGCCGGTTTTAGACAAAGTGGGGCCCTAGGCAAAAGTTTAAAGTGGGGCCCCAAATGCTAACATTGTAAAATCACACATTTAGGTTACATTACATGAGCAGGATGTGGATACAGGTGGCAGAGGGGCCTGTGCTGGCACTGTGGCCCCCATATTCAGGGGTCTTATATCAGCCAATGGGTCTGCCACTATTAGCATTAATAGGAGTGTTGCTAGGGTCAGAAAAGATTGGGGGGCCCAAGCCTCAAGACAAAGAGTTGTCCCCCAACCCCCTCTTAATTTTTTTTTAACACTGCGGATAACACAGCAGGGCTCCCAACTGTCCTGGATCCAGCGGGACAGTCTCGATTTTAACACTCCCACCCGCTATCCCGGCCGGGATTGTAGTTATCCCGCACTGCGAATCAGCCACCACACTCACCTGTCATTTCAGAAGGGGCTGTGTACCAATCGCCATACAATTCCCTCTATGCACAGCACACTCCAGTACAGAAGCCCTCCCCGGCTCACGTGACCAGTCACATGACTGTGACCTCATCCTATGTAACACCAGAGATAGCAGTGATAACTCTGTGACAACAGATAATATAGTAGATGTCACCTGCAGTCCTATGTAACACCACAGATAGTCTTACTCTGAAACGTTATGGCTATGTTCACACGCATTTTTTTCAGTAGCCTAAACCTGTTCTATTGGCAGTAAAAATGTTGCGTTCAAAACACCTGTTTTTCAGCTTGTTTTCTGGTGTTCTTTACACTTTTTTTCAGCTTTTTTTTAAAGTGAGGATGATTGCTTTGTCTACAGCATGTTTAAGGCCACGTTCACACGTTGAGTATTCGGTCAGTATTTCACATCAGTATGTGCAAGTCAAAACCAGGAGGGTGAGAAATCCAGATGTGGTGACGTGTTTCTACTATACTTTTCCACTGATTGTTCCACTGCTGTTTCTGCATTACAAATACTGATGTGAAATACTGACCAAATACTGAACATGTAAACGACACTTAATAGTTTAATTCACCAAAACCACTTAAAAAATTGCAGCGAAAAATGCCGTGGCAATATCTGCTGCTTTCTTTTTTATATTCTTTCATTGCTTTCTACGGGTGAAAACACAGTGAAAGAAGTGACACGCTGCAGATGTAAAAAGCGCTACAGTCCTGAAACTCAGTCAGAAAAAAAACAAGCGCATGCAGGAGATTTTGGAAATCTCATATGTTTTGCTGGCTCTTTAAAAAGCCGCTTATGGCCACGTTCATATGCAGAATTTCTGCAGCTTTTTCTTCTGCAAATAAGAAGTTTACAGCATTTTATAGCACAAGCAAAGACTGAGATTTTCAGAGATCTCCCACACACCCTTTTATTTTCTCCTGACTGAATTTCACAACTGCAGCGTTTTTTAAATCTGCAGCGTGTCACTTCTTTCAGCAATTTTTTTCACCCGTAGAAAGCAATGAAAATTTTTTAGAAAAGCTGCAAATGTCGCAAAACTGTTTTTCGCTGTGTTTTTGGTCAATAAAACTAACTTTATTAAACATGTACTGTAGACAAAATGAATACTATACAAAAAAAACAGCAAAAGCTCTAAGGGTATGTGTCCACAATCAGCAAACTCTGGATGCTGCGTACATCCGCAGCGTCCAACCCGCAGTGGCCAGATGTTACAGCATAGTGGAGGGGATTTCTAGAAATTCTATGTCCTCTGTGCGTGCACATACGCCCGCACCTCACCCGCAGAGATGGACATGCAGCACGATTCTCCAGACCGCAGCATGTCAATTTATCTTGCATAGATGCGAGTCTCCGCAAGAGAAATCTCACCCGTACAATGTATAGGATGCGGTGATTCCGCACAGTTCAGTGACCACATGTGGAATCACCTGCGTTCAACAGATGGCAGCACTTTGGACGGAGCGCATGTCCGCTGTGTCCAAAGTGCTGCCATTTCCGGATCGTCTGCACATACCCTAAAAAATGGGCGTTTTGAAAGCACTGTTTTTACTGCCAAGAGAGAGGTTTTGGCTGCAAAAAAAAATGCACCAAAAACGCTGATTCATATGCACACTTGTACTATGTGTATGGTTTACCCTTATTATTTCACATGGGAATTCATTTATTTCTATATCATAAATCCCCTGATTCAGCAGACAATATCCCTGTCTTGTGTCATCCTGACAGTAGTGACAGGAGGTCGCCCTGTCACATTACAAGCAGTGATTAGTTACTGTGGTCAGAGCTGATGTTGATCGCTGCTGTATGTGGCTGTGAATCCTGATCCTACAGCAATCAGCACAGAGCTCCGGACCACAGTGAGGAAATCACTGTACTCTGACCTGTTATTGCTGCTCTTACCAGGTTCTGTGGCTTCACTTAGGCATATCCATTCTCAGGACAGTGCTAGGAGCAGCCATGATCAGGACTCAGGAGGAGACAGAGCTTCAGGCATCTTCCTGGCTGTCACTGTGCTGTAATTGGCCCCTCACTCTCAACTTTTAACCTGACTGCAGGGAGAAAGAGACAGGGGTCTCAAGGGGCTTTGCGAGACAGACACTCCAAGACTTCAGAGCAATGCACAGCATTATTCACTGCTGTACACCCTCCCCTCTGAGCACTTCATAAATGGACTGCAAATGCAGGGGCCCCCTTTGTAGGTGGGGGCCCCAGGCATCTGCCTGGTCTGCCTGGTCCAAACGCTGGTCCTGGCAGTGACGCACGAGAGGCAGAGCAAGGCTTAACAGTTTTAATTTAACAAGGGAATACTCCACGCAGGGAGACAAGCGGTTAAATGGAAAATAAACTGTTCAGTTGCAAAGAATATGCAGGGTTAATGAACCATGAACAAGGTAATGACAGTTCTTTTTAAACACTTATCATGTCAGGAGTCTCTCAGGCTGTGGATGCTGCTTGGAAGTCAGTAGCGTCAACAACAACTGGCGCAGTTCTTGGCCAATGAGGTCCTGCAGGCAACGGTGGTCCGTCTTCTGGCGGGAGCGGTCAGTCTCCGGTACCTTCCGCTGAGCCCCTAGTCCATGAACTGATGCGGCTGCAATCAATAAGGCCACATCACTGTCAGGGTCCAACGTAGGCAGAAATGTATAGACTGGCAACGTCGGTTCAGTACCGGTTCTCTCTATGTGGCACATGTACGTTACTCACGATCACGGAGCGCACGGCACCTTGCTCTCTCAGGCTTCCGCTGGTGGCGACGGAAGTAAATGGACGCAGCCCTGCATGGCGTCGGTGCTCAAGAGACGGAACACCCTTCTCAGCCTGCTGTGTCAGTGAGCTTTCTGTCATTGCTAACAATCGTAGCGGAATTGCTAGTGTTAAACTGCATGTTTTTTCGCTGGTGGCAGTGTGTCACAAGGGCACTGTTTGGGCAGCCTGTCAATAGGGCTTCCACAGAGAGGCTTAGCGCAAGCCACTCCATTCAACAGATCCCAGAAATTGCCCTGGCCTTCTCCCTTTAACTTTTGTACAGGGATCTGGACTTACACAGCGACCCCTTGGCTGGGGCCACAGTCAGCTTCTGACCAGTGGAGCAAGCAGGTGGCAAGAAGGGTCATCATGTGAGGTCAACACCAAGCAGTCAAGATAGATACAAAATCAGAAAGAAAGTGATTGGTCAAAATACAAGCCAAGATCAGAATATGAAATAAACAAAGTAGCACAGCCGTAGTAATGGATCAAAGTGACCAGGTCTAGCTAATCTAAATAACTGGCCGCCAGAGACTGTCTGCTGTGGTGTATATACAAAGGAGTTGCTGCATGGCTCCCAGCAGAAAGCTAATTACATCACCAGCCCACTGCAGAAAAAACATAGGTGGACAGGTAGGGGACAACTAGTGTCAGCAGTTTTACAGCTAAATAGCCACATACTGCCCTCGTCCAGCAGTTGTCACAGTATTAGTCTGGCGCCACCTAGTGATCAGGGCAGAGGTAGCAGCAGAATGTTCAGAAACGGATGTGATACAATGGCGCAGAAAGAAAAACACCTGTCCCAATACTTTTGTTTATATAGTGTATTAACGTACTTTGAGTCACAAATTAAGCAATAATTCATGCAAAAATTCTCCAATCACCAGATGTTTGAATGAGCATAAGAAAGCAATTTTACGACTTCCGGTTCTGGCGCCCACGCATGTATGGTCGCTGGTGAGAGAAGCTCTCCACTTCCGCCACTCTATTCAGCTAATACCAAAGAGAAAAGCAGGGTGAAACCTGGGCACAATCTCTCCCAAGTGTCCGCCACGTTTTATGAAGAGATACCTGACCAGGAAAGGGACAGTAGCAAAATGGCGCCGGGCATGCAGTGACCAAAAACGAACACTAAGTCCTCATCACAATCTGCCCCATTGTCACAGGACTCTAAGGAGGGGGAGATGAACATCTTACAGGGCTTAATGTCCCCTACAAAACCCTAGAAGTTGAAAAAGCTAAAGTGCTGGCCCCGGACATCAAACAATCCCTAGCACACACAGCCTTGGCCACGCTACAGCAGATGAAAGCAGCCATTTCACAACATACTGACAGAACCACAGCAGAAAACACAATCAGTTCAACTGAAGATGAGCTGTTAACAACACAAAACTAAGCCAACAGTTAATGGACAAGGTGGATGACCTAGAAAACAGGTTCCGGAGAAAGAATTTAAGAATTATTGGCTTACCAGAGTCATTCACCCCCAATCAGTTTATTGGAAAACACATGGAGGAATTACTTACATCTCTGGCATTACCAACATGCTAAAAGTGGAAAGAGTGCACAGAGTATTAGGTCCTTCGCGCCCGCCATCACAAGGATCATCTCCAACCAGTCCAAGTAATCGTAAAATTTCTAGATTATGAAGAAAAATTAAATATTCTCCAAAACTAACCTCCATTGAGATTACAAAAACAAAAAAGAGAAACCTTCAGAGAACTATGGACAGAAATAGTGAAAAAAAGGTTTGTACTTCAATTTCCTGCTGTTCTCAAAATGTTCTCTCCGGCAGGTGGGACAGAATTCTTTACAGCTCCAGACCAAGCATTGGAATTTATGGGCAAGGTTCTCTTTAAGGGGAAAGGCGACATCAGCAACAAAATCCCAACTGCTAGAGACTGATTAATGCTAATTCCAGTGGACGGTGAAGAGGAATGGCTAGTGACTAGTTTGACACCATTTATTATGGAAAATGAAGTGGTACTGGACATTCCATACACTTGCATTGAGCGAGGCCACCCCCCCCATGTAGAGACATGGCCGTCCAGTGATCGAGACCGTCTTGTGGGGCGCTCAATACAAATGTATGAAGCGTGGCCATGCCCGCTAGGAGGGCCGCATATGTATCCACCGGTCCCAGCTCAGAAACCGGCGAATCCTCACAGCGAACAGTGGGGGATATAGAAGTCTGCAGCCGCACAGAGTCATCAAGGGGTTTATGGGTCTCCAGCGAAAAATAGGAAGGCGGGTGTAAGGCCTGTTTCACACTTCAGTTTTCAGCGTCAGTCAATGATAAAGAGAGAGAGATTTTTTGTGCCAGACCAGGTTTTGGAGTTAAAGATCATGAAAGGAAATTCTTCCGGGCATGCTTAGTTTAAAGAAACGTCTCCGTCAACGGATTCCATCATGTGACGGACGGGGACGGATCCGTTGCCCATAGACGTCCATTCTACCAGACAACGGACGCCGACGGATCCGTCACCGTCCGCTATTTGACGCAGACAAAAAACGCTCCTATGGATGTTTTTTTTCCTGACGGACGCAAAATTTATAACGGATCCGCCGCACAACCGATGCAACGGAAGGCCATCCGTCACAATCCGCCGCCAATACAAGTCTATGAGGAAAAAATCGGATCCGCCAGGCAAATCCGTCAGATCCATTTTTTTACCCAAACAGCGGACTGTGACTGACGTCTGCAAACAGAAGTGTGAAACAGGCCTAATGTTCTTGTTACATAAACCTGCAAACTGTAAGGTTTTAACACATGAAACAGATGATTCAGGAAGAACGTTAAAGGTTCTATTCTATTTCATCCGGCCCCATAGCTCCCATGAGTTCCATCCTGTCTTCCCGACGCGTCTCCCCGTCTGGCTTCCACTTGTAGGAAGGGAATAAGGCATACTTTCCAGTGTCTGCAGAAAACAGTAGTCAACATCCTCATGCTGCCTGAACAATCCACACTTGTCGTGCCCTCCAGCCTTATGGCCTTGAATGCTGCTAAAACTCACTTAAAATCTAATCTTCAACCATCTCTACCTGACAAAAACTAGGAAGTGCAATCCTTATTAACTAACCCTGCCCCCTCCCATGTTGGGTCTGATCGCTAACATTTAACTGTATCTTAACTTGTGTAATTCATTTCCTGCTTTCTATAACTAGTATGCCCTCAATGGAATCTTTCCCTTCCTAATTTAAAAGTTCTATACTATATCTATGTCCTATACTTAACCCTAGACTTTCCCTATATGCAGGGCCGGATTGGCCATCTGGCAATCCTGCAAATGCCAGAAGGGCCTGTCTGGTCGTGGGCCGCCTTGTCTGCTACATTGTTAACATAATCTGTGTTCTCAAGACACTCATACTGTTAAGAGTTGTGACAGAGCACAAAGTCACTGACTCCGTCACTTACCCCAGCAGGCTGCGGGTATCATTAGACACATTGGTCTTGTAGTAAATCTTGCTTTCCTCCATCTGGGGTAATATATCCCATCTGGTGCTTGCGGACAGTGAAAGCATGGGCTTGTGCGATTTCAAATGCCAGGGCTGAATTTCAGCCCCAGTCCGTAACTGCCTATATGTTACACATAAAAAATGTTATTCATTAATCACACTAATATAGTGCCTATGGAATTCTATGCAGATTCACATATCACATTACTCATACAATAAAACCATGTCATAATACACATTTAAATACAGTTCTTGCAGACATTGTCTTTTGAGGGAGAGGCATATGACAGTTACATATTTAGTACAAGATGAAGATTTTCAGAAGGTTCTAAAAACGTGGTGGTTAGAATTCAATATGTACAATATAGAGCATGAAGAGAAGTCCCATCTATTATGGGACACTGCTAAAGCAGTCCTTAGGGGATAAATAGTAGGATTTGTGAAAGCCTTTTAAAAACTAAACATTGCAGGATTATAAAGAAGTGAACAAAGAAACCAGACCTTATATATAAACTATTGGGTTGGGTAAAATCAAAGGAAATGATCTACTGCTGGATAGATTGGAACGACTGAAAGACCAGCAGAAATCAGCTGAATTTCTAAAATTTGGAACTAAAGCAAGGACTCAGCTAGCACGTATTGCTAATGAAAGGAGACATTTATTGGTAACCTCAGGAAGGAAAAATATATAATGATTAGTGATGAGTGAACATAAGGTGCTATCGGGTGCTAACCGAGAGTCTTCGGCGTGCTCGAATAAATTGTTTGAGTCCCGCGCATGCATGTCTCGCGGCTGTTTGACAGCAGCAACACATGTATACATTGCCTGTTTGTTAGGCAATCTCTGCATGTGTTGCGACTGTCAAGGAGCCGAGACATGCATGCGCGGGACTCAAACATTTTATTCGAGCACGCCAAAGACTCTCGGATAGCACCCGAGCATGCTCGGAAAACACCTTATCCAAGTGCATTAGCTCAACTCTAATAATGGTCCTAAAAAAATAAATGACGTTCTTCGAAGTTATCACACAACACTCTACAAAAAAAGATATAGCAATATATATATATATATACTAGCTGAAGAGCCCGGCGCTGCCCGGGCATAGTAACTAACTGTGGTTAGTTATAACAAATTATAATTATCCTCCATCCCATAGTCCCGTGCCCATATACCCATCATACATATCCACGATCCCAG
This sequence comes from Dendrobates tinctorius, assembly GCF_039654945.1. Taxonomy (NCBI): domain Eukaryota; kingdom Metazoa; phylum Chordata; class Amphibia; order Anura; family Dendrobatidae; genus Dendrobates; species Dendrobates tinctorius. Next base: position 24,309,715 of record NW_027361825.1, on the reverse strand, counting down.
AGGCCCGTGCCCATATACCCATCATACATATCCTCCATCCCATTGTCGAGTGCCCATATACCCATCACACATCCTTCATCCCATAGTCCCATGCCCATATACCCATCATACATATCGTCCATCCCATAGTCCCGTGCCCATATACCCATCATACATATCCGCCATCCCATAGTCCCGTGCCCATATACCCGTCATACATATCCTCCATCCCATAGTCCAGTGCCCATATACCATCACACATCCTCCATCCCATAATCCCGTGCCCATATACCCATCATACATATCCTCCATCCCATAGTCCAGTGCCCATATAACCATCACACATCCTCCATCCCATAGTCAACCATTATGAACTCATAATGAGCGGTGGGGCTTGCAACCTATGATAAATCAGCGTCGCCATGGCAACCATTATGACATAATGAGGGGCGGGGCTTGATACGCACACACTTTTTCCCCAGTATGTAGATAGGGGCAAAATTGTTTGGCGAATTGGAACGCGCGGGGTTAAAATTCTGCCTCACAACATAGCTTAGGATGCTCTCGGGGTCCAGACGTGTGACTGTGCCAAATTTTGTGGCTGTAGCTGCGACAGTGCGGATGCCTATCCCGGACATACACACACACATACACACATACATACTTACATACATACATACACACTTTGAGCTTTATATATTAGACTAGCTGAAGAGCCCGGTGCTGCCCAAGCATAGTAACTAACTGTGGTTAGTTATAGCAAATTATAATTATCCTCCATCCCATAGTCCCATGCCCATATACCCATCATACATATCCACCATCCCATAGGCCCATGCCCATATACCCATCATACACATCCTCCATCCCATAGTCCCATGCCCATATACCCATCACATATCCTCCATCCCATAGTCCCATGCCCATATACCCATCATACATATCCTCCATCCCATAGTCGAGTGCCCATATACCCATCACACATCCTTCATCTCATAGTCCCATGCCCATATACCCATCACACATCCTCCATCCCATAGTCCCGTGCCCATATACCCATCACACATCCTCCATCCCATAGTCCCGTGCCCATATACCCATCATACATATCCTCCATCCCATAGTCCAGTGCCCATATACCCATCACACATCCTCCATCCCATAGTCCCGTGCCCATATACCCATCATACACATCCTCCATCCCATAGGCCCGTGCCCATATACCCATCATACACATCCTCCATCCCATAGTCGAGTGCCCATATACCCATCACACATCCTCCATCCCATAGGCCCGTGCCCATATACCCATCATACACATCCTCCATCCCATAGTCCCGTGCCCATATATACCCATCATATATATCCTCCATCCCATAGTAGAGTGCCCATATACCCATCATACATATCCGCCATCCCATAGTCCCATGCCCATATACCCATCACACATCCTCCATCCCATAGTAGAGTGCCCATATACCCATCATACATATCCTCCATCCCATAGTCCAGTGCCCATATACCCATCACACATCTTCCATCCCATAGTCCCGTGCCCATATACCCATCATACACATCCTCCATCCCATAGGCCCGTGCCCATATACCCATCATACACATCCTCCATCCCATAGTCCCGTGCCCATATATACCCATCATACATATCCTCCATCCCATAGTAGAGTGCCCATATACCCATCATACATATCCGCCATCCCATAGTCCCGTGCCCATATACCCATCACACATCCTCCATCCCATAGTAGAGTGCCCATATACCCATCATACATATCCTCCATCCCATAGTCCAGTGCCCATATACCCATCACACATCCTCCATCCCATAGTCCCGTTCCCATATACCCATTATACACATCCTCCATCCCATAGGCCCGTGCCCATATACCCATCATACACATCCTCCATCCCATAGTCGAGTGCCCATATACCCATCACACATCCTCCATCCCATAGGCCCGTGCCCATATACCCATCATACACATCCTCCATCCCATAGTCCCGTGCCCATATATACCCATCATATATATCCTCCATCCCATAGTAGAGTGCCCATATACCCATCATACATATCCGCCATCCCATAGTCCCATGCCCATATACCCATCACACATCCTCCATCCCATAGTAGAGTGCCCATATACCCATCATACATATCCTCCATCCCATAGTCCAGTGCCCATATACCCATCACACATCTTCCATCCCATAGTCCCGTGCCCATATACCCATCATACACATCCTCCATCCCATAGGCCCATGCCCATATACCCATCATACACATCCTCCATCCCATAGTCGAGTGCCCATATACCCATCACACATCCTCAATCCCATAGGCCCGTGCCCATATACCCATCATACACATCCTCCATCCCATAGTCCCGTGCCCATATTCATACATATCCTCCATCCCATAGTAGAGTGCCCATATACCCATCATACATATCCGCCATCCCATAGTCCCATGCCCATATACCCATCACACATCCTCCATCCCATAGTAGAGTGCCCATATACCCATCATACATATCCGCCATCCCATAGTCCCGTGCCCATATACCCGTCATACATATCCTCCATCCATAGTCCAGTGCCCATATACTGTACCCATCACACATCCTCCATTCCATAGTCAGCCATTATGACATCATAATGAGCGGCGGGGCTTGCAACCTATGATGACATCAGCGTCGCCATGGCAACCATTGTGACATCATAATGAGGGGCGGGGCTTGACGCACACACACTTTTCCCCCAGTATGTAGATAGAGACATTATGACATCATAATGAGGGGCGGGGCTTGTCGCGGGCGCACTTTTTCCCCAGAATGTAGATAGGGACAAAATTGTTTGGTGAATTGGAACGCGCGGGGTTAAAATTTCACCTCACAACATAGCCTAGGACGCTCTCGGGGTCCAGACGTGTGACTGTGCCAAATTTTGTGGTTGTAGCTGCGACGGTGCGGATGCCTATCCCGGACATACACACACACACACATACACACATACATACAGTGGGGCAAAAAAGTATTTAGTCAGTCAGCAATAGTGCAAGTTCCACCACTTAAAAAGATGAGAGGCGTCTGTAATTTACATCATAGGTAGACCTCAACTATGGGAGACAAACTGAGAAAAAAAAATCCAGAAAATCACATTGTCTGTTTTTTTTTCATTTTATTTGCATATTATGGTGGAAAATAAGTATTTGGTCAGAAACAAAATTTCATCTCAATACTTTGTGATATATCCTTTGTTGGCAATGACAGAGGTCAAACGTTTTCTGTAAGTCTTCACAAGGTTGCCACACACTGTTGTTGGTATGTTGGCCCATTCCTCCATGCAGATCTCCTCTAGAGCAGTGATGTTTTTGGCTTTTCGCTTGGCAACACGGACTTTCAACTCCCTCCAAAGGTTTTCTATAGGGTTGAGATCTGGAGACTGGCTAGGCCACTCCAGGACCTTGAAATGCTTCATACGAAGCCACTCCTTCGTTGCCCTGGCGGTGTGCTTTGGATCATTGTCATGTTGAAAGACCCAGCCACGTTTCATCTTCAATGCCCTTGCTGATGGAAGGAGGTTTGCACTCAAAATCTCACGATACATGGCCCCATTCATTCTTTCATGTACCCGGATCAGTCGTCCTGGCCCCTTTGCAGAGAAACAGCCCCAAAGCATGATGTTTCCACCACCATGCTTTACAGTAGGTATGGTGTTTGATGGATGCAACTCAGTATTCTTTTTCCTCCAAACACGACAAGTTGTGTTTCTACCAAACAGTTCCAGTTTGGTTTCATCAGACCATAGGACATTCTCCCAAAACTCCTCTGGATCATCCAAATGCTCTCTAGCAAACTTCAGACGGGCCCGGACATGTACAGGCTTAAGCAGTGGGACACGTCTGGCACTGCAGGCTCTGAGTCCATGGTGGCGTAGTGTGTTACTTATGGTAGGCCTTGTTACATTGGTCCCAGCTCTCTGCAGTTCATTCACTAGGTCCCCCCGCGTGGTTCTGGGATTTTTGCTCACCGTTCTTGTGATCATTCTGACCCCACGGGGTGGGATTTTGCGTGGAGCACCAGATCGATGGAGATTATCAGTGGTCTTGTATGTCTTCCATTTTCTAATTATTGCTCCCACAGTTGATTTCTTCACTCCAAGCTGGTTGGCTATTGCAGATTCAGTCTTCCCAGCCTGGTGCAGGGCTACAATTTTGTTTCTGGTGTCCTTTGACAGCTCTTTGGTCTTCACCATAGTGGAGTTTGGAGTCAGACTGTTTGAGGGTGTGCACAGGTGTCTTTTTATACTGATAACAAGTTTAAACAGGTGCCATTACTACAGTTAATGAGTGGAGGAAAGAGGAGACTCTTAAAGAAGAAGTTACAGGTCTGTGAGAGCCAGAAATCTTGATTGCTTGTTTCTGACCAAATACTTATTTTCCACCATAATATGCAAATAAAATGAAAAAAAAACAGACAATGTGATTTTCTGGATTTTTTTTTCTCATTTTGTCTCCCATAGTTGAGGTCTACCTATGATGTAAATTACAGACGCCTCTCATCTTTTTAAGTGGTGGAACTTGCACTATTGCTGACTGACTAAATACTTTTTTGCCCCACTGTACATACATACACACTTTGAGCTTTATATATTAGATATATAGACTCATGTTTATAAAAATTGCTGTAACAATAAAAAAATGGATAAGATGAAGGAATATAACACAAAATCATTATCAATGTTATGTACACTGTATAATCTTGGAAATGAACACGTATAGATAATGCCATGAGTTGTACTTGTTTTGTTTCATCAAATTAATTTTGAGTTGTACTTGTTTTGTTTCATCAAATTAATTTTGTTAAAAAAGAAAGAAAGGCTTAACTCAAGGTTATTTCTGTCAGTGGGTTTGACAAAAGCATGGTTGTTAAATTATGCTTGTCAAGATTAAGCTGATATATCGAGAAATGGTATGTTTCTAGTAGAGCATGCAATTCTACCAGAATAACCCTTCAAAGAGAAAACATCACCTATGTACCTCCACAACAGCAAGACCCTGGTGAAGTGGTGGGATGCATAGGCAAAGTCCTCCTCCATGGCAGCCATGACTATTAGCATATCCGGGCACCATATTGGTGCCCACGGCGGTTCCACACAGCTGAACTTAAAATTATTTATTTTTCAAACCCAATTCCAAAAAATCAAAAATGAAGGTTGTACGCCCAGTGGAATAATCAGTATTCGTTAACCATTTTTATTATTGATGATATACACCTCCCATAGTCAATGGGGTATATAAAGCTATCTTGATTCATAATAACTCATATATTTCATATCTATCTATCTCTAGCTCATATCTGTCTACGCTTGCTTTGGGTTACCTTCTAATAAGATTGTGCTCTCATCAGATTTTCCACTAATGCCATCATAAAAGAATAACGATGGCATTATCATAACCCTGACATTATGCATGACCTACTTAATCCATCAAAGCCTAGCAGCTAGTTATGGTAAAATATGCAGTGCTATCTGTGAAGTCTGTTTAGCGTACACAGTCAGGAACCAGGTAATTTTTGACATTAGCTGATTCATATGGATAATACACATCATTTCATTCAGAATATTAAAATAACCTTTATAGAAACCATGCAGAGGCAATTTGATGCATTTTCTAACCAACTATACCATAGAGGGCTGAGGTTATAGGGGCATAAGTAATCTGCTAGAACCTAACGGGTCCTTAACATGATCTGATGAACTATAATGAACATGATAATATTTGCAATGCTTGTCTTTAGATGTTATAATACCAACGTGGTTTTTTTTGTGGCTAAGTGATAGTCTATCTGTGTAGATTTACAATCATTTTTATGTCATCAGTAATGAAGCAATTAATGAAAAACAAGTTAATTATCGCATGTCGTTCGATTGCTGGACATATTTAAACTCTACAGTAAATGGGAACAATTGTCCAGGGAATTATCAATATGTGTGGAAGTATCTTTAGGGGCCAAAAGTTTTCCATATGAGAAGACACCAGGCACGTGGGAAGTGGGCAGTCACTCTTGTATTGGGGTCCAGGAGCTTCAAGTTACATCACCAGTAACATGAATCCAACTTGTCTGGATGTCTTCCAATATGTAGTGGTTTTCCCACCCGTTTTCATACACATGTTGACCACCTTTCATTTAGCCTGAGCCTCAAGCAGTTACCTATTTCAGGAGTTCCTTTTTTCTCCCAATAGTCTCTTCCTATTTGTGATCACCTTAGAATACCACCTCTCAGATATTTATGGCATATTGTATCTCCACAATGTTATGGTTCGTAATGCAGACCATCAATGACCGGTGGACAACATGACATGTGTCCTTGCTGCTTAAAAGGGTTTACTCGTTTCTGAACACTCCTCTTCCCCAGCAGCAGATATTCTAAGGAGCTAGCTATATGTTGTTTATACATAGAAATCAATAGTAAGTCAGTATACAATGTGCTCCCCCTAGTGGTGGCTTCTGGCAGATCTTTACTATTTAACTTTCTCTATATATCAGAGAAATGAGCCTCAAACTACTATAACGATATGTTTAAGAAATGATTGAATGTGACATTGTGTTAAAAATTGACATACATTGTGCAGCAAAATAATATATAAAAGAAGGTCACCCTGTCAATGTGCATTTTCTATTGATTCGGTCCGGCGCACCCCATCCATGTGTAAACCTACTATAGCATCTTGTAGAGAAAATGTAAAGCATTATGTGTGACTTCTGAACACATCCTCAGTTTTCATTTCTGCATTTTGCAAGCTCAAATCTAGCAAATCACTGGTGATTAATCATTGCACATGCCAATACCAGGCCGTCCAATTAGTGCAATCCATTAAGGGAACTTAATTAAGAAAAAAAGAATTACACGGTGGAGGTAAATACTGCATAATAATGCAGGGGATGAGGGAAAAGTCACATTGATGATTCTGCTCTGAAAGCTTCAGCTGTCTCACAAATCTATAGAAAGTCCCGGCATATTTCCATTCACACATCAGTTAGATTATCATCTCTGGATGGCTAATCACAGTGCACTAAGGGGGACGTGGTGGGATGTATCAGAAGCGAAGGTGAATAATCCCACTGCTACATCCTACATACTAGGTGACGCTACACAGCATGACGTGTAGTAATCGCAGGCACGCGGGATGCAGTGACGAGACGGGAGCCGGAGTGAGCTTAGAACGTAACTTTTTGTATATTTGTATGTATCTATAGGGGATATCTCGAGTAACCAACAAGCTAACAACAGTTATCCTCGCAGGGATCAGGACAATAATACACAGGTAGTACGATAATAACTACTTGGTCGGAACCGGTAACTAAGAGGCCACGATATGGCCGACTACGGGTCCAGAAACTATGTTTGATTAACTGCAATGTGTCACTTATCCTCCTCTGACGTCCGTCAGAGTGGTGGTCTGTGTTTCTTCGGCGTGTCAGCCACTGGGCCCAGCCGACAAGAAGTTGGCGCAAGCTTCTGGCGTTCCTACGCCCGGGCGGAATGTGGGCATAACAAGTCCCTGAAGAGTTCCTCTGCGTTGAGCCTCCCGGCAGAGGTGGAATGAGGACAGGCGGGGTCCAAGGCATGTAGGCTGCAGCAGCAGGCTGGGGCTGGACAGCGGCGGCCGCTGGTGGCAGCGGGCAGGCCGCAGCTGCGGGCTAGAGTCGGGCAGTGGTGGCCGCGGGAGGCGACGGACAGGTCGCATTCTCGGGCTGGAGTCGGGCAGCGGCGGCCGCAGGAGGCAGTAGACAGGCCGCAACTGCGGGCTGGAGTGGCGGGATCGTGGTCGTTCTGTCAGTGCCCTACTGCTGAGCTGCTCGGGCTGTCTCCTCCTTGTCCATGGTGAGTCTCTCCTCAGTCCCTCTGGTCGTCGCTCACTCCTTCTGGCTGTAGCTCTCTGGCGCCACCTAGGCTCCCTGCTCCTTCTCTCCCACGCTGTCGAGTGGCCCCTGCTGGCATTCTCAGCTCCTCTTATACCTGCTCCGCCCCCACTCCTTCTAGAACTGTCTGTGGTCCGTCCTCCAATTATGTCCCCCAGGAACAGTCTCCCTAGGAACCTTGGTGACAGTCCCCTTGGTTCTGGCCCGGTTACACAGTGGGGACTCTTCTTCCTACACTCCCCTGTTGTGAATTCACTTTCTGGCCTACCTCTGGTTGCTGGTGAAGGTAGTGGAGATGGTTGTATTGACAGAGGGGTCATGAGTTCTCTTTCCGGGCTCCCTCTGCTGGTTACAGGAGGTAATGGAGCTGATCTAATTAACAGAGGCCTGCCACCTGATAATGAGGAGGACTATTGGACATTGTGAGTTTCTGAGTTAAGACACCCGACTCCCTCTATCCCTGCTGGTGATTTTTCCTGCCTCCTGAGGTCTTAGTTTCCAGCTCGTTCCCTGCATGCTCAAGCTAAGTGTTCTTTTGCTATTGTTCACATTTGATTTGGTTTTGTCTATTTCAGTTTAGTGCCGTCGTCACTATGGTTTGTACGGGAGCCTGTTGCTCAGGTGGTTTAGCTACCTCACACAAGCGGCATGCACGGCACTCCTTCCACTTCGGCTTGTAAACGGGGATGGTAGGCTATTTGTTGTCACCACTGAAAAGTCTTTTGTGCCCCAAAATGAGACCCTTTTTCATGAGCCTCGTGAGCAAGTTCAGTGAGCCGTACTACCACCTGCCAGACTGTTGTTGGTGCTGTGAGCAGCTTTGCCTTTCGGTACAGTCGTCATCCCTTGATTACTAATTACTCCCACTGGCGTAGCATTAGCAGGGTGTCTCGAGTTAATGTCTTTCTCTGGGTGTCGTTGGCTAGCTGTCTCGTGGCCACCCATTGACGCAGGGGACCAACCTCCTCATCTTCTTGTTGCTGTTGGATCCATTCATCCCGGGATTGTTCTAGCATGCCTCTAGCGGGTTCTGTATGGGATTGCTCTCGGGTTACAGCTGTGATTCCGGTGGGGGCATCTCTTCTCCTTCCAGCTCTTCGTCCCGGCTTTTCCCGGGGGCTATACGTCGAATTCTGGAGAGGGCGTCGACATGTACATTTTCATCTCCTCGTTTGTAGATGATTTTATATTTGAATTTGGCCATCCGGGTCACCCACCGTTGTTCGAGGGCCCCCAAATTTGCATTGTTGAGGTGGGCCAGCTGATTATTGTCAGTCCTTACCACTACCTCAGAGCCTGCCAGGTACTCCGCGAACCGCTCCATCATGGCCCACACTACCGCGAGAAGCTCGAGCTTAAAGGAGCTGTAATTGTCAGGATTGCATTCGGAATCGTGGAGTAATCAGCTATCATAAGCGATCACCCTTTTCTGACCGTTTTGTACTTGCGACAATACAGCTCCCAGCCCGTGTAAGCTTCCGTCGGTGTGCAGCATGAACGGTTGCGAGAAATCCGCGTAGGCCAACACTGGGGCTTCTGAAAGTGTGGTTTTGAGATCTCAGAAGGCCTCTTCCTGCGGTTACCGCCACTGGATTTTCCAAACATTGGCCCCGGCAGGGGCCCCCTTCAACGGGTCCTGCAGGGCTCAGGCCTGGCAGGCGAAGTTTTTTACAAAGCGATGGTAATATCCGGCCAACCCAAGAAAGGCTCATACGTCTTTTACCATCTTGGGAGTAGGCCACCCCTGTATTGTGGCGACTTTTTCCATAGACGGCCTCACACCGTCGGCGGAGACGATATCCCTTAGGTATTCGATCTGCGTACGGAACAGGTGGCATTTCTGCGGTTTTACCTTCAACCCGTACTTTTGCAGCTGACCGAGCACCTGCCTCAACGGTTGCAAGTGGTCTTCAAATGTGGGGGCGTAGATGATGATATCGTCCTGGTATATCAAAGTGGCCTCGAAGTTGAGATCTCCCAGACATCGCTCTATTAGCCGTTGGAAGGTCCCGGGGGCGTTAGCTAGCCCGAACGGCATGCGATTAAATTTGAACAGTCCCATGGGCAAGATGAACGCGGTCTTGACGCGGTCTTCCTCTGACTTTAGTACTTGCCAGTACCCGATAGCCAGATCTAGAGTAGAAAAGTATGTCGCCTTCCCTAGGGCTCATAGGAACTCCTCTATACGGGGCAGCGGGTATGAGTCTTTGATGGTACAGGCGTTTAACTTCCGGTAATCCACGCAGAACCGCAGGGTGCCATCTTTTTTTCAGACCAACACAATGGGTCCGCCCCAGGGCTCTGGCTTTCCCAGATAACCCCTTTTCACAGCATTTGGCCGAGTAGTGTCTTTACCTCTTGGTATAGCTGCGGAGGAATCTGTCGATATCGCTCCCTGATGGGGGCCGTTGCTTCGGTGGGAATGCCGTGCGTAATGGCCATGGTACACCCAAAGTCGTCTTCATGATTGACGAATACCTCTCGGAACTGACCCAGGAGTGTTTCTACTTGGCGTATTTGGGCCGGGGTTAGGCCAGAGAGTTCTGTTCGCATTTTCTCTAGGATGGCTCGGCCTTTTTCTTTGGGCGAGGACCCGGCGGTTTGGATGGAATGAATATTCACCGCCCATGGGTCCCTCGCCTTCACTTTTAGCTGCAATGCCTGGGTCGGTAGCACTTCTTCTAAAGGTTTCACCAGTTTTGCCATTTTGGCACGTGGTTTTAGGATGACATCTTGATCTTCTAGGTTGACACAACACACGAGAACCGTCCCCTTCCTCACGGTGGCCAGGGCGCGGGCCACTAGGATTCCAGGGGGTAGGCGCTCCGAGAAGCACGGCTCCACCTGCACCTCTACCCCCTCCAGGGGTACATGGGCCTGGATCAGCAGGGCTACCACCGTTTCCCTGGCGGCAGCACGAGCTGAGGTGCCGCCAGTGCGATACCCAGCACCTCTCCCTCCTGGTAGTCCTGTAGGACCCGCGCCCCCAGCACCAGCTGTTGGAAGACCTACCCTTGGGGAGTGCGGGAGCCCCATTGTTTTAGGGTCTCTTGTGTAGGCTCGCTTAGGAGTAGGCTGCCAAATTCCCTTAATATGTTCATACCCAGGGTGACAGGGTGTTTTTCATTTGTGTCTCCCTGGGTCAGTACCACACCGCGGCGGCCAAGTTGTTTGCCGTACAATGAAATTTGTATCCAGGCTACTCCGAAGACGGGAATTGGTAGCTGTTTAGCGGCTAGTAGCCTTATTACGGACCCCCATTAGGACCTTACTGCCTCAGGAAAGTGCTGCCGAAAATAGGTCTCCGGCATGGTTGTAACTTGCGACCCTGTGTCCACCAGACAGCGCATGGCATGTCCTTCAATCTCTGCCCATACTAACGGACACTTTGCAATCAAATCTTCGGGACTTCCACCACCCCGTATTGTGGGTTCTGACTCCGAGCGGCGTCCCCCCGGCTCAGAGTCCTTTAGTTTAATGGATGTCGGGGTGGGTATCTCCCACGCCGCGAGCACTCTCAGGCAAAGTGGCCCAGTTTGCCACATTCATAGCATTCCCGAGGCCGGGCCGCCCCTGGGATTACGAGGGCCCCAGGGTGCCGGGCCCGATCCAGGCCGACCGCTTATGGTCTCGACCCTTCTCTTCACCTTGGTTAGTTCGCCCCTAATGCTCTTCAGCTCTTGCTTCATTTCTTCCACCCATTGGGGCTCTCCAATGGTGTTCATGGAGACTTCAGTGCTCCGGACCTTCCCCACGGCGACTGTCAGACCTTTTTCCTGTTCCTGGGCGCGCGCCTGACTCCCCACCTCAGAGAAAGCCATCCGTGGGTTTACCCGGACTCGCTCCCGCAATGCCTGTTTAGTCAGGGGGTCTCAGAGCCCGGTCACTAAGAAGTTGCATAGGGTTATGTCAATGGGTCCTACGCCTACTCCATCCTTTCGATCAATGGCTGTGTATAGTTCTTGAAGGACGTTCATGTATTGGGTGACCGTCTCCCCTCCCCCTTGCATACAACTGAATAACTGGGTTCGTAATTCCCCCACGTCCGTCGGGTCCCCATGCGTCTCCTCTAAGATCTGTAGGACCCTGATAAAGGTGTTTCGCTGTCCCGGGGGCCTCAACATTACGGAATCCCGGGCCTCCCCGTCCAACGTCATTAGGGCCACTTCAGCCTCTATGTCAGGAGTCATCGGATGCATCCTAAATAGCCCTCACATACGCTCCATCCATCTCCACAGCATAGTATTTCTGCCAGAGAACCTGGGTAGATTACTCAGCATAGCCCCCAAGAATAGACTGCCGACTACGCCAAATGTAGTAATCGCAGGCACGCGGGATGCAGTGACGAGACGGGAGCCAGAGTGAGCTTAGAACGTAACTTTTTATATATATATGTATCTATAGGGGCTATCTTGAGTAACCAACAAGCTAACAACAGTTATCCTCTCAGGGATCAGGATAATAATACACAGGTAATACGATAATAACTACCCGGTCGGAACCGGTAACTAAGAGGCCACGGTATGGCTGACTACCGGTCCAGAAACTACGTTTGATTAACTACATTGTGTCACTTATCCTCCTCTGACGTCCGGCAGAGTGGTGGTCAGTGTTTCTTCGGCGTGTCAGCTGCTGGGCCCAGCCGACGAGGAGTTGGCGCAAGCTTCTGGCGTTCCTACGCCCGGGCGGAGTGTGGGTACAACAGGCCCCTGAAAAGTTCCTCTGCATTGCGCCTCCCGGTGGAGGTGGAATGGGGACAGCTGGGGCCTGAGGAGTGTAGGCCGCAGCCGCAGGCTGGGGCCGGACAGGGCGACCGCGGGTGGCAGCGGGCAGGCCGCAGCCGTGGGCTGGAGTCGAGCAGTGGTGTCCGCGGGAGGAGGCCGTCAGGCCACAACTGCGGGCTGTAGTTGAGCAGTGTCGGCCATGGGGGCAGTGGGTAGGCCGCAGCCGTGGACTGGAGCCAGGCAGCGGCGGGCGGCAGTGGACAGGCCACAGCCTCGGGCTGGAGACGGGTAGCGGTGGTGGCGTGCGGCAGTGGACAGGACACAGCCGCGGGCTGGAATCCGGCAGCGGCAGCCGCAGGAGGCGGCAGACAGGCCGCAGCCTCGGGCTGGAGTCGGGCAGCGGCAGCCGCGGGAGGTGGCGGAAAGGCCTCAACCGTGGGCTGGAGTGGCAGGAGCACGGTCATTTGGTCGGTGCCCTGCTGCTGAGCTGCTCGGGGCTGTCTCCTCCTTGTCCGTGGTGAGTCTCTCCTCAGTCCCTCTGGTCATCGCTCACTCCTTCTGGCTGTAGCTCTCTGGCGTCTCCCTAGGAACCTTGGTGACAGTCCCCTTGGTTCCGGCCCGGTTACACGGTAGGGACGCTTCCTCCTACAGACGGATGATGGACTACTGCACCCATTTTAGTAAATGTCAGTGCATTCCCGGAGGCCACAGAGGTTGAACGTAAAGCCTCCTTGGTTTCATCTAAAGACTATAACTACAATAGGTGCAGGGGTTGTAATCGCCCCTTGGCCCAGCAGCCTAAGGGGCCCAAAAAGTCCTTTTGGCCTATAAGAAAAGACCAATATTAGTGAAGACGTGCAAAAATTGGGGGCCCTATTGGAGCTTTTGCATTGGGGTTAATGAGGTTCAAGTTACGCCTCTATCTGTAACTGCACCCTCTTCTGACTATGGGCCATATATAATATGGTGCCTTCATATGTGTCAGAGGGGTCCGAGTGCAAATGATGCTAAGCCTTGCTTGGAGTGCCCCCAAAACGTCCACTTTTGTTGGTCTGGTTGAAAATTGTGACTTAGGTCTAGAATGAGTTCTACATCAAAGAGATCTCCCTTAAGATGGCGATACACAAGGGACATAACTATAAAGGTGTTGAGATAGCAGTCGCATCTGTTGCCAGCTGCCAGAATGGGTAAAAAACAAACAAACTCAATTATGGATGGTAGGTGGTAGATTAGTGTCCCTGCTATTAGAGCCCAAGTGCCTCTGAAAGGCCCCTTTTCCTGTTTGGTTATTCCTGCCCCTAATAATACTATTGGCAAAAAAGACATTAAAATCATATTAAAACAACATTACAATTGCCTCCAAGCCGACCGGGCCAACCATTTTGACAGGGTTTACATAATAAGATTTTGTCCCGGGACATGCTTGAATTTTAGGATTGTTTCCAAAACAGCTGGAAAAGTCCTGGCAAATTTGGAACTATTGGACTCTGAGATCCATTAGTACAATCCAACAGTGTAGTATTACAGACCCCGACATAGTGCCATTATTGGAAGAAACATCCAAACTACAGCTTTTGGCACAAAATCAGGAAATTTGGTACTCCACTACAACCAATGTGACAGTCTTCCACTGTGCACAGCTTTCAAGTTTTCAAGGTTTGAGATAGACTTAAGTTCATCAAGTTCACCCTATATCCTAACATGTTGATCATAGCAAGGCAAACACCCATGGGGCATAGTTTCATATTTTTCAAGGTGGAAGGTAGACTTAAGTCCATCGAGTTCAACCAATAGTCTAACATATTTATCCATAGGAATGTAAAAACCTCATTGGGGTATAGTTTCATAGTTTTGAAGGTTGAAGGTAGACTTAAGTTTAGATAAAAAGTCATCCATTTTCATGGGTGTTGAATTTTTAGCAAACATCATGAATAAGAATTTTTTTTATTTGCTTCATCAGGTTTCTGATCTGGGTACAGCTCTGCTGAGCATGTCTCAGGATAACTGTATATGTTTTTTTTTCTTGGCATTAAAGGTAACCTGCTAACGCATTTTTACATATAGAAGAAGCCATCAGACAGGAGCTACCAAAAATTATATTTTTCTCAAAATACTCTATTTCTTTCAAAAGGACCTGTCCGTCATGGCTGTATAGGCCTTTGTTCAATGAAAAAAAACACACACATTTTTTGTAGAGATCCGATGGGCCAGCCATGAGAAATTTAGAGTAGAAGACATATGCAAATTAGGCTGATCATGCACTAGAGGCATGTAAACTTCTCCTAATGCACTGACACGCCCTAATGCGCTTTCGATCTGATTAGCATATGGCTTCTATGCTACAGTTCTCATGACTGGCCCATCGAATCTCTGCTAAAAAGATATCTGTCACGGGGTCTTTCTCCAGTATCACACAATCAACAGAGCAAGAGAAGAGTGAACAATCCCAAGATCTTTATTTGGGCAAAATTACGAAAGGTCCATATTCAATCCACCACACAAATGATAAGATAGTCCAGAAACCGAATGCAGTTCAGTAACAGGATAAAAGCCCTGAGAAATGAGAGTTCCGCAATCCAGCAGACAGAGGATAACATAGTCCATATACTCTTCTTTCTCTCTGAGGTGCTGTGATCACGTCATAGTTCCACACAGGATCTGAGATTGTGCCTCACCTCACTGATATTTTAAAGTGCCCCTCTTGATTCACAGATCGCAGGGGCTTATTGTTTCAATAAGCTAGGGCAATATGTCATGAGCATATTAGCAAACAATACAGTACTGTGGGGGCTGATATCAGATGACAGCAGCCATTCATCCATTAGCAAATAACAACTCATCCTACAAGAGAACACCATGAAAATCAGTAAAATATTAATACAAACAAAATGATACCCACATACCACATCCCACCATCGCAATATCATTTTTTATTGGAGGACAATCTCCTACACAGCCATGTCGCTACATTTAGATTTAATGATAGACTTATAAATACTTTTTAAATAAATAAATAGAGTATTTTGAGATACATGTAATTTTTGGTAGCTCTTGTCAGGGGGCTACACTACATAGAGTTTGAGAAACTTTTCTTTAGTGAAAGCAATGTTGACAGACTTTGCTTCTTCCCTAGTACCCAATGCTCTTGGGATAAAGTAGTTGGCAGCACATGCTAACAATAGCTTTCAGCTCATTAACACCTTGAAGGCGCCACATCTAGCTACTGCTAGAAGTCTCACCACGTGCTGGCACCTTTCTCAAGATGCTGAGGATGACCCAGCGACAGCTTAAGCCGTTCCTGTGATTAACCGTTTATTAGGATATGCTAGTTGCATATAGAATCTCTCTATTGAATATGAAGAATCAAAACTATTTGATCTGGAATATACAATCCAATTATCCGGACATAATAAGCCGGCATATTCCTTACAATCTCAAATAATGGTTGGCCGCCAAAACTTCCTGGTTACCAGTGGAATTGTATTGTTGATGCCAGGCTGACTTACAAGCACTAAATCACGGGTCACCTAAATAATTCTTACATAGAACTGAGTGTACATAGTGGAAACATTGTTTGAGTGGAAATATTGTCAGGTGCTAACGTTTGAGATCTACAGATCTCCTCAACAATATCTAGGGAAGAGGAGAACACAATACCCTCGGCTAAAATGCAGACCTGTTCAGAGTCCTCAGATTGAGATTGATAGAAGATTTGGGAGAGAGCATCAGTTTTAACATTCTTAGTACCAGGTCTAAATGATACTACAATATCAAACCAAGGTCAGAATAAAGTCTATCTGGCTTATCTAGGATTCAATCGAAACAGACTCTAGATAAGTAAGATGTTTGTGGTCTTTGATAACCAACAAACGAGACTTTATGTTTGACACCTTCGAGTTAGTGGCACAATTCCTCAAATGCCCACGTGATTGTTAATAGTGAATTGTTGGTAATGTCACAATTCCTCTCTGTAGATGAAAATTTTAGTGAAAAGAAAGCATAGGCAACTATGAGTGATAGACAGGGTACCTTGCGATAGCATCTCTCCAACCAACCTCAGAGGCTTGGACCTCCACCATGAAGAGATGTTCTAAATCATCCTGCACCAATATGGGGTCTGATGAGACGTGTTCTCTTTCACTCCGTGAAGTAATGGGTTGTCTCAAGCTTCCAGTTGATCACATCAGCCCCTGTCTTGATTAAATCAGTTAATGATTTGGCAGTCTTGGAAAAAATATCATACATTTTTACGATAGTAATTAGCGAACCCAAGAAAGAGCTGCTAAG
Organism: Dendrobates tinctorius; assembly: GCF_039654945.1. Lineage (NCBI taxonomy): Eukaryota > Metazoa > Chordata > Amphibia > Anura > Dendrobatidae > Dendrobates > Dendrobates tinctorius. The sequence continues at coordinate 24,292,782 of NW_027361825.1, read as the reverse complement.
TTTTCAGAGTTACATCCAATCTTTTATGGCTTGGACCTTAGAGGGGTCCATAAAGAAACGTTTGGCAGACAAAATATTCTCCAGGAAATTTACTTCTTGAACTAGAAACACATTTTTCCAAGTTTAGCAAATAAGGAAGTGTTTGCATCATTGGAGTACTGTAACAAATGGAAGCGGAGGCAGAGATGGTGAAGTTCACATTCGTTTTTATTTTTAAGTGGAACCTCGGGACCACGGTCCGGGGGGCTCCGAAGGGGGCATGACTAGTGAGCCCCGGGCACCCGTAGTAAAGCCCCTCAGGCAGGGTCAGAATGGAATACTCGGAGGACACAGTTGCTACCTCCAGTTAGACCCCGAACACGTGGCAGCTGTCCCAGCGGGACCAAAAGGGATAACAAGAGTTACAGCAGAGTCCGTAATGCGCTGGGTCCTGGATCCGGTTAGTTGGAAGGAGTCGGTTCCAGTGACCTTCACACTGTCCTTGGACTCGGATGGCTGTAGGCAGAATGGGATGGCTTAGGCCCAGATGGTTGCTGATATAACCAGGTAACACAGGATACTGATATGCTGTGGAAACAGAGAGCATTAGACAATGCACAGAGACTGCAGATGCAGTGCAGACAGGTTAGCATGAGAACCGGATGTAGCAATGATAGATACTCATTGCTCCGGTGCTCTCCCTATGGAGGAGAGGCCAGAAATAGCAGCCAGTGCGCTGCCATTGGTTGATTGCATTTTTTGAATAATGCACGCCGCCCCTTTAAGAAGGCAAGAGAGCGGGCGGGCGGGCCCTAATAGCCTTAGTTACAGATCTCCTCACAGGACTCCAGGAGGAGGAGGCAGGAGGGAGGACAGAATGCTGAGCAGCAGCATGAGAGGCTCGAGGTGAGTGCCCAGAACGGAGAGCAGCAGCAGGCCTGGACGCAGCACCAGGACGGTGGCCAGGTGTAACAGCGGCAGACCTGGGCGCAGCGTCAGGACGGGGACCGGGTGTAACAAGTACAGTGCATGTACATGTTGGATGTGTGACTCGCAATCACGTTCATAAACCAAGATGTCATCCTAATAGAGAACCACATGGTGAGCACTTAAATCCCTGACTATGTCACTTACAACATTTTGAAAAACAGCCGGAATGTTACTTAGCGCAAAAGACATCATACGATTCTCATAGTGTTCCTCAGGGGTGTAAATGTTGTTTTCCAAACATTTCCATTCCATCTTATTGTTACCAGGTTATAGGCTCCCCTGAGGTCAAGTTTGGTGACCAATCTTTACAGTGATTATAGTCAGTACATGGTCTAAGACTACCAACTTTTTTACCAACAAAAAATAAACCTGTGTCCACAGGTGACTTGGACAGTGTGATGAACCCTTTTTACCTTCTTGACTGGAAAGATTATATAGTTTACCCTTGGGGAGACGGGAGTTTGGTACCAGATCAATTGCGGCAATCGTAACCCCCTTTGTGGAGGTAATATTTCAGATTCACACACATAAAATACTGTACATCAGCACCATTTCTGAATATTTCATATAAGCCAAGATAAACCACTGGGTAAGACTTTAGGCCTGTTTCACACTTCCGTTTTTGACCATCAGTCAAAATCCGCCGGTTTTTGAAAAAAACGGATCCGCCATTTTTTTGGCGGATCCGTTTTTTTCCCCTTTGAGTTGCATTACCGGCGGATCTTGATGGATGGCCATCCGTTGGATCCATTTTTTTGCGGATCCGCCAAATTTTTTGCGTCCGCCGACATGCCTGGACGGACCATGTAACGTTTTTTTGCTGCAGGATCCGCATTTTACAGTGCGCATGCTCAGAGAAAGGAAGCCAGCCGGGAATTTAACCCTGAAATCCTTTCTGGCGAACTAAAAAATAAATTCTCTCTCTCTCTCTCTCTCTCTCTCTCTCTCCTTCCCGGGCAGCGGTTCCTTTAAAATTCTTCATTCGGCGGATCCGTCAAAAAAACGGATCCGGTGGCATTCATTCACATCAGTTAAGAACGCATCCGCTTTCCTCCTTTTTGGCGGATTTTGACTGACAAAAAAAACTGAAGTGTGAAACAGGCCTTAGACAGATTCACAATTAAAGATATACATTTTATCTGACACTAAGAGCTCCAGCGTACAATATCCTCCTGGTGCCAGTGATAACCATGTCAAATTTACGTAAACAAAACCACAGACAGGTTTTCAAGAATAAAAGGTGACAGATTGAGGAAGCACGTCCATCAAACTTTTTATCCTCTTAATATAGTGCAATCATTATATTATATAGCACTGTGTACTTACAATTGTTCATTTTGCCTTTCTACCCAGTTAATTTTCTTTTCCGTTAGGTTTATAACATTACAAGATTAAAAACTGACTAGATGAATCCTTCTAAGCTCTATGGGGAAACAGGAAGTCTCTTTTCCCTGCATGTGTCATAAATCACTGCAAAAGTCCCTGGCAGGGGGGGGAGGGAGCATCTGGGTCATGTTTTGAAGAGGGGAATGATTCATTCAGGGAAAAGAGACTTCCTGTTTCTACATAGAGATTAGAAAAGAGAAGAATTATCTGGGTAGAAATGCAAAATGAGCAATTGAAAGTACACAGTGCTATATAATATGATGACTGCAATATATTAACCCCTTCCCGACATGCCCTGTATATGTACAGCAATGCGGAACCTGCGTTCCTGCAAACCGCTGTACATATACTTTGGTGAGCGCTGCCATGATCAAGTGCAGGTGTCATCTCGGTATGAGAGGAGACCCTGCAGCAACACCCACGATCGGTACTAGAACAGTTGTCAGGTGTTTAACCCCTCTGATGCTGATGTCAATAGTGACTGTGATATTGATGGGCATTGCAGAGGGAGCTCCCTCTTTACTCCCATTGGCACAACTTGATTGCCATTACATTGTACCAATGATCCCCATGGTGACCGCAGGCCGAAAGATGGCAGCAGGGTCACCTAGGGACAGTGACCTGTAAGCTTCTGCTCAGAGCAGGAGCTGACACGCCTTCTCCCTGCCTGCAATGCACAGATCTAATGCCCTGCAATGCACAAGCATTGCAGAGTATTAGATCAGCGATCAGTCAGTGGAAAGTTGATGACCCAGAGGCCAGACGTAGTCAAGGTTAACTTTGTTGCCTCATTATAGTGATTTTATCTGTCAAGGGTTTTATCAGAATCATGTGACTCAGATTTAGATGGAAACCCCAAACTAGCATAGAGCGCAGGATAAATGTGATCCCAAGCACTATGTAAAATGTTCCCAATAATAGCGTCAACTAAATCCACAAAATAGCAAGTTCTCACTCAGATCCATCATCTGTTAACGGAAATACAGGGGGCTTCCACGTTACTGGCAGTAGTGGTAGTACAAAGGCTCTTTAAAAGCACTATAGCTACTCACCCTCAAAAAAATTCAGCAAATTCTGCACTCCCAAATCAAAATTCCCACTCCCTTATGAGCCACATTGTGCCTAAACCACATTTAGTGTCCACATGTTGGGCATTTCCGTAGCGATGAGAGCCAGCCTAATTTACAGGTCCGTGTCTCCAGAAGCACGAGCTAGGTATAATGTACTGGGCACTGCAACATACTGGGGACTACAACGTACCGGTCACTACAACGTACTGGGCACTACAATGTTTCTGGAATACACCAATGGAATCAAAATCGTCACTACACCTGTAGATAAATTCCCAGAGGGGTATAATTTCCAAAGTGGGGTTACATGAGGGGGGATTCTGCACTTCTAGCACTTTAGGCTTTGTACATGGAGTACTCAAACTATTCTAGAAAAATCTGCGCTCCAGGAAACAAATAGAGCTCCATCTCTCCCGAGTCTCACTGTGTGGCTAAGCAGTACAGTATAGTCACATATGCATTATTTGTATATTCAGCAGAAATTGTGAGACAAATTTTGGTGCCATTTTTTACCCATTTCGCAGTGTGAAAATGTAAAATCTAGGGCTAAAACAAAATTTTGTTGGTAAAAATGTAATTATTTTTTCTTCACTGCCCAATGGTATAAAATTCTGGGACCCCCCTGTGGTGTGAATATGATCACTGCACCCCTAGATGAATTAACTGAGAGGTGTAGTTTGTACATTTGGGTCAATTATGGGGGTTCTGCTGTTCTAGCACCTCAGGGGCTCTGCCAATGTGACATGGCACTCTCAAACCAGTCGATCAAAATCTGAACTCCAATATGGCGAGTCTAACCTTTGTACTCTGCCTCAAAAGTAGATTCAGACCACATATGGGGTATTGATGCACTCAGGAGAATTTGCACAATACATTTTTTGTTTCATTTTCTCCTGCTATCCTTGTGAAAATGAAAAAAATTGGGGCTAAAGTAACATTTTTTGGAGGAAAATATACAGTATAATAATGATACTATAATTATGCTGATGTAAAGTGTGAGAAATGTTATTTCTTAACCATTTTGTATGACAGTTCTCTGATTTAAGAGCGTAAAAATTAAAAGTTTGAAAATTGCCAAATTTTCAATTTTTTCACAAATAAACGTTAAGTCTTATGCAAGAAATTTTACCACATAAAGTGACACTGGTTAGAATTGTGAAATTTGGCCTGGTCATGAATGAAGGTGAACAGGCTCAGGGGTGAAGGGGTTAAGAAGATAAAAACTTTGATGGAAGTGCTTCTTTTAAAATGTAAAGGACCAACAAGCAAGGACACCTAGATGAAGACCTTTCGCCACTTTGGCATCAACAAAATTTTCTGCACAATCTTTATCAATGAAGCCCTCAAACTGCAGAGATTTTTCAAGTTAATTTCATAATTTTTTTATTCTCTTAAAATAATTAAAAAAACACAAGTTTGGAAGTTTGGTATCATCGTAATTGTACTGACTTGTAGAATCATGTTGACACGTTATTTTAGCACAAATTGAACGCCGTGAGAAAAAAAACTATTGTGGAATTACAGGTGGGGGGAGGATGCAATTTCACCTTTCTTGGATTTTTTTTCTCTCTCTTTCCAGTGCATTGATTGGTAAAATGAATTATATCTATCAAAACTACACAACTTGTTCATCAATAAACAAGCCCTCACATGGATAATGTGGATGGAAAAATTAAAAAGTTGTGGCTCTTTGATGAAAGGGAGGAAAAAATGAAATAAAAAATATGGAATATTGCCCTGATCGGAAAAGGGTTAAGATCTTCATTTATCAGATGAATTTGGTGCATCTTATTCTAGCTGACTCGTCAGCAACACTTGCTTCCAAAAAGCCCGTATTCTTAAATCGCTGCTTATTTGCTAAAAGTAACAAACAGGGGATCTAAGGAGTACAGTTTCTCCTTGTACATGGAGCCAAATTGATAAGAGGAGACTTATAGGCCATGCAATGCTTCTATTTAAATACCCTCTTCAGAGACAAAGAGAACTGGAACTCTTGTGCCACTTATAGGGGGTAGCAATCCTAAAAATCAATATCAACCCTTTAAAGGGCCTTGCCACAACTTAGGATAACAAGCCTATTTGCAGATATGTGTTTCGGGATGTTTGCCCCTCACCAGTGCAAAGCACGAAATCTGGTTTGGCTGGGTGAGAGGGCTCTGACAGTGGTTCAAGGTGTAAAGTTTCTGCTTGTGGAGAGTGCAAAGTCAGCATAACGAGACACTTTCTCCATTGACCCCCCTGTCAGAGGCCTCTCAACCAGCCAAACCTGCTTTCTTGTTTTGCACTCATGAGAGGCAAAAACCCCTAAGCACATTTCTGCAAATAGAGTTTCTGGTTTGGCTTCTTATTCTAAGGCGCGTGGCAAGGCTCCTGAAAGGGTCAATATTGACTTTAAGGATTTCTACTCCTAATTGTCGGCACTTGAGTTCTTGTCCTTTTTCTTTTTGAAAAGGTTATTTGCATGGTTAAAAAACAGGTGATCACATTTACAATAAACCAAAAAATATGTGCACCCTTAGATCGGACAGGCTTACTCGCACCTGCAAACTAACTGTACACAAGCATGCTCCTTTACACATGCGCATTCAATACACACATACATATTACCATGCAAACATGCACACACATACCAGCCATTCATGTTTGCACAAAGAACTCATAAATAGTTACATATATTTGAAAAAGCATACAGTATATGCATAGTGTCATGATCCATGCTGGATCAGGACTGATAAAAAGCACAGGTAACCTTTTTTTTCTAAGCTGTGCTTAAGATTGGTTTTGCCCCCGGTGGCCATTAGGATTATTGCACTGTGGTGTCGTTTGTTCCAAGTTTGCCCCCGTTGGTGGTGAGCGCCATTGCACTCTAGTTTCTTTAGTTAAGTGCACATGATTATAATGCAGGTGATTGCTGGCTCTGCTATAAAAGAGTCACAGGTGTTGCAATCACTGTTGGTGATAGTGTTCAATTCAACCATCCTTGGTGGAGGAAGGAGCTGAGAGTGTTCCTTGCAGCACTGTCTTAGCCCTGGTGTGGAAGGAGTCATAGGGGATTTCCTTGTAGCTCTGACAGAGCTTGGTGGCAGCGATTCAGGAGGAGAGCTGCATTCTGGTGGTGGACTCTGTTGCCAGGAGCAAGTGCAACAGAGTAAAGCTAAGTTGTGTTTCCCCGTTTGTGTTTTCATTTGTGTGTATTAGTACAGCGGTGGGGTCAGTGCCTGCACCACCCAGCTCCCTAGCAAGGGATAGGTGTAGGGTGTGCTAGGGCGACAGGTTCGTGATCGGCGCCCGGTGCGGAACCGGCATAGGGAACGTTAGGAGCGTTAGGGACACTGACTCAGGGGAGTGCAGGAGGTCTCCACGTCCCCTGTCCTTATCGCAGGGCCCACCATTGTAACTGTCTCCCTTCCCCTTGTCTTGTTGTTTTAGTTACCGGCCTGCGAGCTGTGTCATACAGGATAGTATCACGTGCCGCGTCTTGTTGTTTCAGTTACCGGCCTGCTGGTCGCGTCACACAGGACGGGTCCACGTGACACATAGACTCCAAAGACATACTAATAGGGAATCCAGTTTATAAGCCCCAGTGGGGACAGTGATAATAATGTCTGTAAAGTGCTGTGGAAATAATGGCGCTGTATATGTGAGTTAAATAAATAAAGTACCTCAGCTCACCACTGCACCAAAAGAAATGCTGATAAATTCTTGATTAAAGGTGCTTGGATTCCTTAAGGTCAGTATCCTCGAGTAGGGCAATAAAACATATAAAGATATACCGTAATAAAATTCCAAATTTTTTTTTTTCAAAAATCCATAAATGATTGTAGATATGATAAATATCTCTTTTTATCGTATCAGCAATTTTTTTGGAGTATTTTTTTTTAAATAAATTTAGAATTTTAATATATAGTTGTTTTTGGTTTCATACAGTATATGCATTTATTAACTTAAATTTAAAAAAAGCACAGAAAGGTGAACAAGAGTGAAATACGTTCAATCCATTATAATCTATGTGTTCAGCTCTAATCTGGTTCTACCAATTATGTAATCCATTAGACAAGCCCTGCCTTGTTTATTAGGTCAACCTGCATTATGACTGCAAATGACCCAATTGTTGTAGGCCGGGGGGGGGGGGGACAATTATCAAAATTTGATTCTTGTGTGGGAAGGAAAAGTGATCAAATTCACCTCTAATATGTTTTGTGCCTGGACCTAAAGGCAGGCGAAAGATCGAGTATCAAGTCCGACTCCTCCAGTTAGAATTTTGCCATTGGATCAGTTGGAGCTGAATGTATATTTATGTGCGGATTCAGTGACACTTGGGCGCATAGGAATCGTCTTGCTTGTTTTTGCTGTGCTTGGCAAACTGTTGTTGGAAATCTGATGCCTTTTTCTTTCCTTACTCTGCTCCATGACAATGCAGCAACTTGAATTTTCCTGGTCCTAGAAAAAAAACGAGATGAAGGTCTCCCATCTATCATGAGTATCCGGTTCCATTAAGATCCGCTGGGAGCGGAGATGTGACGGCGAATGGTCATCTCTCTCTATCCATGTGTACAGAATTCCTGAAAATGCACACTTATGTAATGATTTTCAGAACAAGGGACTCGAAAGGTCTGTGCATGCATGCCCAACTGTGTATTCCTTATGCCACACCATGGCCGTTATGCCTGCTAGTGTTTAGTAGAGCATTCCTCACTGAGTGATTTACACCAGATGGTACCCCTTCTCCCTTCATGAACCTCTATATCCTGAAAGAAAACACGTTGGGAAATGTGACCTTTGCCTTGGAAGAATGGTTCAAGTTTAAGTAATTGGGACAATTCATAACATAGTAATATACTTTTGAAGGCTGAAGGAAGACCTTATGTCCATCTAGTTCAGCCTATTTTTAGTGCAGCTGTTCTGCATTGTTGATCCTGGGGAAGGCAAAAAACCAACAGAGTAGAAGCTAATTTTCTCCATAGGGAACAAATTCCTTCCCCTAAGCTGGGTCAACTATCTACCTATAATATTATGTTATTCGTAACCTTCTATACTGTTACTCACAAGAAAAGCATCCATTCCTTTCTTAAATTCATTCAGTGAGTTGGCCATCACCACTTCCTCAGGAAGAGAATTCCAGAGCCTCACTGCTCTTACCGTGAAGAACCCTCTTCTATGCTGATGCAGAAATTGTCTTTCCTCCAAACGAAGAGAATGCCCCCTTGTTCTTGTCACAGTCCTTGGTACAAACAGTTCATTGGAGAGATATCTGTATTGCCCTCTGATATACTTGTACATATATATTAAGTCTCCCCTAAGTCTTCTCTTTTCTAGAGTAAATAGACCTAATTTTGATAACCTTTCTGGGTATTGTAGTGAACCAACTCCATTTATCATTTTAGTAGCCCGCCTTTGAACCCTTTCAAGTTCAGTAATGTCTTTCTTGAGCACCGGCGTCCAAAATTGCACACGATGCTCCAAGTGTGGTCTGACGAGTGATTTGTACAGAGGGAGAATTATGTTTTCATCTCGTGTCCCCAGATCTCTTCTAATGCATCCCATGACCCTATTTGCTTTGGTGGCAGCTGCCTGACACTGGGCACTCCAATTTAGCTTTTTATTGACTAAGATGCCTAAGTCTTTTTCCATGTCTGATTTCCCCAGCAGTTTCCCATTTAGTAAGTAATTGTAGCATCTGTTTCTCCTTCCCATGTGCATAACCTTACACTTATCTGTGTTAAACCTCATCTGCCATTTTTCAACCCAATTCTCCAATTTACTCAAATCTGTCTGTCGTTCTAAGATTAATGTAATTTTATTATTATTATTATTATTATTATTATTATTTAATGACCTTTAGCTTGGTCTCGAGCAATGGCGACTTGATGGATGAACACTCTGTAGGAAGATCCATCTTGGGCAAACCTAGATAAGTCCACCAGGGTCTTCTCCACCATTAGCTTGACAGTATCAAACAATCGGGTTGCTGATCTTCATCTTCGCCTTGTTCCTTCTACTCTACCGACCATGATGTCCTTCACCAGTGATTGCTCTCCGTATGATGTGTCCAAAATAGGCAAGTCGTAGCGTTGTGATCCTTGCTTCCAGTGTCATATCTGGCTTGATTTGTTCCAATATTGATTTGTTTGTTTTTCTTGTTGTCCATGGTATTGATGACATCCTTCTCCAGCTAGAGACTTTTTATACTTGGCCAACATTGAAGCATGTATTGTGCTGACTACATGCCTTTTTTCTTTTAGTTTCTTTTAGCATATATGCTTTGTTTCTTTTCGTGAGATTTTTTGAGTATGTGCAATTAATATTTTTTTGGCCTTCTTTATTGAACCTTTCTATTCTTCTCTTTCGGGTGATAACAGGTCCAGATCATCGTTCATCTGGCAGTTATCTCGTCAGGCTATCCCATAGAAAAAGTACTCTATGTTATCCATGAGAGAGAAATCTCTGGAGGCAGGTTATCTCAGGGAGAACAAATGGATCTGCTGTTCAAAATCAGATATGCAGAAACGTTAACTCCCCTGACATCATCTGCCTGGCGCCGCAATACACATTGAACTGTTGGCTGAACCCATCGATGTTGGCAGTTTCAGCTGTCATTAGTCTAATGTGTATGATGGGCTTTAGGGTGAAAAACTATGCGGCAAAATAGAACTTAGAAAGTGTTTATTTTAGGACTTTGATGTACTGTAGATGTGGGTCTCAGTGGTGGGACCAACATCTACCATGATTAATGGTACATTCTAAGATATGCAAGATAGGGCAACTGCTTTACAAGATTCTTGCAAAGTACAATTCCTGGCTCCTTTCAGACAGAGCTTTCCAGAGCCCTGTTCTTTGGATCATGGGCGTCCCAGTGCTCAGACCCCCAGTGATTGGAAAGTCAACTAAACATAGTCCCAAAATGTGGCACTTTTAGCATAAAATACTGATCTAAAGTAATGCATGCTAAAGGTGATGTAACGTGTCTAGCATGGAGCATGCAACAAGGCATAAACTTATTAGACATTTTATAAAATTGAGTTCCTCACCTCCCTGAGTCATCTCCAAAACTTAGTAACGTTATTATTTGCAGCAAATCCTGTAGAGAAGAGACCCTATTAGACATCAGCTGTTCACTGCATCTTCGTGCAAGTTTCCGTAAGCCTGTAGAAGAAGACAGTAACATTTCACTAGGGCATTTGCACTCGGTGCCATTGTGTGCGTGAGTGCATGTCTAGAGCCCCGTGGTGCAGTCTGGCACATGTGCGACCTGCCTTTCCATCTGTTCCTAGCTGTACGCAGGCCATTACTCTCTGCATGACAGAACTGCAGATCATGGCCTCATATTCCTGCTATTTTATTATATATGAGACACATCAAAGCCCCATCTGTTGTGTACTGTCTGAACCAGAGGCGTAGCTAGGGGTTCAGCTCAGAGGGGGCGAAACATTGAAGAAGGCCCCAACCGGTAACCATGATTACAACTTTAGTGGCACCCCCTAATAGGAGGTATACGGGAACCTGAGCAGATGACTGGGCTGTTAATGAAAATAAATCTCTACACAAAGACCCACACTGATATTACCGCCATATAGTGGTAGATACCAGTTCTGCAGATCATGCAAGTATTTACAGTACATTTATACATGGTGACTTACAGCTGATGATCTTTCTGATGGAGTCGTTCTCTTTTCCCCTCTTTTCCTTCTGGCCCAGGCTGACATGTCTACTTCTCCAGACAGGACTCTGCTGCAGAGATTACAACAAATACTTATCTGACGTCTCACATTTCCTGCTCCATCCCTATCTATTCACAACCTGCACAACCTCCTCATCTTGTCCGAATACTGAGCTACTGCTGTCATATGTGTCCCTATTACTGCACCTACTGGGTGATACAATAACAGCGCTCCTCATAGTAGATCCCACCACTGTGCCTCTTACATAGTAATAATGCCTTATGTGTGTCTTCTAGATGATAAAATTTCCCCCTAAAAATATTAATGCCAGGTGCAAGTGCCCTAGAAAACACATTCTGGTCCTTTCATGGCCACAATACTTTGAGTGCCCCTATAACAATAATGCGTTTAAGTGCCCAATTAACATTTAATAATGTCCACTGAGCCCCCCAATACACAGCTCCTGCAAACACAGTATGATGCCCCCACAGCTCTCCTTTATACAGTATGGTAGGCACATAGCTCCTAATACACAGTATAATGTCCCCACAGCTCTCCTATAGGCAGTATGATGGGCCCACAGCTCCCCTCCCTATGTACAGTATGAGGTCCCCACTGCTCTCCGATGCATAGTATGATGTCCCCACACCTCTCCTATACACAGTATGGTGGGCCCACAGCTCCCCTTTACACTGTATGGTGGGTCCAGAGCTCCCCTATACACAGTATGGTAGGCCCACAGCTCCCGTATACACAGTGAGATGGGTCCACAGCTCCCCTATAGACAGTATAGTGAGCCCACAGCTTCCCTATACACAGTATGGTGGGCCCACAGCTCCCCTTTACACAGTATGGTGGAGCACAGCTTCCCACTACAAAGTATGGTGGGCCCACAACTCCCCTCTACACAGAATAGTAGACACAGAGCTCCCCTATACACAGTATGATGTTCCCACTGCTCCCCCAAAACATAGTATACCTCCACAGTAGTCTCCACACTTTATAATGGCCCCCACAGTAGTCCCACACTGTATGACTGATCCCACAGTAGGCTCCAAACTACGTAATGGCCCTCCACATTAGCTTCCATGCTGTATAATGGCTCCCCAAAGTAGTCCCTATAATGTATGAATGGCCCCCACACTGTTTCAGGGTCCCCCCCACAGTAACCCCCACACTGGAGGTTTCCCTTGATCGCATCATTCTCTGTATACTCCTGATGCCGTTGTACAAGAACGTGCCTCAAGAATGTTAGTTTTTGTAAATATTGGCAGCGGCTTGTTTTCCACCTATGACCAGGCCTCTTTCAACTTCCCTCATATCACTCAATTTTCCCATTTCAATATGGATTTACACTGAAACTGATCCAAAGAATACCGATCACTTGATTTAACGTTGCACTCCAGAATAACTGTTTTTTCGGCAACTTTTTGTGATATCTGTATAGTATATAGCAGTATTATATGTGAGTATAGTACATACTGGTATTAACTGTGAACAGTGTATATGTAAGACATATAGTGATATATGTGTATAGCATAGAGCAGTATTATATGTGAGTACAGTACATAGTGGTATTATGTCTGTACAGTGTATAGCGATATCATACATGTTGTGGTGCAACAAAGGGTATAGTGCTGGATGGGAGATACATTTCTCCCAGCAGGATAAAGTTTGGCCAGAATTTTCCCTAAACTTGGCTGGAGTTAGCCTGAACTTGGTCTGTTGGACTACCCGTGCTGCAAAGGTTTAGCAGGAAGACTCAAAGCAACCCTGGGAATGGCACCTGGCGGACGCCACTGATCGGGCAGCTGCTTAATTAAGCCCGTCCCATGCAAGGGTGAATCTGAGACCAGTGGTTCTCCAATCTGGAGTATGTTTGTGTTTTTCTTTACTTTCTGCTAACCTACTGTTTAAAAGTGTAAATAAACCACTGAAGTTGGACTCTAAGCCTGTGTGTTGCCTCATTACTGCAGCCCTGCCACTGCCTACCAGAGCAAATTCCTACAATGTGTAAAGCATACAGTGATATGTGTGTTGAGCATATAGCAGTATTATATGTGAGCATAGTACATAGTGGTATTATGTGTGTACAGTGTATAGCGATATTATACATGTGTAAGGCATACAGTGATATGTGTGTATAGCATATAGCAGTATTATATGTGAGTATAGCACATAGTGGTATTATGTGTATACAGTGTATAGCGATATTAAACATGTGTAAAGCATACAGTGATATGTGTGTATAGTATATAGCAGTATTAGATGTGAGTACAGTACATAGTGGTATTATGTGTGTACAGTGGTATTATATGTGGAGTGTATAGCAATATTATACATGTGTAAAGCATACAGTGATATGTGTGTATAGTATATAGCAGTATTATATGTGAGCATCATAGTACAGAGTGGTATTATGTGTGTAGAGTGTATACATATGTAAGATATATGGTGATATCTCTATAGTATATAGCATTATTATATGTGAGTATAGTACATAGTGGTATTATGTAGAATCAATAAAATTCTCATGGGTAATGCAATGATCCCTTCATACATGAATCATTCAAACCGATAGCGAAACTGTAGGAGTAATAGATCATCAATAGCAATAGTATAACAAATTTTTATTTGAATTAAATATAGGAGATAATAAATAACAATTCATACACAGAAGTACAATAACAGTGGGACATAAAGACGGAACACTAAAAAACAGACATAAACCCCAGTAGGTAACCAGCCACATCAGGAATATATATATCAATCATACGAGTATAGGAAGACGATATATTAAACTGATATATCCAGTAAAAATATCTCTATATACAGAACTGTATATGTATCAAAAATACTAAGGCACTGGTATCAAGCAGAAAATGCTGATATAATACCAGAAACAGCCTTTGAAAAAATGCCAAATAATTCTAATGAAATATTCTAATAAGCTAAGGTCACTGGCATTATAATAAAAACACCATCAGGTTAAGTCACAGTATCATAGTGCAATGCTCAGATACATCAAGTCATGAGTCAAGGTTCATGGAATAATATGTAATGAGATCATTTAATACAGATACCTGTAGCCATAGTTAGATGGGGTATATAGTCTGCTATGACGCACCTCGACGCGCGTTTCACTGCCTCTGCAGCTTCGTTGGCAGGTCATGACTCATGACTTGATGTATCTGAGCACTCCACTATGATACTGTGTCTTAACCTGATGGTCTTTTCATTATAATGCCAGTGACCTTAACTTATTAGAATATTTCATTAGAATTTTTTGGCATTTTTTCAAAGGCTGTTTTTGGTATTATATGAGCACTTTCTACTTGATATCTGTGCCTGAGTATTTTTTCATAGATAGATACAGTATATATAGAGAGATATTTTTACTGGACATATCAGTTTCATATATCATCTTCCTATACTGATATACTCATGACTGATATATATATTCCTGATGTGCCGGTTACCTACTGGGGTTTATGTCTGTTTTCTAGTTTTCTCTCTTTATGTCCCACTTTTATTGTACTTCTGTGTCTGAATTGTTATTTATTATCTCCCATATTTATTTCAAGTAAAAATTTGTTATACTATTACTATTGATGATCTATTGCTCCTTCGTTTTCGCTATCAGTTTATAGTGGTATTATGTGTGTACAGTGTATAGCGATATTATACATATATAAAGCTTATATGATATCTGTATAGTGCATAGCAGTATTATATGTGAGTACAGTACATAGTGCTTTTATGTGTGTACAGTATATAGCAATATTATGCACGTGTAAGGCTTATAGTGATATCTGTGTATAGTATATAGCAGTATTACAGTGGGAGTGTGGGGAGGAGGACTCCCAGACAGTGAAGGGGCAGGTGCCCAGGGGACCGCCATCAGGGTTCCTGAGGAACCGATGCTGGGAGGACAGTAAAAGAAAAGACTTGACTGAAGTTGTCAGGGAAACAGGGGGTGGGGCAAGCTTAACAGGAGCAGGGGGCGCGCTGAAGTGGCAGTTGAGAGAGGGCAGGACAACAGACAAGAAGTCGGGTGAGACAGAGAGGACCGAGGGAGCGAATGGTGTGTTGTGGAGAGACCGACAGGGCCCTGTGAAAGGAAAGCTGCGGACTTACCGACTAGTGACACGTGAGAGCCTTGCACCGACGGCCGCTCCCCTCATACGGACGCATACAGCCGCCCCCGCTGTTTCCCTCCCTGCTGTGACAAGTCCAAGACCTCCACTGACCACTGAGACTACAGACCATTCCTTTACAGCGGTCAGGACACTGCCCCCCTGCCTACTCCCACAGCTGCGGCCCTGTCATCACAGGCCCCAGGGGGCGCCACCTCACTACAGGCGGCAGTAGGGGCCCCCGTCCGGTTTGCTAAGGGACCCTGAGCAGAGTTTGGTGAACGGTTATATTTCTGTGAGACGAGAGTCGCAAGGGGACGCCTGTTGCGCCCATTGGCACAGTTTCTTAAGGGCCTGTTGCACCCCACCGTCATCGTTTCTTCAGGGCCTGTTGCGCCCCATCGTCATCGTTTTCTTCAGGGCCTGTTGCGCCCCACCGTCATCGTTTTCTTCAGGGCCTGTTGCGCCCACCGTCATCGTTTTCTTCAGGGCCTGTTGTGTCCCACCGTCATCGTTTTCTTCAGGGCCTGCTGCGCCCCACTGTCATCGTTTTCTTCAGGGCCCGTTGCGCCCCACCATCATCGTTTCTTCAGGGCCTGTTGCGCCCCACCGGCATCGCTTTTTCAAGGGTCTGTCGAGCCCAGTTTCACCCCGGAATATCGAGGCGTCAAGGCAGCCGCATCAGCGATCTCTACGCGGCCACGCCTGTGATCCGGACAGACCCCTGGAAAGATAAGTGTACTATATGAGATAAGGACCCCCCCAATTTGGTCATACGTGGCCTATAGCAACCGGGCAAACCGGGATAGTCGCATTCACCATAAGAAAAGTGTTGTTAGGGTTGTTGAGTCCCTGCGTGAACTGATTGTTGTTTACATTTGTTGTTAGCTCAATATAGCCCCACGGCTACAGTTTTATAAAAGTTTATTCCACAAACCACACTCAGTCTCGTGTCTCGTCACTGCATCCTGCGAACCTACTAGGACGTGGCCTGTAAGGTTCGTATTGTTACTTCCCAAGGATCCTCGGGGTGTACTCGTAATTGAACCGCAGGGGCTGGCAGCACTTCTTCTAAAGGCCTTAGTAGTTTGGCCAGTACAGTCTGTGCTTTCAGAACGGTGTCTTGGTCTTCAAGGTTAATGCAGCGCACCAGGACGGCTCCTTTTTGCACAGTAGCCAGGGAACGGGCCACCAGTATGCCAGGAGGCAAGCGCTCTGAGTGACACAGCTCCACCTGCACCTCCACACCCTCCAAGGGTATCGGGGCTCGAATGGGCAGGGCCACCACAGTCTGTCCAGGAGGTAACACAAGCAGGGGAGTCGCTGGCATGATGACCCACTGACTCTCAATGGCAACATTTGACCCAAGACCTGTTGCTTATGCTGCGACAATGGGAGAGGTTGGTTATCCGAAAGGGATTATTGTATTGTAAAATAACATCACAAACAACCTCAATGACGGTTTGGCAGGTGGTTACGCCAGGAGCCCAACTTCACGTACTGGCTCGGGAGGCTCACGAAAAAGGGGCCCATTTCGGAACAAAAAAACTTTGCAATGGCTGCAACAGAAAGCTTACCACCCGCGCTTGCCGGCTGTTGTGGATGAAATTTGCCAGACCTGCCGCTTGTGTGAACTAGCCAAACCATCCGCTCAGCGAGCCGCAACACAGACTATTGTGACCTCAGCACCCCTTGAGCTCCTGACGGTGGATTATCTGACTATTGGACCCGCATTTCAGAGATACGAACACTGTCTCGTTATGGTAGATCATTTCACCAAGTTCGCTGTGGTCACCCCCACTCGGGATCAAACCGCAGAGTCAGCTGCCTCCGCAACTTGTAGAAACTTTATACAAGTATACGGCTGTCCTCAACGAATACATTCTGATCAGGGAGCATGTTTTTTGGGAAAAGTCATGGAAGAATTACATCACCTCTATGGAATTGACAAGTCCCGGACCACACCGTATCACCCGCAAGGGAATGGGGCTTGTGAACGATTTAATCGGACACTGATTCAGATGTTGCGCACTCTGGAGAGTGACAAGAAGGCCCGTTGGCCCGAATATGTTTCCGAATTAGTTTGGGTCTATAACAATAGGGTACATCGAGTGACTGGCTATACCCCCTATTCCCTGTTGTTTTGGCGAGAAGGTAAAGGGATCACAGAGGTGGAGTTAGACCCTGAAGAGCCTCAGCCCTGGACTGGAGTGTCGTCTTGGGTCCGAAATCATCGCCATCGGCTGCAAACTCTTCACCGGATTGTACACACCAAGCTCCGAGAATGGGAGCACCCAGGGAAGAATGAAACCCCGCCTCCTCACCTCCAAAGCGGGGACCGGGTGCCTGTACTAGATCAACGCCCCCAGAACAAACATGTACTTCCTCCGACCCGAAGCAACCGGAGCCTATCCCGTCGATATCTGAACCGTTTTCCGTATGTTGGGACCCGGACAACGATGAAGGTTGTCTCCCAGGACCCGGAGGCCCTCCACTCAGTAATGAATCATCTGACACAATTAGCCCCCCTGCACCAACCAGCCCACCAATGTCCACCACCCCAGACGACTCTACCCCAGTTGAACTTAGATGCTCCGAGCGGTCAACAGCCGGCAAACCCCCTGAACGATATGAGCAAGATCAATTCATATGGCAACGAACATTGAAACCCCTACAGACCGAACTCAATAGACTAAAGCCCTCGCCCGAGGACTGGCGAGCTTACAGGGTGGGAGAGTGTGGGGAGGAGGACTCCCAGACAGTGAAGGGGCAGGTGCCAGGGGACCGCCATCAGGGTTCCTGAGGGTTATATTTAGAGACTGCGTCATGACTCTGCTGTGAGACGAGAGTCGCAAGGGGGCGCCTGTTGCGCCCATCGGCACAGTTTCTTCAGCGCCTGTTGCGCCCCATCGTTATCGTTTCTTCAGGGCCTGTTGCGCCCCACCGTCATCGTTTTCTTCAGGGCTTGTTGCGCCCCACCGTCATCGTTTTCTTCAGGGCCTGTTGCGCCCCACCGTCATCATTTTCTTCAGGGCCTGTTGCGCCCCACCGTCATCGTTTTCTTCAGGGCCTGTTGCGCCCCGCCGTCATCATTTTCTTCAGGGCCTGTTGCGCCCCACCATCATCATTTTCTTCAGGGCCTGCTGCGCCCCACCGGCATCGCTTTTTCAAGGGTCTGTCGAGCCCAGTTTCACCTTGGAATATTGAGGCGTCAAGGCAGCCGTATCAGCGATCTCTACGAGGCCACGCCTGTGATCCGGACAGATCCCTGGAAAGATAAGTGTACTATATGAGATAAGGACCCCCCAGTTTGGTCATACGTGGCCTATAACAACAGGGCAAACCGGGTTAGTCGCATGCACCATAAGAAAAGTGTTGTTAGGGTTGTTGAGTCCCTGCGTGGACTGATTGTTGTTTACATTTGTTGTTAGCTCAATATAGCCCCACGGCTACAGTTTTATAAAAGTTTATTCCACAAACCACACTCAGTCTCGTGTCTCGTCACTGCATCCTGCGAACCTGCTAGGACCCTACAGGTACGGAAAGTATTCAGACCCCTTTACATTTTTAACTCTTTGCTTCATTGCAGCCATTTGGTAAATTCAAAAAAGTTCATTTTTTTCTCATTAATGTACAAACTCTGCACCACATCATGACTGAAAAAAACATTAATGTAGAAATGTTTGCAAATTTTTTAAAAAAGAAAAACTGAAATATCACATGGTCATAGGTATTCAGATCCCTTACTCAGTATTGAGTAGAAGCACCCTTTTGAGCTAGTACAGCAATGAGTCTTCTTGGGAATGATGCAACAAGTTTTTCACACCTGGATTTGGGGATCCTCTACCATTCTTCCTTGCAGACCCTCTCCAGTTCTATTAGGTTGGATGGTGAACTTTGGTGGACAGCCATTTTCAGGTCTCTCCAGAGATGCTCAATAGGGTTTAGGTCAGGGCTCTGGCTGGGCCAGTCAAGAATGGTCACAGAGTTGTTCTGAAGCCACTCCTGTTATTTTAGCTGTGTGCTTAGGGTCATTGTCTTGTTGGAAGGTCTGAGGTCCAGAGCACACTGGAAGAGATTTTCATCCAGGATATCTCTGTACTTGGCCGCATTCATGTTTCCTTCAATGACAACCAGTTGTCCTGTCCCTGCAGCTGAAAAGCACTCCCATAGCATGATTCTGCCACCACCATGTTTCACTGTTGGGATTGTATTGGGCAAGTGCTGAGCAGTACATATATGATAATGCCCAGTATCAGAGAACGAGACAAGGCGGTGACCATGGTCCAAAAACGCCTTGTGCATGGATTACCACTCCATATGCTAATCTTAAAAAGGAGAAAACGGAGTAACGGATACAAAATATATGCAAAAGTATAAATTTTATTAATACTCACATCAAGTGCTGACAAGTATACAAGTTGACTAAAATAGGGGGGATAAGCCCCAATGATACAACAATCAGGACAGACAAGGACAGGGTAAATAAAATGATACCAGTGCTCGAAATCTACATGGCACAACGTTCAGTCAGCCCATGGGCATTGCACATAACAGACATGTGTCTAATGGTAAAAGATAGTCAAATATGGCATACTCAATTAAATGTGTATTGTACATAGTTGTACATGTCCAGAGCGCCAAAAAAAAAAAAAAAAAAAAAAAAAAACCATCCAGAGGGGTCAATGTGCAAGTCCAATGGACACTGAACATAAATGAATCAATGACATGTGGAAGGATTCTTACATAGTAAATAACATATGTATCAACATATCAAAACTGCGCAATTGTGCCAGAGAGAACCCGGGAGACGACCCGCCCAGCGGTCCAAATGACCGAAGTGTGGAAACAAGTAAAGGCAGGCTGCTTACCGGGGAGCAGAGGAGGTGAAGGCCCATGCAACGACACCCGTCGGGTGGGTGTTATTTACTATGTAAGAATCCTTCCACATGTCATTGATTCATTTATGTTCAGTGTCCATTGGACTTGCACATTGACCCCTCTGGATGGTTTTTTTTTTTTTTTTTTTTTTTTGGCGCTCTGGACATGTACAACTATGTACAATACACATTTAATTGAGTATGCCATATTTGACTATCTTTTACCATTAGACACATGTCTGTTATGTGCAATGCCCATGGGCTGACTGAACGTTGTGCCATGTAGATTTCGAGCACTGGTATCATTTTATTTACCCTGTCCTTGTCTGTCCTGATTGTTGTATCATTGGGGCTTATCCCCCCTATTTTAGTCAACTTGTATACTTGTCAGCACTTGATGTGAGTATTAATAAAATTTATACTTTTGCATATATTTTGTATCCGTTACTCCGTTTTCTCCTTTTTAAGAAGTGCTGAGCAGTGCCTGGTTTTCTCCACATATACCGCTTAGAATTATCACCAAAAAGTTCCATCTTCGTCTCATCAGACCAGAGAATCTTATTTCTCTTAGTCTGGGCGTCCTTCATGTGTTTTTTAGCAAACTCTATGCTGTCTTTCATATGTCTGGCACTGAGGAGAGGCTTCTGTCGGGCCACTCTGCCATAAAGGCCCGACTGGTGGAGGGCTGCAGTAATAGTTGACTTTGTGGAACTTTCTCCCATCTCCCTACTGCATCTGTGGAGCTCAGCCACAGTGATCTTGGGGTTCTTCTTTACCTCTCTCACCAAGGCTCTTCTCCCATGATTGCTCAGTTTGCCTGGACTGCCAGGTCTAGGAAGACTTCTGATGGCCCCAAACTTCTTCCATTTAAGGATTATGGAGGCCACTGTGCTCTTAGGAACCTTGAGTACTGCAGAAATTCTTTTGTATCCTTGGCCAGATCTGTGCCTTGCCACAATTCTGTCTCTGAGCTCCTTGGCCAGTTCCTTTGACCTCCTGATTCTCATTTGATCTGACATGCACTGTGAGCTGTGAGGTATTATATAGACAGGTGTGTGCCTTTACAAATAAAGTCCTATCAGTTTAATTAAACACAGCTGGACTCCAATGAAGGAGTAGAACCATCTCAAGGAGGATCACAAGGAAAAAAACAGCATGTGACGTAAATATGAGTGTTTGAGCAAAGGGTCTGAATACTTATGACCATGTGATATTTCAGTTTTTCTTTTCTAATAAATATGCAAAAATTTCTACATTTCTGTTTTTTTTTCAGTCAAGATGGGGTGCAGAGTGTACATTAATGAGAAAAAAATGAACTTTTTTTAATTTACCAAATGGCTGCAATGAAACAAAGAGTGAAAAATTTAAAGGAGTCTGAATACTTTCCGTACCCACTGTATGTGTGATTACAGGACATAGTGGTATTATGTGTGTACAGTGTATAGCGCTATTATACTGTACATGTGTCAGACATATAGTAATATGTGTGTATAGCATATAACAGTATTATATTTGAGTACAGGACATAGTGGTATTATGTGTGCACAGTGT
Source organism: Dendrobates tinctorius (assembly GCF_039654945.1). Taxonomy (NCBI): domain Eukaryota; kingdom Metazoa; phylum Chordata; class Amphibia; order Anura; family Dendrobatidae; genus Dendrobates; species Dendrobates tinctorius. Next base: position 24,271,132 of record NW_027361825.1, on the reverse strand, counting down.
ACAGCTATATTATACGTGTGAGACGTATAGTGATATGTGTGTATAGCATATACTGTAACAGTATTATATGATTATATGTGAGTACAGGACATAGTGGTATTATGTGTGTACAGTGATATTATACATGTGTACAGCAGTCCCTATAAATATTTTAGATGCACGGTCTCTGTGCTGCTGGATTAGAGGTCTACCTCTGGCCATGGAGTCATCGACCAATTCTTATGCTAAGTTGCTAGTGCCCACAGCTAGTGTGATATAGTCGGCACATTTTGGTTCTGTATCCAGAAAAGGGTGAGGTTTCCAATCTCAGTATACAAGGTTATTATCACGTATTGAAAGATTAGGCGCTAACTTACTGATCACTGGGGGTACAAGCACTGGGACTCTCAAACATCCCAGAAATGGGGCCCTGAAATACCCCATCAGAAAGCAGCACTGTGGACTGCCAGAGATAGCCGATTCTGTGCTCCACGACCTCCGTGACATCCTCGGGATAATGAATGGAAAGGTGGCGGGCAGCAATGGGGCATTTCAGATCCGATTCTACTAGACAGCGATCATGACCCCACCAATATAAGAATACCCCTTTTAAATGTGGATAGAGTGTTCCTATATAGGGAAATTAATTACTCTGCCTGTAAGATGGGGCTTTATATAGGGATTTCACAGTGCCATTTTGTTTGCATCAGTCATATTAAAATGACGCAATGTGAAAACCGAGTTATCATGGGTTAGATTCCTGAAAACACTGTTATCTTGCCTTATGGCTCTGAGAGCCTCACAAGCTGTAGACAAGTGTTACCATGCTGCAGGGAACGCTATCATCTGTCAGCGCGCGCTCCGTGCACTCTCTGCATTGGATTATTCTAACGGCCGACCAAGGGTTAATAAAGCAATCCCCTGCTGTTACCGCTACAGAAAGGGAAAGGAAGAGGTAATGATATAAGCTCATTTGTTTTAAGACATAGACGTTTGGATAAATCGCGTTCTTTTTCAATATGCCAGTGCGGTTTTATTTTAGGGATTATTTAAAGATGTAATCAAATTAACAATTATAATGAGGAAGCGGCCGTGCGGTACATAGCGCTCCGCACAAGGAGGTATGGGGGGCGCATGGTGATGATAGTGCTACACATGAGACATGCATCTTACCTTGTACTTAGAGGGAATGTGGAATTAGAAAATCATCTATTTTTAAAATAATTTTTTAAGTGAAATGTATTTTTTTTTAATTTTTAAATTTTATACATCCCTATGCGTACATCACTATATATAAAAAAGTACAACTTTCACACTGACTATTAGTGTCGTATACTGTCTCTTGCAGAGAATCAGGCGGATTATGCTAATTACACTCAGCTCTGTCAGTGTCATCTGTGTGTGATCTGAGTGTGATATGAGTGTGATCTGAGTGTCCGAGTGTCTTCTGAGTGTGATCTGAGTGTCCGAGTGTGATAAGAGTGTCCGAGTGTGATAAGAGTGTCCGAGTGTCATCTGAGTGTGAACGCAGTGTCTGAGTGTCTTCTGAGCATGATCTCAGTCTCCGAATGTCTTCTGAGTGTGATCTGAGTGTCATCTGAGTATGATCTGGGTGTCCGAGTGTGATATGAGTGTGATCTGAGTATCTGAGTGCCATCTGAGTATGATCTGAGTGTCCGAGTGTGATCTGAGTGTCCGAGTGTGATCTGAGTGTCCCGAGTGTGATCTGAGGGTCATCTGAGTGTCAGAGTGTCATATGAGTGTGATTAGACTGTCATAGTGTCATATAAGTGTGATCTGAGTGTCCGAGTGTGATCTAAGTGTCAGAGAGTGTCATCTGAGTGTGATCTGAGTGTCCGAGTGTGATCTGAGTGTCAGAGAGTGTCATCTGAGTGTGATCTGAGTGTCCGAGTGTGATCTCAGTGTGAACTGAGTGTCCGAGTGTCATCTGAGTGTGATCCGAGTGTCAGAGTGTCATCTGAGTGTCCAAGTGTCATCTGAGTGTGATCTGAGTGTCCGAGTCATATCTGAGTGTGATCTGAGTGTCCAAGTGTGATCTGAGTGTGATATGAGCGTGATCTGAGTGTCCGAGTGTGATCTGAATGTCCAAGTGTGATCTGAGTGTGAACTGAGTATCCGAGTGTCTTCTGAGTGTGATCTGAGTGTCAGAGAGTGTCATCTGAGTGTGATTAGAGTGTGAGTGTCATCTGAGTGTGATCTGAGTGTCCGAGTGTGATATGAGTGTGATCGGAGTGTCTGAGTGTGATCGGAGTGTCTGAGTGTGATCGGAGTGTGAACTGAGTATCCAAGTGTCATCTGAGTGTCCGACTGTCATCTGAGTGTGATCAGTATCAGAGAGTGTCATCTGAATGTGATCTGGTATCCGAGTGTGATCTGAGTGTCTTGTGAGGGTCCGAGTGTCATCTGAGTGTCCAAATGTGATCTGAGTGTGATCGGAGTGTCCAAGTGTCATGTGAGTGTGACCTGAGTGTACGAGTGTGATCTGTGTGTCATCCGAGTGTCATCTGAGTGTCATCCGAGTGTCATACAAGTGTGATCTGAGTGTTCGAGTGCCATTTGAGTGTGATCGGATTCTTTCACATGGGGAAATCGCAGAACAGGTGTGGTGAAAATGGAGAAAGTAATTTCTCCATCTTTTCCATTAACCCTGTCCGAGTACAATGTACTGCACTCAGATGAAATCTGAGTACAGTCTGATGTTTCACACACACCCATAGACTTGTATGGGTACACATTAACTGATTATCAGATGCACTCAATGCGCAATGCGATAGTTTTCTCATGCCGAACAGGCATTAGAAAGCAATCACTGATCTGCAATGCCTCATAGTGTAACATTGGGATGAGTAAAACATCAGATAGCACTCGACCGTGTTATACTCCGATGTGAGCGAGGCCTTTAACTTAATTCATAATTCCTTTTCTATTAAGAATACTTTTTATCAGCCTCATTATCATGACAGACAGGACTGCAATGAAAAGTGAGAGGTAACAGCTGTATATACAGTAGATAACACAAGATTTACCAATCACAATATGCGATGTCACAGCTCACCTCCTCTTCCTCCTGCACAATGACTGATAACACCTCTATATACAGTAGATAACACAGGATCCACCATTCACAATATGTGATGTCACAGCTCACCTCCTCCTCCTGTACAATGACTGATAACATCTCTATATACAGTAGATAACATTGGTTCCAACATTCATAATAGATGATATTCCTTTCTTTTTTATAAAGGCGCTTTTTCCTGACATCACTTCCAAGCAAGCCATACTTGTTCTGTCTTTTTCGAATTGTACCGTCACGTATGTGAACATTGAAGATGTTAACTGAGACCTTTAGAGTCTGAGCTGTAGCTCTTGGGTTTTTTGCAATTTCCTTAAGCATTGCATGGTCTGACCTTGATGTGAATTTGCTGACACGTCTACCTCTGGGAAAACTATCAACTCTCTTAAAGGTTTTACATGTGTGTATAATCTCTCTAGATGTAGAATGATAGACTACAGATTGCTTGGAAATGGCTTTATAACCCTTCTCCTAGTCATCAACAATTGCTTTTCTGAGATCTCTGTCAAAGTCTTCCTTCATTAGCATTGTGTTAACCCACTCCTGAATGCTCTAAACCAGCAAACTGCCCAAAACTTCTGCTTTTATAGAGGCGGTCACGCTTTGCTGATGAACAATTAATCAAGGGCATTTGATTAGCAGCACCTGGCTGATACGTACCCTCATAATTCAGGAAATAATCAGGGTGTATTAAATTTTGTTTTGCTCCTACAGCTGAGTTATCAGGATCTGGAATATTTTTTTTGGCAGGAGAAAAAGATCAGCGAGATATGGTCCCTAAATATTACCCCCATACAGTGCCTAATAACAAGATCCCAATGCTGCTATATAGTACTTAATGCAATTTGGTATCATTGAAAATTCCCATAGTTTTGTTCATATTACTATTATTTTTCTCCATTAAGTTTTTTTTTGCGTTTGACATGACTCATGCGTGGTGAAGTGTGACTTTTAGTGAAATTTGGTTATCTGAAAAATCCATTTGGGTAGTTATTACATAGAGATTTTTAGGCATTTTCATTTATTACGCCACATTTGTCTCGTGTGCCTATAGATTTTTACTTTTTTTTACAAGATGAATAATTAAGTATTTCTAGTAGTGATGAGCGAGTATACTCGTTGCACGGGTTTTTCCGAGCATGCTCGGGTTGTCTCCGAGTATTTTGGCGTGCTAGGAGATTTATTTTTCGTCATGTTATCTGCATGATTTGTGGCTGCTAGACAGCCAGAATATATGTGTGAAATGCCTGTTTGTTAGGGAATTCCCACATGTATTCAGCCTGTCTACAAGTCACAAATCATGCAGATAACACAACTAAATCTTCGAGCACGCAAAAATACTCGGAGGACACCCAAGCATGCTCGGGAAAACCCGAGCAACGAGTATACTCGCTCATCTCTAATTTCTAGCTGTTGTACCAGGAGGGAGATGAAAAACTAAGTGTCTGGGTGTCATCCCAATGTCATCTGATTGTCCGAGTGTCATCTGAGTGTCCGAGTGTTATCTGAGTGTCCGACTGTCACCCGAGTGTCATCTCAGTGTCCGAGTGTCATCTGAGTGTCATCTGAGTGTCCGAGTGTCATTTTGATTGTGCAAGTTTTATCTGAGTGTCCGACTGTCATCTGAGTGCAATCTGAGTGTCCGAGTGTCATCCGAGTGTCATCTGAGAGTCCAAGAGTTATCTAAGTGTCCTAGTGTCATCCGAGTGTCATACAAGTGTGATCTGAGTGTCCGAGTGTCAACCGAGAGTGATCTGAGTGTCATCCGAGTGTCATCTGAGTGTCCAAGTGTTATCTGAGTGTCATACAAGTTTGATCTGAGTGTCCGAGTGTCATTTGAGTGTGATCTGAGTATCCGAATGTCAACCGAGTGTGATCCGAGTGTTATCTGAGTGTCCGAGTGTCATTTGAGTGTGATCTTAGTATCCGAATTTCATCCGAGTGTCATCTGAGTGTCCGAGTGTTATCTGAGTGTCATACAAGTGTGATCTGAGTGTCCGAGTGTCATTTGAGTGTGATCTGAGTGTCTGAGTGTCATCCGAGTGTCATCTGAGTGTCGGAGTGTTATCTGAGTGTCCTAGTGTCATCCGAGTGTCATACGAGTGTGATCCGAGAGTCTGAGTGTCAATTACTGAGAACACCTCTATATACAGTAGATAACACAGGATCTACCAGTCATAATGTGTTATGTCACAGCTCACCTCCTCCTACTGTACAATGACTGATAACATCATGCGTGGTGATGTGTGACATTTAGTGAAATTTAGTTATCTGAAAAATCAATTCGTGTAATTATTACTTATGGATTTTTAGGCATTTTCATTTATTACACCACATTTGTCTCATGGGTGTCTATAGAGTTTTACTTTTTTTACAAGATGAAGAATTATGTATTTCTAGCTTGTTCGGCCTGGAGCTCCTGTGTTCCTTATACAGTAAGTGAACCACCGCCAGACATGTTTGGCAGAGGCTTATCTCTGAGAGAACAAAAGGATCGGCAGTCCAGAATCGTTCCCACCGGATCCTTAACTCCCAAACATTTGTCCGGGGGCCCCCCAGACCAATCAGACAGTCTGTCGATCCCTTTGGTATCAGGGAGTGTCAACATTACACTTCTCTGGTAGAATGAATGCTGAATTCTGTGTGACTGATATTGGCAACCAAGATAGTTCTGATGAATGTGGCCTTAAAATAGTCATCCTGTACAAACCACGAGACGGAGATGGAGGTCTAATTTTCCATCCCTTTATAACATTTATTGATTACTGTTGCTATATATACATATACAGTGGGGAAAAAAAGTATTTAGTCAGTCAGCAATAGTGCAAGTTCCACCACTTAAAAAGATGAGAGGCGTCTGTAATTTACATCATAGGTAGACCTCAACTATGGGAGACAAACTGAGAAAAAAAAATCCAGAAAATCACATTGTCTGTTTTTTTTTCATTTTATTTGCATATTATGGTGGAAAATAAGTATTTGGTCAGAAACAAGCAATCAAGATTTCTGGCTCTCACAGACCTGTAACTTCTTCTTTAAGAGTCTCCTCTTTCCTCCACTCATTACCTGTAGTAATGGCACCTGTTTAAACTTGTTATCAGTATAAAAAGACACCTGTGCACACCCTCAAACAGTCTGACTCCAAACTCCACTATGGTGAAGACCAAAGAGCTGTCGAAGGACAACAGAAACAAAATTGTAGCCCTGCACCAGGCTGGGAAGACTGAATCTGCAATAGCCAACCAGCTTGGAGTGAAGAAATCAACTGTGGGAGCAATAATTAGAAAATGGAAGACATACAAGACCACTGATAATCTCCCTCGATCTGGTGCTCCACGCAAAATCCCACCCCGTGGGGTCAGAATGATCACAAGAACGGTGAGCAAAAATCCCAGAACCACGCGGGGGGACCTAGTGAATGAACTGCAGAGAGCTGGGACCAATGTAACAAGGCCTACCATAAGTAACACACTACGCCACCATGGACTCAGATCCTGCAGTGCCAGACGTGTCCCACTGCTTAAGCCTGTACATGTCCGGGCCCGTCTGAAGTTTGCTAGAGAGCATTTGGATGATCCAGAGGAGTTTTGGGAGAATGTCCTATGGTCTGATGAAACCAAACTGGAACTGTTTGGTAGAAACACAACTTGTCGTGTTTGGAGGAAAAAGAATGCTGAGTTGCATCCATCAAACACCATACCTACTGTAAAGCATGGTGGTGGAAACATCATGCTTTGGGGCTGTTTCTCTGCAAAGGGGCCAGGACGACTGATCCGGGTACATGAAAGAATGAATGGGGCCATGTATCGTGAGATTTTGAGTGCAAACCTCCTTCCATCAGCAAGGGCATTGAAGATGAAACGTGGCTTGGTCTTTCAACATGACAATGATCCAAAGCACACCGCCAGGGCAACGAAGGAGTGGCTTCGTAAGAAGCATTTCAAGGTCCTGGAGTGGCCTAGCCAGTCTCCAGATCTCAACCCTATAGAAAACCTTTGGAGGGAGTTGAAAGTCCGTGTTGCCAAGCGAAAAGCCAAAAACATCACTGCTCTAGAGGAGATCTGCATGGAGGAATGGGCCAACATACCAACAACAGTGTGTGGCAACCTTGTGAAGACTTACAGAAAACGTTTGACCTCTGTCATTGCCAACAAAGGATATATCACAAAGTATTGAGATGAAATTTTGTTTCTGACCAAATACTTATTTTCCACCATAATATGCAAATAAAATGAAAAAAAAAACAGACAATGTGATTTTCTGGATTTTTTTTTCTCAGTTTGTCTCCCATAGTTGAGGTCTACCTATGATGTAAATTACAGACGCCTCTCATCTTTTTAAGTGGTGGAATTTGCACTATTGCTGACTGACTAAATACTTTTTTTCCCCACTGTATGTATATATAAATATATATACACTCACTGGCCACTTTATTAGGTACACCTGTCCAACTGTGTGTTAAGACTTAATTTCTAATCAGCCAATCACATGGCGGCAACTCAGTGCATTTAGGCATGTAGACATGGTCAAGACAATCTCCTGCAGTTCAAACCGAGCATCAGTATGGGGAAGAAAGGTGATTTGAGTGCCTTTGAACGTGGCATGATTGTTGGTGCCAGAAGGGCTGGTCTGAGTATTTCAGAAACTGCTGATCTACTGGGATTTTCACGCACAACCATCTCTAGGGTTTACAGAGAATGGTCCGAAAAAGAAAAAAAATCCAGTGAGCGGCAGTTCTGTGGCCGGAAATGCCTTGTTGATGCCAGAGGTCAGAGGAGAATGGGCATACTGGTTCGAGCTGATAGAAAGGCAACAGTGACTCAAATTGCCACCCGTTACAACCAAGGTAGGCAGAAGAGCATCTCTGAACGCACAGTGCGTCGAACTTTGAGGCAGATGGGCTACAGCAGCAGAAGACCACACTGGGTACCACTCCTCTCAGCTAAGAACAGGCATCTGATGGCTACTTTCAGCAGGATAATGCGCCATGTCATAAAGCTCGAATCATCTCAGATTGGTTTCTTGAACATGACAATGAGTTCACTGTACTCAAATGGCCTCCTCAGTCACCAGATCTCAATCCAATAAAGCATCTTTGGGATGTGGTGGAACGGGAGATTCGCATCAGGGATGTGCAGCCGACAAATCTACGCCAACTGTGTGATGCCATCATGTCAATATGGTCCAAAATCTCTGAGGAATGCTTCCAGCACCTTGTTGAATCTCTGCCACGAAGAATTGAGGCAGTTCTGAAGGCAAAAGGGGGTCCAACCCGTTACTAGCATGGTGTACCTAATAAAGTGGCCAGTGAGTGTATATATATATATATATACACTGCTCAAAAAAATGAAGGGAACACTTAAACAACAGAATACAACTCCAAGTAAATCAAACTTCTGTGGAATCAAACTGTCCAATTAGGAAGCAACACTGGATGACAATCAATTTCACATGCTGTTGTGCAAATGGAATAGACAACAGATGGAAATTATTGTCAATTATCAAGACACCCTCAATAAAGGAGTGGTTCTGCAGGTGGGGACCACAGATGACATCTCAGTACCGATGTTTTCTGGCTGATGTTTTGGTCACTTTTGAATGTTGGTTGTGTTTTCACACTCATGGTAGCATGAGACGGACTCTACAACCCACACAAGTGGCTCAGGTAGTGCAGCTCATCCAGGATGGCACATCAATGCGAGCTGTGGCAAGAAGGTTTGCTGTGTCTGTCAGTGTAGTGTCCAGAGGCTGGACAAAAAAGGATTAGAGGGCACCACACTAAAGGGATACACAGAAAGTCTGCAAACAACAACCATTAGAAAAAGAGAAAAGCTACAGACTTAGACCAGGATCACCTGAATATGCAAATACATTTTATTTTATTAGATACAAACAAGCGTAACCAATTAAAAACATTTAAAAGTCATAAACATAACACATATAACAAACCCAATTAGCCCAGAATAGAGCTATAGGCTCCCCCAAAATGGTAATACACACATGTGGTTTGTAATACCTTATGTCTCAAGTGACAATACAAAAGAGAAAAAAATAGCATATATGCCATTATAATAACAAGTATAATATAATCAATGTACACATTTGACTCTACCCATAAAGGGCTGCAAAAAACCCTTATCAACCTGGTATCTATATACCATAGTGAAACGTGGTCATAACCCCTAATGGTTCAAACCACCACATGTGGAACAAATAGACATAGTCCACAGAAAAAAGGAATAAATATTCCTAAAGACACAAAGGTAAATGCCGCAAATAGCATGCAAGAGGAATAAAAGTACACATGAATAAGATACTTATCCCACAAAAAGGACTTGGTATAGTAGTCTATTGATATCTAAGACTGGGGGAGCTTGTGGAGACGCCCGATGCGTGTCGCCACTTCCTATTTTGGGGGAGCCAAAATACTGGCCTGTCTCTTGGTAGCGCCTCCAGCCTCTGGACACTACGCTGACAGACACAGCAAACCTTCTTGCCACAGCTCGCATTGATGTGCCATCCTGGATGAGCTGCACTACCTGAGCCACATGTGTGGGTTGTAGAGTTCGTCTCATTTTACCACGAGTGTGAAAGCACAACCAACATTCAAAAGTGACCAAAACATCAGCCAGAAAGCATTGGTACTGAGATGTGGTCTGTGTTCCCCACCTGCAGAACCACTCCTTTATTGTGGGTGTCTTGATAACTGACAATAATTTCCATCTGTTGTCTATTCCATTTGCACAACAGCATGTGAAATTGATTGTCAATCAGTGTTGCTTCCTAAGTGGACAGTTTGATTTCACAGAAGTTTGATCTACTTGGAGTTATATTCTGTTGTTTAAGTGTTCCCCTTATTTTTTTGAGCAGTGTATATACAATGCCTTGCGAAAGTATTCCGTCCCCTGGAATTTTTCAACCTTTTCCCACATATCAAACATAAAGATGCCAAATGTAAATTTTTGGTGAAGAATCAACAACAAGTGGGACACAATTGTGAAGTTGAATGAAATTTATTGGTTATTTTAAATTTTTGTGGAAAGTAAAAAGCTGAAAAGTGGGCCGTGCAATATTATTCGGCCCCTTGTTGCGCCACTTTTTGCTGCGATTACAGCTGCAAGTCGCTTGGGGTATGTCTCTATCAGTTTTGTACATCGAGAGACTGAAATTCTTGCCCATTCTTCCTTGGCAAACAGCTCGAGCTCAGTGAGGTTTGATGGAGATCGTTTGTGAACAGCAGTTTTCAGCTCTTTCCACAGATTCCCGATTGGATTCAGGTCTGGACTTTGACTTGGCCATTCTAACGCCTGGATACGTTTATTTGTGAACCATTCCATTGTAGATTTTGCTTTATGTTTTGGATCATTGTCTTGTTGGAAGACAAATCTTCATCCCAGTCTCAGGTCTTTTGCAGACTCCAACAGGTTTTCTTCAAGAATGGTCCTGTATTTGGCTCCATCCATCTTCCCATCAATTTTAACCATCTTCCCTGTCCCTGCTGAAGAAAAGCAAGCCCAAACCATGATGCTGCCACCATCATGTTTGACAGTGGGATGGTGTGTTCAGGGTGATGAGCTGTGTTGTCTTTACGTCAAACATATCGTTTGGCATTGTTGCCAAAAAGTTCGATTTTGGTTTCATCTAACCAGAGCACCTTTTCCACATGTTTGGTGTGTCTCCCAGGTGGCTTGTTGCAAACTTTAAATTAGACTTTTTATGGATATCTTTCAAAAATGGCATTCTTCTTGCTACTCTTCCATAAAGGCCAAATTTGTGCAGTGTACGACTGATTGTTGTCCTATGGACAGACTGTCCCACCTCAGCAGTAGATCTCTGCAGTTCATCCACAGTGATCATGGGCCTCTTGGCTGTATCTCTGAATAGTCTTCTCCTTGTTTGAGATGAAAATTTAGAGGGACGGCCGGGTCTTGGTAGATTTGCAGTGGTATGATACTCCATCCATTTCAATATGATCGCTTGCACTGTGCTCCTTGGGATGTTTAAAGTTTTGGAAATCATTTTGTATCCAAATCTGAGTTTAAACGTCTCCACAACAGTATCACGGACCTGCCTGTTGTGTTCCTTGGTCTTCATGATGCTCTCTGTGCTTCAAACAGAACCCAGAGACTATCACAGAGCAGGTGCATTTATACAGAGACTTGATTACACACAGGTGGATTATATTTATCATCATTAGTCATTTAGGACAACATTGGATCATTCAGAGATCCACAATGAACGTCTGGAGTGAGTTTGCTGCACTGAAAGTAAAGGGGCCAAATAATATTACATGCCCCACTTTTCAGTTTTTGACTTTCCACAAAAATTTAAAATAACCAATACATTTTGTTCAACTTCACAATTGTGTTCCACTTGTTGTTGATTCTTCACCAAAAATTTACATTTGGTATCTTTATATTTGAAGCGTGATATGTGGGAAAAGGTTGAAAAGTTCCAGGGGGCCGAACACTTTCGCAAGGCACTGTATATATATATGTAACGTTTATACATATTATTGCTCATTGGGTAGCTTATAGTGTGTTGAAAAAGTCAAAAGACTAAGTCTACGGCGAGTGGTTATCTAGGCTTTGTTTCACCTGGGGGCAAAGATTCTGTTTACTACCCCAAGACACGTATCTAAATATCCTAGCCAAGGCGAATCACTAGTTAGCACCCTTCTGGCCCTCAGCAACCATGACACATGTCTTTTCCCCGGTTACATTCCTGACCACTATATGACAAGACAGGTTCATTGTAGACTTTGGTTATGCCATCTCAAATATGTAGAGTATTCATTATCTTCTTTTCTTCCCTATAGGATCCTGCTGACTGTAGTGGTAATTTTCCGTATATTAATTGTGGCAATCGTTGGGGAGACGGTCTACGAAGACGAGCAGACGATGTTCATGTGCAACACCCTTCAGCCCGGCTGTAACCAAGCCTGCTATGATCGAGCTTTCCCAATTTCCCACATCCGGTATTGGGTCTTCCAGATAATCCTTGTCTGCACACCAAGCCTCTGCTTCATTACATACTCTGTCCATCAGTCCGCAAAGCAGAAAGACCGCAGATACTCCTTTCTCTACCCTCTGCTAGAAAAGGAACTGCCACGAGAAAACAGAAGAATGAAAAATATCAATGGGATCTTAATGCAAAACCCAGACCTGTCATCCAAGGATGAACCAGACTGCTTAGAAGTAAAAGAGATCCCGAACACACCCAAGAAAGCTGCGAAAAGTCCCAAGGTGAAACGTCAAGAGGGCATATCCCGCTTCTACATCATTCAGGTCTTTTTTAGGAATGCTTTAGAGATTGGATTCCTTGCAGGACAATACTTTCTTTATGGCTTCAGTGTGCCACCCATCTTTGAGTGCGACCGCTACCCTTGCGTAAAGGAGGTAGAGTGCTATGTGTCTCGGCCAACCGAGAAGACAGTCTTCCTGGTCTTCATGTTTGCTGTCAGTGGCATCTGTGTCCTTCTTAACTTAGCCGAGCTAAACCATCTTGGGTGGCGAAAGATCAAGACAGCCATGAGGGGAGTACAGGCTCGCAGGAAATCAGTGTGTGAAGTACGTAAAAAGGAACCATCCACCTTGGCTCAAGTGCCAACGTTGGGGAGGACACAGTCCAGTGAGTCAGCTTACGTTTGACCCCATGTGTGGTTATGCCAACTGTTTCTAGATCCCCTCCATGCTTTAGAGAATGTATGGGAACCCAAATATGGCAGACAATGGCATCAGTCTTCCAACCAACTATGGAGACCCTCAAAACTATATTAGCGGCCTGTCGACGATTATGGCTGCTGGCTTTTATGGGAAGCAAAGCTTGGATTTAGCGTGGGAGGATGGGGTGGGATATGAAAATATGGACAATTGCTTTTTTTACTACAACTTTGGGCCTGTAAATTGAAGAGTTTTGCTCAGTATTATATTCTGCAATTTATCTTGTTTTTATAATACCAGCCACTGATGGACCTATGACGATGGAGAGTGGTATACATGTATCCTCCAGGGCGTGTTATAAATATAGAAAATCTGCACTAACTTATAAGAAGCCATAATGACAAGCAGGGAGGACAAATAAATGATATACATAAGGGGTTCTTCAAGAGAGGACTTTATAAAAAAAAAACACCTCTCACGACTGTTATATACCTCTCACCTCCCACTCACTGCAAACTCCCTCTGATAAAATCCTCATTTACACCTCACTTGCTCCCAAAACAGAATTGTCAGTTACAAAACCTGCTAAGGAGCCAGGAATCTCTAGTTTGTTTGTTTTTTCTCTTTATCTAACACAAATCATTAATTAAGACATGGAAGGGCACAAAAACAGCCAGCAGGCACGGTAAGAAGACATGGCAGGCAAACGGGGTCAGGAAAACATTGCAACTGGGATAGAGCAAAGAACAAAATTTAACACTAACAGGTATCATGGTAGAAGAGTCAAACAAGAGGTAGAACCAGCGAGGATCCAATAGAGGATAGCCTAGATGATATTAGGAGGAAACACCAAAGCCAAGGAGACATCTTGAAGTAACTTTGCATAAAGTAGAAGGTGAGGGTAAATGACACTACTCAGAAAAGGCGAGTAAGGAAACATTACAATACCTACGCCATGGCAGTTTCATTTATTAAGGGGCATATGGTTGTCACAAACTCAGGGGTTGACCAAGTGACCAAATGTGATGGAGGGGAAGGAAGATACTAGGGACAGATGTAAGTAAGGGCCCTTTTATGTTGGCCACTTCCCATCGTTGCCTGTGTAAAAATGCCCAGCGATCAACCAACAAATACACGTTTGCTGCTTGACCAAATTTATTACATAACCCTAAAAGTTAGCCATATCTGCAGCACATACTCTCGTGTAAAAATAGGGACAACAATTATGCAAAAATTATCGTTTTTCTGATAGTAAATTGACGATTGCCCCATGAAAATCAAGCACCAATATCAGCCTGTCATTCGGACCAAGTTTGCGCAGTTTATCTGTTTGTGCAAATGGACCCTTAGTTCTTCTGGATTAACCATCATAGACCATTTATGGTACTGTTGTACTTTGGGCAGCTGATAGCACCTGACCTGGATATGACTACACCCGCTATAATTATGCCCCGATATTAAGCGGCATCCCTTGATAGGTTGATGCTGATCGGCATTCGCTGATGTGACTAGGTCTGTAGATCTCCATGCTGCTTGGAGATACTTGCCGTTACGTACCCTGTATGGTGAGAATAGCACATGTTGCAAGTTTTTCCAAAAGAACAAAACTTGCTCATGTGCAATTTCATACAGATTATGACCGTACGCAGTCCGTTACACAAACAAACCAAAAACATGGCCATGTAAACCAAGCCTAAGGGTCTTTTTGCATGGATCAAGGTCACAGCATGTCAGTGCTCATTTAGCTCCAGTTACGGTAAGCAAGTCATCAGCACGGCATGCTGCCGAGCGATCGTTAGTGCGATTGTTCATTCGCATTCAGATTCATCCTCGGCGGTGGCAAATTACCTGATTACGCCCGGCCTTGCGATTCCGATGGAGGATGATTATGGTCTCCACGTAAAAGAGGCAATCAATCGTAAAGGAGTAAGAAACGTTTTCACACCCAACGCATAGACAAGGGGCACTCTAAACAAAAGCTCCAGATCTTACAAAACACAACCCATTATTTAGACTGAGAATACATCATTCAACCAATGACGTCTACCGGTCTCGACAACAGAATGAGGATACATAGGCAGGCACAATGAGGGAGCACCGAAACACCAAGCTGTTGAGATGTAAGGCTTCAAGGCAGATTTCATATAAGTACGAGTAGCATGACGATTGATGATTAAAAATTACCCAACCTGATTTTTTTTTACATTTAGCATGTTGAAGATAAATGTTAAGATTTGCTATGTGCAAGATGAGATGATGCCTCCAAAGACATGAATGTCTTGCTTGGGTAAATGGAGATTGCATTTAGTGGTTGTAAATTTGGCATGTTGTGGTGCTATCTTCATGCTCATTCAATATTTGTATTAATTGCCATCTATATAGAAATGATCTGCATTTTTCAATCAATAACAAATCGTCACAGTAACTGGCATGGGTTGTGGGCACCAGGTCTTTCATCCATAGGCAGGGATTAACAGCCAGTGCCCTACCTGGGAGGACTATAGTAGTCTAGTTTTAGAAAATTCATTTTTACATTCAATATTGAGTAATTTTGACTTCATAGTAAAAAGCCCACGACTCATGAATTGCAAAGAGTGGCTATCTTTCTGGAGGATCCGGCATGTACATGCATTACATGGCCAGCCGTTGATTTTAATAGGCATCATGTAATACTTTATTTGTCCTGCGGTTGTGCTGTAGGGAAAATGAACACTTGCTGCCAGTCCTCCTGAAGATTGCACCTGATCCCTACTGATCGCAGCTGTAACCCTTCTAACAAAATTGACCCCTATAAAGTTGCCACCTTCTTTACAACTACTAATTTTGAGGAAGGCATTAAAAAACTTTAAGGAACTATCAAATCGTTCGATCCATATAGAAAAATGCCACTACTTGTAAGAAGGTATCCAATCCAAGTAATAACTTAGCCAGGGAAGGGAGAAATAAAAGTAGGTACTAATTGTAGAGATTCACCAGTTATATGAATTTTCCTAGCTATCATTAAGATATGCCATCACTTTATTATTATCAGTGGGGGTCCAACCTCTGGGACCCCATAGATCCAAAAAAAGTTAAATAGATGCAGCACTGGGGTAACATTCCTATTTTCCCCCCTGCTTCAGTGACGCTATGCAAGAAATAAGGATTGTGAATCCACTGGGGTAGCGTTGCGCCTGTTTCAATTTCTGGATTGGTGGGATTCCCAAATGTTGGACCTCCGCCGGTCATAAAGTGACGACAAACCCTAGAGATAGAGGGGAAAAAACGTTTGGCTTTCCAATAGCCAGCTACTATTTGTAAGAACCTAAATATACATATAGGGTTCATGTTTGGGGTATAAACCTATATTCCTTATTAAAATAAATAGCAATACCCCCAAAGCTAGAATTGCGCAATGTGCTAGTTTTTCAAGTACAGATTCCCCTTAGCAAACGACATCTACCTCCGGTGGCACACAACCCAGGTGTGAACCAAAGGCTTAGACAATATTCTGAAAGACTTTGAGAAAAAATACTATCTCACTTAGCAGCCCCCTATTTTTTGTAGGGTACCTTCCATTATAGTGTTAGAATAATGAAAAAACTTTTCTGTGACTCAATTTGCTTCATATAAATTACCAAAAAGACCAAACAACATGGTCTAGAGACTGATGTAGCATAAAACTAACTAATAAGTGCTTATAGGGAATCTGTCACCCATATTTAGTGATATCATGTAAAGATATCACCCAATTGCGCATCCCAGGATTCTATTAGGGCTTTTGACTCCCCCGACCCAGCACCATTGAGGCATAAATACCTTTTTTTATCTTGTTGGGGATGTATGCAAATCGCCGCAGTCCGGTCCGATGGGCGTGGCTTAGTCGCCTTCCCCCCCCCCCTCGGCTTGCTGCACATAATCTTCATCTGTGAATAGCACAGATAACGTTGGTTTCTGCGCTTGCACATAGTAAAGGCCACCGGCGCCTGAGCAGTATGCTTTGCCCAACTGTGGGCGAAGCATATAATCGCTACTGCGCATGCGCCGGTATTTTCCATCACGGTCTGTGCCCCAGAAGTCTTCATATGCATGTGCAGCAAGCCGAGGAGGGGGGGGGAAGAAGGCGACTAAGCCACGCCCATCCGACCGGACCGCGGCGATTTGCATACATCCCCAACAAGATAAAAAAGGTATTTATGCCTCAAAGGTGCGGGGTCGGGGAAGTGAAAAGCCCTAATAGAATCCTTATGGGACGCGCAATTGGGTGATATCTTTACATGATATCACTAAATATGGGTGACAGATTCCCTTTAATCCCATGCAAAAAGTTGACCAATAAATGCTGGGACATAAGCTGACCCAGTGGCCACCATCTAGTAGCAATTGTGATAATATGCCTTCGACATGGCGCTGCCGATTTGATTTTTCGGACTCTTTCTACTTTCTTTCAATACACTTTTCGTACAGTCCCCAAGAAATATGTAGCCCTTGTTATGTGGTAAGCTCCTGATCTAGAACGTAACTCTGGTGCTAATACTCACTGTAGGGACAAGAGAGAGGTAACCCTAAAACAGTCCAGGAGTAAGGACTATGGAGATCTTCAAATTTTAATTTTGGGTAGTGTAGAAGAGTGGGTAGAGTACCATACATCATAAGCGCACTCATCGATGTAATATGGTAAGGTACTAATGGGAATCAATCCAGAAATGGTGAAATTTAATTAAAGAAGCTTTCTGCGCAAAAAAAAAAATCTATCACCTATCTGTTTGATAAGTGGTATGGAACATCAGAATTGATGCTCCACTGCAACAAGGCGTAGACTGGTCTAGTTTGACTGGTCAAACATGTGTCATCACTCCATTCAAGAGTGGAACCCCTGGATATGTATATTGATGGAATGCTCCTTTAAGGAGCACTTTAACTGACTAAGGAGCTTTTGGAACCCACTGAATATTAGCCCATGGGCAATGCTGTAAATGTGGGTTTGCCCTTGGACCAGTTTCCAACGCTCAACTCAAAGATACAGTTGTGGCCAAAAGTATTGACACCCCTGCAATTCTGTCAGATAATACTCAGTTTCTTCCTGAAAATGATTGCAAACACAAATTCTTTGGTATTATTATCTTCATTTAATTTGTCTTAAATGAAAAAACACAAAAGAGAATGAAGCAAAAAGCAAAACATTGATCATTTCACACAAAACTCCAAAAATGGGCCAGACAAAAGTATTGGCACCCTCAGCCTAATACTTGGTTGCACAACCTTTAGCCAAAATAACTGCGACCAACCGCTTCCGGTAACCATCAATGAGTTTCTTACAATGCTCTGCTGGAATTTTAGATCATTCTTCTTTGGCAAACTGCTCCAGATCCCTGATATTTGAAGGGTGCCTTCTCCAAACTGCCATTTTTAGATCTCTCCACAGGTGTTCTATGGGATTCAGGTCTGGACTCATTGCTGACCACCTTAGAAGTCTCCAGTGCTTTCTCTCAAACCATTTTCTAGTGCTTTTTGAAGTGTGTTTTGGGTCATTGTCCTGCTGGAAGACCCATGACCTCTGAGGGAGACCCAGCTTTCTCACACTGGGCCCTACATTATGCTGCAAAATTTGTTGGTAGTCTTCAGACTTCATTATGCCATGCACATGGTCAAGCAGTCCAGTGCCAGAGGCAGCAAAGCAACCCCAAAACACCAGGGAACCTCCACCATGTTTGACTGTAGGGACCGTGTTCTTTTCTTTGAATGCCTTTTTTTTTCTCCTGTAAACTCTATGTTGATGCCTTTGCCCAAAAAGCTCTACTTTTGTCTCATCTGACCAGAGAACATTCTTCCAAAACGTTTTAGGCTTTTTCAGGTAAATTTTGGCAAACTCCAGCCTGGCTTTTTTATGTCTCGGGGTAAGAAGTGGGGTCTTCCTGGGTCTCCTACCATACAGTCCCTTTTCATTCAGACGCCAACGGATAGTACGGGTTGACACTGTTGTACCCTCGGACTGCAGGGCAGCTTGAACTTGTTTGGATGTTAGTCGAGGTTCTTTATCCAACATCCGCACAATCTTGCGTTGAAACCTCTTGTCAATTTTTCTTTTCCATCCACATCTAGGGAGGTTAGCCACAGTGCCATGGGCTTTAAACTTCTTGATGACACTGCGCACGGTAGACAGAGGAACATTCAGGTCTTTGGAGATGGACTTGTAGCCTTGAGATTGCTCATGCTTCCTCACAATTTGGTTTCTCAAGTCCTCAGACAGTTCTTTGGTCTTCTTTCTTTTCTCCATGCTCAATGTGGTACACACAAGGACACAGGACAGAGGTTGAGTCAACTTTAAACCATGTCAACTGGCTGCAAGTGTGATTTAGTTTGGCTGCAAGTGTGATTTAGTTATTGCCAACACCTGTTAGGTGCCACAGGTAAGTTACAGGTGCTGTTAATTACGCAAATTAGAGAAGCATCACATGATTTTTCTAACAGTGCCAATACTTTTGTCCACCCTCTTTTTTATGTTTGGTGTGGAATTATATCCAATTTAGCTTTAGGACAATTCTTTTTGTGTTTTTTCATTTAAGACAAATTAAATGAAGATAATAATACCAAAGAATTTGTGTTTGCAATCATTTTCAGGAAGAAACTGAGTATTATCTGACAGAATTGCAGGGGTGTCAACACTTTTGGCCACAACTGTATATAGTTTTTTATGATTTGAATTCAAATTTGTATGTAAAAAGCTATTCAATTGCTTACCCAACCCATACACAGTGACTGATGGGTTCTCCTGTGTGTTTGTAGGACTTACAGACTTTCTCTATGAGTGGGCGGGGTAAGTGGGACTCACAGGCTTTCTCTATAAGGAAGGGGGAAGCAAGATTAACAGGCTTTTTCAATGAATGGTAGGTGAAAGCAGGGCTCATAATCTTACTCTATGAGTGGTTGGTGGAAGCAGGGCTCATATTTTTACTTTATAAGTTGACAGAGGATTCAGGACTCACAGGCTTTATTTATGAGTGGACGGGGAAGTAGGCTTTCTCTATGGGTGGGAAGGGTAAGCGGACTCACAGGCTTTCTCTATGGGTGGCGAGGTAAGTGGGACTCACGTGCATTATCTATGAATGAGCAGGGGAAGCAGGACTTACAGGCTTTCTCCTTGAGTGTATGGTGAAAGCAAGACACACAGATTTTTTTGAGTTGACAACGAAAGCAGGACTCGTAAGCTTCTCTATGAGTTGGTGGCGAAAGCAGGACTCGGGCTTCTATATGAGTGGGTGGGGGAAGCAGGATTTGTAGGCTTCTCAATGATTTGTGGGGGAAGCAGGATTTGTAGGCTTCTCAATGATTTGTGGGGGAAGCAGGACTCGTAGGCTTCTCTATGAGTGGCTAGGGGAAGCAGGACCCAGGCTTTCTCTATGAGTGGGTGGCAGAAGCAGGACTCACAAGTTTCTCTATGAGTGGGGGGATCAGATATTGCGCCAATCTGATGGGCTGTGATTGGTGGATAGACTTATACTCAGCATGGTGGGTTAGAATATTGGTTGTTTAAATGTACTTTAGTAAAGGTTATATTTTATACTGTTAGTCCACTTAAGTCAGTGAATTATTTCAGAATGAGAGGGCTCTTTGAGTCCCTAGGTCCTCAAGCAATGAATTTGTATGTGCTTAACATTAAAATGCTGAACCAAATCATAGAAAACTATATATTTCCAAACTCAGCGTCTCCTCCTCTATTGTTTGCTGACATAGGCAGGAAATCTGAGGCTGTGTCCACACGTTGCGTTTACTATGCAGCCCAAAAAACACAAATGCCTGTGACTCAGAGCACTTTCATTTTTAATAGCCATGACGAGAATTGCATAACTGCATACCCATAGAGATGACCGAATTGATTCACAGGACCCTGGTCCTGGATAGGAGCCCCATGAACCTCCTACCTACTGGTATCCCCAGCTCCTCTTCTTATTAGTCATGTGGGCATCACGCCGCAACAATGACGTGACGATACGCTGTAGCTACAAATCAGAGCAGGCACCGGGGATACCGGTAGGTAGGAGGTAGTTCGCAGGGCTACTGGAAAACTGAAGTTCCCAATAGACCAGGGTCCTACAAATCAGAGGAGGCATCGGGGATGCCGACATGTAGGAGGTGGTTTGCAGGGCTACTGGTAAACTGACGTTAACACTAGACCATGGTCCTACAGATCAGAGGAGGCAGAAGAGATGCGGGTAGGTAGGAGGTGGTTTGCAGGGCTACAAAAAAACTGAAGTCAACATTAGACCAGTGTTTTACAAATCATAGGAGGCAGCAGGGATGCCAGTAGGTAGGAGGTGGTTCACAGGGCTACCAGAAAACTAAAGTCACCACTAGACCAGGGTCCTACAAATCAAAGGAGGCAGCAGGGATGCTGGTAGGTAGGAGGTTTACAAGGCTACTGGAAAAGTCACCACTAGACCAGGGACGTACCTACAAGTCACAGGAAGCAGCAGGGATGCCGGTAGATAGGAGGTAGTTCACAGGGCTACCGGAAACCTGAAGTCACCATTAGACCAGGGTTCTACAAATCACAGGAAGCAGCAGGGATGCCAGTAGGTAGGATGTGTTTCACAGGGCTACCGAAAAACAAAAGTCACCATTAGACTAGGGTCCTACAAATCAGAGGAGGCATCGGGGATGCCGATAGGTAGGAGGTGGCTCGCAAGGCTATCAAGAAACTGAAGACACCATTAGACCAGGGTCTTACAAATCGATCTGTTCATCTCTCTACATGGCCATTAACAGTAAAGGTGATTTTTGCTGAAGTCATTTACATTGCATACTGATCTGTACAAATTTTGCCCACAAGGTGTGAATGCAGCCTTAATCAAGGTCGCGTATAAAATAACTAGTAGCAGCTTCACTTCGGATGGGACTGCAGCTGCTTAGAATTCAACCAAGATCTGAACAATTCATTCAAGTATGTGTCCCGCAACACGTCATAAATCGTGCAATTTTTCTAAAGTCATATGTTGGTATGTAAGCATGTGTTTAATACCTGTATACGGCCTGTAATTTTTCTATACAAAAAAAGTGGAGTATTGTACTAGAATGATATATTAATGGTTTGATGATTAATTTTTGCAGATCAGCAATTGGGTAAAAAATCCAAAGGGTTTTTATTCTTTAAATTGATGTTTATTTCCTTTTAAGGAATCACTGCCTCCATTTAGCAAATTCTTCCTCAAGAGAGACAAGTCAGTGGACGGCTTCTACTAACCGATCTGTAGGTAACTCTCCGCGAAGAGTCAACTCAATGTTCCACGCTACGCTCAACTTCACCTGCAGGCAGCGCGCATCCGTGCTGTCACCCAGCATCAGATTCAGGATACAGTCAAAATGGAAGAAACTCAAAGGTGCTTGCTTGTATCAACCAAATGTACAGAAATATTCAACCGTTCCGGACATTGACTTTCCATCATCACATTTCTTGCACAGGGTCATGGGGTGGGGTGAACCGATGATGCAATGCAGATTTCAGCTGTAATACAGGTGCAATATTCCGAGAAGAACAAGTCTCAGGAATTCTATGGAGAATCTATGAATTACTATAATAAATGCTGATATGTGTCTTCTTAATGTTACTGTTATATGGGGGCACCGTAGGGTGGTCTCATCTCATGGTTCATTTTTGAGCTTTTCGAGGGGGGTGCTGCACTTGTTCTTTTTTTTCTTCTCTTCAATACAGGGAAATTCTTAGAAAAAAAATTTAAGAAATGCTGTTGGGTATCACGCATTAGCGACGATGGATCCTAGATTGTACGTAAACCGCAGAGGACACAACACATCAGCAACATGTCAAAGCTCCGACGCGCGTTCAACCGACAAGCTCCCGGGTGATTGGTCCGGTGATGGAAAAAGGAAATTCTAAATGATAGTACAGATCCCATATCTGGGATTCTCCATCTATTGCAAAACTACAACTCCCAGCATGTGCTAAAGGCCTTCATTTAAAGAATAAAGAAAAAACATCTTTAGGGATCTTTTTTTTACTTAAAGTAAAGATCCTATCCCAAATTGTAGTAGGTGTAATAATAAGAATATTAGCAAATACCTCCAATTGGAAATGTGGTATAGTTAGTATGATTAACTATGTCACTTATCCCATGTGCAGGGCATTGCTGTAGCTTTGGTATCCATTGTTACAAACACTCGTATAGTGAGATTCTTATTAGTGGTCGTAACAATGGATACCGAAGCTACTGCAATGTCCTGCACATGAAGTAAGTGACATAGGTTATCAGAAGACCTATACTAAGGTATTTGCTAATATTATTACACATTGGGATAGGGTCTCAGGGATGGCAAAACGCTGTTAAGTGCATGTATTTAGGCCTAAAACTAACTTTGCACCTGGGCTTCATTAAAAACTTTGCACCGTTTGCCTTTTACAGACTCTGCGTTTTCCTGTATATTCGCTCAACAGGTTCAAAAAGGTGAAATTTATGGTCCTAACCTGAACTTACAGCCTCGTAGACGCATATCGGGCAGCAAGTTCTGGTCAGGAGACGCGAAATTAGTATGTGGGCCCGTCTGAACCCAGACTTATTTTTTCTCGGCTAATTTATGACCACATCAAAGTTTAGCTCAACTTTAATGTGGTCTAAGGTTTATACTCGCCCATCAGAATGCGCTCACTGGCTGATCCTCAGGTAACTCATTCAGCACCATTAGGAAGTGTAACAATGAAGCTAAAGAAGGCAAATGGCGCAACATTTTTATTAGTGAAACCCAAATATAAAAATGTTAAGATCCAAATCCTCTAAATGCGAGGCTGCGCTCACCTCCCTGCAGCAGTCCTACGACCGCGGCTGTGTTAATATTAATGGCAAACCTCCAGTCGTTCCCATTGCATAGATTATTCCTGTGCTTGATGCAACGTGACACATCGTACGGGTGCAAATAAAGACTATTTGCAGGCAGGGATGCGGGGAACCGAAGTGCTCCAAATTTAAAAAATCCAATCCAGTAAATGAACGATAATGATTGACATATAATACAGGAGCGGGGGGTTGGGGGGGTCATGCCTTTGGATTTATGGTGGGCTACCGGGAGCGGAGGCTTCTCTCACATCCCGGCCTATTAGTAGTTAACATTTCATCAGCAGAGCAGAACAAGGTAGCCTCGGAGACCAGCACGATCGCTCCCCTACACGCGAGCCCCCATCTTTCCCTCCGCTGCTAGATCCGCAGGGCGGCCTCACAGCTAAATTTAGAATGGATAAAGGACAGGCGTGGAGGGGGGGGTGCAAAAACGAAAAATACAAAATCAGTGTTTCTATTTTGGTGGCATCAGCAGGAAATAAGGAAGCGAAAACGAATGTAAGACATCGAAAATGCATTAATCCCATGAATAATACATGGAGCAAAGCCAAGAAGCCTCACATCAGCAGGCAGACGCGCAGTGAATGAGCAGCCGGGGATTAGAGGGAAAAAAAGGACATTTCTGCATTAAGCACAGACCGTGAACTTCTGCAGACTCCATTGGGATCTCCGGATACCTGCCACACTGCGTAATTTAATCAAAGCATTTCCTTTCCCAACAAGCCCAGTAATGTGCCATATGGCGCAGTCATCGGCTCGCATAACACCCGACCACGCCGCGGATTGCACCAGTCAACTACTCACACTGGCGCCAATCGATTTTGGGAATTAAAAGAAAAAAAAAGCATGGCCGTGAAATATCCCATCAAGAGCATTAAGCACATGTAACAGTCCAAACCACAGCCGGCACTCACATCTTAAAATAATCACTTTATTGATCCAGTAATATAAAAGGCACATAAAATGGCTGAACCCAACAGCACAAAAATGAAAAAGGCAGAAAATATTCGCTGCACTCCCAGGCAACATATTTCAGACCTACATGTTTCATCAAGGCTCGATAAAGGACCATGCAGGTCTGAAATATGTCTCCTGGGAGCGCAGCGGATATTTCTTTTCTGGCTTTTTAATTTTTGTGCCGTCGTGTTCAACCATTTTTTGTGCCATTTAGACTACTGGATCAATAAAGCAATTTTTAGGCTGGGATCACACATGCGCCGGCACTTGGGAGTGGAGCGTGCTGTTCCATGTATTGCTATGCGGCCGCACGCTCCGCCCGGCGGCAGTGCCGAGTATTAACATGCGAGACTCAGCCGTTATTCCTCGCATGTGTGATCCCAGCCTTATAAGATGTGAGTGCTGGCGGCAGTGCCAGGTATTAACATGTGAGACTCGGCCGTATTCGTCGCATGTGTGATCCCGGCCTTATAAGATGTGAGTGCTGGCTATGGTTTGGACCACATCAGTAGGGAGCCCATCAAACCACCTCTGTTCCACCAGGTTCGTTTTTTGGGAGGTGGGGGGATAAGCCAGTCTGGCGCCACATTATCACTCCAGAATGATGCATTTGCCACATCGCACCAGGCTTGGTAATCAAAAGAGTAGCCTAGGTGGAGGGCCACAGGGCCCCAAGGAGTCTGCTGTGGAATCCGTTCGTGGCCACAGGATCAGGGTCCAGAGAACCATCTAGCAAAACTAGGCAAAAACGTGCAAAATAGAGCCCACAGCTGTTAACTTGTTAAATGCCACGCTCCCATCAGCAAACTTGTGATGTGATCAGTGTGCCGATGGGTTGTCATGACAACTAATGATCTGCTGAAGACCCCCCGTGACTGTCATTATGATCCTGCTATCAATCTGAGCCCGTAGCCAATGTTCATAGATTGTGATTTTCTCTATACATAGCAGGCCGACACACTGCTGGGTACAGCATAGGTGATCAGACAATTGCAGCTTCAATTACCTTAACCCCTTAAAGACCAGGGGTATTTTTGGTTTTGCATTTTCATTTTTCCCTCCCCTTCTTTCCAGAGCCATAACTTTTTTATTTTTCCGTCTATATGGCCATGCGAGGGCTTATTTTTTGCGGGACGAGTTGTACTTTTAAATGACACCATTGGTTTTACCATGTCGTGTACTCGAAAACGGGAAAAAAAATTCCAAGTGCGGTGAAATTGCAAAAAAAGTGCAATCCCACACTTGTTTTTTGTTGGCTTTTTTGCTAGGTTCACTAGATGCTAAATCTGACCTTCCATTATGATTCTCCAGGTCATTACGAGTTCATGGACACCAAACATGTCTATGTCCTCTTTTATCTAAGTGGTGAAAAAAAGTTCCAAAGTTTGCTAAAAAAAAAAAAAAATTTTTTTAAATTTTGCAATTTTCAAACTTAATTTTTATCCCCTTAAATCAGTCATATCACACAAAAGAGTTAATAAGTAACATTTCCCACATGTCTACTTTACATCAGCACAATTTTTGTAACAATTTTGTTTTGTTGAGAAGGTATAAGGGTTAAAAACAGGATTTTTTAGGTTGCTTACCGTAAAATCTGTTTCTCGGAGCCTTCATTGGGGGACACAGAGACCATGGGTGTATGCTGCTGCCACTAGGAGGCTGACACTATGCACAAAAAAAGGTTAGCTCCTCCTCCGCAGTGTACACCCCACCGACGGGCAGAAAATTCCTCAGTTAGTGAGAAAGCAGTAGGAGAAGTAACAGAATAGATTGAAAACAGAACAGATAACTCAACTGTAAACAACCAACAAACATAACAGGAGTTGTAGAACATGGGATGGTGCTGTGTCCCCCAATGAAGGCTCCGAGAAACAGATTTTACGGTAAGCAACCTAAAAAATCCTGTTTTCTCGTTCGCCTTATTGGGGGACACAGAGACCATGGGAGGTCCCAAAGCAGTCCCTGGGGTCGGAAAACAAACTTCCATCAGGCCAGCGGACTCACCACCGCCGCCTGCAGAATCCTCCTACCTAGGCTGGCGTCCGCCGAAGCGTAGGTGTGGACATTGTAGAATTTCACAAACGTGTGAACCGACGACCAGGTTGCAGCTTTGCAAAGCTGCAGCGTGGAAGCCCTGTGGCGTACCGCCCAGGAGGCACCCACTGCCCGGGTAGAGTGCGCTCTGATCCCTGGAGGAGCCACTTGATGCTTAACTCGGTAGGCCTCCAAGATTGCCGATCTGATCCAGCGAGCAATAGTGGCCTTTGAAGCTGGGTGACCTTTCCGCGCCCCATCTGGAATGATGAAAAGAGACTCTGTCTTTCGCAAGGAAGTCGTCCTGGATAGATAGACTCTCATCGCCCTGACCACATCCAGCTTGTTCAAGGACCTCTCCCGAGGATGAGTTGGACTCGGACAGAAGGACGGAAGAACAATATCCTCAATGAGGTGGAAAGAGGACACCACCTTAGGCAGGAAAGAGGGGGGAAGCCGCAGAACTACCTTATCCTGATGGAGTACCAAAAAAGGGGAACGGTAAGAAAGAGCCGCCAATTCCGACACGCGCTGGATGGAAGTGATGGCCACCAGAAAGGCCACCTTCCAAGAAAGGAGAGAAAGGGAAACATCCCTGAGAGGTTCAAAAGGAGGACCCTGCAGAACCTCGAGAACCAGATTAAGATCCCAAGGATCTACGGGCGCTCGGAATGGAGGAGCCGTGTGAGCCACGCCTTGAAGAAAGGTCTTGACCTGAGGATGGGAGGCCAACGTCTTCTGAAATAAAATGGACAGCGCCGAAACCTGACCCTTCAAAGAGCTGAGGGCAAGCCCCGCATCCAGCCCTGCCTGAAGAAATGCCAGAACCGAAGGGAGCGAAAAGCACATGGGCGCGATGTCATTGGCCTCGCACCAAGTGAAATAGGCCTTCCAGACACGGTAATAAATTTTGGAAGATGATGGCTTTCTGGCTCGAATCATGGTATGAATTACTAGATCGGAAAATCCTGCCCGTTTCAAAACCTTGGTCTCAACAGTCACGCCGTTAAATTGAGCGACCGAGAATTGGGGTGGCAAATCGGGCCTTGAGACAGCAGATCTGCCCTGTCTGGAAGCTTCCAGGGGGCGTCCGTGAACCAAGACCTTCTGGGCCAATTCGGGGCAATGAGAATGACTGGGATTCCTTCTGCTTTGATCTTCTTCAACAGTTTGGGAAGAAGAGGCAGGGGAGGAAACAGGTAGGGGAGTTGGAACTGCAACCAAGGGGCAGCCAGAGCGTCGGCGCCCACTGCCATAGGGTCTCGAGACCTGGATACAAACT
This sequence comes from Dendrobates tinctorius, assembly GCF_039654945.1. NCBI lineage: Eukaryota > Metazoa > Chordata > Amphibia > Anura > Dendrobatidae > Dendrobates > Dendrobates tinctorius. The sequence goes on along the minus strand of NW_027361825.1, from coordinate 24,243,298 downwards.
GTGGGACTTTCCTGTTGAGGCGAGACGCCAGCAGATCTACGTCCGGGGTTCCCCATCGATGGCAGAGCAGATGAAACACTTCCGGATGTAGGGACCACTCTCCCACCGCGAGACCCTCGCGGCTGAGAAAATCGGCGGCCCAGTTGTCTACGCCGGTAATGTGTACCGCGGAAATTGTCGGCACGGAAACCTCTGCCCAATGAAGAATCTTGGATACTTCTGCTAGGGCTGAGACATTCCGTGTCCCTCCTTGGCGGTTGACATATGCCACCACTGTGGCATTGTCTGTCTGAATCCGGACAGGCAGGCCCCTGAGGAGCCTCTCCCAGTGAACGAAAGCCAGATGAATCGCTCGTATCTCTAGGACGTTGATCGGCAGAGCTGATTCCTGAGACGACCATCGACCCTGAACAGTGTGATTGCGGAACACTTCCCCCCCAGCCGAGGATGCTGGCATACGTTGTTACAATCTGCCAGTGAATGGGAAGAAAAGACCGTCCCAAGGAAATGAGAGGTGACGTCAACCACCAGTTGAGTGACCGTTTGATCCAGTGTGAAAGACGAACAGGACGATCCAGGGACAGAGCCGACCTGTTCCACCTCGACAGGATGGCGTGTTGGAGAGGTCTGGCGTGAAATTGGGCCGCCACCATCTTTCCCAGGACCCTCATGGTTGTTCGGAGGGACGGAAATCGTGTGATCTGCAGCGATCGTACATCCTGCTGCAGGGAAAGAATCTTCTCTTGTGGGAGAAAGACCCTTGCCCGACGAGTGTCGAACAGTAGGCCCAGAAACACAAGCCGCTGAGTAGGAACCAGACAGGACTTTTTCCAGTTGACGATCCACCCGAAATTGGAAAGTGTGTCTAAGACGATCGTCAGACTTAGGCGAGCCTGTTGAAAAGAGGAAGCTTTGATCAGAATGTCGTCGAGGTACGGAAAAAGGATGAGACCTCTGATTCTCAACAAGGCCATCAACGCAGCCATGATCTTCGTGAAGACACTGGGTGCGGTGGCGAGACCAAAGGGCAGCGCAACGAACTGGTAATGATCCTGGCGAATCGCAAACCACAGGAACTTCTGATGTCCGGAGAATATGGGAACATGTACATAGGCATCTTGGATGTCTATTAAACACATGAATTCCTGCTCCTCCATGGAAGCGATTACCGAACGAACCGACTCCATTCCGGCAGTGGCGGAGGCGGACTCTTTTGTTGAGTAGCTTGAGATCCAAGATTGGTCGGTCCGCCCCGTCTTTTTTTGGTACCACAAAGAGGTTCGAATAAAACCCTGTGAAACGCTCCGCCTCGGGAACGGGCACAATCACCCCGGAACTGAGGAGAGAGGCGATGGCTGTAAAGAACCCCAAGATCAAGGCTGGATCTTTTGGAGGGTGGGATTCGAAGAAACGATCTCTCGGACGAGAAACGAACTCTATCTTGTATCCTGACGATACAACCTCCCTGACCCAAGCGTCCTCCACTGAGGCCAGCCAGACGTCCCTGAAGAAGAGGAGTCGACCTCCCAATTGGAAGGGACCCTCGGAAGTCCGACGATAGTCATGCTGATGTGGACCGTCCAGATCTGGATCTGGATGGTCTGCCCTGGGAAGAGTGTGATCGCCAGGAGGGGGTGGGTCTGAAGGAAACTTTCTTTCTATCCTGACGTGCCTGCGGTCTCTGTTGGTTGGAAGGGTTCTCCGCCGTATTGAAACGGCGGAAAGCCCGAAAGGGACGAAACTGACGCCTTAGTGGAGGACTGCGAGGCTTCAACTGAGGGAGGAGGGAACTCGTGCCTCCGGTGGCGTCCTTAATAATCTGATCCAATTGGGATCCAAAGAGGCGCACTCCCTGAAAAGGCAGATTAGTAAGAGATTTCTTAGAAGACAAGTCCGCCTGCCAGGCCTTGAGCCAAATCGTATGTCGGATTGCCACTACGTTGCTTGACGCCTGAACCGCGCAGGATGCGGCATCCAAAGAAGCAGAAAGCAGATAATCCCCCGTATGGAAGATCTGATTGGCGAGATCGGCCAACCGCTCCGGTTGTGCTTTATCTAGGATGCCCTTACGAAGATCCTCTGCCCAAGTAGCTATGGCCTTTGCTGCCCAAGATGAAGCAAAGATTGGACATACTGCCGCTGAAGCCGCTTCGAATGCAGACTTTGCTAGGAATTCTATAATCCTATCATTAGAATCCTTTAAAGATGCCACACCTGAAAGCGGGAGAACCGTGTTATTAGAAAGTCTGGACACGGGTGGGTCCACCGAGGGAGAAGCAGACCAGTCGTCCGTGAGCTCTTTGGCAAACGGGTACAGCACGCCGAGACGCTTTCCTCTTTGAAAGCGTCTGGTCGGATCTTCTCTTTCCTTGGTAAAAATCTTTCCAAACTCGGAATGGAAAAGAAATACCCTGGAGGGTGTTTCCGCCCGTCTGAACGAAACCTCCTGATCTGAGGATTTCGCAGGGGGGGGTCAGCAATCTCGAAGGTCTGGTGAATCGCTGCAATGAGGTTCTGCACCGTAACCTTCATGTTCGCATCCTGGTCCGAATCCAGCTCTAAAATCCCCTCAGAAGACCTGTCCGAGAACGCTTCACCTGACTCGGGAGAGGAGGCCCGGGAGGGAGGCTGCTGAGACGGACTATGCGGTGAGATGGGACGAGGGGAGGATTCCGGCTGGAGATCCTGCCTGGGTCTTTTGCGACTAACGCTGGCTGACTCAGACGGAATCTCTTGAGACCTGCTGGACCCTGCAGAAGTGTCCAGGGGCAACTTATCCAGAGCGGCTACCAGGGACTGAGACACCCTGGTGAGGTCTGCCACTGATTGAGAAAGAGATGAAGCCCAGCCAGGAATGGGGGGGGGTTCACTCTCACATGGGGCCATAGATGGCTCCTGCGCAGCGTCAGGCTGAATTGGATTGCTACAGTCCAGGCAGAGGGGAGTGGACTGACCTGAGGGAAGTTTGCGATTGCAAGAAGAGCACGCAAAGTACTTGACTAGAGTGCAGGGGGGAGCCGTAGAGCGGGCACAATCAGATTTAGAGTTAGACATAGTGATAACTGAGGTAGTGCCGGAAGGTTGGGGGACAGAAGGCAGAGGAGGGTGTCAGTCTGCAGATGCAGCGCTACTCACAGTCCGGTGTCCCCAGAGACAATGCTATCCGGCTTGTCTGCAGGTCAGAGCGAAATCCGGCTGACGGGCCCAGAGAGCGATATCCGGCTGACAGAACTGCGTCCGGCTGACAGGCTGGGAAGATGGCGACCGCCTGAGAGGAATGGGAGAACGCACGCTTCCAGGGGAAGAAGGGCGGCGTTAACTGCCTGGCTGAAGGAGGCACCGCCCGCTGGCCAAGAATAGGCTGGGGTGCAAGAAGGAGGCGGTGGGAGGGCCTGGGACGGGCGGGAGAGAAGCCCGCAGCCCGCTTAGAAGAAAGGGGCGGGGGGCGTGGCCGCGACGCAGAAGGCCCGAAATGAAGCCGGGGCCTAAATTAATAGCGGCGGCCGCCTGTCAGTGCGGGGCGGCGCTGAGGTCCCGCAGCGCTGCCGCGGCAACCGCTCTGCAGAGCGCCGTTGCCATCTGCTGGGCCCAGGACTGAAGGCGGGGGGGAAAACGCCGGGAAAGGCCCCTTCTGACGCCAGGGCCAGGAGTAATTGCGGCAGCCGCAGTGGCCGCTTTGAATAAGATTGGAGCCGCCGAGATGCCCATCTAGGGATGAGGAGGACGTGACTCGGCCCCCATACTTACATCCGTCTGGCAATCAATAAAGGTACCTCAATATCCCACGCTGTCTGTCTTCTGTAGTGTCCGCGTCTCATCCAGACAGGCTCTGGTGGGCGAGTGGGTGGGAGACGGGGAGCGAGGACCATCTGGATCGCTGGCACGCATCCGTGCTGAGCTCTTGGTCCCGCCGTAGAGACCTATGAGGATACGGGGTGGCAGTACACGCCGTACTCATAGTCTCTTTGTGGGAGTACAGCTGTGACTTCACACTGTATCCCTCCGGAACCTGAAAAGGAACGACGCACATCGAGGTAGATATGGGTCTAATGAAAGACCCGTGTCCACCTCCTACTGACACTAAGCTAAACTGAGGAATTCCCTGCCGGTCGGTGGGGAGTACACTGCGGAGGAGGAGCTAACCTTTTTTTGTGCATAGTGGCAGCCTCCTAGTGGCAGCAGCATACACCCATGGTCTCTGTGTCCCCCAATAAGGCAAACGAGAAAATGAATTTATTGGGGAATATTTTTTTTTTTTACTAATTTATTTAGCGATTTTTTAAAATTATTTACACTTTTTTTTTAACTTTAATACATTGTCTCAGGTGGGACATCACTGTCCTGTGACAGATCGCTGATCTGTCACATCACAGATCACTGTGACAGATCAGCGACAGTGCAGCAGACTTCCTCATGCCTGCGCTTTGCAGGCAGTGAGGAAGTCAGCTCCCTGCAGGCCACCGTCGCCATCTTGGATCCGGGGGCCTGTAGGGAAAGAGCCCCCCCGCAGCAGCGCTGCACATTGCGCTGCCGTGGGGGGCTCAGGGAAGCACGGAGGGAGCCCCTTTAACCCCTCGTACACCGCGATTATGTTTGATCGCGGTGTACAAGGGGTTAACGTGTCGGGGGCGGTCCATGACCGCCCCTAACACATTGTGCCGGGTGTCAGCTGTGATAATCAGCTGACACCCGGCCGCGATCAGCGGCGCTCACCACGTGAGCGCCGCTGATTGCTATGACGTACTATCCCGCCCCTGGGAATTAAGTCCCATGGCACATGGACGGGATAGTACGTCTCATGGCAGAAAGGGGTTAATACCTGTGATCTGTGCTAGCACCGATTGTGGACGTTGCTGCGGGCTGTCAGCTCTCACAGAGCTAACAACCACATACGTTCACGGCGGCGCTTAGCGTGAGGCTGCACGATCAGTGCACCGTACCTGTACTGCCGTTTGCAGGAAAGCACCTCCTGCAGAGCAATACATGTACGGCGCATGTCAGGAAGGGGTTTAAATACACATTGTTATCTGCGCACTTGTACTGACTAGGAGAATCATATTGTCAGGTCAGTTGTATCATATACTGAACAATCTCAAAAAAAAAAAAACCATTGTGAGATTGAGATTTTTCTTTGCAATTTCAACACATTTGGAATTTTTTTCCTACTTTCCAGTGTCTCTCACATGAGAAAATTAATGGTGTCATTCAAAAGAACAACTTGTCTCCCAAAAACAGAAAATGCCAATAGGGTGAAGGGGCTAATAAACTTCTGAAAAACTGCATCGTCAGTGAGTTACATCTCATGCTATGTGTCGAGACCCAATATTACAAATTCCAAAATAGATATTTATTTGCACAGGAAATACATATTAAAGTCCCTGCAAAAGGCAACAACATTTGATGTACAAGGAGAGGAAGCGCAACGTCAGCCGCTTTGTGAGCCACACGTTTCATGATCTTGCAGTTTTGTTTGCCAGCTTCGGATTCCGAGGCGTACGGCAACACCCACGCCATTCTTGCTGCATGGAGCTATAGTCGGTGGGTGGGAAACCTGCAGTTCAGCTGTATTCCAGCTTCTGGTAATGGGATGTGCCGTTCAGATCTAACACCAGTTATCCCACAGACAGAGGACGAGGTGAAATAATTCAATCTGGATAAACACGGAAGTAAATGGCGGTGACCTGATGAATCCTGTTAATCCAATAAGGAGTCAGCTGAAGCGATTGGAGACAGAAGACACCGTCACTGTGAGGCTCCGTTCAGATGAAAGCCCCCCCGAGGATACAATCTGGGGCGAGACGCTCCTGTCTACATTAGGCCCTGATTGATGAGATCAAATAATTACATTGCATGAAACCACAAGATGTAACAAGAGGAAACAAAGCATCTCTAAATCCAAATTCCCCAGCACGGCCTGGGTGTAAGGAGGCTTCTCCTTCATACATTTAAAAAGGAATCTTGAAGATCCCATACGGGGTTAACCTAGCCCATGATGTTGGGTTTTATAAGCTGCTAAAAGTCTGCTCAGATGTGAGAGAGATGGCTGCAAATCCGCAGTAAAATCTCCGCTGTACAAGCCGATTTCACACAGTTTTTTTGCAATGAGTGAAATCCTTGACTTTGTTTTATCCCGTCTTATGAAAAGATAAATTTGGAAGAGAACGTCAGATCTGGATAGATTCCAACCAGGGCATCATTTAGGGGATGTAAAAACTAGAGAGGCACAAGAAACCAGACTACATATCCGAAGGCGGCTCAGCTGTGCAATTTTGTAAATTTGAAAATCTAGTTATAATTAAGAGTGGTTTTGGCCGCATCATATCCACCCCTTTTGTTTGTACTCAGAGCTTCACCGTTAAAAAGGTTCTTAGATCCACAGCAAAAAAAAATAGGCAGGTAGATGCCAACTACATACCTGTTCTGCCCAGAGCAGATCCCTGCTGACACAAGAGTGGACACTGTAATCCTGCAGCTTCTGCTGATGTCAAGTCAACAAAGCAGCTCGCTCTCTTCCATTCTGCGTTATCGGGGAGTGACTAGCAAACGTCATGGTGATTGACAGCCGGCTCCCCATTGCCGGACTGCGAGGCACTGGCAGTCAATCAGCATGACATAGGCAGTAACGCCCCATTGACAGAGCAGAGGAACCGCAAGAGCAATTGATGGCTGCTATGAGACGGCATCGGGTAGAAAAGGCAGGTAATTACTAAGTAGTTAGAAAATACCTGCCTGTGAGTATATAAATAAATCCTATGAGCCAAATAGTAAGCGTTTGTAAATGGATGAATAAACTAAAGACAGATGCATGAATGTGCCCTTACACAAGGTACTGGGTAACTTACGAGATTTCTCTGAATGCTCGTTTCTCCACATATTTCACCTTCAGCTTTCTCTTGAATCTGCACAAGAAAAATTACAATATTTCAGGCCTCAAAGTTAGAAAAAAATGACATTGTTCAATTTGGAGAGGAAGCAAAAAAATTAAACAGCGGTGTGATATTTTCAAAAGGGAAATGACATGACATCGGCAACAAGGAGTTTAAAAAAGACGCTTCGTGAGTACAGGATCTGAAAAACTCCTCTTCATTGATCTTCCACAAAAAGAGTCCAGCTTTAATTCTAAGAGACAACTTTTATAAATGAACTTGTGTTACATACAGCGACACCGCGGTATGGAAGAAGATAGTCAAAATGATATTTTACTATTAAGCCCAGCAATGACTAAGATATTAGCAATGCTACACGTCCAGCTGCCATGGCACTCCACCACCCCACGATTGCAGCAGGCACCGGCAATGGCCGTAATAGCTGCAGTCAATGATTGACAGCGGTGTTTAAAATGCTATAACAGCAGTAATCAGAGCAAATCGGAGTGTCGCTCCAGTTACAGGAATATGTTGACTGTGTAACACAGCCAGCGTCTCCCAGGTACTGCCTGAGCCACGCCATACACTAACCCCTGATGTGACTTTGCAGTACACATCCGGTAGGGTTTTCTCATCTAGCTACACATGTTGCAGATCTGTAAGCTTGCATCATGACTAGAAGAAATGTCAGCATGTGGATGAAGGTATAGAAAACCTCATCCCTTTGCACCGTACGTTTAAGGCAGATTTGCGATGCTGAATCCGCCATGTCCGGACTTATCTTGCGGGGAAGAATTTACCAGCCTTATTATATTACCGGCTTAATAATTATTAGGTAATGATTACAAATGTGCTGTGCCCACCCGTCCCCCCACCACTTACTTTGCACGCTCCCTTGGTTCGATAAGGTTTCTCTTCTGGAAACTCTTAAACCTGTCTTTGGTAACGCTCCCCTCCGGCTGTAAGACAACAATCTCCTGTTATTATAGCGGTTTTGCTAAGCAAGTGCTGACAAAAGATAATCTGCTTCCAAACAGTCCACTCCTGAAATCACCAAGGTTTAAGCTTAGAGAAATGTGATTTTAATGGCAGACAAGGGTCAGAACCTCGGCTTACCTTCAGTCTCCTAAGTGAATCGGTCAGCTCTTCGCTCAGCAGGACATCTATGTCAGGTTCCTGATACCTGTGAATAATAGGACTTGTATCACAGCGTTTCCTAAATATAAGGGTCTGCCCCTCGTACCAAATGCTCAGTAATCTGCCCTCAGACCCTGGAGTAGGTTACCGCACCTTGCTCCAGGGCACCCAGTGTTGGCATCACATTTCCAGCAAAGCCGAAAATTCTCGCAGCGCAAGGATGCGTCTCATCACAGAGCAGAGTCCTGACCCTAGACAGCCATCTCGACTGGTCGACTTTCATCTAATACGTATAGGCAGATAAGAAGGGGTTTGGGGCTCATGGGGGGGGGGGGCAGACTTCCAACAACTCTGTTTCTGAAAAAACTGCAGCGTTCAAGTCCATTTTTACCAAGAAATAAAGGGACAATATAGTTGCAGACATCAGTGCCCCTTAGATTTGGAGTGGGGGTATCCACCATCCCTGCCAAATAACTATCAATATTGGAGTCTAGGAGAGCCCCTTGTAAGTCCTGACGAGGAGACTGAACTTTGTAATGCAGCTTCCAATGAATGCAACGGCTTTCCTGCAAAAAGTCCCATTTAATAGAGGCCACATGCATCAGATTTATAGCAGAAATGGCTGTGACTGTTCAATTCATCCAAGCAGGCCTTGCAGCTGTCCGTGCGCTTGTTGCAGAAATAGTCATCTGAATGGGGATTTAAGCAGCAAGTCTATGTACATTCAGCTTTAGGGATCAACCCCATGGTGTGGAAGATGTGGACGGAACTGCCAAGTACAAACCACAATTTTGCCTAATCAGTCATTTTAACTCCCCCCCCCACCCCACCAGTTGCCAAAAGAACATAAACACCCCCCCCCCCCCCCCCGCTCACTTCAGACGGCCGAGCCTCTTGGGCTGTAAAGCCTTGGCTTTCTGCTTCTCCCCACGCAGCTTCTTGCGTTTCGCCAGCTCCTCTTGTCTGGACTTCAGAGACGTCTGGATGGATTTCAGCTGGAACAAACTCTGCCGCCGCAGACGCTCGGTTTTCTCGGAATCTTGACGGGCTTTCTGTAAAATCAGACGGTTTCAGATTTTTTTTTATGAACGTAAAAATGGGAAGGAGATAGTAAAGGACAGCAAGCAAGGATGCCGCAAGATGGGGGGGCTTCTTCCATACATATGATTTAAAGCAGGCTCATCACTAGCACTGCGAATATTTTTTTTTAAGGGGTAATCCAAAAATTATGGTCACAAATGGTCCACCGGGTCTTACTAAGCAGCAGTATACAGATGTCAACATGGCAGAAAAAGCATCAGGACAGGGCTGCTATTTAGTAACCGCTAACAATGAATTTATTTTATCCCCTCTGTAAAACAAGGCTGGAAGGACCAATGGCACCGCATGAGAGATGACAACTGCTTCCTACCCTCAGACCCTGGGGATGGAAACAGACCATAACCCCAGGGCACCCAAATTTTGCATCACATTCCCACCATGTAAGGCAGAGAATGATCACAGCGCAAGGATGGATCTCATCATGGGGTAGGATGACCCATGTCAAAGCAGACGAGGGGCTAATGGGGGCATATACAGAGGAAAAAAAATAAAAACACCACACTATATAATCTAACGTAAATGAAATATAAATGCCAACCCAGAGCGTGTGATTTTCCACTTTTGTTTTTTTCCTCTCCTTCTTCCAAGAGCCATAACTTATTTTTCCATCCCCATAGCCATATGAGGGCTTTGAATGACACCATTCATTTTATCATGTGACGCACTGGAAAGCAGGAAGAAAAATTCCAAGCGAGGTGAAATTGCAAAAAAAGCAAAATTCCACAACTGTTTTTATTTACCATGTTCACTATATGGTAAAACTGACCTGGCCATATGATTTCCCAGGTCAGTATGACTATGCAGATACCAAACATGTACAGTTTTTCTTTTTTGACCCCTTTACTCCCAAGGGTGGTTTGCACGTTAATGACCAGGCCAATTGTTACACTTCTGACCACTGTCCCTTTATGAGGTAATAACTCAGGAACGCTTCCATGGATCCCGGTGATTCTGACAATGTTTTCTCGTGACATTGTACTTCATGTTAGTGATAAAATTTCATTCATATAAGGCTAGTTTCACATTTGCGTTTAAGGCCGCAGCGGCGGCCTGCGCATGGCCGCCGCTAAGCCCCGCCCCCTGCCGTGCCTCCGCCAGTAGCTCCGCCTACGGACGCATGACGTTGCATGCGTCCCCTATCTTTAGCACTGGGGACGCAGGCCATGCGCAGGCATGCGTTTGGCGGCGCATGCGTCCTTTTGACGCTGCACCGAACAGCGCCAAAAGGACGCATGCGCCGCCAAACGCATATCTGCGCACGGCCTGCATCCCCGGTGCTAAAGATAGGGGACGCGGGACGCATGCAGCGTCATGCATCCGTAGGCGGAGCTACTGGCGGAGGCACAGCAGGGGGAGGGGCTTAGCAGCGGCCGTGTGTAGCCCGACGCTGCGGCCGTAAACGCTAATGTGAAACTAGCCTAACTTGCGTTTGTGAAAAACACAAAAATTTGGCGAAAATTTCGCAATTTTCCAACTTTGAATTTTTATGCCCTTAAATCACAGAGATACGGCACACAAAAAAACTTAAGTAACATTTCCCACATGTTTGCTTTACCTTACCACAATTTTAGAACCAAAATTTTTTTTGGTTAGGAAGTTATAAGGGATAAAAGTTGACCAGCGATTTCTCCTTTTTACAACACCATTTTATTTTTAGGGACCACATCACATTTGAAGTCACTGAGGGGTCTATATGATAGAAAATACCCAAAAGTGACACCATTCTAAAAACTGCACCCCTCAAGGTGCTCAAAACCACATTCAAGAAGTTTATTAACCCTTCAGGTGCTTCACAGGAATTTTTTGAATGTTTAAAAAAAAAAAAAAAAAAATGAACATTTAACTTTTTTTTCATAAAAAAAAATTACTTCAGGTTCAATTTTTTTATTTTACCAAGGGTAACAGGAGAAATTGGACTGGAAAAGTTTACGCAATTTGTCCTGAGTATGCTGATACCTGATATGTGGGGGGGAACCACTGTTTGGGCGCATGGCAGAGCTCAGAAGGGAAGGAGCGCCGTTTGACTTTCACTGCAAAATTGCCTGGAATTCAGATCGGATGCCATGTCACGTTTGGAGAGCTCCTGATGTACCTAAACAGTGGAAACCCCCCACAAGTGACCCCATTTTAGAAACTTGACCCCCCCCAAGGAACTTATCTAGATATGTGGTGAGCACTTTGAACCCACAAGGGCTTCACAGAAGTTTATAACGTACAGCGGTACAATTAAAAAAATCATTTTTTCCACAAAAATGATCTTTTCACCCCCCAATTTTTATTTTCCCAAGGGTAACAGGACCCCAAAAGTTATTTGTGCAATTTGTCCTGAGTATGCTGATACCCCATATGTGGGTGTAAACCACTATTTGGGAGCATGGCAGAGTTTGGAAGGGAAGCAGCGCCATTTGACTTTTTTGGCTGGAATTGAGATCGGACGCCATGTCACATTTGGAAAGCCCCTTATGTGCCCAAACAGTGGAAACCCCCCACAATTCTAACTCCAACCCTAACCATAACAGGAAAATGGAAATAAATACATTTTTTTTATTTTATTATTTTTCCCTACCTTAGGGGGTGATAACGGGGGGTTTGATTTACTATTTATGGCGGTTTTTATGTTTGGCAGCTGTCATACGCTAAAAGACGCTTTTTATTGTAAAAATAGTTTTTGCATCACCACATTTTGAGAACTATAATTTTTCCATATTTTGACCCACCGAGTCATGTGAGGTCTTATTTTTTGCGGGACAAGTTGACGCTTCTATTGGTATCATTTTCGGGCAAGTTTTTTTATCGCTTTTTATTCCCATTTTTTGGACGCAGAATGAACAAAAACCAACATTTCACAAAATTCTTTTGGGGGGGTGCGTTTACACCGTTCCGCCTGCGGTAAAATTGATAATGTGGTTTTATTCTTCGGGTGAGTACAGTTACAGCGATACCTCATTTATGTTTTTATGTTTTGGCGCTTTTATGCAATGAAAACAATCTTATATAAAAAATAATTATTTTTGCATCACTTTATTCTGTGAGCTAGAACTTATTTTTTCGCTGATGATGCTGTATGGCAGCTCGTTTTTTGCAGGACAAGATGACATTTTCAGCAGTACCATGTTTATTTATAGCCGTCTTTTTGATCGCGCGTTATTGCACTTTTTGCTCATCGGTATGATAAAGCATTATTTTTTGCTTCGTTTTTGTATTTTTTTTAAGGGGTTCACTAGCGGGACAGTGTTCTAGGGCGGGTCATTACAGACGCAGTGATACCAAATATGTGGACTTTTATTGTTTTTTTTATTTTCAAAAATGAATTAGGGAATTTTTTTAATTTAGCGATTTTTTATAAATTATTTTTACACTTTTTTTTTAACTTTATTACACTGTCCCAGGGGGTACATCACTGTCCCAGGGGGTACATCACTGTCCCAGGGGGTACATCACTCATGTGTGAGATCGCTGATCTGACACATCACAGATCGCTGTGACAGATCAGCGATCTGACAGGCGCTGCACAGGCTTCCTCATGCCTGCGCTCTGCAGGCAGTGAGGAAGCCAGCTCCCTGCAGGCCCCCGCCGCCATATTGGATCCGGGGACCTGCAGGGAAGGAGGCCCCCAGAACAGCGCATTGCCCCCTCCCTGCGCGCTTCTCTCCTATGCCCCCGGTACACTGCGATCATGTTTGATCGCGGTGTGCCAGGGGTTAACGTGCCAGGGTCGGTCCGTAGTGCCAGGTGTCAGCTGTGATAATCAGCTGACACCCGGCCGTGATCAGCGGCGCTCCCCACGGGGGGCGCCCCTGATCATTATGACGTACTATTCCGTCCTTGGGATGGTCCCAGGTCACATGGACAGAATAGTACGTCTACTGTAGGAAAGGGGTTAAATTTAGGTGGTGAAAAAAAAATAAATGTGGTGTCGACGTGCGAGGCTGCACCATACGCAGGGACATTGCTTCTGACATACAAGTACGTCAAAGATCGAGAAAGGGTTAATGCATTATGGGATTTGCTTTCCTTTGCAACAGATTCTGAAATGCGCTGAGGATCTGCATGTGACCAGATTATTATTATTAAACGCCCCATGAAAAATCAGCAACAGACAAGAAGCTTTATTAAAAAAAAAAAAAAAAAAAAAAAAAATCTGTCTATGTGAAGCTGAAAGTCTCAGAGATCCATAACTGACGAGTTCCTTACCTGTCCGTCATCTTCCTATGAGACTAAAGCAGATTAAATATTAAAGAAAATCCACAGGGAAAAAAAACCAAAACAATAAAAAAGCAGCAAGCTGGAGGGAAACACCTTAACCAGGGAAAGGCAGAATTAAGCCGGTATTGGCCGTATGCCCAGGTGACAATGAATTATCAAGCAGGGATTTACAGTCTCTGTGAAGGGCATCACTGCTTAACTGTGGGGGGGTGGAGATCACAGGACCCCAGGCGAGGACAACAGGATTTTTGGGTTGCTTACCGTAAAATCTGTTTCTCGGAGCCTTCATTGGGGGACACAGAGACCTTGGGTGTATGCTGCTGCCACTAGGAGGCTGACACTATGCACAAAAAAAGATAGCTCCTCCTCCGCAGTGTACACCCCACCGACCGGCAGAGAATTCCTCAGTTAGTGAGAAAGCAGTAGGAGAAGTAACAGAATAGGTTGACAACATAAACAACTCAACTGTAACCATTCAACCACAGTAATAACAGGAGCTGTAAAACATGGGAGGGTGCTGTGTCCCCCAATGAAGGCTCCGAGAAACAGATTTTACGGTAAGCAACCCAAAAATCCTGTTTTCTCGTTCGCCTTATTGGGGGACACAGAGACCTTGGGACGTCCCAAAGCAGTCCCTGGGGTGGGAAACAAACTTCCATCAGGCCAGCGGACCCACCACCGCGGCCTGCAGAATCCGTCTACCTAGGCTGGCGTCCGCCGAAGCGTAGGTGTGGACTCTGTAGAATTTCACAAACGTGTGAACCGATGACCATGTTGCAGCTTTGCAAAGCTGCAGTGCGGAAGCTCTGTGGCGCACCGCCCAGGAGGCACCCACTGCTCGAGTAGAGTGGGCCCTGATACCCGGAGGGGCTCCGCGACGCTTAACACGGTAGGCTTCCAGGATAGCCGATCTGATCCAGCGAGCAATGGTGGCTTTTGACGCCGGGTGACCTTTCCGCGCTCCATCAGGGATAATGAAAAGAGACTCTGTCTTTCGCAAGGAAGTCGTCCTAGACAGATAGACTCTTACCGCCCTAACCAGGTCCAGCTTGTTTCAAGGACCGCTCTCGGGGATGAGTTGGATTCGGACAAAAGGACGGGAGCACGATATCCTCATTGAGGTGAAACGAGGACACTACCTTCGGAAGGAACGAGGGCGGAGGCCGCAGAACTACCTTATCCTGGTGGAGAACCAGAAAGGGAGCGGCACGAAAGAGCTGCCAATTCCGACACGCGCCGGACGGAGGTGATGGCCACCAGAAAGGCTACCTTCCAAGAAAGGAGAGAAAGGGAAATATCCCTGAGGGGTTCAAAGGGCGGACCTTGCAGAACCTCAAGAACCAGATTAAGATCCCATGGATCCACGGGCGCCCGGTACGGCGGGACCGTGTGAGCCACGCCCTGAAGAAAGGTCTTAACCTGAGGACGGGAAGCCAACGTTTTCTGAAACAGAATGGACAGCGCCGAAACTTGACCCTTCAGGGAACTGAGGGCAAGCCCCGCATCCAATCCTGCCTGAAGAAACGCTAGGACTGAAGGGAGCGAAAAGGACATGGGCGCGACGTCATTGGTCTCACACCAAGTGAAATAGGCCTTCCAAGTACGGTAGTAAATCTTGGAAGATGATGGCTTTCTGGCTCGGATCATGGTCTGAATTACGTGGTCGGAAAATCCTGCTCGTTTCAGAACCTCGGTCTCAACAGCCACGCCGTTAAATTGAGCGGCCGAGAATTGGGGTGGCAAATCGGACCCTGAGACAGCAGATCTGTTCTGTCTGGAAGCTTCCAGGGGGCGTCCGCGAGAAGGTTGACAATGTCCGCGAACCAAGACCTTCTGGGCCAATTCGGGGCGATGAGAATGACCGGAAGTCCTTCTGCCTTGATCTTCTTCAACAGCTTGGGAAGAAGAGGCAGAGGAGGGAACAGGTAGGGAAGTTCGAACTGGGACCAAGGAACGGCCAGGGCGTCGGCGCCCACTGCCAGAGGGTCCCGAGACCTGGACACGAATTGTGGGACATTCCTGTTGAGGCGAGACGCCATGAGGTCTACATCCGGGGTTCCCCACCGAAGGCAGAGCAGATGAAACACTTCCGGATGTAGGGACCATTCTCCCGCCGCGAGACCCTCGCGGCTGAGAAAATCGGCGGCCCAGTTGTCTACGCCGGGAATGTGAACCGCGGAAATTGTCGGGACGGAAATCTCCGCCCAACGAAGAATCTTGGACACCTCCGCCAGGGCTGAAACACTCCGTGTTCCCCCTTGGCGGTTGACATATGCCACCGCTGTGGCGTTGTCTGTCTGAATCCGTACCGGCAGTCCCTTGAGGAGCCTTTCCCAGTGGACCAGAGCAAGATGGATCGCTCGAATCTCCAGAACGTTGATCGGTAGCGCTGATTCCCGACCATCGACCCTGAACAGTGTGGTTGCGGAACACAGCACCCCAACCGAGGAGACTGGCATCTGTGGTTACTATCTGCCAGTGAATGGGAAGGAAGGATCGACCCGATAGAATGAGAGGTGACGACAACCACCAGTTGAGAGACCGCTTGATCCGGTAAGAAAGATGGACAGGGCGATCCAGGGACCGAGGCGACCTGTTCCATTTCGACAGAATGGCCTGCTGGAGAGGCCTGGCGTGAAATTGGGCAAAGGGAACTGCCTCTATCGCCGCGACCATCTTTCCCAGGACCCTCATGGCTGTACGGAGGGATGGGAATCGCGAGGTCTGCAGCGATCGTACTTCCTGCTGCAGAGAGAGAATCTTTTCTTGTGGGAGAAAGACCCTTGACCGACGAGTGTCGAACAGAAGACCTAGAAAGACCAGGCGTTGGGTAGGAATCAGACAGGACTTTTTCCTGTTGACGATCCACCCGAAATTGGAAAGAGTGTCCAGGACGATTGACAAACTTTGGTGAGCCTGTTGGAATGAGGGAGCCTTGATCAGAATATCGTCTAGGTACGGGAAAAGAACGAGGCCTCTGACTCTCAAAGCCATCAACGCAGCCATGATCTTCGTGAAGACTCTGGGAGCGGTGGCAAGACCGAAGGGCAGTGCGACAAACTGGTAGTGGTGCTGTCGAATCGCAAAGCGCAGGAACTTCTGATGTCCGGAGAAAATTGGAACATGTAAATAGGCATCTTGGGTGTCTATCGAGCACATGAATTCCTGCTCCTCCATGGAGGCGATGACCGAGCGAAGCGACTCCATGCGGAAGTGGCGAAGGCGGACCCTCTTGTTGAGCAGCTTGAGATCCAAGATGGGTCAAACTGCGCCGTCTTTTTTCGGCACTACAAACAGGTTCGAGTAGAACCCCGTGAAGCGCTCCGATACGGGAACGGGCACAATCACCCCGGAACTGAGGAGAGCGGCGATAGCTGTAGAGAACCCCGGGATCAAGGCTGGATCCTTTGGAGGCCGGGATTCGAAGAAACGATCCCGTGGGAGAGAGACGAACTCTATCTTGTATCCTGAGGATACGACCTCCCTGACCCAGGCGTCCTCCACGGCGGCCAGCCAAACGTCCCTGAAGGAAAGAAGTCGACCTCCCAATTGGAAAGGCCCTTCGCGTGCCCGATGATAGTCATGCTGAAGTAGACCGTCCAGATCTAGATCTGGACGGTCTGCCCTGGGAGGAGTGGGGTCGCCAGGAAGGAGTGGGTCTGAAGGAAACTTTCCTTCTCTCCTGGCGAGCCTGCGGTCTCTGTTGGCTGGAGGAGTTGTCCGCCGTATTGAAACGGCGGAAAGTCCGAAAGGGTCGAAACTGACGCCTTAGTGGGGGTCTGCGAGGCTTGGACTGAGGGAGGAGTGAACTCGTGCCTCCGGTGGCGTCCTTAATAATCTGGTCCAATTGGGACCCAAAGAGGCGCACCCCCTGAAAAGGCAGGTTAGTGAGGGACTTTTTAGAAGACAAGTCCGCTTGCCATGCCTTTAGCCAAAGTGTACGTCGAATTGCAATAACGTTGCTTGACGCCTGAACTGCACAGGATGCAGCATCCAAGGAAGCGGAGAGAAGATAGTCCCCAGCCTGGGAGATCTGATTGGCGAGATTGGCCAAATGCTCCGGTTGCGCCTTATCTAAGATGCCCTGCCGAAGGTCGTCTGCCCACGTGGCTATGGTCTTTGCTGTCCAGGATGAAGCAAAGATTGGACACACCGCCGCTGAAGCCGCTTCAAAGGCAGACTTCGCCAGGGATTCTATAATCCTGTCATTAGAATCCTTTAGGGACGCCACGCCTGAAAGCGGGAGAACCGTGTTATTGGATAGCCTGGACACGGGCGGATCGACCGAGGGAGAGGCCGACCAGTTGTCCGTGAGCTCCTTAGCAAATGGGTAGAGTATGCCGAGACGTTTTCCTCTTTGAAAGCGTCTGGTCGGATCCTCTCTTTCCTTGGTAAAAATTTTCCCAAACTGGGAATGGAAAGGAAAAACCCTGGAGGGAGTTTCTGCCCGTCTGAACGAAACCTCCTCATCTGAGGATTTCGCAGGGGAGTCAGCAATATCGAAGGTATGATGGATCGCAGCAATGAGGTCCTGCACTGTGACCTTCATGCTTGCATCCTGGTCTGAATCCAGCTCTAAAATCCCCTCAGATGACCTGTCCGAAAGCGCTTCCCCTGACTCGGGAGAGGAGGCCCGAGAGGGAGACTGGTGAGAAGGGCTATGCGGTGAGATGGGACTAGGAGAGGATTCCGGCTGGGAATCTTGCCTGGGTCTTTTGCGACTACCGCTGGCTGATTCAGATGGAACAATTTGGGACCTGCTTGGCCCTGCTGAAGAGTCCAGGGGCAACTTATCAAGAACGGCCACCAGGGACTGAGACACCCTGGTGAGGTCTGCCACTGATTGAGATAGCGAGGAGGCCCAGCCAGGCATGGGGGGCTCACTCTCACCTGGGGCCGCAGATGGCTCCTGGACGGCGTCAGGCTGAATTGGATTGCTACAATCCAGGCAGAGGGGAGTGGACTGGCCTGAGGGAAGTTTGCGATTGCACGAAGAACATGCAAAGTACTTGACTAAAGTGCAGGGGGGGGCGGTAGAGCGGGTACGATCAGACTTAGACATAGTGAAAAGCTGAGGTAATGCCGGAAGGTTGGGGGACAGAGCGCGGAGAAGGGTCAGTCTGCAGTGCAGAGCTACTCACGGTCCGGTGTCCCCAGAAGCGATGCTCTGCGACCTGTCAGTGGATGCAGGTCAGAGCGAAATCCGGCCGACAGACCTCCTGAAAAAACCAGCTGGAAAAGATGATGTCCAGTGAGGAGCTGGTGCCCGGCTAACAGGCTGGGAAAATGGCGCCGTCCTGAGAAAAAGCGCGCCTTAGGAGAGGAGGGAGGGCGGAGCACCTCGCAGGGTTAAAATTCACCGCCCTCTAGCCAATAGCAGGCTGGGCAGGTGAAGGACAGACGGTGGGAGGGCCTGGGAAGAGCGGGAGAGAAGCCCGCTTAGAAGAAAGGGGTGGGGGGCGTGGCCGCGACGCAGCGGTAGGCCCGAACTGAAGCCGGGGCCTAAATTAGTTGCGGCGGCCGCCTGTCAGCAGGGGGTCGGCGCGGAGGTCCGAAAAAGTGGGACGCCGCAGTCGCAAGTCGCTCCCAATGAGAAATAACCCTGTGCTCCCTGTACCCAGAAAGGGGGGAGGGAAGGGGGGGGGGGATGCCCAGCAACATTGAGCTGCCTATAGCCTTGTGGCGACTGCGAGCGACCGCAGCGCCTACCCCTGTGACCATTGAAGAGGTGACCGTCGGGAATGGGCAGCAGGTAAATAAATATGAAGCCGGGGTCTCATACTCACCTATCCACGATCCGTTACCTGTCTGAAGAAGTCTTGCGTCTCATCCAACCGACAGGCTCTGGTAGGCGAGTGGGAGGGAGAATGGCGACAAGGACCCCTGGAGTCGCTGGCACGTCTTGGTGTCGGCGTCCGTCTGGCTGGTCCTGCCGCGGAGAACTGCAAGGATACGGGGTGGCAGTACACGCCGTACTTGCAGACTCCATGTGGGAGTACAGATGTGACTTTTCACTCTGTATCCCTCCGTAGAACCTGAAAAGGAACGACGCACGACGAGGTAGATATGGGTCTAATAAAAGACCCGTGTCCACCTCCTACTGACACTAAGCTAAACTGAGGAATTCTCTGCCGGTCGGTGGGGTGTACACTGCGGAGGAGGAGCTATCTTTTTTTGTGCATAGTGTCAGCCTCCTAGTGGCAGCAGCATACACCCAAGGTCTCTGTGTCCCCCAATAAGGCGAACGAGAAATGGCAAATTTACAAGTAAAGCGATAAAAAAAAAAAAAAAACCAACGGCAGAAGTGTCTGGCATGCAAGGAGCTTTTATCATCAACGGGGACTCCGAAATCTCACATTTATGGCCCATCCTTAGAGTATGTGCAGAGGACATCTTTTAGGTGTGTACATGCTCATGTACTTGCAAACTATACCCCCCAAGCAGAAGAAGGTGCTTCAAGAAACAGCTTTTTTTTGTAAAACACACTTTTTACATTGTGGTGTTAAAAAAAAAAAAAAAACCACCTAAGAGCTTTTTCAGGTGGCTTATGGAGTGAAATGCCTGAAGACATGTGCACCAAGCCCTAAAGCAAAAGGCTTAGAAACCTCCTTCAAACCACATTCTAAAACAGAAACGCACTAATGGGGTATTCTAATTGGAGG
Source organism: Dendrobates tinctorius (assembly GCF_039654945.1). Lineage (NCBI taxonomy): Eukaryota > Metazoa > Chordata > Amphibia > Anura > Dendrobatidae > Dendrobates > Dendrobates tinctorius. The sequence continues at coordinate 24,223,326 of NW_027361825.1, read as the reverse complement.
CAGTTGCTAATATTAGGGTATGTGCACACGTTGCGGATTACCCTGCGGATTTTTATGCGCGGATTGTGCTAAATCCGCAGGTCAAATGACCTGCGCTTTACCTGCGGATTTCCCCTGCGTTTTTTTACACCTGCAGATTCCTCTAAAAGGAACAGGTTTCAAAACACTGCGGATTCGCAAAAATAATTGACATGCTGCGGATTTAAATCCACAGAAAATCTGCAGCATGTGGACAGCGTTTTTGGTTTTAGGTTGACTTTAATGGTACTGTACAACGCAGCAGAATCTGCTGCAGATCCGCAGGGCCAAAGCCACTGCAGAGCCGCAGCAGAATCTGCACCGTGTGCACACACCCTTGCACCTACTACATACTGGGATAACCTCTAACCACCGTGAGAGTCTCACCAGGATTTTGGCTTCCTTTTCCTTCTTTCTCTGTCGTTCTGTCTTGCGCTCTCTCTGATGTAGGGATGTCACCTTCTGCTCCTCGAGTTCCCCTTCATCCCCTGAAGGATTGTCGTCTTCCGACTCCTCCACTAGCCCCTCGCACAGCTCCCGTAACCTGCTTTCCTGATAGAGAATAATTGTAAGCAATGGACAAACGTTATCTTGATTCTCCTACACCCAAGAAATGCACAGGGGAGATCATCGAAAACTCTATATAGCTGTTTGGATACACACGTTATGAGATCTCAGTAACCCCTGGATTGCCACCTTCCTGCACCCCATATTTATGGCACTGATGGCAGAGATTTCGCCCAACGTTGTAAGTTATGGCATAAGCCAAGTGTCCATCATCTGCACCGTGTGCTGGCACCCTGGTGTGACAGTCGGGTCTGGGCTACCTCCCATTATAGATAAAAATAGAATTCAAAGATGGTTTAAGATAAAAAACCAGAATGAAAAAGATAATAAATACAATAATAATAAGTAAAAATGCCTTTATTGGAATATTGGCACAACAATTAAATGCATTAAAAATGTATATATATATAAAATAAAATAAGATAAGATAATAGCATATACAACCACAAAAGCAATATATTTATGGACAATGAAAAAGCCAGTCCATAACAAAAGGCTTAATTAATGATCCAGGTACAAAAAAGTGCATGAATAAAGTGACATAAAATATCTAATAAATGTGCCCAAAGTGCAAAAAAGTGCTGTTGTGCAAAAGAATACAAATCGCCGTGAGGCGTGTGCAAGACACAAAATAATTAATACCTGTAAGCCAATTGGTGCTATATGGGCAGTATAAGAACGCGCCCCGACGCGCGTTTCGGAAATAGAATCTCCTTCGTCAGGGGGACGAAGGAGATTCTATTTCCGAAACGCGCGTCGGGGCGCGTTCTTATACTGCCCATATAGCACCAATTGGCTTACAGGTATTAATTATTTTGTGTCTTGCACACGCCTCACGGCGATTTGTATTCTTTTGCACAACAGCACTTTTTTGCACTTTGGGCACATTTATTAGATATTTTATGTCACTTTATTCATGCACTTTTTTGTACCTGGATCATTAATTAAGCCTTTTGTTATGGACTGGCTTTTTCATTGTCCATAAATATATTGCTTTTGTGGTTGTATATGCTATTATCTTATTTTATATATATATACATTTTTAATGCATTTAATTGTTGTGCCAATATTCCAATAAAGGCATTTTTACTTATTATTATTGTATTTATTATTATCTTTTTCATTCTGGTTTTTTATTTTAAACCATCTTTGAATTCTATTTTTATTTATACCCGGATGGTCTGCCATCCTTTGTTTGAGGGATTGATTCTATCACACTTTTGATATTGATAATTGCATTATTATATACTCTTTTTAAATTATTGTATCTTATATAGACATTGGTTGATTGGTTCTTTTCCCTTGTTTATTTTTACTCCCATTATAGATGTTTAACCCCTTAGATGTAGCAGTTATTAATTGAAGAGGTTAACAAGTGCAACTGCAGGGTGCTGGTGGGTCATTAAAAAAAAAAAAACCCACACCCCAAATCTGAAATTGCTGCACCCTTAAGGGGTTAAGTAGTATTGTCTGGTAGGTATACTGACTGAGGGGGATACAGACCTCAGTGGGAGCTTTATCATTGGTGGGAAATTTCAGCTTCCTCGACAGCTTCCTCGCCTCCTTCAGCTTTTTCACTTCGACCTCGTGGGCCTTCAGCATCAGATCCTGGGGGACAAACATGATAGCTGAGAACTTTTCCTTTATACAACTGTTTGGTAGCAGGACAGACATGGTTATGTGCAGATCTACATCTCTGCGCTATGCTCACACAGGTCAAATTCATCAGTCATGCAATCTCCATGGCAGAAATTTGGGTTTAGCCTCATTGCCAATCAACAGGCCTAATCGCCAATCAACAGGCCTAATCCTCTGCGTTTTGGTCCTTGCAGAACCCCCGTTATATGAGTGTGAAGATGAGCGCAGTTTCAGAAAGCAAGGTGACAAATTCAACCTGTGTGAATGTGGCTTTAGTGACTGTGCTGACCTGGTGCGATTCGTAGGTCGGGTTATAGGAGGCCCCGGCAGCTGCAATTTCAATGGCTGGAAGCTCAGATGGCTTTTTGTTGAGTCTGTCCGGACGCTGAGGAGGAGAGACAAGGTTAGGTGTGATAGCAAACAAAAAAAAAATTCAAACCATAAAAAGGTGCGTCCACACAGGACGTACAGAAAGACACAAGCTACGCGTGGATCTTCAGCGCATGGCACCTCCTGCGTTATTAATCTGCAGCACAAGAGGATATGTTGTAGATTTCACCTCCAAGCATTAGGACGTGACTAATCATCTTGCGAAGGGAGTCCGCAAGTGTTAAGGGGGGGGGGGTTCAGAAGCTGAGCTCCTTCCACACACGGTAGACACAGGCGTTATTTCATACTGGGAATTGTGTCTAGCTCCGCTCCTGCTATTATGCATTTAGATGCCATTGTTAACTTGGACCGTAGCGTTTAATCGGCATGAATGCCAGCGAGTGCACAATCTGACGGCCCGCCAAGATCACAGTGAACCGCTGGAATACCATACCAGCTAGCTACCACAACCACAAGTTGAGCTCTATTGAAGACCACTATTGTTCCCTCGTTTAAAGAAAAAAAAAAAATTTAAATCCTAGATTTCTTCTTTTTGCATTGACCTGGACAAACATTTTTACCGCACACTGGACATAATAAAATAAACTCCAAAAACAGTGCTAGAATTGAAAATAATCCCCTCCCCAAAATAGTTTCCATTTTTCATTGTATAGTTAAAATTAATGCAATTCAAAATAGGGATTTTTGTGCACTCACCGTAAAATCCTTTTCTCCGAGCCATTCATTGGGGGAAACAGACAGTGGGTGTTATGCTGCTTGCCACTAGGAGGACACTAAGTAAACCAGAAAAAAAAAAAAAAAAAAAGTTAACTCCTCCCCTGCAGTATACACCCTCTCGCTGGATGAGATATCTCCAGTTCAGTGAAAAAAGCAATAGGAGCTTAAACTGTCAACAATAACCATAACTATGTCAAAACTTAAGAATGCTACAAGTGAGCCAGTAGGCTAAACAGGGTGGGTGCTGTGTCCCCCAATGAATGGCTCAGAGAAAAGGATTTTACGGTGAGTACACAAAACCCCTAATTCTCCTAAGCCTCATTGGGGGACACAGAGACAGTGGGACGTCCTAAAGAAGTCCCTGGGTGGGGAGCATACATCTGCTAATCCCCTATGTACCACTGAGTCAACTCTGAGGTACTGCCGATTGCAGGATGCGTCTGCCGAGAGCTGCATCCGGAGGCCTGAGAACGAATTTGGTAATGTTTTGTAAAAGTATGCAGACTGGACCAAGTCGCAGCCTTGCAGACCTGTTCTGCTGAGGCCTGGTGCCGAATGGCCCAAGAGGCGCCCACTGACCGGGTAGAGTGCGCCTTAATCCCTGCTGGGACAGGCGCGTTCTTGACAAGGTAGGATTCCTGAATCGCTGAGCGAATCCACCTGGCTAGTATTGCCTTTGAAGCGGCTAGACCCTTTCTATGCCCCTCTGGAAGTATGAACAGGGCATCTGACCTGCGGAAGGGAGCCGTCCGTGAGATGTACCGTCTCAGTGCCCTAACCACATCCAGGGTGTGGAGGGCCTTCTCAATGCGACGGACTGGCGCCGGACAAAAGGAAGGCAAAACAATTTCATCGTTGAGATGGAAAGAGGAGACGTCCTGTGAACTACCTTGTCCTGATGAAAATTCAGGCATGGAGAGCGGCAGGACAGGGCTGCCAATTCCAAAACGCGTCTGATTGACGTAATTGCCACTAGAAAGACCACCTTCCAAGAGAGGACGGTCAATGACACGTCCTGCAGCGGTTCGAAAGGGACCTCCTGTAAGGCCCCGAGATTCCAATGGCCTTCTATAAGGAGGCGCTACATGGGAAACTCCTTGAATGAACGTCTTGACCTGAGGTTTGGTGGCAATTTTGCGTTGGAAAAAGCACCGACAAGGCAGAAATTTAATAATGAAAAAGTTTCCAGCTTCCAAATGTACAAAAATTTATTCAAGGCATAAGAACAAGGATAAACGGACATACCCCATCATAGCGGAAAGACACAGCAACGCGTATCAAACAATATGTTCTTTTTCAAGCTTGAATCCAGGATTCAATGGCCACGCTGTCAAAGACAGGGCCCCGGAGTTCTGGTGGTAAATCGGGCCCTGAGAAAGCAGATCCGTGCGATACAGTAACACCACTACTCCCCGAGAGTGGAGAATGGCCATGACCTTGCTAAAGACCCTGGGGGCAGTGGCGAGTCCGAAGGGCAAGACAACAAACTGGAAGTGTTTCTCGTGAATTTCAACACGCAGGAACTGCTGGTGAGAAGGGCAGATCGGAATGTGAAGGTAAGCGTCCTTGATGTCGATGGATGCTAGGAACTCTCCTTTTTCCATGGAAGCGACAACTGAACGGAGAGATTCCATTCGGAATCGCCGAACCGTGACAAACTGATTTAACAGTTTGAGATCCAGAATGGGTCGCATTGTCCCGTCCTTCTTTGGAACCACAAAAAGGTTTGAATAAAATCCTCAACCTTTCGTGATGAGGGATCGGAATGATGACTACGTCCTTTAAGAGAGCCTGAACAGCCTGAAGGAAGGCTCATGTCTTTCCCTTGGGGGGGGGGGGGGGGGGGAAACTATCTTGCATCCGGAGGACACCAGCTCCCTGACCCACCTGTCGTGGATGACCGAGAGCCAGGTGTGGCTGAAGGAAAGTAGGAGGTCGCCTACTCTGTCGGTGTCCGCCGGATACCGCGACGAGTCATTGGGTAGATCTATGAGATCTGGCTCCCCTGGATCCAGAAGCCCTAGGCCTGGGTTTCCAAGAGCGGTTAGGTCTGTACGAGACCTGGGAGCCTCTGTCTCCACGCGGAGACGGACCTGATCCGGAAGAGAAGGTAGAGGACCAACTGGAGTTGTTTTGAAAAGATCAAAGGCGCGTCGGCTGTTGGTTGCGAAACGGCCGAGCAGCTTTTTGTTGAGCGAGGAATTTACTTTTCCACCCGGTAGCATCAGAAATGAGCTGATCCAGTTTCTCTCCAAAAAGACGACCCGTTTGAAAGGGAAGAGAAGGCAACAATCTTTTAGATGTGACATCCGCCCGCCAGTCGCGGAGCCATAGGGCTCTTCTAATGGAGATCGCATTAGCGGCAGTTTGGGCAGCGCAATTGGCAGCATCAAAAAAGGCGTCCACTACAAAGTCTGCTGTGTGAATTATCTGCCTGGCGACCGTGGTTGCCTCTGGAGGAAGATTGGTGCCCTGGAAGGAAGTAATCCGCACTTCTGCCCATGCGGCCATTGCCTTAGTGACCCAAATTGCCACGAAAGATGGAAAAAGGCTGCTCCTGAAGCTTCAAAAACTGAACGGGCAAGGTAGTCAATCTGACGATCGGAGGGGTTTCTGATTGAGGAACCCTCAGAAACGGATAGAAGACGCGATACAGGCGGGTCCCACCGGGGGGGGGGACTGTAACCACTCCTTCATTAGGTCTGGATCAAAAGGGTATTTAGCCTGAGTAGAATCTTGCCCTGTGTACCGCTTATGCGGACAATCTCTATGTTTCAGGACAATTTCCTTAAAGTCCGGATGGCTGGTAAATAAAGCCAAGCGTGTGCGCAGGTTAAGTGAGATAGGATGTGCTGGAGCGGGAGCATTATCCTCATCCAACTTCAGAATCCTGTTGACTGATTCTATAAGAGAATCAAGCGACTTCTGATCAGTTGGGGGATTCTAAGGGGCTGACGTGTCAGATTCGAATTCAGAGTCGTGCTCGCTGACAACTTCAGGAGAGGGAGAGCGAGAGACAGGAGTCGCGAACGCGACTAGGGGACGCATCATGGGTCCGCTTTCTAGAGACCTGACCATCCCTTGACAGAGTACGGCCCCTGCTGGTGGATGGTTCCCGGCCGACGCCTTCTGGCTTAAAGAGTCTTGGGTCAGAGACTCCACCGACCGTAACAGGGACGCAGCCCACTCAGGGGTACTAAACGCAGGAGGTCCGTCAGCAGCGGCGAGGGGGGATTGAGCGCAGGTCAGGGCGCAGGCCGGGTCGCAGTCCGTGCATAACGGATTAGTCTGTGCACTGGGTAGGGCAGACTTGCAAGTGGTACACACGGTAAAAAACGCAGTGTGCTTTTTAGCTGCCCGTTTAGCCTCCTTAGATTGAGACATAGCGCTCCTGAAAGGGTTAACGGCAGAGTCTGCTGCAGGGAACGTGCCGGGAAGGGGTTAAGCTTTAATCTGAGGGCAGATGCAACTTACCCGGTCCTATGCTGTGTCCCCTGGAAGGAATAGCGGTGGCCCTGCGGTGTCACCCGGTATACGGCAGAATGCTCGCCTCACAGCTTCCAGAGCTGACTGAGGCAAAAAGATATGGCCCCCGAGATTATAATTGCGCGTCTCGTCAGGGATGAGAGGCACCAGGGCGAGGAGATAATAACGCGGGTGGCGCTATTCAAATTGCGGCCTAGTAGGCCGGAAAAGCCAGGGGCTAAATTTCTAAGCCTACCAGCGGTAGGCGCCGGTGGGCGGGGCGGCGCTATTAAAATTGCGGCTTAGCAGGCCGGGGACTAAATTTTTCGGGCTACCCGCGGTAGCGCCACGGGGGGAGCGGTGCACCGCCGCTGGCGCTACGTCAGCGCTTCTCCCTATGACCAGTACCCGACCCCATACCTCAACTCCAGTGCTCGGCCATCCATTCTCCTGGGCTGATGTAGCAGAGCTGGAGGAGTTCTTAAAGGGGCCATGCTCAATCGATCCTCCCTATGATAGGGGGATGGAGAGCTATGGGGCTGATTCATGGCCTACATAAGCGCTGTCCAGTCTTCCCCATTGCGCCTGCCCTCATATCCATAAGCGCTGTCCATGGAATCCCGAACTCTGGTCGTAAGAATCATCGCCAAAATTGCTAGAGGAATCAGCCCCAAACGTCGCAGGAAACTGTACGGGGAGGTATACTCCGCGTGCTTGCCTGTTGTTGGTTCGGGGGAGAGCGGGCCGTAGAAAGGAACCGTCGCCCCCTTCACTCCGTTAATTAAAAAATAAAAATTTACAGAAAAAAATTCAAAAATAAAATAAAAACTGTGGGGTCTGAAACCACACCCAAGTGCCTCCTACAGACACTAAGCATGAGCTGGACCTATCTCATCCAGCGAGAGGGTGTATACTGCAGGGGAGGAGTTAACTTTTTTTCTGGTTTTCTTAGTGTCCTTCTAGTGGCAAGCAGCATAATACCCACTGTCTCTGTGTCCCCAATAAGGTGTAGGAGAAACTCAAAATCCCGAGAAAAAGAAAAAAAACAAAACCATTTTAAGCCCTTGTACAGTTGTGTATATGTGAAAAAAATGTTGAGATCTCACTTGGAACAAGGCAACAAAATTGCAAAAAAAAACAAAAAAAAAACAAAAAAAAAAAAACATGAATTTCCCTGGTTATAAAAGGGTTAAAATCCACACCAAAAATCAATTTTCATGCAGACTGGATAACATGATGTGCAGTCTTTATGCAAAGAGGGCTCAGCCTTGTTCTGTACATACTGTACGTAGCTGAATGACGGGTGTGAGGGCACTGAGGGTGCATTCACACAACCGTAGTTTAGGGTCCGGTCAGGAAGAAAAATAGAGGAACACCACAATGTTCATCCCAAGCCCACCTTCACACGACTCTTCTTGGTCTGTTCTAAGTACCAGGGGTCTTTTCCTTGAGATGCAGAATCCAAGGGATCTATGGTGAAAGGAAAGTTAATATGACGTACAGGAAACAGCACAGTCAGATCACAACTAAAAGGGAATCCGCTTACTCCTCTCTCCCCATAGGTCATAGAAGCCTCTGCCTGGGTTATTGTTGGCCTCATCTACGAGGGTTGAGCTAGGTCTGTTCAGTTGTGCCACGAGAAGTCTGTCCGTTCGCGGCAGAATTCCCTTCTTCTCTAGCGTCCCCTCTCGCTCCCGTTTCCTTTTCAGCTTCCGTCCATTGGGCACCTGGTGAGATAAAATGCTGCGGAGACAGAGGACGTCAGTAACACGGCAGAGCCGAGAAATGGTATAAAGCCGCAGGATTGGGGATAAATAATGTGATCACCTGGGGACACGGCCAATTATAAGCCCAGAGCATCACGCATTGTATGGGACCACCAAGCTGTTGCCTCTACATCCAAATAGGGAGCACAGGATGGCCATTCTCGTGATTAATGAGGGTCATATTTATCACCTATCCTACAGTGATGAGATTTATAGTGGGTGCCCCTGGAGGTTGTCCCACCATCCCAACGTATTTCCTATTCACCAGATGTACAAGATCCAGATTTGCTTTTCTCTAACTTCCATTTCAAGCAGTATAACAGATTTTTTTCCTTGTTATGTTCACCTCTGACTTATCTCATAAGAAATTGCAGAGGTCCCATAGAGAGAAACTCCATATACCCCAAAGACCGGCAGTGTAACCTGGATGGTTAATGTTTCTATCCGGTCATCTGACACTGCCGCCTGGTGGACAAACAGGGACAGTGCACATGTCTATATAATCTAGTGACGCGCGAGACATTGGAATAAAATATTACAAGAATCGTTGCTTCCCGTCAGTGAATGGGAACATAGTTTACAACCGGCAAGTAGCAAGGGCAGATTGAGCACCGACACTCACTCTTTTGGTGGAGGTACTTTGGAATCTGGCTGTAGATTGAGGTCAATCCATAAAGGTTTGGTGCGTTTCTTCAGCCTTTTGCGATCAGTTCTAGGGTCTGCAAGGTAAAAAAGAAAACGATATATGAACATACAATTCTCACCAACAACGGATGACGTGTAGTTCAGTAATGTCTGATGTAGGCATCGAAAGGAGCAGCATTTCAATTTACTAATGGCAATGACAATAAAACAGGATGATCCATCAAGATCAATGATCATTTACCCTGGGTCCAAAGGAGGAAGCACTGTCAGTGTAATGACTACAGCAATTAAAAAGGTGGATGGCAAGCTTTTTCTGTCCATGGAGCTGTGCCAGGTCTTGTTTTTAAACGTGGTGAGTTTTTATTGATTGCCATTTTTTATTTGTTAAAGGGGTGGAGGACATAAGGAAACTGAAGAACGACGATCAGGTTGCCATTTCTTTTTCCTTTACATCTATTTTGAGAGCAGGGATGGGAGGTTGGATGTGTTATTCACTATTATGGGAATTTTCGATCACCTCTTCAGATAAGCAGGTGCAGGTCCCACTAAAGCCGTGATGGCGAACCTTTCCACGACCGAGTGCCCAAACTGCAAGTTAAAACCTAATTATTTATGACGAAGTGCCAACTGCCCCATCATAATCCCCTTCATGTAGAAATTGCCCATTCCACCACCTCCATCATTGGCCCTCTCCCCATCACTCCCATCATTGGCCCTCTCCCCATCACTGACACACACACACCACAGCGGCCACACACACACACACCTCTCCGCACGCCGGCAGCTTCCTTCCTCTCACACATTGAGGCGCGGCCGGATGACATCATTCAGCTCCGAGGCCGCGCTGCTCAGTGTGAGAGAGCTGCATCTCCGAATCAGTGAGGCCGCATGCCAGCTGAGAGGTTCGCCATCACTGCACTAGAGGAACCCGCATCTACCACACATAAGAAGCACATGCATCTGTCACTTAATGGAGAGGTTTTTGCAGATATTCATATTCTTGGTTTTATAGTATTAGAGAAAAATGGAAGTCTGCACGAGTGTGAATCTTCCCTTACCCAGAAACCAAGAAATAAGAAATGGCTACACCAGTAGATTTACTATATAGCTGGTCACGTCTGGTCCCCGTCGGGCTGGTAAACTACATCTACGGGGACAATGTCAGGTACCAGACATCACCGAGGACTCAAATACACAGGAGTAACATCAGGGCTGTGGAGTCTGTGTCCATTTTGAACATTCTCACCTTTCTTCTTTTTGCCGGTGTCCACAAAGAACAGATTTTCGTTGGCTTTTTCTGACAGCAAACCCCTGGAAGAAAGCAGAGACGGGTCAGACAGCACCACATCAGAATAAACCGTGGCAGAACGTGGATTAGAAATAGGCAGAAATTGCAAGATTTTAAAGGAACACTCCAATAATAATAAGTCATCACCCGTCCACAGGAGAGATTACCGCCAGTCATGACAACGCTCACCATCCTATAGAGAATGGCAATACAGAGGCCCATACAAGCCCCCATGGCAGTACCCCAAAATTCACAATGATATCCACTAAATCATTGATAACTTGTTACCCTTTAGTCCAGCTGGGCATTAGTAAAAGATCTAGTAGTGTGTGTAACTCTAGATCAGAGGACAATATAGGAATAAAGTAGTGGGTGCTACTTGTGAAGAGTCCACTAGGCGGTGCCTCCCAGCCCAAGAGGCGCCAGTGAATGGAGTATGATCAAGAACCAAAATCACACAGCGGCTGTGTTATACAGTCAGCACACACAGCTATCTGCCATCATCAGAGCCAACTTCGATCACTGCTCATTGCCCATTTCATTTGATACTTATCCCATACGGTGGCACTTAATGGCTCCTAACAGCCTGTATGCTCACTATGTGATCGCAGGGTACGCTCACTATGTGATCACAGGGTGCTCAGCAACCCATGTTATAGCCAGGTGTATGCTGCCGCAGGCAGCTATCATTTTTACTATATAGTGCGATACTGTTGTCTATAGGAAAGTATATAGTGCAAGCGACCAAACAATCAGAGAAAGAGGGAAAAAAGGGATAAAATACAGACTCCCTGCCTAATAAAAGGAGCTCCCAGACAGATTTTCAGTTAGCTCACTGTGCACCCAGTAAGTGTAACACAGGGGTTATAGTAGGTAAACGGGAACATTTTTTTAATAAAACCCAATTACAAAAAGGATTTAGTCAAAAAATAATAAGTTTGCCCAGAAGTGGACAACCCCTTTAAGTTTAAAAAAAAATTATAGTGACTTCTGAGGTTAGGACCGCCCACCGGACTATAGATATTCCTTAAAGGGGGCTATTAAAAAAGCCTCTCTAGCAATAACCACGATGTGACACTCCAACTCCAGCATGCCCCATTTCCCGTCCAGGGAAGCCTGGGGGGTTGTAGTACTGACTAATGTTTGCTTTGCTCCCCAATACCCTCCGATCTCTCCTCCTCACCCGACCGTCCTCTCCTGCAGCCGCACGTCGTCCAAGAACTCCTCCACGTCGCGGACATCGCTGTGCTTCTTCCAGTTCTTCTTCTTGTTCCTGTTCACACGCTTCCTCTTCGGTCCATCCTTCTTCTCCCCGCTCTTGGAAAATGGAGTGAACCCCAAAAAATCTGAGGACTGCCTCACGCCGCCGTCTTGCCTTGCGGCGGCCGCCATCTTAGAGTTAAAAGACTGAGCTGTCGTACGGACCGGAAGTGCGTCACCGCGCAGACGCTTAAAGCTGGGCGGCGGCCATCTTTGTACAGGAGACGAGTATATTTTTTGTTAGCAGAGGGAAGCATCTTATACCCCTCCTTTTCCACACAATGGACTGGTCCATGAAGAGGTACTGCGCTGTATGTGTATGTGGGGTTTCATATCCCTATGGTGATCACTAATTGCAGATTCACATAGCGTTATGGCAGTTCGTTCAACGCATGCGTTAAACGGACTGAGCTAATGCTGCTCTTTTTTCTGATTGCGTTATGCTGTCGCATTAGCGCAGCTGCTCTGTCTGCTCTAGCTGTGACGCTGCAGACCGCGTGCGAGGGTCTGTCACAGCATGACGGCACAGCGCTAACGCATGCGTTAAACGGACTGAGCTAATGCTGCTCTTTTTTCTGATTGCGTTATGCTGTCGCATTAGCGCAGCTGCTCTGTCTGCGCTAGCTGACGCTGCAGACCGCGTCCGAGGGTCTGTCACAGCATGACGGCACAGCGCTAACGCATGCGTTAAACGGACTGAGCTAATGCTGCTCTTTTTTCTGATCGCGTTATGCTGTCGCATTAGCGCAGCTGCTCTGTCTGCTCTAGCTGTGACGCTGCAGACCGCGTGCGAGGGTCTGTCACAGCATGACGGCACAGCGCTAACGCATGCGTTAAACGGACTGAGCTAATGCTACTCTTTTTTCTGATTGCGTTATGCTGTTGCATTAGCGCAGCTGCTCTGTCTGCGCTAGCTGTGACGCTGCAGACCGCGTCCGAGGGTCCGTCACAGCATGACGGCACAGCGCTAACGCATGCGTTAAACGGACTGAGCTAATGCTGCTCTTTTTTCTGATTGCGTTATGCTGTCGCATTAGCGCAGCTGCTCTGTCTGCGCTAGCTGTGACGCTGCAGACCGCGTCCGAGGGTCCGTCACAGCATGACGGCACAGCGCTAACGCATGCGTTAAACGGACTGAGCTAATGCTACTCTTTTTTCTGATCGCGTTATGCTGTTGCATTAGCGCAGCTGCTCTGTCTGCGCTAGCTGTGACGCTGCAGACCGCGTCCGAGGGTCCATCACAGCATGACGGCACAGCGCTAACGCATGCGTTAAACGGACTGAGCTAATGCTGCTCTTTTTTCTGATTGCGTTATGCTGTCGCATTAGCGCAGCTGCTCTGTCTGCGCTAGCTGTGACGCTGCAGACCGCGTCCGAGGGTCCGTCACAGCATGACGGCACAGCGCTAACGCATGCGTTAAACGGACTGAGCTAATGCTACTCTTTTTTCTGATTGCGTTATGCTGTTGCATTAGCGCAGCTGCTCTGTCTGCGCTAGCTGTGACGCTGCAGACCGCGTCCGAGGGTCCGTCACAGCATGACGGCACAGCGCTAACGCATGCGTTAAACGGACTGAGCTAATGCTACTCTTTTTTCTGATTGCGTTATGCTGTCGCATTAGCGCAGCTGCTCTGTCTGCGCTAGCTGTGACGCTGCAGACCGCGTCCGAGGGTCCGTCACAGCATGACGGCACAGCGCTAACGCATGCGTTAAACGGACTGAGCTAATGCTACTCTTTTTTCTGATCGCGTTATGCTGTCGCATTAGCGCAGCTGCTCTGTCTGCGCTAGCCGTGACGCTGCAGACCGCGTCCGAGGGTCCGTCACAGCATGACGGCACAGCGCTAACGCATGCGTTAAACGGACTGAGCTAATGCTGCTCTTTTTTCTGTTCGCGTTATGCTGTCGCATTAGCGCAGCTGCTCTGTCTGCGCTAGCTGACGCTGCAGACCGCGTCCGAGGGTCCGTCACAGCATGACGGCACAGCGCTAACGCATGCGTTAAACGGACTGAGCTAATGCTGCTCTTTTTTCTGATTGCGTTATGCTGTTGCATTAGCGCAGCTGCTCTGTCTGCGCTAGCTGTGACGCTGCAGACCGCGTCCGAGGGTCCGTCACAGCATGACGGCACAGCGCTAACGCATGCGTTAAACGGACTGAGCTAATGCTGCTCTTTTTTCTGATTGCGTTATGCTGTTGCATTAGCGCAGCTGCTCTGTCTGCTCTAGCTGTGACGCTGCAGACCGCGTGCGAGGGTCTGTCACAGCATGACGGCACAGCGCTAACGCATGCGTTAAACGGACTGAGCTAATGCTACTCTTTTTTCTGATTGCGTTATGCTGTCGCATTAGCGCAGCTGCTCTGTCTGCGCTAGCTGTGACGCTGCAGACCGCGTCCGAGGGTCTGTCACAGCATGACGGCACAGCGCTAACGCATGCGTTAAACGGACTGAGCTAATGCTACTCTTTTTTCTGATTGCGTTATGCTGTCGCATTAGCGCAGCTGCTCTGTCTGCGCTAGCTGTGACGCTGCAGACCGCGTCCGAGGGTCCGTCACAGCATGACGGCACAGCGCTAACGCATGCGTTAAACGGACTGAGCTAATGCTACTCTTTTTTCTGATCGCGTTATGCTGTTGCATTAGCGCAGCTGCTCTGTCTGCGCTAGCTGTGACGCTGCAGACCGCGTCCGAGGGTCCATCACAGCATGACGGCACAGCGCTAACGCATGCGTTAAACGGACTGAGCTAATGCTGCTCTTTTTTCTGATTGCGTTATGCTGTCGCATTAGCGCAGCTGCTCTGTCTGCGCTAGCTGTGACGCTGCAGACCGCGTCCGAGGGTCCGTCACAGCATGACGGCACAGCACTAACGCATGCGTTAAACGGACTGAGCTAATGCTACTCTTTTTTCTGATTGCGTTATGCTGTTGCATTAGCGCAGCTGCTCTGTCTGCGCTAGCTGTGACGCTGCAGACCGCGTCCGAGGGTCCGTCACAGCATGACGGCACAGCGCTAACGCATGCGTTAAACGGACTGAGCTAATGCTACTCTTTTTTCTGATTGCGTTATGCTGTCGCATTAGCGCAGCTGCTCTGTCTGCGCTAGCTGTGACGCTGCAGACCGCGTCCGAGGGTCCGTCACAGCATGACGGCACAGCGCTAACGCATGCGTTAAACGGACTGAGCTAATGCTACTCTTTTTTCTGATCGCGTTATGCTGTCGCATTAGCGCAGCTGCTCTGTCTGCGCTAGCCGTGACGCTGCAGACCGCGTCCGAGGGTCCGTCACAGCATGACGGCACAGCGCTAACGCATGCGTTAAACGGACTGAGCTAATGCTACTCTTTTTTCTGATTGCGTTATGCTGTTGCATTAGCGCAGCTGCTCTGTCTGCGCTAGCTGTGACGCTGCAGACCGCGTCCGAGGGTCCGTCACAGCATGACGGCACAGCGCTAACGCATGCGTTAAACGGACTGAGCTAATGCTGCTCTTTTTTCTGATTGCGTTATGCTGTCGTATTAGCGCAGCTGCTCTGTCTGCGCTAGCTGTGACGCTGCAGACCGTGTCCGAGGGTCCGTCACAGCATGACGGCACAGCGCTAACGCATGCGTTAAACGGACTGAGCTAATGCTACTCTTTTTTCTGATCGCGTTATGCTGTCGCATTACCGCAGCTGCTCTGTCTGCGCTAGCCGTGACGCTGCAGACCGCGTCCGAGGGTCCGTCACAGCATGACGGCACAGCGCTAACGCATGCGTTAAACGGACTGAGCTAATGCTACTCTTTTTTCTGATCGCGTTATGCTGTCGCATTAGCGCAGCTGCTCTGTCTGCGCTAGCCGTGACGCTGCAGACCGCGTCCGAGGGTCCGTCACAGCATGACGGCACAGCGCTAACGCATGCGTTAAACGGACTGAGCTAATGCTACTCTTTTTTCTGATCGCGTTATGCTGTCGCATTAGCGCAGCTGCTCTGTCTGCGCTAGCTGTGACGCTGCAGACCGCATCCGAGGGTCTGTCACAGCATGACGGCACAGCGCTAACACATGCGTTAAACGGACTGAGCTAATGCTACTCTTTTTTCTGATCGCGTTATGCTGTCGCATTAGCGCAGCTGCTCTGTCTGCGCTAGCCGTGACGCTGCAGACCGCGTCCGAGGGTCCGTCACAGCATGACGGCACAGCGCTAACGCATGCGTTAAACGGACTGAGCTAATGCTACTCTTTTTTCTGATCGCGTTATGCTGTCGCATTAGCGCAGCTGCTCTGTCTGCGCTAGCTGTGACGCTGCAGACCGCGTCCGAGGGTCCGGCACAGCGCTAACGCATGCGTTAAACGGACTGAGCTAATGCTACTCTTTTTTCTGATTGCGTTATGCTGTTGCATTAGCGCAGCTGCTCTGTCTGCGCTAGCTGTGACGCTGCAGACCGCGTCCGAGGGTCCGTCACAGCATGACGGCACAGCGCTAACGCATGCGTTAAACGGACTGAGCTAATGCTGCTCTTTTTTCTGATTGCGTTATGCTGTTGCATTAGCGCAGCTGCTCTGTCTGCTCTAGCTGTGACGCTGCAGACCGCGTGCGAGGGTCTGTCACAGCATGACGGCACAGCGCTAACGCATGCGTTAAACGGACTGAGCTAATGCTACTCTTTTTTCTGATCGCGTTATGCTGTTGCATTAGCGCAGCTGCTCTGTCTGCGCTAGCTGTGACGCTGCAGACCGCGTCCGAGGGTCCGTCACAGCATGGCGGCACAGCGCTAACGCATGCGTTAAACGGACTGAGCTAATGCTGCTCTTTTTTCTGATTGCGTTATGCTGTCGCATTAGCGCAGCTGCTCTGTCTGCGCTAGCTGTGACGCTGCAGACCGCGTCCGAGGGTCCGTCACAGCATGACGGCTCAGCGCTAACGCATGCGTTAAACGGACTGAGCTAATGCTACTCTTTTTTCTGATTGCGTTATGCTGTTGCATTAGCGCAGCTGCTCTGTCTGCGCTAGCTGTGACGCTGCAGACCGCGTCCGAGGGTCCGTCACAGCATGACGGCACAGCGCTAACGCATGCGTTAAACGGACTGAGCTAATGCTACTCTTTTTTCTGATTGCGTTATGCTGTCGCATTAGCGCAGCTGCTCTGTCTGCGCTAGCTGTGACGCTGCAGACCGCGTCCGAGGGTCCGTCACAGCATGACGGCACAGCGCTAACGCATGCGTTAAACGGACTGAGCTAATGCTACTCTTTTTTCTGATCGCGTTATGCTGTCGCATTAGCGCAGCTGCTCTGTCTGCGCTAGCCGTGACGCTGCAGACCGCGTCCGAGGGTCCGTCACAGCATGACGGCACAGCGCTAACGCATGCGTTAAACGGACTGAGCTAATGCTACTCTTTTTTCTGATCGCGTTATGCTGTCGCATTAGCGCAGCTGCTCTGTCTGCGCTAGCCGTGACGCTGCAGACCGCGTCCGAGGGTCCGTCACAGCATGACGGCACAGCGCTAACGCATGCGTTAAACGGACTGAGCTAATGCTACTCTTTTTTCTGATCGCGTTATGCTGTCGCATTAGCGCAGCTGCTCTGTCTGCGCTAGCTGTGACGCTGCAGACCGCGTCCGAGGGTCTGTCACAGCATGACGGCACAGCGCTAACGCATGCGTTAAACGGACTGAGCTAATGCTACTCTTTTTTCTGATCACGTTATGCTGTCGCATTAGCGCAGCTGCTCTGTCTGCGCTAGCCGTGACGCTGCAGACCGCGTCCGAGGGTCCGTCACAGCATGACGGCACAGCGCTAACGCATGCGTTAAACGGACTGAGCTAATGCTACTCTTTTTTCTGATCGCGTTATGCTGTTGCATTAGCGCAGCTGCTCTGTCTGCGCTAGCTGTGACGCTGCAGACCGCGTCCGAGGGTCCGTCACAGCATGACGGCACAGCGCTAACGCATGCGTTAAACGGACTGAGCTAATGCTACTCTTTTTTCTGATTGCGTTATGCTGTTGCATTAGCGCAGCTGCTCTGTCTGCGCTAGCTGTGACGTTGCAGACCGCGTCCGAGGGTCCGTCACAGCATGACGGCACAGCGCTAACGCATGCGTTAAACGGACTGAGCTAATGCTACTCTTTTTTCTGATCGCGTTATGCTGTCGCATTAGCGCAGCTGCTCTGTCTGCGCTAGCCGTGACGCTGCAGACCGCGTCCGAGGGTCCGTCACAGCATGACGGCACAGCGCTAACGCATGCGTTAAACGGACTGAGCTAATGCTACTCTTTTTTCTGATTGCGTTATGCTGTTGCATTAGCGCAGCTGCTCTGTCTGCGCTAGCTGTGACGCTGCAGACCGCGTCCGAGGGTCCGTCACAGCATGACGGCACAAAGCTAACGCATGCGTTAAACGGACTGAGCTAATGCTGCTCTTTTTTCTGATTGCGTTATGCTGTCGCATTAGCGCAGCTGCTCTGTCTGCGCTAGCTGTGACGCTGCAGACCGCGTCCGAGGGTCCGTCACAGCATGACGGCACAGCGCTAACGCATGCGTTAAACGGACTGAGCTAATGCTACTCTTTTTTCTGATCGCGTTATGCTGTCGCATTAGCGCAGCTGCTCTGTCTGCGCTAGCTGTGACGCTGCAGACCGCATCCGAGGGTCTGTCACAGCATGACGGCACAGCGCTAACACATGCGTTAAACGGACTGAGCTAATGCTACTCTTTTTTCTGATCGCGTTATGCTGTCGCATTAGCGCAGCTGCTCTGTCTGCGCTAGCCGTGACGCTGCAGACCGCGTCCGAGGGTCCGTCACAGCATGACGGCACAGCGCTAACGCATGCGTTAAACGGACTGAGCTAATGCTACTCTTTTTTCTGATCGCGTTATGCTGTCGCATTAGCGCAGCTGCTCTGTCTGCGCTAGCTGTGACGCTGCAGACCGCGTCCGAGGGTCCGTCACAGCATGACGGCACAGCGCTAACGCATGCGTTAAACGGACTGAGCTAATGCTACTCTTTTTTCTGATTGCGTTATGCTGTTGCATTAGCGCAGCTGCTCTGTCTGCGCTAGCTGTGACGCTGCAGACCGCGTCCGAGGGTCCGTCACAGCATGACGGCACAGCGCTAACGCATGCGTTAAACGGACTGAGCTAATGCTGCTCTTTTTTCTGATTGCGTTATGCTGTTGCATTAGCGCAGCTGCTCTGTCTGCTCTAGCTGTGACGCTGCAGACCGCGTGCGAGGGTCTGTCACAGCATGACGGCACAGCGCTAACGCATGCGTTAAACGGACTGAGCTAATGCTACTCTTTTTTCTGATCGCGTTATGCTGTTGCATTAGCGCAGCTGCTCTGTCTGCGCTAGCTGTGACGCTGCAGACCGCGTCCGAGGGTCCGTCACAGCATGGCGGCACAGCGCTAACGCATGCGTTAAACGGACTGAGCTAATGCTGCTCTTTTTTCTGATTGCGTTATGCTGTCGCATTAGCGCAGCTGCTCTGTCTGCGCTAGCTGTGACGCTGCAGACCGCGTCCGAGGGTCCGTCACAGCATGACGGCTCAGCGCTAACGC
The DNA here is from genome assembly GCF_039654945.1 of Dendrobates tinctorius. Taxonomy (NCBI): domain Eukaryota; kingdom Metazoa; phylum Chordata; class Amphibia; order Anura; family Dendrobatidae; genus Dendrobates; species Dendrobates tinctorius. Next base: position 24,204,043 of record NW_027361825.1, on the reverse strand, counting down.
ATGCGTTAAACGGACTGAGCTAATGCTACTCTTTTTTCTGATTGCGTTATGCTGTTGCATTAGCGCAGCTGCTCTGTCTGCGCTAGCTGTGACGCTGCAGACCGCGTCCGAGGGTCCGTCACAGCATGACGGCACAGCGCTAACGCATGCGTTAAACGGACTGAGCTAATGCTACTCTTTTTTCTGATTGCGTTATGCTGTCGCATTAGCGCAGCTGCTCTGTCTGCGCTAGCTGTGACGCTGCAGACCGCGTCCGAGGGTCCGTCACAGCATGACGGCACAGCGCTAACGCATGCGTTAAACGGACTGAGCTAATGCTACTCTTTTTTCTGATCGCGTTATGCTGTCGCATTAGCGCAGCTGCTCTGTCTGCGCTAGCCGTGACGCTGCAGACCGCGTCCGAGGGTCCGTCACAGCATGACGGCACAGCGCTAACGCATGCGTTAAACGGACTGAGCTAATGCTACTCTTTTTTCTGATCGCGTTATGCTGTCGCATTAGCGCAGCTGCTCTGTCTGCGCTAGCCGTGACGCTGCAGACCGCGTCCGAGGGTCCGTCACAGCATGACGGCACAGCGCTAACGCATGCGTTAAACGGACTGAGCTAATGCTACTCTTTTTTCTGATCGCGTTATGCTGTCGCATTAGCGCAGCTGCTCTGTCTGCGCTAGCTGTGACGCTGCAGACCGCGTCCGAGGGTCTGTCACAGCATGACGGCACAGCGCTAACGCATGCGTTAAACGGACTGAGCTAATGCTACTCTTTTTTCTGATCACGTTATGCTGTCGCATTAGCGCAGCTGCTCTGTCTGCGCTAGCCGTGACGCTGCAGACCGCGTCCGAGGGTCCGTCACAGCATGACGGCACAGCGCTAACGCATGCGTTAAACGGACTGAGCTAATGCTACTCTTTTTTCTGATCGCGTTATGCTGTTGCATTAGCGCAGCTGCTCTGTCTGCGCTAGCTGTGACGCTGCAGACCGCGTCCGAGGGTCCGTCACAGCATGACGGCACAGCGCTAACGCATGCGTTAAACGGACTGAGCTAATGCTACTCTTTTTTCTGATTGCGTTATGCTGTTGCATTAGCGCAGCTGCTCTGTCTGCGCTAGCTGTGACGTTGCAGACCGCGTCCGAGGGTCCGTCACAGCATGACGGCACAGCGCTAACGCATGCGTTAAACGGACTGAGCTAATGCTACTCTTTTTTCTGATCGCGTTATGCTGTCGCATTAGCGCAGCTGCTCTGTCTGCGCTAGCCGTGACGCTGCAGACCGCGTCCGAGGGTCCGTCACAGCATGACGGCACAGCGCTAACGCATGCGTTAAACGGACTGAGCTAATGCTACTCTTTTTTCTGATTGCGTTATGCTGTTGCATTAGCGCAGCTGCTCTGTCTGCGCTAGCTGTGACGCTGCAGACCGCGTCCGAGGGTCCGTCACAGCATGACGGCACAAAGCTAACGCATGCGTTAAACGGACTGAGCTAATGCTGCTCTTTTTTCTGATTGCGTTATGCTGTCGCATTAGCGCAGCTGCTCTGTCTGCGCTAGCTGTGACGCTGCAGACCGCGTCCGAGGGTCCGTCACAGCATGACGGCACAGCGCTAACGCATGCGTTAAACGGACTGAGCTAATGCTACTCTTTTTTCTGATTGCGTTATGCTGTTGCATTAGCGCAGCTGCTCTGTCTGCGCTAGCTGTGACGCTGTAGACCGCGTCCGATGGTCCGTCACAGCATGACGGCACAGCGCTAACGCATGCGTTAAACGGACTGAGCTAATGCTACTCTTTTTTCTGATCGCGTTATGCTGTCGCATTAGCGCAGCTGCTCTGTCTGCGCTAGCTGTGACGCTGAAGACCGCGTCCGAGGGTCTGTCACAGCATGACGGCACAGCGCTAACGCATGCGTTAAACGGACTGAGCTAATGCTACTCTTTTTTCTGATTGCGTTATGCTGTCGCATTAGCGCAGCTGCTCTGTCTGCGCTAGCTGTGACGCTGCAGACCGCGTCCGAGGGTCCGTCACAGCATGACGGCACAGCGCTAACGCATGCGTTAAACGGACTGAGCTAATGCTACTCTTTTTTCTGATCGCGTTATGCTGTCGCATTAGCGCAGCAGCTGCTCTGTCTGCGCTAGCTGTGACGCTGCAGACCGCGTCCGAGGGTCCGTCACAGCATGACGGCACAGCGCTAACGCATGCGTTAAACGGACTGAGCTAATGCTGCTCTTTTTTCTGATTGCGTTATGCTGTTGCATTAGCGCAGCTGCTCTGTCTGCGCTAGCTGTGACGCTGCAGACCGCGTCCGAGGGTCCGTCACAGCATGACGGCACAGCGCTAACGCATGCGTTAAACGGACTGAGCTAATGCTGCTCTTTTTTCTGATTGCGTTATGTTGTCGCATTAGCGCAGCTGCTCTGTCTGCGCTAGCTGTGACGCTGCAGACCGCGTCCGAGGGTCCGTCACAGCATGACGGCACAGCGCTAACGCATGCGTTAAACGGACTGAGCTAATGCTACTCTTTTTTCTGATTGCGTTATGCTGTTGCATTAGCGCAGCTGCTCTGTCTGCGCTAGCTGTGACGCTGCAGACCGCGTCCGAGGGTCCGTCACAGCATGACGGCACAGCGCTAACGCATGCGTTAAACGGACTGAGCTAATGCTACTCTTTTTTCTGATCGCGTTATGCTGTCGCATTAGCGCAGCTGCTCTGTCTGCGCTAGCTGTGACGCTGCAGACCGCGTCCGAGGGTCCGTCACAGCATGACGGCACAGCGCTAACGCATGCGTTAAACGGACTGAGCTAATGCTGCTCTTTTTTCTGATTGCGTTATGCTGTCACATTAGCGCAGCTGCTCTGTCTGCGCTAGCTGTGACGCTGCAGACCGCGTCCGAGGGTCCGTCACAGCATGACGGCACAGCGCTAACGCATGCGTTAAACGGACTGAGCTAATGCTACTCTTTTTTCTGATTGCGTTATGCTGTTGCATTAGCGCAGCTGCTCTGTCTGCGCTAGCTGTGACGCTGCAGACCGCGTCCGAGGGTCCGTCACAGCATGACGGCACAGCGCTAACGCATGCGTTAAACGGACTGAGCTAATGCTGCTCTTTTTTCTGATTGCGTTATGCTGTCGCATTAGCGCAGCTGCTCTGTCTGCGCTAGCTGTGACGCTGCAGACCGCGTCCGAGGGTCCGTCACAGCATGACGGCACAGCGCTAACGCATGCGTTAAACGGACTGAGCTAATGCTACTCTTTTTTCTGATTGCGTTATGCTGTCGCATTAGCGCAGCTGGTCTGTCTGCGCTAGCTGTGACGCTGCAGACCGCGTCCGAGGGTCCGTCACAGCATGACGGCACAGCGCTAACGCATGCGTTAAACGGACTGAGCTAATGCTACTCTTTTTTCTGATCGCGTTATGCTGTCGCATTAGCGCAGCTGCTCTGTCTGCGCTAGCCGTGACGCTGCAGACCGCGTCCGAGGGTCCGTCACAGCATGACGGCACAGCGCTAACGCATGCGTTAAACGGACTGGGCTAATGCTACTCTTTTTTCTGATTGCGTTATGCTGTCGCATTAGCGCAGCTGCTCTGTCTGCGCTAGCTGTGACGCTGCAGACCGCGTCCAAGGGTCCGTCACAGCATGACGGCACAGCGCTAACGCATGCGTTAAACGGACTGAGCTAATGCTACTCTTTTTTCTGATCGCGTTATGCTGTCGCATTAGCGCAGCTGCTCTGTCTGCGCTAGCCGTGACGCTGCAGACCGTGTCCGAGGGTCCGTCACAGCATGACGGCACAGCGCTAACGCATGCGTTAAACGGACTGAGCTAATGCTACTCTTTTTTCTGATCGCGTTATGCTGTCGCATTAGCGCAGCTGCTCTGTCTGCGCTAGCTGTGACGCTGCAGACCGCGTCCGAGGGTCCGTCACAGCATGACGGCACAGCGCTAACGCATGCGTTAAACGGACTGAGCTAATGCTACTCTTTTTTCTGATCGCGTTATGCTGTCGCATTAGCGCAGCTGCTCTGTCTGCGCTAGCTGTGACGCTGCAGACCGCGTCCGAGGGTCCGTCACAGCATGACGGCACAGCGCTAACGCATGCGTTAAACGGACTGAGCTAATGCTACTCTTTTTTCTGATCGCGTTATGCTGTCGCATTAGCGCAGCTGCTCTGTCTGCTCTAGCTGTGACGCTGCAGACCGCGTGCGAGGGTCTGTCACAGCATGACGGCACAGCGCTAACGCATGCTGATTATGACGTGTTAGCGATGTGCCACGTTATAGCAGTCTGAGGGTGAGTTACATCGCGTTAATGTTGCTTTGTAACGCAATCCGTTAAACGGACTGCCATAATGCTATTTTGTGAGCCTGGCCTAAGGCTGTGTGCACACGTCGCGGATTTTGATGCGGCTCCACAGTGGTTTTGGACGCGTGGGATTGCATCAGATCCGCAGTGTAGTGCACAGCCAATGATAGCCAATGGAAATTGAGAATTTGTGTGCACATGCGGAAAAATCCATGCGGATTTGCAGCATTTTATTTTCCGCAGCATGTCAATTCTTTTTGCGGATCTGCAGTGTTTCTGCCAGGGCTGTGGGGTCGGTAAGCCAAACCTGCGACTCCGACTCTTCAATTTCCCTTACTCCTACTCCACGACTCCGACTCCCACATATATTGCTTATATTTAAGTGAAAAATGTATTGTAGTACAATGTGAACATCAGACATTTAGGCTGTGTGCCCACGTAGCGTTTTTTAAGCGTTTCTGCAGCGCTTTTAGACAAGCGATTCTGCTGCAGAAACGCTAAAGAAAAGCATCCAATTGATTTTTAATGAAAAACGCACATGTTGTGCCAATGGTGCGTTTTTAACCGCTGCGGAAACGCTTAGCAATTAAAAACGCAGCATGTTCATGCGATTCTGCATACCATCAATTATATTGGGAAAAATGCTTAGGAAAACGCATGCAAAAACGCTTAAGGCTGTGTGCCCACGTTGCGTTTTTGTAAGCGTTTCCGCAGAGTTTGTGCCGGATCAGACGCTGCAGAAATGTTTAAAAGATGCATCAAAATAATTAGCATGCATTTTTGGCTTTTTGTGCCAATGCATGCGTTTTTAACCGCTCAAAAATCGCTTAGCGGCTAAAAACACAGCATGCTCATTAATTCCCGCATTGCTCAGCGTTTTTAGCCTTCCCCAATGATCCCAGAAATCGCGTGTCAAAAAACGCGTCAAAAACACGCAAGAAATGTGCGGGGAAAAAAGACGCGAGTTTTCTGGGAAGGGGATCAGCTTCCTGAGCGTTTAAAAACTCTAACGTGGGCACATAGCCTGACAAACGCTTACAAAATTGCGTAAAAAAACGCATGCGTTTTCCAGGAGCAGGGTGTGCGATTCTGCTCAGGTTTATTCTGCTTCTGTTGGGACCTGTTGAAGTGCATTGTGCACGAAACGGCTGTCGTCCGTCTTTTTGCATTTCTCCCGTGCCGATGCCTATGCTTTATTAACATGAAATAAAGTGAATAATTTCAAGAGAACGGTGAGTGCCATCCTGCTGTCTTTTTCTATTATTCTGCTTCAGAATTGCTACGTGGGCACATAGCCTCAATCATTTTTATCATACAATAATCAAGATATTTAGATAGAACATAATATCTATTTATTGGAATACAACTTTAGAACACAAAAAAACTGTAATAAATTGTAAATATGTAATACACTATGTAGTATCAATTACATATATACAGTACAGACCAAAAGTTTGGACACACCTTCTCATTCAAAGAGTTTTCTTTATGTTCATGACTATGAAAATTGTAGATTCACTCTGAAGGCATCAAAACTATGAATTAACACATGTGGAATTATATAATTAACAAAAAAGTGTGAAACAACTGAAAATATGTCTTATATTCTAGGTTCTTCAAAGTAGCCACCTTTTGCTTTGATTACTGCTTTGCACACTCTTGGCATTCTCTTGATGAGCTTCAAGAGGTAGTCACCAGAAATGGTCTTCCAACAGTCTTGAAGGAGTTCCCAGAGATGCTTAGCACTTGTTGGCCCTTTTGCCTTCACTCTGCGGTCCAGCTCACCCCAAACCATCTCGATTGGGTTCAGGTCTGGTGACTGTGGAGGCCAGGTCATCTGGTGTAGCACCCCATCACTCTCCTTCTTGGTCAAATAGCCCTTACACAGCCTGGAGGTGTGTTTGGGGTCATTGTCCTGTTGAAAAATAAATGATGGTCCAACTAAACGCAAACCGGATGGAATAGCATGCCGCTGCAAGATGCTGTGGTAGCCATGCTGGTTCAGTATGCCTTCAATTTTGAATAAATCCCCAACAGTGTCACCAGCAAAGCACCCCCACACCATCACACCTCCTCCATGCTTCACGGTGGGAACCAGGCATGTAGAGTCCATCCGTTCACCTTTTCTGCGTCGCACAAAGACATGGTGGTTGGACCCAAAGATCTCAAATTTAGACTCATCAGACCAAAGCACAGATTTCCACACCTAATGTCCATTCCTTGTGTTCCTTAGCCCAAACAAGTCTCTTCTGCTGTTGCCTGTCCTTAGCAGTGGTTTCCTTGCAGCTATTATACCATGAAGGCCTGCTGCACAAAGTCTCCTCTTACCAGTTGTTGTAGAGATGTGTCTGTTGCTAGAACTCTGTGTGGCATTGACCTGGTCTCTAATCCGAGCTGCTGTTAACCTGCGATTTCTGAGGCTGGTGACTCGGATGAACTTATCCTCCGCAGCAGAGGTGACTCTTGGTCTTCCTTTCCTGGGGCGGTCCTCATGTGAGACAGTTTCTTTGTAGCGCTTGATGGTTTTTGCCACTGCACTTGGGGACACTTTCAAAGCTTTCCCAAATGTTTGGACTGACTGACCTTCATTTCTTAAAGTAATGATGGCCACTTGTTTTTCTTTACTTAGCTGCTTTTTTCTTGCCATAATACAAATTCTAACAGTCTATTCAGTAGGACTATCAGCTGTGTATCCACCAGACTTCTGCACAACACAACTGATGGTCCCAACCCCATTTATAAGGCAAGAAATCCTACTTATTAAACCTGACAGGGCACACCTGTGAAGTGAAAACCGTTTCCGGTGACTACCTCTTGAAGCTCATCAGGAGAATGCCAAGAGTGTGCAAAGCAGAAATCAAAGCAAAAGGTGGCTACTTTGAAGAACCTAGAATATAAGACATACAGTATTTTCAGTTGTTCCACACTTTTTTGCTAATTATACAATTCCACATGTGTTAATTCATAGTTTTGATGCCTTCAGAGTGAATCTACAATTTTCATAGTCATGAAAATAAAGAAAACTCTTTGAATGAGAAGGTGTCTCCAAACCTTCGGTCTGTACTGTGTGTGTGTGTGTGTGTGTGTGTGTGTGTGTGTGTGTGTATATATATATATATATATATATATATATATATATATATATTATACACACACACACACAGAGTTGTGGCCAAAAGTATTGACACCCCTGCAATTCTGTCAGATAATACTCAGTTTCTTCCTGAAAATGATTGCAAACACAAATTCTTTGGTATTATTATCTTCATTTAATGTGTTAATTTGTCTTAAATGAAAAAACACAAAAGAGAATGAAGCAAAAAGCAAAACATTGATCATTTCACACAAAACTCCAAAAATGGGCCAGACAAAAGTATTGGCACCCTCAACCTAATACTTGGTTGCACAACCTTTAGCCAAAATAACTGCGACCAACCGCTTCCGGTAACCATCAATGAGTTCCTTACAATGCTCTGCTGGAATTTTAGACCATTCTTCTTTGGCAAACTGCTCCAGGTCCCTGATATTTGAAGGGTGCCTTCTCCAAACTGCCATTTTTAGATCTTTCCACAGGTGTTCTATGGGATTCAGGTCTGGACTCATTGCTGGCCACCTTAGAAGTCTCCAGTGCTTTCTCTCAAACCATTTTCTAGTGCTTTTTGAAGTGTGTTTTGGATCATTGTCCTGCTGGAGGACCCATGACCTCTGAGGGAGACCCAGCTTTCTCACACTGGGCCCTACATTATGCTGCAAAATTTGTTGGTAGTCTTCAGACTTCATAATGCCATGCACATGGTCAAGCAGTCCAGAGGCAGCAAAGCAACCCCAAAATATCAGGGAACCTCCGCCATGTTTGACTGTAGGGACCATGTTCTTTTCTTTGAATGCCTCCTTTTTTTCTCCTGTAAACTCTATGTTCATAGAATCATAGAATCGTAGAGTTGGAAGGGACCTCCTGGGCCATCTGGTCCAACCCCCTGCTCAAAGCAGGATTCGCTAAATCATCCCAGTCAGATGTCTGTCCAGCCTCTGTTTGAAGACTTCCATTGAAGGAGAACTCACCACTTCTCGTGGCAGCCTGTTCCACTCATTGATCACTCTAACTGTCAAAAAGTTTTTTCTAATATCTAATCTGTGTCTCCTCCCATTCAGTTTCATCCCATTGCTTCTAGTCTTTCCTTGTGCAAATGAGAATAAAGTTGATCCTTCTACAATGTGACAGCCCTTTAGATATTTGTAGACAGCTATTAAGTCTCCTCTCAGTCTTCTCTTTTGCAAACTAAACATTCCCAAATCCTGCAACCTTTCCTCATAAGACAGGGTTTGTTGATGCCTTTGCCCAAAAAGCTCTACTTTTGTCTCATCTGACCAGAGAACATTCTTCCAAAATGTTTTGGGCTTTTTCAGGTAAGTTTTGGCAAACTCCAGCCTGGCTTTTTTATGTCTCGGGGTAAGAAGTGGGGTATTCCTGGGTCTCCTACCATACAGTCCCTTTTCATTCAGACACCGACGGATAGTACGGGTTGACACAGTTGTACACTCGGACTGCAGGGAAGCTTAAACTTGTTTCGATGTTAGTCAAGGTTCTTTATCCAACATCCGCACAATCTTGCGTTGAAATATCTTGTCAATTTTTCTTTTCCGTCCACATCTAGGGAGGTTAGCCACAGTGCTTTGGGCTTTAAACTTCTTGATGACACTGTGCACGGTAGACACAGGAACATTCAGGTCTTTGGAGATGGACTTGTAGCCTTGAGATTGCTCATGCTTCCTCACAATTTGGTTTCTCAAGTCCTCAGACAGTTCTTTGGTCTTCTTTCTTTTCTCCATGCTCAATGTGGTACACACAAGGACACAGGACAGAGGCTGAGTCAACTTTAATCCATGTCAACTGGCTGCAAGTGTGATTTAGTTATTGCCAACACCTGTTAGGTGCCACAGGTAAGTTACAGGTGCTGTTAATTACACAAATTAGAGAAGCATCACATGATTTTTTTTCCACCCTCTTTTTTATGTTTGGTGTGGAATTATATCCAATTTAGCTTTAGGACAATTCTTTTTGTGTTTTTTCATTTAAGACAAATTAAATGAAGATAATAATACCAAAGAATTTGTGTTTGCAATCATTTTCAGGAAGAAACTGAGTATTAGCTGACAGAATTGCAGGGGTGTCAATACTTTTGGCCACAACTGTATATACCTATACTATGTGTATACATGTATTCTATCTATTCTATTTGAACCTGTCAGTGTGATTTTACATTATCGTACACTGAATTGCCGGCTTTTCTAAAGGACACTGGTGCGTATTTCTCGCAAGTCACACTCATAGTCCGTGTGTAATCAGTTTTTTTTTTTCTTGCACCCATAGACTTGCATTGGCGAGTCTCGTCCGTAATACGGGCGAGAAGAAAGTGGATGATGGGAGCTGTGCCATAGATTAACATTGGTCCGAGTGCTATGCAATTTTTTTTCTTGCATAGCACTTGTCCGTTGTCACGCGGCGGCTGCCGCGCACACCTCTTTGCCTCCTCCCGGCCGCAGCTTACCCGCTCGCCGGTGTCCTCCTCGCCTCGGCGCCGGCTGCCGCGGGCTTCTCCGCGGTCTCTCCCGGCTCCTCTCCTCCGTCCGGCGGCCTCCTCCGTCCGGTCTTCCGGACCGCGCCGGGTGCACGCCCCCGCCCCTCCTGCACGCGCGCGCCTCCTCCTCCTCCTCCTGAGGACGCGCACCTGCCCCTCCTCCACTACAGGTCACGACCCGGAAGCCCTCCTACTAGCCCCTATATCTGGCCGCCTCTTCCTGCCAGCGGTGCCTGAGTATCACTGCTCTTCCCTAGTGATTCTGGCCGTTCTCTATGCACGCTACCGCACCCTGTCCATCCGTTGCTCGTTCACCTCTTCCATTATCCTCTCTCCTAGTTCCTGTGTCTCCAAGCCGTGCCCACCTGTCCTGTGTCTCCTAGCCGTGCCCGCCTGTCCAGCGTCTCCAAGCCGTGTCTATCTGCCCTGTGTCTCCAAGCCGTGCCTACTTGTCCAGGGTCTCCAGGCCGTGCCCGCCTGTCTCGTGTCTCCAAGCCGTGCCCGACTGTCCTGTGGCTCCCAGCCGTTACCATCAGTCCTGTGTCCCCAACTCGGTTCTAGCTGTCTGTCTGTCGATACTTCCCCAGGGTACCAGCTGCCGTGGTAATAGTTACCCGCGGGCTTGCCCCAAACGCTCCCTGTATAGGGGGTGGTCCACCTGGTCAGCTCGCCCCCGGGAGGTTCGTTGCCACGGTCTAGCGGGTCCACCCCAGGTGTACCTTACAGAATACTCAGGCCATGGATCCCGCTGGTACCCCGACCCCGACCCAAAAGGAACTTTTGTTCCTTCGTGAGAATCAGGCGAGGATCATGTCGTTCCTCAAGTCAATGGAGTCCCGACTTTCGTCTCTGCAAACCTCCGATCCGGGGATTGCCTCCCAGATCTCCGGCTTACAGCAGGAGCTTGCTCAGCAGCGCGACACCCAGGCCCATATTTTGAACTACATAGCCTCTGTAGATAACCGCCTTCTAGCTCTACAGACGGCGGCCGCTGTCCCTGCGCCTGCGGCAGCTTCTCAGTCCTCTCCCCGCTTGGCCAAACGCCCACGCTATAGTGGAGATCCCAAACTCTGTCGGGGGTTCATTAACCAGTGCCAGTTGCACTTCGAGCTGGCATCCCTGCAGTATCCTTCCGACCGGGCCAAGGTGGCCTTTATGATTTCCCACTTAGAGGGTGAGGCATTGGCTTGGGTGAATCCTTTGTGGGAGCGAGATGACCCGATAGTCTTCCAGCTCGCGACCTTCTTGGAGACATTTCGTAAGGTCTTTGATGAGCCCGGCCGTCTGGTCTCCGCCACCGAGTCCTTATTTTGCCTTCGCCAGGGTGCTCTCTCTGTGGGACAGTACGCCATCCAGTTCCGTACGTTGTCCTCTGAACTAGGATGGAACAATGAGGCTCTAGTAGGGGCTTTTTGGCGTGGCTTGTCGCCCCGAATCAAAGACGAGTTGGCAGGCAGGGATACACCTACGTCTTTGGAGGATCTCATCTCGCTGGCAACGCGAATTGACCTGCGTTTCCGGGAGCGTTCCCGCGAGGTCGCCAGGGAGAGAAGGCCCACTCGGTTTTCTCCTCCGACACGCAGTCCTCCCCGCTCTCGGCCTTCCACCTCGGCGTCAGCTCCTGAATCTATGCAGGTTGACCGACTCAGGACCGCGGAGCTACGCCGCCAGGAGAGACTCACTCATGGTCTTTGTCTCTATTGTGGCAGTGCCTCCCACCTTCTACGTTCCTGCCCTGTGAGGCCGGGAAACTCCTCCGCCTAGGACAGGTAAGAGAGGCCTCCCTAGGTGCCTTTGACACCTCTCTACCCTTGACCCTTCCTGTTTTGTTTATCCAGGGTTCCAAACGTTTCTCGGAGTTAGCCTATATTGACTCGGGGCTGCTGGAAATTTTATCCAACTCGAGGCGGTGAAGAGATTGGGGATACCTGTTAGGTCCTTGGAGGTTCCTCGGCAGTTAGCTTCAGTCGACGGCATTCCCTTGCACGAGACCGTTACTCTGGTCACTGAAGAGCTGGAATTACAGATCGGGGTCCTGCACCGTGAGAGAATAGCCTTCTTCGTGCTGCCGTCTCTATCCCACACCTTGCTCCTGGGTCTTCCGTGGTTGAGGATGCATGAACCTGTCCTGGATTGGCGGACCGGAGACATTCTTTGCTGGGGCTGCTTCTGCCAGACTAGATGTCTTCGTCCAGTACAACCCCTCAAATGCTCGTCTCCTGTCTCGGGCCCTGCGGATTTGCCCTCGGCCTATTGGGCTTTTGCGGATGTCTTTGATAAGAAAGAGGCAGAGGCTCTCCCCACCGCACCGGCAATATGATTGCCCCATCGAGCTTGTTCCCGGCTCGACTCCGCCCCGGGGGCGAATCTATCCGTTGAGTCCACTCGAGTCCCAGGCCATGTCTGAATATGTACAGGAGAATTTGGCCAGAGGCTTCATCCGAAAGTCATCTTCTCCCGCTGGGGCTGGCTTCTTTTTCGTCAAGAAGAAGGACGGGTCTCTCCGCCCCTGTATTGACTATCGAGGTCTTAACCAGATTACCATCAAGAACAGATATCCTCTACCTCTCATCCCCGAGCTGTTCGACCGGCTACGAGGGGCGCGAATCTTTTCTAAATTGGATCTCCGTGGAGCCTATAATCTCGTCCGTATTCGCTCCGGAGATGAATGGAAGACCGCCTTCAACACCAGGGATGGACACTACGAGTACCTCGTCATGCCCTTCGGGTTGTGCAACGCCCCCGCAGTCTTTCAAGAATTTGTGAACGACATTTTCCGAGACCTTCTGTACTCCAGTGTGGTTGTGTACCTTGACGATATCCTGGTCTTCTCTCCCGATCTGTCCACCCACAGAAGGGATGTCCGCCGAGTACTGTTCCGATTGAGGGAGAATCGCCTGTACGCCAAATTGGAGAAGTGCACCTTTGAACAGTCCTCCCTCCCATTTCTGGGCTATATCATCTCCGACTCCGGCCTGCGTATGGATCCGGAGAAGGTGTCTGCCGTGCTCAACTGGCCACGTCCCCAAGGGGTGAAAGCCGTTCAGCGATTTCTCGGCTTCGCAAATTATTATCGGCAGTTCATCCCTCATTTTTCCTCATTGGCTGGCTCTATCTCGTCTTTGATTCGTAAAGGAGCCAACCCGCACGTCTGGACCCCTGAAGCAGAGGAGGCCTTCCTATCTCTGAAACGAGCATTTGCCACGGCTCCTGTACTCCATCGTCCTGAGGTCAACAAACCGTTCGTCCTCGAAGTGGATGCATCAGCAACTGGAGCTGGAGCAGTTTTGTCTCAAAAGTCTTCCTCCGGTAGGCTCGTTACGTGCGGCTTCTTTTCCAAGTCCTTCTCCACCCCAGAGCGGAATTATTCCATTGGAGACCGAGAACTGCTTGCCATCAAGTTAGCTCTAGAGGAGTGGAGATACTTATTGGAGGGCGCCGCACATCCCTTCACAATCTTCACAGACCATAAGAATCTAGCTTATCTTCGGTCTGCACAGAGACTCAACCCACGCCAGGCCAGGTGGTCTCTGTTCTTCGCTCGATTCGATTTTGATCTGCATTTTCGCCCAGGCAGCAAGAACCTCAAAGCTGACGCCTTGTCCAGGTCCTTCCTTCCCGCAGATGTCGAAGAGGAACCCACGCATATCTTGGATCCATCCCGGCTCATCACGGTGGCACCACTTTCTCTTCTCTCACCTCCACCTGGCAAGACTTTTGTGCCGGAGAAGGACCGAGGACGAATCCTCCACTGGGGACATGCTTCCAAGCTGGCTGGCCATCTCGGGCTTAAGAAAACACTTCTCCTGGTGTCCCGCTACTACTGGTGGCCGACTCTTCCCCAGGATGTCCGGGATTTCGTCGCCTCCTGTCTCTCCTGTGCCAAGATCAAGGTGCCTAGGCAGCTGCCTTCTGGTCTTCTACACCCGCTTCCAGTACCCTCGTCCCCTTGGCAACACATTGCCATGGACTTTATTACGGACCTGCCCCACTCTGCCAACTGTACTGTCATCCTAGTGGTGGTTGATAGGTTTTCTAAGATGGCACACTTCGTCCCTCTTTCCGGCTTGCCATCGGCCCCAGCCTTGGCGAAGATTTTCGTTCAGCACATCTTCCGTCTTCATGGACTGCCCCAACATATTGTTTCTGACAGAGGAGTCCAATTCACCTCTCGCTTCTGGAGAGCCCTATGCAGATCGATGGATATCACTCTCGACTTCTCCTCATCTTACCACCTCCAGTCCAACGGTCAGGCTGAACGGACAAATCAGTGCTTGGTGAACTACCTCCGGCATTTTTCCAATGTCCACCAGAACGACTGGGCTGAACTTCTCCCGTGGGCTGAGTTCGCCTATAATAACCACGTCAGTGAGTCTTCGGGCAAATCCCCTTTCTTTGTCGTCTACGGGCAACATCCTGGTGTACCTCTTCCGGTTCCCCCTGCCTCGGGTGTACCGGCGGCTGACCTTCTGACCGGGGAATTCTCCAGGATCTGGCAGGAGACCAAGGCCGCTCTCGAGTTGGTACGTAACAGAGTTAAGAGACACGCCGACAAAAGACGCCTGGATGCCCCGCCATATCACCCTGGTGATAAAGTTTGGCTGGCCTCCAAGTTTATTCACCTCAAGATCCCTTCCCATAAACTGGGTCCCCGCTATATTGGACCTTTTGAGGTCTTGTCCCGTATTAATGATGTCTCCTACAAACTACGGCTTCCCGCCTCTCTCCGTATCCCTAATGCCTTTCATGTGTCTTTGCTAAAACCAGTCATCTTCAATCGTTTCCTTTCTAAGGCCCCTCACTCGCCTCCGCCTGTCTCCGCAGACGATGTATTTGAGGTTAAAGATATTTTGGCCATGAGGAAGCAAAAGGGGAGAACCTTTTTTTTGGTTGATTGGAAGGGCTTTGGTCCCGAGGAGAGGTCCTGGGAGCCCCAAGAGAACATCCAGGCTCCTCGAATCTTGGCTAAATTTTTTTCCGGACTGCGGAGGGAGGCGCGTAAGGAGGGGGGTACTGTCACGCGGCGGCTGCCGCGCACACCTCTCTTTGCCTCCTCCCGGCCGCAGCTTACCCGCTCGCCGGTGTCCTCCTCGCCTCGGCGCCGGCTGCCGCGGGCTTCTCCGCGTTCTCTCCCGGCTCCTCTCCTCCGTCCGGCGGCCTCCTCCGTCCGGTCTTCCGGACCGCTCCGGGTGCACGCCCCCGCCCCTCCTGCTCGGCGGGCGTCGGGGGTGGAAGCGCCATCCGCGGGTCCCCCGGGGTTCAGCATCCAGTGGGTGTTAGGGCAGCACGGTCAGGGGTCCTTGGGCTCTTCCGTGGCTGCTGCACCGCCCTCCTCCCTCTGCCGGCGTCCAGTGCATCCAGGAGGGGCGGCCGCTTTCGGGTCGCGCCCTTCTGACATCAAGCGCAAGGCATGCTGAGAATGGGCGTGCCCGTGTGACGTCGGGGGGGGGGGGGGCGACGTCGGGGAGGCGGCGCCAGATCCAAGATGGCGGCACCCATGAAAAAAACGCCGGCCGGTAAAAGACCATCCCGGCGGCGTGGCGGGGGGGTGAGGGGCTGTGAATGCGCACCGGAGGAGGCGGAGAGTGCAGTGGATCCTTCTCATAAAGAGGGATGACCACAGAAGATGCACTCATGCCAAAAAACTTCACAATGGAAGTGGGGCAAGATGAGCAGCAGCAGCAAGAGCTCTCGCCAGATGCCGTGCCAAGCCGCCAGCGTACCAGGAGCAGCCTGGGCACGCGCGCGCCTCCTCCTCCTCCTCCTGAGGACGCGCGCCTGCCCCTCCTCCACTACAGGTCACGACCCAGAAGCACTCCTACTAGCCCCTATATATGGCCGCCTCTTCCTGCCAGCGGTGCCTGAGTATCACTGCTCTTCCCTAGTGATTCTGGCCGTTCTCTATGCACGCTACCGCGCCCTGTCCATCCGTTGCTCATTCACCTCTTCCATTATCCTCTCTCCTTGGTCCTGTGTCTCCAAGCCGTGCCCACCTGTCCTGTGTCTCCTAGCCGTGCCCGCCTGTCCAGCGTCTCCAAGCCGTGTCTATCTACCCTGTGTCTCCAAGCCGTGCCTACCTGTCCAGGGTCTCCAGGCCGTGCCCGCCTGCCTCGTGTCTCCAAGCCGTGCCCACCTGTCTCGTGTCTCCAAGCCGTGAGCGTCTGTCCTGTGGCTCCCAGCCGGTACCGTCAGTCCTGTGTCCCCAACTCGGTTCTAGCTGTCTGTCTGTCGATACTTCCCCAGGGTACCAGCTGCCGTGGTAATAGTTACCCGCGGGCTTGCCCCAAACGCTCCCTGTATAGGGGGTGGTCCACCTGGTCAGCTCGCCCCCGGGAGGTTCGTTGCCACGGTCTAGCGGGTCCACCCCAGGTGTACCTTACATCCGTATTTCTCTCTAGTGTGACTCCGGCCTAACAAGTTTTCAGTTCATCCCGTACAGGTGGTCTCACGAACAAAATCCCTGGAGGTCTGAAGTGGGTCGTGACTTATTTATAATCCATTTAAGCTAGGTTCAAATGGCTGTAATTTGGCATCACATAAAGCTTGTGGCCAATCTCCAATTATCACAGGTCTTTAAGAGTATTGGTCAAGAAGTCAAGAAAGACCTTTTGGGCCCTCTTTAAGCTTCAGGCCCCGGTTTAATCTGCAGCCACTGTAGGTCCTGTGTTAACCCCTTCACCCCCAAGGGTGGTTTGCACGTTCATGACCGGGCCAATTTTTACAATTCTGACCACTGTACCTTTATGAGGTCATAACTCTGTAACGCTTCCATGGATCCCGGTGATTCTGACATTGTTTTCTCGTGACATATTGTACTTCATGTTAGTGGTAAAATTTCATTCAAATAACTTGCGTTTATTTGTGAGAAAAACGGAAATTTGGCGAAAATTTTGAAAATTTCGCAATTTTCCAACTTTGAATTTTTATGCCCTTAAATCACAGAGCTATGGCACCCAAAAAACTTGATAACTAACATTTCCCACATGTTTACTTTACATCAGCACAATTTTGGAACCAAAATTTTTTTTTGTTAGGAAGTTATAAGGGTTAAAAGTTGACCAGCGATTTCTCATTTTTACAACACCATTTTATTTTTACGGACCACATCACGTTTGAAGCCACTTTGAGGGGTCTATATGATAGAAAATACCCAAAAGTGACACCATTCTAAAAACTGCACCCCTTAAGGTGCTCAAAACCACATTCAAGAAGTTTATTAACCCTTTAGGTGCGTCACAGGAATTTTTTTGAATAAAAAAAAAAATGAACATCTAACTTTTTTTCACAAAAAAATATTTCAGGTTCAATTTTTTTTATTTTACCAAGGGTAACAGGAGAAATTGGACTGCAAAAGTTATTGTGCAATTTGTCCTGAGTACGCTGATACCTGATATGTGGGGGGAACGACTGTTTCGGCGCATGGCAGAGCTCAGAATGGAAGGAGCGCCGTTTGACTTTTTCAATGCAAAATTGTCTGGAATTCAGATCGGACGCCATGTCACGTTTGGAGAGTCCCTGATGTACCTAAACAGTGGAAACCCCCTACAAGTGACCTCATTTTGGAAACTAGACCCCCCAAGGAACTTATCTAGATATGTGGTGAGAACTTTGAACTCACAAGGGCTTTACAGAAGTTTATAACGTACAGCGGTACAATTAAAAAATCATATTTTTTCCACAAAAATGATCTTTTCACCCCAATTTTTATTTTCCCAAGGGTAACAAGACCCTAAAAGTTATTGTGCAATTTGTCCTGAGTACGCTGATACCCCACATGTGGGGGTAAACCACTATTTGGGCGCATGACAGAGCTCGGAAGGGAAGCAGCGCCATTTGACGTTTTTGGCTGGAATTGAGATCGGACACCATGTCGCGATTGGACAACCCCTGATGTACCTAAACAGTGGAAACCCCCCACAAATGACACCATTTTGTAAACTAGACCCCCTAAGGAACTTATCTAGATGTGTGGTGAGCACTTTGAACCCCCCAGTGCTTCACAGAAGTTTATAACGCCCGGGTGTGAAAATAAAAAATTCGTATTTGTTCCACAAACATGATCTTTTAGTCACCATTTTTTATTTTCCCAAGGGTACCAGGAGAAATTGGACCCCAAACGTTGTTGTCCAATTTGTCCTGAGTATGCTGATACCCCATATGTGGGAGAAAACTACTGTATGGGCACACGTCGGGACTCAGAAGGGAAGTAGTGACGTTTTGGAATGCAGACTTTGATGGAATGGTCTGCAGGTGTCATGTTGCCTTTCGAGAGCCCCTAATGTACCTAAACAGTGGAAACCCCCCACAAATGACCCCATTTTGGAAACGAGACCCCCTAAGGAACTTATCTAGATGTGTGGTGAGCACTTTTAACCCCCAAGGGCTTCACAGAAGTTTATAATGCCCGGGCATGAAAATAAAAAAATCATTTTTTTCCACAAAAATTATATTTTTGCCCCCAATTTTTTATTTTCCTAAGGGTAACAAGAGAAATTGGACCCCAAAAATTGTTTTGCAATTTGTCCTGAGTAGGCTGATACCCTACATGTGGGGGTAAAACACTGTTTGGGCGCATGTCAGAGCTTGGAAGGGAAGGAGCACCATTTGACTTTTTCAACTCAGAATTGGCTGGAATTGAAATCAGACGCCATGTTGCATTTGGAGAGCACCTGATGTGCCCAAACAGTGGAAACCCCCAATTCTAACTCCAACCCGAACCCCAACACACCCCTAACCCTAATCTCAGCCCTAACCCTAGCCCTAACCGTAACCCTAGCCCTAACCCTAACCGTAATGGAAAAATGGAAATAAATACATTTTTTTTAATTTTATTATTTTTCCCTAAATAAGGGGGTGATAACGGAGGTTTGATTTACTATTTATGGCGGTTTTTATGTTTGCCGGCTGTCGCACGCTAAAAGACGCTTTTTATTGTAAAAATAGTTTTTGCATCACCACATATTGAGAGCTATAATTTTTCCGTATTTTGACCCACTGAGTCATGTGAGGTCTTATTTTTTGCGGGACGAGTTGACGTTTTTATTGGTACCATTTTCGGGCACGTGACATTTTTTGATCGCTTTTTATTCCGATTTTTGGGACGCAGAATGAACAAAAACCAGCGTTTCATGAATTTCTTTTGGGGGGGGTGCGTTTACACCATTCCGCGTGCGGTAAAATTGATAAAGCGGTTTTATTCTTCGGGTCAGTATGGTTACAGCGATACCTCATTTAGGTCGTTTTTTTATGTTTTGTCGGTTTTATGCAATGAAAACTATTTTATATAAAAAATAATTATTTTTGCATCGCTTTATTCTGCGAGCTATAACTTTTTTATTTTTTCGCTGATGATGCTGTGTGGTGGCTCGTTTTTTGCGGGACAAGATGACGTTTCCAGCGGTACCATGGATATTTACATGCGTCTTTTTGATCGCGCGTTATTACACTTTTTGTTTGGCGGTATGATAATAAATCATTAATTTTTGCTTCGTTTTTTATTTTTTAAGGGGTTCGCTAAAGGGGTTAACTAATGGGACAGTTTTATAGGGCGGGTCGTTACGGACGCGGCGATACCTAATATGTGTACTTTTATTTTATTTTTATTTTTTTAAAAAATGGAATTTCTTTGGGGGAATATTTTTTTTTTTTTTTTGTAATTTATTTGGCGATTTTTTTTTTTAAATTATTTTAACACTTTTTTTTTTTTTATTTTTTTTTTTACTTTATTAAATAGTCCCAGGTGGGACATCACTGTTCTGTGACAGATCGCTGATCTGTCACATCACAGATCACTGTGACAGATCAGCGATCTGTCAAAGGCAGTGCACAAGGCTTCCTCATGCCTGCGCTTTGCAGGCACTGAGGAAGCCAGCTTCCTGCAGGCCCCCGTCGCCATCTTGGATTCGGGGGCCTGCAGGAAAGGAGCCCCCGGCAGCAGCGCTGCACATTGCGCTACAGTGGGGGGCTCAGGGAAGCACGGAGGGAGCCCCCTCCCTGCCGATGCTTCCCTTTAACCCCCGGTACACCGCGATCATGTTTGATCGCGGTGTGCAAGGGGTTAACGTGTCGGGGGCGGTCCGTGACCGCCCCTGACACATTGTGCCGGGTGTCAGCTGTGATAATCAGCTGACACACGGCCGCGATCAGCGGCGCTCACCACGTGGGCGCCGCTGATCGCGATAGACGTACTATCCCGTCCATGGGCATAGGGGCCCGGGTCCCATGGACGGGATAGTATGTCTGATGTCAGGAAGGGGTTAAATTTAATAATTTCACCTATTTTATGTTTTGCTGCAATGATTATTTTTGGTGGCTAATCCAACAAACCACTACAATTTTTATACAAATTATCATGACATTTTCTTTGCAGTATCGCTTCTGGTAAGAAGTCCTGAATAACTAAATATACAAAATAAGTATATTCAACAGTTACACCCCTGGGTTCTACAGTTTTCAATGTTTGGTTTATTTGAGTAAGTTAACACTTTATCCTTGCAGATCTCAGGGACCCCCACTTATCTCATGAAGGGGACTGTCACGCCTGCGCCGCTGGTACTGGCGCCGCCTGTCAGCTCGTGGCCGGCGTCACCTATCTCACCGGGTCCCAGTCTTCCTGCTGCTGCTTCCAGGGTTCCCCCTCGGATCCCCGCTTACCGCTCTGGCCGCCGCGTGACACCTTCAGCCTCCCGTCCTGCAGCCCGGGGGATTCAGCATGAGGGTTCCTCTTCCTGTCCTGCTCCTGCTCCAGATATGCGCCTTAGGTCGCAGGCGCGCGCCCCTTTCTTCGCTTAACCCCTTCTGCACCCCTCCTGTGGAGCAATCACCAATCAAGCTCCAGCACAGGGTATATCAGGCGGCTCCTCCCTCATGGAGGCGCCTGATAATCGTGTGCCTTCCTGTACGGTACTCTGGCCCGGTCTAATCGCTCCTGACTCCGGTCGCTCCTGACTCCGGTCGCTCCTGACTCCGGTCGCTCCTGACTCCGGTCGCTCCTGACTCCGGTCGCTCCTGACTCCGGTCGCTCCTGACTCCGGTCGATCCTGACTCCGGTCGCTCCTGACTCTGGTCGCTCCTGACTCTGGTCGCTCCTGACTCTAGTCGCTCCTGACTCTAGTCGCTCCTGACTCTAGTCGCTCCTGAGCGGCCCCTCTTGGTATCAGCTGTCGCAGTATTCGACTCCTTCGGGCCTGTTCCTAACGGTCCCTGTATAGGGATCGGCACCTCCTGGCCAGCTTGCCCCAGGGATCCCGGTAACGCGACCTAGAGGGTCCACTCTTGCTACTCCTTACAGAATAATCAGGCCATGGACCCCGCTGGTGCCTCTGCGGCCACCCAAAAGAATAACTCTTTTTGCGGGAGAACCAAACCCGGATTATGGCTTTTATGAAGTCCATGGACACCCGGTTATCCGCTATTCAAACTTCCGATCCAGGAAGCGCCCCTCTGCTGGCGGGACTCAGCAGGAGCTCGCGCAGCAGCGTGATACACAGTCCCATATCCTTAATTACATGGCGTCTGTTGATGACCGTTTGCAGTCCCTGCACTCTTCGGCAGCGGCCTCTGCTCCGCCTCGCGACCCTGCTCCTCACGCACCGCCACATTTGGGGAAGCCTCCAAGGTATACCGGGGACCCCAAATTGTGCCGGGGGTTTCTCAATCAATGCCGCCTACATTTCGAGCTGCTGCCCCAACAATACCCGTATGATAGGGCTAAGGTGGCATTTATCGTTTCCCATCTCGAGGGGGAGGCCTTGGCATGGGTGAACCCCCTGTGGGAGCGGGATGATCTGGTGGTATCCAGCATCCAAGACTTCCTGGACACCTTTCGCCGGGTCTTTAACGAGCCAGGGCATCTGGTCTCCACCACGGAGTCCCTTTTTAATCTCCGACAGGGAACTCTTACCGTGGGACAGTACGCCATTCGCTTCTGGACACTGGCCTCCGAACTGGGGTGGAATAATGAGGCATTGGTAGGGGCCTTTTAGAGGGGGCTTTCGGGGAAAATCAAGGACGAGCTCGCTGGACGGGACACCCCCACCTCTTTAGAGGACCTTATATCCCTGGCTACTCGTACTCCCTTGCGGTTCCAGGAATGCTCCCGCGAGACAGTCAGGGAGAGAGGCCCGTCTAGGTTTCACCCAGTCCCTAGCCCTCGTTCGACCAAGCCCACCAGTGGTACTGCCCCGGAGCCCATGCAGGTGGATCGCGTAAAGTTATCTGAGCTGTGACGCAGGGTAAGATTAGAACAAGGTTTATGCCTCTATTGTGGTGGAACCAACCACTTTCTGCGTTTCTGTCCAGAGAGGCCGGGAAACTCCTCCGCCTAGGCCAGGTACGAAAGGCCTCCCTAGGTGACTCTGTTCCCTCTCTACCCCTTACTATCTCAGCTTTAATTCTCCTAGGTCGGGAGCGTAGATCTGTGGAGGCGTATGTGGACTCGGGTGCGGCGTGCAACTTCATTTGGTTGGAAGAGGTGGACAAGTTCCGGATTCCTGTTGGAACCCTTGAAGAGCCGCGTGTAATCACCTCGGTGGATGGCAAGCCGTTACCTGTCTCCATCACCACAGTCACTGTTGAGCTGGAGATGCATATCGGAGCCCTACACCGGGAGAAAATTGCTTTTTATGTTTTGCCTAATTTGTCCCACGCTCTGCTCCTTGGCCTGCCCTGGCTCAGGTCGCATGAGCCAGTCCTTGCTTGGCGCTCCAGGGAAGTGCTTCACTGGGGTCACTCTTGCCAAGAATGGTGTCTGCATTCTATTACCCGTACCAGCCCGCACCAAGTGCCCACGGACCTTCCTGGGCTTCCCGTGGCCTACCATTCGTTTGCGGATGTCCTCGACAAGAAGGAGGCTGAGACCCTTCCTCCGCATCGGGCCTACGATTGCCTAATCGAGCTAGTTCCTGGAGCTACTCCCCCCAGGGGAAGAATATACCCGTTGTCGCCTGCAGAGACCTCAGCCATGTCGGAGTACATACGGGAGAACTTGGCCAGGGGCTTTATCCGGAAGTCGTCGTCTCCAGCAGGGGCCGGGTTTTTCTTTGTTCGGAAGAAGGACGGATCCCTTCGACCCTGCATTGACTACAGAGGCTTAAATAGCATCACGGTCAAGAATAGGTATCCTCTACCACTTATCCCCGAACTGTTTGACGGCCTGCGTGGGGCCCGGATCTTTACTAAACTGGATCTACGGGGGGCCTACCATTTGGTCCGAATACGTGCCGGAGATGAGTCCCGCTCTTCCTGCTGCTGCTCCCAGGGTTCCCCCTCGGATCCCCGCTTACCGCTCTGGCCACCGCGCGACACCTTCAGCATCCCGTCCTGCAGCCCGGGGGATTCAGCACGAGGGTTCCTCTTCCTGTCCTGCTCCAGGTATGCTCCTTAGGCCGTGGGCGCGCGCCCCTCTCTTCGCTTAACCCCTCCTGCACCCATCCTGTGGAGCAATCGCCAGTCAAGCTCCAGCACAGGGTATATCAGGCGGCTCCTCCCTCATGGAGGTGCCTGATTATCGTGTGCATTTCTGTACGGTACTCTGGCCCCGTCTGGTCGCTCCTGACTCTGGTCGCTCCTGACTCTGGTCGTTCCTGACTCTGGTCGCTCCTGACTCTGGTCGCTCCTGACTCTGGTCGCTCCTGACTCTGGTCGCTCCTGACTCTGGTCGCTCCTGACTCTGGTCGCTCCTGACTCTGGTCGCTCCTGACTCTGGTCGCTCCTGACTTCGGTCGCTCCTGACTTCGGTCGCTCCTGACTGCGGTCGCTCCTTACTCCGGTCTCTCCTGACCCTCCGCCTTGTTGCCTCACCCGCACCTGAGCCGCCCCTCTTGGTATCAGCTATCGCGGTATTCGACTCCTTCGGGCCTGCTCCTAACTGTCCCTGTATAGGGGTCGGCACCACCTGGCCTGCTCGCCCCAGGGATCCCGGTACCGCGACCCAGAGGGTCCACTCTTGCTACTCACCGGGATTGTAAAATGCAAGTGCTTATCCTCTGCAATCCCATAGGTAATGGAGTGGGAGCAATCTTACTTTTCAGAGCTTTGGATCATGGGGGTCCCAGTGGCTGAACCCACAGCAATCATTAATAGAGAACTGTGTAAAAGTATTAGGCAGGTATGGGGAAAATGCTGCAAAGTAGGAAAGGTTTCAAATATAGAAGTGGTAATAGTTTATTTTGATCAATTAATAAAATACAAAGTGAATGAACAAAAGAGAAATCTAAATCATATCAATATTTGGTGACCTCTCTTTGCCTTCATCACTTCTTCTAGATACTTGTCAATTGCACACAGTGTTTGAAGGATATCGGCAGGAGGTTGTTCCAAACATCTTGGAGAACCAACCCCAGATCTTCTTGTGCGGATCCTTTCTGTCTCGTCATGTGATCCCAGACAGACTGTATGATGTGAGATAATGGCTCTGCGGGGGCCGGATCATCACTCCCAGGACTCTTTATTCTTAATGCCATTGGCTGGATATTTGGGGGCCGTTGTCCGGCTGCAGAATACATTTGGAGCCAGTCAGACTCCTTTCTGATGGTTTTACATGATGGATAAGTATCTGCCCATATTTCTCAGCATTTGGGCTCTTGTAGATGATCACATTTTCGGTCCAAATGTGATTCGACAAAGCATCGCACTCGGACCAATATTAGTCTGCGGGGCCATATCTGATTATTTGCGTCCAGTATTGCGTCTGATCGCACTCGGCCATGGAAGCCAATGAGTCCGTGGAAGAAATCGGACTGTACTAATTATTAGCATATCTACTTTTGAAAGCATTTTCATGTTGCAGCTTTTTCTACACCCACCTAAAACTTTTGCACAACTCTGTCGATGTGGAAAAGTGATAACGTGCCGAGATGGGAATAACCCTTTATCTTTACTGCTGCATAAATCACTTCCTTTACATTTTGTGGAAAGTAGCGTGACTTATCAGTCCCCATTTTATGGACGTGACTTCTTGCTGCCGTCTATAATTGGTTTCAGATCAGAGTCCAGCAGAGGGCGCTGTAAGAAATGCAAAAATGTCTGACATTCTTTTTCTTGCCAAATGAAAACAAAAGTTTCTTGTGACCCCATGTGATCTTAAGTAACACATTTCACCTCCTCGGGTCTTGTCTGCTATGAATATTTCCAGTTTTTTTCTTCTTCTTGTTACTGATAGGGCATGCCCAAAGATCTGTGGTCCAAAAAAACAAATTCCTTTACAGCCCTTGTTACACCCACATCTGCATTTGGTGCCAATGGTTCAGTTCTCACTCATGACAGTAGAGGGCGCTTGTACCTTATCCAAGGGGGGGAAAATGTGCAATTTCCATTTCTGGCTTGTTTTTTTTCTTCTATGGGGGCGCACCTGCTCTGCACTTCTCTCAGATAAAAAAAAAATGATTTTCCCACTAGTAAATGATATGTCCGATAGTGTACAATAATTACAATAGTATGTAATATTGGTTAGGGGGGTGCATCTTCATATTGTAATATTCTTAGAGGGTATTTCTGTTTACCCTATAAAGGTTAATGTTATGTCTGCACATCCCATTTTCTGAGAAGTGGGGGCCCTTGACTCTTGTTTTCCCAGGCGTCTTGCTATTTGGCTCTGATTACTCAAGACTGGCATTTTGTACGCTGGTGTTGATGAAGGGTGCGCCTCTTAATAAATTCAGGGCATTATTTGCCTGCCTTGCATGGCCACCGCAAGAAACTACTTTGTCAGCTATGCCCAGCATGGCCCCCTCCTGCTTTAATTCTTCATACTTTTCCAAAAGTTGCAGCGCTGACCAGGAGCACCATAGAAACACCAGAAGAAGCACAAGTTTCGCACAGCTAAAAGTTAAAAATGTTGCACTAATTTGGCTACCATCAAGGATTAATTTGACACTTTTTTGGCATAAACTATGATGGCTTTGTTAGTCATACTCGGCAAACCCCCTTCCCCCCCAAAGTCCTTCCGTTTTTTTGGCCAAAATTGCAGAGATGGCAAGGAACACTATAGCAACACCAGAAGAAGCAAAAGTTTAGCACAACTATCAGTAAAAAATCTTGCGCCATTTCAACCAGAGGTTTGTTTTGACAGAAAACTGATGAAAGCTGCCTGTTCAATCAGTGCCATTATCAGCCCGTTAAGCTAGTGGCTATATTTTTATGTAAAGATACTAGCTGAAGAGCCTAGCGTTGCCTTAGTATAGTAACGATCTGTGGTTAGTTCTAACAAATTATAATGATTGTTGAAGAAAAATACACAATATTAACCCCTAAACGCCTGCCGATACGACTTTTAACAGCAACAGTTAAGGGGCCTTATTCCTCCTGCACCTCATGCTCCTGCACATCATGCTCCTTCTTTATACACAGCATTTTTCTGCTGCACAGCTTTCCTCCTTTATCGTCGCCTCCAGAGGATGGCAATACGTATATTTTATCAATACACAAATATACACAATTCACAGACATGCACACATTACACATCTATGTATATGAAGCTGATTGTGTGTGTGTGTATGTATCAAGCCATGCCCACTCTGCGTAGCCATATCCATATACCTATATATACACATACAGTGTATATGCATACATATATATTACACACAGAGATATATATATATATATATATATATATATATATATATATATATACACATACATACACACCCCTCCCACATATGTGGCCGTACACTGTGGATGTGACTTCCAGCTGATACATCACAGAAGAGCCTCGCACGGGTCCAGTACAGCTCTGGCTCTGCTACATCTACAGTGTTGCCCCGTCCTTGCTCCCCGGTAGGGCGCTATACCGAGTGTATACACAGCCGTGTACAGTATACACAGCTCGCACTTTTACCTGTTACCGCGGCAGCAGGGTGCATCCCACCTCGAGTATCCCCGCAGGATCCCGGGCTGCGTCCAGTCCTGGTTCCCCCATGTCCAGGCTGCAAGAATTTGTTGGGTACAAAACAATTCAGATGCAGTTGAAGTTCAGGCTTTCAGCTTTCATTTGAGGTATCCACATTAAAATTGGATGAAGGGTTTAGGAGTTTCAGCTCCTTAACATGTGCCACCCTGTTTTTAAAGGGACCAAAAGTAATTGGACAGATTCAATAATTGTAAATAAAATGTTCATTTCTAGTACTTGGTTGGCAATGACTGCCTGAAGTCTTGAACTCATGGACATCACCAGACGCTGTGTTTCCTCCTTTTTGATGCTCTGCCAGGCCTTCACTGCGGTGGTTTTCAGTTGCTGTTTGTTTGTGGGCCTTTCTGTCTGAAGTTTAGTCTTTAACAAGTGAGATGCATGCTCAATTGGGTTGAGATCAGGTGACTGACTTGGCCATTCAAGAATATTCCACTTCTTTGCTTTAATAAACTCCTGGGTTGCTTTGGCTTTATGTTTTGGGTCATTGTCCATCTGTAGTATGAAACGACGACCAATCAGTTTGGCTGCATTTGGCTGGATCTGAGCACACAGTGTGGCTCTGAATACCTCAGAATTCATTCGGCTGCTTCTGTCCTGTGTCACATCATCAATAAACACTAGTGACCCAGTGCCACTGGCAGCCATGCATGCCCAAGCCATCACACTGCCTCCGCCGTGTTTTACAGATGATGTGGTATGCTTTGGATCATGAGCTGTACCATGCCTTCGCCTTACTTTTCTCTTTCCATCATTCTGGTAGAGGTTGATCTTGGTTTCATCTGTCCCAAGAATGTTCTTCCAGAACTGTGCTGGCTTTTTTAGATGTTTTTTAACAAAGTCCAGTCTAGTCTTTTTTATTCTTGATGCTTATGAGTGGCTTGCCCCGTGCAGTGAACCCTCTGTATTTACTTTCATGCAGTCTTCTCTTTATCGTAGATTTGGATATTGATACGCCTACCTCCTGGAGAGTGTTGTTCACTTGGTTGGCTGTTGTGAAGGGGTTCCTCCTCACCATGGAGATTATTCTGCGATCATCCACCACTGTTGTCTTCCGTGGGCTTCCAGGTCTTTTTGCATTGATGAGTTCATCAGTGCTTGCTTTCTTTCTCAGGATGTAGATTTTACCACTCCTAATGTTGTAGCAATTTCTCGGATGGGTTTTTTCTGTTTTTGCAGCTTAAGGATGGCTTGTTTCCCCTGCATGGAGAGCTCCTTTGACCGCATGTTTACTTCACAGCAAAACCTTCCAAATGCAAGCACACCTCAAATCAACTCCAGGCCTTTTATCTGCTTAATTGAGAATGACATATCGAAGGGATTGCCCACACCTGTCCATGAAATAGCCTTGGAGTCAATTGTCCAATTACTTTTGGTCCCTTTAAAAACAGGGTGGCACATGTTAACGAGCTGAAACTCCTAAACCCTTCATCCAATTTTAATGTGGATACCCTCAAATGAAAGCTGAAAGTCTGAACTTCAACTGCATCTGAATTGTTTTGTTTAAAATTCATTGTGGTAATGTCTAGAACCAAAATTAGAAAAATGTTGTCTCTGTCCAAATATATATGGACCTAACTGTATGTTATTGCTATGGCTGAACGAAGATAAGTGGCTGCCAAACCTCTTACATTACATCTCTTTTCAATTTCTTGTATGTTGTTGGTGGATTCTGCACCAAAAAATGTCATAGATAAGACCATAGGGATCACAAACTTAGGAGGTTAGTGGCATAGAAATGGAGATGGTAACCAGGCCCTTAAAGGGGGTTATCCTTAAGATAAGTCTTCAGTATCAGAACAGTGGGGTCCGACTCTGGGCACCCCACTGAACAGCTGTGAAGGGAGCCAGAACAGTACAGCTGTGCACTCTGTGTAAAGGCAATAGTGAGAATTGCAGATTAGTGTCCATTTACTTAAATAGGAGCCGCCACTACACAGGGTTTTGCACACTGTTTACATCCGGCCACTGCCGGAGTTGGTAACTGCTAATCGGAGGAGGCTCCAGGGCACGATTTCCCACTAATCTGATATTGATGACCTATCCTGGATGTCATTGTCAATGGTAACAGCATGGGGGTGTTAGGGTGGGCGGAACGCACCAAATAAAATATAATAATAAGGTGCATTCGCAACCCGGAGTCCACTGTGCAGAGATGGTATACTGCTGCTCGGTAATGGTGAACACTGACTAAACACCGGAGAGGTAACCGCTTTCCCGGTGTGTACATGAGCGAACTCTGTTACTGCACAGAGCCGCAGAATGCAAGTGCTGGAGCCTGTTAACCTCACAGGGCTCGGCAAGGTGAACACTAGTTAAGAGACACAGGACTCTGCCCCAAGGACACAGGGTTAGAGTCCCTCTAGTCCCACTAGTGTTCGACACCACAACTGCGATGCCTGAACTAAATAATATAATCGCACCACGTGCACACTGCACTGGTTCAGCGGACGCCACTAACCACCCAGAGCAGGAAGGTAAGCGCTTGACTTGCGCATGGCGCCGCTGCGAGGAGCACTACTGCACATATGGTCCAGTGGTGCCTTGTGCTGACTGGCGCTATCTGGTGCTAAAGCTCGTGGGGAGAGCGGGATGCTCTGTGGCACATAGATTATGCCACTACTGGCGCTGACTCTATCTCCCTAACCCCTAATGTGGCGCCCCTGAGGCTCAGTCACCACAGAGGTACTGCACCTTCTCTTAAGGTGTAGTGCCCCACCATCCAGGTAAGGTGGGAACTCCTTTCCTCGCTCCAACACTCACACCCCACACAACAGGGTAGTTCTGCACAACCACATTGCGGCTCAGTGCTTAGAGAGTAGCAGAGCACCTCTGGTGGTTCCCTGCTTGGAACACTGGATGTGCTGGGAGGTGGGTGGAGTTGAGATCCATATGAAAGAGTGGGAAAGTATAAGATTACAGGTTCAGTCTGGCAGAAGGTCAGGCGGGTAAGAAGTCGCTCAGACGGGAGTGAGGATCCCTGGAAGAAGGGATGGAGGAAGGAGTTCTGCAGCTGCCTCAGTGATCTGAGCCATCTGGCACGGGAAAGGGAAAAGAAGCAGAAAGACGTAGAACTGCAACCTAAGCTTCCATAAGAGAGAAAGACAAGTACGGAATGAAGGAGCAGGAGAACAGAGAGGACGTGGGTTGGAAGAGGAACCCTGCCTATAGGTTCTCAGCGCAAGGCCGGGGCCCGGTCCCCGAGGTTGTATGGACACTTATGGTTCTGCAGCAGACACCGGTGGAGAAGTAGGCTGTAAATGCACTACTCCCATCTAAGACTTGGGGCACAACAGCAACTGATTTTAGAGAGCCATGACTCAGGAGAAGGGAGTCCCCGAAGCAGGCTACAGCTGTCTGCCATACGAGTAGAGTTCTTGGGAACATCTGACAGGAAGAACTCCAGGGTACCACGGTACTGGAGATCTTCACACTTTAAGGTGCAATAGAGGAGTCGTTCAGGAAAGGTACATGTTGGCGGAGTGTTGGAGAGGAGCTTCCCATCTGGCCTGGAGGTTGGCTGAGTCTCTGACCCGGAGGACACGGCTCGGAGGCAGGCACCCTTGTGTACCGCAGACTGTAATTAAAGCTTTGGAACTGCAAGCCTCAGTGTCCTCCATTCATTCCTGCGCCAACCTGCTCAGCACCACTACATCTGGGTACCATTTTTTACACTGCCTGCGCCTTTCCACAACCATTACAACTACACTGCCCTGGGACATCAGCCCTGCCTGTGGAGGGCTATACCATCACTGCTGCATCATACCATCTGTCCCAGAGGATCTGTCTGCAGCGTCTTCTTAACACCTCCCTTGCCGCGCACCTCAGGTGGCGTCACGAACTATTCCATTCCATTAACTACATTCCCCGATTACTTGGGCGCCCAGAGCCACGGACCGGGTCACCGCCGCTGTGACATATCCCACTGACACCGGCCCGGTACCGAGTACCCCACGGCCCTGGGAGGGCGACCCACTAACTCGTACACAACCGAGCGTAGGGCTTTCATAATGAATCAGTCACCAGTCTCATACATCCGTCATCACACACACAACTAACCATCAGTCTATATTAGTGCATGGCCGAGCGGCCATGCGATCCTTTTATAGCAGCGTCCTTCCAGGACCTTCCTGATGGTACAATCCAAGCTGCTTGACCTCCAATGAGAGGTCGTCCCACGGGCATGCTCAGTATCCCGACCAGGAGCTGCTCGTTGCTGACCAGTGCAGGCTGCTATTGCTGACCCTGAGATGGCAGCAGCAACTGAACCGACAGCACTGGCCTGATCAAGACGCCGAGAATGACGTCTTTGCTGAGCAGCCTCCTCTGCAGCCGGGATTGAATGGGAGACCGCAGAAAGCAAAGCTCGGGATTCCTCCTGTGCAGTGGCAGGAATCCGATGCCTAACGGGGTCACACAGATCCCACCGCTGGCACCAGTGTGTCAAGGATAACAACTGGGAGGTTTTTACATATCCCACTGTTGTCTCCAATTTGTCAGGGGATGCAACTCCACTGCCTTCAATCATCATTACAATTACACAATTGGCTGATGAGTGATGGACGAGGCTGCGGCTGCTCCCTCTACTAGGCCGGTTATTGGGGAACTCACAGTGAGTGGTGGTAATACACACCTCCAATTTCATCTGATGGAAAATATATATATATATATATATATATATATATATATATATATATATACATGTGTGTGTCTGTAAAGTCATGGTGCACTTTTGACGAGTCACTGGAAAGCAACAAAAGACGATAGAAATGTGAAATCTGCTCCAAATAAAAGAAAAACTTTCACAGTTTCTTACCTATTCAATGCAGTTTGATGTGGGCTCCATTTGTTGCCCTACACACATCCAAATTTGTGGTTACATGTGGTAAAATAAAAAGAAATAACGAAAGAGAATTAATAAACCGATGTCGTAGGAATGTCTCTTATCTTTATGGAGGGAAGCTCTCCGATTAAGAAAATGAAACACTCTCACAGTGAACTTTGTCTTCCAGAATGAACAATAACAGACTCATTTAGATCAAGTTTACACCCACATACCTCACCTTGGTGAATTCTTATGGGGGCTGGTTATGGAATGTGCCAAGTCTTTTAGAAGTTTGAGATCCCCCTTACAGGATATCTTCTCCCCTGTAGGTCTCAGGCGGTAGATATTGTCATGGCATGGGTAGCACCATCCATCGGACCGATATTAAGTTGGAGGGGTTAGAATGATCTTATGTGAGTGAATGCGTTATGTTCGTCCCTTTGCTACAGTGCCGAAAATATATCTCCCAAAAATAACGTATCAATGTAAACCTCAATATTCATCACTGTCCACTGGCTCCAAAAAGTGTGTGATCAGTGCTTTGATTAAAGGAAAATCTAGCCTGGGAAAACTTCTCTGCCTCTGAATAAATTAATCCCAAGCTTAGTGTCTGACTCTCAGACTAGATATCCTGTTGTAATTACTTGGTCACAGCAGGAGGTCCCTACTTCAATGTAGTCAATTTTCTCTCAATTTCCTAGTTATAATTAGTTTCTCTCTTCCCAGTTATAATTAATAACATATGTTCAATGGGAGGATGATATATCCCTTCTCCGGGGTTGTCTTTATCAATACATTAGTCCAGAAAAATCTTTTTGACTCATGCCAGCGATGGAGATCGAGATCAAGGGGCCAAGCAATGAAATTTGGGATAATCACAAACTAACTGCAGCATCTATTTCTTGGACACAACCCAAAGACTCAATAGAGCATAAAAATTAAAATGCAAAACTTATTTCTCTTTAATTGTTACAGTATATACTGCCCAATATCATAGATCATTAAAGGGACGGCTGGTTGCAGTCAGACTTGGCATGTAGAGAGTTACTGCACTGAATGTAGAGGCCAAGTGTTGTATGACTACAGGAGGAGTGTGTGTGAAGTTCTCCAGATTTGGGCCATATATGAACATTCCTCTCTGCGCAAATAACACCCCCACCCTGCAATCTGTACACTTACACAAGGTTTCCTTACCCCCCACCCCACCTCTCTTATTTATGGGGCACACCCAGGCACGCAGGGGGTCACCATTAGGTTATGCCCAGCGAAAAGCTCAGGAATTAAATACACACAACTCGCCAGTCTCATTCATTACACACTCAGAAAAAAATGCCGTGGAGGACAATGGAGGGAAGCGATGGATAGCTGGATGATAGATCTCCTAGGAATGTATATGAAGGATTCTGCAGGCGGGGGGGGGGGGCATTATAAGATGTTATGGACATGTAGATCTGGAGAAGTCATACCTGGTTGTAGAAATCAGGAGGATAGATATTTAGGGTCTTTCAGGACACCTCTGCATCGCTGAGCACTTGCTTATTAAAGATTTCACAAGAATGAATGCATACATTTTAAATAGGTCTTTTAGCCCCAATGAGGTTGGTGTACTTACTTTGAAAATCCTCGTTAGAATGGCCTTATATTCCTGATAGTAAAATGAATATTTTATGAACCCGGGTAGACTTAAATGAACCCGGGTAGACTCAATTTAATGTTAGGTGGGAAAACTATAAAAAGGAAAGGCATATATAGCCATTCTGATATGAATTTTCATGGTAACTACACCAGCTTCATCAGGCTTAAGAGATTGATAATATGTGTAAAATGTTGTGAAGCATCAGCTTTAAAGGGGGTGTTTGGTTTTGGAGTTTTATCAAACTGTCTAGGTGTCCAAGAAAGGGATTTAGGAATAATCCTTTGGCCATAAAGCTTAAAGGTATATCCCATTTGGTATCCAAAAGATTATGGCATAAATGTCTTAAAGGGTTATTCCCATCTTCATACAAGAGCATTGTCATAGCAGAGCACTTTTGGACTTTACTGCTCATGAGATGTTAACGCTTTTCCTTTCTTTTGTTTACAGTGCGTTGCCTAGGAGACCGACCACTTGCTGTCTGGCTTGTAAGCACTATGTTGAAGCTGGCCAGGGTTAGTAGGTAACAGCATGCTCCAGCACTCCTGGCTAATTTCAAACTATTGCTTACAAGCTCAGTATAAAAGAGCTTGTAAACGCTATGCATGTTCCGCTGCTTAACATCGGTGGTCGGTTTCCAAGGCAACAAGCTGTAAATAAGTGTTAATGTCTCAAGAAAGGCTGGAAATTTTAATAAGCAGTAAACTGCAAAAGTGCTTTTAGTTACAAGCTCTATCTAACAATACGCATATATGAAGATGAAAAGAACATGGCGGTCCCACAACTGCAACCTACATCTCCAGAATGGAAGGGACAGGTGGTCAACCATATGCGGCTCTCTACAGTCATTTGTATGGGGTTTCTAAAAGACTCTGCTCGGCACTTTTCAGGACCCTCAAACAAATGAAGGGAGACAGGTACATCATTTTTAAGGGAGCAGGAAGGGTCCTGTTGTAAGAGGAATGCACAGGATACTTGTCAGTTTGGGCCGTGCTCCCCTGCTTGGTTTTCCTATTCATATTCCTATGACCCTGTGTTCTTGTTTTGGAGACATGGCAGGCCGCTGCCTCATTCCTGCTCACTAATCTGCTGCTCCTATGACCTGGCATTCCTGCACTTCTCTGTGGAATCTGGGGCAGCCCTGGCAGGAGCAGGTGGGGTTTTGGGTTTTCTTTGCTAGGGACTATGTGAGACTACACTGAAATCCATTCCTGTTCTCATGGCACATAATGCAATCATTGTGCAAAATGCTGTTATCTGCTTCTCCGTCTTTATTCTTCTATACACATTTTCAGAACTGTCAAGTTGGGAAGTGCATGCCATGTACGGCAAGCGCCCCCGCTAATCTAGATGTGCTGCAGAAAGTGCCATTTCCCCAGATGCAGTGCCACATGCTTTGTAATGACTGTCTCTGGTACTGCAGCTCAGTAAAATCCAGATAAAACTATTTTTTTCAATTTTTCCAAGCGACTCACAGAAAATCCATTTTGGCCCAAAACCTTGCTTATTATGGTCGCGTTACAATTGAGGTTACAATATGACCCTATATACCTGCATTATGCGGTGATTTAGAGCTGGATAGTCACAAAATGTTTCCAAACATGATGGATTTTTGTGATTCAGTTGCCATAGACTTCAATGCAAGTCAGGTGTGACTTTGCTGCGACTTGGCCGTTTTTTTTAAATATTTTTTATAGTAAAATTGCAGCGTTAAAATAGTCACAGAGAAGCTGCGCAAATATTCTTGGTCAAACTAATCGTTTTCAGATGACACCGCGTAGCCCCGATCTTCTTTGCGGCACTCAACAGATCTAATGCTACAGTGACAGCACCCACGGCGATCTAGTCCGGCACGGCTCCGCAGCCATGATGTCATTGCGGGACGGCTAATCAAAATGGGGCCAGAGATGCTGGGAGCACGTAGGGGCACACGTCCATCCAGAGGCAACAGATCACTAACGTGGGCATAAAATTGGTTTTGCACCAGCTTTAATGACTAATGAAGCCAAGCCAGCATTATTAGGAAGTTGCACCCTACATGCCCGGCAATATTATATAGCGGCCACTAAAGAAAATGGAATATAGGGATGGGCCAGGTCCTCCAGACATATTATCAGTGACTCTCTCCGCTCTAGTTCCTGTAGGGGCTCCCATTAGTATAGGGGGCACACCCTATGAGTCGGTAGACCATTATAGGAAATATAGAAAAAGCTTCTGATGAGGCAACACTCAACAAAAAGACATTTTTCTTTTTTTTACAAAAACTGCAAACATCTTTGGAGAAATACTACAATCCTTGGTAAACCGAGCTTCTACAGATGACATGTTCATGGTAGAAATAGCCTCCATATGTAAGAAGCATACCCTACAAGCTGTGCCATCTACTGCACGCTAATCCTCTCCCTTGCCCTGGCACGCCTCTGTGCGAAAATGCTCCTCAAAAATAATAACTGTGATTTGAACATGTTGAGGCAGAATAAAGTCTGGATACTGTACAACATGGCTCCATATATGGTACTTAATTTACCCAATGCAGAGTGCAATTGTATTAGGTTTTCTGCAGAGCTCAATCCTTTATGCTCTGGACACACGGATGAAAAACGTCCAATTTTTCTGGATAAAATGCCACCAATTTTTCATCATTCTTAAAGGGGTATTCCCATCTCCAAGATCCTATTCCAATATGTAGTAGGTGTAGTAGTAGTAATAATAATAATATTAGCAAATACCTCCAATTGGAAATGTAGTATAGTTTTTCTGATTAGCCATGTGCAGGGCATTGTAGTAACTTACGTATCCATGGTTACCACCACTAAGAACTGTCACTATTTGAGTGTTTGTATCCATGGATACCTAAGCTAGCGCAATGCCCTACACATGGGGAAAGCAACAAAGCTAATCAGAAGAACTGCACTTCATTTCTAATTGGAAGTATTTGCAAATATTATTATACCTACTGTCATGATCCAGGTCGGGGTTTGCTTTCTACTTCCCGACCTGGTCAGGCGGGGGTTAACCTTCTCTGTGTGACTGTTCCCCACAGTGTATCTCCCAGCTTGACTTCTGATCTACCCGTCCGTCTTCCATTCTTGTTTTGGATTGTTCTGTCTGTCTCTGACCTTTGGTGTGTTTCTGACTGTGCTTTCGTCTAGTCCTCTTGTTCCTGCACTCCCGACCGGCTTTTTGACCTCTGGCTTGCTTCAGACCTTGCTCCTGCCTTCCTCTCTGACACTGCATTCCTGGCTGTTGCTGACTTGGCTTGTACGACCTCTCTACTGCCCCCTAGTGGTGTTTGCTCAGTTCTACAGGTCTTCGCTTGAGGCTTTTAAGGCTGTGTGCACACGCTGCGGATTATGTGCGGATTCATCCGCGCGGATTTTGTAAAATCCGCAGGTGAAACCGCAGGTCAAAAGACCTGCGGTTTTACCTGCGGATTGCTCTGCGGTTTTGCCCTGCGGTTTTTCATCTCCTCAATAGAGGAGATGGCAAACCGCAGGAGAATCCGCAGAAAGAATTGACATGTCAATTCTTTCTGCGGATTGAAAACCGCAGATAATCCGCGCGGAAAATTCCGCACCGTCTGCACTGCGGTTTTTGATTCCCATAGGGAATCATGGTACTGTACACCGCAGCAGAAACTGCTGCGGGTCCGCAGCGGCCAAAACCGCTGCGGAACCGCAGCAAAATCCGCAGCGTGTGCACACAGCCTAAGGCTCCTTCACACATCAGTGATTTTTCTCATATGCAAAAAAAGGTCCGAAAAGAATCAGTGTTTTGATCAGTCATCAGAGTTTTGTCCGTGTCGGTTTTTACCATCAGATGGCTTTTTCTAGAGCTTCTCCTATCAAACAGTCGGTGAAAAACAGACAGCGCACATAAGGTGTCCAAGTGCTGTCTACTTTTTTTCCCCGGATGCATAGACTTGCTTTGGGGGAGTTTCATTCAACACTCAGATGAAAATCAGACGAGAACAGGGAGGTTTTCAAGCAGAAACTGCTTTCAGAAACACCAGCCCTTTATTATCCCACTATGTTTTGTAAGAGTTTTTTGTTGTCTTTTTTTGGACATTTCTTGATAGGTTTTGATGTCATTTATTGAGCTTTTTTTTTTTTTACAGTTTTTGGGGCTTTTTTCGGACTTTTCCTTGACATCAATTAATCAGTGAAGGACATGAAGTTTGCAAACGTGCAATAAAGGCTTGGGCTTCTTCTTTCTAGCCTTCCCATTCTCTTTTATTGTAAGGTATGGAGTGTCTAAACACGGTAGGAAAATTCTAAATAAATATGCAGCAAAAAAAAAAGTATTTCACTACATTGATATAAGGTATATGCATTTTGGACAAGTCATTTCTGGGCAGTATTGCTTGTGCCCACCCTGCCGGGGAGCCCCCTTGTGCTACCTGCTGCGGAGTCTTTTCCTTATGGAGAGTGTGAGTCATACTCTGACTCACCAGGACATCGCTGCCAAAGTTATAGAACATGTTATTCCTTAGAAAAACAGAGTGAAATTCCAGGGCTGGAATGGAAAAATCAGCGAGAGGGAGATCTCAGTAACAGTATGTGCTGCAGGTATCCGGGAGTGGCTCCATGTCAGTGCACTGAGCTACAACAGACCCTAAAGTGTAGCCGGACTATTGGGGTACAATGTGCAAGTAACATCAGAGGGGTTACACATTGTGAAAACTTTGCTCATTTTCGCCAATAATATAGAAAAACCGAGTTCTTTCGGAATACATTCGGGAAACGTGCGTTTCTTTTTCTCTCCACCTCATTCAAAACTGCCTCCTCATTTAGTGGCCAGGTCAAAAGATCATTTTTCATCAATTGTTGATCCATTTTTCATCCGTTTGCATCGATGTGTAAAAAAAAAAAAAGAAAAAAACCCACTCTCACTGTAATTTCAGCTTTTTAACTCCCTATGTGCCACCGTCAATTGTGACAGCTAGTATTTAAGAAGTTGGAAACGGTGTGCCGACGGCGTTGTCTTGGAAGCCTGAGGCTGAGCTTTCAATGGAAAGTGGAAAATGTTAAAAACTATGAGAAACGGAAAAAAAAAAAAATACAAAACAAATTATAAAAGTTTGTTTCATCCACTTTTCCCAAAAGCCTAAAATCTAAAAATTAGAAAAAAAAAATTATTGTTATTGCCACATGCAAAAAACTGTCCGAACTAAGAAAATATTATAATATTTGTGCCATACAGTGAACACCAAAACAAATAACATCAAAATGGCAGAATTGC
Organism: Dendrobates tinctorius; assembly: GCF_039654945.1. Classification (NCBI taxonomy): domain Eukaryota; kingdom Metazoa; phylum Chordata; class Amphibia; order Anura; family Dendrobatidae; genus Dendrobates; species Dendrobates tinctorius. The sequence continues at coordinate 24,165,564 of NW_027361825.1, read as the reverse complement.
TGTTTTATTGGTAAAAAAATATAAATAAATGGAGTAAAAAGAGATCATCAGAAGGTTGCATGGACCCCAAAACGATACCAATAAAAACTACAGCTCGGATCGACCAAAAACTAGTAAGTTAGAGTGCTCGGATGGCGAGAAGGAGAAATCAATAGGGATGAGCGACCCATTGGGACTCTGTCACCCAAGGGCCAATGTGGACCTCGATCCAGAGCAGTTTGTATGAATAGACAAAAAGATCGGGGAAAATGTATAACAGTAATATTCCCATGCACTGGGGTTTTAGAAGAAGGTAGGTTCAGGGTGTTAAAATCAGATATCAGCCTGACCTCACACAGACCATTGTTATTGAATAGGGCTGAACAGATGACATACATGCGCTCATCTCTTCCATATTTTAGATGAGACTCACCCATTCAATTATATTGGTGCTCAAAAAAAAAAAACATATCCAATATGGATCATCCATATAGCAACCATTTTTTACAGATCCGTTGCAACTACAGATCGGGAATTTAGATTGTGAGCCCCATCGGGGACAGTGATGATAAGGTGTGCAAATTGTAAAGCGCTGCGGAATATGTTAGCGCTATATAAAAATAAAGATTATTATTATTCTTTAACTACTAAAATTGTTGTCTACATTTTTCTATTAAATGCATGTATATGGGGCTAAAAATCATTTTTGCAATTGGGTTTCGTTATAGATTTTGCATGTTTGCTCTCTGTAGCCTCCTTGCTGCATTCTTTATTGCTGGCTGCAAAATGAGTTATCTGTGATTTTGAAAGTGAGCCCGCTGTGACAGTAAGAAATGGAATGTGTGACTTTTTTCTGTCTTCTTCTGAGCTCCTTTCATCTGATCAGGGCCGGCGGTAGGGGAAAATGGGCGATAAGCCAGGTCTCCCAGCAGAGCACACAGCCTCTATGGGGCCTGTTATTTAGGGGGTCCGGTGCCAGCGATGGCTCTCAGCACCCCCCGCCTGGCATCACACATTCAAGTGCGGATACTTGAAAGCAATGATGGAGGAGGGAAGCCGTCCAATCCCTCCAACATCATTCTCCCTCTGTTTCTGATGTCTCAACCTGCAAGCACAATGACATGACTTCACGCTGTGCCAGGCAGTGGAGCTGCTGAGGAGACGTGCTGTGGAGACCGGTCCAGGGGAAGAAAGAGAGGTGAGTATGTATTTTTTTTTTTAATCAGTGAATGCATTTTTATGACTAAAGTACTGTATGGAGGACTATGGGGTGTGCATTATACTATATGGAGGATTATGGGTGCATTATACTGTATGGAAGACAATGGGGTATGCATTATATATAGAGGACTAAGGCTGGTTTCACACTTGCGTTTTTTTGCACTGTATTTTAGCGCTAAAAAACGCATGCTTTTTTTTCCTATATTTTGCATGGGATGCGCTTATGTGCGCATACACAGTGCGTTTGTATGCGTTTTTCCGCACATGCGTTTTTTTGTGGTGTGCGCTCGGGCGCACAAAATGCATCCTGTTGCATTTTTTGGGCGTCCGACTTGCCTCAAAAAAACGCATGCGCGCGCAATGCGTTTTTTTACAGCAAGACACCCATTATAAGTCTATGGGTGCGCATATGTGCGCATTGGCATGCTCATGTGTGCGTTTTTTTGCGCATGCGTTTTTTTGTTGACCATTAGTTAGACAATGGAATTTAGGGGTTTGGGTTAGAGTTAGGGTTAGTTAAGGGGGGTTAGGGTTAGGGTTAGTATGGTTTGGTTAGGGTATGGTTTGGTTAAGGGTTAGGGTTAGTAAAGTCATGGTTTGGGTTAGTGTGAGGGGCTAACTAATGATGGAAAAAACACAAACGCGGTAAAAACGCACTAAAAACGCATACAAGCGCATAAAAACGCTGCGTTTTTTTCATGCATGCTCCTAAAAATACTTGAAAAAAACGCAGCATTTGTATGCGTTTTTTCTATGCGTTTTTTGCGGGAAAAACGCGCTGCAAAACAAAGCAAGTGTGAAAGTAGCAAGGGGGTGCATTGTACTATATGGAAGACTATAGGGTCCATTATACTACATGGAGGACTATGGGGTGCATTTCACTATATGGAAGACAATGGGGTATGCGTTATATATAGAGGATTATGGGGGTGCATTGTACTATATGGAAGACTGTGGGGTCCATTATACTATATGGAGGACTATGGGTGTGCATTATACTACAGTGGGGCAAAAAAGTATTTAGTCAGTCAGCAATAGTGCAAGTTCCACCACTTAAAAAGATGAGAGGCGTCTGTAATTTACATCATAGGTAGACCTCAACTATGGGAGACAAACTGAGAAAAAAAAATCCAGAAAATCACATTGTCTGTTTTTTTTTTCATTTTATTTGCATATTATGGTGGAAAATAAGTATTTGGTCAGAAACAAAATTTCATCTCAATACTTTGTGATATATCCTTTGTTGGCAATGACAGAGGTCAAACGTTTTCTGTAAGTCTTCACAAGGTTGCCACACACTTTTGTTGGTATGTTGGCCCATTCCTTCATGCAGATCTCCTCTAGAGCAGTGATGTTTTTGGCTTTTCGCTTGGCAACACGGACTTTCAACTCCCTCCAAAGGTTTTCTATAGGGTTGAGATCTGGAGACTGGCTAGGCCACTCCAGGACCTTGAAATGCTTCTTACGAAGCCACTCCTTCGTTGCCCTGGCGGTGTGCTTTGGATCATTGTCATGTTGAAAGACCCAGCCACGTTTCATCTGCAATGCCCTTGCTGATGGAAGGAGGTTTGCACTCAAAATCTCACGATACATGGCCCCATTCATTCTTTCATGTACCCGGATCAGTCGTCCTGGCCCCATTGCAGAGAAACAGCCCCAAAGCATGATGTTTCCACCACCATGCTTTACAGTAGGTATGGTGTTTGATGGATGCAACTCAGTATTCTTTTTCCTCCAAACACGACAAGTTGTGTTTCTACCAAACAGTTCCAGTTTGGTTTCATCAGACCATAGGACATTCTCCCAAAACTCCTCTGGATCATCCAAATGCTCTCTAGCAAACTTCAGACGGGCCCGGACATGTACAGGCTTAAGCAGTGGGACACGTCTGGCACTGCAGGATCTGAGTCCATGGTGGCGTAGTGTGTTACTTATGGTAGGCCTTGTTACATTGGTCCCAGCTCTCTGCAGTTCATTCACTAGGTCCCCCCGCGTGGTTCTGGGATTTTTGCTCACCGTTCTTGTGATCATTCTGACCCCATGGGGTGGGATTTTGCGTGGAGCACCAGATCGAGGGAGATTATCAGTGGTCTTGTATGTCTTCCATTTTCTAATTATTGCTCCCACAGTTGATTTCTTCACTCCAAGCTGGTTGGCTATTGCAGATTCAGTCTTCCCAGCCTGGTGCAGGGCTACAATTTTGTTTCTGGTGTGCTTTGACAGCTCTTTGGTCTTCACCATAGTGGAGTTTGGAGTCAGACTGTTTGAGGGTGTGCACAGGTGTCTTTTTATACTGATAACAAGTTTAAACAGGTGCCATTACTACAGGTAATGAGTGGAGGAAAGAGGAGACTCTTAAAGAAGAAGTTACAGGTCTGTGAGAGCCAGAAATCTTGATTGCTTGTTTCTGACCAAATACTTATTTTCCACCATAATATGCAAATAAAATGAAAAAAAAACAGACAATGTGATTTTCTGGATTTTTTTTTCTCAGTTTGTCTCCCATAGTTGAGGTCTACCTATGATGTAAATTACAGACGCCTCTCATCTTTTTAAGTGGTGGAACTTGCACTATTGCTGACTGACTAAATACTTTTTTGCCCCACTGTATATGGGAGGCAAGGTGGGGCCCATTATACTATATGGAAGGCAATGTGGGGACCATTCTACTATATGGAGGGCTATGTGGAGCCTATTATACAGAGTAGGTCATTTATATAGATACACCAAAATAAAATGGGAATGGTTGGTGATATCAACTTCTTGTGAGTGGCGCATTAGTATATGGGAGGGGGGACACTTTTCAAGATGGGTGGTGACCATGGCGGCCATTTTGAAATTGGCCATTTTGGATCCAACTTTATTTTTTTCAATGGGTAGAGGGTCATGTGACACATCAAAAATATTGAGAATTTCACAAGAAAAGCAATAGTGTGCTTAGGTTTAATGTAACTTTATTCTTTCATGAGTTATTTACAAGTTTAAGACCACTTACAAAATGTTTTCAAAGTGCTGCCCATTGTGTTGGATCGTCAATGCAACCCTCTTCTCCCACTCTTGACACACTGATAGCAACACCGCAGAAGAAATGCTAGCACAGGCTTCCAGTATCCGTTGTTTCAGATGCTGCAAATCTCGTATCTTCACAGCATAGACAATTGCCTTCAGATGACCCCAAAGATAAAAGTCTTAAGGGGGTCAGATCGGGAGACCTTGGTGGCCATTCAACTGGCCCACGACGACCAATCCACTTTCCAGGAAACTGTTCATGTAGGAATGCTCGGACCTGACACCCAAATTGATGGTATGGTGTGGTATATGGGGTAGAAAGATAGTGGGGCCATTCTTCATAAATGCCGCTGGATATCTGAAATTGCTACATGATGATGTGTTGCCCTCTTTATGCACTGAAGATGGCACGTTCCCTGAGTTTTTCCAGTTTTTCCCTGAGTGTGGGGACCATATAATATTTGGAGGGCTTTGTGGAGGCCATTATAATATTTGGAGGGCCATTATAATATTTGGTGGGCTATGTGGGGGCCATTATAATATTTGAAGGGCTATTTGGGGCCATTATACTATATGGAGGGCTATGTGGGAGCCTTTAAACTTTATGGAGCGATGTGTGTGGTTATTATACGGTGCACAAGCAATTACACAGTGTGAAGGTTTGTTTGGGGTCCATCATACTGTGTGCGGTCCGTTATACAGTTTGAAGAGCTGTGTGGGTCCATTATACTATATCTCTGGATGTATGTGCTCTGTCCATGCATGTATCAGTATCTATGTGCTCCGTCCATGGATATATTTGTATGTATATATATGCTCCGTGTATACATGTGTCTGTATGTAGGTGCTCTGTATACATATATCTATATGTACTTGTGTGCTCTGTGTATACGTGTATCTTTATGTTTGTGCTCTATGTATGTGGGTGCTATGTGTATATTCATGTGTGTGTAACATGCAGTGTGTGTATATGTGTGTGTCACATACTGTGTGTGTGTTCAGCAATTACATTTAGAAAAACCGGTAGACAGACAGGAGTCCATAGGTGTAAACATCAGCAATCATCCAACAAGCAACCAAAATGCTATTGTTTATACCAGAACAAAAATCATTGTTCTCAGCAGCACATCACCGGTGTAAACTGTAGCTATGCTGCTGATAACATGATACTGTATGGGGACAGATTGATCTGTTATAATAGATCTATTAGTGATCGTTCTGTCCCCATTATTCGTCCTCAGCCGGTGTAAAGAGGCCAGTAAACAATTACCAAAGGACTTTAATATTGTCAATCACGCTCGATTAACAGCTTGAACTCAGCCCTTGGAAATATAACATTAATTTTTCTGTGTGATGTGCAATATGTGAGCATTTAGGGCCCCACTTTAAACTTTTTCCCAGGTCCCCACTTTGCCTAAAACCGGCACTACAACTAATTTATGACCACATCAAAGATGTAAGATCAGAGAAACAAAGAACCAGTAAAAGCAAATGGTGCAAAAGTTTTTAATGAAACTCAAACTGATCCATTACCTGAATCAATGATTATATAGATAGTACTGCACCATGGGCACAGCAAAGAAAACTGTCAACACGTGTTTTGTAACTACAGCTTCGTCAGGACATCAAATTGAATTTTCGCACTACATACCGTACTTATGAGTAAGCAAAAAAATGTCCCCAAAGGTGGAAAACCTGTTTGACATAGGAAACTGTATTGTGTACGAATGACAATACGAAAAAAATCCTTTTTTTTTTTTTTTTCTTCATTAAAAAGATGTTTTTTTCATACATTTCTCTGATCCCAGCCTAAATGGGAATTACAGATGTTCATGTGCCAAACTGGTCCATTACCTGATGCCATGATTATATAGATAGTACCGCACCATCGCCACACTAATGAAAACCATTAACTCGTGTTTCGCTGTAACCACATCTTCATCAGGAGATCAAATTCATTGATACCAAATACATGCAAGTAAAAAAAAAAATGCCCCTAAAGTTGGAAACCCCTTTAACGTAGGAAACTATATTGTTTACGGATGACAATACAGATGAAAATCATCACTTTTTTATGGATGATTTTTCATACGCTACTCTGAACCCAACCTAAATGGGAGTCACAGATGTTCATATGTCAAACTGATCCATTACCTGATCCCGTGATTATATACGATCTAGATAGAACCGTACCATCGGCACACCAAAGAAAGTTGTCTACACTTGTAACCACAGCTTTGTTACTCTCAGATGCCGGATTTCCCTGCCGTTGTTACTTGCACTACTTTTACAGTATACATAACCCCCGCTGTGATCATGCAGGATGTAGCATCTCTTGGCTGATCTGCTCGCTTTCCCATTGTATTCATGTCAGACACATACGGTAATCCATATCCCCACTGCGACACAATTTCCTCACACTTGTAAACATTGTTTGCAAGTAATAGGTGTATATAGTGTGCAGCCATTAGCTGACCAGTCTCCGTACAGAGTGACAGTTCAGTGGGGTTTTATTAGAAGACAATGGTGGAAATGCGAAGATGCCTGGGCGTTGGCTCTTATAGACACAAGCCAAGAACTTCATATGTGGTAAAAAGACCAGGATCATTGAAAATGCACCTGGATGTAATATTTAGCTTACATTGATAATGGATACACCCAGCCGTCTCCTCCCCACTCTGCATTTCTATCTGCATACCCCAAAGTTGTATTCAGGCTCTCCGAAGAGTTTAAGATATGAACCATCGGAATCTTTAACCTTTCCGTCAGTGTAGAGCTGGGTATATAAAGAGGCTTCTTCACATCTTGCAGATGGACAAATAGATGGGTCTTGGTAAAGCCTTGTAGATGTGATGGCCCGGCACTTAATATCATAGAGAGTGGCAGATGATCTACAAAATGGAGGGGTATGGTTGGCTTTAATTCATCGTATGGTCAAGAATTAAATCCCTCATAACAACCCCCAAAAAAGCCAGGAAAGTTATAACTGGGCTGAATTCTTAAACAATACCTTCTTTCAGCTAGACTCTTCCCGTTGGACTAAAATGACTGTTGAGATTTCTTGTCCATCTGGCAAACTTTGCTGCACTTTTCTGAAAGCATGTAGCCAATTGGTTTTGGAACGAGTAATATCATAGCGATTTTGGGCCCTGCCATTTAACTGGATGCCACGTCTGGTCTGGTGTTAGATTGCTGTGTCTCAGTGCTCAGCTGTAAAGGTGACGTTTTGGGTGGGCTCATAAGTCAGACATACCATGTGTACTGTCTTCAAGTAAAGTCCATACACATTAGAGCAATTTCGATTTTGGTGGGACCACCTGACAAACTTGCGTATGTTCGTGGGGAAAAAGGATGAGGCATGTTGGTGTTTTCTGTTCCCAATCATTTTGGTTTTAGGAGAAGGCAAGACACAAACAGGTGGAAAACCCATGCATGCTCGGAAACAAATGAGGGTCTTATATGTATGTATAATAGGTTCTATGTGAGATGCATGTCCCTAATGCATCAGCCCACAGGCTGCGCCCCTGGGCAGAGGGGATACGATATTCTCCTTTTGTCCGCCCTCCCCCCACCTTTGTCATTCCCACAGTAAACATCGGCAGGCTCCGGCCACCTGCGGCTTTTGTAATGCATGTCTGGCCTGCCGCTTTTCTATTGGCCTGCCCTCTGTATCTGTGTGATATATTCTGTGTCCTGTGAGTAAAGTGTTGTCAGACTGGAAATACGTGGAGAAGCAGTGATCTTTTATATGCGCCCATGTAACCAAGGAATTCCAGCCAGCGTCATTCATTCAGACTCCAGCCAACGCAGAGCGGACCTCCGAAAACATGGGGTGGTACTGAAAGAGGTACCCCAGCTTGGGTAGACCCTCGTTACACTGGTGGCAGACAGCGGGATTTGATACCCCTTCTACAGGAGGAAAGGAATGAATGGAAAATAACTACCAGAAGTTAAAGAGGACTACATTAAAAGATCTGGTGGAAGCCCGAGGGTTGATCGCCAGCAACAAAACAAAAGCGGATTTGATAGCAGCCGTCATGGAATACGACAGTGCAGCGCCCCCCAATGTGAATGTGGAGGAGACCGAATTCCAGAGGGAGGTAAAGAACAGACTGGCGTTCTATGGCCTAAACCCTGCAGTAGAGATAATACGAGAGATGATGGCTGATGTGCGTACTGATCTGAAGGAAAAGATGGCCGAGCGGACCAGGATAGAGCTAGCCAAGATGGAGATGGCAGAGCGGACCAAAGTGGAGCTGGTCAAGATGGAGATGGCAGAGCGGAGAGAGGAGAATCAGCGAGCAGGGGGAGCTCTGGCCTTCGACCAGGTACCTTCAACAGTAAGCCACAAAAAGATCCATTTTAATGCCTTCCGACAGTTGGGGGAGGCAGAGGAAGACATTGATGGCTTTCTGCAGGACTTTGAGCGGCAGTGTGCCCTTCATCAAATGAAGCCGGAGGAATGGGTTCAGATTCTGGCCAGCAAGCTGACAGGCCGGGCAGCGGACGCCTATAGCACGGTACCTGATGAGGACTGTATGGACTATGACCGGATCAAAGAAGTGATCTTGGCCCGGTATGCGCTGACACCAGAGGCCTACCGCCAAAAGTTCCGCGGACTTATAAAACGCGTAACCGATACCCACGCTGAATGGGCCTGTAAATTACGGCGGTCACTGCTACAGTGGGTACAAGGGAGCCAAGCAACCACTAAGGAGGACGTCCTCCAGCTCTTCCTGTTAGAATGATTCTTTAATGGACTAAACCCCGAGACACAGGAATGGCTTCGGGACAGGCGGCCAACGACTCTTGAGGAAGCCGCTCGTCTGGCCGATGAACATCATGATGCCAGGAGGCCGCAGTTGTCCGGATCAAAGGTGGTCACTAGGGGCCCGCCCATGGACCTGGAGGGCCCCAAACCACCGAAGATTGTAGGGGGACCAGCTAGAAACCTACCACAGTCCCCCTGGGGCGCGATGCCACACCTGTCGTCAGCTGGGCCACCTGCAAAGACAATGTCCCAACCGGACTCAGCATACCCAGTGGCCAAAGGCGGGAACAGCTACCTGCAGCCGGGCTGCTGTACACTGCTACCAAGGTGAAGCTGACCCGGCATTTGGGGCTACGACTAACCAAGGGGTGGAAGAGATGGAGGAAGAGCTGTATGAAGTAGACCCTGTGCAGGCAGCCCGGGCAGATAATCGACAACAGCATCGACAGGTCGTGTGGGTTAATGGGAAACGTATGCAGGGACTAAGAGATTCTGGGGCAACTTTGACCTTTGTGAAGCCTCATCTCGTCTGGGACCAAGAGAAGACGGACCGGACAGTGGCAGTCCGTGTAGCAGGGGGAGCTATACATCAACTGCCCACTGCCAGGATTCACCTGAACTGGGGAGTCGGGGATGGCCTTGTTGAGGTCGGCTTGATGGAGGATTTGCCTGCAGACGTCTTGCTGGGAAATGACTTGTGGCCCATGTTGTCTGCATTCTCGGTGGCAACTCTGGCTGAGACCTATCCTGTGACCACCTGGAGACAAGCTTGAGCTGCGGAGGCAGAATCACACTCAGAGGAGGCTCAGGTAAGACATCCCAGCCATACACGTATTCCCATAGCCAGACACATTTCTTGGGCCACCCCAGATGAATTTAAGAGGGAGTTACTTGAGGATCCTTCATTAGAGGGATATCGTGGGAAGGCACAGGAGGGGAGAGGAGTACTTGAAGGGGAACAGTTTGTATGGAAGCAGGGACTCCGCTACCCGATCACAGAGCAGCACCACACAGGGACGAGCCCCACTATAAAACAACAGCTGGTAGTTTCCAAGAAGTATAGGCAGGAGTTACTGCGCATCTCTCATGATATACCCTTGGCCGGGCACTTCGGCGTCAGTCGCACCAGGCATCGTCTGACACAAAACTTCTTTTGGCCGGGGGTGACCTATGATGTTCGTCAGTACTGCCAGACCTGTGACAGTTGTCAGCGCATTGGCAAGAGGGGGGATCGATGCAAGGCCAAATTACGCCCCCTCCCCATTGTGGAGGAACCATTTAGCCGAGTAGCGGTCGATCTGATAGGGCCGTTAGCCAAACCCAGTCCGTCAGGGAAAAAGTATATATTGACAGTGGTAGATTATGCCACATGGTATCCAGAGGCAGTTGCGTTACCTAACATACTGGCAGAGACGGTGGCGGCCGCCCTGCTCCAGGTTTTCTCACGGGTTGGATTTCCCCAGGAGATTATCTCGGACCAGGGTACCCAGTTTACAGCAGAGGTGACCAACCAACTATGGAAGCTGTGCGGCGTAAAGTCCATTAGAAGCGCCCCGTACCACCCGCAATCCAATGGGTTGTGTGAAAGCTTTAACAGGACATTAAAACAGCTCATTGGGACTTTTACCAGGACCTACAGGGACTGGGAGAAATTCTTGCCACACCTCCTGTTTGCCTATCGGGAGGTGCCCCAAGAATCCACGGGGTTCTCCCCGTTCGAGCTGGTATACGGGAGACGGGTAAGGGGACCCCTAGACTTAGTGCTGGAACACTGGGAGGGCCTCATAGAAGGGGTACCTATTGTACCCTATGTGCTGGACTTCCGGGACCACCTACAGGAGCTGACCCAGGTTGTACGTGAAAACCTGCAGGCGACCCAGCGGCGCCAGTGCGTATGGTACGATCGGAGGGCCAGAGAGCGCACTTTGGAAATAGGACAGAAGGTCCTGGTGCTAGAGCCCACTAAGCAGAATAAGTTTCAAGCTGCATGGCAGGGGCCCTACCAGGTAGTGGGGAAAATAGCCGACACAACCTATAATGTCGCCGATTGTGACAACCCCAGGGTTATCCGCATGTTCCACGTGAATATGCTGAAGCCCTACCGTGAGTGCCCTGAAGAGGTAGTGGCCATATGTGCACCTGAAGCAGAGGATTTAGCCTGACTTCCCTTGCCGGATGTCTTAGGGGAAAGGACTCAGTTTAAAACATGGGACCAGGTACACTTGGGTGAAGACCTAGGCCCCCGGGAGAGACAGCAGGCGGAGGCGTTGTTGAGGCTGCGACAGAGGATGTTTTCAGAGAGACCGGGGTACACTCGCTTGGCACAACACAAGGTTGAGACCCAGGATCAGACCCCCCTACGACAAAACCCCTTCCGCGTCCCTGAGTCTGTACGAGAGGGGATGCGACAAGAGATGCTGCGTTTAGGGGTCATTGAAGAGTCAGTCCCTGGGCATCCCCCGTAGTGTTAGTGCCCAAGAAGGATGGGACTACACGGTTTTGTGTAGACTATCGTAAGCTCAATGAGAAAACAGTGACGGATGCATACCCCATGCCGCGTGTGGATGAGTTGTTAGACCGGCTGGCACGGGCAAAGTATTTGACCACCATCGATCTATGCAAAGGCTACTGGCAGATTCCCCTTAGTCCTGACGCTATTCCCAAGTCGGTATTTGTCACCCCGTTCGGCCTATTCCAGTTTCGAGTTATGCCATTCGGGATGAAGAATGCCCCGGCGACCTTCCAAAGGCTGGCTGACCGGTTTCTGGATGGTCTCCAGGACTATGCTTGTGCCTTACCTGGACGACATCGCCATCTACAGTGCGACATGGGAAGAGCATCTAAATCACTTAGAGACAGTATTGGACAGGATCCACCAGGCCGGAATCACCCTGAACCCAAACAAGTGTCACGTGGGCAAAGCAGAGGTTCAGTATTTAGGGCATTGGTTGGGAAGTGGGAAACAGCGACCAGAACCAGCCAAGATTGAGGCCTTAGCCAAATGGCCCATCCCACGCACTAAAACCCAGGTCATGGCGTTTCTAGGGACAGCGGGGTATTACAGGAAATTCGTTCCCAATTACAGCAGCGTAGCCAAGCCCCTCACTGATCTGACCTGAAAGAACCAACACCACCAGGTAACCTGGACCTCAGAGTGTGAGGAAGCCTTCCGCCAACTAAAGGACGCCCTCACCAATACCCCTGTATTGGCCGCACCCGATCCAACTAAACGTTTCCTGGTTCACACAGACGCTTCTATGTTTGGATTGGGGGCAGTACTGAGCCAAGTCGGGCCGGACGGCCAAGAACACCCGGTAGCTTACCTGAGTCGGAAACTACTGCCCCGTGAAGTAAGCTATGCGGCCATCGAGAAGGAGTGCCTGGCAGTAGTATGGGCATTCAAGAAGTTGCAACCATATTTGTATGGACGACAGTTTTCCCTCCTAACGGACCATAATCCCCTAGTCTGGCTTAATCGGGTCTCCGGAGACAACGCCAGATTGCTACGGTGGAGTTTAGCCCTACAACCTCTGGACTTCACCATCCACCACAGACCCTGCAAACAAAACGGTAACGCTGATGGACTAAGTCAACAAACGGAACTTGTACCCACCCCATAAACTTCGGTCATCCCCAAACCGATCCGTTGAGGATCAGACTATGTATGCCGATCGCGTCGCTGAAAAGGGGAGCCGTGTTACAGAACCACTCAGCACCCAGAATATGTTGTGCAGTCATATGTATGTATAATAGGTTCTATGTGAGATGCATGTCCCTAATGCATCATCTGACAGGCTGCACCCCTGGGCAGAGGGGACACGATATTCTCCTTTCGTCCGCCCTCCCCCCACCTTTGTAATTCCCACAGTAAACATCGGCAGGCTCCGGCCACCTGCGGCTTTTGTAATGCATGTCTGGCCTGCCGCTTTTCTATTGGCCTGCCCTCTGTATCTGTGTGATATATTCTGTGTCCTGTGAGTAAAGTGTTGTCAGACTGGAAATACGTGGAGAAGCAGTGATCTTTTATATGCGTCCATGTAACCAAGGAATTCCAGCCAGCGTCATTCATTCAGACTCCAGCCAATGCAGAGCGGACCTCCGAAAACACGGAGTGGTACTGAAAGAGGTACCCCAGCTTGGGTAGACCCCGTTACATAGACCAAGCCAGGAGCGGACACAGACAGAAGTGGGCGCCTGTGCATGTAAAACATATGGGCCCTTTGCCGTCCAGTATCTCATCATAATGCCAATTATTCCTTCTTTGGAGGTGGTTGTGTACCCCTTACCTCTTGGGCAATTGTGTGACTGCACAAGTTGCACCAATGGTATGTCCACCTGTAAGAAGGTGGACATTCTGCCCACATTCTCCCTTAAAGACACATGGGTTGTTGTAATGTGCATTGTGCCATGCATTATTAGTGGTGGTGTTGTACTTTGCCCGACAGTAGGGAGAGTTAGGGTTAATGTTTGGGACTAGCCAGAGTGAGAGGGGCTAAAGTGAAGGGACAGACCGTTTCCTGTCATGGGGTCAGATAGGGCCCAGCCTGCAGCAGAAGCAGACCTATGCTCTGATAATTAAGCAGAGTCGAATTATGTGGGTGTCCCTGAGGAGACCGAGGGAACAGATAGCAAAATCCAGGAAAGAGGCAAGAAAAGTGACAATGTGTGAGTGATTCTTCAGAGACCAGATTTGGAGCAGGAAACCCAACAATGCATTACCGAGCTTGCAAATCCAGAAGGTAACGGGTCGGAAAAGAGCAGGGAACGTGAGATATAGAGAGTGCCCCGGGTGGTAGTTCCTAGGTGTTGGCCAGTAGTAAAGCTAAGGGGAAAAGGACTCGGAACTGCAGGTTGACGTACAGAACTCTCTCTTACTGACTGCAGTACCGTTGTTGGGGATGAGGGAAGGTCCTGAAATACCGTGCTGGGTGGTGGTGAAGACGGAGAACTAAATAAGGAAGGATAGAGAAATGTGTATGAAGATTTTCCATGTATTAAGAGAAACGTTCATAAAGTTCTGCACCCGCTATGTGTTGTATATAATTCCCACCAAGTTATTGTTCAGTAAAAAGACATTCCTTTATAAATGGTGTTCTCCGTCATTGTACAGACTTGGTCCTGGCCAGCTGTAGTTACTGGCATCATGTGGCCTTCAAGGGTGTGACGCCCATGTAGATAAAGTCCAGACACCCAATCATGAGCCTAATCTTCAATTAGTGTGCCGAGGTGTGAAAGGCTAGTACCTCGTCAATGGCTACAGCCCTGCGCCACTTTACATACCTTTGGATTAAGCCATCCAGAGTAGTACACAGAAGATAGGGGGTCCCATAGTATAAATTAGAAACAAGCCCCTTGTGAGAACTGATTGATAGAAGCACACATCTATCATTCTTTGAAGAAAAGCCCTAGTGGCTCATGACTGCACTGCAGGTTTCCGGTAGAGAGGACATCCATATGCAAGTTCTCACTACCCATAAAAATGGGGATGAGGCAGGCCTCTCTCCAGGGATTAAAAAGCATTGCAAGATGGAGGGAACTGTCTGTCTAAGCATGTTTGTTAACCACGACGTTGAACAAATGGCATAGTAGACCTCGTAAAGTATATACAATATTTATTTAGTGTATAGTGTTCAGCTCAGTAATCCATAGACTGATATATTAATATCCAATAGTTTTATTTGTTTTCTGAGCACCAGTATTACATAGTAGTCAAGTGTGCATGTTATTCCAATTTACAGACAAGATCCGGGTTATTAGAAGCAGGCCGTAAGCACTGCCCGAAATCATCAGCATATAACAGAAGTGGTCACAGACAGCTGGCAGTCACAGTGCACAGGCCCCAAATGCTAATTTGATGAGTATGAGATGTTGGTTTTGAGTAATCTCCTTAGTGTTCTTAAAAATCCTTCACAAATATAAGAGGCGCTGAGGCAGCTGTCACATCGGTCCCTGGTGATTAATGGGCCTAAAGCCCTTTCTAGCAAGACATCCGGATAAAAATAGAACTTGGTATTTGGAAGCCTTGATATGGACCTTCCACTGGGCCCACACCTCTGCTACACCGGTCAAGGGTGGAACTAATCATCATAGTCTTTTATGCACAATCTGATGGACAGTAAAGGCCCAATAAACATCGAATAAGCTGTTAGCTGAACAATCGTTCCTCCAACAGCGATCTCTTCCAAATGATCAGGAATGCTCATTCTCTTCTCATTTTACCGGAGTGGGCCAATCTTAGAGAGAGACTCTGGTTATCATTTGGTGGTGCCTTATCTCCAGTGAGAACAAAAGGGTCAGCCACTGAAATTGAGCAGGCTGATACCTTCTCTATCTTTATATCGGGAGGCCCCTATACATATAAACTTTGTGCCGGTTAATTTGCCATCAATTGGGACTAATTTGAACAAGATCTCATCATATTTTGGTGTAGTTGACTGTGGTCTAATGTGTATGTGCTCTTTACGTGCCATCAATTTTCACTTCCCCTATGTCTGAAGAGCCCATCTGTAGCTGCCTGGGATGCAGAAATTGTGTATTCGGCCTCATTCAGCTCAGTCCATCTTGAGGACAGCAATAATATAAATCTTAGTTCTGCTGACCACGCATTGATTTTTGTTAATTTTACTACGCATACTTTATTCATTTCATACATTCTTACAGAATTCATTCAGAATGCCTGTGATATTATTAAAGCAAACATGTATACAAAGATATATATCTTAAAGCAATAAGGAATAAAAGTGACCTGCTGCTTATGTTCCATTCAGTGTGGAAAGCAGAATATACCATCATTACATTTCTAGTGCAGATTATGCAACATCATACATTTTAGATAGCTCAAAAGTTGACCAACTCATCCCAACTCTTTCAACTGGGCTATTCAAAATGGCCGTTCTCAATAACACAGAGAGGACGGGTAATTTACAATACAAGCATTGTCAGGGTGCCCTGGGTGCTGAGAGCCAAGAGAATGCCAACAAGCCACTTTGACTCAGGTAAGGCTTCAAATATAGGATGAGAACCGAAAACTTCTCCTTGGCCTGGGGTGTAAAAAGCATCACTATGGCTTTGTTTACGCTAACATTTCCATCCTACTGAAGTGTGTGGCTCCAGGCTCATGCATATTGTATGTAATGTCACCATGTAGTAGACATAGGTTAATCTGTGTATTTTTTTGCCCAGACTTTGGTGTAATAGGTCTTCCTTATCTTCTCTTCAACCATGTACATTTACCGCCACCCTCATGAGGAGCTCTGAGATTTTAAAACATAAGTAACTTGGATATATTGGAGCAGACACTGTGCCTTAAGAATAAGTTGTTCAGGTTAGTATCTTATGATGACGAATGTTCCCGTGAAGGACATCGAGTTTGTGAGTGTGCAACAGGTTTGGTATAAGGAGAAGAATTTTGAAGCTCAAGAGCATTTATTCAGCGGATCCCTTCTGTCGCCTTTTGGATGGTGGGACTAGATGTCTGGGCAACTCTGGAGGTAGCCCATGCCCATCCAGTTTAACTTCAATCAAATGACTTGCTAAAGCAAACTCTTCATCATCCAGCATGCCATCACGATCAACATCGGAAAGTTTCCATATCTTGCCTAGGACAGAGTTGGGTAACTTGGTTGTTATCATCCAGTTCTTTGCCTTTGTGCCAGTTAATTTGCCATCAGTGGGGGCTAGGTTGAAGAAGATCTCATCATATTTAGGTTTGTCTTTTGTAACCACCCAATCCTCATCATCAATGCCTTCTAAGATGCCATCAAAGGAGCCTTCAACAAAAGGACCGTTGTGAGTTCCGTCAAAGGCTCCTCCTTGTACAACATTGTCGGTGGTCTCCAGGTCTTCCTGACGCAGAAGGGGCATCAATTTGGCAATGTCGACTGTTAGCATCTCATCAAGAATATCAATCATATTCAATTTCAGTGAGTGAAATTTGGTGAAGTCGTGAATCATGAGCTGTTCCTGCAGGACGTTAAAAAACATATAAACATTAGAAAATTAATTGAAACATTTGTCCTGTTTAGAAAATCCGTTTTCATATAACCTATTAGGGAATTCTGAGTTAATGAAGGATCCTCATCTGTTGGTTACATTGCAGAGAGGATACAAAGAAAAACAACCTATTGGTTGAGCACCATCTAATACTTAATTACCCTGTGGGGGCACTGAGGGGAAACCTTTACCTTCAGGGTTTTCCCATAGTTTACAGCTGATCACTGGTGATCCCAGCAGGGAGAAACTTTTGTGAGCAGGTTATTGTCAAGGGAGAGACCCTTGTAAAAAGTTGGGATTACTGCAGAAAACCCCTTTAAGTATACTTGTCCACTGCTGGAATAAGAAGAGACATCCCAGACCCCTGGAAGAGTCAGAAAATCTCCCAGGCAATTCCATACCTGCTTAAAACCTCGCAAAATAGCTGTTATCTAGGAGGTTTCTTCATTCAAGAAGGCAGATAATGAGGCATAGAAAAACCACCCAAGAGGAATGGAGAGGTCTGGAATGAGTATGGAGGGATATCTTAAGAAAAAGAACATGAATACTACAGAAATTTGCCGATGGCGCGATTGGGTGCCACAAATAGTTTTCCATCCCGAATGCTGCCAGTGAAAAGTTAGCTCAGTTTCTATTAATCTTATCTGCATGATCTTTGTGTTTGTCAAATGTAGATCATGCTAGTTTCCGATAGACCACACAGAAAAGTAGCAGACACCATCTACAGTCATCTGCCTTGAATGTATGTGAATGCATACTGGTGCCAAAGCCATTACCATCCATCAAATCTTAAATAGCAAAGTTAGAAGAAATAGAAATAATAATCTGCGATTCACAAGGCCACTTAAGAACTTTTTTTTAAGAGAGATAGCTACCTGCATTTTGGCACAGTCGGGGAAATCTCCAGGAGAAATATGATGTTCTAGTTGAATCTTGGCATAAATAACCGGTAACTCATTAATCAGCTGCTTCTTCTTGTTTCCTTTCCGGAAGACGGAAGGCATCTCTTTCTTTAAGTAGCTGATGATGTAAGCATGGACCTGCAAAGGTAAACATGTAATGAGAAGTTGTAGCAACCTCTTTCAACGTATATTATTAATTTATTATTCTAATACCAAAATTGTATAAAAGAAGATGACCAATTGCAAATATGAAATTGAGTCTACTTCGAGATAATTCATGCAACCATTCCTTGACTGGGGGTCCAGAACATCCAATTCGGCCTTTACAAATGCACCCCTTCCATACACCTTAGAAGGATGTGGACCAATCAATGGTGCAGCTATCTCTGCCATCTCTCCCATACACAGGCTTGCCTAGCCAAGCGTTCCTGTGTTCTTCATGAGTGTTGCTGTCAGACATCTTTGTCAAAGGTTTTCAGGAGGACAAAGGGATCATCAGTCTGAAATTGGACATACTGTATCCTCAACTTCCCTGGCATCATCTATCCAGGGTCTGCTTACAAATAAAACGGTCAGTTGAACCTGTCGATAGTGGCAGGTTTGGAAAACGTTAGTCTGATATGTATGGGGGGCTTTAGGTGAAGTGTGGCATTTGCTAATTTGGGGATGGTGCTGAGAGAGATTCCTCTGGTTCACACCACCCATGATTAAAATGGATGGAGAATAATTAAACTTTGGTCTCCCATTTTGATGGGCCCTATAAGGACTGTGTGAGCTGCACAAGCTCATGTTAGAATTGATCGGAATATCTCTGTGTAACTCATATGTAAAGGTAATTTCTGTGACTTGAACCCTCCTCCCTCGCGCACAGCCTCATTTATTGTCTTCACTTTTTGATAACCTTGCTATTGGCGCTGAAAAGACATGTGTCTGACACTTGTGGTGTCTCTGCTCCATTCACGTCATGGTCTTTCTAAAAGCATCCTGCTGTCTTCCTGCTAAGGAAGCCAACAGAATTCTCTGGGGCTGGTAGGGAATAACAGGGACCACAACATCAATAGAGAGAATGGTAGGAAAAAGGGGCAGGCGGGAGCGTGAGACATCTAACACTTCAAGGAGAACAGGATGACAGAAAAGCTTTCAGTTTCCTTTGGGACTGACAACGTTAATGACACCAACCTGCTTATCTATTTCAGATGAGACAGGAACCATTAAACTGATGAGATAAGATACCATCTACCCCTTTTGTTGCTTTCTCTTTGTTTCCATATGTACAACTATATATTGCAGATATCTAGTTTCTGAGCTGCCGTCACTTGTTTTTGGGTTCCTCATGGAAAAATGTAAGCCCATACACCTTCGAGAACCTGATGACCTGCCTTTCCGAAAAGCCTACAACTTGCAGTAACTACCGATCCACCAAACCACTGCACGACCAGCTCTACCCTCGCCTACTGTATCCTCACCCATCCCTTGTAGATTTGTGAGCCCTCGTGGACAGGTTCCTATCTCCTCCCGTGCCAGTCATGACTTGTAGTGTCTTAGATTACTGTACTTGTATGTATTATGTATACCCCTCCTCACATGTAAAGCGACATGGAATAAATTGCGCTATAATAATAAATAATAATGACCTTTCAGACCCTGCATAAATATACCTATACATGCACACTAGGGTCATGTTTTGAAGGAAGAGTCCAGTAAGCCGCTGTCACACTTTTTTTGTCCTATCTCCCCTGTGAACTAAGAGATCAGATGTTGATCCAAAGCCCACAAAGACATAAATTAGTCACATGGGAAATAGATGGGTTTGGCACCGTGAGGTTCCTTTTTCCTTCTTCATTTTAGTCTTTAAGTCATGGATCTTTGGGATCTATAGCAAATACTTTGGGAACCATAAAGTCAATAAAGTAGTCATTCAAACCTTTTTTACAGATCCAGTGGCCAAACCAATGTTGGAAACTATTTATTACCATCCTGAAGATACATTATGACATTTTATGAAATTCTTTGACCGCTTTAGACCTCATTCACACTTCCGATGTTCTCTTATGAGTGCTATCCGTGGAAAAATGTGGAGACGTGCGATTTTGATCCAAACATCGCAAACAAAATCGTCAATGCAAGTCTATGGGTCCGTTAAAAAATCAGATAACATCTGAGTGAGGTCTGATTTTCATTGACTGTCAGAAAGGAGAAGGTAGAAAAACTTTTGTTTTTTTTGTTGCCACCTATTAGAAAAACTGATCAAAATAAACAGTCCGTTTTTATTATACGTGAAAAATACTGACGTCGTGTGAATGAGGCCTTCAGCTGGGAGGTCAATCATTGGGATCCCTTGACTATGTGAACTGTAGATAGGCCTTGTTGATTGATGGGCTTTTATCAATGTCCAATTGGCAAAATTACTCTATCCTTGATATAGCTTTTATTTGTTACCGCTGTCCAAGCAAGGATGACTACTAATTGGCCAGCGAGAGCTAAAAAGATTACAGTGGGTCTATTTTTGGACAGATTTGGGCAAGTTCAATGTCGTTGGGCACCATCAGACTACTCTAGAGGAATGGTATTGAGGAAAAGTTGATTTTGGCTAAGTTGGTTCTCTACTCCTGGTTCTTTAGCTATAAACGTGGATGTTTAGATGCCATAAATGTGTGGAGGGAAAGATATTTCACTCAGCTCCAGGTCTTGCAATTAGATCTGATTTATTGCCAGACCTTGTCCTGAAGAACAACCTCAAGAAGACCATAAATTCTGCCTCCTTTCCTGCACTTATTCTAGTCCCTTGACCTGTATGTACTCATAAACAAAACCCTTGGAGATGTTGAGATCCCTAAACAAACTAAATGTGTATGGCTCCTCAAATAGAATCCATATCCTGACGTGACAAACTTATTGTGGGAGCCATCCAAAAACTCTTCATTCACTCATTGAAAGGTAAGACATGAAGCAGACCAATGAAAAAAGGGATATTCAATAATATCATGACTTTATGAGTATCATGGATATTGTGTTTCCTGTCGAAAAAGCATTTTGCAGTTCATTCACTGTTCAAAGGAAGCCAAAAATAAATCTTGGCCCTGTCAACATTTATCAAGCTTCAGACTGGGGCCCACTGAATATTTGGATCAGAATTGGGTCCTGACAATTATGCCTAACTGCTAAACTCACCGTATCCTTGTTATAGGCGAAGTAATGCAATTACTTTTCCGCTTACCCCTTGCCCCAGCCTTCGATATTCTTCATATGTGGCTAGTACTGTCTAGAATTTGCACTATGTCTTTAGTCTGGACTGATTAGGGCTTTATTACTTCATCTTAGTGCAGACAGAACTGGCGTGGTCCCACCAGGCCAGTCCTAACCCCCCATAAAACGGTTTAACAGATGTCCATGCACCAAGATTATATACACCTCCCTCCCTCGGTGAGGAAATCTCATACACTGCTCTCATTAACAGGACAAAGCAGGGGGACATGGCGAGAAGGTGACAGGAAGAGATAAGGAAGTTCTAATGTTTCCAGGCAGTCTCTGTGGCTAGCTTCCCAATGTAATCATTCAGGCACGTACTTAACATATGCCCCCACCCCTCCAGCAACAAATGGACCCCCAAATTATTGTTTTGGGGTGGAGTGTTCCAATTCCGAAAGATCCTGTTCAGCAATAAATTCTTGACGATGAAAATGGCAAACCCAGGTGCAGCTGTAAGGAAGAAGATGGAGACTGGGAAGAAGAGAACCAGAGCCCCGTACACATTAGATAGCCAATGGTTGAAGATTGTTTGGCGATCTCTCCTGTCTTCCGCGCACAATGGAATTGCCAGCTCCGTAGACTCTACTGGCAGCGGCTTAAATCCCAGGGAACAAAAGTATCGTCCTAGGGAAATCCAACAGCCAGATCCTTCTCTTCGGAAGCCACCATACTCATTAGGAAGTTGATATTGGTGCATTCTGCAGACTCAAGTCTAGTATGTATTGGGGCCGTTAGACTGCACTCATCCGATTTCATCATCATGCAATCTCTACTTGCAGATGTTGTCGATTGGATTTGAACCCAAAATCCCAACAGCTGCAGTCCCATTATTAAGAGAGTTGTCCTAAACAACCCCTTTTTTTAGTTTTAGAACCTGTCAATCGTAAAGGGTATAAAAGTCAGTGAGGGTCTAATTAATGGGACCCTCAACAGGCTAGGAAGCATGGTGTTTTGCTTGGAGAGTGGGATGAGCATATGTAGTCCCACTTTATATACTTTTTGTGGGGGCATTTGAAATAGCCAACATGTTCAATCCACTATTTCCGACACTTAAAGTGTAACTGTTGGTTTAATTTTTATTTCCTAAATCGACAGTACACATGAAAATAAGCAACTTTGCAATGTATCTTATCAGATAAATCTGCTTCTTTCTTCTCCTGGATTGATCTTTCACTTTTAATTCATGGGTAAAATCTATATTTAGTGATGACAGATTTTCACAATACTGAGATAGAAAATGCCAGTTGGTGCTTCCAAAATTCTATGGAAAAGGAGGAGCTAGAGGCCAACACAGAAATTCCCCTGCAAGTTCTCCTAAAATTACAGTTACACTTTAAATCCACAGGAGATGACAGTTGGTGCTTTTAAAGTTCTATGGAGGAGGAACTAGAGGCAGACATTCTGCTAGAAATTTCTCTTGAAAGAACAGTTAAACTTTAACTTCACAGGATATGACAGTTGGTGCTTTTCAAGTTCTATACAGAGGGGATGAGCTAAAGGCAGATTCAAATATTTGGTTGCAAGTTCTATTGAAACAACAGTTACACTTTAAATTTACTTCCTATAGAAGCAAAGCTTACACATCCGCACTGGTGAACACAGCAGTGCTGAGAAATTACCTATAGGGGGCACTAGTGGGGCTTGTGCCCAATGTGCTTGATGCCAGTGAGGAGACACAATCGCTTTAAATTCAGGACTGGGCAGCAAGCTACAAAAAAAAATGCCTATCTACACATAGAGGTGACCAAATATGGATGGACACAGAGAATTTTGAGCCACAGTGGGAAAGAAACTATTTTGCAAATTTGCTGTTTGAAAATAGAGGCATAGTTTTCCATAAAGTTTAGCTCCAAGTCTCACTATTCTCAACATTTCCTCATTATTCCTTTCCAACTCAGTCTATGTATTTCAGTCCTTCCCTGTCTTTCCTCTCCATTTCTCCTCTTTCCCCCTCTCCATCCTACCCTGTCTTACCTCTCCATTTCTTCCCTCTCCATCCTTCCCTGTTTAACCTCTGCATTTCGCCCCTCTCCCTCTCCGTCCTTCTCTGACTTACCTCTAAATTTCTCTCCTTTCCCTCTCTGTCCTTCCCTATCTTACCTCCCCATTTCTCCCCTTTCCCTCTCCTTCCGTCCCTGCATTACCTCTCCATTTCTCCCTCTCTCCCTCTCTGTCATTCCCTGTTACCTCTCAATTTTCCTCTCTCCCTCTCCATCCTTCGTTGCATTACCTTTCCACTTCCCCTCTCCCTCTCTCTGTCGTTCCCTGTGTTACCTCTCCATTTCTCCCTCTCTCTCCCTCTGTCATTCCCTGTGTTACCTCTCCATTTTTCCCTCTCATTCCCTGTTACCTCTCCATTTCTCCCTCTCTCTCATTCCCTGTGTTACCTCTCCATTTCTCCCTCTCTCTCATTCCCTGTGTTACCTCTCCTCTCTCTCATTCCCTGTGTTACCTCTCCATTTCTCCCTCTCATTCCCTGTGTTACCTCTCCATTTCCCACTCTCCCTCCCTCTCTGTCATTCCCTGTGTTACCTCTCCATTTCTCCCTCTCCTTCTCTCCCTCAGTGAGTAAACTCACAGGAATGTGCTGGCTTTGGGTCACACACCATTTTCCCAGCCTGAATGCCAGAGCCAGAAAGAGAAGCAAATGAAATCATCTAGCATCAGAGTAGGCCTGACACCCATGTACGTCCTCGCACCCTCTCCTCTACACCCAAATATAGAATATTCCACATACAGTCATATGTTAAAGTTTGGGCACCCCTATTAATGTTAACCTTTTTTCTTTATAACAATTTTGGTTTTTGCAACAGCTATTTCAGTTTCATATATCTAATAACTGATGGACTGAGTTATATTTCTGGATTCAAATGAGGTTTATTGTTCTAACAGAAAATGTGCAATCTGCATTTAAACAAAATTTGACCGGTGCAATAGTATGGGAACCTCAACATAAAAGTGACATTAATATTTCGTAGATCCTCCTTTTGCAAAAATAACAGCCTCTAGTCGCTTCCTGTAGCTATTAATGAGTTCCTGGATCCTGGATGAAGGTATTTGTGACCATTCCTGTTTACAAAACAATTCCAGTTCAGTTAAGTTTGATGGTCGCCGAGCATGGACAGCCCGCTTCAAATCATCCCACAGATGTTCAATGATATTCAGGTCTGGGGACTGGGATGGCCATTCCAGAACATTGAAATTGTTCCTCTGCATGAATGCCTGAGTAGATTTGGAGCGGTGTTTTGGATCATTGTCTTGCTGAAATATCCATCCCCTGCGTAACTTCAACTTCGTCACTGATTCTTGCACATTATTGTCAAGAATCTGCTGATACGGAGTTGAATCCATGCGACCCTCAACTTTAACAAGATTCCCGGTGCCGGCATTGGCCACACAGCCCCAAAGCATGATGGAACCTCCACCAAATTTTACTGTGGTAGCAAGTGTTTTTCTTGGAATGCTGTGTTTTTTAGCCTCCATGCATAACGCCTTTTTGTATGACCAAACAACTCAATCTTTGTTTCATCAGTCCACAGAACCGTCTTCCAAAATATATCTGGCTTGTCCAAATGTGCTTTTGCATACCTCAGGCGACTCTGTTTGTGGCGTGCTTGCAGAAACGGCTTCTTTCGCATCTCTCTCCCATACAGCTTCTCCTTGTGCAAAGTGCGCTGTATTGTTGACCGATGCACAGTGACACCATCTGCAGCAAGATGATGCTGCAGGTCTTTGGAGGTGGTCTGTGGATTGTCCTTGACTGTTCTCACCATTCTTCTTCTCTGCCTTTCTGATGTTTTTCTTGGCCTGCCACTTCTGGGCTTAACAAGAACTGTACCTGTGTCCTTCCATTTCCTTACTATGTTCCTCACAGTGGAAACTGACTGGTTAAATCTCTGAGACAACTTTTTGTATCCTTCCCCTGAAAAGCTATGTTGAATAATCTTTGTTTTCAGATCATTTGAGAGTTGTTTTGAGAAGCCCATGATGCCACTCTTCATAGGAGAATCAAATAGGAGAACTACTTGCAAGTGGCCACCTTAGATACCTTTTCTCATGATTTTATACACCTGGCTATGAAGTTCAAAGCTCAATGAGGTTACAAAACCAATTTATTGCTTCAGGAAGTCAGTAAAAAGTAGTTAGGAGTGTTCAAATCAAGAAAATGATAAGGGTGCCCAAACTTTTACACCGGTCAAATTTTGTTTAAATGCAGATTGCACATTTTCTCTTAGTACAATAAACCTCATTTGAATTCAGAAATATAACTGAGTCCATCAGTTATTAGATATATGAAACTGAAATAGCTGTTGCAAACACTAAAATTGTTATAAAGAAAAAAGGTTAACATTAATAGGGGTGCCCAAACTTTAACATATGACTGTATACCCAGGAGGGTTTTGCCTTTTTTAAAGTAATGATATGTGTCCTCGAGTGATACTCAGGAGCAAACCTCAAGGAAGTACTACAAAAGTAGGCACTAAGGTGCGGTGACATCTTCAAAACTCTCCCAAATGAAGAATGGCAATTTTCCTTTAAGTTCATGTCCCTCAGTTATGCCCTCTGGTAAAATAGGAATACATTGAATATGTCCTTACATAGATAGACTGTCAGAGTAAGAAACTTTTAGGGAAACATCTTATTGAAAAAATAATCCAAAAATAGTTGTCAGTGTCTTCATACATTACCAGGAGGAGTAACAGAGGAATAGCACAGCACAGAGATCCAAAGAAAAGCTGCTTTAAAATTAATATTCCATCCTTCTTAAATGGAAAGTGTCACCAAGTTTTTGCCACTTAATATGAAAGCAGCATAATAATGGAGCAAAGACGCTGATTCCTACGATTTCACTTACTGGGCTGTTTGCTGTAGTTTTGATAGAATCACAGTTTTATCAGCAGACGACGATTATCGCTACAGGAGTAGCAAACTTGCTGTCATGTAGTCCTCCATATTCATGAGCTCTGTATAACCCCTCCCCCACACTGATTGGAAGCTTTCTGCCTATGCACAGTGTACTCAGAAAGCTGCCAATCGGTGCTGTGGGCAGGATTATACAGAGCTTAGCATTTAGAGCACTGCTAGATCTTCAGATAGGAAGACGGAGGGGTGCTTCCAGCACGTCCATCCAGTTTAAATAAAATTTCTTTTCTTTAGAACATTTAAAAAAAAAAAAAATTTAAAAATGAGGGAGAGACTCTCAAATTTTACTTAAACTGGATGGACGTGCTGGAAACACCCCTCCTTCTTTCACTTCGGCTGACATCACCAGCAGGTATGGCGCCCACCAGCTATATTCAATTACAAAGGCTTGTCATGTATGTGTCAGCCTGTCAAGCTCCAACTTCTACTCTCCCCCACAGACACTAACTAGATCTTCAGATAGTTTATCAAAACTGCAGCAAACAGCCCAGTAAGTGATACATTGCTGGAATCAGGGTCTTGACTTCTATAAAACTAGACACTTTTCCCAAAACTTTACACCACCTATTAGATGGCGCAAATTTTGTCACCCAGAGACACATTTTAAGCCTCACCCCTTTTCCATTAAAGTCATACCTCTTTAAGCCACTCCCCTTTGTCAAATGAGCTGCAAAAAGTCTTTCTAAAAAACACAATAAATAAACATGTCTGAAACTTCATGTGCTATATGTTAGCCATTTTTCCTCAATGTCTGTGCACTGATAAATCAGTAAGTTCGCCCCAGACCAGTTCATATGGGCACACTGCTGGACATCTAGAAGCCTCACATCCCCTGTGTAATCTCTCGTAGAGTGATTGTGTGGCCTCGATAATTGGACCCACGCTGGGTGTTTATACCCTCACAAAAGGGGTCTGCATATTCACTTCCCCTTCCAAACACAGAGTTCTATGACCTGCGCCCCATGCACTTTCTGGAATAATATCACTGGGCGTCATTGTCAGCGGGGTCATCAGGGGTCCCCAGATGCTTTCGGTGACTCATCAATTGCTACTGATCATTGATGTTGTTTCTGGACACAAGCAGCAGCAGCATCAAGAACCCAGTCCACTATGTGTCCAAAATTTTAATGGTGTTACCAGGAGATTTTTCTATAATTTGACCCTATGCATTGCAAAGATTGTAATCCACTATGGAAAAATCAGCATTAGAATTTTCAGGCTGATTTACAGCATTTTCTAAATTCTGCATGGATTTTTCCTGATTTTTTTTTTTTTCTTTTTGGAATAACAAATTACATTGCTATTATGAAATGGATCCAACAGCAAAAAAATATACAGAATTTGCCAAAGGCAACCATCTATATCATACATGCATTTTCCAAATTTGTAATCCACATCCACAGATTGCTGCAGATATTCAGAGCAGAAAATGCACCAAAAATCTGCTGCAATTGTACAAGGTGTCAATTCACTTTAAAGGGACATGTCAGTAAGAAATCGTTACATGTTCTAGATATTGCACAAAGAAATTTGAAATGTCTTAAAAAATGTTGAGATTATTTAATGTGACCCATTTCATGTAAAGGATGTAACATCACTATGTCATCTTAGGTTTTCTGTCTGCCATAAGTGCTGGTTTTGTTGGAGTATAAAACAACTGCAGGCTTATACTGTGGAGGAACTGAATTCAGCAGCCAGGAGATGGTGTTTACTGTTATATTTTGCTTCTGTGCATGTGGTGTATATTGTATGACGTCTCTTTTCTTTACTTGTGATGAAGTAGATACTAGTTGCTGTACATACCAGCTAAAATGGCTTTTTCACCTACAATGTCTGAGCGCTGACGATTCGGCTGAAAGCCGAAATTCTGCAACAGGTTGAACATTTGACAATGGCAGGTCTTCACAAAAAGCTCAAAAAAAAAAAAAAAGAACAATCTAAGAAAAATACTTCAAAAAGGAAAAAGCTGTGACTTACCCTAACCAGCCGGGCTCTTTTCACCAGGTCATTGAGTTTACGCAGAGCCGAGTTCCTGGGCAGGTTTTGGATATCTTGGAACAAGTCCTGCTCTTCGAGTTCAAACAGACGCCTGTTGTCGGAGATCATCAGGGGCTCAGACCAGAAGGAACCGATGTAGACCTGTAGAACTTCGGGCGTATTGAAGACTTTGCCCAATGACCACATCAGGGCACCATACACACGCATCAACTGCTGGGTCTCCACCATGTCGGCCTTATTCAGGACAACACGTATTTTGTCCTCATTACCCTTTAGGGCTCTAATGGCGTCAGAAAACTCATCCGAAATCTCCAACTTGTGGGCGTCAAAAAGAAGAATGATACGATCGACTCGCTCAGCAAACCACTGTAGGACGGATGGAAAATCATAACCTAGCAAGAGTGAAGATATATTCATTAGTCTCCAAAGTTCTAAGAAATGTTATAACAATGGAGGAAGATGTATTCTATAAATTGGATGCAGATAGCAATTATTTAGGATAAGTCATCAACATCAGGGTCCGACAGCTGGTACCACCTCTGATCACCTGTGAGCAGATCTAGGACTACAACCCAGCTCCCATTTAGTTCAATGGGAGCTAAGAGGCAGGGTGCAAGAGCGGCCCCTGTACAGTCTGTGAAGC
Source organism: Dendrobates tinctorius (assembly GCF_039654945.1). Classification (NCBI taxonomy): domain Eukaryota; kingdom Metazoa; phylum Chordata; class Amphibia; order Anura; family Dendrobatidae; genus Dendrobates; species Dendrobates tinctorius. The sequence continues at coordinate 24,136,877 of NW_027361825.1, read as the reverse complement.
TGGGGTGTCCCAGGTTTCTGGTGACTGCTGGACTTGGTAACAACTCATCAGCATGGCTATCAGCTGTCGGACCACCACCAATCAACAATTTGATATTGATGTTCTCCTGAATCTGGAGATATTTTTATTTTGTTCCTGGGCCTCTCACTTCCTAAAATATGGCCTCCTCTTCTTTGTATAAAAGTCAGTTTTGTTTTGTTTGTTTTTTTAGGCAAGTGGGCGTGGTCTTCAATGCTTCTCTACAGGTGCTCTCTTGAGAACCACACCCAGTTGGTAAAACTACAAGATTTGTATCCAGGGAAGGGCCCTGTCACACATAGCGACTCACCAGCGATCCCGACAACTATATCAATTTGTCAGGATCGCTGGTGAGTCGCTACATGATCGCTGGTGAGCTGTCAAACAGGCAGATCTCACCAGCTATCAGCACCGGCGACGCCGAGCGGGCGCGTCGCTGTGTACGTTAGTTACCAGCACGCTGATGCAGGGAGTTGGTAACTAAGGTACACATCGGGTTTCTAAGGCCTGTTTCACACTTCCGTTTTTTGACGTCAGTCAAAATCCGCCAATTTTAGAAAAAACCGGATCCGCCAAAAAAGGGGCAGATCCGTTTTTTCCCCCCATAGACTTACATTAGTGGTGGATCTTGACTGACGGTCGTCCATTCCACCCATTTTTTTGACGGATCCGCCAAGATTTTAGCATCTACCGGGCGGATGAGACGGACTCTGCAACGTTTTTTTTTCCCTGACGGTCCGTCAATTTGAAGTTCGCATGCCCGGAAGCTTTACTCCGGAAAGCATTTTAACCCTGAAATGCCGGTCTGGGTGCGGCGAAAACGACTCTCTCTCCAGACCGCGGTCGCTTTAAATTTTCTCCACTTTTCATCTTCGGCGGATCTGACCATATTAGCATCCGCTGACATCCGTATGTCACAACGGAGGCGGATCCGTTAATTTTCGTTTTTGGCGGATGTCAGCTGTCCGCCAAAAACGGAAGTATGAAACAGGCCTAAGCAGCGCGCGTCACTTAGAAACCCGATGTGTACCTTGGTTACCAGCTCCCTGCATCAGCGCGCTGGTAACTAAGGTACACATCGGGTTTCTAAGCACAGCGCGCTGCTTAGAAACCCTGCGTTTACCTTAGTTACCAGCGTGCTGATCGCTGATCTCCCGCCTGTCACGCAGCGATGCGTGCTGGCCAGCGATCAAAAAAATGTCCTGGCCACTTCAGGACGATCAGCGATAACCGGCAGGGGGGCCGGTCACTGATCAGTGTCACACACAGCGATCTCGCTGGTGAAATCGCTGTTGCGTCACAAAACTTGGAATCAATGCAATATAAATTAGTCCTAAATTATTGGCCCCACCCCGTCAGGGCCGCTATATCCTTTGGGCAGTGGCGCTTGATTCTTACGGTGGGAGACTGCACTCTCCACCTGTTGCCACTGTCATATTCATATATTTATTCCGAATTTTCTAGATTAGCCCTACTGACATTTGAAGGGATTTGTGAAGGGAACTGAAATATCTGGATTGAAGAAAGCTATAAACAATTTATATATTACAGGACAGCAAATAATTCTGTGATGGATGAGAGCGAAAGATGGTTTATTTTACTGGTAAAACGCTTGTATTAATTTGCGCAGATTCTTTTCTTGTTCCAAAATATCTCATCAGGGTAAAAGGATGCAAGTTCTAGACTTATAATCCTGGAACATACTTCTCTGGTGTCTGGTACATATCTGACATCTGCTCCTATGGAAAGTAAGGCAAAGGCTGCGTGGGTTGGGAAGTGTTATCATTTAGCTGTTTTATCTATTACCTATCACTAGTGGGTGGAATTACGTAAAGGGGTTGTCCAGGACTATTATATATTTTTACATGGGCCTAGAAACTCTGCTAAGAGACAACTACCTGCCTCTTCTACTCGGCGCCAGGTCAGAGCTCTCACCGACGGCTCCTGCCGGCGATTCTGCTGCTCCTCATCAGCAGAGAAGCTCTTCTTTATGGCTGCCCTGCTGACGTCATTCTGATACAGCCGGCCCCCTGCAGTTAGGCAGCGGGGAGCCGGCGGTCAATCAGGATGACTTGAGCAGTCACTCCTTGTCAGAGCAGAGCGGAAGAGAAGCCGACGCTCTGACGATGTGACGTCAATGGAAGCCACAGAATCGACGGCAGGAACAGTTTGTGACCATTCTGTGCTGGCAGAGATCTAGGCACAACAGGCAGGTAGTTAGCACATTTTAATATCTTAGCCAACCCTCATTTCTGTAGCGATGATGTATAAAAAAAGAGAGGGGGGTTGGTTTAGTTATTGCAATAAACCAGACAGCCTCCTTCACACACAGCACTGATGACAAGCCGACATAGGAAATGCTGTGTTCTGTCAAGTACAAGCTAAATATGGATCTGGAGAGACTTGGAATAGAATCCAATATTCTAAGAGTATCTTTGAGAACATTTATGGCCATTTTTTACAACCCCTTTACAGCCAGTACCAGAGACATAACAGGACACACTTTGGACCAGATGAAACAATGTACCCATCACCAGGGGCGTATCTAGGGGGGGGCAGCCGGGGCAGTTGCCCCGGGCGCAGCCGGCAGGGGGCGCAGTCCGGGCCGCCTAATGCAGCGGTCCGCAGTGTCCTCCCCGGCGGCTGCGTTCTGCCGCCCCCCTGGCCTGAGAGTCGGCGGTTCTCTGTGCCAGCTGACAGCTGGCGCAGAGAAGGTGCGCGTGCCGGCTCCCAGGGAACAATTGTACTGGCGTCTGTATAGACGCCAGCACAATTGCAGCTCTGACCGCCGGGCCAGAGCGACGTCAGCAGCGTGACATGTCATGTGATCACGCTGCTGACGTCACTCCCCGGCGCCCAGAGTGAACACTCAGCGCTGGTGGTAAGTGTGCTCCAATGTGGAGCTGAAGAAACCACCGAAGATGGGGGGGTTAATGAGTGGAGATGAGGTTAATGTGGGGATGGGGATTAATGTGTGGGGGGTTAAAGAGTGGGGATGGGGTTAATGTGTGGGGGTTAATGAGTGGGGATGGGGGTTAATGAGTGGGGGGTTAATGAGTGGGGATGGGGTTAATGTGTAGTGGGGTTAATAAGTGGGGATGGGGGTTACTGTGTGGGGGTAAAGAGTGGGGATGGGGGTTAATGTGTGGGGGGTTAATGAGTGGGGATGGGGTTAATGTGTGGGGGGTTAATGAGTGGGGATGGGGGTTAATGTGTGGGGGGTTAATGAGTGGGGATGGGGGTTAATATGTGGCGGGTTAATGAGTGGGGATGGGGGTTAATGAGTGGGGATGGGGGTTAATGTGTGGGGGGTTAATGAGTGGGGATGGGGGTTAATGTGTGGGGGGTTAATGAGTGGGGATGGGGGTTAATGTGTGGCAGGTTAATGAGTGGGGATGGGGGTTAATGAGTGGGGATGGGGGTTAATGAGTGGGGGGTAAAGAGTGGGGATGGGGTTAATGTGTGGGGGGTAAAGAGTGGGGATGGGGTTAATGTGTGGGGGGTTAATGAGTGGGGATGGGGGTTAATGTGTTGGGGATTTGGAGTGGGGGGTACATAATGTGTTGGGGGATTTGGGAGTATGGATGGGGGGGTTAATGAGTGGGGATGGAAGTAATGAGTGGGGATGGGGGTTATTGTTTGGGGGGGTTAATGAGTAGGGATGGGATTTGGAGTGGGGGGTACATAATGTGTGGTGGGGATTTGGGAGTGTGGATGGGGGGATTTAATGTGTGTGGGGAGATTTGAGGACACAGAGTATGTATGAGGAAACAGTATGGGGGTTGGGTGCAGACAGTATGGGGAGCGAACGGGTTAATGTATGTGGACACAGTATGGGGAGTCAGGTATGTGTGAGCAGACAGTACAGAGAGTGTGGGGGTAAATAGATGAGGAGACAGTTATGGTGAACAGGTGGGATGTTAGAGGAGACAGTATGAGGAGGGAGGGGAATAGTGTGAGGTGCCAGTATATTGCAGATATTTGTATTCAGGAGCATTATAATGACACTTCTATCTTTAAGGGCATCGTGTGGAGATTTGCTGCAGAAGACCGGAGAAGATGGAAATCTGCAGAGACGGCTGTGGATGAGAAAACGCATCATGGGGTCTGGACAAGAAGAAGAAAAGGAGAACGACTGCAGAGACGACGTCATCTATAAGGTACTTTGGATGTAAATGTTATTTGTGATACTGACTAATTCTCATGTTTTTATTGTTAGGAACATTAAAGGGGTTCTCCAGGCTTATGCTGAGTCTGCAGTCATTCTATGTGACTGCAGACTTCTGAATTCTCACAGTGCTCACTGAACGCTGTTAGGATTCTCTCATGCCAGTAATTTACATACATACGGTCACATGCTGACTAGACGTGTGTGGCCTCACTCAATGAAAATGAACGGAGCGAGGCCGGGCACATCTAGTCGGAATGTGGCCACAAGTATATAAATCACATACTTGTGCTGACATGACTGTACATCGGCAAGGGAGAATCCTAAAAGTGTGCAGGGCATTAGTTGTGAGAATTCAGAAGCTGCAATGTCAGGATTCAGCTCTGCAGGTTCCATATGCGATTTTCATACTTGACAACGAGCTTCTCTTCCTGCTTTCAGTTTTTTACTGAACATTGAGAGCATTAGAGAGAGCAGCTCGCAGGTACATGGCTAAGTGTGCAAGTCGCATATGTACTTGGTGTGGGGGGGCGCCGAACCAAATTCTTGCCCCGGGTGCCAGGAAGCCTAGATACGCCTCTGCCCATCACTGAACCTAAATATGAAGTTAGAATCTGCAGCTGCATCCCCCTCCTCCCCATCTCCGGAGGGAACCCACACAAACACATGGAGAACATACAAACTTGGGCACAACATAAAACAGCAATGTTATAAGTGACATACAATAGGTGCAGGCACTGTAACAGATTTACAGATGGGGCAAGTTATGTGTCTGGGACTGAGCGTTCTTATTACTCAGCTCAGCCCTTCTCCCATATATGAGCTACCACTTCTATAATGCATAATTACACATTACTATTATGCATGTTCTCCAGTGATGTGGCCCAAGAATTGTGCACCACCTTCCTTTCCTCCCCGTGTTGTTGAGCATGATCTGGTCGGCCATGTCCCCGTGCCCTGTACCCTCTGGCAGGGAGAGATAAGAGTCAGTTTCATTGTTAGTAAAAACTTTGGGATATGATTTAATTATTCTCTTTTTTTCTTTGCTGGCTGCAAGAAATTTCCCTCCTCCCCATCCATGGATTTCTGCTGCCTCCTCCTTTGCCAGGATTCAAACTTTCCAGCAAACCCATGGAACTAAGAGCCTTTTTTGGAAATGTAAAACTGGGCGGGAACGGAGCCCAAGGGAGCCTGTGGGGCTGAGATCTTGGAAAGAGACTATTCTTTTCAGCTTCACTGACAGCCACAAACTTGTCCCACTATCCTTACAGCTCTGTAAGATGTTAACTCATGGGCAGCTCTCGTATATGTGTGTTTTCTCTAGCATAAATGTCTGGTGGAACCAAAGTGGTTTTCCTGAAAAAATTGCACTTAGAGGGTTATTCCCACAACATCGATCATCTCAGTGGTCTGAACTCCTCAAAAATAAAATGCAATCAATACCCCGTTACTCGCGGCTCTGTCATGCCCTATTGGCAATTTTACTATAGTGGGTATCCTCTTATTATTGTGCAGTTAGATGCACCTTAAGAAGAGGAGCCTGGAGAAGAAGCAGGGTGCTTCTGGGAATTGTAGTTTACAGTGGTCACAAGGGGGACACTGAAGGACCACCCTGTGTACACCGAGCAGGGGCCCAATCAGAAGGAAAAAGAAGAAAATGGCCAGTGGGTTTCTGAAGGTGTTGGGTTACTTTAGTGAAGCTATTAGATTACAGGGAGTTTGAAAAAGAACAGTACATTTTGGAATAACCCCTTTAAAGGATCGCTCTTGTCAAAAATCAGACATAGTGCTATACCTGTATATGGCACATGGCCAGGGATGTTCCTTCAGTGTCCCCACTATGCAGTGATTAGTATTTACCAAAAGTAACCCAAGAAAGGACAACCCGAGACCAGGTAATGGGTGCCCACCGGCCAATGATGCGCTTGGGGAATGGAGGTCCATCAGGTACAATCCAACAGAAGAGCTACTGTAATGCAAAATGCTGAAAAAGATACTGCTGGCTATAATAGATCCATTGAGCATTGTATATGGGTCTCGGTAGCTGTAGACCTGTCGGTGTCCATGGTGACCCTTGCCCAATGCCAAAAGTGCCTACAATGGGCATGTAAGCATCAGATCTGGACTATGGAGCAAGGGACAAAGGGGGTTTAGTCTGATAAATCACATCTACTTATCCATCAATTGGGAAGTTGGGTGAGTGTACGTCTCTTATTTAGGGCAGAGATGGCACCAGGATGTGCTATGAGAAGAAGACAACCTTCTGGACAGTATTCTGTTGGGAAAGCTTAGGTCCTGGATTATCCATGTCTAAATTTTGTACAGACCAAGTTTCCCCTTTTGTGATGGAGATATTGTGTAATAGCAATACCCTCTATGAGCTGGATAATGCCCCCCCTGCTACAATGCAAAAATTGTCCAGGCAGTTGAAGAACATAAAAAAAAGTTTTAGCTAGTGACTTGTCTCCATGTTTCCCAGATTTTGATCCAATCAATCATCTGTTGGATATGTGGAAAACACAAGTCCGATCCTTGGAGGCCGCGCCGCGAAAAGTACAGAACTGATAGGATCTGCTTCTACCGTGTTGTGCCACAGCTGGCACAATGGTGTTGTTTTAGGCACACTGGGTACTGTGCCCATCAAACACCCATGATTGTGCAAATGAGAGCACAGTTTCAAAAATGTCACATGCATCCATGAGTTTTAGCCAAAACAACGGCCAGCCCAAGTATTAGGATAGCCAGGCGGGCACCGTGCTAGGCAGGCAAGTTACAAAATGCCCAAATAAGTATGAAAGGAGAAAGCCAAAGTACTGTATGTACTGAACAAGTGTGGCTGAGTAAGGACTAATGGGACGTGTGGTGCCTATGTATGAAGGGGCACTGTGCCTGGCACCATGGCTGGCACTGAATGCTGCCATTCTAACTAAATGTTAATGGTCAGCATTATGGTCTATAAATCATAGGGCGTCTTTTACGTATTATTAACAATGAGGACACTTGATTATCAGATATCTACCATATTGGGTCTTCTTCAAATGAAGCACCCATATGTGAGTCGATCATTCAGGCCCCCAGGGCCACGGATTCCATTTTAAAGATCCATCGTGCCTCTTTTTGTAAAATCAGTCTATCCCAGTCGCCCTGTCTGCTACTTTGTTTTAACACTTCCAAAACACAGAAGGAAAGAACATCTCCATTGCCCCCATGTTCCTCCCACACATGACGGGCCACAGGGGTATCTCTCTTGTTTCTTATGTCTCCCAAGTGCTCACTTATCCTCCTCCTAAACTCCCTTTTGGTTTTACCAATATAATTTTTTGGGCAAGAGCAGGTCGCCATATATATTACTCCAACACTTTTACAATTCGCAAAATCCCTGGCAAAAAATCTTTTACCATTAGATGCACTCGTGAAATTTTTTCCTGATGTCACATATCCACAAAACAAACAATTTCCGCATCTAAATGTACCACAGACCTTTCTATCCAGCCATGTACCCTCCTGTTTAACTCTCTTATAGTGGCTGTGTACAAGTCTACCTCTGAAAAGTAACCTCTGTCTTCTCGAAATCATGCCTGATAAATCAGCATCCGCCTGCAGAATACTCCAATGTTTATTGAGAATTCTAAATACGTGGTCCACTTGATTATCATAGGTCCCTATCACTCTCACCGTGTTGTTATTCTCAACTACAGTGTTGGGTTGCAATATTGTGTGTCTCTCCTTACCCAAAGCGTTTCTAAAGGCAGGCTCCAAAACATGATCGGGGTACCCCCGTTCCCTGAACCTCTCTCTAAGTTCATAAGCCTGCACTCTAAAAGTCTCTGAATTAGAGCAATTCCTCCTGGTTCTAAGATATTGACCACGAGGAATCCCCCTCTTCAGCGGAACAGGATGACAACTGTCCCATCTCAAGAGAGAATTAGTAGCAGAAGGCTTACGGTACACACTTTGGCCACATCTTTCACGTGGCCAAATAAAATGTCAAGACAGATGCCAACATAAGCATAACACAAAGTTTGCGTTATATGACTTTTACGCTGCGTGACACGTGGAGTTCTCCATCTCTGATTTTCTTTTTATAAAGCCACAAAGTACAAAAAGTTTGCCATCCCCTGCCTTAGAAGTTTAGAATCCTGAAGGCCCAATCTCTGGTCTGAAGTCGTAAATTCCAGTGCAAAAAGTATAAATATGAATTGATTTTCAAGTTTGTGAATACGGCAGGAGGAAAAACAGTCGGAGCTGAATGTTAGACTTTTCCTCTAACGAGCCCACTCCCTTTTGGAGAACACCTCTGTTTGTGCCGCTCCCAAGCAACCATCCAAAACATGGTACGGGAGGGATACCCCGGCTGCGGGGGAGTAGGATAGGCACAGGATCGCCTCTGGGCTTCCCCATCAAAGCCCCCAACCTCCTCTATACACCCACACACAGATATATGCACATACATGGCACCAGTGGAGTTTATTAAGAGGAGGAATTTCACATGGAATGTATAATTATCTCATGAAAAACAATTTTTTTTGCAGCAAGAATTTCCACTCCGGCACAAATGGAGAATTCAGAGAAATCCCTCATCTCCCCCTATAGCTTGCAAATAGTTAATCGGTTGCAGACACAGCAAGGCCCAACAATGAATATTGCACAGAGCCCTGATTCATGTCTAACACAACACTGCAAAACATAGCAACAGAAAGCAGAGGCCCTACAGCTGGGAGACAAATGTAGAAATGTTCCAGGACTGGCAAGAAAATGCTGACCTGTGTACAGATAGAACCTGTGCTAGGGTGCCATCTTACATAATGTAAAACAATGTGCAATACCGCCAAGCAGCCTACTATCGTCTACTAGGAACAGACTGCCCTCCTAGATATTACCAAAAAATGTGCGATAGTGTCAAGACGCTGTCCCACTGTCTACAGCGCCAGGTTGCCCTTCCGGTAGTCTAACAGTGTCAAACTGCCCTCCTATCATTTAAAGAACATCGGAGAGCGGTCACAAGGTACCATTATTTATATATATATATATATATATATATATACTAGCTGAAGAGCCCGGCGCTGTCCGGGCATAGTAACTAACTGTGGTTAGTTATAGCAAAATATAATTATCCTCCATCCCATAGTCCCGTGCCCATATACCCATCATACATATCCTCCATCCCATAGTCCCGTGCACATATACCCATCACACATCCTTCATCTCATAGTCCCATGCCCATATACCCATCATACATATCCTTCATCCCATAGTCCCGTGCCCATATACCCATCATACATATCCGCCATCCCATAGTCCCGTGCCCATATATCCGTCATACATATCCTCAATCCCAGTGGTCCCCAACCTTTTTTGCACCAGGGACCGGTTTCAAGCAAGACCATTCTTCCATGGCCCGGCAGGGCGGGGATGGAGGTGTGGCAGGGGCGGGGCTTTTGTCATAAGGGGGCGGGGCTATGGACACGGTTGTAGTGTAGCAGTGCATACTTATAATTAAATAACATTTATAATGTGACTCAACTCACCATAGGTTTTGAATGAGTGCTCCATCACCCCCTTCTCCCCATCATTGCCTTCACCCCATCACTCCCTTCTCCCCATCATTGCCTTCACCCCATCACTGCTGTCTCTCCATCATTGCCTTCACCCCATCACTCCCTTCTCCCCATCATTGCCTTCACCCCATCACTGCCATCTCTCCATCATTGCCTTCACCCCATCACTCCCTTCTCCCCATCATTGCCTTCACCCCATCACTGCCATCTCTCCATCATTGCCTTCACCCCATCACTGCCGTCTCTCCATCATTGCCTTCACCCCATCACTCCCTTCTCCCCATCATTGCCTTCACCCCATCACTGCCATCTCTCCATCATTGCCTTCACCCCATCACTCCCTTCTCCCCATCATTGCCTTCACCCCATCACTCCCTTCTCCCCATCATTGCCTTCACCCCATCACTCCCTTCTCCCCATCATTGCCTTCACCCCATCACTCCCTTCTCCCCATCATTGCCTTCACCCCATCACTGCTGTCTCCCCATCATTGCCTTCACCCCATCACTGCCGTCTCCCCATCATTGCCTTCACCCCATCACTGCTGTCTCTCCATCATTGCCTTCACCCCATCACTGCTGTCTCCCCGTCATTGCCTTCACCCCATCACTGCCATCTCTCCATCATTGCCTTCACCCCATCACTGCCGTCTCCCCATCATTGCCTTCACCCCATCACTCCCTTCTCTCCATAATTGCCTTCACCCCATCACTCCCTTCTCCCCATCATTGCCTTCACCCCATCACTGCCTTCACCCCATCACTCCCTTCTCCCCATCATTGCCTTCACCCCATCACTCCCTTCTCCCCATCATTGCCTTCACCCCATCACTGCTGTCTCTCCATCATTGCCTTCACCCCATCACTGCTGTGTCTCCATCATTGCCTTCATCCCATCACTGACGTCTCTCCATCATTGCCTTCACCCCATCTCTCCCTTCTCCCCATCATTGCCTTCACTCCATCACTCCCTTCTCCCCATCATTGCCTTCACCCCATCACTGCCATCTCTCCATCACTCCCCTCATGGTCTTCTCCTCATGTCCCCATCTCTTCCAGGGCCAGGCTACACAAACACAGACCAACACACACACACACACACACACACCACCTCTCTCCTCTCACCTGCCCGCCGCCCGCGCTTCCTCACTCTGACACAGCAGCGGCCGCGCGCTCCTCTCTGTGTCAGTCAGAGACAGGAAGCGCGGGCGGCGGGCAGGAAGCTGGACGCAGTGGACGGGTCCTTGCAGCTCCGCTCCTGCTATTCCCTCTTGCAGGCAGCGGAGCTGCTTGGATCGCTCCCTGGCCGCCGCTAAGAACTGCTGCGCACCGCCCCTGGCTCCCCTTGTGTCCGCGGACCGGCAAGGGCACTGCAGCGGCCCGGTGCTGGGCCGCGGACCGGCGGTTGGGGACCCCTGCTCTATCCCATAGTCCAGTGCCAATATACCCATCACACATCCTCCATCCCATAGTCCCGTGCCCATATACCCATCATACATATCCTCCATCCCATAGTCCAGTGCCCATATACCCATCACACATCCTCCATCCCATAGTCAACCATTATGACATAATGAGCGGCGGGGCTTGAAACCTATGATGAGATCAGCGTCACCATGGCAACCATTATGACATCATAATGAGGGGCGGGGTTTGATACACACACACTTCCCCCCCCCCCCATTATGTAGATAGGGGCAAAATTGTTTGGTGAATTGGAACATGCGGGGTTAAAATTTTGCCTCACAACATAGCTTAGGACGCTCCCGGGGTCCAGATGTGTGACTGTGCCAAATATTGTGGCTGTAGCTGCGACGGTGCGGATGCCAATCCCGGACATACATACATACACACACTTGAGCTTTATATATTAGATTATATATTCAAACAATGTAAAAAACATATAGCCAGCTCACCATAAAGGAGTTCCTCTTAATGCAATAGTCGGTGTTCACCTTATATTCTGCACGGATCCAGGCAGGGAGTATGCCCCAACAAATAGAAATATAAGAGAATTGGGACCGTGAAGAAGGCACATAGTGCTGAAACATGTAGTCCCTTGCTGGAATGTTACCAATTGTTTGGAGTTCCTCATATATTTTTTATATGATTTAATGGATAAATAAAGAAGAAGATTTTATAATTCTGGTGAACTTTCATCTTTTTGCTGGATCCCAATTCTCTTATATTTCTATTAGATTATATATATATATATTACACCTGTGGGGGCGCTGCAGGAACGTTGAGCACTTGAGGTTGGGCTTCCACATTGATGGTGACCACTTGAGGTCCAGGCAGCAGCAGCGTATTGTGGGTTGCCAGCGCCCATGGCAAGGCTAGTATTTTGCAACTCCCTGACCTGTGGACTGTTATTTCTCCCTCAGCCCTTTCCACCAATTCAGAATTGAACCCCTTATTCCCCAAAGCCCATGTATTGTGTTTTAATATAATACTGGTTTAGTGATAGTTTGCCCTTTGACCCTCTTGCCATTTTCTTTTTTTCATCATCAAATTTATCAAATGTTAAAAATAAAAGGTTACAAATTGTTAGAATTTCTCTTTTCTTTTTTTAGATTTTTGTGGCCTTTTTATTTAATTGTTTTATAACTCTAGCCCTAAACCTAACCCTGTCACTGTCCCTAATGCTAGCACTAACCCTATCACTTTCCTTAATGCTATTGCAACCCTAACCCCAGACTTAACCTTAACCATAGGGTTAGAAAAAATGTGTAAAAAACAAAGTTTATTATAACATTGGGCTTTTCTTGTTTTTACAGGGGACACTTTTTAAAGAAATAAATCTGTGACAGGTTCCCCAGCAAGTCTCTGTCTCTCTTCTTGCAAAATTACAAGTGGGATGAGAGGTGAGGAGCTGTGAGAGAGCAAAGTGCAGCCATTGTAATCTCTGTTTCTGCCTATAGATAACATCAGTTAAGAGGAGATGGTCTTGTCAGAAACTGGGATGACAAAGCTCACGTCATCAGCCAGTGACAAATTTATCTCGACTGCTTTGCTCTGCAAATAAACCAACCGAGATATCAAAGCAACCAGTATTTGTGGCCACTGTGAGGTAGCAGTCATCTAAGTAGGGGATTCTCGCTAGGCAGCGAACAAAACCAGATCCGGCACGGATTTTCCAACAAACCATAACAGTCCTTGCGGTTTATTCACCATCATAAACCATAGAAGCAACATAACTTCATAACATCTGCATAGCGTCCATTATAGTGCTCACTCTGGTTATCAGTGTCCAGCACGCAGGCTCTCTTAGCCTCACAATTATCTCACCCACGTCAGGGCTCCTCATGCGGCTACAGCATCACGTTTATCCTCTCCAGGGAACTCTCAGGCACACATCGCCATTGCTCACAGCGTCCACACGTGCTGTCAGGCAGAAAGCTCCATCTCTGCAGGACCTTCCACACTGGACCAACCAGGTCCCAGCATTCACCCCCATATGACCTACCCTGGCCACATTATATGGTCTATAGCCACGCCCACCAGTCCTTCACACACTCACATAGCCTTTTACTACAGGCGTTTTCAGACACACCCCTGGGTGGGTTTGTAGGTAACCAGAACCCGCCCATCTCTCTAGTTACCTGAAGACTTCTCCCTTACACTTTGAAACAACACCTCAGCAATGATATTGATCACACATACACAAGTCTCCATCTCAAAGCCACCCACTTTGAGATACATAACCATTCTTCAGGATTCTGCCACTCATCCGTTCTCTTGAGACCTCCACACAGCGCCCCCTAGCGGACACAGTGGTTACTACACCACACCACGAATTTCCAGCTATCATATACAGAGGTAACTTATCACCTATGATATCTCTAGGGCATAGCTGGTTTTAGGCTCCCATTACTTGGTGTTTATATACCGGAGCCAGTAGGCAGAGAGCCAGGAGCAGAGCTGTGGCCGCTCCTCGAGAGAAGGGATATTTCCATAAACAATAGCCGATTGTGTTTAGATCAGTTAATGGCTGAAGATTCCTGCTGCCCTCTGCCCTTCCCTTCTCCAAACACACAGGATGGGACATCCTGCACTATGTCTATGGCTCAATGGACGGTCTTCCTAAAAGTTACCTATTTCCTAATCAGAGAGTCTATATACATCTTTAGGGAGAGGAAAATGCTACAGGTACTTGGGGGTCAGCACACACAGTCATGGCCAAAAGTATTGACACCCCTGCAATTCTGTCAGATAATACTCAGTTTCTTCCTGAAAATGATTGCAAACACAAATTCTTTGGTATTATTATCTTCATTTAATTTGTCTTAAATGAAAAAACACAAAAAGAATTGTCCTAAAGCCAAATTGGATATAATTCCACACCAAACATAACAAAGAGGGTGGACAAAAGTATTGGCACTGTTTGAAAAATCATGTGATGCTTCTCTAATTTGTGTAATTAACAGCACCTATAACTTACCTGTGGCACCTAACAGGTGTTGGCAATAACTAAATCACACTTGCAGCCAGTTAACATGGATTAAAGTTGACTCAACCTCTGTCCTGTGTCCTTGTGTGTACCACATTGAGCATGGAGAAAAGAAAGAAGACCAAAGAACTGTCTGAGGACTTGAGAAACCAAATTGTGAGGAAGCATGAGCAATCTCAAGGCTACAAGTCCATCTCCAAAGACCTGAATGTTCCTGTGTCTACCGTGCGCAGTGTCATCAAGAAGTTTAAAGCCCATGGCACTGTGGCTAACCTCCCTAGATGTGGCCGGAAAAGAAAAATTGACAAGAGATTTCAACGCAAGATTGTGCGGATGTTGGATAAAGAACCTCCACTAACATCCAAACAAGTTCAAGCTGCCCTGCAGTCCGAGGGTACAACAGTGTCAACCCGTACGATCCGTCGGCATCTGAATGAAAAGGGACTGTATGGTAGGAGACCCAGGAAGACTCCACTTCTTACCCCGAGACATAAAAAAGCCAGGCTGGAGTTTGCCAAAACTTACCTGAAAAAGCCTAAAACATTTTGGAAGAATGTTCTCTGGTCAGATGAGACAAAAGTAGAGCTTTTAGGGCAAAAGCATCAACATAGAGTTTACAGGAGAAAAAAGAGGCATTCAAAGAAAAGTACACGGTCCCTACAGTCAAACATGGAGGAGGTTCCCTGATGTTTTGGGGTTGCTTTGCTGCCTCTGGCACTGGACTGCTTGACCGTGTGCATGGCATTATGAAGTCAGAAGACTACCAACAAATTTTGCAGCATAATTTAGAGCCCAGTGTGAGAAAGCTGGGTCTACCTCAGAGGTCATGGGTCTTCCAGCAGGACAATAACCCAAAACACACCTCAAAAAGCACTAGAAAATGGTTTGAGAGAAAGCACTGGAGACTTCTAAGGTGGCCAGCAATGAGTCCAGACCTGAATCCCATAGAACACCTGTGGAGAGATCTAAAAATGGCAGTTTGGAGAAGGCACCCTTCAAATATCAGGGACCTGGAGTAGTTTGCCAAAGAAGAATGGTCTAAAATTCTAGCAGAGCATTGTAAGAAACTCATTGATGGTTACCGGAAGCGGTTGGTCGCAGTTATTTTGGCTAAAGGTTGTGCAATCAAGTATTAGGCTGAGGGTGCCAATACTTTTGTCCAGCCCATTTTTGGAGTTTTGTGTGAAATGATCAATGTTTTGCTTTTTGCTTCATTCTCTTTTGTGTTTTTTCATTTAAGACAAATTAAATGAAGATAATAATACCAAAGAATTTGTGTTTGCAATCATTTTCAGGAAGAAACTGAATATTATCTGACAGAATTGCAGGGGTGTCAATACTTTTGGCCATGACTGTATACTCCTATCAGGTCCCTTATCTAAAGGTGTCATATGATTAGATCTCGCTGAGTGTGAGGGCTGTTTTTTTTAGAAATTTTTTTTTAATCATATTAAAAAATGTAACTGCAGCCAGCACTCATAAAGAGTCCAACTTCCCATTCCCACTCATAGAAAAAGCCTGTGAGTCTTCCCTTACTTATATAGCAAACTTGTGAGTCCCCTTTCTCCTCCCACTCATAAAGAAAGCCTGTGAGCTCTGCTTCCTCCTCCTACTCATAGAGAAAGGTTGTGAGTCTTGCTTCCTCCTCCCACTCAGAGAGAGCCTGTGAGTCCTGCTTCCTCCTCCCACTCATAGAGAGAGCCTGTGAGTCTTGCGTTCTCCTCCCACTCACAGAGAAAGGCTGTGAGTCCTGCTTCCTCCTCCCACTCATAGAGAAAGCCTGTGAGTCCTGCTTAATTTGCCCAGTCATAAAGAAAGCCAATGGGTTCTGAATCACTTGTCCACTAACAGAAAGCTCAAAACTATTTTCACAATGAGTGGAAGGAGAACTCGGACCCCATGCTTTATCTATGAGTTGGGGGGTGGGAGTATTCAAGACTCACCGGCTTTTTCTATAAGTTGGTGGGGTAATCAGGAGTCACCTATTTTTTTTCTATAAGTATTTTAGGCAAAAGCAGAGACATCCTCACCTACTAAATGGCCTTGGGGTGAGCGTCTTACACCTGGTAAAACATACATCCTCTCCTTGCTACTGACATTTGACATCTTCCTAAATTTGGGTAGTTATGCTTTAAAGAAGTTATGTACTCAATATTTTTGTTTTCCCTGCAATCAATAATTGAAGGTCAAGTGATCCTGACGAGGGCACTATTGCCCATTTGGTCAAGAGGTGGGTTTGGTTGACTTCAGAGAGCAGAGGTTTTGGCATGGGACAGAAGTAATGGGATGACTCCGTTCGAGGTTGGATCAACACTGAGATGAGACGAGAGACGTAGCTTTGAAGTTCTCATGGCCTCAATGTAAAATACTTGAAATATTTACTGTCAAGGATGACACCTGGGCTTGGTCAGTGGAGTTATACATTACATTATCCTGGGTTACAGCCCATGTATTGGATCCATCATGAAGTTATTGTGGTCTACTGATGGCTTTTAAGTTGACACTGGTATTACACTCACCTCGGCTCACCCGCTGTTTGGCCCCAGACAAGATGCCCGGAGTGTCAATTAGGCTGATGCTTTCCAAGACTTTATTTGGCAGATGGGCACACATGAATCTGTCCAAAAGAAGAAAAAAAAAAGTAACCTAGAAACACAGATATCTAATAATTTGTAAGGAAACCCTAAGAAAGATTAAGTATTGGATCAGTCCTAAGAACAAGGAAGGATGTATATCTTTGTACCGTGTTAGCCAGTAGATAGAAAAATATTCAGAATTGAGTTTCCTCAGTGGTTGATACCTTTTAATGGCTAACTGAAAAGATGGTAACACATTGCAAGCTTTCCACACTACTCAGGTCTCTTCAACTGGCATAGACTAATACAAAATCTGAAGAATCATATTTATACACAACACAGCACAGAAAAAATGCAATAGCTAAGACAAGTGACGTGAAGCAGAATATTTCAGAATTGAGAGTCCTCAGTGGTTGATACCTTTTAATGGTCACTTGTCTTATCTATTGCATTTTTTCTGTGCTGTATTGTGCATAAATATGTGACTCTTCAGATTTTGTATTAGTCTAGCCTGATGAAGAGACCTGAGTAGTCTGGAAAGCTTGCAATGTGTTACCATCTTTTCAGTTAGCCATTAAAAGGTATCAACTACTGAGGACTCTCAATACTAAGAACAACTAATTTGTAACCTGAAAATTAAAGCTATTAAGAAACAGCGCCACTCATGGCCATGTCTGGTATTGCAGCTTAGCCCCATTCAAATTACTAATGCACTGTGTTATTGGCCCTCGTACCGTTTTTTTTTTTTTTTAAGTCTTTCAGACTAAATACGTCAGTAAACTTACATTAGAAATCAATGTTTATAAACCACTCTGGACACATACTTGTAAGGAAACCATTCCCATCAAACATAAACAGTGACATGCTAATAATACTCCAGATCCTGTCAACTAGGAAATGTCCAGTATTTGCAGGAGGGGCAGGGATGTTCCTCTTAAAGGGAACCCAGATTGGCAGTATAATCTAAGTATGTAGGGGATATAGTCCATATAAAAAGCTGTCTCCGTTTTACAGAAACTGGTTTAATTATACATGCTAATTGGGGTGCACGGTGCACCCTGGGTGTGGCCAAGAGGCTTAGTTCACAACTCCACGCACTGGTTTGGCATGACCGTCCTCCCTCACTGGTGATTGACAGGACTGGCTTGCCTGAGCTTTCTTTGCAGATGGTGCCCTCTCCAGGTAAGCTAGCGCTGTCAATCACCAGTTAGGGAGGCGGGAACATGTAAAACTAGTAGGCGGAGCAGTGCACTGAGCCTCTTGGCAACACCAGGAGTGCACTGAGCAGGCTAATTAGCATATTTGCTTAAACATTACTTTAGTTTCTGCAGAATGGAGGTGGCCATTGGAACACAAAGACATTCATCATTTGTGTCCTCTTAAATCACTTTTATTTTTTTTGTTTTATGGTATTTGTTGATTTTTTTTATCCAAAAATGGCACATGCGGTTCATGTAGTTTACCCAAAGTAAAAAAAAAATTCTTTTTTTGTCTTTAACCTTTTTCACAACACAAAAAATTGCATGTTTTGCAAAACTGAAATCACCGCTGCAACCTGTCAGCAAAAGCCAGGTAGAGGTGCGGAAAGTCGGCGAAGGAGTCTTTTCAGTAAAAATAATAAGAATGGGAAAACCCATTTTATTATATTTAAAGGGGTATTCCCATATTTAAAAAGTGATAAGTTGTCTTATGACCAGGGACCTCTGGGCCCTTTTCTCCCCACTTGATCATAAGAAGATTCCATAATGCGGATTTAGTGCTATTTTCCCCTCTAACCCTGGCCTTCATTTTCAGGAGCTGCGGATATCCTAGGGATCAAACTACCACCAATCACCATATTGAGTATTGAAAGACCCCTTTAAACTGTCTGTCCTGGAAAAAAAACACAATTGCTTTTGTCCAGGATCTGACCACTTCTGTGTGTGGGTTATGTTTCCATTTGTAGCCCAGAACCATAGAATAGGTGGCTGAGATGCAATACCAGACATAACCTGGGGACAGGTGTGGCGCCGTATTTGGAGTAAAGTATCCATGTTTTTCTAATCTTGAACAAGCCCCTTAACAGCTGCTGCAGAATCACATCGCTAGTGGATTTTCTGAGCTAAATTTGCAAATTCTTCCTGAAAATGTTTTCCCTGTAATTTGTCTTTCCAGAATTAAGGAATTGCCCAAGTAATGAGGTCCTCACGCCCCCATTGCAGGCGCTTATATTTAATTCACTTACCTGTTCAGAAAAGTGTTCCCAAAAGGGTTGAGCTTGCGGAAGGGTTTATTGGGGTCCACCATCAGCGCATTCCCCGGGATGACCCCCTCCGTTTCCCCATGCATGACAGCAATAAAAGAGTCTGTGGTGGGCTCAGGTCCAATTCGACTCCCTGGGATGTCCTGCTCCAGGAGATACTTAATGAAGGTGGTCTTCCCTGTGGAATATTGCCCCATGACCAACACCATGGGCTTGTTGTCAAAGTCGGCATCTTCGAGAGCTGGAGAATGAAAGTTGTGGAACCTGTAGTAATCTTCTACTGGTTTCAGCTTCTTCATATAAAGGTCCTTAAGACCCTCAGTGACCGTATGGATGACTTCTGGGGTCTTCTTGTTCTTCTCATTCTTTTTCATCCAGCTGAACATCTTCACAGTATTTTTTTCACGTTTCTTTTTTTTTCCCCCAACTTCTTTCCTTCACCTGTAAGTTTGTGGGACAATATGAAGATCTACTACAATCTAGTCCTCCTGATCTTCTAAATCTGCCTTCTTCTCTTGTCTCTGAGCTGTCAGTCTGAAGCTAAAGACCAAAGTTTATTCCCCCCCAAAAAAGTCCCGTAACAACAGGACTGGAAAAAAGGGCAGGCAGGAACAGGGTGTGTGCTAAGGAGGCAGGAGCGAATAGTAGGGTGGGGAACGTAGGCCCACCTTTATGTGTCCATAGAGAGTGATAATAGGTCAATTATAGAATGGGAGCTTCTTACGATCCCTAACCCCAAAGTGAAGATGATGTCAAAAACACAGTGGAAAACAGCTGTATAAGAAGAATGTATGAGTTATTCTGAGGGGGGATATTCCACTCCCTGGGTGCCCACCCCACTAAAGGAATGCACTCTGCTGCTCTGTCACGCTAGGAAATACAGGCATCTTACGCCACCTAGTGGGAGAGAATGGAACAATGCGGGAAGGACCCAAAAAATATAGAAGCTCTAGTATTTCTTCAAAAAAGGTTCTATTGTACTTGTGACATTTTGCTATTTCTGTGTTGCTTACGTAATGAACATTTCATAGCGTCGGCGACACATACATTATTTTTTAACACCGGTCCTTGAAATGGTCTCACCAAAGCAGAAGAAAAAATGTCAAAAGCGAATACATCTGAGCACCATAAAAGATAAAGCGAGAATAGGATATCGCCATAATACGACTTTCCAGAAAACATTGCAGATTTATACCACATGTGAGCAAAAGAACTGATCTAAGTGTGTAGGTGCAGTCAAGGCACCTTAGATTTCTGTGGGTGCCCTATCCTGGTTCCATACATTTTGGAGACTGTACAAAGCGGTAATACATAAGTGCGCAGCCATAAATGGGACCACTTCCCACCCTATCGGATTATATCAGAATTAGGTCTCATTAAAGTCCCCCATACACATTAGAGCAATGTCTGCTGAATTCTCTGATATCGACAGGTTCAGTCGACAGATGATCATCAGGGGAGACAAGAATCCGGCACGTCCATTTTCGGACTAGGGATCCTTTCATTCTCTCTGAGATAAGCCGCCACCGGACATGTCTTGTGCCATCCTTCTGTCACCTGAGTGCTGTCCAATTTTTCTGTTTAAGTAGATGAAGCTTGGAAATTTTGTAATTTTTTTTTAATAATAATAATCTTTATATAGCGCCAACATATTCCGCAGCACTTTACAGTTTAACAGTTTCAAAACACAAGTCATAAGTAACAACGTTAACAATACCGTAATTAAAGCAAGAAAAACAGATGCCACACTGATGGTAAAACTGTGCACGTGGACCAAACAAAAGAGGAAAATCGTATCCAGCACACTGATGAAAATCTGTCCATTTATTCTCAGCTGTCTGAATGAGGCTTTATTTCTGATCAACAGAGACATATAATAGAGGCCTACACTCCTTTATAAAAGACTGTACAGTGTGAAAATGCTGGAAGACCAACTGAAGCCAGCAGAACTATGCATACAGCTCTGGAGTATAGCACTGGCTGTAACTCAGGAACATTTCTCGATAAGTAGATAGTTATTCCACTTTTTCTATTTATGTCTGTAGATAAACTGTAATATGATGGTAAAAGGTGAATAATCCTACTTATGCAAAATAAAAACACTTAATTGTTTTTTGTTTTTGTTTTTTTCCTGTGGATGGCGCTGTGCTGGGGCTTTTTTACATGTTGCGCTGTAATTTTCACTTGTACAATATTAGGTCATATAGGATATTTTGTTCAGTTCTTATTTTATATTGAGCAACAAGATGATCATAAACCAGTTATTCTGACAATGTATTTTGGATGTTTTTACAGCATTCACCGCTTGGCATAATAGATATATAAACTTCTGCAGGTTGGAACGATTATGGCAATATCAAATTTATATTTTGTTTTTATGTTTTCCTACATATAGTGTTGCACCAGTCAAAACCCATAACTGTATTTATTTTTTCTTGTAGCTGGAGCTATGACAAATTGTCTTTTTGCAGGTCAAGATGTTGATTTCATTGCTACCATTTTGGAGATCTCTTTTTATATAGTAGTATAATATTTGATGGAGAAGGAACATATATACACCCACCCTAGTAACGTCCCTGCAGAATCCAAGCAAAAAGCCAGTGATGGTGATGGAGGAGGAAGGACTTGCAAAAAAAGTTGCCCTGGGGCCCATTGGACTCTGATTCTCACCTCTGTAACTATCCATCGTCCATCTTGGTGATATATATGACTAATATGTCTTGTGGCATTTTCCTTGTAATGCATGTTTTGACTTGATCCTTTTCCAACATCCCCCAAGTATTTGCCTCACTCATTGCTCGCTCTTTCTTTCTTTCTTTCTTTCTTTCTTTCTTTCTTTCTATCTATCTATCTTTCTTTATTTCTTTCTTATTATTTATTATTATTATTTATTGTTATAGCACCATTTATTCCATGGCGCTTTACATGTAAGGAGGGGTATACATAAAAACTAGTAGAATAATGTTAAACAATACAAGTCATATCATAACTGGTACAGGAGGAGAGAGGACCCTGCCTGCGAAGGCTCACTTCTTTCTTTCTTTCTTTCTTTCTTTCTTTCTTTCTCTTTATTTCTTTCTCTCTCTCTGTTCTCTCTTTCTTTTTTCTTTGTTTCTCTTTCCCTCTTTCTTTACTTCCTTTCTTTCTTTTTTTGTTTCTTTCTCTTTCTTTCCTTCTTTCTTTTCTCTCTCTCTGTTCTTTCTTTCCTTCTTTCTTTCTTTTCTCTCTCTGTTCTTTCTTTCATTCTTTTTTTATTTCTTTCTCTCTGTTCTTTCTTTTTTCTTTGTTTCTCTTTCCTTCTTTCTTTACTTCCTTCCTTTCTTTCACCCAGTATATTCTTGTTATTGCTTGTGAAGGAAGTGCATCCAGCTTCAATCCATAAAATCAAATCCTTTATTTCATGATTAAAATAGATATGGCAACACTACAATATGCCTAGGCATAGTAATGATTGGGAATAAGGGGTGCAAGCTGGTGAAACTGGTTAATTGTTGAAAATGCATTACCTTGGCACAACACACACTCAGATGCATTACCTTTCACGGTTTATGTGTCAGAGATTTATCCACTTATGTTTCTTTACAATGATAGATCTTTGCTTTCTATAAATTCCTGTAGACTGGTTTATGGCCAAGAAATGTTGGTGAAAAATAGTGAATTTTTCTAAATAAATTCTTTATCATAAACTCTGTTTAATTGGCCCTTTATTTGTAAATGTGAATACTTACCTGTTTTTATATTGGGTTTCTGGTATCCGGCACGCGATAAGAATCAGTGTGCCCACTGTGATTGCTTTATTATTGACAGCTATAATTTGATGCTTTTGTTATATCTAAGATGTTCAATAAAAAAATGATATTGTGGTACCGTATTACCAAGAAAAATCAATGTAAAAAATCTTATGCCCAAAAAAGACAGAAGTATTATAGGAATGATACATTTATTGGCTAATCAGAAAAATGGTATATTTGCATTCTTTCAGAGGCTCCTTCTTCAGGCAGGTTTACAAATGAACGACTGAAACAAGGACACAACATTTCACTCCCACCACATCTCTATTTGTAACATAAACCTTAAGTTTATAACTTTGGCTCATCTTCAGGAGGCATCAACTCATCCACCCTATCAGGGCCAGCTCCAGGTTTTCGTGGGCCCCAAGCGACAGAGTTTTAGTGGGCCCCTTTAACACACATACCATGATTCATGATGCACAAATACGGCAGAGAAATATAGGCATAGTACAATGCCAAAGATTTCACTTACTTATTACATTACATGAGTGATATCTATTGTAAATTCTGCAATAGGTTAGAAACCAAACAGTATAGTCCTCCATACAGTATTATTGGCACCACAGAGTGCTCCATACAGAATAATAAGCCGCATATATTGCTCCATACAGTATTATAGGCAAAACACATTCTTCCATACAGTATTATGGGCACCACATAGTCCTCTATACAGTATTATAGGCACCACATAGTCTTCTATACAGTATTATAGGCACCACATAGTCCTCTATACAGTATTACTGGCACCACATAGTCCTCTATACAGTATTATTGGCACCACATAGTCCTCCATACAGAATAATAAGCCGCATATATTGCTCCATATAGTATTATAGGCAAAACACATTCTTCCATACAGTATTATTGGCACCACAGAGTGCTCCATACAGAATAATAAGCTGCATATATTGCTCCATATAGTACTATAGGCAAAACACACTCTTCCATACAGTATTATGGGCACCACATAGTCCTCTATACAGTATTATAGGCACCACATAGTCCTCTATACAGTATTATAGGCACCACCGTCCTCTATACAGTATTACTGGCACCACATAGTCCTCCATACAGAATAATAAGCCGCATATATTGCTCCATATAGTATTATAGGCAACACACATTCTTCCATACAGTATTATTGGCACCACAGAGTGCTCCATACAGAATAATAAGCCGCATATATTGCTCCATATAGTATTATAGGCAAAACACATTCTTCCATACAGTATTATGGGCACCACATAGTCCTCTATACAGTATTGTAGGCACCACATAGTCCTCTATACAGTATTATTGGCACCACAGAGTGCTCCATACAGAATAATAAGCCGCATATATTGCTCCATATAGTATTATAGGCAAAACACATTCTTAAATACAGTATTATGGGCACCACATAGTCCTCTATACAGTATTATAGGCACCACATAGTCCTCTATACAGTATTATAGGCACCACCGTCCTCTATACAGTATTACTGGCACCACATAGTCCTCCATACAGAATAATAAGCCGCATATATTGCTCCATATAGTATTATAGGCAACACACATTCTTCCATACAGTATTATTGGCACCACAGAGTGCTCCATACAGAATAATAAGCCGCATATATTGCTCCATATAGTATTATAGGCAAAACACATTCTTCCATACAGTATTATGGGCACCACATAGTCCTCTATACAGTATTATAGGCACCACATAGTCCTCTATACAGTATTATTGGCACCACAGAGTGCTCCATACAGAATAATAAGCCGCATATATTGCTCCATATAGTATTATAGGCAAAACACATTCTTAAATACAGTATTATGGGCACCACATAGTCCTCTATACAGTATTATAGGCACCACATAGTCCTCTATACAGTATTATGGGCACCACATAGTCCTCCATACAGAATAATGAGCCCCATATAATGCTCCATAAAGTATTGTGGGCACCACATAGTCCTCCATACAGTATTATGTGCACCACAGAGTCCTCCATGCAGTATTATGGGCACCACAGAGTCCTTCATACATTATTATGGGCACCACATAGTCCTTCATACAGTATTATGGGCACCACAGAGTCCTCTATACAGTATTATAGGCACCACATAGTCCTCCATACAGTATTATGTGCACCACAGAGTCCTCCATGCAGTATTATGGGCACCACAGAGTCCTTCATACATTATTATGGGCACCACATAGTCCTTCATACAGTATTATGGGCACCACAGAGTCCTCTATACAGTTGTTGAGCACCACATAGTCATCCATACAGTATTATGAGCACCACATAGTCCTCCATACAGAATAATGAGCCCCATATATTGCTCCATACAGTATTGTGGGCAACACATAGTGCTCCTTACAGAATAATGAGCCGCATATATTGCGCCATACAGTATTATGGGCACCACATAGTCCTCTATACAGTATTATGAGCACCACATAGTCCTTCGTACACAATAATGAGCCCAATGTATTGCTCCATACAGTATTATGGGCAGCACATAGTTCTCCATACATTATTATGGGCACAACATAGTGCTTCATACAGTATTATCCCCTAGATACATATTTTTGATGATTCCCTTCTACACTAATGCATTTATAGACTTAAATTCTACAGGGTGGGCCATTTATATGGATACACCTAAATAAAATGGGAATGGTTGTTGATATCAATTTCCTGTTTGTGGCACATTAGTATATGGGAGGGGGAAAACTTTTCAAGATGGGTGGTGACAATGGCGACCATTTTGATCCAACTTTATTTTTTTTCAATGGGAAGAGGGTCATGTGACACATCAAACATATTGAGAACTTCACAAGAAAAACAATGGTGTGCTTGGTTTTAACATAACTTTATTCTTTCATGAGTTTTTTTTACAAGTTTCTCTTTGTTTACAGCCATTGACATGTCGCAGAGGTTAACACGTGAGGAGCGGATAGAAATTGTGTTGATGTCTCGTGAACGCATGTACCCGGGTCATTGCAGCAGATTTCAATGCAAGACACCCTACGCAAGAAAACTGTCGTCATTCCCATTTTATTTAGGTGTATCCATATAAATGGCCCACCCAAAAAAGTTTGCCTCATCACTGAACATAATGTTCTGTGTAAACTGAGGGTCCTGTTCCAATTTTTGTTTTGCCCATTCTGCAAATTCAGCGCACCGATCTGGGTCACCAACTATTCCTATTTTATTTAGGTGTATCCATATAAATGGCCCACCCTGTACTTAGCTTCACCCAAGGATGCATGACTTAATGTTTTCATTATATAACTGGATATAATGGATGCATCCCAAAATGTGCAGGATTGCAACCCAGGGACTGGCAGGATCGGCCTTTGTGGAGTATTACTCCACTTGGGGGGGGATGAAGAATGACAAGTACAACACTGTTCACAACAAAAAGGTTACCGTAGTTCCAATTGAGGCACAACACTTAAACGTTTCTTGTGAATAGCTATGTACAGCTCTTTCCAGCTCCCAGTGTATTTCAGGCCTTTTCTGGCCACTAGCAAGGGCTATTCTGAGTGCCGTTTCTTCAGGGGGTTTAATATTACTGGTATGCGGAGAACAATGCTCACTTTTGCAAGAAACGCTGGGCTTCAGTTTTTGCTCTTTGTCTGGTTTCACATGCACACTCCTTCAGGGGGCACCAATCACAATGCTCATGTCAGGATCCTGTCAGCGCCGGCGTGCAGCCTCCACTGGGCAGGGACTCACCCGCACTGTAGGGGGCCCGGGGTCAGGTATAGCCAGAAAGTACAGATACACAGGACCTGTGGACACTGAAGTTTAGCAAGCAGTCACAGGACCTACGGTCATGTGACTGCAAGGGGGCGGGTCTTAGCGTCCTGCTTTCAGAGATGGCAGGACACTATACAGAAATACTCAGAGTCAGGCAAAACGGAGGTCATACACAGAGCTATCAGTAAAGTACCAGGGATGAGACAGAATGGATAGTCAGGGCCAAGCAGAAGTCAAAACCAGACATAGAAGGTACCAAGCAGAATCCAAAGCGATATCCAGAGAACAGACCGAGTCGCACACAGAGAATCAAGCAACCAGAACACAGCACAAACACACTCAGGGGTCACTCACCACACTATGCCAAGGGCGAAAGTATAACTGACGGGGGAAGGGAACTTCCTGAGGCTATAAGAAGCTTTCCCAGAACCAATGAGAGGCCACCATAATAGGTCCCAGGTGTGCAGGTAAGAGTCTGCACTGAGATCAAAACATTAACCCCAGAAGTGCCGGTCACCCAGCACTGGTATCATGAAAGCTCAATCACAAACTCTGACTTTACTCCGCTGCACCCTCGCTGTAGTATGTTGCACAGTCGCATGACAAAAGGCTCCAGAATTGGTTCCTCTTACTTTCTTCCTAGTAATGAGCAGGCCGCAGTTTTTTCACCAATAGACAGCCGGACTTATTGGAAACACAGTCCTTATATGGGGAGGGGGAAGGGTTAGGCCATGACATATACCATAGTGTGCATTCCTTTGGATTGTTTTATGGCACTTTGTATGCTTTTTTTAAATGTATTTATTGTTTGTTGTGCCATTTGCATAATATACTGTGTGTTTTGTACTAATTTGTTGCTGCTTTTATATTCTCGTGTTATTTATAGCAGTAGGTTTCACACCGGTGACATCACACAATACTTGCTTTGTGTTGTTTGTGTGTTTATTGACGTGTGGCGGTGTGCACTTGTAGTATTTGAGTGGTGCCTGCTCTTGTTGTTGCCTTTATCAATACCAGACACAATGGCTACCAAAAGTACAATGTTGTGCTGGGTAAACAAAGGAACGCCACCTCTGTGTATGGGCTCTTGACTCTGGACATCAAGAGATAAGGATCTTAAACAGATCCTGTTGTCTATGAAAGAGCCGATCCTTCTCTCCCCCGATATCATTCGGCAGGAAAAAGACAGGAGCCTCCGATATATATTAGAGGGTCTTCCAACTTTTATATATGAGGTTCTTATAGAGGATTTGCCATGACAAAGGTGCCCAGTTTTTGCTCTTATTTTATTGCTGATGCCCCCTGAATAATCTGTTTTAATTTTTTTTTTTTTTTTAAATCTGCCATACTGTGGTCCTTTTTTATTTAGTGCTAATTTTTATGGTCTTTACCAAGGTGGAAATGTTCAAAGAGCAATAATACAAAACAGCCTAAAGACACGCCCCCGAGGATCCTGCATGTCACACCCCCTTGTTAAGAACATAAAAATCAGCATAAAAAAGCCCAGCTCTGGAATCGTATGGCGGATTTAAAAAAAACAAAAATTGGAATACTCATGGGAGCAGCGGGAATAAAATGAGAGCAAAACTGTCCACTTTTGCCCTGTTGACATGTCCTTTTTAACTCGTTGGCCGTACACATGAGATAAACTCTTTGTTCAGCAGACTGCTATCTCTTCCAACTCTTGAACACATGTGAACGCTCGGTCAGTCAAGCATTCATGTGGTTTTTTGATGGGGAGATACTTCTGGAAGAGGCTTAAGGGGGCTTTACACATAGAAATATCGCTAGCAATATCGCTAAAGTGTCACCGATTTTGTGAAGCAACAGCGATATCACTAGCGATATCGCTACATGTGACACTCACCTCCGACCGGCTCCCCCGCTGGCAATCGCTGATCGCGCAAGATCGACCTGGTCCATTTCTCGTCGTCGGCTTCCTGCTGGCGCCGACGAGCGAGCCATGGACGCGGGCGGAAGATAGTCACACTCGCCGCGTCTGAAATGTAAGTGCTACCGCCGACCGCTGCTGCATCGCTGCTGAGATCTGCCTGTTTGGCAGCTCACTAGCAACCATTTAGCGATGCACCAGCGATCCTGACCGGGTCGTATCGTGGTCGAAATTGTTGGTGCATCGCTAAATGTAAAGGGGGCCTTTAGCGTCCATGAGAACATTCTAAATTCCTTATCATCCTCTACTCCGACATCATCTGATGCTTGTCCAGTTCCCCTGAAATTAGTGAGTTGTGACATGACAGCTTTCATCCAATGTGTATAAGGGCTTTAATTGGGTATAAGAAAACAGGTTTTCTAAAAGGGACAACCCCTTTATCCCTCCTTTGTTACCCTGGGAGTAACAGGATCCTATATGTGCCCAGATTTGTAGGTTCTATTGATGTCCACTGCTTCCTATGGGCTATTTAGCCCCCTGTTAAATTCTCAATATTAGGAAGACCCCATTTCCATCTGGCAGTGATTTTTTTATTATTATTAGACTGGGCTGTTAAGGGTCTAGTGATGTAATAAATGGGACCCCCTGCTTACGGTTTTAAAGATGGGCTCAACGTCTGACACGCGGAAACATTACACTGGGTGCAGAATTATTAGGCAAATGAGTATTTTGATCACATCATCCTTTTTATACATGTTGTCCTACTCCAAGCTGTATAGGCTTGAAAGCCAACAGCCAATTATGTAAATCAGGTGATTTGCATCTCTGTAATGAGGAGGGGTGTGGTCTAATGACATCAACACCCTATATAAGGTGTGCTTAATTATTAGACAACTTCCTTTCCTTTGGCAAAATGGGTCAGAAGAGAGATTTGACGGACTCTGAAAAGTCAAAAATTGTGAGATGTCTTGCAGACGGATGCAGCAGTCTTGAAATTGCCAAACTTTTGAAGCGTGATCACCGAACAATCAAGTGTTTCAAGGCAAATATCCAACAGGGTCGCAAGAAGCGTGTAGATAAAAAAAGGCTCAAAATAACTGCCCATGAATTGAGGAAAATCAAGCGTGAAGCTGCCAAGATGTCATTTGCCACCAGTTTTGCCATATTTCAGAGCTGCAACGTTACTGGAGTAGCAAAAAGCACAAGGTGTGCCATACTCAGGGACATGGCCAAGGTAAGGAAGGCTGAAAAACGACCACCTTTCAAGAAGAAGCATAAGATAAAACGTCAAGACTGGGTCAAGAAATATCTTAAGACTGATTTTTCTAAGGTTTTATGGACTGATGAAATGAGAGTGACTATTGATTGGCCAGATGGATGGGCCCGAGGCTGGATCAGTAAAGGGCAGAGAGCTCCACTCCGACTCAGACGCCAGCAAGGTGGAGGTGGGGTTCTAGTATGGGCAGGTATCATCAAAGATGAACTTGTGGGACCTTTTCGGGTTGAGGATGGAGTGAAGCTATTAGAAGTGGAAAGGAAGAACAGGAAGAACAAAGACAAAAGAATCTAATTAATAAAAATATTGGAGAAAGAGAAACCAATCACAAACTAAAATGTTTCTATACTAATGCACAAAGCATGGGCAACAAACAAGGAGAATTGGAACTACTAACGCAGGAAAAGAAATATGATGTCATTGGAATCACTGAAACTTGGTGGGACAATACACATGATTGGAATACAAGACTAGAAGGATACAACTTATTTGCAAGAGACAGACTTGATAAACGAGGAGGAGGTGTCGCATTGTATGTTAGAAACGCGTATATCTGCACAGAGATTGAAGCTTCAGAGACTGGGAGTTCTGTGGAAACTGTTTGGGTAAGAATACAAGGACAGAACAATGGAAAGGACACCATTGTAGGCATTTACTACAGGCCACCTGTGCAAGCTGAAGATATGGATGAACTCTTTATGCATCAAATGGCCAAGTTCTCCCAAAAATATGACATAGTTGTCATGGGAGATTTCAACTATCCAGACATTTGTTGGGAATCTCTCTCAGGCAAAACTAACAGGTCAAGAAAATTCTTATCCTCTCTTGCTGACAACTTTATCTTCCAAAAGGTAGGGGAGAAAACAAGGGGAACTGCTACCTTGGATCTAATCCTTATAAACAGGGAGGAAATGGTTGAGGAGGTAAAAGTGGCTGGGACCCTAGGAGGTAGCGACCATGCTATTTTAGAATTTTGGATAACTAGAGGAGGAAGACCTGTGAAGACTCAGACGTCAAGGTTAGATTTCAGAAAGGCAGATTTTAAGGGATTCAGAAAGAGAATTGGAGGGATCCAATGGCTGGATATCCTTAAAGACAAAAATGTCCAGGAAGGATGGGAAATCTTGAAAAATGAAATTCTCAAAGCACAATTGTTAACAATTCCGAAAAGAGGGAAGAATAGGAAGCATTTAAGGAAGCCAGGATGGATGAACACAGAACTTAAGCACATGCTAAAATGGAAGAAAAAAATGTTTATAAAATGGAAAGAGGGAGGCATATCTAAAGAAGAATATAATGCTGTCTGCAGAACCTGCAGGTCACAAATCAGATTATCTAAAGCTGACAATGAATTGAGGCTTGCAAGAGATGTCAAAAGCAATAATAAAGGATTTTGGGGATATGTCAAAAGTAAAAGAAAAGTCAAAGATGCTATAGGATTTTTACAGGATGAAAATGATGAAATGGTAAGACAGGATGTTGAGAAGGCCGAACTTTTAAATTCCTATTTTGCATCTGTTTTCTCTCAGAAAGGAAATGTGACATCAACTGTTCTTCACTGTCCTATTAAGGGAATAGAAGAATCCAGGATATCTATAAACAGAAAGATAGTGAGGAAACACTTAGCTAACCTAAATGAATTCAAGTCTCCAGGTCCAGATGAATTACACCCCAGAGTACTGAAGGAGATAGCAGAAGAAATTTTTGAACCCCTCTCCATAATATTTGAAAATTCTTGGCGAACAGGAGAAGTCCCGGAAGACTGGAGAAGAGCAAATGTTGTTCCTATCTTCAAAAAGGGGAAGAAGGTGGACCCAGGCAACTATAGGCCGGTGAGTCTGACTTCTATACCAGGAAAGATCTTTGAACAAATTATTAAACAACATGTATGTCAGTACCTGGATAAGAATGAAGTGATTAAACAGAGTCAGCATGGGTTTGTAACTAATAAGTCATGTCAGACTAACTTAATTTCCTTCTATGACGGAATCACTGATTGGGTGGATCAAGGAAATGCTGTAGATATAGTATATCTTGACTTCAGCAAAGCATTTGACAAAGTATCTCATACAATCCTTATTGAAAAAATGACTAAGTATGGAATGGACAAGGCAACTGTTAGGTGGATTCATAACTGGCTTAGTGATCGGACCCAAAGAGTGGTCGTAAATGGCAGCACATCCAGTTGGAAGAATGTCTCAAGTGGGGTACCACAGGGCTCTGTCCTGGGCCCTTTATTGTTCAACATCTTTATCAACGATTTAGATGAAGGAATTGAGGGTAAACTGATTAAATTTGCTGATGACACAAAGCTAGGAGGGATAGCTAATACTAGAGAAGAGAGAGAGAGGATTCAAAAAGATATAAATAAACTGGAGAAGTGGGCAGCAACTAACAGAATGGTTTTTAACAGGGAAAAATGCAAAGTACTACATCTGGGCAATAAAAATGAAAAAAGCATATACAGAATGGGAGGAATAGGCCTAAGCAACAGCACATGTGAAAAAGACTTGGGTATACTAATAGATCACAAACTGAATATGAGTCAACAGTGTGATGCAGCAGCAAAAAAAGCAAATGCAATTCTAGGATGTATTAACAGAAGCATACAGTCTAGATCACGTGAAGTCATTATTTCCCTCTACTCCTCTTTGGTCAGACCTCATCTGGAATATTGTGTCCAGTTTTGGGCACCACATTTTAAAAAAGACATCAACAAACTGGAGCAAGTTCAGAAAAGAGCAACCAGAATGGTGACCGGTCTGCAAACCCTGTCTTATGAGGAAAGGTTGCAGGATTTGGGATTGTTTAGTTTGCAAAAGAGAAGACTGAGAGGAGACTTAATAGCTGTCTACAAATATCTCAAGGGCTGTCACATTGTAGAAGGATCATCTTTATTCTCATTTGCACAAGGAAAGACTAGAAGCAATGGGATGAAACTGAATGGGAGGAGACACGGATTAGATATTAGAAAAAACTTTTTGACAGTTAGAGTGATCAATGAGTGGAACAAGCTGCCACGAGAAGTGGTGAGTTCTCCTTCAATGGATGTCTTCAAACAGAGGCTGGACAGACATCTGACTGGGATGATTTAGCGAATCCTGCTTTGAGCAGGGGGTTGGACCAGATGGCCCAGGAGGTCCCTTCCAACTCTACGATTCTATGATTCTAAGCTCAACTCCCAGACCTACTGCCAGTTTCTGGAAGACACCTTCTTCAAGCAGTGGTACAGGAAGAAGTCGGTATCGTTCAAGAAAAACATGATTTTCATGCAGGACAATGCTCCATCACATGCATCCAAATACTCCACAGCGTGGCTGCCCAGTAAAGGTCTAAAAGAAGAAAAAATTATGACATGGCCCCCTTGTTCACCTGATCTGAACCCCATAGAGAACCTGTGGTCCCTCATAAAATGTGAGATCTACAGGGAGTGAAAACAGTACACCTCTCCGAACAGTGTCTTGGAGGCTGTGGTGGCTGCTGCACGCAATGTTGATCGCAAACAGATCAAGCAACTGACAGAATCTATGGATGGAAGGCTTTTGAGTGTCATCGTAAAGAAAGGTGGCAATATTGCTCACTGATTTTTTTTGTTTTGAATGTTATATTGGTCTACCTGGTGAAAATAAACAAATGAGATGGGTATATATTTGGTTTTTATTAAGTTGCCTAATAATTCTGCACTGTAATAGTTACCTGCACAAACAGATATCCTCCTAAGATAGCCAAATCTAAAAAAAAAACCACTCCAACTTCAAAAAATATTAAGCTTTGATATCTATCAGTCTTTTTGGGTTGATTGAGAACATAGTTGTTGTCATGATCCAGGACGGGGTTTTGCTTTGGCCCGTCCTGGTCAGACAGAGGGTTAATTGTTTCTGCCTCTCTGTGCCAGAGGGGGGCTATTTAATGCTCACTGGATCTAGGTCCGGTGTCAGTTATACTCCTGCCCTCGGCTGAGTTAGTTGACCTCTTGTATACATGTGCCTTGTGCCTAATAACTTGTTGCTTGTTTGGTTGTGATCTGGTTCTGTCCCTGTTACGAGTTCTGCCTGCCCCTCTTGTACCGCACCGCTCTCTCGTGTATGACTCTCTGCTTGTGACTCGACTGCTCTCTGCTCGTCCCTTTGGTACCGCACGGCCCTCTTGTGTATGACCTTTGGCTTTGTCTGACCTCCCGTCTGTTTATCCCTCCTGTACCTCATTTGCCCGTACTGTCTATGACCTCCGTTTTGCCCGACTCTGAGTTTTCTACCTTCTCTGAAAGCAGGACGCTAAGCCCCGCCCCCTGGCAGTCACATGACCGTAGGTCCTGTGCCGGCTTGCTAAACTTCTGCGTTCAGGTCCTGTGCATCTGTACTTCCCGGCTGTTCCTGTCCCCAGGGGTCCCTACAGTGCGGGTGAGTCCCTGCTCAGCGGAGGCTGTACGCCGGCGCTGTCAGGATCCTGACAGTTGTTATTCAATAATAAAAAGAATCCACTCAAATTCAACTTGCCTAATAATTCTGCACACTGTGTATAATGGGAATTCACCGGCAACTTTTCTGGCAAAATCGGGTGATTGTGGGAAATCCCAGACCTATGCCATTGGAGTGTGAGTCATACCATCAGAATATTATCTGTCAGAGGTTTATTTACATATTAATGACGGTCATAAAGTACATTGATCTTCATTGTGCTTCAGGTTCAGGTCAAACTGCACATTATTCCAGTAATTCTCCCCAGTGCTAAAAATTAACCTGATGATTAATCAAAACAGTTGATTTTATCTCCCAAATATAAACTTTTACAGCTTTATTGTATTGGTTCTCAGACATCTGTTTTCAATTAGAACAACCTAAAGTGGATGGTATCAGCTTGTGGTCTGGAAAGTTCAGGGTTCGGGTGGTCACCAAATCTGCCATTTTCCTTGTTTAAGAATGACCAACTTTGTAAGATTCCCAGGGTTGCAACAATGTAGTAATTCTGCACAAAACAATCCAAAAATACACATAAAATCTAATTTGTGCTGTTTCTGACTGATATTAAATATATCCATCAAATCTTATGGACTTTCTCGGGATCCATCAGTAATCTAAAATCTATGAGGCTCGGAGACTACAACTGCCTTTTTTATAGGAATATTCCAGTTTCAGAACATGAAGTGTATTCCTTGTAGAATAAATGGAAATACTTTTTTTTCTAATTTATTTTCCATATGATTTCCTCACTGCTTTCAACATCGCTGGTTGCCATTATTGAGTAGGTGCCCCATCTGTTTACATCCAGAGGATACAAATGTGTAATGGTCCTGTTCTTACCCACTAGAAGAAAATATACGAGAAGGTTCTTACGGACAGCAATCAGAGACCTTGAGGAAATAAGTAGTGTAACTCTATGGATTCCAGTGGTCACAGTTGCCACTGGGTGTCATTGTCTAGGCCAGGGGTCCCATGAATTGTGGCTCGCAGTTGTCTGCCAGTTTAGTGAATTAGCTCCAGGTCTAGTAAACAAGTATGAAGAGCACATCTCAAAATGGTGAATTTTGTGAGTTGCCCTGAACAGAAGAGCAGATCGGGATGCACATATCCTGGTCTTAGGGGTCTGGAGATAATTTAATTATGGTACGCTGGAGACAGGATGATACTACCTGTCAGATAAGGTGCCTGAAGCTGGATGTTATATTGTGTTGGGAGTGCTGGATGGGAGAATACTGAATGGGGGAATTGTGGGGACCACTGGAACTTGGTATACTGCTTTGGGGTGATTTCTGTGGAAAAGCTTTGGTTATCATTATACCCGTAATAGGGGCTCTGGTTGCCGTTACTATCAGGTGGGCGGGAACTAGATGTGGCTTGTGACCCTCTCTCAGAGCTGAATGTGGCTCTCTGGGTCAGACAGGTTGGGTTCCACTGGTCTACGCCTAGGATGTCACCCTTTCCTTTGCCACTTCAGGCCCTTTTGGACCCAGCACATGTCAGACAATGGCCGGCATCAGAACTTTTCAAGAGCCTCGATACAGCACAGGGAGCAGTCTGTGACACATGGAGGCCATATGGAGCAGACACTAGGAGAATACTATGGAAAGCAGTATGAGAGAGGGAGATCCATGGGGGGTAGCCTGTGAGAAAGGAGGGGACATTTGGAGATAGTCTGTATGAAAGAGGAGAGAGATTATAAGGAGCAGTCTGTGAGAGAGGAGTAATCTTTGGGAAGTGGTCTGTATAGAGAGAGAGGAAGGGGAACTTTGGGGAATGGAGAGCAGTCTGAGTGAGCAGGGGGGCCATAGGGAGCAGTCCGTGAGTGAGCAGTGGGGTACAGGGAGCAGTCTGAGTGAGCAGAGGGCTATCAGGAGCAGCCTGTGAGTGAGCAGGGGGCCATATGGGCAAGTCTGTGAATTAGCAGGGGGCACTGGGGGGCAGTCTGAGTGAGGAGTGATCCTAGAGATAGAAAGGAAGAGGAACAGTTGTGGAATGAAGAACAGTCTGTGAGTGAGAAGTGGGCCATAGGGAGCAGTCTGTGAGTGAGCAGGGGGTCATAGGGAGCAGTCTGTGAGTGAGCAGGGGGTCATAGAGAGCAGCCTGTGAGTGAACAGGGGGCCATAGGGAGCAGCCTGTGAGTGAGCAGGGGGTCATAGGGAGCAGCCTGTGAGTGAGCAGGGGGCCATAGGGAGCAGCCTGTGAGTGAGCAGGGGGCCATAGGGAGCAGCCTGAGAGTGAGCAAGGGGCCATAGGGAGCAGCCTGTGAGTGAGCAGGGGGTCATAGGGAGCAGCCTGTGAGTGAGCAAGGGGCCATAGGGAGCAGCCTATAAATGAGCAGGGGGCCATAGGGAGCAGCCTGTGAGTGAGCAAGGGGC
Organism: Dendrobates tinctorius; assembly: GCF_039654945.1. NCBI lineage: Eukaryota > Metazoa > Chordata > Amphibia > Anura > Dendrobatidae > Dendrobates > Dendrobates tinctorius. The sequence continues at coordinate 24,100,314 of NW_027361825.1, read as the reverse complement.
CATAGGGAGCAGCCTGTGAGTGAGCAGGGGACCATAGGGAGCAGCCTGAGAGTGAGCAAGGGGCCATAGGGAGCAGCCTGTGAGTGAGCAGGGGGCCATAGGGAGCAGCCTGTGAGTAAGCAGGGGGTCATAGCGAGCAGCCTGTGAGTGAGCAGGGGGTCATAGGGAGCAGCCTGTGAGTGAGCAAGGGACCATAGGGAGCAGCCTGTGAGTGAGCAGGGGGTCATAGGGAGCAGCCTGTGAGTGAGCAAGGGGCCATAGGGAGCAGCCTGTGAGTGATCAGGGGGTCATAGGGAGCAGTCTGTGAGTAAGCAGGGGGCCATAGGGAGCAGTCTGTGAGCGAGCAGGGGGCCATAGGGAGCAGCCTGTGTGTGAGCAGGGGGCAATAAGGAGCAGCCTGTGAGTGAATAAGGGGTCATAGGGAGCAGCCTGTGAGCCTGTGAGTGAGCAGGGGGTCATAAGGAGGAGTCTGTGAGTAAGCAGGGGGCCATAGGGAGCAGTCTATGAGTGAGCAGAGGACCATGGGGAGAAGTCTGAGTGAGCAGAGGGCCATAGGGAGCAGCCTATGAGTGAGCAGTGGGCCATAGAAAGCAGCCTGTGAGAGATCAGAGGGCCATAGGGAGCAGCCTGTGAGTGAGAAGAGGGCCATAGGGAGCAGTCTGTGAGCAGAGGGCCATAGAAAGCAGCCTGTGAGAGATCAGAGGGCCATAGGGAGCAGACTATGAGTGAGCAGAGGCCCATAGGGAGCAGTCTGTGAGTGAGCAGAGGACCATAGGGAGCAGCCTGTGAGAGAGCAGAGGGCCATAGGGAGCAGTCTGTGAGTGAGCAGAGGACCATAGAGAGCAGCCTGTGAGAGAGCAGGGGGTCATAGGGAGCAGTCTGTGAGTGAGCAGAGGACCACAGAGAGCAGCCTGTGAGAGAGCAGAGGGCCATAGGGAGCAGCCTGTGAGTGAGCAGAGGACCATAGAGAGCAGCCTCTGAGTGAGCAGAGGGCCATAGGGGCAAGTCTGAATGAGTAGGGGGCAATAGGGAGCAACCTGTGAGTGAGCAAGGGGCCATAGGGAGCAGTCTATGAGTGAGCAGAGGACCATGGGGAGAAGTCTGAGTGAGCAGAGGGCCATAGGGAGCAGCCTATGAGTGAGCAGTGGACCATGGGGAGAAGTCTGAGTGAGCAGAGGGCCATAGGGAGCAGCCTATGAGTGAGCAGTGGGCCATAGAAAGCAGCCTGTGAGAGATCAGAGGGCCATAGGGAGCAGCCTGTGAGTGAGAAGAGGGCCATAGGGAGCAGTCTGTGAGCAGAGGGCCATAGAAAGCAGCCTGTGAGAGATCAGAGGGCCATAGGGAGCAGACTATGAGTGAGCAGAGGCCCATAGGGAGCAGTCTGTGAGTGAGCAGAGGACCATAGGGAGCAGCCTGTGAGAGAGCAGAGGGCCATAGGGAGCAGTCTGTGAGTGAGCAGAGGACCATAGAGAGCAGCCTGTGAGAGAGCAGGGGGTCATAGGGAGCAGTCTATGAGTGAGCAGAGGACCATGGGGAGAAGTCTGAGTGAGCAGAGGGCCATAGGGAGCAGCCTATGAGTGAGCAGTGGACCATGGGGAGAAGTCTGAGTGAGCAGAGGGCCATAGGGAGCAGCCTATGAGTGAGCAGTGGGCCATAGAAAGCAGCCTGTGAGAGATCAGAGGGCCATAGGGAGCAGCCTGTGATTGAGAAGAGGGCCATAGGGAGCAGTCTGTGAGCAGAGGGCCATAGAAAGCAGCCTGTGAGAGATCAGAGGGCCATAGGGAGCAGACTATGAGTGAGCAGAGGCCCATAGGGAGCAGTCTGTGAGTGAGCAGAGGACCATAGGGAGCAGCCTGTGAGAGAGCAGAGGGCCATAGGGAGCAGTCTGTGAGTGAGCAGAGGACCATAGAGAGCAGCCTGTGAGAGAGCAGGGGGTCATAGGGAGCAGTCTGTGAGTGAGCAGAGGACCATAGAGAGCAGCCTGTGAGAGAGCAGAGGGCCATAGGGAGCAGCCTGTGAGTGAGCAGAGGACCATAGAGAGCAGCCTCTGAGTGAGCAGAGGGCCATAGGGGCAAGTCTGAATGAGTAGGGGGCAATAGGGAGCAACCTGTGAGTGAGCAGAGGGCCATAGGGGCAAGTCTGAATGAGTAGGGGGCAATAAGGAGCAACCTGTGAGTGAGCAGGGGGCCATAGGGAGCAGACTATGAGTGAGCAGAGGCCCATAGGGAGCAGTCTGTGAGTGAGCAGAGGACCATAGGGAGCAGCCTGTGAGAGAGCAGAGGGCCATAGGGAGCAGTCTGTGAGTGAGCAGAGGACCATAGAGAGCAGCCTGTGAGAGAGTAGGGGGTCATAGGGAGCAGTCTGTGAGTGAGCAGAGGACCATAGAGAGCAGCCTGTGAGAGAGCAGAGGGCCATAGGGAGCAGCCTGTGAGTGAGCAGAGGACCATAGAGAGCAGCCTCTGAGTGAGCAGAGGGCCATAGGGGCAAGTCTGAATGAGTAGGGGGCAATAGGGAGCAACCTGTGAGTGAGCAGAGGGCCATAGGGGCAAGTCTGTATGAGTAGGGGGCAATAGGGAGCAACCTGTGAGTGAGCAGGGGGCCATGGAGAGCAGTCTGTGAAAAAAAAGAAAAACCCATGGAAAAGTCGTTTCTGCGAAAGGAGAGAGTATTTGAGATAACATTAGGATTATATCGGGAGTGTTAAACAACACGACAAAGAAGTTTTATGGCACAAAAAAGAAGCAGGTTGAATTTTATTTCTGTTTTAAACTTCAATAAACACATAATCAAAAGAGAATGAGTAGCCAAATACTTGGTGACACAATGATAATATTATATAATAAACCCATTCAAGACTGAGGCCCCTACAGGAAAGGTACAGATGAATATGTGGAAGCTCCAACTCACGAACAGGATCTCGAAGCCCGGGTCCTTTTAGCCAGAGATTTAACTGAACTGAGAAATGACTAAACAAAATGTGCAAAGGAACAAACTTATTGGACTGTGATTTGGATTGTAAAAATGGCTGCCATGGCGGTTCCACAAGGTGTGTGGTGAGGCATGCCATCATGGGTGGTACCCAAGAAAGAGCGTGAAACAGCATGAACCTCCCCTGCCTGTACTTCTATGCAACAGCATCATGGCTGACAGCCTGAGGGGTCCGGACAGGGCTGCCACTAGGAATTTCGGGGCCCCATACTGACAAGATTTTCAGGGCTCCCTTTACACTCCGCCCAGGCTCCAGCCCCGCCTGCACCCCTCAAACTGTCCACAGTCCCACCGCCCTCTCTTGGAAAAACTCCACCTCTCACCAATCACACATTAACAGTTCCCATCACCAGATCACACATATAGCCGGTAGCTTTTGTTTTGGCCAAAAGATTTTTTAAGCCGCCATCACAACACTGTAGACACTTTTGGCCGAGATCTACTCTACGCTAACCTATTAAATATTTGTTAAAATATGCAATACAATTTAGGTATATTTTTATTTATTTTTCAATTTTTAAAATGTCCAATAATATCACATACAAGGGACAAATACCACCGCACCATGTCCAGACCACATATTACCACCACATAGTGACCTATAATACCACATACAAGGAACAAATAGCGCCACACCATGACCAGACCACATATTACTACCATAGTCACCGAATAATATCACATACAAGGAACAAATACCACCGCACCATGACCAGAGCACATATTACCACTACAAAGTGACCAAATAATAGCACATACAAGGGACAAATACGGCAACACCATGTCCAGACCACATGCTACCACCACACAGTGACTGAATACTTCAATACTGATCAGTAATAAAAAAAACAATACTATCACCATAAGTGCCATTATACACAGGAGATCTGTACTTAGTATGCAGTGTCTGCGTACAGGTAATACAGTGATCACTGGTGACATTATACACAGGACCTCTGTATATAGTATACAGTGTATAGTGTCAGTGTTTAGGTAACACCCTAACTCACCAGTGATGTCTCTAGGTGAAGTCCTTTATCCTTGCTTTTCATCTTTCATCCAGCACAGACTGCCATCACGTCTTCCAGCCAGGGCTCATCTCTGCAGGAAACAACACAGTTATCTAGAGCTCCGCTTGCAGAACACATTACTAATTTTTTTCCCAACTTCTACATTATATCACATGAAGAAAAAAAGGCAACATAGCATCACTCTACACAGTAACAGGACCGCCACCATTTAAAAACAGCATACTAAAAAATAAATACATCACTGCAGTAATAATATCCCTTAATTAGCCCCTATGGTAATAATATTCCCCATCCTGGCCCCCGTGTGTCTAATTCCTGGCTTCAGCCATATGTTCTCCCATCTTGCCCTAATGAGTATCCATTCTGCCCCATATGATCTTCCCATCTGTCTCCATCCTGCCCCATGATCCTGCACCATGTGTCTCCCATCCTGCCACCTCCTGTGTCTTACTGTCACATTCTGCCCCGTGACTCACATTCTGCCCCTTCCTGTGTCTCACTGTCACATTCTGCCCCATGTCCATTCTGCCCCCTCCTGTGTCTCACTGTCACATTCTGCCCCCACCATGTCTTGCATTCTGCCCCCAGCATGTCTTGCATTCTGCCCCCATGTCTACATTCTGCCCCCATGTCCAGCATTCTGCCCCATGTCCAGCATTCTGCCCCATGTCCAGCATTCTGCCCCCATCATGTCTTGCATTCTGCCCCAATGTCTTGCATTCTGCCCCCATGTCTGCATTCTGCCCCCATGTCTGCATTCTGCCCCCATGTCCAGCATTTTGACCCCATGTCTGCCTTCTGCTCCATATCTGAATTCTGCCCCCATGTCTGAATTCTGCCATGTCTGCATTCTACCCCCATATCTGCCTTCTGCCCCCATTGTGGCCAGCATTCTGCCCTGGGCCCCCGGATCGCCGCTTTCAATTAAAAAAAAAAAGTTCTTCTTACCTGGCTGCGCTCCAGCGACAAAGCTCCCTCCATGCAGCTGAAGCGTGCACTCACAGGCGACTGACAGTGACGTCAGACGCCGGTGACGTGCGCACTGCGGCTAATGAGCAGGGGGTTGAACCAGATGGCCCAGGAGGTCCCTTCCAACTCTACGATTCTATGATTCTATGACTGGGATGGTTTAGCGAATCCTGCTTTGAGCAGGGGGTTGGACCAGATGGCCCAGGAGGTCCCTTCCAACTCTACGATTCTATGATTCTAATGTCATCTGCCAGCCTCCAATTGGCTGGCATCTGTTAACTATTGACGTGCGGGCCCGCATGTGAATAGCGTCTCAGCTGCCGCAGCACCGCGCTAAGGTCCCGGTTTACCAGCCGGTAGGGGCCCGGTGAGCAGATGAGAAGGGGCCCAATGCGGGCCCCCTCTGCCCACCGGGCCCCATACGCCAGTCAGGGCAGTAATGCCCTGATGGCGGCCCTGGGTCTGGATCCTGGCCTTGTTTGGCAGCAAAGGAGAAAGGCAATGCCCCAGAGGGGTGGAGAAAGGCCCCGTGGCGGAAAAGAGAGCGGAAGAGAAGACAGTACACCAGGAGGCCATCATGGAGAGTGGAAGGAGGCCTGTGGAGTGCGGGAGAGAAGTGGAAACTTCTCCCAGCTCTGCGGAACCAGGCTCCAGCCCCTCGGAGGACATTGACCTGGAACGCCTGGAGCAGGGGATAGAGGAGCTGGGCAGAAGTCTGCGCCAATGGCAAGCTCTTCTTGCATGGAAGAAGCAGGCTGCGTGGGAGGAGACTGCCAGATCCCCGGTATCAATGTCACCGGTACCCACCGCACCAGTCCCCACGCCACCGGAACCTGTGACGGATGACCACAGCCCTGGAGGAGCAGGTACGGCCACCATCCCTGGGACCTGGGATGCCCTGTTAGGCCCCATTGGTTTACCACCAACTCCCAAGTCTGGCCAGGTTGTCATGGACGTAGCCTAGGACCGGAAAGTCGAACCCAAGGGTGGGATACTGGAGCCGGTTAAAACAGGCCAGTTGCTCCTCGCAGCGCGTAGCAGGCTGGAGGTCCTCATCAGGGAGGATAAAGGGACTGATAAAGGTGTGGTTCCCCATAACAACCAAGGAGTTCTGCCGCAGGCAGGTCCTGAAAATGGAGCGGGAGGAATGGGAGTGGCAAAAAGAGCGGCTAGCCCTGGCGGATCGTGATCTACAGATCAAGACCCAGGCCAGAGGGAACCCTTGGATAGCTGGAACCCGATGGGTTGGGGAAGGGTCCTCAGCTTCGACCTAGAAAGGGGGAACGGCTTCACCCAGGATTCTAAACAGACTCCCAACCTATTTGTCAACAGGCGAGATGTAGAGGCCCACCTTATCCGGGGACATCCGGAACGTGACGTGTTCCCAGGTGAGCGCGTCTCCTTCACCCGTCATCTGGGTGAGAGGAGATGGTATGCCCTACACGTGCGCCGGATCCCGGCTGAGCTAATAGTCCCAAAGGAACACCAGGGGGCAGTAATTGATGTGGCTCCACCATCAACCGCAGTAACAACACCACCAACAGCTCTACAGTCAGCTGCAGTAACGCCAGTAATTCCTCAGGCTGCAGTTGCACCGTCAAAAGTGTCTCAGACTGCAATCACTCCATCGGCAGTCTCAACCATCCCGGCTGCAGAAATAGCTGCAGGTCCAGAGGATATCGTAGTAGATGAAGTTCCCCAAGCAGCATCCTCCCAGGCTGCTACAGCGACAACAGTAACATTAGAGGTGACCATTCCTACGGTTGGTCCCATTTCTGCAGGAAGCAGCAGACAACAGATCCTGCCCTGGAAGCAAAAGAACAATAATGCTTCCACTTAATCAGGGGGTTGTATCACTCAGCCCCATTAAAGTAAACTGAACAAAATTTTGGCGAAGTCTTGTAAATAGTTAACCCCAGGTGGGTTTTTGGCAAAATGTTTCCACCCGTTTTATCTAATTAGGCTTTAATAAGAATAAGGAACAAAGACTAGGAGTTCACGGACACTGAATGATCCAGAGCCTTAATTTGTAAGTAGTTCAGCACCTTTTTAGGTGCTGCTTCTTGGTTTTACACACACCTTTGAAATGCAAAGGTTCCACCACTGCACAATGACTACAGACCAGAAAAAACTGTTAGGTGTGGCCGAAGATGTGGTCTGAGGGGTAGACCAGTTAAGTCTTGCAGCCCACCCAAGATCAATGTGGGAGGTTTAGAGCGGTTCCTCCACACTGCACTAAGGACACTAGAAGATACCCCGGCTGGGATAGTATCTACCAATTACCTCACTCAATAACTGCATTGATTGTAATTAATAAAAGTGTTATTATGCTTGTTATACCATGCCATATGTAAAGTGTAGGTTGTTTTATAATGTAAAGTGTACAATAGCATTGTATAATAGTGTAGGATAGGACTGTTGTATAGGGATAGCATTTGCAGACATAGAGAATTGTATATATCGGTAGCAGGTACAACTTGATGTGTGATAGTAATAATGTTGGGTAGGGTCCTAAAGCACTTTTTGTAGAAAGTTATGAGAGTAGCAATGCCTGGTAGGAAGTGTGATAGCGAACAGGGAAAGCATTGTTACAGAGACAAGATGTACAGATCAGGTGGCGAACCTCTTAGCTACGGTTGCTACCCAAAGAGTTTAGGGGAAAGAGTAAATGTTAGTATTGCATAGGTAGATGTAACAAAATAAAGTATAAGGAAGAGAAATTAAATAAAGAATATTTCTGATAAGATAATGTTATGCAACGTTGAAGCGATGTGCCTCCCATAAAGGGAAGTTTTGTTTGACATATATACCTGTTGTAATGCATTACCAAAAATTTGTTGTATGTTCCCTGTAACATCAATTTACTCTATTTCAGCCCGCGGACATGCTGCTTTTAACAGGGGGGTATGTGGCGCCCCTGAGGGTCCAGTCACCACAAAGGTACTGCACCTCAACCAGAGGTGTGGTATCCCACCTTGCAGGTAAGATAGAGACATCTGACCTGGCTCTGACAAAACACCTACATTCACCACACACTATAGCAGTAGGTGCTCAATCCCTGCTGGCTAGAAGGTGGGTGGAGCTTGAGGGTTAGAGCAGGAGAATAGAAGGGAAGTTAGGAGAGTCTTCCCATAGGGGAATAAGGGGAAAGACATGCATAGGCAACCTTCCCATAGGGGAAGGAGGAAAGAGATAGAATTGTACAGCAGACCCCTGGTATTGAGGGGCTGCTGGTACGGACTGAAGGACTGAAGGAAGCTCCCTAAAGAGGGAAGGGATTCCCAGAGGAACGGGCTGAGCAAGTGCTACCCATGGGGCTCGTTCCATGCTGACGGACATCAGGTGGGGGAAATCCAGGTCGCAGAAGGGTCTCGGCCCCTAGTCTAGTAAGTGGACAACAGGACTCAGCTAGAAAGCTGACAGCTGTATCAACTTTAGAGGCCACAGTCAATAACCACAGTTATCTTCTCCGGAAAGGCAGCCAGAAAGGAGCAAGGAAACACATTGGGCAAGTTATCCGACAGGGTCCGCGACTGCTGGCCTGGGACTCTGACTCTGAGGTTGCTGGAAAGGAATAGGAGTGGAAATCAGCACAGTGAGATTGCCAGGGAAGGCATACACTGACAGGGAGTTCTGGAAAGGTGTTCTCTATCTGCCTGGAAGTTGACTGGATCCCTCGCATGGAGAATGTAGCACCAAGTGGGCATCTGTGCGCACCAGAACTGTGAGTAAAGCCTTGGAACTGCATTCAGCTGTGTTTTCTGCATTCTTCCTGCATCACCTACTTAGCATTGCTACATCCCTTGCTTCACACTACATCACTATCTCCCTAAACTTCTACTACAACTGCCCTGGGGCTAAGCTCTGCCTGTTGAGAGCTATTCCAACTCTGCTGCATCCCATCATCAGTCCCAGACGATCTGCACTGCAGCGCTGGTCGACTCTGACCAGAAACCACAGGTGGCATCACAAACACTTTACTATAAACTCTTTATTTTTCATCCCATCCCTTGTAAATATACCCCTTTTATTGGACGCCCAGGGCCACGGACCGGGTCACCGCCGCTGTGACACTGCCCCTTTAAGAAGCGGCCCGGTACCGAGTATCCCCACTGCCTTGGCGGGCGTTCCAACTAGATATTCAAAACAGTAGGCATAGCCTAATGAGCGATAATATGCAATGTAAATGTCACTGTGTGCCACATAACTTTTAAGCCTAGCTACACACTAGCCATTGTATCAACGGGTCACTTAGAAGAGAAGTGGCGTCTGGGGTCTTTTAGCCATACTATTGCCTTGTAACTATTCGCCTGGTCAGGCTTACTCCTCATTATATTCTGCAATTTAATGAATATTTCATGAAGACCCATCTGTCTCCCTGATGTGACTGCTGTAAGTGATGTGGAAAGACTGAAGACTCACCTGAGGCACTAACATCGGTGTCTTTGAATGCAATGACATGAACAGTGTGAATTTCATCATCTGATCCTAGAGACAGCTCACACCTCTGAGAGAACCCGCTCAGTTTCCAGATTTGTCCGCTCTTTAGTGGCAACACCCTCAGATAGTGTTTCTTACCTGGTGTCCAAAGTGTCTTCCCTTATTTTCTACAGAGTAGAGCCAGATGGACAAATTGGGACTAATAATTTGGCATTCTTACGTACTATATGAGCTTGCTGTGGGCCTGCTGACATACAAAACCACGGGCGATTACTAAGTAGACCCTTTAAGGGAATTTATCACAAGGCTTTTGACACCTACTCTGACAGTAACATGATGCAGGGTCAGAGACATTTATTCCAGCGATGTGTCACTTACTGGGCCGCTTGCTGTAGCTTTGATAAAATCACTGTTTTTTTATCAGCTGCCATGTAGTCCTCCATATTCATGAGCTCTGTATAGCCCCGGCCCCACCACTGATTGGCAGCTTTACACCTATGCCCAGTATACACAGAACAAAACTGATCAGTGATGTGGCCAGGGTTATGCGCAGCTCAGTATTCAGAGAACTGCTAGATCTGCTACAGAGAAAACTGTGATTTTATGACATGACAGCTAACAGCTCAGTAATTGACACATCACTGGAATCAGGGTCTATGTGTAAGAACATAGACAAGGGAGAAGACGCACACCGTTAATGTCTAACAGAGTGCTGTTAACATCTGCTGGTCAAAGATGATAGAGAAAGGAAAAGCAGAAAGAATTAAATTGGCAGAAACTCAAGAGTGAAGTACATTCTCCCTCAGGGACGAAATTGGAGGAGACGCTTGGTCAGGTGACAGCTGTGGCGTGGTTAATAATTATAAAAGGCCAGGGAGGGCCGAGAAAGGGTGGACCTGTAGCAGGATGGTCATATGAGCAGCGGAGTTGGCTTATAACTGCCCTTACTAGAGACCATAGCCGAGTAAAGGAATTGAGAGATCAGACCTGAGTGAAGACGCGAGAGTGACCGGATTAAAGGAATCGAGAGACCCGACCCGAGTAAAGGAATTGAGAGATTAGACCTGAGTTGTCACGGGGTCCTTCTCCGATACCACACAATCAACAGAGCGAGGGAAGGGTGAACAATCCCAAGACCTTTATTACAGGCAAAATTAGAAGGTCCAAAAACAATCCACCACACTGAGGATACAATAGTCCAGAACAAGAATGTAGTCCAGTAACAGGATAAAATGTCCAGGGAAACGAGATTCCAAAACTCTAGCAGCCAGAGGATAAAATGGGTCCTTCTCTCTGAAGTGCAGTTTTTACACAATCCACTCCACACAGGAACTGACTTGACCAGCTCCTGTTCTCACCCCCCTTCCTTGTGTCCAGGTGTAGTCAAACAGGTTGGGGCAGTTTCCAGGCCTCCTAGAGGAGAGCAAAGGAGCCTTGGGGATTAAAGAACTATAGGGGGTCATCAAGAGACAGATACAGTCAGGCTATAGACATACAAGAAAAACACTATGAAAATAAGTGAAATAGAAATATACACAAAATGATATCCACATAGCCTACCACACCATCACATGAGTGAATACCCAAGAAAGACCAGACCCAAGTGAAGACCTAACAGAGACCAGACCCGAGTGAAGACCTAAGACCAGGCCTAAGTAAAGGAATCGAGAAACCTGACTCTAGTAAAGGAATTGAGAGACCAGACCCGAGTAAAGGAATCAAGAGACCAGACCCGAGTAAAGGAATCGAGAGCCCAGACTCGAGTAAAGGAATCGAGAGACCAGACCCAAGTAAAGAAATTGAGAGACCAGACCCAAGTGAAGACTAGAAAGATGCCAGACCCGAGAGAAGACCTAAGAGAGATCATACCTGAGTGAAGATCCGAGAGAGATCAGACCTGAGTGAAGGCCCGAGAGAGACCAGACTTCAGAGATACCAGACCTGAGAGGAAATCCTATAGAAACCGGACCTGAGTGAAAGGGAGGAGTCGGCACCTGGACCTGTAGCAGGATGGTCATGTGAGCAGCAGAGTTGGCATATAACCGCCATTACGAATGACCAGACCCTCGTAAAGGAATCGAGAGATTAAACCCGAGTGAAGGATTAACAGACCAGACCTGAGTAAAGAAAATCGAGAGACCAGACTCGAGCAAAGGAGTCAAGAGACCAGACTCAAGTAAAGGTATCGAGAGACCAGACCCGAGTAAAGGAATCGAGAGACCAGACCCGAGTAAAGGAATCGAGAGACCAGACCCGAGTAAAGGAATCAAGAGACCAGACCCGAGTAAAGAAATCAAGAGACCAGACCCGAGTGAAGACCCGAAAGATACCAGACCCGAGAGAGAACAGACCTGAGTGTAGATCTGAGAGAGATTAGACCTGAGCGAAGACCCGAAGGAGACCAGATACCAGACACGAGAGGAGACCCGCGAGAGACCAGACCTGAGTGAAGACCAGCGAGAGACCAGACCTGAGTGAAGACCCGAGAGACCAGAGTCGGGTGAGCTGAGTCGAGTTAGCAGAGTCATAGCCAGGAGAGGGATGATTAAGTTCCTGTTACATTTAGCGATGCACCAGCGATCCCGATAACGATACGACCCGGTCAGGATCGCTGGTGCATCGCTAAATGGTTGCTAGTGAGCTGCCAAACAAGCAGATCTCACCAGCGATGTAGCAGCGGTCGTTATTTATCTGTCAGATGGCAGCTCTGGTGACGACTTCCTCTCGTCGGTGCCAGCAGGAAGCCGATGACGAGAAATGGACCAGGATGATCTTGCGATATCCAGCAGGAGGCCGGGTCGGAGGTAGGTGTCAAATGTAGCGAGATCGCTAGCGATTTCGCTATTGCATCACAAAATTGGTGGCGCTTTAGCGATATCGCAAGCGATCTCGCTATGTGTGAAGGGGGCTTTAGGCCACAGCGGAGGGAAGTTCGTCTGAGCCGTCACTTCCAGTGTAGACATATGGCATAACTTGTGGACCGGGCCGCGCTTCGTGCTTTTTGGAATTAAACATGCCAGTGTGACAAGTGTGCAGTGTAACCCACCAATATTGGACTTGCGACCTAGTGGGTATTATCGTTGAACCCCCATTAGGGCCTGTGTGACGTTTTGTGTTTCCTAGAGGGTGAGGACGGTGATGGGTAGTGACAGTGACGCCGTTTAGATTGGGGGTATTAGGACTAAGACCTCACAAATGATATCAGCTGTTTAACAGTAATAGTAGAACACTAGTGTGTCAATAAAATTGTGTCAATATTCTGTTCATCTGAATTACTGTACTGTATTCTTATTGTAACTTGTTTGATTTTTAACCATTTGCGTTATTTTCTGATATTGTGCCAAAGGCCCCCTTTTAATTGTGTTAATCAAATAAATAGTTGTTGGTTTAAGTTCCACTGTCTCGTCTTTGTCTGCGCTGTTGCATCCACGTACCTGTTAACATCTGCCCCTACATCATACTGCTCTCAGAAGGTGGTTGTAGAACCCTGGTGATAGATTCCCTTTAATGAATGCACCACAATAAAGGTAAACTGCGGTTTCACCCTGCAAAATTGCACAAGACTTCATCATGCTGCAGTTGTTGGCTTCTTGGCCAACCTATACTCACTACATTTGTCTGCTCCCTTAAGGAGGACCCGTTACTTGCTATAAATAAGTAATTTTTTACCTCTCCGTTCCTGAGATATGGCTCCTTCTTCCTTGTATATAAATCTAGTCTCCTTAGTCAAGTGGGTGTAGCCCACGACTCTTTCTCTGGGTGTCTTCTTGAGGACCACAGCCAATGGTCCTGAAAACAGGGCTCTACAGAACCCCATCTGAATTTAGTGGTGGCAGGACATGCATGCCATCGCTCCATTCATTCCCTTTGACATTGCTGGAAAGAGCCATTTGGTGAACTTGGCTATCTCTAACAGTCTTATAGAGAAAGAATGGAGCAGAGGAATGCATGTCCGACCACCGCTATAACCAAACAATGCTTTTTATTGGTCCATTCTTGGACCACTGGTGGTCCCAGTGGTCGGACCACCATCAATCATCAAATTATCTCCTATCCTATAGATAAATGATAACTTCAAATGATGGGATTAAACCTTCAAGTTACTTTGTAGGCTGCATTTCGAATCGAGCATGTCGGACTCTCGAACGTGCTCAACTCGAGTAGCGAGTGTAATGGAAGTGAATGTCAAACTCGAGTTTCTCTCTGCCCGTCTTAGATAATTCACTTATGGGGATCGGAGCACTCGAACACCACCCAATAAATAAACACTGCTACTTGATCGAGGACCCTGTTGCTCGCGTATTGAGCAGTTCCGAGCACGCACGCCCGTCACTAGCGCTGGCCATTTTCTTCCTCTTTAAGGATCTATAATGCCTCTACAAAACTATGTGGGTGGCATGAAAGAGAGTGCTATAGTAATTTTACAGTTGTGATGTCATCGTCGGATGTGATGTCACCGGCTAGTTGCTTTTGCCCCAGCTTTTCCTTTTTGTTATTAAGACTGTTGAGTTTTTCTTTGATTTTGTTAATTGTGAATGGCAGGGAAACTGCACATTGTAGACACAGGTAGACGCTTATCGTCCTCCTTCAATGCTCTTTGTCACCTGGCCACTCCCTCCTCTCCGGAGACACATATACACCTGCGGCACCTACTCTAGTGGCCTCAGTGCTCACCATGGCCTCTACACCTATAACTGTGCGTCTGGTGCACGATGAAAGACCGACTCTGCTCAAGAGGAATATTGATCCCTACCTAGGACAAGACTACCAGACCCTGCTGCAGGACTGTTTGCAGAAAAAGACTCTTTTTCATGATCCACATTTTCCTGCGGGTGCAGCTTCTTTGGGGTACAACCAATTAGGACCATGGTCACCCCAAACCAGAGGGATCCAGTGGAAGCGACCTCAGGTACGGAGCCAGGATGGGGATTACTTCTGAATACACAGGGTGTACAAATAATTACCTTGTCCGCAATGTCTCAAGCTTAAAAATGTTAGTGGTGATTTTGTTTCCAGCTATTTCTAGATATTTTCTAAGTAGAATATTTCCCATAAAAAAACACCAACTTTTATTAATTGTATACACCTGCTCTAATGTTAGATCTGTTTCTTTTCTAACCTGTCATATGGCTAGTTACTCATCTTTCTGATAGTCCAGAAGGGCAATTTTTACATCAGGAGTGAAGAAAAGTTGGGTGACAAACACTTCGGGAACTATGATGGCGACCGTATAGTTTTGCACCAAGGTTTCCTAGTAATATATACAATTAGGGCTCGTTCAGACTGGTGTATAATATGGAGAAGTGAAATGCAAGAAAACATCGCAATTGCACTCTGACCAATGTGATTAAATGAGTCAGTGCCTATCCGTCAGTTTATCCTCAGCTCTAATCGGACTAAGGAAAAAATTGCACCAGTGGATGCAAGAATCGGACGAGACTTGCCAATGGCGAGAAGAAAATCAAATGGCATGCATACCATGAGTGTGCCGCCCAATTTTTATGCACACATCTCAAGGAAACCTGACATTTCATCAGCCAGTACAGTAAATTCACAGCCCGAACTATCAGAATAGATAGATGATAGATAATAGACAGATAATAGATAGATAATGATAAATAGATAATAGACATATGATAAATCAATAGATAATATATTGTTAGATAATAGATAGATAGATAGATAGATAGATAGAGTAGATAGACAGATAGATAGATAATAGACGTATGATGAATCAATAGATTATTAGATAATAGATAGATAGATACTGTAGATAGATAGATAGATAGATAATGATTAGTGATGAGCGAGTATGCTCATTGCTCGGGTGATCTCTGACTACTTTGGCGTGCTCAGACATTTAGTGTTTGTCAACGCAGCTGCATGATTTGCGGCTGCTGGACAGCCTGAATACATGTGTGGAATTCCTAACAAACAGGCAATTCCCACATGTATTCAGATTGTCTAGCAGCCGCATATCATGCAGCTGCGTTGACAAACACAAAATCTCCAAGCACGCCAAAATACTCGGAGATCACCCGAGCATGCTCGGGAAAACCCGAGGAGCTCATCACTAATAATGATAGATGATAGATAGATAGATAGATATATGATAGATCGATAGATAATAGATAGAATGAAGATAGTAGAAAGATAATAGATGATAGATATTCGAATAGATAAATAATAGATAGATGATAGATAGAAAATAGATTGATAGATGATAGATAAATAGATAATAGATTGATAGATAAATAGATATATAATAGACAGATAACAGATATATCAATAGATGAACGATAATAGATAGATAGATGATAGATTATAGATAGTTAGATGATAGATAATAGATTGATGATAGATAATAGATAGATAACAGATGATAGATAATAGATGTTGTAGATGTTTAATACCGCAAGCGCTCTACATATAATAAACGTGCACCCTTCAGTGCCTTTTTATGTAGCACTAAAGGGTGTTTAGCCTTATTAAACCTATTAAATAAATAATAAAAAAAGGACGTGGGGTCCCCCCTATTTTTGATAACTAGCCAAGGTAAAGCAGACAGCTGTGGGCTTATATTATCAGTCTGGGAAGCTCCCTGGTTATTGGGCCCGTCTCAGTCTAAAAAATACCAACCTCCAGCCGCACCAGAATTGGAGCATGCATTACATTCTGGCACTTCCCCTGACTCTTCCCAATTGCCCTGGTTTGGTGGTAAACGGAGAATGGTTTATAAAGTTAATGTCAGCTGTGTAATGTCAGGTGGCATTGCGCCCTGGTATTAGTAATGAAGAGGCGTCTATTAGACACCCCGATTGCTAACCCAGTAAGGTAAAAGAAAAAGCACATACACAAATATTTTATTTTAAAAGACACCCCCGACTTTAGCCCTGTTTCACCAATTTATTAAAAAAAACATCCAGTCCAGGGATTCCGACGTAGTCCACCGTATCTGAAGTAGTCCATAAATGGGAACCTGAAAGACATAACAGAAAGCTAAAGAAATAAAAGGAAAAAAACACTCCCTCAGTCACCAATTTATTATGAAAAAAATCCCCGCAGCTCCGGCGTAATCCATTGTGTTCCCACGACGTCCAGTGATTATGTTCTGCAACCTATGGAGCTTCATTTTGAGAACGACTCGCTGTAGGTCACTCCCGGTCATGTCTCACATGCGATGACGTCAGTAACTCAGTAACATCATTGCTCATCAGAACGACGCTCTATAGGTAATGGGGGTGTCTGATAGATGCTTCTCCATTATTAACACTAGTGCTTGATGCCAGCTGACATTACACAGCTGATATCAACCCTGTAAACCATTACCCCGTTTTCCACCGCACCAGAGCAATCAGGAAGAGCCGGGCCAAGCGCCATCTCATGTGATGCGCCAATTCTGGGACAGCTGCGGTCTTGCATTTTTAGGCTGGGAAGGTCCCAATAACCAGTGACAACCTTTCTTGCCTCTTCTATGCTGAATAATTTAATGGGGTTGTCGGTTTTAAAAAAATAAAGTTAAAAACATTCAAGATCTCAACCTATTAGCCAGCACAAAGAGCTACTCTAAAGAGAGTGTTTCTTGTTGGAGGACACACATATGCATGCATTACATTTGTAATACGTACCTTGTAGTACTTCATGTGTCCTGCGGTGGTGCTGTAGGGATATTGAACACTTGCAGCTGAATTCTCCTACCGATCTCAGCTGATCTCTGGGACATCCTATGATTTACTGGGTTTTTTTTTGTTAGTTATGGAAAATAATCATCAGGCCGTATTCACACTTTGTATTTCTTTCTGTGATTGGGAGTCATGGTTTTAGAAAATAAACAGTCCTAGGAAAATTCTGAATCCTGTTTGCTGGTGCAGTCAATGAGTGAATACAATGAATACACCCTTATGGATGTTGCCTATGCACTGATACTATAGGCCCACTGGAGCCATACATTATATTCAGAGTATTATCACAGGCTTCTAGTATTAGTAATGGTGCGGCGCTCTCCTGTCCTACCCGGTGTCATCTCCACCTTCCTTCTCTTATCTCTGTTTATTTTGTTCCCACGCCAGATCGCAGCACCCTACTTCTTCCCGGCACAGGTGGCCTCCAGCCCTCACACTCAGTTATTGCAGTGTCTTATCTGCATTACAGCCATCTTGTATATAATAATAAGTCCCTGTCATATATATATCACAGCCAACAATAACAGGCACATATAATACCTGTATATTACTCACGTACCAGCCGAAATACCGTGCACACGATGACCCCCAACTTGTTGCTTTACTGTTTAAAAGGAAAGCTATAAAAAAAGATCTATTGTTTCAATCATATTTTTGTGTTACTTGTATTTTTTTTTCAATATCACCATTTATTTTTCATATTATAAAAATAAGTTAAAAAAATAGTAATTTTGCAATGTTTCCACTGGCCAGTTAGTGCTTATGTTCATTTTTTTTGTTTTTTACAAAATCCCAGATACCCCCTTTAATAACACAGGATCACAATAAGCAATGTCACAATAAGCAATGTCACTTCATTACATCGACCTTTGCATGTGCTCATGAGATGCTTCAATACAAAAGATAGGGTTGGGGTCTGATCATTGTAGCTAATGTACATGTGCAGTGTCGGACTGGGCTGCCTAGGGCCCACCAGTAAGGTCCCGTTCACACCAGTATTTGGAAGCCAAAACCAGGAGTGGGTGAAAAATACAGAAATGGTGATGTCTTTCTATTGTACTTTTCCTCTGAATGTTCCACTCCTGATTTGGGCTGACAAATACTGATGTAAAGTACGGACCAAATACTGAACATTTGATCTTGGCCTTACACTGATTCTGAGTGCCCACCGTTCAGCTGGATTACCCTCATTCACAAATTTAGCATTTTGTTAAATGAATGATGAGATGCTGCCTTTGTCTGTACATAGTGAATTAAGTGTACACTCCTGCACAGGGGCCCACCAGGGGATCCACCGGTTCTCCTGTGGACCAGTCCAAGCCTGTACATGTGTTGTTTCATGAAAGGACAAAAGGACAGGTAATTAGAGCCTAGAATAGCCCCAGCGGCCGGTGTGAAAATGGCAAGATTTCTATCTTATTTTATTTATTTTTTCATTTTTAGTGCAGACTGAGATATGTAAAAAACAATGCCAAAAATATTTTTAAAATACCACAAAAAACTGATTTAAACAATAGTTCTATTTGATGATAGCTTTCCTTTAACCCTTCCCTCTCCACCTTTTCTAATCTCATTTCAAGAGGCCGTGTTCGCCCTTTGACCCAGATGTAACCCATTATCATATCATATTACTCCACCAGTACCTGCGCTTTATGACATGCTTGTCTTTCTCTGTACATTACCACAGAATACTGTATGTTGATGCATAATTGAGAAAGACAAATGGGGCAAAATCAATTATAAAAACATTCTATATGCAGTATTATGCACATTATACACATATACTATATATCTGATGTAGGATTGGAGATCACACAGCATAGGACCCTCCTATCTCAAGGTCCGGCTCTGATTCTGCAATTCTCCATCTGGTCCGGAAAAAATGTTACAAAAAACACAAACTAATGCTCAACTCTCACCTCTCTGGCCTCCTCCCTATATGGTCCTTGGCTGGTGCCTCTTCTTACTGCTGTTGTGTGCTAAAACCTTGGGCATCTTGAGCTTGGCTGGACTTGACAGGGCCCGCGACCTTCCCGCTCAAGTAAAGTTTCTGGACATGTCGTAATGTCACGATGTGTCCCATGACCTTAGAACGCACCCTCTATCCTAGGACTTCTCTACACACCACGAGCTTTGTAAAGCTCCCGTCATACTCAGCGACGCTACAGCGATCCTGTCAATGATACAACCAGGTAGGGATTGTTGCTGCGTCGCTATGTGGTCACTGGTGAGATGCCAAACAGTCAGATCTTCCCAACAACGCAGCAACAATACGGCGACCCGTAGCGACCTTTGTAACGATGTTGGCGATCGTTGGGACCCTGTCACATTGCAGCTACTCTGACGATTCATATGTCGAATCAACGAAAATCCACGCCTATGTGTCTAGCTTCTGAGTCGCTAACAAGGTCGTTGGTAAGGTGTCAAACATACCGATGCATGATACCCAGCGGGACCTCAACGATCAAAAAAATGTCCAGGACATTCCGACATGACCAGCGATCTCACAGCAGGGGCCTGGTCGCTGCTACCTGTCAAACTTAGTGAGATCGCTGCTGAGGTCGTTGTTGCGTCACAAAACTTGTGACTCAGCAGCGATCTCGCTTAGTGTGACGGGGCTTTAGATAGTGATGATGTTGCCATTTGGCAAATTTGAATCTCATCAGATCCTCTCATCTCTAGTGAGTATGTTTTTTTTTATTTGGTGTACTTTACCAGATAAGAAGGGGTTATCCAGTAGTGGACATCCCCTTGAATGCAGTTTTCATCCAGGATAGTACACTTATCACCTCGGAATTTTACACTGAGTCCTTTAGCTATCATGCGATAACAGTCTCTTCCTTCTAGACTGGGAGCAAACAACATGTCATTTACTGATGTATAGACCTGTGCTTGGGAATAGAATCATAGAAACATAGAGTTGGAAGGGACCTCCTGGGCCATCTGATCCAACCCCCTGCTCAAAGCAGGATTCGCTAAATCATCCCAGACAGATATCTGTCCAGCCTCTGTTTGAAGACTTCCATTGAAGGAGAACTCACCACTTCTCACGGCAGCCTGTTCCACTCATTGATCACTCTAAAGGGCCTGTCACACTAAGAGATATCGCTAGCAATATCGCTATAACTAGTGACGTTATACCGATATTACTAGCGATATCGCTGCGTGTGATACTTACCTACGACCGGCTCCCCTGCTGGTTTTCGCTGATCGCGCGAGAACGTTCAGGACTGTTTCTCGTCGTCAGCTTCCTGCGGCGCTTCCTGCTGTGACGACGAGCGACGCGTGGAGCCGGGCGGGAGGACGCAGGATCGCCTGGTGTGACAGGTAAGTAGCGACCCCCGTCCCCAGCGATGTCGCTAGTGAGATCTGCCTATGTGGCAGATCTCACTAGCGACCACTTAGCAATGTACCAGCGATCCTGACCGCATCATATCACTGGTCGGGATCGCTGGTACATCGCTAAGTGTGACAGTACCTTGACTGTCAAAAAGTTTTTTCTAATATCTAATCTGTGTCTCCTCCCATTCAGTTTCATCCCATTGCTTCTAGTCTTTCCTTGTGCAAATGAGAATAAAGTTGATCCTTCTACAATGTGACAGCCCTTTAGATATTTGTAGACAGCTATTAAGTCTCCTCTCAGTCTTCTCTTTTGCAAACTAAACATTCCCAAATCCTGCAACCTTTCCTCATAAGACAGGGTTTGCAGACCGGTCACCATTCTGGTCGCTCTTTTCTGAACTTGCTCCAGTTTGAATATGAGGACTTCATGTCCAGTAACTTCTGCATTTATTCTATTTCCATCAGAAAGATTGTTTTCTTAATATTTAAGTCAAATTCTGTAAAAAAAAAAAAAAAACAACAACTTCTGTTACTCATCATCTGACTTGTTGTTTTGCAATTCATGCACCTTCCTATTAACCGATATGTTACTTTATTGTAGACATGGACCACAGATTGTAGCTTTGATTTTTGATTTTTTTTTTATTTTGTTGTGTTGTATATTTTTTGTTGTCTATTGACAATTTCTGAATAATTAGCTGTCTAAACAAACGATACGTCAGAGTTGAAAAAAAAATCTTTTTTTCCAATAGAATTCCAACATTAGCGCCTTCCAGCATCACTCATATAAGTCATCCTCTGGGTGCAGATGTATGGAGCCCCATATCCAGCAGACTACAATACTAATTATATTAAGGACTCTGTAATTTTTCCCGACACATGACACAGTGAGCACTATTCACATAGCAGTGAGTGCGGAGTTGTAACACGCTGGTGTCTTACCGGGACAGTTTGGCAGGAGCTGCGGCACTTTCTATAGCACCATTCTCACCGCTAGAATAAAGGTTTTGTCCGCCGTGTTTGCTTTCTTCTTTACACACTTTATTTGCCATTTTTCGAGCTGCTGACCACGTCATGTTCCAGCATGTGCAAACTGCCATGAACGGCACAATGGAGGGACGTGGGAGGCACAAACACTTTTTAAAGATCAGAGGCATTTTAAAAACAAAAAAGCCACACAAAAAAAAAACAATGCAGTTTTGTTACGGTCTGCAGAGAAATATGCCTGAGCTTGACTTAAAGGGTTAACGCCTTCCCATAGTATTGGGGATATTTTGCTGATTCCTACAGATCTTACCTACGGGACCCCCAGCAATCCGAGGATAGCAGCTCGGGAACCCCCATCTTGTATAGAGCAATGGTGCATGTGCTTCACCTCCACTCCAGTCATTGTTTATGGGACTGCCAGAATAAGCGAGTACAATACTCCTCTATATCCGCCAGTCCCATAGACAATAAATCGAGCAGAGATCCAGCAGTGTTCAGGGCAGGGCTGCAGTGCCTTTTTCTCAGGATCGCTGTGGCCCCATTGGTCAGCCTGAGGGAGCCTTAAAGGGGTTGTCCGGGCTTTTCACATAATCTCAGTACATATCTGGGCGGCAGAATTATGACAATAAGTAATTTGCTTTCAGTCACTAGTTTGCACGGTTTTCTAGATATTCTGAACAGAACGTCCAAGGGGGGGGTGTTATGGCATTGAAATGAGAACTAGTCGTAACCTCCTACTCTACTCCAAACATGCCCTCTATAGCAACAACCCCACCCTCCATAGCTACAGGCCCTCCCCATCCACATGAAGAAGCCCTCATCACACAGTAACAAATCCTCCCCCTCTAGCAGCCTCAGTGCAGAGAGCAGAAAGCTGCTCCTCCCCCAGACACACACTGAACAGTGATCTATGGAAAGTGAAACTTTTTTTTCATTTTGCTTTGATACAATGATTTTTTGTAAATATAGAGTTTATTTTATTTGTTCCTAATATATATATAGGTCTGCTAAGACTAATGCCGGACAGAGACCTGCTGATCATGTATACGCCAGGTCCAATAGAAGCATTGACATCACTCATTAAGTGCTATGCAAATAGCATAAGAGAAGACAGAAGAGGTTATAAACCGCTTCTGTCATCTCAGGGACTGTGACTGTGCCTGACAGCCAGAGACCTGACCCTCTCCTGCTAGATTGCAGGAACAGGAGCCTTAATCACACGGTAAAAATGTAACCAAGCACCATAAATTTACAGATTTTGGTTACTATCAGGTTAGAGCAATTATGCAAATACACGAATATGTTTGTTTTTTTCTAAAAACAGTGCCACAGAGGTCCACAGGTCATGTCTGGTATTGCAGCTCAAGTGGATTCCATCGCATTGTAATTTTTTCTATTTGTTCTAGGAGATTGCTCTGATCCCTCAGTTCATCAGTGATAGCATGAAATGGACAGACATATGCCAAGGACAGCTGGGTAAGTGTGCTAATAGAACTTGCTGAAAGAATTTGCCAAACACAATGACCAAAAACTACAATTGCCATCCTTCTTTTTCCATGGCACTCAGTACATATATATCTATATACACATAATACATATACACACACGCACTATATATATATATATATATATATATATATATACACATACACATACATATACAGTATACTGTATGTATATATATATATAGTATAAATATACTGCTAAAAAAAAATAAAGGGAACACTATACCATTTGCAACAGGCTGTTTGTGTTCCCTTTATTTCTTTGAGCAGTATATTTATATATATATATATATATATATATATATATATACAGCTCTGGCAAAAATTAAGAGACCACTGCAAAATTTTCAGTTTGTCTGTTTTTTTCTCTTTATAGGTATATTTGTGAGTAACATGTAAATTGCTCTTTTATTCTATAAACTACTGACAACATGTCTCCGAATTTCCAAGCAATAAATTTTGTATTTATTTTCAGAAAATGAGAAATGGTCAAAATAACAAAAAAATACAGTGCTTGCAGATCTCACATAATGCTAAGAAAACAAGTTCCTAATCATTTAGAAACAACAATACTAATGTTTTAATTCAGGAAGAGTTCAGAAATCAATATTTTGTGTAATAACCAAGATTTTTAATCATACCTTTCATGCATCTTGGCATGCTTTCCACCAGTCTTGCCACTCCTGGTACAAAAATGTAAGAAGTTCTTATTTGATGGCTTGTGACTATCCATCTTGCTCTTGATTACATTCCAGATGTTTTCAATGGGGTTCAGGTCTGGAGATTGGGCTGGCCATGACAGCGATTTGATGTGGTGGTCCTTCATCCACACATTGATTGACCTAGCTGTGTGGCATGGCGCAATGTCCTACTGGAAAAACCAGTCCTCAGAGTTGGGGAACATTGCCTGAGCAGAAGGAGTCAACTGTTTTTCCAGGATAACCTTGTATGCGGCTTGATTCATACGTCCTTCGCAAAGATTAACCTGCCCAATTCCAGCTTTGCTCAAGCATCCCCAGATCATCACTGATCCTCCACCAAATTTCATAGTGGGTGCAAGACATTGTGGCTTGTACACCTCTCCAGGTCTCCGTCTAACCAGTAGATGACCAGGTGTTGGGCAAAGCTGAAAATTAGACTCATCAGAGAAGACTACCTTATTCCAGTCCTCTATGGTCCAATCCTTATGGTCTTTGGCAAACTTCAGCCTGGCTCTCCTTTGCTTCTCATTGATGAAAGGCTTTTTTCTAGCTTTACATGACTTGAGCCCTGACTCTAGGAGCCTGTTACGAACTGTTCTTGCCATGCACTTCACCCCAGCTGCCATTTGCCATTCCTTTTGTAGGTCACTTGATGTCATCCTGCGGTTGCTCAGTGACATTCGAATAAGATGACGGCCATCCCGGTCAGTGGAGAGTGGTTTTTGCCCTCTGCCGGTCTGTAGCTTTGTTGTCCCCAATGTCTGCTGCTAGACCTTATTATAATGGATTACCATCTTAGAAATTTTAAGGATGGAGGCAACATGACACTCACTGTATCCCTCTGCTAGTAAAGCCAGAATTGAGCCCTTCTTTTCCTCGTTCAAAACTTTTCTTTTCAACTCCTTTGGCATGGTTAAAAGTTTTTTTTTCATTCCTATTACTTTAGGGATATTACTAGCACTTGTTTGGCCATCCAGCTTGTCCTATTGCAAGAGGATTGTGAACACCACAGCAGGCTTTTTTATACTTTCCTTCGTTAAATAAGATTTTTTTCAGGTGATCACCTAATCAGAAGCACATTAAGTAGAATATGAGGTGTACTCTGGTTGGAATTCAACTGACACCGGAATGGAATGGCTGTCAGACATGTAGAGAAGCTGATTTTTATAAAACTGTGCAGTGGTCTCTTAATTTATGCCAGAGCTATATATATATAATGTGGTAGATCGGCTCACTCAGAAGCCTCTTCTGACGTCAGGTCTACAGACCGGAGGCTTCTTTTCCACTCTGCTCTGTCGACGGGGCGGGACTTCTGACGTTATTCTGATTGACAGCCGGATTCTCGCTACTTAACTGGGAGAGCCTGCTGTCAATCAGAATGAAATCAGCAGTCCTGCTCCGTTGAGTCAGCAAAGGCAGCTAAATCCCGGGTTGGAGCGATTTGTGACCTCTCTGTGCCGGTGAAGAACAGCGCCAAGCACAACAGGTAGGTAAGTTGCAATTACCTTGTTCCCTTCAACTAGGTCCACCAGTTCGCCTGCATTCTGGGGGTCTCCCTGGGCATACCAGGTCTTCACTGTATTAGGAAGGGAGTGAACAAATCTGTCCATGACAACCCACTCAAACCATCTGGGCTGGAGTGGAAGACTCCAGCTGCAACCACTTCTGTACAAGGTGCAGTAAGTCAAACATTTGGGAGCGAGGGGGTTTGTCCACATAATACGCCCAGTGTTGAACCCTTTATGCTCTGCCCGACATAGTCACTCCAGCACGTGCCAAAATTTCAGTTTTTAATTTGGCATACTCCTGTGCATCTTGTAATGCCAAATCATAATAAACTATTTGGCACTCGCCAGTTAGATTGGGGGACAGCACCTTCGCCCTCTGTGGTAGCTTCTCATGCTCTGCTACTCACTCAAAGTGCCTCCACATCATCCCCTGGGGTCATCTTTTGCATGGCTTGTCTTACCGCTTTCTGGACATATGAGTCATCACCCAGACTTGGGGAAGTGGTTGCCGGCTTCCTATGAACGGCCACTGTGGGGAGTTCCATCTGGCGTGCAAGCACCTCATGTTGCTGTCGTTGCTGCTGCTGTTGGAGCTGCTGCATCAACAGTTTATTTGTTTCCTGTTGCTCCAGATGTTGCTGTTGCTGTGGGACATTGACCAGGTGCTTGATAAGCTCCTCCACGCCGTGTTCCGGGAATGTTGCCCACATTCAAAGCACCACCTGTGGTAGATCGGCTCACTCAGCTGTACATGGAGGTAGACATGGGAATTGTTAGGCGTCAGGTTTGTGCATCTGCTCTGCAGGAATCCAGAGCCTCACATTCTGCGGTCTCCTGCTGTCTATCTACGGCAGAGGAGATTGCTTTGCAGCAGATCGTTCCAGAGACTAAAGGGCATGTCACACTAAGAGATATCGCTAGCAATATCGCTATAACTAGTGACGTTATAGCGATATTGCTAGCGATATCGCTGTGTGTGATACTTACTTACGACCGGCTCCCCCGCTGGTTATCGCTGATCGCGCGAGAACGTTCAGGACTGTTTCTCGTCGTCAGCTTCCTGTGGCGCTTCCTGCTGTGAAGACGAGCGACGCGTGGAGCCGGGCGGGAGGACGCAGGATCGCCTGGTGTGACAGGTAAGTAGAGATCCCCGTCCCCAGCGATGTCGCTAGTGAGATCTGCCTATGTGGCAGCTCACTAGCGACTACTTAGCGATGTACCAGCGATCCTGACCGCGTCATATCGCTGGTCGGGATCGCTGGTACATCGCTAAGTGTGACAGTACCTTTAGTCCCCCTGTTCTCCTACTGGGCATGCTCACGAGACGATCTCCCATTGGAGTCATGTGCCCAGGTCCTGCTCCAGATCTAATTGGTCCATCTCAGTGATCTGGAAGCTTCCGGACGGTCCCGGCTATAAAAAACATGCATGACCATTCGACCATGCGCTAGTATAGTCTCTAGTTGCTACTGTGTGAATGATGATGGATGTATGAACCTGCGAATGACTCATTAAGATCCCCTTCCTCTGATATTACGAATGTGTACAGGGACTTAGATTAGAGCCAGCGCGTGGCAAGCCTCTAGCCACTACAGCATCATCCACAGTGCAAGCGTCCGACATTGCGCCTGCTTCCTTGCTTTGTCGACTAGCGGCTGTGTTCTATGCCGCGCTGCAGTTGCAGCCCTCTTTGGCGTCCGCAGTAGCGACTCCGCACGCACGGTAGGTCTAGACAGACGCAGCTCCTCTGTCTTGGGTCCTGCTCCTGTGACCAGATACCGTGTGTGCATTTACCTGAGACCTGTGACACTAACAGTCTCAGCATTTTGTGTTTACCTCTGCTGACATCTCTTTGAGCAATCAGAGATTGCTTACCGCACTTGGGTGATGTTCAACCCGTGTGCGAAATACCGCCATATTGTGCTTCTGCCATTATCTAGAAGCAGTGTAACACCTACTGCACGGTGGGCCCCGAGCGGAATACACACTTTATTATTTATTTTTATTTAGTGCGTTCCGCCTTTCCTAACATTATACTAGCGGCAGGGTCTGGCTAGTAATGGCAGATCAGCAGAATCTCCTACAGTACATTCGGCAGTTAGAGTGCCGGTTGGCTATTCTTGAGAGTGCGATCTCAGCTGCGAAGTCTACTGAGGCTGCTGTACAGGCAATCGCAGAGGCGGTTTCACGTATGTCCACGTCCTCCCCTGCGCCAACAGTTTCCCGCCTCCCGTTGCCCGATAAATTTTCTGGCGATTTGTGCCTCCTGTAGGGGTTTCGTGAGCCAGTGCTCTATCCAGCTGGCTGCGCGATTCCATACGGAACGGGCTAAGGTGGGGTTTATTGTTTCCCTACTGTCGGGCAGGGCATTGGAGTGGGCCACGCCACTATGGGAGCGTGGTGACGCAGAGGTTCGGACCGCTGCTCAGTTCTTAACATCTATCAAGCAGGTTTTCCTGGGACCACGGGTCACGCACGATACCTCTCTTCAGCTACTTGCATTAACTCAGGGATCTCTCTCGGTTAGCCAGTATGCCGTTCGTTTTCGGACACTGGCTTCCGAGCTGGAGTGGTCTGATAAAGCCCTCATCCCTGTGTTTTGGAGAGGTTTAGCGGAGCATGTTAAGGATGCTCTGTCTACCAGAGAGGTTCCTGTAACTCTGGAGGAGCTGATTGCCATTTCCACCCGCATTGATCTCCGTTTTTCGGAGCGCGGGCTGGAGCGTGCTCAAACCAGACGGAAGGTTACTTCGGGTCCCAACCTTTTTGAACCTCCGGAATTACCCGAGCCAGAGTGTTCACTCCCAGAGCCCATGGAGGTGTCTCGCGCCAGCCTCGAGGCACGTCCGGCACTAAGTTCCACTAGCGGTTACCACTGTCAGCACTCTGTTCCCGAGGATAACAGGGCCCCGCAATGGCCAAACTCTGTGCCGCCGGGTAAGACCTTTGTTCCCCCTCGCCTTCAGTCGAAGGTTCTCGCGTGGGAACACGCAGAGGCGTATCTAGGCTTTCTGGCACCCGGGGCAAGAATTTGGTTCGTTAGTTAGTCATGTACCCACGAGCTGCTCTCCCTAATGCTCTCAATGTTCAGTAAAAAACTGAAAGCAGGAAGAGAAGCTCGTTGTCACAAGACCATATCTATGAAAATCACATATGAGTGAAGTGTCCATGTGATGACACTGGAACCTGCAGAGCTGAGTCCTGACATTGGAGCTTCTGAATTCTCACAATGAATGCACTGCACACTTTTAGCATTCTCCCTTGCCGATGTACAGTCATGTCAGCACAAGTATGTGATTTGTATACTTCTGGCCACATTCCGACTAGACGTGCCCGGCCTCGCTCTGTTCATTTTCATTGAGTGAGGCCACACATGTCTAGTCAGCATGTGACCGTATGTATGTAAATTACCGGCATGAGAGAATCCTGACAGTGTTCAGTGAGCACTGTGAGAATTCAGAAGTCTGCAGTCACATAGAATGTCTGCAGACTCCGTACAAACCTGGACAACCCCTGTAATGTTCCTAACAAATAAAAACATGAGAATTAGTCAGTATCACTAATAATATTTACATCCAGGTACCTTATAGATGACGTCGTCTCTGCAGTCGTTCTCCTTTTCTTCTTCTTGTCCAGACCCCATGATGAGTTTTCTCATCCACAGCCGTCTCTGCAGACTTCCATCTTCTCCGGTCTTCTGCAGCAAATCTTCACACGATGCCCTTAAAGATAGAAGTGTCATTATAATGCTCCTAAATAAAAATGTCTGCAATATACTCTCGCCTCACACTATTCCCCTCCCTCCTCATACTGTCTCCTCTATCATCCTCCTGTTCACCATACTGTCTCCTCATATATTTACCCCCTCACTCTCTATACAGTCTGCTCACACATATCCTCGACTCCCCATACTGTGTCTGCACACATCCCATCACCCTCACTCCCCATACTGTGCCCACATAAATTCATCCGTTCGCACCCCTTACTGTCTGCACCCATCCCCCATACTGCTTCCTCATATATGCCCTCATACATACTCTTCATTTTGTGTCCTCAAATCTCCACACACACGTTAAATACCATCCCCACTCCAAATCCACCACACACATTAAGTACCCCCCATCCCCACTCCAAATCCCCCCACACATTAAGTATCCCCCATCCCCACTCAATAATCCCTTGTCCCTACTCCCAAATCCCCCCACACATTATGTACCCCCACTCATTAACCCCCATCCCCACTAATTAACCCCATCTCCACTCATTAAACCCCATACATTAACCCCCTACACATTAACCCCCCACTTATTAACCCCCATCCCCACATTAACCCCCATCGCCACTCATTAACCCCCATACTCATTAACGCCCCACTCATTAACCCCCATACTTTAACCCCCATCTTCACTCATTAACCCCCCCACTCATTAACCCCCATCTCCACATTAACCCCCTCACTTTAACCCCCATCCCCACATTAACCCCCATCTCCACTCAATAACCCCCCACTCATTAACACCCATCCCCACATTAAACCCCATCTCCACTCATTAACCCCCCACTCATTAACCCCCACACTTTAACCCCCACTCATTAACCCCCCGACTCATTAACCCCCATCCCCACTCAATAACCCCCCCACTCATTAATACCCCCCATCTCCCATCTTCGGTGGTTCTTCAGCTCCACAGTGGAGCACACTTACCACCAGCGTTTGCTCTGGGCGCCGGGGAGTGACGTCAGCAGCGTGATCACATGACATGATCACGCTGCTGACGTCGCTCTGACCCGGCGGTCAGAGCTAATTGTACAGGCGTCTGTACAGACGCCAGTACAATTGCTGCCTGGGAGCCGGCGCGGCCTCCTTCTCTGCGTCAGCTGTCAGCTTGACAGCCGTCACAGAGAACAGCCGGCTCACAGGATGGGGGGCGGCAGAGCGCAGCCGCCGGGGGGGAGACACTGCGGACCGCTGCATTAGGCGGCCCGACTGCGCCCCCCTGCTGGCTGCGCCCGGGGCAACCGCCCCGGCTGCCCCCCCCTGGATACGCCACTGGGTACACGCGTCCAGGGCGTGTGGTCACTGTGGCTACATGCAGACCGCAAAACTCCTGGCAGGGTCTTATCGGTGGCCGCACAGGTCTCGGGACACTAAAAAATATATTCGGGCATGTGCCTCTTGTGCTAGGAGTGATGACGCCTGCCGACACACTGCGGCGTTTCACTACTACTTCTGCTCCTGGCAATTTTTCCGCTCCTGTTGTCTCCCATGTGTCCCTTCTTAAACCTGGCGATCTTGCCGCCTCTGAAACCTTCCACGTGTCCCGGTTTTCCGTGTCACCTGCCGGGACATCAGACTTGCCTTCGGACGAGTCTG
Source organism: Dendrobates tinctorius (assembly GCF_039654945.1). NCBI lineage: Eukaryota > Metazoa > Chordata > Amphibia > Anura > Dendrobatidae > Dendrobates > Dendrobates tinctorius. The sequence goes on along the minus strand of NW_027361825.1, from coordinate 24,069,787 downwards.
AGGCCTATGCCTCTGATGGGCACAAGGTGGTGGATGGGAAGGCTCAGAGGGGAGGGGACCCTAGGAGGGGGGGGGGTAATGTTAGGCATCAGGTTTCTGCATCTGCTCTACAGGAATCCAGAGCCTCACATTCTGCGGTCTCCTGCTGTCTATCTACCGCAGAGGAGATTGCTTTGCAGCAGATTGCTCCAGAGACTAAGTCCCCCTGTTCTCCTACTGGGCATGCTCACGAGACAATCTCCCATTGGAGATCGAGAGTCATGTGCCCAGGTTCTACTCCAGATCTCATTGGTCCATCTCGGAGATCTGGAAGCTTCCGGAAGGTCCCGGCTATAAAAAGCGCGCATGAACGGTCGGCCATGCGCTAGTATAGTCTCTAGTTGCTACTGTGTGAATGATGATGGATGGATGAACCTGCGAATGACTCATTAAGATCCCCTTCCTCTGATATTACGAATGTGTACAGGGACTTAGATTAGAGTTAGCGCCAGCGCGTGGCAAGCCTCTAGCCACTACAGCATCATCCACAGTGCTAGCGTCCGACATTGCACCTGCTTCCTTGCATTGCCGAATAGCGGCTGTGTTCTACGCCGCGCTGCAGTTGCAGCCCTCTTTGGCGTCCGCAGTAGCGACGCCGCACGGTAGGTCTAATAATAATAATAATAATCTTTATTTTTATATAGCACTAACATATTCCGCAGCGCTTTACAGTTTGCACACATTATCATCACTGTCCCCGATGGGGCTCACAATCTAAATTCCCTATTAGTATGTCTTTAGAGTCTTTAGGTCTAGACGGACGCCGCTCCTCTGTCTTGGGTACTGGTCCTGTGACCAGATACCGTATGTGCATTTACCTGAGACCTGTGACACTAACAGGCTCAGCCCGTGTGCGCTATACCGCCATATTGTGCGCCTGCCATTATCTAGCAGCGGTGTAACACCTACTGCACGGTGGACCCAGAGCGTCGAACGCACTTTATTATTTATTTTTATTTAGTGCGTTCTGCCGTTCCTAACAGGAACACGGTCTCTTTAAGATCTTCACTGGTTAGTTATACACTATATGCAGCATAAGCCATAGTAAAGTCAAACCCTTGTGGGCAAAAACAAGAAAACAAAACAAAGTGGTAACTCAAAGCACAGTCCTCGAGGTAGTGGAGATCCGCCTGCTAAGGGTTAGCAAAAATCACAGTTCAGGTTAGCCCAAGTACAAACACTTCTCTGGAGTTAGCCTCTCCACTCACACTGAACACTGAATGCCTCAGGAGGCCGCCTCCTGGGGAGGAGATAAGGTGGACAACCTCCCACAAACTCTAAAGTTGTTCACAAAAACCCAGCCCTTAAAATGCCCGAATAACCGCTTTCAACACATAGTGTGCTGGAGGAAACTTCTGGGTTTCAAATCACTGAAGCTAATAACCTCAGTGAAACTTCTCTCCTCCAGTACTTTGCCAGTGACTTTGTCACAATAAAGTGATAGATAGATATATAACTTAATATTATATATAAAACTAGCTGAAGAGCCCGGCGCTGCCCGGGCATAGTAACTAACTGTGGTTAGTTATAGCAAATTATAATTATCCTCCATCCCATAGTCCCGTGCCCATATACCCATCATACATATCCACAATTCCATAGGCCTGTGCCCATATACCCATGACACATCCTCCATCCCATAGTGCCATGCCCATATACCCATCACACATCCTCCATCCCATAGTCCCATGCCCATATACCCATCATACATATTCGCCATCCCATAGTCGAGTGCCCATATACCCATCACACATCCTTCATCTCATAGTCCCATGCCCATATACCCATCATACATATCCGCCATCCCATAGTCCCGTGTCCATATACCTGTCATACATATCCTGCATCCCATAGTCCAGTGACCATATACCCATCACACATCCTCCATCCCATAGTCCCGTACCCATGTACCCGTCATACATATCCTCCATCCCATAGTCCAGTGCCCATATACCCATCATACATCCTCCATCCCATAGTCAACCATTATGACATCATAATGAGCGACGGGGCTTGCAACCTATGATGACATCAGCGTCGCCATGGCAACCATTATGACATCATAATGAGGGGCGGGGCTTGATACACACACACTTTTTCCCCATTATGTAGATAGTGGCAAAATTGTTTGGTGAATTGGAACGCACGGGGTTAAAATTTCGCCTCACAACATAGCCTAGGACGCTCTCGGGGTCCAGACGTGTGACTGTGCCAAATTTTGTGGCTGTAGCTGCGACGATGCGGATGCCAGTCCCGGACATACACACCTACACACACTTGAGCTTTATATATTAGACTAGCTGAAGAGCCCGGCGCTGCCCGGGCATAGTAACTAACTGTGGCTAGTTATATCAAATTATAATTATCCTCCATCCCATAGTCCCGTGCCCATATACCCATCACACATCCTCCATCCCATAGTCCCCTGCCCATATACCCATCACACATCCTCCATCCCATAGTCCCATGCCCATATACCCATCACACATCCTCCATCCCATAGTCCTGTGCCCATATACCCATCATACATATTCTCCATCCCATAGTCCTGTGCCCATATACCCATCACACATCCTCCATCCTATAGTCCCCTGCCCATATACCCATCATACATATCCACGATCCCATAGTCCCCTGCCCATATACCCATCATACATATCCTCCATCCCATAGTCCCGTGCCCATATACCCATCATACATATCCTCCATCCCATAGTCCTGTGCCCATATACCCATCATACATATCCTCCATCCCATAGTCCTGTGCCCATATACCCATCATACATATCCTCCATCCCATAGCCCAGTGCCCATATACCCATCACACATCCTCCATCCCATAGTCCCATGCCTACATACCCATCACACATCCTCCATCTCATAGTCCCATGCCCATGTACCCTGAGAAAATGGAGAAAAAGCTACTGACCAAAATGCAGGGATCACTGCAAAATTACAAATTTTATTGGTAACAAAAAGACAACATCCATATAAAAACATTTAAAAAGTCATACAATGACATGAAACTATCACAAAGGCTTATAATAAAGCCCAAAGAGCTCCCTCCAGTAAATGGACATATATAAAAAAGGCTCTAGAATATATCACATACAATAGCATACCTGCAATGAAGAAATGTTCAGAGATGTAATACTAAACATAATGATCCATTGAATAATCCATCCAAATAGACTATGGTACAATAATGAATGCAAGTGATAGCAAATGTAAGCAACTGAGCCATGAGAATAAACACCATAGGGTACTGAGCATAGATGAAAAGTATAGCAATCATAGTGTAGCCAAGAGGCTAAAATGACCAAGATTAAATCCTGCCTGCATAGTCCCTATATAATGCCACTTACAAGGGGGAGCTTGTGGAGTGCCCTACGCGTGTCGCACACCAAAAGGTGGCTTCATCAGGGGCCCCTGATTATATACACACATACACACACACACTTGAGCTTTATATACAGTATTAGATATATAGTAGTAATATAGTCATGTGCACACTAGGGGGAGCTGTGGTGCAGCTGTAGAAAAACACATGCCCACTGCAACCAATTAGATTACTGCTTACATTTTCCAAACTGCCTAGACAGGATGAAAGCTGTGATCTGGTTGGTGGTAACACAGTTTGCATTTGCACTAGGTTTAATAAGTGTCTGTGAATGATACAGTGTAAGGATGCGGGTTGTCAGTGGATTAATTCATATTGATTGCCTTCTCTTCTTTCAGGTAACTGTTGGTTTCTTGCAGCAGCAGCTTCCCTGACGCTTTACCCCCTGTTACTGGAGCGTGTGGTTCCTGCCCAGCAGAGTTTTCATAATAATTATGCTGGAATATTCCATTTTCAGGTGATTTGAAGGGGGGAGCAGGTGGGGTGTTTGAAGCCACCAGAGCCAGATTATCTTACAGTCACAACTTTAGTTTGTTTAGTCATTTGGAGGCACTTGAGTCACTGCATGAATCCCTGACAGTTACTGAATGAACCCCATTTAAATAGAAAATATCCCTGACCATAGTCATGTATTTTTTTCTTACCTGGTGTAAATGCCGCTGTTCTCCTGAATCCGGCGATGTTTTTCTTTTCTTCCTGCGTGTCTCCGTTCCAGAGATATGGCCTCCTCTTCCCTAGATACGAATCTAGTCTTGTTAACAAGTGGGTGTGGTCTTAAGCTTCTCTGTGTGGGTGTGTTATTTTAGGGCCCTGCCTAGTTGACTAACAAGACTAGATTTATATAAAGAGAAAGAAGAGGCTATATCTCAGGAACGGAGAGGAGCAGGAGGAAAAGAGAAACATCGCCGGATTCAGGAGAACAGCGGCATTTACATCAGGTAAAATAAAATAAATATTTAAGGCAAGTGACGGGTATTATTTAATAGGTTTTTTAATTTTACAAGCCCTAATTTCAGGAATTGTGGCCAGAATTGGTTCAAGATGGGCTTGCATCCTAAATATAGAGAAAAAGTGGACAAATAAAAAAAGAATCCAGAATCTGTGTATGAAGCGAGTGCTCCATCTTACGGTTGTATTATTCTGGTCCTCTTTGCCTTCCAGTTCTGGCAGTATGGACAGTGGGTTGATGTCGTGGTTGACGATTATTTGCCTACAATGCACGGAGAGCTGGTGTTTGTCAGTTCTGCCCAGAAGAGCGAGTTCTGGCCGGCCCTACTGGAAAAGGCTTATGCCAAGTGAGTCACCCATCACATTATCACAAGGGTTTAATCACCATTTACTGATTGACTTTACAATAAACTGATAACAGAGAGTAACAGCCAATACATATATACTTAAAGGGTAGCACCGTATTACAGGTTTAAAGGGGTTGTCCTCCTTCAGAAAACGTTTTCTTGCTGGCTCAATTCGTTGTAAAAAAAATTACTAATCTGCACTTGACCTATCCTCCTCCAATGTAGCTCTGTGTCTCCGCCAAATCTTCATGGTTTGTGTATAGGCTGCAGAGGAGACGTCACGTCGAGACCACAGCAGCCAATCACTGAGCCCAAAGTCTCCACCGATGTAGATGACACGAGCCACTGAGCTCAGTGATTGGCTGCAGCACTGTTGACATGGCGTCACCTCTGCGGACAAACAGCAGAGGCCAACGCATCGGTGGGCACACACCCCTCTGGACCTGGGGAGGGTAATTAAAGTGTGGTTTGTTTGTTTGTTTACGCCATAATCGGCAGGCAAAAGATTTCTAAAATGGGGACTCAACCACCTTTCAATATTTATTTCCTGCCTTATTGGTTTATAGAGTTGCACCTTTGCTTGTTCTTGATTTTTTTTTGTATTATCCTCTTATTTTGGGGGGATGGAGGTGAAGCAACCGTAAAACAGTGATTCTGCCATTTCTGGGGTGGGTTTTAGTGTTAACCGTATGGGATAATTATTTTAGATTTTTTTTTTTTAGCTGTGACAGTTATGCATGCGGTGATGCCAAATACATGATTTTTAATTTTATTTTAAGGTTTTATTTACAGTCAGGGAAAAGGGAAAATATGAACTTTTATATATTTTTTTATGTTTTCAATGGGTTTTTTTTTCATATATTTTATTTCAGTCTCTCTAGGAAACTTGAACCTGTGCCAACTGCCAGTGCCTTTTAAGGGAATACATTGCTGCAATCTATGCTAAATATGTTAGGATGCCAGCTGTACAACACAGCAGGTACCCAAGCTGTACGGTGCAGGCTCAGCTCCTGAGCCACCACCATTCCTGCACTGCATAAAGGCCTGATTGGGTCCTTCTGATACAGTGGGCCCCAGCACTTGCCAACGTTCACCAACTGCTGACAACATTACTAATAATAATATAATGTTTATATTATTTTTATTACGATTATATTATTATTAGTTTTTATAATTATAATTGTTATTGTTTTTATTTTTATTATTTACTAGCTGAAGAGCCCGGCGTTGCCCAGGAATAGTAATTAACTGTGGTTAGTTATAACAATTTATAATGATTATATTGCACATAAAACATTTCACATCATATATTCAACATTACAGATTTGCAACACAAATTAACTAAACCATTACCTAAGTATTGATAGTATTTTATTTTCAACTCATTGAAGAGCCTTTTGACAAACAAAATTTTTGGTTTTTCCTTTCGGTGCAAAGATGAACAGATTTTTGGCAGTTCCAGCTCTTGAACAGGCCACGTAAAGTTGACCATGAGAAAAGCATGGAGATTGCAAATCAATCCCTACTACTCTCAAGGACTGTCCCTGAGCCTTGTTAATGGACATTGCAAATGCCAGTCAAAGTGGAAACTGGAGGCGTTTAAAATCAAAAGGCAAATCAGATGGAATGAGTGGAATTCTTGGAATGAAAATGTCTTCTCCTTTGGCACATCCTGTTTCTGAGCTGTGTATCTAATCTTATCCTGTGTGATATCGTCTGCTGAGCTGTGTATCTAATCCTATCCTGCGTGATACAGTCTGCTGAGCTGTGTATGTAATCCTACCCTGTGTGATACCGTCTGCTGAGCCGTGTATCTAATTCTATCCTGTGATACTGTCTGTTCAGCCATGTATCTAATCCTCTCCTGTGTGATACTGTGGTGAGCTGTGTATCTAATCCTATCCTTTGTGAAACAGCCTGCTGAGCTGTGTATCTAATCCTATCCTGTGTGATACTGTGTGCTGAGCCATGTATCTAATCCTATCCTGTGTGATACTGACTGCTGAGCCGTGTATCTAATCCTCTCCTGTGTGTTATTGTCTACTGAGCCGTGTATCTAATCCTATCCTGTGTGATACTGACTGCTGACCTGTGTATCTAATCCTATCCTGTGTGATACTGATTGCTGAACCGTGTATTGATTCCTATCCTGTGTGATACTGTCTGCTGAGCCGTATACCTAATCCTGTCCTGTGTGAAACAGTCTGCTGAGCTATGTATCTAATCTTATCCTGTGTGATACTGTGTGCTGAGCCATGTATCTAATCCTACTGTCATGATCCATGCAGGATCAGGACTGATAAAAAGCACAGGTAACCTTTTTTTTTTTCTTAAGCTGTGCTTAAGTTTGGTTTTTGCCCCTGGTGGCCATTAGGATTATTGAACTGTGATGTCTTTTGTTCTAAGTTTGCCCCCGGTGGTGGTGAGCGTCATTGCACTCTGGTTTCTTTAGTTAAGTGCACATGATTATAATGCAGGTGTGATTGCTCTGGCTGCTATAAAAGAGTCACAGGTGTTGCAATCAGTGTTGGTGATAGTGTTCATTTCAACCATCCTTGGTGGAGGAAGGAGCTGGAGATCGTTCCTTGCAGCACTGTCTTAGTCCTGGTGTGGAAGGAGTCATAGGGGATTTCCTTGTAGCTCTGACAGAGCTTGGTGGCAGCGATTCAGGAGGAGAGCTGCATTCTGGTGGTGGACTCTGTTGCCAGGAGCAAGTGCAACAGAGTAAAGCTAAGTGGTGTTTCCCTGTTTGTGTTTTTCCTTAGTGTGTATTAGTACAGCGATGGGGCCAGTGCCTGCGCCACCCAGTTCCCTAGCAAGGGATAGGTGTAGGGTGTGCTAGGGCGACAGGTTCCTGATCGGCGCCCGGTGTGGAACCCGGCATAGGGAACGTTAGGAGCGTTAGGGACACTGACTCATGGGAGTGCAGGAGGTCTCCACGTCCCCTTTCCCTATCGCTGAGCCCACCGTTGTAACTGTTTTCCCTTTCCCCGTGTCTTGTTGTTTTAGTTACCAGCCTGCGGGCCGTGTCACACAGGACAGTATCACGTGCCGCATCTTGTTGTTTTAGTTACCGACCTGTGGGTCGCGTCACACAAGACGGGTCATCGTGACACCTATCCTGTGAGATACTGACTGCTGAGCTGTGTATCTAATCCTATCCTGTGTGTCACTGTCTGCTGAGCCGTGTATCTAATCCTCTCCTGTGTGTTATTGTCTGATGAGCCATGTATCTAATCCTATCCTGTGTGATACTGACTGCTGACCTGTGTATCTAATCCTATCCTGTGTGATACTGTCTGCTGACCTGTGTATCTAATCCTATCCTGTGTGATACTGACTGCTGAACCATATATTGATTCCTATGCTGTGAGATACTGTCTGCTGAGCCGTGTACCTAATCCTATCCTGTGTGATACTGTCTGCTGAGCTGTGTATCTAATCCTATCCTGTGTGTTACTGTCTGCTGACCTGTGTATCTAATCCTATCCTGTGTGTTACTGTCTGCTGAGCCATGTATCTAATCCTATCCTGTGTGTTACTGTCTGCTGAGCCGTGTATCTAAGCCTATCTGTGAATGATGCTTAGTGATTGGTTGTTATGGGACTGTTGCTCATAGAAACCAATCACAGCTCAGCTTTCATCTTTTAAACAGCTCTGGTGAAATGAAAGATGCTTAGTGATTGATTGCTATGGACAACACAGGCAGTGTACCTGTTGTGGTCAAGAAGATGGTACCTATGGGACTATGGGATGGAGGATGTGTTATGGGTATATGGGCACTGGACTATGGGATGGAGGATGTGTGATGGGTGTATGGGCACAGGAGGGGGGTGATTCATTTCTGTCATGTGCTCTCTGCTCCTTTCTGGGGGACAGACAATAGCCGGGAGCTTATGTTGCCGGGGATGCTAGATTTCTCCCAACCGATCAGTGTCTGTTGAGGTGTTGTGGAGTAGGAAAACTGTTGCTCATAGCAACCAATCACAGCTCAGCTTTCATCTATTAAACAGCTCTGGTGAAATGAAAGATGCTTAGTGATTGGTTGGGGCTGTGTGGAGTGGACGTGGCTGATACACACATACATACACACTGTAAGGATTCCCAAGGGTGAACCCACTGGACCGCGGCAAGCGAACCTCCCCTGGGCGAGCGGACCAGGTGGACCACCCCCTATACAGGGAGCGTTTGGGACAGGCCCAGGGGAAACTACTCACCACGGCAGCTGGTACCCGAGGACGGAGGTGCACAGTAGAGGGTGCAGCGGGCAGGCGGAAGGATGAGCTGGACTGGAACCGGCAGGACTGGAGGCCAGGAACGGAGGCTGAAGGATACAGGCAGGCAAGGCTGGAACGGCAAGACACGGGTCAGACGCAGGGCACAGGCTGAACACGGAGACGAGATGGCGGGCACTGGGAGGAACACAAGGAACGGTTAGACAGGGAGGACGAGGAAAGGGTAAGAGCAGCAGGGAAAAAGGCAGGCAGGCTGGAGCCAGAGTCACAGAGAGAGGAAGTGACGATCAGGCGGTGAGCTGGAGGAAGAGGCTGCCTCTTATAGAGGCAGGAGTCTCCGGGTCAGGTCAGCAGGGTCAGGAGGGCGGGGAGAAGGCCTGGCTAGGCCTGTAGTGGGACCTGGAGCGCAGGGTGCGCATGCGCCCCGGGCCGAATGCCGGGACAGAGCGCGGGGTGGAGGACAGGTGTGCAGGTGAGCGCGCGCCCGCCACGGGAGCACGCCGGAGGCGGCGGGCGCACCCAGCGCGGGGAGAGGCGGCAGCAGGAGCCGAGGACGCGGCGGGAGCGGCGAGCGTGGAGCCGGCGGTGAGCGTGACAGTACCCCCCTTTTACGCCCCCTCTTCCCACGGCCGGAAAGAAACTTAGCTAAAATCTGGGGAGCTTGAATGTTCTCCCGGGGTTCCCAGGATCTCTCCTCAGGGCCAAAACCTTTCCAGTCAATTAAAAAGAAAGTTTTACCTCTAGATCGTTTCATAGCAAGAATTTCCTTAACCTCAAAGACATCCTGTGCGGAAACGGGCGCGGGAGCGCTGCCAGTAGAAGCATGAAACTGGTTGAGTATGACCGGTTTTAAGAGGGAAACGTGAAACGAATTAGGAATCCGCAGTGAAGCGGGGAGTTTTAGCTTGTAGGCAACGTCATTGATACGGGCTAGAACCTCAAAGGGACCGATGTAGCGGGGACCCAGTTTGTAGGAGGGAATTTTGAGACGAACAAATTTTGAGGATAGCCAAACTTTATCCCCAGGGTGGTACAGTGGAGAATCTAGGCGTTTCTTATCGGCGTGCTTCTTGAACCCGTCTCGTGCTCGCTTAAGTGCGGTTTTGGTCTCCTGCCAGACCCTGGAGAACTCCTTGGTCAGAAGATCGGCCGCCGGCACACCCGAGGTCGGGAGTACCGGCAGAGGTATACCAGGATGTTGACCGTAGACCGTAAAGAAAGGCGACTTGGCGGAGGATTCGCTGGTATGGTTGTTGAAAGCGAATTCGGCCCAAGGAAGCAAGTTGGACCAATTGTCTTGATGGCCGTTGGAAAAATGTCGGAGGTATGCTACGAGGATCTGGTTCGTGCGTTCCGCTTGACCGTTGGACTGAGGGTGATAAGCAGAGGAAAAGTCCAACGTTACCTCCATCAGCTTACATAGAGCCCTCCAGAAACGCGAGGTAAACTGAACCCCTCTGTCCGAGACAATGTGCTTGGGGAAGCCATGAATCTGGAAGACATGAGATATAAAAATTCTCGCCAGGTCAGGAGCGGAAGGAAGACCGGGCAGAGGGATGAAGTGGGCCATCTTGGAGAAGCGGTCCACGACCACCAGAATGACCGTGTGACCTGAGGAACGCGGTAGATCCGTAATAAAATCCATCGCGATATGCTGCCACGGAGCCGAGGGAACCGGAAGTGGATGCAGAAAACCGGAGGGTGGCTGACGTGGGACCTTGTTCTTGGCACACGATGGGCAGGAGAGGATGAAACTTCGGACATCTTGAGACAAAGAAGGCCACCAATAAAAACGAGAGATGAGGGAGAATGTCTTCTTGAGGCCGGCATGACCCGCAAACTTGGTAGCATGACCCCAATGTAGAACTCGCCTCCTGTCATCATCTTGGACAAAAGTCTTGCCGGGGGGCACGGAAGTCAGGTTAACAGGCGCGACTACGATGAGCTTGCTTGGCTCCACAATGTGTGAAAGCTCCTCCTCGTTGTCGGTGACCAGAAAGGATCGAGACAGGGCATCCGCTTTGAGATTCTTTTCACCCGGACGGAAATGGAGCTCAAAGTCGAACCGGTTAAAGAATAATGACCATCGGGCCTGCCGGGGATTAAGCCTTTGTGCTGATTGAATGTAGGCTAGATTCTTGTGGTCGGTGAAGATGTGGAGTGGGTGTACCGCTCCTTCCAGAAGATGCCGCCACTCTTCCAAGGCTAACTTAATGGCAAGCAGCTCTCTGTCCCCGATGGTATAGTTTCTCTCCGCAGGGGAGAAAGTCTTGGAGAAGAAGCCGCAGGACACCAAGCGACCGGAAGGAGATCTCTGGGAGAGAACCGCACCGGCTCCGGTGGCAGAAGCGTCTACCTCTAGGGTGAATGGTTTGTTCGCCTCTGGACGATGTAGCACCGGGGCTGTGGCAAAGGCTTGCCTCAAGGTTCGGAAGGCGTTCTCGGCCTCAGGAGGCCAGTGGTGAGGATCGGCTCCCTTTCGGATCAGAGCAGAGATGGGAGCAGTCAGAGAGGAAAAGTGCGGAATAAACTGCCGGTAATAGTTGGCGAAACCCAGGAACCGTTGGATAGCCTTAATTCCCTGAGGACGCGGCCAGTTGAGTACCGCAGACACTTTTCCCGGATCCATGCGCAAGCCAGAATCGGAAATGATATAACCCAAGAACGGCAGAGACGACTGTTCGAAGGCGCATTTTTCCAGCTTGGCGTAGAGACGATGTGTTCTCAACCGAAGTAAAACTTGACGCACGTCTTTTCGATGTGTGGACAAATCAGGAGAAAACACCAGAATGTCGTCCAAGTAAACCACCACGCAGGAGTAAAGAAGATCTCGGAAAATATCATTGACAAATTCTTGGAACACTGCGGGGGCATTGCATAGGCCGAAGGGCATGACGAGGTATTCATAATGGCCGTCACGAGTGTTGAAGGCGGTCTTCCATTCGTCACCGGAGCGGATCCGGACCAGATTGTAGGCCCCTCGAAGATCCAATTTAGTGAAGATCCGTGCACCCCGTAGACGGTCAAATAACTCCGGGATGAGGGGCAGAGGATATTTATTCTTGATGGTGAAAACGTTGAGCCCTCTATAATCAATACAGGGACGCAGGGACCCGTCCTTCTTTTTGACAAAAAAGAACCCAGCGCCTGCAGGAGAGGAAGACTTACGAATAAAGCCTTTGGCCAAGTTTTCCTGAACGTATTCGGACATGGCCTGGGTCTCGGAGGGAGACAGCGGGTAGATGCGACCACGAGGCGGCGTAGAACCGGGGAGCAGATCGATGGGGCAGTCATATGGACGATGCGGAGGCAGGACCTCTGCTTCCTTCTTGTCGAAGACATCCAAAAAGGCCCAGTAGGCGGAGGGTAATTCGGTAGACATCGACATAGGACGTGGAAATTTCGGCGGCTGTACAGGGAGTAAGCACTTATCTTGACAAAGTCGACCCCATCGCAGAACGTCACCAGAGCGCCAATCCAGGATAGGCTCGTGGGTCCTTAGCCAGGGAAGTCCCAGAAGGATGGCATGGGACAAAGAAGGTAGCACATAGAATACTATCTTCTCCCGGTGTAAGGCTCCGACCTGAAGCTCCACCTCTTCGGTAACCTGAGTAACGGACTCCCGCAGGGGTTGACCGTCGACCGAAGCAATCTGCCGAGGGGTCTCCAGGGATCTGACAGGAATTCCAAGTCTCCTAACCGCCTCAAGTTGGATGAAGTTACCGGCCGCCCCAGAATCTATATAGGCCCATTCTGAAAAACGTTTAGAATCCAGGTGCAAAAGGACAGATAGGGTCAAGGGTAGAGAGGAGTCAAAATTACCTAGGAAGACCTCTCTTACCTGTCCTAGGCGGAGGCGTTTCCCGGACGAGTGGGGCAGGCACAAAGAAAGTGGGACGCACTCCCACAGTAGAAACAGAGCCCCTGTTCGACCCTCTCTCTCCGACGCTCCTCCACCGGTTTGAGGCGATCCACTTGCATGGGTTCCGGTAGCGGGAGCGTGGAGGCTGGAGTCGAGCGGGCTCGAGGTGGACTCCGAACGGCCGGAGGAGCGCGGAGAGGTCTCCTGTCCCTAGCGAGCTCTCGGGAACGTTCTTGAAAGCGGAGGTCGATGCGGGTGGCCAAAGAGATTAAATCCTCCAAGGAGGTGGGGGTATCCCGCCCCGCCAGCTCGTCCTTGATCCGCCCCGAAAGGCCCCGCCAAAAGGCTCCCACCAAGGCCTCATTGTTCCAACCCAACTCTGAGGACGGTGCGAAACCGAATGGCGTACTGACCTACTGAAAGCGTGCCCTGATGCAGATTGAATAGTGCCTCGGTAGCGGAGGCAAGGCGACCGGGTTCATCAAACACCTTACGAAAGGTGTCTAGAAAAAAGGAGAGTTGAGTGACCACGGGATCGTCTTTCTCCCAGAGGGGGTTAACCCACGCTAGAGCCTCTCCTTCTAAGTGGGACACAATGAAGGCCACCTTGGCACGGTCAGTGGGGTACTGATGTGGCAGCAACTCAAAATGTAACTGGCATTGATTTAAAAACCCTCTACACATCTTGGGGTCGCCACTATAACGCGGGGGTTTAGCCAGCCGAGGGGAGGGGAGCGGAACCGCAGGCTGTGCTGGGGCTGCGGCCGCGGTCTGGAGGGCCAGCAGGCGGTTGTCCACCGAGGCCATGTAGTTCAGGATATGAGCCTGAGTGTCGCGCTGCTGGGCTAGCTCCTGTTGGAGGCCGGCGATCTGGGTGGTACTCCCTGGATCCGAGGCCTGTAGTGACGAGAGACGAGACTCCATGGATTTGAGGAACGACATGATCCTCGCTTGATTTTCCCGCAGGAACAGAAGTTCCTTTTGGGTCGGGGTAGAAGTACCAGCGGGGTCCATGGCCTGATCGTTCTGTAAGGATTCCCAAGGGTGAACCCACTGGACCGCGGCAAGCGAACCTCCCCTGGGCGAGCGGACCAGGTGGACCACCCCCTATACAGGGAGCGTTTGGGACAGGCCCAGGGGAAACTACTCACCACGGCAGCTGGTACCCGAGGACGGAGGTGCACAGTAGAGGGTGCAGCGGGCAGGCGGAAGGATGAGCTGGACTGGAACCGGCAGGACTGGAGGCCAGGAACGGAGGCTGAAGGATACAGGCAGGCAAGGCTGGAACGGCAAGACACGGGTCAGACGCAGGGCACAGGCTGAACACGGAGACGAGATGGCGGGCACTGGGAGGAACACAAGGAACGGTTAGACAGGGAGGACGAGGAAAGGGTAAGAGCAGCAGGGAAAAAGGCAGGCAGGCTGGAGCCAGAGTCACAGAGAGAGGAAGTGACGATCAGGCGGTGAGCTGGAGGAAGAGGCTGCCTCTTATAGAGGCAGGAGTCTCCGGGTCAGGTCAGCAGGGTCAGGAGGGCGGGGAGAAGGCCTGGCTAGGCCTGTAGTGGGACCTGGAGCGCAGGGTGCGCATGCGCCCCGGGCCGAATGCCGGGACAGAGCGCGGGGTGGAGGACAGGCGTGCAGGTGAGCGCGCGCCCGCCACGGGAGCACGCCGGAGGCGGCGGGCGCACCCAGCGCGGGGAGAGGCGGCAGCAGGAGCCGAGGACGCGGCGGGAGCGGCGAGCGTGGAGCCGGCGGTGAGCGTGACACACACATACATTCATTTTTATATATATAGATTATTAGTAGTAGTATTGTTGCGGTTATTATCATTATTGCTATCACTATTACTACTATTATTATTACAACTGTTATTATTGCTGCTACTATTATTATTATTACTACTATTATGATTGTTGTTATTACTATTGTTATTACTTTTATTATTGTTATTATAAATGTTATCATGATTACTATTGTTAGCATTATTACTATTATTGTTGCTACTTTTATTATTATTATTATTACACTGTATTGAAATGTTGGTAAAGAAGATTTCTGGCACATCCATATTTGCTTCTAGATTGAATGGCTCCTATGAGGCTCTGACCGGCGGATGGATTAATGAAGCCTTCGTGGATTTCACCGGTGGAGTGGACGAGAGTGTGGACCTCAAGGCGGCTCCTCCAAACTTGTTCCAGATCATTCAGAAAGCCGTAGAGAAGAGGTCACTGATGGGAGCCTCAATCAATGTGAGAATAGAGACTTTGTGGGAGGGATATCACTAGGATTGGCATTAAGAAACCTACATGAAAAACTGCATACTTTTGTGCAAAATGGGAAGTGGTAGATCTACTCACTCTGCTACTTAAAAGGAATCTGTCACCCCCTGGGACGCTTTTAAGCTATTACTTTGGGCATACAGGTGATAGAATTGTTAAAATACTCCTACCTGTGTGACTCATAGCTGCAGTTGCTGTTTTATGTTAATTAGTTCTTCTAGGCTCTAGGGTGTCCATTGCCTGGAAGAAAACTCTGCCTCCGGTGTTAATTTGCATAGCACCCACCTCCCATGCACGTCACAGTAGCATATGATGTGCAGTTGTGGCGCCGGAATCTCGTGCCCTCATGCGATTATGCGTACCTTTTCCGCCCTGTTATGGGGCTTCATTATTCTTCTACGCAGGCGAGTCACTGCTACTGGCCGGCGCCACAACGGCGCGTCACATGGCACTGTGATGTTCATAGGAGGGGGGTGGTATGCAAATTAAAACCGAAGGCAGAGTTTTTTTCAAGGCATTGCATGCCCCGGAGCATGGAAGAACTAATTAACATAAAGGATTCAAAGTCTGATTCTCAGTAACAAGACCGCAGCTATGACTGGAGACATGGTGAACATTCTCCCACCCAACTCTTAAACTGTCCACAAAAGCCCAGCCCATAAAATGGCCGATTAATAACTCTCAGCACATAGTGTGCTGGAGCATTTTTCCAGGTTCATATCACTGAGCCTAACATCCTCAGTGACGCATATCTCCCTCTCCAGTTTTTTACCCAGTGACTTTCTCACAGGGGTATAATGGGTAACATTTCTCATTGTGGAGAGTGGCAAGCCAGGCCTGGCATGTCATAGTGAGGAGACTTATAGGCCATGCAATGCTCCTCTGGTAAATTAAATATGCAAATTTCCTCTTCCAAGAAGAAAATGATTTAAACTCTAGTGCCACCTATTAGAAGTAGCAATCCTAAGAGTCAATATCAACCCTGTGCCATGTATTGGTGCACATGTTGGGTCCTACTCCTTTTGAAAGCATATAAGATAATTTGGCACTCATGAAAGTTGCAAAGTAACATTTCTTTATTAGTAGGCAATCCATAGTGATATGTAGCGATAAATTCTGACCTTCTGTTTCATGGATTGTATAGGATGTGATATAAAAGTAATGCTCTGAGTGTGAGGCGTAAGGGTGTGTGCACACGTTGCGGAATCTGCTGCGGATTTTTCCACGCGGATTTGCCTAAATCTGCAGGAAAATCCGCAGGTCAAAAGACCTGCGTTTAACCTGCGGATTAGTCTGCGGTTTTCCACTGCGGTTTGACACCTGATCATGGAGCAGGTGTCAAACCGCTGCGGAATCTGCACAAAGAAGTGACATGCTGCGGATTTTAAACCGCTGCAAATCCCCGCGGAAAAATCCGCACCATGTGCACAGCGTTTTTTATTTTGCATTGAATAAAATGGTACTGTACACTGCAGCAGAAACTGCTGTGGATCCGCAGGGCCAAAACTGCTGCGGATATGCAGCAGAATCCGCAACGCGTGCACACACCCTTACTGGTATAATGGACAACGCGCCTTACGGAAGCATCTAATGTATATCACCTTGGATTGCACACTAATAAATAGATTTTACTTTTCAACCTTCATGAGTGCCAAGTTTTCTTAGGACATGATTACTGGAAGACCTGCCATAGGATAGGTGATAACTGTAAAATGACTGGGACCCCCTCTAATCTCTAGAATGGGGTCCCAATCCCTTGCTGCTCCATTCAATGACAGTACGGCACCCAGATGTTTTCATCAATCCATAGACATTGAATGGAACCAACATGAAACGTGTGATCCCTGCTCCACCCAAACTGTCCTGAAACAGGGTCTCGATATCCCAGTCAAGCGAGTGGTGGTAGTCCAAAGCAATATTACATTTGTCATCTATTCTGTGGTCTCGTAGTGTAACAGCAGAGCTGCCACTCCCTCTGTACAGGTAGACTGGAAATATGGTTCATATATGATAACTCTTATTACACAGAATTACTTCTGTTTAGATTCTGGACCAGTCAGAAAGTGAAATGAGAACCCCAGAAGGATTGGTGAAGGGTCATGCTTACTCCATCATCGGTGTCTCCGAGGTAAGGACATGTATACACTGTATACATACACTGTATGGAGAAAGGTATTGGGCTGCACATCTTATTAATTGAATTTAGGTTTCTATTTAAGTCCCATTGCCCCTGGTGTATAACATCCGGTCCCTCACCCCCAGTATATAACATTCAGCTCCTCGTCCCCGGTGTATAACTGTCACGGACGGGGGACGGACGAGGCTTAGCTTAGAGAGCTTAGCTTACGCTCAAACTCCACCAGGCCATGACGACATGGGGCGTGCGTCCCAGGTGGTAATGAAATGTGGACCCACTGGACCACAAAGGGGGACCCTGGCCTTACCCGAACTAGGGAAGGGCAGCGACTGGGGTCTGTGGCAGCTGAGCATGTGGGCAAGGTGGTAACATGCAGGACTAGATGACACCGCACTACTTCAGCTAAGAAGAAACAAAGTTTACTGCATAAAATCACATACAGAAAGCAATACAAGATGATACAAGTCTCCCGATTCCACACATCAAGGCAGGGTGAACATCATAGGTCTGCAGACGTCAGAAGTTAGCAGGAGGTCATCACAGGTTGATGCAGTCCAGGGTCATCTGGCACAGGCATATCGGGAGAACCTCTCTCTTAGGCCTCAGGCATAGCGCAGGCACAGCAGGAGGACTTCAGACACTGACCTCGGACAGACGTCATCGCAGGATGGACCCCAGGAAACAGGCAGGACATCGGGACACAGGCAAAACACGGACAGCATGGATCCAGGAATACCGACATGGCAGCTCAGGACATCGGCTGGTCAGATCCAGGACTCACAGAGCCGTCACCAGGAAACAAGACTGGAGACTCCCCAGAAACCCGGAGGAGGAGCCCATCCAGGAACACGAGTGGGACCGGCTCTGGAACACCGGCTGGACCACCAGGACCACAGACTGGATATCTGGACACAGGCTGCACATCTAGGACAAAGGCAGGACATCTGAACTCCGGACTACAGACACGGCTCCAGGCAGGGAACATCAGGACACAGGCAGGACTTCAGGGACATCAACAGGACATCGAGCAGTGGTCATCAGGCTCCAGGCACCAGAAAGTAGTTGTCAGGATCCGGACATCTGACACGACCTAGAAAGGAACTCAAGCGGTATGCTGCAAGCACTGCAGGCTTGTACCGGAAAGTCACTGGGTACATAGTTCCAGACACAGAAGGGCTTTGAGAATATCACACAGCAGGAATCCACGTTCAAGGGCGAGGACTTTGGTACCAACACATAGACAGGACAGGTCCAGGATCAAACACATCAGCTTTCCTAGAACTGATAGCAAGCAGAACAGGAGCTGCAGACCAGGAGCGACATGGAGGACCAAACACACATGGCTAGGTTCAGAAACTTAATGAGAAGCTCTGGCAACACCCAACAGGGAAGAAGAGCTTTAAATAGGAGATGCCTCTCAGCAATAGGCTGGGAACCACAATTCAAGCGCACACGCTGCCCTTAATAAAAGCAGGGAAGGTGTGAACGCGCACCCTAAGCACAGACAGAAACCAGTACAGCATAGCCAGCACAGGAACTGAGGCCTTGGGCACACGTGGCAAGTCATGCACCAGCTGCAGAGGACCTCGCAACCCGCGGATAGCTTCCACAGCGGCAGCCAGGGACCGCACACGCAGAGGGTCGTGCAGCAGATCCAAGACTCTACAACACATGTACGGCTACGCAGCAGAGCAGGGAACTGAGCAGCATCCATATAGATAACAGTCAACAGTATCCCAGTTGGTTAGAGGGAAAAGGAGCAAAGCGTAAGAGCACAGACATGCGGAGTAACGCCGGGGAAACAAGGCACAAACACACCGGCGTTACAATAACATCCGGCCCCTCACCCCCGGTGTATAACATCCAGCCTCCCGTTCCCAGTGTATAACATCCGACCCCTCACCCCTGGTGTATAACATTAAGCTCCTCACCCCAGGTGTATAACATCTGTCCGCTCAACCCCAGTGTATAACATCCAGCCTTCCATTCCCAGTGTATAACATCCGGCCCCTCACCCCCGGAGAATAGCATTCAGCTCCTCGCCCCAGGGGTATAACATCCGGCCTCTCATCCCCGGTGCATAACATTCAGCTCCTCGCCCCCCGGAGTATAACATGCGACCCCTCACCCCTGGTGTATAACATTCATCTCCTCGCCCCGGGTGTATAATATTTGGCCCCTTATCTCTGGTGTATAACATCCAGCCTCCCATTCCCAATGTATAACATGCGACCCCTCACCCCGGTGTATAACATTCAGCTCCTCGCCCCTGGTGTATAACATCTGACCCCTTACCCCCGGTGTATAACATTTAACTCCTCGCCCTCTAGTGTATAACATCTGCCCTATCACCTCCTGGTGTATAACATTCAGCTCCTCGCCCTCTAGTGCATAACATCCATCCCCCTGTTCTCAGTGTATAACATACGGCCCCTCACCCCGGTATATAATATTTGGCCCCTCTTACCTGGTGTGTAACATCCGACCCCTTACCCCGAGTGTATAACATCCAGCTCCCCATTCCCAGTATATAACATCTGGCCCCTCACCCCCATATATGACATTCACTTCCTCACCCCTAATGTATAACATCCGGCTTCTCACCCCCTATGTATAACATTCAGTTCCTCGCCCCCAGTTTATAACATCAACCCCCCGATGTATAATATCTGGCCCCTCTCCCCCGGTGTATACCATCTGGCCTCCTACCCACTGGTGTATAACATCTGGCCCCTCCACAGTCCTGTAATGCGAGATACTAGGGTAAAAAGCCTATTCATGGCATTTCTTTGCTCCAAAATCTTACTCCACCACCTGTGAGTGATATTATTGAGACGAGGAAGGAACCGCAGCAACTCAGCCATGAAGTGAAGACCCTGTAACGTTACAGAACCGAGTGCTGAGGAGCAGAGGGCACGAAAGTCACAAACGCTCTGCTGAATCCATAACTGTAGATTCAAGACCTCCTCTGGTATAACAGCACAAACACTGCACCCCCTCCGGGAGCTTCATTGCAGCCTTACATCACCAAGCAAAATGCCGAGCATCGGACGGAGTGGTGTAAAGCGGCCACCACTGGATTCTGGAGGACACGTGTTCTGTGCAGTGATGGATCACACTGCTCCATCTGATGAACGTTACCCCCTAACTGTGTTGTGCCCGCTGTGTAGTTTGGTGGAGGATGGATAATGCAATGGGCTTGTTATCAGGATTCTATCTCAGCCCTGTAAGATTTCCCTCACTGGAATTAATACTTTAACACAAAACATTGTGGACAATCATAGCTTCCAGCTTTGTGAGAACAGTTTTGGGAAGATCCGTTCATGTTCCCCATGACTGCGCTTGTAAGGGTCGGCCAGGAATATAGTCATGGCCAGAGACAGTAAAGCATCAGTGTCCCGGCCTTCCCTCACAGAAAATTGCAATCCACTGTTTGGTGTACCTGCTTCTCCAGATTCGGGTCCCCCTGGGTACTTCCCAAGCGGCGATGGCCCCTCTCCGAGGCGACTCCCAGTAACTGAGACATAGTCCATGGTAACTTGAACAGTTTCTTTACTGATAACTTCACACAATATATCCACAGTTGGCACAACATAGGATACACATTCATCTTTACTTGCTTCCTCATCTCTCCCTACTTTTCTGACGCTTCTATACGGCACGTGCCCGGACCGGACCATCTTAGACTGCTTCCCAGCTTCTTCCTGGCCTAACCTCGCCATGATGACAATTCCTTCTGCCTGTTTCGCCCCAGACTTGAAATCATCTGCCACCTGGGTTGGCTGCCTCTGGAAAAGCATCCGACCCGTCTGTACTGCTCCCTGCGAAGCTTCAGCATCTTTCTGTTCCTCACTCCATCCGACTCCCGCCCTAAGAGCATCCGCCCAGGCTATGAGTCGCCACATCTTCTCTACTGTTCTGGCTCACTGTACTGGTGTCCAGTAGCCATAGATAACTTGGACTGTCGCTACTTAACGTTGTGTGGCTGCCGAGCTGTCCTGTGCCTATAGCCCATGTGGACACTTTGGGCACCCTGGCCCGTCTGAACTAACTTCACTTCTACTCTAACCTTAACTACCGGCGGCCCCCTCCTACACTTAGCCCTATCCTACTACAAGTTCTATCCAATAAAGTGCCCCCCTCTAGTGTCCAAAGGGAGAACTACGCTTTCCCTATACTGTAAATGACAAACCATGAAATGCAGTAAACATTATCACAACTATGTGCAAATAAAAGCAACAATACAATAAAATGTAAAGACTTAAAGGGAATCTGTCACCCTTTTTTCCCCCTATTAGCTGCCGGCATAGACATCGGGGGCTTATCTACAGCATTCTGTAATGCTGTAGATAAGCCCCCGATGTAACCTGAAAGAGAAGAAAAACACGTTATATTATACCCACGGAGGTGGGTGGTCTGGTCCGATGGGTGTTGCGGTCCGGTCCGGCGCCTCCCTTCTTCATGCGATGACGTCTTCTTCTCCCGTCCTGAAATGGCTCCGGCGCAGGCGCATTGCTCTGCCCTGTTGAGGGCAGAGCGGAATTCTGCAGTGCGCAGGTGCCAGACCTCTCCCGACACCTGCGCACTGCAGGACTCTGTTCTGCTCTCAACAGGGCAGAGCAATGCGCCTGCGCTGGAGCCATTACAGGATGGGAGAAGAGGACGTCATCGCATGAAGAAGGGAGGCGCCGGACGGGACGGTGACACCCATCGAACCAGACCGTCCACCCCCGGTGAGTATAATATAACGTGTTTTTCTTCTCTTTCAGGTTACATCGGAGGCTTATCTACAGCATTACAGAATGCTGTAGATAAGCCCCCGATGTCTATGCCGGCAGGTGAAAGGCCAAAAAAAAGGGTGACAGATTCCCTTTAAAACAATGGTAATACTCAGATAGGGGTAGCAGTACCATTTCATACTTGTGGTAATACATGTAAACATGTAGCAGTACCATCTTAGCAAAGAATAATAAATACAACATTGAACATCTTACTTAACCCCTTTGCACGCTCAGTGAACAATACCTTTAAAGACAAGGAGGGGGAGTTTGGTGGAAGAGCCTAACAGGCCGCGCAGAGTCCAAACGTCAACCCCATCCAACACCTTTAGGATGAACTAGAACGGAGATTGTGAGCCTGGCCTCTCCCTAATATCAGGGTCTCCCAAATGCTCAGCACCATATTGCCATACAGTGGGGGAAAAAGTATTTAGGCAGCCACCAATTGTGCAAGTTCTCCCACTTAAAAGGATAAGAGAGAGGCCTGTAACTGACATCATAGGTAGACCACAACTATGAGAGTCAAAATGAGAAAACAAATCCAGAAAATCACCTTGTCTGATTTGGCAAGATTTATTTTGCAAATTATGGTGTAAAATAAGTATTTGGTCATTAACAAAAGTTCATCTCAATATTTTGTTATATATCCTTTGTTGGCAATGACTGAAGTCAAACGTTTTCTGTAAGTCTTCACAAGTTTGGCACACACTGTTGGTGGTATGTTGGCCCATTCCTCCATGCAGATCTCTAGAGCAGTGATGTTTTGGGCCTGTCGCTGCGCAACACGGACTTTCAAATCCCTCCAAAGGTTTTCTATGGGGTTGAGATCTGGAGACTGGTTAGGCCACTCCAGGACCTTCATATGCTTCCTACGAAGCCACTTCTTCGTTGCCCTGGCAGTGTGCTTGGGATCATTATCATGCTGAAAGACCCATCCACGTTTCATCTTCAATGCCCTTGCTGATGGAAGGAGGTTTGCACTCAAAATCTCACGATACATGGCCCCATTCACGTCTTTCACGTCCTGATCCCTTTGCAGAGAAACAGCCCCAAAGCATGATGTTGCCACCCCCATTCTTCACAGTAGGTATGGTGTTCTTTGGATGAAATTCAGCATTCTGTCTCCTCCAAACACGACAAGTTTTGTTTCTACCAAACAGTTCTACTTTGGTTTCATCAGACCATATGACATTCTCCCAGTACTCTTCTGGATAATCCAAATGGTCTCTAGCAAACTTCAAATGGGCCCAGACATGTACTGGCTTAAGCAGGGGGACACGTCTCCCACTGCAGGATCTGAGTCCCTGGCGGCATTGTGTGTTACTGATGGTAGCCTTTGTTACGGTGGCAGCTCTATGCAGGTCATTCACCAGGACCCCACCCTGTGTGGTTCTGGGATTTTTGCTCACCGTTATTGTGATCATCTTGACCCTAAGGGGGGGTGAGCCTTACGTGGAGCCCCAGATCGAGGCAGATTATCAGTGGTCTTGTTTATCTTCCATTTTGTTATTATTGCTCCCACAGTTGATTTCATCACACCAAACTGCTTGCCTATTGCAGATTCAGTCTTCCTAGCCTGGCGCAGGGCTACAATTTTGTTTCTGGTGTCCTTCGATAGCTCTTTGGTCTTCACCATAGTGGAGTTTGGAGTGTGACTGTTTGAGGATGTGGACAGGTGTCTTTTATACTGATAACAAGTTCAAACAGTTGCCATTACTACAGGTAATGAGTGGAGGACAGAGGAGACTCTTAAAGAAGTTACAGGTCTGTGAGAGCCAGAAATCTTGCATGTTTTTAAGTGACCAAATACTTATTTTCCACCATAATTTGCAAAATAAATGTTGCCAAATCAGACAAGGAGATTTTCTGGATTTGTTTTCTCATTTTGACTCTCATAATTGTGGTCTACCTATGATGTCAATTACAGGCCTCTCTCATCTTTTTAAGTGGGAGAACTTGCACAATTGGTGGCTGACTAAATACTTTTTTTCCCCACTGTACTTGTATGCAGCTCATGGCCTCCATACGTGTTTCACTTAACCAGCCTCATCAGGGAATTGAGGCTATATATGTTCTCACATATGCTCTTCTGGATGAAGGGGCAAAAATTCCCACAAACTTCTCCAGAATTTGTAGAAAACCTTCCCAGAAGAGCCAGAGATATTATATCTGCAGAGGGGCCGACACCATATTGATGTCTATGGATATTGAACGTGAGGTCAATATGTAATGTGGAGGGGCACATACTTTTCTCCATAAAGTATTTACTGTACATAAAAGGTCACATTCTACATGACTTTACAATCTCTGTTCCAGGTAGAATATCTTGGGCGCAGAATCCCATTACTGAGGTTGCGGAATCCTTGGGGACAAGTTGAGTGGAATGGACGTTGGAGTGATAAGTGAGTGAACATGACAATTCACCTCGAAGAAGCAGTTTTACTGATTTTTTTTTCTCCATTTCTTACCATTTGGGAGATTTTTTTCTTGGTTTCCCATAATGTATCAATGAAGATAATTTCTATAACCATGGCTTTGCAGTTTACAGAGAATTGATATCGGATACAACCTCTGTGAGCAGGACTAGGTCTATTTTCAATCTCTGGATGTAATTAAAGTTTAATTCTCTCAGTCAGCAGATATCTTGAAAATGGAGGCTAAACTGAAGCTCCATTTGAAGGATCATATGAGAGAATTGACTTATGGTTTTATGGGAACTGCTCCTGGTGACATTGATCCAGCAATATGGGTCAGATGGATGGGGCCCTTTTGCATCTTAGGGGCTCAAAATAATTTGTGCAATTGGGTGTTATTATACATTTTGCATCATTTGTCTTCTATAACCTCAGTTTTACATTTTTTTATTGCTCGCTGCAGAATGAGTCAACTGAGAATCTATCAGTCAGCCCACTACGGTGGTCTTATGGAGTTTATAACTATTTTGTAATCTGTCTTTTTCTGAGCTCCTCTCAGCTGATTTATGACCACCGACCACATCAAAGTTGAATTGGCCTAGAAGCAAAAGAGCCTGTTTGGTGGAAGATTTTTAATAAAACCTAATTGTGACAATTATTTTTAGCCCTAATTACAGCCTGGTATTCCAGCCCTGACTGTAAATAAAAAAAATAAATTAATGTATCATAATATTTCTGCCTCCAGCTCCTCCACGTGGTTACTAGTGGACAATGCAACGAGACAGAAGCTTCAACTTAAGGGAGAAGATGGTGAATTCTGGTAGGACATTGACCTCTGAGACTATACATGGAGCAATATATTGGTGCCATGTTGTCCGCTGACTCCTATGCTTTCATTTAGGATGCAGATGGATGACTTTCTGCGCTATTTCGATACTTTGGACATCTGCAATCTGACCCCAGACTTGGCGTGCAGCGACTATCCACATCCGTGGAACTCCAACTCTTTTGAAGGGAAATGGGTGAGAGGGCACAATGCCGGAGGCTGCCGAAATTACAAAGGTGACGCATCTTGTTTTAGGGCATGCTGGGAATTGTAGTTTTACCATAAGTTGGAGATCACTATTGTATATTAATAAAGTTGTACCATGTTCTATAATTAAAGGAGATGTCTATTTGTAGGCAACCTTTTTGTAAAATGAAAACTTTAACCTTATGGGGCCTGTTGCTTCCAAAAATTTTTGCTTAAATCAATGATACATGTGAATATAAGAAACCTTGTAATATACCTTATCCAAGAAATATGCTTCTTTCTCCACTTATGAGCCTCTTGTATCCTTCCACCTGACTCCTGAACTCGATATTTACCTTCAAAACTGCTAAAATCTGTTCTGCTCAAGACAAGATGGACTGATTGCTAACTGACTTGTCAGATTGCAGCTGCTTATTGAAGTCTTTGGATGTAGGACAGGGTAAAGAGGAAAATAGTGAACAAGAAAGGCGCTTGCACACCCAGACATAAGCTGCTTCTTCCTAGTAAGTGTTTTCCCTCCATCCAGAGCTGGACTCACAGATACACTGCTCAGTACTGCTGTATAATATCCTCCATATTGTTAGAGATTCTGAACATGTGCTACATAGAGACAGGAGCGAAGGAATCTCTTATCTCTGTGCATCATCTTATGAGAGACATTATAGTAGGCATCTACACCCACATGCTTAGAGAAAACTGAAAATTAGAGAGTTTGGAGTGGACACTGGTGAAAAAAACGCAGAATACAAGTCACATAATGACTGGATCATGTCCTTTATGCTGCTATTACTAATTTTGAACGAGTGCTACGTGGAGACAGGAGAACAGGAATCACTCATGTCTGTGTGCTTTTATGGGAGACATTATATTAGGAGTCTATATCCACTAGCTCAAAGACAGCTGAAAATTAGAAATGGCGCCTGCAGAGGGGAAAACTAGCAAAAATACAGATTACAAGTTATAAAATGGACAGGAAAAGTGTTATACACATGAATTAACAGGTATGCTTTAAGATTTTGACAGACCCCTCTGGCAGCTGCTTATCTGCTAAAGTAAAAAAAAAAAAGGATTTGGCATTGAGCATGCTGGATTACTCTTTTACCTGATGACTCACATGGGGTGTCAGGAGATGCCTAATGGTCCACATACACAGGGTTGGACTGGACTACCAGGACACCGGATGATTCTTCAGTGGGCCTAGTTCCTCGGCGGGCCACCGAGCAAGACATAGAGGGGGCCCACTGGTTTCACTTGAATGTGCGTCCCAGGATGCGTGATCATGTTAACATGGCCGCCAACCTATCAGAGGCTGGCAGCTGACATCAGTGCGCCCATCACATGCGGCGCATAAAAGTGATCTTGACAAGCACAATGATGTCAATCACCGACCTCTGATAGGTCGACGGCCATTTTAACACGACCGTACCAGATCTGAAGAGAGAGGATGCTACGCAGCGCTGGAAGCGTAGGCAGGTAAGAAGGATCTTTTTTCTCCTTCTGTGGTTGTGGGGCCAGGACCAGAGACATGGGAACAGGGGAATATGGCCAGGACATGGGCCAAGAAAAGGGGCAAGGACATGGGCCAAAAAAAGGTGCCAGGGCATGAGACCAGAATGGACATGGACATAGGGATTGTCATAAGGGTCCTGGGGCTAACACAAGGGACATCATGGGGGCCAGCATAAGGGCTCAAGAAGGGGGACATTATTCATTAAAGGGGCCAGGTTGAGGAGCTTACGTAATTACTGTATGGAGGCCAAAATTAGGAACCTACATTATTATTTATGGTGGCAAGTGGACAGACATAATTACTGTAGGGGCCAATTAGGGAACATTACTGCTGTAATATAATTTAATTTTTTAAATACTGTTTTCCATGGGGGGAACAAAAGGGACGCTCTGTTACTGTGCAGGGTGGCACTATGTCGCCTTTTTTCTTCATCTGGCGTAGTGTATAAGTCAGGGAATAAGTGAGGAATGTGCTCTAGAAGAGATCAGTTATTGATAACTGTGTGTTATTTTCTGCCGAGACGAGTCCTAGCTGGAAGAAGTGATGGCGGTCTGCACCAGATGAAGAATAAAATCAAAGATGGTAAGTCAGTGTTACCTGTACACTGACACTATATACAGAACTCCTGAGTGTAATGTCACTATTGATCCCTGTCTTACCTTACACTGACACTACACACTGTATACTCTGTACAGAGCTCCTGTGTATATTGTCACCGGTGATCCCTGTATTACCTGTACACTGACACGATATACAGAGCTCCTGTGTATAATGTGATCGCTCTATTACTGTATATGCAGCCTGTGTGTTTATAGTCGATGCTCCACTATAACAGAGATAACAGCTAACAGGTATTTGCATATAGCTGTAGGGTGGGCACTAGACATCCCAGTCCGACGCTGCACATACACATAAGATTGTTGGCGTAACCGGCGAGTGGAACCTGCAGTCCTTATCTCTGGGTGAATGAGTGAGTAGCAGTCCTTACACCCGTCTTATTCCTATACAGGCACCTTCTGGACCAATCCTCAGTTCCTGATAACGGTGGAAGGAGATGATGAGAAGAATGCCTGCACCTTGCTGGCCTCTCTTCTTCAGAAAGACAGACGGAAGGCGAGGGCGGTCGGGAGAGACTTCTTGGTTATCGGTTTTGAAATTTACAAGGTGCAGTGTTGTAGACAGTCGTACTGGTAGAGATGTCACATTTTTTTTGCATTTACCATTGTTACATACATCACTATGGTGTGAAGTGGAAGGAGCATAAAGTTTTCCCCCTATTACTGCAATGCAGAGTTCCCTGCAAAAGAACTGAATATCCACCCTGAGAATATGCCATTATGATCCAATAAACCTCTTTAAAGGGGATCTTTCACTAGAATTTTTAATTTAAACTGAATACCTCCTCAAATTACCATGGTTTTACTGATTCTGAAACAGTTTCTCTTTTTCTTCTGTGACCCTCCGTTCCAAACTTATGTCCCCCCAATAATGGTGCAAATTTTCCCTTTAATCAACTGTGTGTGTACTACAGACATTTACTTTTTCTCCTCTGATGCTGGCCAATCAAAACACAACCACGCCCACAGACATGTTCTATGGTACACGCCCAGTTAGTTGTTGGAAAATTTGCACCATTATCACAAGGGGGCATAACTTTGGAAGGGAGCAGCATGGAAGAAAAAGAAAATCTGTTCCAGAATCAGTGAAAAGCCGGTGTCACACTTGCGTTGAATACGGACGAGTGGTATATGATAAAACATGTTTAATTTAAAAAATCCAATGAACAATCCCCTCAAAAGGGCTTGTACACTGCATTGGGGGTGAGTGGTGCTGATAATGTTATCACCGCTGCTGAGAAGCCAGCAATAGGCCAAAATGAAATGAAACCTGGTGTTAAATTTCCCTATAGCTCCACCTCAGGTGAAGTGAAGCATTGCACATCATCCATTCAAATCAATGCATTTGTAGTAACCTCTGTGTCACCTAATATACAGAACTAATTATTATTATTATTTTGCAGGTGCCAGAACAGGTGAATATTAAAGTACCTCCCTTTGCTGCCTGACTCTTCAGATCTCCTGTACCAGGATATATACAGTCTGTGTTTGCAATGTCTGATGTCCCCTCTCCTCACTTGTTACTCCTTTTGTACAATTTATTCTCAAATTTACCAGTCTCAATGCTCTCTGGGTTCTGCTGTGGCCACTTTCTTCATACAACAGCACCACACCTGTCTCCAGGTTATGTGCGGTATTGCGGTTCAGACCCATTTCATTAATGGAGCTGATCAGAGGCAACCATAGACAGGCGGGGATCAATTCTGGAAGAGGAAAGCATCCACGATTTCCTAGTCCTGTACAACATGTTTAGTCTATATGCCATAGGCACCCTGCTGTTGCGATTCTTGACACTGCATTATCTGACACCAATTACTTGGTTACGTTTAGTTCAGTGACCTGAGCCTGGTGTCCCAGAGAGCCGAAGTCATCTCCAGCCTCATCCCTATGGCCCTCACACCCTATATAGCCAAGCGTGATATTACCGGACGTTACGAGCTGACCCCAGGACAATATCTGATCATTCCTACCACCTACATGCCTCAAGAGGAGTCGTCCTTCAACGTGAGGGTCTTCACTGAGACACAACACACACTCAAGTGAGAAAGCCCCTAATACCCCTTCCACCCTCATCCATGTACTGACTCTCTTGGTTATATTAATGTGCCAATTTGTTTCTCTACAGGGAGATTGACTGCAAAGTCATAGCTGAAGTAAAAGTGTTTCAGGTACGTTGTCCCTTGGGGCATTGTAGATGTAGCACAGGTGGTGAAAGGGCCCAGATCACATAGGTCCATTGGAAGGTTCTTGCTCCCATTAATATGTCATTGCGTCTTCATGTCACCGTTATATAGTGCTGTAGTTCCCTTATGTATCATTGGGAGCTATGGGTGCTCAAGAGTTGAGGCTGTCTTGTGACTGCTACCTCTGGACTCCCATAGCTAT
This sequence comes from Dendrobates tinctorius, assembly GCF_039654945.1. Lineage (NCBI taxonomy): Eukaryota > Metazoa > Chordata > Amphibia > Anura > Dendrobatidae > Dendrobates > Dendrobates tinctorius. The sequence goes on along the minus strand of NW_027361825.1, from coordinate 24,039,803 downwards.
GGTGGCCGGCTTGTGACTGCTACTTCTGGACTCCCATAGCTATGGTGGCCGGCTTGTGCCCACTACCTCTGGACTCCCATAGCTATGGTGGCCGGCTTGTGCCCACTACCTCTGGACTCCCATAGCTATGGTGGCCGGCTTGTGACTGCTACTTCTGGACTCCCATAGCTATGGTGGCCGGCTTGTGCCCACTACCTCTGGACTCCCATAGCTATGGTGGCCGGCTTGTGCCCACTACCTCTGGACTCCCATAGCTATGGTGGCCGGCTTGTGACTGCTACTTCTGGACTCCCATAGCTATGGTGGCCGGCTTGTGCCCACTACCTCTGGACTCCCATAGCTATGGTGGCCGGCTTGTGCCCACTACCTCTGGACTCCCATAGCTATGGTGGCCGGCTTGTGACTGCTACTTCTGGACTCCCATAGCTATGGTGGCCGGCTTGTGCCCACTACCTCTGGACTCCCATAGCTATGGTGGCCGGCTTGTGCCCACTACCTCTGGACTCCCATAGCTATGGTGGCCGGCTTGTGACCGCTACCTCTGTGTCCCCATACCCAGGCTAGTAGTATTTCTAAATAAGGAATGTCCTGGTACAAAGCACATCTGTCTCCTAACATTACACATGTAATATGGCCTCTCCTGCAGGAGGGTGCGCTTCGGATGAGCAGCGATGATTTCAAAAGACATTTCACCCGCCTGTCCGGACATGACCAGGAAATCAGCCCTGAGGAGTTGCAGAGCATCATGGTGCAGACCACTTCCAAACGTAAGCTGGGAAATCCGAATACCAGGGCTGTGTATACTTAGGCCGGCTTCACACATGCGACATTCACGGTCCGAGAATGGCGCGCGATGTCCAGATCGGCAGCGGATCTCCTGATCCGAACTCAATAGCCTCACAGGCAGCAGGCATAGACGGGGCTGTTCAGATCAGGGCAGGAGACCAGTGATCGATCCAAAATCGGGATCTGTTCATTTTGGATGCGAGTTTACATGAGGCAGATTTACTGCATAACATTTCTGCGACTATTTATTCTTCTGAATGGAGTGTGCAGAACTCAGTATGTATTATTTTCACCTTTACAGGAAGAGCAGCATTAAAAATACTCATGTATTTCTTGGGGATAGAAGAAAAGTGATGGATCCCACCCTAGTTGTAATTCTATAAATACTAGACATTACCAATTGTACTGATCCTGAAGTTTTAGTCTTTATTATACTCCAGAGCTGCATTCATACTTCTGCTTTATTTTTACACATCTCCCACGTAGGGTTCTTACCTGTTCTTTTTTTTTTTTCTTCTTCTAGATTCGCATCTTAAAACTGACGGATTTTCCATTGACACTTGCACCCAACTGGTGAAAATCGCAGACGTATCCTTACATTAACGCAGCTTCCCCTATGAACAATTCTAGACATTTTGCACCATCTGGTGTTCCCTAAACAGGATCCGCGCTGTGTCTTGTAGTTCCACAACATACATAAATCTCCTTAACACAAGAACCGCAGCACAGCGGGAATGGGAAGCTGCAGGCAGAAGAATTTAGGTATCTCTGGAGCAAAATAAAAGAATGGGAGGTAAATGTCTGATCGTTCTCAGTGGATGTGTAAACGAGCGTGCGCAGAAAAGATCGACCTCAGCTGAGGACACCTGCGTTTTCTGTTCCAGCATATATTTACAAAGTACGACTGTGACCGATCCGGTACAATGGACGTCCAGGAGTTGCGCCTGGCACTGGAAGCTGCTGGTAAGAGATTATTATTTGCATTTCCTAAAATGTGGGAATTATGTGCTTTTAAGGAGGTCTCCACCCTTCTTGTATGTTCTAGATGGCTAACTGGGCTTTAAAAATAATAGCACATGTTCACCTGGCGATCCCCTGCTGCTCCTCTGTTTCGCTGGCTGGATCACCTAGATTGCCTTCTCTTCGATCTGAATTTACAGCAGTGATGAGATGGTTGGCAGCATTACTGCAAGAGTAGGAGAGGAGACCAGCAGGGAACGTCAGGCAATCATATTCCATCACTCAAGCGCTTTCCCTTATGCATATGTCCTCATGTGCGCAACATATTTGCAAGAACGACATTGATCTGCATATACAAAACGGGTTACAATGCAGTACATACACCTTCACTCTCCCCTTCACTGAATATTGTGTGCAATATTAGAAATGGGTGCTTTTAGAAACAGCGCCACACCTGTCCACAGGATGTGTCTGGTATTACAGCTCAGCTCTACTGATGTGGTAGGGATTAGATGCAATGTGTGAATAGGTGCAGTTTTCTATTTGGAAGACACATCTTGTAGCAGATTATATCCCCAGAAGACAAAAGGATGGAGTCTGAAACTCAGCATGCCCGATCCTTCTCTCTTCCCACACAATGTCAGGGTGACAGGCAGACTTACTTTGCTCTTATGTGTATGCGGTCATTTAAGAAGGTGGGAGCAATATGGGAATAGCCTAGACTATAAAATTGTAGATTACAGGTGAATGTCCTCTCTCTCTTCCTTCAGGTTTTCAGCTGAATAATAAACTTGTGGAGCTGCTGTGTATTAAATATGGCAATGATCTGAGGCGGGTGGATTTTGACAGCTTCCTTTCCTGCCTAGCACACCTTGTGGATGTTTTTGGTAAGTGAAAATCCAATATTTTTTGCTGCCTTTTTGCTTAAAGGGGTTGTGTTATGAAGACAACAGTTTATAAAATAGCTGCGGGCTGTTCGATTATCTGGTCTGACAGCTGAGGGAGCTGCAGCTGCGAAACTGCAGCAAATTGCTGTAAACCACATGCAATTTTTGCCCTTTGATCCCTTAAGATGTACATGCCTATAGCCCAGTCCCTATTGGACCATTTTCTCCTCTGTCCCCACTTTCTCATTTGGATCCCTATGAAGAATATTGGAGATATTTCTTGCCAATTGTTTATATCCTGTGGCATAGGGTTATAAAACCCCCTTCAGTGTGCAGCTAGCTCAGCAGGGGTCAAGCCTCAAAGGGCAGATCTCACATTTTGAGTCAGCTATGATTTCCTAAGAAGCTATAGAGATTCTATAAGTCCTGGCCGTACATTGTGTATATTTCAAAGATCCCCAGAACATGGCAAGTGCCCGGCTGAGTCTCGACCCATTCTAGCACCCAGGTGTATGAGAATACATAGAACAGCCTGTAAAAACCAGATAGCAAAGCTGTGTTTGGTCTTATCACATAGCCGAGGCTTGGCTCAATTAGTTGGTGCCATAACTGCCACCCTAGGAATGTCCAGAAAGGCATTCTGATCTTTCAGAATTTTTGGAGTTTGCAGCTGTAGAGGCAAGGGGACAGTATTGGAGTGACCCAAAGGGGATAAAGGCTAGTGTGCGGCCATGTGGTCCCTCTCTCTGTGATACATGTGGTCCACGTTGGAAGTGAGGACCATGTCAAGTAATGTGCTGAGAAGGAACCAAAGAGATAGCTGGCAGCTCATACCCCATGATCTAACACCCAGTAATCAACATATATTCTGCTTATATCTTTTGTCCTACCAGTATCTGTATTTGCATATCTGACCATTGCATATGTGTAATCATCGTGTAGTGTATTGTCTAGTGTGCCCTTAAGGTGATTAAATATATAATTTAACTTGGGCTGCTCGTTTATCTCTATCAACAATTCAATTTCTCATTTTAACTTTCCATGCTACCGGGGCTGGTTTCTGGCCATATATAATCCTGTTAACGGATTGGGCTTATATTTAACGAGGAACTTGGGGCAGTCCTACAGGGCTGGCAGCGCTGTTTGACTGGTGCTAGTAAAAGGGACCCTGGCAGCGCTGTTTGACTGGTGCTAGAAAAAAGAGACCTGTCTGGGTTGGGAGCAATTGTGGTACCTTGTCAGTGACTGCGTGGGCTGCATCATCTCACTCCCCATGCCTCCCTGGACCTTTGTGGACAGGGGGTGCTTGTCGGAAAGTCACATTAGTGCCAGTGAGACTGTACCACATGTTCTCGCTGACGTAATAGTGACATCAGAGGGTGGTGAGGTTTCGGTTCGTCACATGTGGTGGCAGCGGTTGGATTCTGTGTGATCTCTCCAGTGCCATCCTTCACAATCCTGAAAATTGCATTTCTATAAGTGCTCAACATATCCAGGGAAACTCACCTTCAGGGTGTGGGGTCTGAAAACAATTAGGGTCTCTAAGGCTGGCTCCATTTTACCTCTTCTCTATTATACACACAATTGTTTTTTTACATACTAAGTATCCAGCGAGTAAATGATGTATGTGACATTCTATTCCAGATCAATGCCGGAAGTTGGATCAGAACAAAGATGGCGTTGTTACTCTTGTGGAACGGCAGGTAAGATTGAGAAGTAATTTACCAGAGTTTCCACCCCCTGATGTATTATGACCTACTACTTCTGCCAACAAATTGGAACTGTGCATAAAACTGAGTTTTTTGGGGGAGTGTTCCTGTGGTAAGCAGAGGTGGAGCTTAATATTTATGTTCCCGCCCATAAGGTGCTTGATATATGTTGCATTGAGTTTCCGCCTCCAAATAATTACCCTCTGCTTTATGCAAGTGATATGTCTGTGTGTAATAAGAAAAATTGCTACTTGTGTCAGGACGTTGGGTCTGTTTATTAAAGAAATACTCTTCTTGGGTAACCCTATATCTAATCCCTGCCCCCTTAAAGTGTCAGTTAAGTACAGGCTGCCGATAACAGCAGCTAATATTCTGCTTATAATTTCCTAATATTTACAAGAATATACACAACAAAAATTGGCAAACAAATGAGCAGGTGAACAGTCGTTTGCGGATGTATTCTCAGACAATCGGTCGTGTTGAATTTCTTTTTCACCCAATGATGCAGCCATTGTTTATTAAGGGCAGAAAGAAAAAAAATCCAACATGGCTGAAATGTTTTTTTTTTTCTCTCTATATGACACTTAAAAATATGATCTTATTATATTCACAGTGGTTGCAGATGACGAGGCTTCAGTGAGGTCACCAACCACATCACGTGCTCACAGAAACTACTTGCCACTGGCAACCGGACCTTTTCGAATAAAGGATTTTGGACCCCCCAAGATGACATTACCTTGTTTTTATGTTTGTGACTTCTACAATATCTCCTGTCAATAAAAAAATAAAGTTCTCACTGGTACCATTCTGTTAAATGACAAACATGGGAACGGACACCTTCGAACAGCTTTTGAAATTCTGTAATTTTTAAAGGATTTTTTTCCAAAAAAAAAAAAAAAAAAATCATATACAGGTTTTTAAAAAGAGGAGCAAATTTAATTTACACAGAAGTACTAAATGTACATCATTCTTTTAAAAAACTCATTCTACATTATAAATACAGTAGAAATTCTTTTATAGTACTATATTTAGACCGTGATGTTTGGTTGGGAGGGGAAGGAGAAGGAAGATGAGAGGATCGGGAGGGTGTAAAACAAAAATGAAGAAGGTAAAGAAGGGAGGAAAGATGGGCGGTAATGAGTTTGGAAACTTTTGCCAAAGAAAAATAAAATAAAAATAATAATAAATACCAAACTGGTAATAGATTACTAGAATATATAGGGAGCAGAGGGGGGGTTCAAGACTACATCCATCTGGATGGGAGGGGGGCTCTTCCTTAACATTACTCTCGCACATAAATCCTATGGACATGCTGAACAACACTTATGATCCTTTCATTGACATTTTATTTTCCGGCTATTGGTCCATCATTTATTATTTTGTTTAATTTTTGGTACAATTATTGATGCTGATTCAGCTAAATAATGTATCACGGGAAGGAGGAATCTGCACAATTTTGGTCTAATTTTGCACAGATTTTCAATAACACTGTATAAAGTGAACGCTGAGAGTACGATACGTTATCCATAGGCAGGTGTGAATCTCAATGAGGCTCAAAGGCCATTAAATCACCATTTACGCAACCATCCTCCTTTACCAATTTTTTTTTTTGACAGAGACTCTTGCATCCCCCGATCCAGAGCAGACGTGTAAGCCCGACTGAAAGGAGTGGATATCCAATTGAGTCATTGACCGTCCCCCCTCAAGAAAAAAAAATAAAAAAGGCAAAAAAAAAAAGAAAAAAAGAAAAGTGAATATTCCACATTTTAGTTGTCCGTGTGCACTGTGCATTCATTTGCCATTTCCCCATAGGAAAACAATAATAAAAAAATACAACACAGAACATAAAAAAATCCCCTGACTTGATGCTTGAATAACTTAAAGAAATATTACAATAATTTTAATACGCTTTTGTTTTTTTTTTAAGCCAGTCCCGTCTCCTATAAGTCCCGTCGTCGGTCTCCTCGTTAAGGTCATAAGTTTTATTTAAATTTTTTCATTTTTTTTTCCTTTTTATTAACAGTTCAAGTTGAGATGAGATAAGAGATGGGAAGGAGGAAATAGGAAAAAACAAAACAACAAAAAAAAAAATGAACGTTTTGAAGGCAACAGATCACCGGTTTTTGTATGCGTCTTTTAAAGGTTTTTCTTTTTGCAGCGGCTCGGGGAGAAAAAAAAAAAAAAAAAAAAAAGTCTCGCTCCGAGACGTTACTACAATACAATGCTTTCTGACAGGGACGAGGCACAATCTCTCCACAGAGCCAGTCGCCGCATGGTGCGGGCAAATAAAGAAAAAAAATAATTGAGGCTTAATCCGAAACTGAGTGCCCTTCCTGTTCAGGTACTGCAGCGTTTCTTGTCATGTCCATGTCATGAACATCTGGCTCCCCGGCCATTGAATTGATTTACTTCTGATGGCTCGCTCATAATTTCTGATTCCACCTGTTATCTGTTTAACGTCCTGGCACCCAGGCCGCCATTGTGGTTGGGTGTAAGGTATGAGTCTGTGCGGTGGACCGGTGATGAAAAGGGAGAGGAGGAAGAGGAGTGATGGTACGAGGACTGCACTGACGAGCGAAGAAGGGTGTTGGAGCCTGCGCCACTCTGAGGCTGCTGAAGATTGAGGATGCTGTCGATGGCGCTCTGAAGGTGCTCGTTCAGAGTGTCATCTTGGGGGCTGTCGCTGGAAAAGCTGGCATTATCCACATCAAAATGCTCCGACTTCAGCCTCTTGGCGGAGGGCAGCGGCATCTCCCAGCTCAGTTCACTCTCGTTCTCCGTTGGCTCAGTCTTGATTACCCGTGTGAAGAAGCCAGGATCTTCATCCTTGATGTCTCTCTTTGCGCTCATGGTCATCTCCTCGTTCTTGTTAGACTTGCTATCCCCCTTGCTGAAGAAGACCATCTCCGAGCTGTCTTCTTTCTTTATCTTCTCGATGTCAGAGACTCCTTGTGTCTTGTGGGATGTAATTACGCTCCGCGAGCCGTCCTCCTGCTTAATAGTCGGCGCGACAATCGGCAACTGCATCGGAGTTTCCACCTTCACCCGGCTATCCGCCGGTTTGCCCATCACGAAGGCATCCACGTTCTCTCGATATGTTTTGCGGAGAGGGAGCCGACAGTAAGTAGCCAGGGGTTTCTTTTCGGCAGGCGATGAGTGGTCTAGGGTACCGTTCATCTGTCCCATGGGTGTGGTCGTGGTGGCCGGGGTAGGGTTTACTATCGTCTTGATAACCGTGCTGGCAGGGGTTGTCGGAGGAGCCGGCGGCTGTGGATGCGGGTTTTGATGAATGGGATCCAAAGCTGTATTGTGGATAACTTTGCTTAACCCGGCCTCTTGTTTGATCTTTAGTTTCAGCCCAATGCGACTACGCGCCTCATACGTCTTGATTGGAGGTTTGCTGCGGGAAGGGAGTGCGTCATCGTCTGCATCGAGTGAGGGGGAGGCTTTGGCCCAAGTCACGGAGGGCGATCCCCCACTACTGTGCTTGATCACTAATTTGGTAGGGTGTATCGGAGTGGAGGTCTGTACTGCAACCGGTTTCAAGATCTCCAGAGCTGGAGCAGGACAAGGGGAAGAAGACATGGAAGCCACAGGGGAGACAAGATTTTGAGGCCGTGATGAGGAGGAGGAGGATACATATTCATCTGTAAAAGAGAGGTTTAACAGAAAAAAAAAAGTTAAAAAAACACCAAGCAAATGACATGAAAAAAAAACGTGATGCAGTTTCATGTTTTTTCTAATCTTGAGCAATGCCTTTAAAATAGATGGTAAATCATTAACCCCTTCATATTTACATCATATTTCATGTACCGGACTTTGATGCGGGCTCTGATATTAAATCAGTCGTCATGTGCGAGCTCAATCAGTTGTCATGTGTCCTTAACTGCTGTTGGTGAAGTCGTCAGCAGGATCTTAAACGCGCCGGCATGAAGCGCGTCATTCAGGCCGCCCATAAGCGTCCTTGCACGCGATTGCTGGGTGTCGGATTGTCCGACAGTCAGGGGCTCTATCTACAAAAGACCCCCGTGCCTGTAACCACAATACTCCTGAGAGATTGTGGCATGCATTCATAGGAGATTGTGATTTTTGATATATATAGCAAAAAAATAAACCTTCACCCAGCCCCAGATCCGGAAAAATGAAACGCTACGGAAAATGGCGACAAAAGCAAAAAAATTATTTAATTCTCATTTTGGACGGTTTTTTTTTCACCATTTAAATAAAAAAAATAAACTATACATGTTTGGTATCTGCATACTCGTACTGACTTGGAGTATCATAATGGCAGGTCAGTTTTACCATGTAGTGAATATGTTAAATAAAAAGCCCAAAACACAATTGTGGAATTTCGCTTTTTTTGCAATTTCACCACACGTGGAATTTATTTTCCATTTCCCTGTACACTTTATGGTAAAATAAACGGTGTCATTCAAAAGTACTATTTGTCCTGCAATAAACAAGCCATATTGATAGAAATATAAAAAAAAGTTATGGCTCTTGGAAGAGGAAAAAATTGTAAAAAAGAAAAAAGGAAAATGGCTATGGCATGAAAGAGTTAAAGGGGATGTCCAGTGATAACTGACTGTTGGGGATCTGACCTCTGGGACCCAGCGGATGTCTGTTAATCCATTCGTTCTCTTTGGGGCAGCCAGGAACCGCTGAGGACAGCGCTCAGCAGTCCCATAGGGAATAAATGGTGCGACGGATGACAATAAGCACTGCTGATCCATTCTAACAGATAAAAAATGTCCCCAACTTGCCGAACGGCACAGGTCCCAGTGGTCGGACACTTAACAATCGACATATTGTTACCTATCCTGATGGGGGACAACTTGTTTTCACTGGACATCCCCTGTAATGCATTGTATGCTGCCCCCTAGTGGTAAGAGTGCATATGAAAACAGCAATTCCTTGGATTACAGTAGCCCATGTACAGCAAGTACCTGGTCGTTCCTTCGCGAATTGCCGGTCCGTAGACAAGGCCACTTTCTCCTCCTGGATAAACATTCTGTCAATCATTACCATTTCTGCGGAAGGACTCACTCTCTGCAGAAGGAAGAACACAAATGTCAGATTAAACTACGAGCACGAGAGATATTTAATGTATTATGTTGATATTTAACCATCCCCCTGGCAAGGACTCATGAGATCCAGCATCTGATTTGCCACTGAATTAAAGGGGTTTGTGGGATAAATGGCCTGTGCAATCCGCAAAGAACATTTATACACCTATAATTACGCAGCGTCCAAAGCACTGCTCATTCCTGATCATGGGTACAAAGCCTTATACATCTACAACTACGCAGATTCCTTTATGGAAGGGCTGGGCACATAAATCAATATACATAGAGTACCGGATTATTCCAACTATAAAATACATTTTTTAACAGGAAAAACTCTTGTTAAAAAGAGTTTGCATCTTATAGTCCACAGGCAGCTTCCTGTGATGGAGAGCGCTGACACTGTGTCCTTACCAGGCACAGAGAGAGCCACCGTCTACTTCTGTCTGACATTGATCTATGTGATCAGTGCAGAGCAGGAGAGGAAACTGTAGGATGTGGTAACATACAGTGCGAGTGTATGCCTATACGTGCATGTATCAGCGCTCTGTATGCCTATACGTGCATGTAGCAGAGCTCTGTATGTCTCTACATGCATGTAGCAGAGCTCTGTATGTCTCTACATGCATGTAGCAGAGCTCTGTATGTCTATACATGCATGTAGCAGAGCTCTGTATGTCTATATATGCATGTAGCAGAGCTCTGTATGTCTATACATGCATGTAGCAGAGCTCTGTATGTCTCTACATGCATGTAGCAGAGCTCTGTATGTCTCTACATGTATGTAGCAGAGCTCTGTATGTCTATTCGTGCATGTAGCAGAGCTCTGTATGTCTATGTGCATCTGTATATAGTGTGCATGTATCAGCGCTCTGTATGCCTATACGTGCATGTATCAGCGCTCTGTATGCCTATACGTGCATGTAGCAGAGCTCTGTATGTCTCTACATGCATGTAGCAGAGCTCTGTATGTCTATACATGCATGTAGCAGAGCTCTGTATGTCTATACATGCATGTAGCAGAGCTCTGTATGTCTATACATGCATGTAGCAGAGCTCTGTATGTCTCTACATGCATGTAGCAGAGCTCTGTATGTCTATGTGCATCTGTATATAGTGTGCATGTAGCAGAGCTCTGTATGTCTATACGTGCATGTAGCAGAGCTCTGTATGTCTATGTGCATCTGTATATAGTGTGCATGTAGCAGAGCTCTGTATGTCTGTGTGAATCTATCAGAGCTCTGTATGTCTATACGTGCATGTAGCAGAGCTCTGTATGTCTATGTGCATGTAGTCTGTATATAGTGTTCATGTAGCAAAGCACTGTCTGTGTGCATATATCAGAGCTCTGTATGTCTATACATGCATGTAGCAGAGCTCTGTATGTCTCTATATGCATGTATCAGAGCTCTATGTCTATGTGCATCTGCATATAGTGTTCATTTAGCAAAGCTCTGTCTATGAGTGCATGTATCAGCGCTCTGTATGTCTATACGTGCATGTAGCAGAGATCAGAGCTCTGTATGTCTATACGTGCGTGTAGCAGAGCTCTGTATGTCTATGTGCATGTAGTCTGTATATAGTGTTCATGTAGCAAAGCTCTGTGTGTGCATATATCAGAGCTCTGTATGTCTCTGTAAGCATGTAGTAGAGCTCTATATGTCTATGTGCATCTGCATATAGTGTTCATGTAGCAAAGCTCTGTCTGTGTGCATATATCAGAGCTCTGTATGTCTCTGTAAGCATGTAGTAGAGCTCTATATGTCTATGTGCATCTGCATATAGTGTTCATGTAGCAAAGCTCTGTCTGTGTGCATATATCAGAGCTCTGTATGTCTCTATATGCATGTAGTAGAGCTCTATATGTCTATGTGCATCTGCATATAGTGTTCATGTAGCAAAGCTCTGTCTATGAGTGCATGTATCAGCGCTCTGTATGTCTATACGTGCATGTATCAGAGATCAGAGCTCTGTATGTCTATACGTGCGTGTAGCAGAGCTCTGTATGTCTATGTGCATGTAGTCTGTATATAGTGTTCATGTAGCAAAGCTCTGTCTGTGTGCATATATCAGAGCTCTGTATGTCTCTGTAAGCATGTAGTAGAGCTCTATATGTCTATGTGCATCTGCATATAGTGTTCATGTAGCAAAGCTCTGTCTGTGTGCATATATCAGAGCTCTGTATGTCTCTATATGCATGTAGTAGAGCTCTATATGTCTATGTGCATCTGCATATAGTGTTCATGTAGCAAAGCTCTGTCTATGAGTGCATGTATCAGCGCTCTGTATGTCTATACGTGCATGTATCAGAGATCAGAGCTCTGTATGTCTATACGTGCGTGTAGCAGAGCTCTGTATGTCTATGTGCATGTAGTCTGTATATAGTGTTCATGTAGCAAAGCTCTGTCTGTGTGCATATATCAGAGCTCTGTATGTCTCTGTAAGCATGTAGTAGAGCTCTATATGTCTATGTGCATCTGTATATAGTGTTCATGTAGCAAAGCTCTGTCTGTGTGCATATATCAGAGCTCTGAATGTCTCTATATGCATGTAGTAGAGCTCTATGTCTATGTGCATCTGCATATAGTGTTCATGTAGCAAAGCTGTCTATGAGTGCATGTATCAGCGCTCTGTATGTCTATACGTGCATGTAGCAGCGCTCTGTATGTCTATACGTGCATGTAGCAGAGCTCTGTATGTCTATACATGCATGTAGCAGAGCTCTGTATGTCTATACATGCATGTAGCAGAGCTCTGTATGTCTATATATGCATGTAGCAGAGCTCTGTATGTCTATACATGCATGTAGCAGAGCTCTGTATGTCTCTACATGCATGTAGCAGAGCTCTGTATGTCTCTACATGCATGTAGCAGAGCTCTGTATGTCTCTACATGCATGTAGCAGAGCTCTGTATGTCTCTACATGCATGTAGCAGAGCTCTGTATGTCTCTACATGCATGTAGCAGAGCTCTGTATGTCTATTCGTGCATGTAGCAGAGCTCTGTATGTCTATGTGCATCTGTATATAGTGTGCATGTAGCAGAGCTCTGTATGTCTATACGTGCATGTAGCAGAGCTCTGTATGTCTATGTGCATGTAGTCTGTATATAGTGTTCATGTAGCAAAGCTCTGTCTGTGTGCATATATCAGAGCTCTGTATGTCTATACATGCATGTAGCAGAGCTCTGTATGTCTATACATGCATGTAGCAGAGCTCTGTATGTCTATATATGCATGTAGCAGAGCTCTGTATGTCTATACATGCATGTAGCAGAGCTCTATGTCTCTACATGCATGTAGCAGAGCTCTGTATGTCTATTCGTGCATGTAGCAGAGCTCTGTATGTCTATGTGCATCTGTATATAGTGTGCATGTAGCAGAGCTCTGTATGTCTATACGTGCATGTAGCAGAGCTCTGTATGTCTATGTGCATCTGTATATAGTGTGCATGTAGCAGAGCTCTGTATGTCTGTGTGAATCTATCAGAGCTCTATATGTCTATACGTGCATGTAGCAGAGCTCTGTATGTCTATGTGCATGTAGTCTGTATATAGTGTTCATGTAGCAAAGCACTGTCTGTGTGCATATATCAGAGCTCTGTATGTCTATACATGCATGTAGCAGAGCTCTGTATGTCTCTATATGCATGTATCAGAGCTCTATGTCTATGTGCATCTGCATATAGTGTTCATTTAGCAAAGCTCTGTCTATGAGTTCATGTATCAGCGCTCTGTATGTCTATACGTGCATGTAGCAGAGATCAGAGCTCTGTATGTCTATACGTGCGTGTAGCAGAGCTCTGTATGTCTATGTGCATGTAGTCTGTATTTAGTGTTCATGTAGCAAAGCTCTGTGTGTGCATATATCAGAGCTCTGTATGCATGTAGTAGAGCTCTATATGTCTATGTGCATCTGCATATAGTGTTCATGTAGCAAAGCTCTGTCTGTGTGCATATATCAGAGCTCTGTATGTCTCTGTAAGCATGTAGTAGAGCTCTATATGTCTATGTGCATCTGTATATAGTGTTCATGTAGCAAAGCTCTGTCTGTGTGCATATATCAGAGCTCTGTATGTCTCTATATGCATGTAGTAGAGCTCTATGTCTATGTGCATCTGCATATAGTGTTCATGTAGCAAAGCTGTCTATGAGTGCATGTATCAGCGCTCTGTATGTCTATACGTGCATGTAGCAGAGCTCTGTATGTCTATACATGCATGTAGCAGAGCTCTGTATGTCTATACATGCATGTAGCAGAGCTCTGTATGTCTGTGCATGTAGCAGAGCTCTGTATGTCTGTGCATGTAGCAGAGCTCTGTATGTCTGTGCATGTAGCAGAGCTCTGTATGTCTGTGCATGTAGCAGAGCTCTGTATGTCTGTGCATGTAGCAGAGCTCTGTATGTAGCAGAGCTCTGTATGTCTGTGCATGTAGCAGAGCTCTGTATGTCTGTGCATGTAGCAGAGCTCTGTATGTCTGTGCATGTAGCAGAGCTCTGTATGTCTGTGCATGTAGCAGAGCTCTGTATATCTATGTGCATGTAGTCTGTATATAGTGTTCATGTAGCAAAGCTCTGTCTATGTGTGCATGTATCAGAGCTCTGTATGTCTATACGTGCATGTAGCAGAGCTCTGTATGTCAATGTGCATGTAGTCTGCAGTGTTCATGTAGCAAAGCTGTCTATGTGTGCATGTAGCAGAGCTCTGTATGTCTATATGTGCATGTAGTGTGCATGTAACAGAGCTCTGTATGTCTATGTGCATGCAGTACAGCTGTGTGTGCCTATATGTGCATGTAGCAGAGCTCTGTGTCTATATATATCTATGTAGCAGAGTGGTGTGTGTCTATATGTGCATGTAGCAGAGCTGTGTGTCTATATACGCACATGTAGCAGAGCTGTGTGTCTATATATGCGCATGTACTATATACGCACATGTAGCAGAGCTGTGTGTATGTCTATATACAGTGTAGGAAATAAGTATTTGATCCCTTGCTGATCTTGTACGTTTGCCCACTAACAAACATATGAACAGTCTATAATTTTAAGTGTAGGTTAATTTCAACATCGAGACATAGAATATCAAAAATAAAATTCAGAAAATCACATTGTATAAAACATATAAATTTATTTGCATTTTGCAGTGAGAAATAAGTATTTAATCCCTCTGGCAAACAAGACTTAATGCTTGGTGGCAAAACCCTTATTGGCAAGCGCAGCAGTCAGACGTTTTTGTACTTGATGATGAGGTTTGCGCACATGTCAGGAGGAATTTTGGTCCACTCCTCTTTACAGATCATCTCAAAATCATTAAAATTTTGAGGCTGTCGCTTGGCAACTCGGAGCTTCAACTCCATCCATAAGTTTTCTATGGGATTAAGGTCTGGAGACTGGCTAGGCCACTCCATGACCTTAATGTGCTTCTTTTTGAGCCACTCCTTTGTTGCCTCGGCTGTATGTTTTGGGTCATTGTTTTGCTGGAAGACCCAGCCATGACTCATTTTTAATGTCCTGGCGGAGGGAAGGAGGTTGTCACTCAGGATTTTACAGTACATGGCTCCATTCATTCTCCCATTGATGTGGTGAGTCCTGTGCCCTTAGCAGAGAAACACCCCCAAAACATAATGTTTCCACCTCCATGCTTGACAGTGGGGTCAGTGTTCTTTGGGTGATATGCAGCATTTCTCTCCCTCCAAACACGGTGAATTGAGTTAATGCCAAAGACCTCAGTTTTTGTCTCATCTGACCTCAGCACCTTCTCCCAATCGCTCACAGAATCATCCAGGTGTTCATTGGCCAACCTCAGATGGACCAGCACATGTGCCTTCTTGAGCAGGGGGACCTTGAGGGCACTGCAGGATTTTAAACCTTTATGGCGTAAATGTGTTACCAATGGTTTTCTAGGTGACTATGGTCCCAACAGCCTTGAGATCATTAAAAAGTTCCTCCCATGTAGTTTTAGGCTGATCTCTCACCTTCCTCATGATCAAGGATACCCCACGAGGGGAGATTTTGCATTGTGCCCCAGATTGATGTCAATTGACAGTCATTTTGCATTTCTTCCATTTTCTTACTATTGTACCAACAGTTGTCTCCTTCTTACCCAGCGTCTTACTTATGGTTTTGTAGCCCATTCCAGCTTTGTACAGGTCTATAATCTTGTCCCTTACATCATTATAAAGCTCTTTGGTCTTGCCCATGTTGTAGAGGTTAGAGTCTGACTGATTAATTGAGTCTGTGGTCAGAAGTCTTTTATAAAAGGTGACTATGTAAGACAGCAGTCTTTAATGCAGGTAATGAGTTTATTAGTAGCGTCTAACTGGACTGTAGGAGCCAGCAGGGCTGTGGAGTTGGAGTCGTGGAGTGGGAGCCATTTTGGTGAAGTCGAAGTTGGTATAAAATGGACCGACTCAGACTCCTAAAATATATATTACATTGGGTACAGTAGCTCAATGCAGTTTGTGAGGAATATTTTTTTCATAAGTATTTGGGAAAGTTATGAAATATCATATAAATGTCTGTCCTATTCCTGATCTAAGGTCTAGACTTTTAGTTGAGATTAATCTGTGCTGCAGTTTATGTTCATGAAAAGTAGTGAAGCTCCTCCTCTACAGATAAGGGGTAAAAAGATAAGGGGTGAAAATAACAAACAAACAGGGAAGGAATGCTTCTGGACTGAACAGGAAAGCAGGATTAAAGTAAGTACTTCTTAAAGCATATCTAAACTTTCAATAAACTGTGCATAAATCAATAGTCCAGTATATGTTGTCTCTGTATGCTTGATGTTTTAGTTTGTTTTTCCTCTTAGCTCCTGTTTGGAGAAATTAGCTGCTCTGATGACTTATATACACGATACATGGAATATAAGGGGAAAATCTGTTTTCTAACATCTCAAATTCGGAACTACAGTAACAGGATCAATGAGGACATATACTGTATATTTGTGTGCGTGTGTGTTCTGGAATATGATTCAGCACAAACATGCTCCCTCCCTCCTCCCCTCTTCATAGACTGTGAAGAAATATGATGTGAAGCATTTAGTGAGCTCTACCTTGAGATAAGGGGGTTTTACACATAGCGATATCGCTAGCAATATCGCTAAAACGTCACTGATTTTGTGACGTTATAGCGATATCGCTAGCGATATCGCTATGTGTGATACTTACCTCCGACCGGCTCCCCCGCTGTCCATCGCTGATCGGGCGAGAATGTCCGGCTCCATTTCTCGTCGTCTGCTTCCTGCTGTGTGAGACGAGCGACGCTGGACACGGGCGGGAGGACGTCAGGATCGCTGTGTGTGAAAGGTGAGTATCGTGCGCTGCGTCGCTGCTGCATCGCTGTGAGATCTTTCTGTGTGAAAGCTCACTAGCGATCATTTAGCGATGCACCAGCGATCCTGACCGGGTCGGATCGCCGGTCGGATCACTGGTGCATCGCTAAATGTAAAAGGGCCCTTAAGCCTGACACTGAAAGTTCAGAGTAAAGCTATCTAACATATTTTACAAAATTTTATACTTATCATCTGTCCTATTGATTTTTACAAAGATTGTTTTATTTCTATCCTAAATTATACAGTGCATGATTCCCTGTTCTTGCAAGAATTTCAATATACCTTTTTTTTACAGAACAATATTTTTAGAGCGAATTTACATAATTACAAAATGTCTAAGAAGCATCTTATTAGGTCAGCTGCATTTGAGCATTTCACAGTGACTCAAGATAAAAAAAAAACATTTTGTGTATCAGTGTATAAGTGACACAGATGAAAACAAATGCTGTGATGCCAAAATCATTGCACACTCAGGCAGTGATAAAAATGCTCCTTCAAGAGCTTCCAAACTAAAAAGACATACAAAGCTGCCACCCAGAAGTTTACAAAGCTGTGATTGAAAAAGATTACAGCAGCAACAAGAAACCAGAGCCCAGCACTTCCCGCCAGGCAAAGGAGGAGGACAGAGCACCTCAGACATCAGTTACAAGATATTTTGAAAGTGACAAAGTTACTGTAACAATGACAGCAGATGTGTTTAAAAGACAGCTCGTACAGCTTTTGTTGTGAAGGACGGTGTACCATCATCATTATTTGCACGACCAGCTTTTACAGCTCTTAATGGAGAAATGGCCCGCAAACTTGGTGTTTCTCTGGAAAGAGAAAGTATTAGAAAATTAGTGACTGAAGAAGCCCTTAAACAAAAGGAAGATCTTAAAAAGACTCTCAAAAGACGCTCCATGTTTCTTAAAATGGATGCCTGCACACATCACAGAGTGAACTATTTTGCCATCAATGTTCGATATGCTTGTGACAACAAAAATTGTTACCAACACGCTGGCAGTAAAAGACACTAAGGCCGGAGTCACACTGGCGAGGAATACGGGTGCGTGAGAGGCGCAAAAAGCACGCATTAGACACGGACCAATGATTCTCTATGGGGTCCCTCGCACCAGGCGTATATTTCTCCTCAGTATCCTACGCTCCGTGCCACTCGCAGCATGCTGCGATTGTCAGCATACTACGGCCGTAATACGCCAATGCAAGTCTATGGGTGCGCAAAAAATACGGATTACACACGGACCACACATGTGACTTGCGAGAAATACGCACCCGGTGTCTTTTAGCAAAGCCGGCAATTCAGTGCACGATACAGTAAACTCACACTGACTGTTTTAATATATATATGCATTCTATGTGTCTATATCTATTCTTTCATTTCTTTATTAAAACTGTCATAGGGCTCCATTATATGTCCATTTTGCAAGCCTGCGAGAAAATCTCACCATACGGATGCCATACGGATTACATACGGATGCTGACATGCGCAAAATACGCGACCACACCTTGATTACGGATGACATACGGAGCACTGTTTAGGGGTCTGTCATCCGTATTACGCATGTAAAATACTGACCGTATTTTACGCAGGTTAGTGTGACTCCAGCCTAAAGCTCATCACAGCAGCCAGTTTCTCCAGGCCTTAGTGGAAAAAGTCCTGCAAGATTTTGCACTCACAAAAGAACAGGTTCTTGCTACTGTAACTGATAATGCTTCAAACAGAAGTACAATTACACTGATGAATGAGAGTAATGAAGGTGAACAGCGGCTAGAAGAACATTTAGGATTCAGTATGTTGGCGATGGAAGGCCACAGTCCTGTTCTCATAACGGAGGAACAAACAGATATGACTACAGAAGAACAGCAAAATGATTCTTTACAATTAGATGATCTTGTTGAAGCTGCTTCACACCTCTTTCCTATTCATCACATGCGCTGTGTGGTGCACACGCTGCAGCTGGCAATAAGAGATAGTCTGCAAGAGGGACATGCTGGAAATCTGATTGGAAAAGTGAGGAAATTGGCTATTGCTGCCAGAACCCTTAAAATTGATTACATATTGAAAAGACATACTGGAAAAGGGGCAATTGTGGATCAAGCCACTCGGTGGGGCAGCACCTATTAATGATTGAGCGATGGCTTGAGCTGAAACCCTTCCTTGTAGATATGGCGAACCCTCAGTTAACACTGCATGAAGGTCAATGAACACAGGTGGCTGAATTGAAGGAATTGCTTCATCACACATTTACAGTGACTAAAAAGTTACAAGCTGAGGATTTAACTCCTGGCATTTTAATAAAGGAGTGGATGAACTTGTTGTTTTGCCTGTCCCAAAGAGGAGGTTTAATCGCAGATGGCATTTCTCCTTCAATGAAACGGAGGGAGACTGTTATGAATGAGTCACCGAAGGAGGAAAAAACAAAAATACAAGCTAAGTCCAGAAAACCGGAGAGGTTGGTAGCTATCGGATTGCAGACCCCTGATCCTATCCGCAACAACTAACAGTAGCCGTGGGGGGTTCCTACGATGCCCTAGACCCCTCGATCACAGCCGGAGAACTAAATAAGCCTAAAGAAAGAAAGGGGAAATCTAAACAAGCAAGATGAAAACACTAACACAGATAGAAAGATAGGTTGAGCAAACGATGGGGCCCAAGCTAACTAAAAAGGACAGGATAGAAAAGCTGCTGTCTGCAATCCGCAAAAAACCCTACCAAAAAATGTCCCAACCGTCTGATAGGAAAAACAGGCCCTGAAGTCGCTAGGACTTCAAAAAGACTATATCAGCACTCAGGTAAATTCTGAAGACAGAGCAAAGAGACAAAAATGGAACTCGGCACACCCCCGACCGGGGATGGCTGAACTCCAAAAAAACAAGGTAAACAAAACTAATAAGTTCAATATCAGAGCAAAAACTTATCTTTGAGAAGCAGGGATCAGACTGGTCTCCAAGAATCCAGCAGAGAAATCACCAGCGACTCAGAAGGGCGTCGGCTGCCTTATATCCAGTCAGCAGTTCCTGTTACCCAGTCATCATCTACCAGATCAGGTGTTTGATAATCAGCCTCACTACCTTCCTTCACCAGAAGAGGGAGTTCATCAGACATCGACGGTGAAGGGGAAAATGAACTCACAACAGCACCTCCCCCTTGAGGAGGGGTCACCGAACCCTCATCCACGCCACCAGGGCGATCAGGATGGGCCCTATGAAAGGCACGAACCAATCTTTCGGCATGAATATCGGATGCAGGGACCCAACAATTATCCTCCTGGCCATAACCCTTCCATTTAACCAAATACTGGAGTCTCCGTCTAGCCAGGCGAGAATCCAGTATCTTCTCAACCTCATATTCCACATTACCTTCAACCAATACCGGGTCAGGAGGTGCCACCACAGGAACTACTGGCTCAACAAACCTCTTTAACAGAGACTTATGAAACACGTTATGGATCTTAAATGTAACAGGAAGAGCCAATCGAAAAGAGACTGGATTAAGAATCTCCAAAATATTGTAAGGTCCAATAAATCTAGGTTTAAACTTTGGAGAAGCCACCTTCATAGCGATATTCTTTGATGACAACCAAACCATATCACCCACCTTAAACTGGGGACCAATGGTCCTATGCCGGTTGGAAAACCGCTGGGCCTTTTCCTGGGAGATAGACAACTTATCCACCACTTGGTCCCAGATCTGGTGCATTCTCTCCACCACAGTGTCAACACCTGGGCAGGCAGAAGGCTCCACCTGCCCTGAAGAGAATCGAGGATGAAACCCAAAGTTACAAAAAAAAGGTGACATCAAAGTGGCAGAACTAGCTCTATTATTTAAAGCAAATTCGGCCAAGGGCAAAAATGAAACCCAATCATCCTGATCAGCAGAAATAAAACATCTCAAATACGACTCCAAAGTCTTGTTCGTTCTCTCCGTCTGCCCATTGGTCTGAGGGTGAAACACAGAGGAGAAGGACAACTGAATTCCCAGCTGTGAACAGAAAGTCCTCCAAAATCTAGACACAAACTGAACTCCTCTGTCAGATACAATGTTCTCAGGAATCCCGTGCAAGCGAACCACCTGTTGCAAAAACAAGGGCATCAACTCTGAGGAAGATAGCAACTTAAGGAGTGACCAGATGGACCATCTCAGAGAATCTATCACAAATCACCCAAATAACAGTCATACTCTGAGAGACAGGCATATCAGAGATAAAATCCATTGAAATATGGGTCTATGGCCTCCTGGGCACCGGCAAAGGCATCAACAACCCACTAGAGCGAGAAAAAGGTTTAGATCGAGAGCAAGTCCCACGGGACTGCACAAAATTCCTGACATCACGAGACAAGGCAGGCCACCAAAAAGACCGACTCACCAAATCTCTAGTACCAAAAATACCTGGATGACCAGCCAATGCAGAGCAATGAACTTCAGACATCACTCTCTTCCTCCACTGGTCAGGATCATACAATTTTCCAATGGGACAATGCTCAGGTTTGTCCTCCTGAAACTCTTCCAGAGCACGTCTCAAATTGGGCGAGATGGCAGAAAGAACTACCCCCTCACCTAAGATGGTAGCAGGCTTGGTCACAACAGGAGAATCAGCAAAGCAACTCATAGAGAGGGCGTCTGCCTTGACATTCTTAGTACCCGGAAGAAAAGAGACCACAAAATCAAAACGTGTGAAAAACAAGGCCCACCTAACCTGTCTAGGATTCAAGCGTTTGGCCGACTCAAGGTAAATCAAATTCTTGTGGTCAGTAAGGACCACGACTTGATGTTTAGCTCCCTCCAACCAATGTCTCCACTCCTCAAATGCCCATTTCATGGCTAACAGTTCCCGATTCCCCACATCATAGTTACATTCGGATGGGGAGAACTTTCGGGAAAAGAAAGCACAGGGATTCATTTTAGATGTTACAGGATCCTTTTGGGACAAAACAGCTCCTGCACCAATCTCAGAAGCGTCCACATCTACCTGAAACGGAAGTGAGACATCAGGTTGCCGCAAAACCGGAGCAGAAGTGAACCTTCGCTTCAGCTCCTGAAAGGAAGAAACAGCCTCCGGAGACCAATTCAGCACATCAGCACCCTTCTTAGTCAAATCAGTCAATGGTTTGGCAATACCAGAAAAATTAGCTATAAATTTATGATAAAAATTAGCAAAACCCAAAAACTTCTGTAGGGCCTTCAAAGAAGTGGGCTGAAACCAATCATAAATGGCCTGTACCTTGACCGGGTCCATTTCAATAGTTGACGGAGACAAAATAAATCCCAAAAATGAAATGCTCTGTACACCAAAAAGGCATTTCGATCCCTTGACATACAGGGAATTCTCCCTCAAAATCCGGAACACAGTCCGAACATGTTCCACATGAGAGTCCCAATCCTTGGAAAAGATCAAAATATCATCCAGATAGATGATCAAAAATTTATCCACCAAGTCTCGGAAAATATCATTCATGAAGCACTGGAAGACAGAAGGGGCATTCGTGAGCCCAAAAGGCATCACCAGGTACTCAAAATGTCCCTCCGGAGTATTAAACGCCGTCTTCCATTCATCCCCATGCTTAATGCGAATAAGATTATACGCCCCCCTGAGGTCAAGCTTTGTAAACCAGCAAGCACCTTTAACTCTGGAGAATAGATCAGAAATCAGGGGTAACGGATACTGATATTTAACAGTAATTTTGTTGAGGGAACGATAGTCAATACAAGGCCTTAATGACCCATCTTTCTTAGCCACGAAAAAAAAAACAGCACCTAAGGGTGAAGAGGATGGTCTAATATGACCCTTCTCCAACGACTCCTTAATATAGGATCGCATAGCCTCGTGCTCGGATACAGATAAATTGAAAAGTCGACCCTTGGGAAATTTACACCCAGGGCTCAGCTCAATTGCACAGTCATAACTCCTATGAGGAGGCAAAGACGCAGACTCATTCTCACTAAATACATCATAAAAATCAGCCAAATAGTCAGGAACATCATGCGACTGGGGAGAGGTGGAGAAAACAGGAGCATCACTAAGGGCACACCGACAACCCCAACTCACTAGAGACACAAATTTCCAATCCAAAACTGGATTATGGATTTGCAACCAGGGAAACCCCAGAACAACGGTATCATGCAAATTATGCAACACCAAAATTCTGCAATTCTCTTGATGGTCTGGGGCGACCCACATTACCACCTGGGTCCAAAACTGAGGTTTATTCTTCTCCAAAGGAGTAGCATCAGTACCCCTCAAAGGGATAGGCGTCCGCAGAGGTGTCATAGGAAATCCACAACGTTTAGCAAAATCCAAGTCCATCAGGTTCAGAGCTGCTCCCGAATCCACAAAAGCCTTAGCGGAAAATGTGGACAGGGAGCAGATCAGAGTAATTGCCAGAAGAAACTTAGGTTGAACACCACCCACAGCAAATGTGTGTGCAAAACGTTTCTCTCGTTTAGGGCAGACAGAAATGATATGCGAGGCATCACCACAGAAGAAACACCGCTTATTACGCCTTCTGAACTCCTGACGCTGCGCCCCAGACAAAACTCTATCACATTGCATAGGTTCAGACATTTGTTCAACAGGTGGTAACCCCTCTCGTGTGGTTTTGCGTTCACGCAAACGCCGATCAACCTGAATGGCTAATGACATAGAATCGTCAAGACCAGAGGGAACAGGAAATCCCACCATAGTATCTTTTACGGTTTCTGACAAACCCTTCCGAAACAGAGCTGCCAAGGCACCATCATTCCAGGTAGTAAGGACCGCCCACTTTCGGAATTTTTGACAGTACAATTCTGCAGAATCCTGACCCTGGCTCAATGCCAACAGGGCCTTTTCAGCCTGATCAATAGCATTAGGTTCATCATACAACAACCCCAAGGCTTGAAAAAATGCGTTCACATTATTAAGAATAGGATCATCAGGTTTCAAAGAAAACGCCCAATCCTGAGGATCGCCGCGCAGCAAAGAGATGACAATTTTAACCTGCTGCGCGGAGCTCCCTGACGAGTTAGGCTTCAAGACAAAAAATAATTTACAATTATTCTTAAAATTCAAAAAGTTAGACCAATCCCCAAAAAACACATCAGGAGTAGGGATCTTTGGTTCAGCAGCATGTGAATGAGCAAGATAGGCGGAAATTCCCCGCACTTCAGCAGTGAGCTGCTCCACACGATCAGACAATTGCTTCATCTCCATTAAGAAAAAAAAATTCCCCCTGCGGCCTCAGAGACATAGAGGAAAAAATATACACAAAAAAAAAAAATATTCTGACAAACATTTTTTTTTTTTTTTTTTTTTTTACAATTCTTTCCTGCTATTGAGTACCCTAGGATCTGCGGTATGGCTGGTGATTCTGTTATGAATGAGTCACCGAAGGAGGAAAAAACAAAAATACAAGCTAAGTCCAGAAAACCGGAGAGGTTGGTAGCTATCGGATTGCAGACCCCTGATCCTATCCACAACAACTAACAGTAGCCGTGGGGGGTTCCTACGATGCCCTAGACCCCTCGATCACAGCCGGAGAACTAAATAAGCCTAAAGAAAGAAAGGGGAAATCTAAACTGCCCCAGAGCAGACCCCAAAGCAATAGGCAGCCCCCAACATATAATGACGGTGAAGCAAGATGAAAACACTAACACAGATAGAAAGATAGGTTGAGCAAACGATGGGGCCCAAGCTAACTAAAAAGGACAAGATAGAAAAGCTGCTGTCTGCAATTCGCAAAAAACCCTACCAAAAAATGTCCCAACCGTCTGATAGGAAAAACAGGCCCTGAAGTCGCTAGGACTTCAAAAAGACTATATCAGCACTCAGGTAAATTCTGAAGACAAAGCAAAGAGACAAAAATGGAACTCAGCACACCCCCGACCGGGGATGGCTGAACTCCAAAAAAACAAGGTAAACAAAACTAATAAGTTCAATAGCAGAGCAAAAACTTATCTTTGAGAAGCAGGAATCAGACTGGTCTCCAAGAATCCAGCAGAGAAATCACCAGCGACTCAGAAGGGCGTCGGCTGCCTTATATCCAGTCAGCAGTTCCTGTTACCCAGTCATCATCTACCAGATCAGGTGTTTGATAATCAGCCTCACTACCTTCCTTCACCAGAAGAGGGAGTTCATCAGACATCGACGGTGAAGGGGAAAATGAACTCACAACAGGAGACACAGCTATTGGAAAATAAAATTCTTCTGGCAGCTGTTTATGTGGACCCGAGTCATCGTATATTGCTGGATGATCAACAGCTTACTAAAGGAAAAGAAGCTCTGACTGCGGTAGCAGTTAGGGGCTACAGGACGGCCAAGAGCAAGAAGACTCATGTCCTGCCAGTGCTGCTGCTGCCGTTCCTTCATCCTCATCAGAAGAGACGTTTGATTTCGAAAAGTATTTGGACGACATGGACCAGGCAAAGCGTTGCCGCAGGGAAAAAGGTTCCACTCCCACAGAAAACAGATTGACCATATTTCAGCAACATTTTTCACTTACTCTAAAAGAAGTAGAAGAGTTCAATTGTTTATCAAAACTGACTGTGCATGAGGCAATTCCTTTATTCCCTGAAATTGTTAGAGATGTTGCCCATGTGGTTACGGCTTTGCCACCAACCCAAGTTAGTGTACAGAGGTTGTTCTCTAGCCTTAAAATAACTGAAGGAGGATCTGATGGAGGCGATACTATTTCTCAGAACAAATTCATAGACTGTACAAATGCTATCCAGTAAGTTTTTGTTGAAAACGGGGTTTTTTCCCACTTACTGCATAGTGTATAATAAATTTTAAATATGCAAAAGTTTTTTTTATCCAAAGTTGTATTCCAATAAATTTATTTTGTGTTCTGTCTAAATGGCTTGATTATTGTATCATAATAATGATTAAAAGCCTGATGCTACCATTTTACTACAGTAAATATATCACTTAAACATGAGCTATGTATGAGGGAGTCAGAGGTTTGGCTTACTGACTCCACAGCCCTGGGAGTCAGAACTCTTAATGGATGGTAGGGGATCAAATACTTATTTCTCACTGCAAAATGCCAATAAATTTATATAATTTACACAATGTGATTTTCTAGATTTTATTTTTGATATTCTCTCAATGTAAAAAATAACCTACCCATAAAATTATAGACTGTTCATGTCTTTGTCAGTGGGCAAACCTGCAAAATCAGCAAGGGATCAAATACTTATTTCCCCCACTGTACGCATGTAGCAGAGCTGTGTGTCTATATATGCCCATGTAGCAGAGGAGTCTATATATACAGATGTAGCAGAACTGTGTGTGTCCATATAAGCACATGTAGCATAGCTGTGTGTATGTATATGTGTATAAAACTGCAGACACTAACAATAGATTTATTACCTCCCTATTGTACCCCAATACATTAAAATTAGTGACGAACGAGTATGTTCGTTGCTCTGGATTTCCCAAGCATGCTCGGGTGTCCTCCGAGTATTTTGGCGTGCTCGGAGATTTAGTTTCTGTTGCCGTAGCTGCATGATTTGTGGCTGCTGGACAGGCTGAATACATGTGGCGGTTGCCTGTTTGTTAGGGAATTCCCACATGTATTCAGGCTGTCAAGTAGCCGCAAATCATGCAGCTGCGGCAATAAAAATGAAATCTTCCAGCACTTCAAAATACTCTGAGATCACCCGAGCAACGAGAATACTCGCTCATCACTAATAATGACCCCTCCACTTTACATGGCCAGGGAAGTTTTAATGAATTGGAAAACATGTTTTTCCTGCTGTCAAATCCTGGGCTGCTCCTTATGCATCTTATAGTCAGAAAAATATGGCGTATCCCACGGAGTGAGCCACATGCCGAATATGACAACTCTAGGAGGAAATCAGCTGATCAGACAACAGCTTGGAATATAATTTCCAGAAATGAACAGTAAGAGAAAAGAAGAGGATGTCGCACCTTTGACTCTTCCAAAAGGAGCAAGCGATACTTGTTCAGCATGGCCTGTGTGCGCTTCAGAAGCTGAGTCGATACCGTTTCAAACTCATCGTCCACTGCGGGAAAAGAAGAGGACGACATGGTGTAAATCAGGAGTGGTAAGAGGGATACGACATATGTCCTTGATTCAAAAAGGATCATCCGATGTGTGGATAATGCTAATAACATCCTCACCCGTCCTGAGATTGTGTTCAGTGGGCAGCAGACCCTGGTACACGTGGTACGGGAGAAGTCTGTGCAGGGCGTCTTCAAAGGAGTGAAATGAGGACTTGTAATCCGGGTGTAGGACGGAGCCCTGGTGTTTGTGTAACTGCTCCAGGAAGCTGGGAGAGAAAGGAGACCATTACCAAGCAGCTCGGCCCCGACATCCCACTAGTGAAAATCTCTCCTCTCTGTGTCCACACAACTTTTACCAGTCAAAATGAAGCGGGGTGAACATGCTCAACCGCGACTCTGATCATTCCCTATGGGGCTGCGCTTGGCTTTTTTGGCAAACCCATAGAGAATAAATGTTGGGCTGGTCGGTCGTCTGACTGTAAAGGGGATAAAAAAATTTTTTTTTAAATCTTACGATGCTCACACTGGTCACTAGGCTGAATACTGGACTCAAGCTTCCTGGAAGTATGAGTCTAGTATTAAGCCTAGTGGCCAGTGTGAGTATTGCAAGATTTCTGTGAACCAGACAGGCGATTTATATTGCCCTTTCAGAGGGCGGTGTATTATATGGGGATGGAAAATGCACTCCAAGGTACTAAACTCCTAGATAAGATACCAAAACCTTCTAATCTTGTCCATTCACTCTGACAGGTTCCTATAATTATACACACACACACACACACACACACACATACATACTCACCAGGCTTCCTTGCTTGGCTGTAGTGTTTGAAGTTTCTTCAGGGCTCCAAATTTATTCTCAAACTAAAAAAGTAAAGGGTATATTAATAAAAAGGAATTTTTTTTTCCTAAAAATCTTCCATATATGCCAATACTGATAGTGCCCCCATTAACATGCTTTCTAGAAGAGAAAGACACACAGCAAGACACAGGCTGAAAAAGCAACACGCTGGTTATGTTTAGCATCCACTAGAGGGAGCCAAAGAGCGAGCTGCACACAGCTGTCCACTGAATTGGATAAGACTGTGTGCAGTACGCTCCCTCTAGTGGATGCTGCAGGTAAGCACAGGCTTATGTTATACATTATTCCTATACAGGGGAATCAGAGCTCTGGGATAGAAATAAACAGGTACAATCACCATTAAGTAATGCTCAGCACAGAGTCTCCATCTATTAGAAGCCGGAGATTCTCTTCACGCACAGTGGCATTTACCTGGGCCTGGGTCTGGACCTGGGCAGAGGGCACAATTTGCTGGATTCCCTTTCCAACCACTTGGATCTGCAGAGAGCCCTTGCCCAGACTGATACTTGGCACAGAGCTGATCACACCAGTTTTACCCTTGAAGAAAAAAATGAAGTTAATGGTTACAGAAATTTTGAAGAGCCTCCCAATTAGATGAAGCATGTGATGTCCTCCAACCTCCAGCACAAAGGTGAAAACTGCACAATGAGATCCTGCAATACGGGGTCATTTCAGTGCACTGTACACGGATACACACCCCTGCACCGCATATCGATGCTGCGGATACACGTCCCTGCACTGTATATGGATGCTGCGGATACACGTCCCTGCACCGTATATGGATGCTGCGGATACACGTCCCTGCACGTATATGGATGCTGCGGATACACGTCCCTGCACTGTATGTGGATGCTGCGGATACACTTACCTGCACTGTATGTAGATGCTGCGGATACACTTCCCTGCACTGTATATGGATGCTGCGGATACACGTCACTACACTGTATGTGGATGCTGCGGATACACGTCCCTGCACTGTATGTGGATGCTGCGGATACACGTCCCTGCCCTGTATGTAGATGCTGCGGATACACTTCCCTGCACTGTATATGGATGCTGCGGATACACGTCCCTGCACTGTATGTGGATGCTGCGGATACACGTCCCTGCACTGTATGTGGATGCTGCGGATACACGTGCCTGCACTGTATGTGGATGCTGCGGATACACGTCCCTGCACTGTATGTAGATGCTGCGGATACACTTCCCTGCACTGTATGTGGATGCTGCGGATACACGTCCCTGCACTGTATGTGGATGCTGCGGATACACGTCACTACACTGTATGTGGATGCTGCGGATACACGTCCCTGCACTGTATATGGATGCTGCGGATACACTTCCCTGCACTGTATGTAGATGCTGCGGATACACTTCCCTGCACTATATATGGATGCTGCGGATACACGTCCCTGCACTGTATGTGGATGCTGCGGATACACGTCCCTGCACTGTATGTGGATGCTGCGGATACACGTGCCTGCACTGTATGTGGATGCTGCGGATACACGTCCCTGCACTGTATGTAGATGCTGCGGATACACTTCCCTGCACTGTATATGGATGCTGCGGATACATGCCCCTGCACTGTATATGGATGCTGCGGATACATGTCCCTGCACTGTATATGGATGCTGCGGATACACTTCCCTGCACTGTATATGGATGCTGCGGATACATGTCCCTGCACTGTATGTGGATGCTGCGGATACACGTCCCTGCACTGTATGTGGATGCTGCGGATACACGTCACTACACTGTATGTGGATGCTGCGGATACACGTCCCTGCACTGTATATGGATGCTGCGGATACACTTCCCTGCACTGTATGTAGATGCTGCGGATACACTTCCCTGCACTATATATGGATGCTGCGGATACACGTCCCTGCACTGTATGTGGATGCTGCGGATACACGTCCCTGCACTGTATGTGGATGCTGCGGATACACGTGCCTGCACTGTATGTGGATGCTGCGGATACACGTCCCTGCACTGTATGTAGATGCTGCGGATACACTTCCCTGCACTGTATATGGATGCTGCGGATACATGCCCCTGCACTGTATATGGATGCTGCGGATACATGTCCCTGCACTGTATATGGATGCTGCGGATACACTTCCCTGCACTGTATATGGATGCTGCGGATACACGTCCCTGCACTGTATATGGATGCTGCGGATACACTTCCCTGCACTGTATATGGATGCTGCGGATACACGTCCCTGCACTGTATGTAGGTGCTGCGGATACACTTCCCTGCACTGTATATGGATGCTGCGGATACACGTCCCTGCACTGTATATGGATGCTGCGGATACATGTCCCTGCACTGTATATGGATGCTGCGGATACACTTCCCTGCACTGTATGTAGATGCTGCGGATACACTTCCCTGCACTGTATATGGATGCTGCGGATACATGTCCCTGCACTGTATGTAGATGCTGCGGATACACTTCCCTGCACTGTATGTGGATGCTGCGGATACACGTCCCTGCACTGTATGTAGATGCTGCGGATACACTTCCCTGCACTGTATATGGATGCTGCGGATACACGTCCCTGCACTGTATATGGATGCTGCGGATACATGTCCCTGCACTGTATATGGATGCTGCGGATACACTTCCCTGCACTGTATGTAGATGCTGCGGATACACTTCCCTGCACTGTATATGGATGCTGCGGATACATGTCCCTGCACTGTATGTAGATGCTGCGGATACACTTCCCTGCACTGTATGTGGATGCTGCGGATACACGTCCCTGCACTGTATGTAGATGCTGCGGATACACTTACCTGCACTGTATATGGATGCTGCGGATACATGTCCCTGCACTGTATGTAGATGCTGCGGATACACGTCCCTGCACTGTATGTGGATGCTGCGGATACACGTCCCTGCACTGTATGTAGATGCTGCGGATACACTTGCCTGCACTGTATATGGATGCTGCGGATACACGTCCCTGCACTGTATATGGATGCTGCGGATACATGTCCCTGCACTGTATATGGATGCTGCGGATACACACCCCTGCACCGTATAAACAGTGTTCCAAATTATTATGCAAAAAGAGTTTAGGAGTGATAAGGTTAGAATTTTTTTGTCATTTAGACTCATTGATGGTGATGTGTGCCAGGGCTCTTTATATCACTGAAAGCAATTGCAGATACCTGTGCAAATTAGTTTGGCAGGTGTGTCCAAATAAAGGCAAGACTACTTAAGAAGGCTGTTCCACATTATTAACCCCTTCACCCCCAAGGGTGGTTTGCACGTTTATGACGGGGCCAATTTTTACAATTCTGACCACTGTACCTTTATGAGGTCATAACTCTGGAACGCTTCCATGGATCCCGGTGATTCTGACATTGTTTTCTCGTGACATATTGTACTTCATGATAGTGGTAAAATTTCATTCATATAACTTGCGTTTATTTGTGAAAAAAACGGAAATTTGGCAAAAAATTTTAAAATTTCGCAATTTTCCAACTTTGAATTTTTATGCCCTTAAATCACAGATACAGCACACAAAAAACTTGATAACTAACATTTCCCACATGTTTCCTTTACATCAGCACAATTTTGGAACCAAAATTTTTTTTTGTTAGGAAGTTATAAGGGTTAAAAGTTGACCAGCGAGTTCTCATTTTTACAACACCATTTTATTTTTAAGACCACATCACATTTGAAGCCACTTTGAGGGGTCTATATGATAGAAAATACCCAAAAGTGACACCATTCTAAAAACTGCACCCCTTAAGGTGCTCAAAACCACATTCAAGAAGTTTATTAACCCTTTAGGTGCGTCACAGGAATTTTTTTGAATATTTAAAAAAAAAAATGAACATCTAACTTTTTTTTCACAAAAAAAATACTTCAGGTTCAATTTTTTTTTATTTTACCAAGGGTAACAGGAGAAATTGGACTGCAAAAGTTATTGTGCAATTTGTCCTGAGTACGCTGATACCTGATTTGTGGGGGGGAACGACTGTTTCGGCGCATGGCAGAGCTCAGAATGGAAGGAGCGTCGTTTGACTATTTCAATGCAAAATTGGCTGGAATTCAGATCAGACGCCATGTCACGTTTGGAGAGTCCCTGATGTGCCTAAACAGTGGAAACCCCCTACAAGTGACCCCATTTTGGAAACTAGACCCCCCAAGGAACTTATCTAGATATGTGGTGAGAACTTTGAACCCACAAGGGCTTTACAGAAGTTTATAACGTACAGAGGTACAATTAAAAAAATCATATTTTTTCCACAAAAATGATCTTTTCACCCCAATTTTTATTTTCCCAAGGGTAACAGGACCCTAAAAGTTATTGTGCAATTTGTCCTGAGTACGCTGATACCCCACCTGTGGGGGTAAACCACTATTTGGGAGCATGGCAGAGCTCGGAAGGGAAGCAGCGCCATTTGACGTTTTTGGCTGGAATTGAGATCGGACACCATGTCGCGATTGGAAAACCCCTGATGTACCAAAACAGTGGAAACCCCCCACAAATGACACCATTTTGGAAACTAGACCCCCTAAGGAACTTATCTAGATGTGTGGTGAGAACTTTGATCCCCCAAGGGCTTCACAGAAGTTTACAACATAAAGCCGTACAATTAAAAAATCATATTTTTTCCACAAAAATGATCTTTTCACCCTCAATTCTTATTTTTCCAAGGGTAACAGCACTTTGAACCCCCCAGTGCTTCACAGAAGTTTATAACGCCCGGGCGTGAAAATAAAAAATTCGTATTTTTTCCACAAACATGATCTTTTAGTCACCATTTTTTTATTTTCCCAAGGGTAACAGGAGAAATTGGACCCCAAAAGTTGTTGTCCAATTTGTCCTGAGTACGCTGATACCCCATATGTGGGAGAAAACTACTGTATGGGCACACGTCTGGGATCGGAAGGGAAGTAGTGACGTTTTGGAATGCAGACATTGATGGAATGGTCTGCGGGTGTCATGTTGCCTTTGGAGAGCCCCTAATGTACCTAAACAGTGGAAACCCCCCAACAAATGACCCCATTTTGGAAACGAGACCCCCTAAGGAACTTATCTAGATGTGTGGTGAGCACTTTGAACCCCCAAGTGCTTCACAGAAGTTTATAACGCTCGGACGTGAAAATAAAAAAATCATTTTTTTCCACAAAAATGATATTTTTGCCCCCAATTTTTTCTTTTTCCTAAGGGTAACAGGAGAAATTGGACCCCAAAAATTGTTTTGCAATTTGTCCTGAGTAGGCTGATACCCTACAAGTGGGGGTAAAACACTGTTTGGGTGCATGGCAGAGCTTGGAAGGGAAGGAGCACCATTTGACTTTTTCAACTCAGAATTGGCTGGAATTGAGATCAGACGCAATGTTGCATTTGGAGAGCCCCTGATGTGCCCAAACAGTGGAAACCCCCAATTCTAACTCCAACCCGAACCCCAGCACACCCCTAACCCTAATCTCAGCCCTAACCCTAGCCCTAACCCTAATGGAAAAATGGAAATAAATACATTTTTTTTATTTTATTATTTTTCCCTAACTAAGGGGGTGATAACGGGGGGTTTGATTTACTATTTATGGCGGTTTTTATGTTTGGCAGCTGTCGCACGCTAAAAGACGCTTTTTATTGTAAAAATAGTTTTTGCATCACCACATATTGAGAGCTATAATTTTTCCGTATTTTGACCCACCGAGTCATGTGAGGTCTTATTTTTTGCGGGATGAGTTGACGTTTTTATTGGTACCATTTTCGGGCACGTGACATTTTTTGATCGCTTTTTATTCCGATTTTTGGGACGCAGAATGAACAAAAACCAGCGTTTCATGAATTTCTTTTGGGGGGGTGCGTTTACACCGTTCCGCGTGCGGTAAAATTGATAAAGTGGTTTTATTCTTCGTGTCAGTACGGTTACAGCGATACCTCATTTAGGTCGTTTTTTTATGTTTTGTCGGTTTTATGCAATGAAAACTATTTTATATAAAAAATAATTATTTTTGCATCGCTTTATTCTGTGAGCTATAACTTTTTTTATTTTTTCGCTGATGATGCTGTGTGGCGGCTCGTTTTTTGCGGAACTAGATGATGTTTTCAGCGGTACCATGGATATTTATATGCGTCTTTTTGATCGCGCGTTATTACACTTTTTGTTTGGCGGTATGATAATAAATCATTATTTTTTGCTTCGTTTTTTATTTTTTAAGGGGTTCGCTAAAGGGGTTAACTAATGGGACAGTTTTATAGGGCGGGTCGTTACGGACGCGGCGAT
Organism: Dendrobates tinctorius; assembly: GCF_039654945.1. Classification (NCBI taxonomy): domain Eukaryota; kingdom Metazoa; phylum Chordata; class Amphibia; order Anura; family Dendrobatidae; genus Dendrobates; species Dendrobates tinctorius. Next base: position 24,005,940 of record NW_027361825.1, on the reverse strand, counting down.
ACCTAATATGTGTACTTTTATTGTTTTGTTTTGTTTTTTATTTCCAAAAAATGGATTTATTTGGGGGAATATATATATTTTTTTTCTAATTTATTTGGCGATTTTTTTAAATTATTTTAACACTTTTTTTAATTTTTTTTTTAACTTTATTAAACAGTCCCAGGTGGGACATCACATCCTGTGACAGATCGCTGATCTGTCACATCACAGATCACTGTGACAGATCAGCAATCTGTCACAGGCATTGAAGAAGACAGGCATTGAAGAAGACTTCCTCTTGCCTGCGCTTTGCAGGCACTGAGGAAGCCAGCTTCCTGCAGGCCCCCGAGGGCCCCGTCGCCATCTTGGATTCGGGGGCCTGCAGGAAAGGAGCCCCCCGCAGCATCGCTGCACATTGCGCTGCCGTGGGGGGCTCAGGGAAGCACGGAGGGAGCCCCCTCCCTGCCGATGCTTCCCTTTAACCCCCGGTACACCGCGATCGTGTTTGATCGCGGTGTGCAAGGGGTTAACGTGTCGGGGGCGGTCCGTGACCGCCCCTGACACATTGTGCCGGGTGTCAGCTGTGATAATCAGCTGACACCCGGCCGCGATCAGCGGCGCTCACCACGTGGGCGCCGCTGATCGTGGTAGACGTACTATCCCGTCCATGGGCATAGGGGCCCTGGTCCCATGGACGGGATAGTACGTCGGATGTCAGAAAGGGGTTAAGCAGCCTACATTTTTTGCCAAAATGGGAAAGAAAAAGGATGTGTCAGCCGCTGAGAAGTAACAAATTGTGGCGTATTTAGGTCAAGGCATGACTACAATCAACATTGCCAAGACACTTCATCGTGATCATCGCACAATCAAGAAGTATGTAGCTGATTCCCAGCACACACGTGTGCGTGCTGATAAGAAAAAATTGAGGACTCTTTCCAACAGGCAATTGCGTCAGGTTAAAAGAGCAGCTGCAAAAATGCCTTGTCATAGCAGCAGACAAGTTTTTGAAGAACGTCCCCAGAACAACAAGATGCAGGGTCCTTCAGAGGTTTGCAGCTGTGCGTAAGCCATCCTGTCGACCACCTCTATCCACTGCACACAAGCAGAAAGGGCTCCATTGGGCCAAACGATACATGAAGACTGACTTCCAAACTGTTTTGTTCACCGATGAGTGCCGTGCAACGCTCGATGGTCCAGATGGATGGAGTGGAGGATGTCTGGTTGATGGACACCCCATGAAAACACGGCTAAGGCGCCAACAAGGAGGAGGTGGAGTAATGTTTTGGGCTGGAATCATGGGGAGAGAGATTGTCGGCCCCTTTAGGATCCCTGAAGGGGTAAACATGAACTCCATAATCTATGTGGAGTTTCTAAAACAGCACTTCCTGCCATGGTTCAAGAGGAAGAACTGTGCTTTCCTCAGCAAGATCATTTTCATGCATGATAATGCATCGTCTCATGCTGCAAATAACACATCTGCATCTCTGGCTGCTATGGGAGGACAAACTTATGGTGTGGCCACCATCTTCCCCTGACCTCAACCCCATTGAGAAACTCTGGAGCATCATCAAAGGAGTGTCTATGATGGCGGGAGGCAGTTCACATCTAAGCAACAGCTCTGGGAGGATATTCTGTCCACATGCAAAACAACTGAAGCACAAACCATCCAAAAACTGACAAATTCAATGGACGAGAGAGTTCAGAAGCTTCTTTCCAACAAGGGGTCCTATGTGCAAATGTAACATCACCTAGAATAAAGGTTTGACTTGAAAACTGTTTGATTTCATTTTGCAATAAGCTGATAATGCTTATAATTTCACAACTTACCATTTTTTTGTTCAAAATAAAAATAAAAAGGTTGAAAACTCTGCTGTGCATAACAATTTGGAACATGCATTCTGAGTGTTTCTTATTTTTAAAAATATACTGTTTTCATAGGCAGTTTGTTCAAAAACATTGCAATTATACTAGAATATTAGGTGACTGGAAAATAACAATGACTGCAATTCATATAGGTAATGTAGAGAAAATATGAGGAAATATTTTTTGCATAATAATTTGGAACACACTGTATATGGATGCTGCGGATATACGTCCCTGCACTGTATGTAGATGCTGCGGATACACTTCCCTGCACTGTATATAGATGCTGCGGATACACGTCCCTGCACTGTATGTAGATGCTGCGGATACACGTCCCTGCACTGTATATGGATGCTGTGGATACACATCCCTGCACTGTATGTAGATGCTGCGGATACACTTCCCTGCACTGTATATAGATGCTGCGGATACACGTCCCTGCACTGTATGTAGATGCTGCGGATACACGTCCCTGCACTGTATATGGATGCTGTGGATACACATCCCTGCACTGTATGTAGATGCTGCGGATACACTTCCCTGCACTGTATATAGATGCTGCGGATACACGTCCCTGCACTGTATGTAGATGCTGCGGATACACGCCCCTGCACCGCATATCGATGCTGCGGATACACGTCCCTGCACTGTATATGGATACTGCAAATATATGTCCCTGCACTGTATATGGATGCTGCAGATATACGTCCCTACACTGTATATTGATGCTGCGGATACACATCCCTGCACTGTATATGGATACTGCAAATACATGTCCCTGCACTGTATATGGATGCTGCGGATACACGTCCCTGCACTGTATATGGATGCTGCGGATACACGTCCCTGCACTGTATGTAGATGCTGCGGATACACGTCCCTGCACTGTATATGGATGCTGCGGATACACGACCCTGCACTGTATGTAGATGCTGCGGATACACGTCCCTGCACTGTATATGGATACTGCAAATACATGTCCCTGCACTGTATATGGATGCTGCAGATATACGTCCCTACACTGTATATTGATGCTGCGGATACACATCCCTGCACTGAATATGGATACTGCAAGTACATGTCCCTGCACTGTATATGGATACTGCAAATACATGTCCCTGCACTGTATATGGATACTGCAAATACATGTCCCTGCACTGTATATGGATGCTGGAAATACACGTCCCTGCACTGTATATGGATGCTGCAAATACACGTCCCTGCACTGTATATGGATGCTGCAAATACATGTCCCTGCACTGTATATGGATACTGCAAATACACGTCCCTGCACTGTATATGGATACTGCAAATACACATCCCTGGACTGTATATGGATGCTGCAAATACACGTCCCTGCACTGTATATGGATGCTGCAAATACACGTCCCTGCACTGTATATGGATGCTGCAAATACACGTCCCTGCACTGTATATGGATGCTGCAAATACACGTCCCTGCACTGTATATGGATGCTGCAAATACACGTCCCTGCACTGTATATGGATGCTGCAAATACACGTCCCTGCACTGTATAAGGATGCTGCAAATACACGTCCCTGCACTGTATATGGATACTGCAAATACATGTCCCTGCACTGTATATGGATGCTGCGGATACACTTCCCTGCACTGTATGTAGATGCTGCGGATACACTTCCCTGCACTGTATATGGATGCTGCGGATACACTTCCCTGCACTGTATGTAGATGCTGCGGATACACTTCCCTGCACTGTATGTAGATGCTGCGGATACACTTCCCTGCACTGTATGTAGATGCTGCGGATACACTTCCCTGCACTGTATATGGATGCTGCGGATACACTTCCCTGCACTGTATGTGGATGCTGCGGATACACTTCCCTGCACTGTATGTAGATGCTGCGGATACACTTCCCTGCACTGCATATGGATGCTGCGGATACACTTCCCTGCACTGTATGTAGATGCTGCGGATACACTTCCCTGCACTGTATATGGATGCTGCGGATACACTTCCCTGCACTGTATGTAGATGCTGCGGATACACTTCCCTGCACTGTATTATGGATGCTGCGGATACACTTCCCTGCACTGTATGTAGATGCTGCGGATACACTTCCCTGCACTGTATATGGATGCTGCGGATACACTTCCCTGCACTGTATGTAGATGCTGCGGATACACTTCCCTGCACTGTATGTAGATGCTGCGGATACACTTCCCTGCACTGTATATGGATGCTGCGGATACACTTCCCTGCACGGTATGTAGATGCTGCGGATACACTTCCCTGCACTGTATATGGATGCTGCGGATACACTTCCCTGCACTGTATGTGGATGCTGCGGATACACTTCCCTGCACTGTATATGGATGCTGCGGATACACTTCCCTGCACTGTATGTAGATGCTGCGGATACACTTCCCTGCACTGTATATGGATGCTGCGGATACACGTCACTACACTGTACACGGATTCCTGTCACCACGTGCAGCTGTCACCTCTGGCTGCGCGTGGTGACAGGAATCGCTGACTCTTAAAAGTGTACTACCTTGTTCTATAAAACACCTCAATACATTGGTTATTTTTGCACTTTTATTAATTACAAAACCTACAAAAGACAAAATGAAAAAAACCCTGCTATAATTAAACTTTTGCTTATTTAATTATAGCAGGGTTTTTTCATTTTGTCTTTTGTAGGTTTTGTATGCTTTTTGGCCAAGTGAACATGCATTTATATGCTGCATGTGTACCAACTCAAACCAAGCTCAATTTTTGTGTTTTTACTTTTATTAATTAGTCTGCTCTTACCTGTTTCTAGCATATCTCGTCTTATCTACACCTTTATGAGGAATTGTTCCTCCCCCCAGTTTTATCAATTTTGGTGTTAAATCACCCCCCTTTTTTTGTTTCACAAATCACTTCTCACATTTTTTATACCAGTATATGAGGTTATTCATATTCTTATCCTTTATGGGTCAACCTTATTTGGTTTTTATATAACTTTGTCCTGTATACGTGCATAATGTTTTTATGATATACTATTATTTCTTGCCACTGATTCATCTATTTATATAATTGCCTTGTAATGTTTTCATTTCCTGTTCTGTCCAGATGTCACCGTATCCCAGAATTCCAAGCGGAGGACGTTCACCGACCGCTTTATTGGGACACTCAAGTGATGGGTGTCTCAAAATGGAAACTACTGCTGGTACCACCCTATTGCACGGCACCACTAGCGGAACACCGTCGCACGACACACACACTCTATACGCCGTACGCACCTCACACACACACTCTATACTCACCAAACACACACACACACGCAGCCTCTTGCGCGGTACCACCAGCGGCAATTCTTTGCGATTCCGCACAAAAGAATGAGCATGCTGCGATTTTTTCCGCAATGCGATTCCGCTGCGGAAAAAAGCGCAGCATTAGCACAGCATGTGCGGAATGCCATAGGAATGCATGGGGTGCGTCATGTACAAGATTTTTAAACGTTTTCGCGCCGAAAATCGCGGCAAAAAAGCATAACAATCGCCACGTGGGCACACAGCCTAAAGATGCTTTCCCACGAACTAAAGTTCATTTTAAAAGTTGTCTGTGTCTGACCGTGCAATGTAATGGTAGTTTCATGCCACATTAAGGCTATGTGCCCACGGTGCGTGTTAAAACGCACACCAAAAACCGGACTCCTTCCCAGAAATCGCGCGTTTATGATTGCGATTTTGCCGCGATTTTCGTGTGCGATATTCAAGCACTTTCCAAGCGATTTGAAGCATCGCTTGGAAAGTGATTGAAAGGTTGGTCACACTCGTCAAACACAGTGTGTGACAAGTGTGACCAGGTTTTTACTATTGAGGCTGCCTATGCGGCATCAAGAGTAAAAGATAGAATGTTAAAATGCTAAAAAAAAAAAAAATAAAAATAAAAATTAAAAAATCGGTGTATATTTACCTTCCGGCATCCCGCGCTGCATTCCCGGGCCACAGCGTTCCCAGTAATGCCTTGCGAGACCTGTGATGACGTAGGCTCGCGTTGCTATAGCGATCTCGCGAGACCGCTAGAGTCACGCGAGACTACGTCATCACTCGACCGTGCCGCAAGGCATTACTGGGAATGCTTAGGCTGGGAATGCAGCGCGGGATGCCGGAAGGTAAATATACACCGATTTATTTTTTTTACAGGGGTATGGTACCCAGGGCCTGGAGGACAGCCTCCTCTCCTCCACACCGTGGGTACCAACCGCACATGAGACGCTTAACAGCGTGGGCATAGCATGGGCATAGCCACATGCGGGAAGTAAGCGATTCTCATGCATTCCTATGGGTGCGGAATCGCGGCAATTCTTTGCGATTCCGCACAAAAGAATGAGCATGCTGCGATTTTTTCCGCGATGCGATTCCGCCGCGGAAAAAAGTGCAGCATTAGCACAGTATGTGCGGAATGCCATAGGAATGCATGGGGGCGTTCTGTACACGATTTTTAAACGTTTTCGCGCCGAAAATCGCGGCAAAAACGCTTAAAAATCGCTACGTGGGCACACAGCCTAAGCGTATCTGACTGTTCAATTCTGACATGACCTTATGTCTAGATATTTACCTTGTCATTCTAGATTGCCCAATCCTGTATATACTTCATTTTATTTGTTTTTGCTATAATTTTCATTGATATATTCTCATTGTCAATTATATGCTGTATATATTTTTTTCACTTATAGTTACTGATGAAGGCCAGTGAGGCCGAAACGTCTATTATTTTCTGGCTGCATTAAAAAATCCAAAAAAATATTCTAGAAGTTGAGTGCCAAGTTTTGTTTATTATTCATGTATGGTGTGGGGCCCTACTTGAGCACCTTCTGAAGTTGTGCATACACTGTTTTTCCTTGACCATGTACGGAGCATACCTCATCTCCTGGGCAGGGGAGGAAGCAAAAGACAATACTGACATTACAGCACGGGATCACAGAGGATTCATTTTGTGAGGTAAAATACTTCACTGACTGTTTTTAAACAATATTTTACCTCACAAAATGTATCCTCTGCGATCTCCTGCTGTAATGTTAGTATTGTCTTTTGCTTCCTCCCCTGAGAAGCAGCTGTGGTATGTGCTGTACATGGTCAGGCACAGGGGTGAGAGAGACAGAGAACAGGGGGGAGACAGCTCAAACGGGACAGCACATGAAGGGAGAACACAGCACAGGAAGGAGAGAGACAGCAGACAGGGGGGATAGCACATGGGGTAGAGACAGGTCAAAGTAGAGAGTGCAGATGGGAGAAGTCAGCACATGGGGAAAGAGAGAGTGGATAGGTGGGGGAGCACATGGGGGGGGGGGGGGGGATTCTCAAAGCTGCAAAGCCTGCCCCCATTGTGATGACATTACCGCCCTCCCGAAGCAATAGCATCAGGCCTCCATCTAGTTTAATAATAAAATCAACTACGGTAATTAATTATAATCTGTCTGGCTTTTCTTGGCTAGCTCCTATATGTTGAGTGGTGTATAGGTTGCAAGCCCCGCCGCTCATTATGATGTCATAATGGTTGACTATGGGATGGAGGATGTGTGATGGGTATATGGGCACGGGACTATGGGATAGAGGATATGTATGATGGGTATATGGGCACGGGCCTATGGGATGGAGGATATGTATGATGGGTATATGGGCACTCTACAGTCATGGCCAAAAGTTTAGAGAATGACACAAATATTAATTTTTACAAAGTCTACTGCTTCATTTTTTCTAATGGCAATTTGCATATACTCCAGAATGTTATAAAGAGTGATCAGCTTAACAGCAATTACTTGCAAAGTCAATATTTGCCTAGAAAATTAACTTTATCCCCCAAAACACATTTCAACATCATTGCAGCCCTGCCTTAAAAGGACCAGCTAACATCGTTTCAGTGATTGCTCCATTAACACAGGTGTGGGTGTTGATGAGGACAGGGCTGGAGATCAATCTGTCATGATTAAGTAAGAATGACACCACTGGACACTTGAAAAGGAGGCTGGTGCTTGGCATCATTGTTTCTCATCTGTTAACCATGGTTATCTCTAAAGAAACACGTGCAGTCATCATTGCACTGCACAAAAATGGCCTAACAGGGAAGAGTATCGCAGCTAGAAAGATTGCACCTCAGTCAACAATCTATCGCATCATCAAGAACTTCAAGGAGAGAGGTTCCCTTGTTGCCAAAAAGGCTCCAGGGCTCCCAAGAAAGACCAGCAAGCGCCAGGACCGTCTCTTAAAAGTGTTTCAGCTGCGGGATCGGGCTACCAGCAGTGCAGAGCTTGCTCAGGAATGGCAGCAGGCAGGTGTGAGTGCATCTGCACGCACTGTGAGGCTGAGACTCTTGGAGCAAGGCCTGGTCTCAAGGAGGGCAGCAAAGAAGCCACTTCTCTCCAGGAAAAACATCATGGACAGACTGATATTCTGCAAGAGGTACAGGGAGTGGACTGCTGAGGACTGGGGTAAAGTCATTTTCTCTGATGAATCCCCTTTTCGATTGATTGGGACATCTGGAAAACAGCTTATTCGGAGAAGACCAGGTGAGCGCTACCACCAGTCTTGTCTCATGCCAACTGTCAAGCATCCTGAAACCATTCATGTGTGGGGTGGCTTCTCAGCCAAGATAATGGGCTCTCTCTCAGTCTTGCCTAAAAACACAGCCATGAATAAAGAATGGTACCAGAATGTCCTCCAAGAGCAACTTCTCCCAACCGTCCAAGAGCAGTTTGGCGATCAACAATGCCTTTTTCAACATGATGGAGCACCTTGCCATAAAGCAAAGGTGATAACTAAATGGCTCAGGGAACAAAACAGAGATTTTGGGACCATGGCCTGGAAACTCCCCAGATCTTAATCCCATTGAGAACTTGTGGTCAATCATCAAGAGACGGGTGGACAAACAAAAACCTTCAAATTCAGACAAAATAAAAGCATTGATTTTGCAAGAATGGACTGCTTTCAGTCAGGATTTGATCCAGAAGTTGATTGAGAGCATGCCAGGGAGAATTGCTGAGGTCCTGAAGAAGAAGGGTCAACACTACAAATATTGACTTGCTGCATTAACTCATTCTAACTGTCAATATAACCTTTTGTTACTCATAATATGATTGCAATTATATTTCTGTATGTGATAAAAAAATCTGACAAACACATAAAAACGAGAGGGCAGCAGATCATGTGAAAATATAATATTTGTGTCATTCTCTAAACTATTGGCCATGACTGTACTATGGGATGGAGGATGTGTGATGGGTATATCGGCACACTACTATGGGATGGAGGATATGTATGATGGGTATATATGGGCACAGGACTATGGGATGGAGGATGTGTATGATGGGTATATGGGCACGGGCCCATGGGATGGAGGATGTGTGATGGGTATATGGGCACTGGACTATGGGATGGAGGATGTGTGATGGGTATATGGGCACTGGACTATGGGATGGAGGATATGTATGATGGGTATATGGGCACGGGACTATGGGATGGAGGATATGTATGATGGGTATATGGGCATGGGACTATGAGATGAAGGATGTGTGATGGGTATATGGGCACTCGACTATGGGATGGCGAATATGTATGATGGGTATATGGGCACGGGCCTATGGGATCGTGGATATAGTAAACATGAAAGACCTTGGTGGCAGAAAAACCGCCAATTGGCAAAATGCCAATATTCCCTCAGCATGGAAGCACAATACCCGCTCAAATAAGACATATGTGCAGGAGGAAAAGAGAGCTACTAGGTACAAATATAAATTTAAAAATATATATCATTTTATTAGACAAATAGTCAGAACATACAAAAATATCATTGCATATGATTTAAGACATAAGATTGCAGGAGGAAAAGACAGAGGTGCATCAAAGGGGGAACAATGGTGCCCAAATAAACCTAAATGTCACGTTGGTGTGTAATTAAAGACAAATACATACACCAATTGAAGATGTTAGTATCAAGGGAGAGCTCAGAAAAAACGGACTCATTTGTTAACATTACTAGCAAGTGCATGTCATGAAATGAAGTTCTAATGGGCTGTCCATGCGAACCAAAGCTCGCAGCCAGCATACACAATAGGAGAGTCCCCTTGAGAAAGCGGTGCTTAGTGCACGCGAAACGTGCGTTGGGGCCCGTTTAATACCCGGTCCTGGGGTCTTCATTTGGTGCCCTCTACTTACCTGGTGAGTTCTCAGTTTCTCCTGGTCTCCTATTGTGTATGCCGGCTGCGAGCTTTGGTTCGCATGGACAGCCCATTAGAACTTCATTTCATGACATGCACTTGCTAGTAATGTTCACAAATGAGTCAGTTTTTTCTGAGCTCTCCCTTGATACTAACATCTTCAATTGGTGTATGTATTTGTCTTTAGTTACACACCAACGTGACATTTAGGTTTATTTGGGCACCATTGTTCCCCCTTTGATGCACCCCTGTCTTTTCCTGCTGCAATCCTATGTCCTAAATCGTATGCAATGATATTTTTGTATGTTCTGACTATTTGTCTAATAAAATGATATATATTTTTATATTTATACCTAATAGCTCTCTTTTCCTCCTGCACATATGGGATGGTGGATATGTATGATGGGAATATGGGCACGGGACTATGGGATGGAGGATAATTATAATTTGCTATAACTAACCACAATTAGTTACTATGCCCGGGCAGCGCCGGGCTCTTCAGCTGGTGTATATATATACACACACACATACACACACACACACACACACACACACTACTTGGTGATCCTATAGACAAAGTAGCCCATACGCACATGCACCTTATGTAGGATACTTGCTATATGCACATGCACTTTACCATCTTACTTACCTGTGGTATAAAATATAGTCTGGTATAAGATACATTTGTGACACTAAAACATCCTGACAGCAATTCTTTCTTTAGGCATTTAAGCCAATTAGCTACCTTTACACACGTATGCACTTTATACAAGTATACCCTTCACTTTGATTTTATATTTTGCCTTATCATGGAAATTGCATCTACTGTATATCTTTATCATCATAATTTCATGCAAATATATTTATTTTAAACTATGTAACTGTTCCTGGATATCATGCCTGTTTGTTATCAGGCTATTCTTCCCACCCCATCCAATTTATCTTCATGTAATTAATAAAGTTATATTAGCTTATGTTAGACTCTTGCATTGGGATTGTTTTCATCATTTATTCTAAAAACGAATGCTGTGGATACATGTCTCTACACTGTATACGGACGGTGATGATACATGTACTACACTGTATACAGACAGTGATGATACATGTACTACACTGTATACGGACGGTGATTATACATGTACCAGACAGTGATGATACATGTACTACACTGTATACGGACGGTGATGATACATGTACTACACTGTATACGGACGGTGATGATACATGTACTACACTGTATACAGTGATGATACATGTACTACACTGTATACAGACGGTGATGATACATGTACTACACTGTAGACGGACGGTGATGATACATGTACTACACTGTATACGGACAGTGATGATACATGTACTACACTGTATACGGACGGTGATGATACATGTACTACACTGTATACGGACGGTGATGATACATGTACTACACTGTATACGGACGGTGATGATACATGTACTACACTGTATACGGACGGTGATGATACATGTACTACACTGTATACGGTGATGATACATGTACTACACTGTATACAGTGATGATACATGTACTACACTGTATACAGTGATGATACATGTACTACACTGTATACGGACGGTGATGATACATGTACTACACTGTATACAGACAGTGATGATACATGTACTACACTGTATACAGACGGTGATGATACATGTACTACACTGTATACAGACAGTGATGATACATGTACTACACTGTATACAGACGGTGATGATACATGTACTACACTGTATACAGACGGTGATGATACATGTACTACACTGTATACAGACGGTGATGATACATGTACTACACTGTATACAGACGGTGATGATACATGTACTACACTGTATACAGACAGTGATGATACATGTACTACACTGTATACGGACGGTGATGATACATGTACTACACTGTATACAGACAGTGATGATACATGTACTACACTGTATACGGACGGTGATGATACATGTACTACACTGTATACAGACAGTGATGATACATGTACTACACTGTATACGGACGGTGATGATACATGTACTACGCTGTATACAGACGGTGTTGATACATGTACTACACTGTATACAGACAGTGATGATACATGTACTACACTGTAAACGGACGGTGATGATACATGTACTACACTGTATACAGTGATGATACATGTACTACACTGTATACGGACGGTGATGATACATGTACTACACTGTATACAGACGGTGATGATACATGTACTACACTGTATACAGATGGTGATGATACATGTACTACACTGTGTATGGACGGTGATGATACATGTACAGTTTGCTGTAAGTAAGTAGAAACAATAGTGCATATAAATAACATGGGGGATAGAAAAAGCTGTCACACCACAAGATGAACCCCAATAGTGATGGTCCCTGTAAAGAGGTATACAAAGAGGTATAATAAACTGGATGTTATACACCGGTGTCCCTGCTGAAAACCCCCAATATTATAGCTATTGCTACAAAGAGAACTTCAATGAGTATAGTATTATTTCCCCGGGTGACTGTGGACTCGCTAGTAGTTTTACTCTTTGATTAAACAGTTCCAAAAACGGGCCAACCTGTTCTCTGTGCATAAGAGAGGTTATAACACCTACAACAAGGGTTTCAGGTAAAAACAAAAACCTCTTTTAATTAGTTACTATCTCTTTTCAGCCACCAGGCAGTAGAAGTGTGCCGACTAATCCGCTAATGAGACAATAAAGCGGATTCTATCACATTCTCATTATTCGATCACACAGACTTCTTACCTGTGTCTGACTAGGAACTGCACCCACAGGTTTCCCTTGCCCCCCAGGGGTTTTCACACCTGAGCTGGGGTAAACACTGGAGTCTTGGACTCCAGGAGCTGCTGTGCCTGTAAGACATGGAGTACGGGAGAGATTGATATTAGCAAGATCCTAAAATGCAACATTTGTTCTGAGGACATATCATGCGTCATTTCTAGAGTTGGTCCAAATCGATTCGCAGGACACCGTTTAAGGTATAGCACCAATATACCCAACAGGATGCTACAAAACAGAGCTGGAAATTTTTAACAACCAAAAGTAGCAGCGATGGGGCACTGAGCGGAGGAGGGCACTGAGCGGAGGAGCACACTGAGCGGAGGGAGGGCAGGGGGCCACTGAGCTGAGGAGCACACCGAGCGGAGGGAGGGAGGGCAGGGGGCTACCGAGCGGAGGGAGGGAGGGCAGGGGGCCACCGAGCGGAGGGAGGGAGGGCAGGGGGCCACCGAGCGGAGGGAGGGAGCGCAGGGGGCCACCGAGCGGAGGGAGGGAGGGCAGGGGGTCACCGAGCGGAGGGAGGGAGGGCAGGGGGCTACCGAGCGGAGGGAGGGAGGGCAGGGGGATACCGAGCGGAGGGAGGGAGGGCAGGGGGATACCGAGCGGAGGGAGGGAGCGCAGGGGGCCACTGAGGGGAAGAGGGAGCGAAGGGGGCCACTGAGCGGAAGAGGGAGCGAAGGGGGCCATTGAGCGGAAGAGGGAGCGAAGGGGGCCACTGAGCGGAAGAGGGAGCGAAGGGGGCCACTGAGCGGAAGAGGGAGCGAAGGGGGCCACTGAGCGGAAGAGGGAGCGAAGGGGGCCACTGAGCGGAAGAGGGAGCGAAGGGGGCCACTGAGCGGAAGAGGGAGCGAAGGGGGCCACTGAGCGGAAGAGGGAGCGAAAGGGGCCACTGAGCGGAAGAGGGAGCGAAGGGGGCCACTCAGCGGAAGAGGGAGCGAAGGGGGCCACTGAGCGGAAGAGGGAGCGAAGGGGGCCACTGAGCGGAAGAGGGAGCGAAGGGGGCCACTGAGCGGAAGAGGGAGCGAAGGGGGCCACTGAGCGGAAGAGGGAGCGAAGGGGGCCACTGAGCGGAAGAGGGAGCGAAGGGGGCCACTGAGCGGAAGAGGGAGCGAAGGGGGCCACTGAGCGGAAGAGGGAGCGAAGGGGGCCACTGAGCGGAAGAGGGAGCGAAGGGGGCCACTGAGCGGAAGAGGGAGCGAAGGGGACCACTGAGCGGAAGAGGGAGCGAAGGGGACCACTGAGCGGAAGAGGGAGCGAAGGGGACCACTGAGCGGAAGAGGGAGCGAAGAGGGAGCGAAGGGGGCCACTGAGCGGAAGAGGGAGCGAAGTGGGCCACTGAGCGGAAGAGGGAGCGAAGGGGGCCACTGAGCGGAAGAGGGAGCGAAGGGGGCCACTGAGCGGAAGAGGGAGCGAAGGGGGCCACTGAGCGGAAGAGCGCAGGGGGGCACTGAGCGGAAGAGCGCAGGGGGGCACTGAGCGGAAGAGCGCAGGGGGGCACTGAGCGGAAGAGCGCAGGGGGGCACTGAGCGGAAGAGCGCAGGGGGGCACTGAGCGGACAATTTAGCCAAAAAAAACTTTATACAAGTTCTCACCGGTCGTCTTCATTAGCACGGATGCCGCCTGCTGCTGCATTAGTGTTGATAGCTGAGCCGCCTGGGGGACGCTCGCGCCTTGCACCTTGGTCATGTCGCTGTGCACCACTTGGGTAGGCTGGACCAATACTTGACCGGGGGAGTGACAGTGGAGAGGAGCCTGAGCTGGCACTGGCTGCCCCTGACTGAGCAACACTGAAGACGTCTGACCAGTAAACTGCGTGCCAATTGCAGACGCTGCCTGTGCTCCACCTTGCTGCTGCTGCGGCAACATTAAGCTCTGCTGCATCTGCACAACAAGAAAGGTGCGATTAATTGTTGAATGACAATATGCTGTGTTGTTCCTCTGTTGCTCTTCCTGGACATGTTTTAATGGCTGCTACCACTGCCCTTCTCATAGTTCCGATGCTGCTCAATTAGTGCTGGCAGTGGGAGTGTAAATGGCTGCATCCTCTGAGCAAGGCCTTATCCTCGACTGTCACTTTATCCATCATTTCCAGGAGGAATAAGAGAGGAAGAGTTGGAAAGTTAATGCAGAATTGGTATGGTATATACATGCCATAACGGCTTGCCTCACCTGTTGGTATCGCTCCAAAAGCTGCTTTTGCTGGGGCAGAGCATTGGACATTGTCAAAGCCTGGAACTGACCGGGGGTCATCTGGAAGGTACGTGGCTGTTCAGAGGTCAGATGGATGGGCTGCCCAGGGGTCTGGCCTTTAATAGGGGTCTGGGTTTGGAACTGCACAGAAGGAAACGTATGCGTCTGGGACTCTGACGTGGGTGGTGTGGCCTGCAGGGAGACTGGGACCCCTGCCCGAAGCTCAGGCTGTGCAGTGCCCAGCTGCACCTGGAGCTGAACATGCTGCTGCGGGGACGACAAGGTCTGTGGGATGTCACTGGCCATCGGCTGGTGAGGTGGAAAAGGCGTCTGTACCTGAGGCTGAGAGGGAGGACGCAGAGGGTGCTGGGAAGAACCGTGAGGAGAAGAGGAGATTTGGTTCTGGATGACAAACAGGTTTTGCATCTGAGGAGTACAACAGCGGGAGAGGGGCTCCGACGGAGGACGGGGAACGCTCTGAGGCTGGGATGGAGGCCTGGAGTGCGGGCGTGATGGAGGCCGGGATAACGGCTGCGGCTGGGATGGAGGGCGCGACTGGTGGGGGGACTGCATTTGTGAGTGGTGGGCAGCGGAGGCCTGCAGCTGAGGGCTGGGAGGGTGAGGTAGTGTATGGGAAGGCGACGCTCCGGGGAGCTTCTGTTGTCCGGCTGGAATCTAGAGAAGAAAAAGGAGAAGATTATACAATGACCGACACGTTTCACACACTCACCCCCAAAATATCTGCAGCAAGTCAAATAGGATCAGTCGATTCTCAGAATATCCATTGTTCCAACTGGCCTCCCTCCCCCCCAGCCACAATAAAACAGATTGTATTGTACAAGGATACAGACACCTTGGGAGGCTATTCTTTTTATTCAACTGAGTGTACTTTTTGGCAAAACGTAATTTTTGTAATGGGGTAACATTAATAATTTTGTACCATTTGATTTCTACAACCTCTGTGAATCACAGTACATAGACTGCAGAACGTGTTAAACTGGAAAACCCTAGTTTTGTTTTTTTTTAAAACAAACAAAACAGGAGCTTTGCTCACCTACCCCAGGGTCCAATACCAAGCTCCGCCGCTGCTCCCAATGTCTGTTGTGGTCTGCAGCAGTGACTTCAAGTAGACAGCGCTGCAGCCAATCAAAGCACTTGCCATCAACTCAGGCTGAGCTCAGTTATTGGTGTAAGATCAGCGCTGTGGACAATAACAGACAGCAGGAGCAGCGGCGGAGCCTCGATGTTAGACCCAAGGAGGGTTAGTAAGGGACAAGATTTATTTTAAGCAAACAGCAGCCTGGGGACAGTGATACATAGAGGCTGTAGAAGCCAAATGCTCCATCATTTTAATTAAACCATATAGCAATTTTGTTTGTTTGTTTCTTTGCAAAAAATACAAGCACTTAACTAAAAAAACAAACATACCCTTGAAGGTGTCCATATTCTCAGAAGAATACGGACACTGTGGGGACCTTTTTTATCTCATTTAAATGGATGTACTTTCTGCTAAAGTCATTTTTGTAATTTTGCGTCAATTGCAGATTTCTCACAGATTTCAGCTCAACTTTAATGAGGTCATAAATCGGCACAGAGAAACTTAGAAAAAGTGAAAGGAGCTACAATAAAAAGCTCACTGAATGATTCTTAGTTAACTCTAGAGCAATAAGGAGGCTAAAGAAGGCAAATGCTGCAATATTTTAAATAAAACTTAAATTGCAAAAAAATTATTTTAGCCCACAATACATGAAATTAAATAAAAAAGAAAATGCCCCTGAAGGTGTCGATGTGCTAAATTTAAGTGGTTGATAACAGAGGACAATAGCATGTGTAAGCACTTGTAAGGCTACAGCATGTCTGTATATAGGGATGGGTGACTTATCGCGTCCCACAAAACATTACAACCCCCCACACAGCAGATCAGGACACACAAGACACAGGAAGAGTCAGCGACTGACAAGAACAGGGAGGAAGAGTGTGCGAGCGAGGAGAGGCGAGAAGAGGGGGAAATCAACCAGAGAACAGCAGCAGCGTTTAGGGAGGGAAGAAATTAGTAACGGTACAAAAAAATCATGTGCAAGCAGGAGCCACCTGAAGAGGAGGAAGAAGGACCCCCAAATGCCAGCCGCAGCACCAGGGGTAGGGGTCCGTGCCACTCTACATGTGCCGCTCATTGCAATGATTGCTGACTTTCCATGGCCAGTAACAGGGACGGGTTCTTAAGGCAGAATCAGGACTTGGGAAATTGGGTTTATGGTCTCCCGGGTTCAGAAACACCCTATCCTCAGGAGCAGATTTTATTTATTTTTATAAAACAAACTGTGCTTTACTCGCCCTCCCCAGGGTCCTCCAGCACTGAGCATCTGCCACTGCAGCCAGTGAGCTCAGCAGAGTTGACCACTGAGCTCACCCGATCAGTTGCGACACCGGACCCAGTGAGGGAGAAGTAAACCACAGATTTCTTCTTTTTTTTTTTTCTAAAGGTCTCATTCACTCGTTTGATTTTTCAAGCACAAGAAAATTGGACCAATGAGTCCGATCAGAGTCCCGATCAGAGTCCCGATCAGTTAAATTTTTCACAGACCCACTGCCGATTTTTATCCGACCCTCAGATTAAAATCAGACACGTCTCCGATATTTACAGCGGACAACTTGCAACTTGGTCCGGGGAAAAAAACAGACATGTGAAAGGTCCCATAGAATATCCCGGGTACAAGTGCTATTCATGAAAAAAAATGGATAGCACTCATTTGCAAAAATCACACATCTGAATGAGGCCTAAATCTGTTATTTACTCACCCTCCCCAGGTCCAGTGCTGCAACCAATCTGTGAGCTCTGCTGAGATCCCAGATTGGCTTCAGCACTGATAACATTACGTCAGAACAGCAGATAATAACATACCCCGGTTGCACATCAATGGATCTGGGGAGGGCGAGTATAACATTTTTATTTTTAAATTTGAACAAACTGTACATGAGGACAGGGTTTTTTTTTTTATTTTAAATAAACCGGGAAACGCGTTTAAAAGGTGCAAATGACTTAACAGACCTATAAAAATTACTTTAACGGAGGAGGTTTCTCCTAGGGGAACCCAGCAATGCTCATAGGGGGAAAAAAAGGCAAATTGGGTCTTCTCCAGAAGGAAGAAAACATCCCTCTAGCGTCACCTACAGGCAAAACCATAAAAATGTTTGAAATATAGATAGGGACATAAAAAAAAGGAGCGTGTGGGATTGCCATAAAGACATCCCCATCTCTAAAGTCCCTTTAACAGCGGCCATTGCTAAGTTTTGGGGCAATCAGCAATCATTGTGCAATTGCAATCTCCATGATGCCCAATATCCACAGTCTGGATTTCATTATTGGCTGCGGAAGTAAAGTGGAGTAAAAGGAAATTTGCCACCCACAGGTTATGGGAAAGAAAATTAGAAGGGGGGAGAAGCCAGAAAAAAAAAGGATTAAGGTGAAAGCAGACTGAATTTGGGGAAGTGGCTACCTGGCAGGACATAGCCTGCTGAGACTGGCTGGTAGGGAAATGAGGTAAGTGTCCTTTGGATTCCGGTGTCGTGGCATGGTTCTGGGCCAAGTCACGGTTGGGTTGGGCTGTGGAGCCGGCACTGCTGCTCACTATGACGGAGGCGGGCACGCTACTGCTGCTGGAGGTGCTGCTGCTCATAGTGCTGCCAGAGGCGGCTATGCTGTACACAGGCATAGAGAGCTGTGGGGCGGCAGAGGTTTGCACCAGGCTGCTTTCCTGCTGTGGTTTCAACGTCACTTCATAATATTGCTGCTGTTGCTGTTCCTTCTGCAATGGCCAACATTGGCAACCGTCACTCACACAGAACGTCATTGTCATCACTTTTTTTTACCATAACTGGAGGCGGTAGTAACATAGACCTCAGGACTGGCTATCACCAGTTACAATCATTTTTAACCATTCTCTCAGTGTAATGCACTATTTGGCCACTAGGGGGCCCCCACTGAGCAGAGCGAAATTTGACTGTAACCGCCCCCCACCCCATATCTATAGAATTTAGGCCAGCATATATTCTACGAAGTTTGGACCTTTGGATATGGCACAGAGCAATTTTGGGGTCATATCCAAGAGTCACAAAACTAAGCCAATACCTAAAAGCATATAATAAGGTTTTAACGAAAAAGCAC
The DNA here is from genome assembly GCF_039654945.1 of Dendrobates tinctorius. Taxonomy (NCBI): domain Eukaryota; kingdom Metazoa; phylum Chordata; class Amphibia; order Anura; family Dendrobatidae; genus Dendrobates; species Dendrobates tinctorius. The sequence goes on along the minus strand of NW_027361825.1, from coordinate 23,986,750 downwards.
AAATAAAAGAAGAAGAAACAACGTATTAATAGTAAAAGCGGCATTAGAGCATGCACGGCCCAACAAATGAGCAATAAGAGATGCTGGGAGACCCTGTAATCCATCCTAGCACTCATGGCACAGGTCTTACCTCTCAGTATAGAGCTCAATACCACCCCCTAATGAGTCAGTGCCCATGCCAGGCATGTAGCCTAGCCTTCCGGGTATTATTTGCTAGCCTGAAATTAATTATAAAGGGGGTGTATATTGTTGAGTGCTCACCTGCTGGAGAAACATCTGCATGGAGTCGGCGCTGATGATATTTCCTGACGCGGCTTGGCTAAGGATTATTTTGTCAGGGCTGGGCTCAAGATTGGGACTGGGCATTGCCTGCTGCGGGGGTGGAGGCTGTTGCTGTACATTCAGTTGGAGCTGGGTTTGTCCTTGCGATGGCTGTTGTGTCGTTTGGACGGTCAATATGGATGTCTGCTCGTTGCTGGGCAGGAGGTTGGCGCTTTGTTGCACAATACCCGGGCTCTGGCTGCTTCCCGTCGAGGCCTGTTGGATGCTCACTGCTTGACCAAGGCTCTCGGGGGTGTTGAACATGGCCACCTGATTGGGCAAAGTCACTCCTTGGATAACAGTTTGCCCGGCTTGGTTAAGCGACGTGGTTACTGCAGGTTGACTTTGGGTGCTCAGACTACTGGCGAGAGAGACTGGCATCTGGAACAATGTAGGCTGGCCAACTTGGCCCGCCTGGAGCTGGATGGGTGCAGACAGAATGTGAGCTGTGCCGTGCGCATTCTGAGACGTGAGGACCTGCCCCAAGTTCAGCTGGCTAGCAAGGTTCTGGTTGGTAAGTAGGGCCTGATTGAGAATTTGGCCTCCTGGACCTTGGCTGGCAATGATGTGGGCTTGTCCACTGGGGTGGGAAGCAGCTAAGATCTGGCCACCCATGTTGGCCTGCAGTGCAGAAAGCTGCTGGACGGCTGAAGCTCCCGGCAAGAGGAACTGGTTCTGTCCCTGCAGCATAGCCTGGGCATGCTGAGCCGGGATGACTATACTGCTGCCTTGGTTTAGAAGCTGGACACTCATGGGTTTGCCCAGTGTCTGCTGCTGCGGTGGAGGCTGCTTAAACACATTGGCAGGAAGGCCCTGGGGAAAGCTGGAGAGGACAACGTTTTGACCGGGTTTTCCAGCCATGAATGTCAGATTTTGTGGACCTTTCTGCTGTTGCTGCAGTGACGAGTCCCCTTGGATGGTGAGGGTTGCATTGTTGGGAGTGAATGGTTTGGGTGAGATTTGGTACAGCTTTTGCTGGAGCACACCAGCTGGTTTGGGTTGTATTGGAGTTGGAGTCCGCTGTATTATAACCGGGCTGTTCAGACTGGAAGTAACGGTGAGAGACTGCGTGCACTGCGCTGCCGACACACTGCCGAACATGGAATTACCATTCAGTGTGGTGGCCACGGTGGGAATTTTGTTTTGTAGGACCAACCCAGCGTTCTGTGGAGACACCCCACTTGATGTTAATGTGACCTGCTGCTGCTCTTGGGTGGCACCTGCCAAGTAACTACCCACTGGCAGATTGGCCACCTGCGTTGGCTGCACTGGCTTGGCAATGATCTGTTGTCCAGGCTGGTTAATAGCCATGACTTGTTGTCCCACCACTTGTATTTGCCCGATGCCCAATGCTCCCCCAGGACTGCCATTGGGCAGCCCCGGGAGATTGGAGATGGGCTGAATTGTAACATTACCGAGGCCGACTTGTTGGATAAAAGGCTGTACGCTGATTGCTTTGTTGACCACATCTGCCCCCACAGACTGCTGAACAAGTGCTTGGTGTGTCAGCACTGCCGGCTGCTGAAGTCCAATGAGGTCTGCACCACCAGAAAATATCTGAGGGGTCCCATCCGGAGCAGTCGGGACCACTGGTTGCAGAGTGGGGAGCTGGAAAGAGCCCAAGTCCAGTTCTGCCTCGGCTTCAAGAGTCTGTTCTGTAATATTAGCCTCCTGTAAACTCTGCTGGAGGATGTCACATGGCTGGTCAGAATTGGTGAGGCTGGCGCCAGCTCCTGATGGAGACCCGAGGATGTCATCTGGTAAAAAGTCCAAATCTACACCACCAGTTGGGGGGTTTGGTTCTGTGGTTAAATGGTTCCCCGAAGTTTCCTGAACATGAAGCTGAAAAGCATAAAAACATTTTAGAACAAGTCATCGGGAACAATAATTGCACAAGACAAATGGAACTCTTAACACCTAAATCGATCACTGTCTTTGGGTTTTTCGCCTGCAGCAACAACATCTGGGGATTTACGGTTCCCTTAGCAAATGTGCTCCGAGTAGGATATGTAACTAGCAGATTTCAGTTTTACAGAGGTGATCAGAGAAAGCTCCGATCCTGGATTTCAATCAAAAGGTCATGACTATGACATACCATAATTACAGATATTATTGAAACATGAAGCTTATAATAATAAAAAAAAAAAAAATAATATATATATATATATATATATATATATATATATATATATATATATATATATATATATATATATATATATTTATTATATCTCTCTCACCTCCAACAATACCTTCCCCAATATAGAGCAGTAGCGCCAGAAAATTAGGTTGCAACTGGATTTTTTTAAAATTATAAATCACAAGAATAAATTAGTTAAAAAAAAACTTCAAAATTATGTCAAACACGTGGCTCCGCAGCTTCAACCTAACCTCGTGTTTCGCATATCGGCTTCTTCTTGGGGCAATACAGACAGGCAAACCCCAAGAAAAAGGCAACAAACGAAGCACAGGGTCGGATTTCTTTGATGGTTACATAAGGGAAACTTGTGAAAGTATTGTTGCCGGTGATCGCTTATAGAACTACTAGTCTAAACAGGACTGACAGCAAAGTCATTGCACGAATACTTATACTGGGAATGTGATGGAGGGGGAGGATTCCATGTTATCTATATGTACACCCAAATTGTGCCAAAAAATAAACCTCTCCTGCAATAAAAAAATGTCTTGCATAGCTACACAAATTAAACATTTCAAAATTATTGCAGCTAAAATGTGGACACGTAAAAATGGAAATATTTTGGCTTGCCATTAAAGGTGGTTTCAGGACCTCAAGAGAATTTTTCTGCAGTCACTATGGGAAAATAAACGTCAATTTTCACCATGTGCACATTGCTCACTGTTACGATTCAGCAATCTGCTGTCATATAGAGTGACTGCAAAATTGTTTCTATAGCATGGAAACCTACCTTAAGGCCTTTTTGGGTATACTCATTAAGGGGTTAAAGATTGCAAAACAATTACATGGAGAGTGCAACCTGGAATTTGGGTGCAAAGGGTTGTCCAGGGCAGGAATAAAAGGGTCTCTCCTGTTTCTCCAGAAACAGTGCAAAATTGCATTTAAGCCAGACCATGAACTAAAGTGGTGCTGTTTAGGGGGGAGAGAACTAAAACCCAACATCAGATCTTTTACTCCTGGAGAGATGGTCCGAACCAGTGACAATGATGACAAGAAAAAAAAAAAAAAAAGTGAAGCCCCTTACCCCAGTGCCCACAAAGAAGGCACTTGCTGCATCTCCCGTGTTGTCCAGCAGATCGTCTCCATCAATCTAGTGGAATTATAGGGGGGGGGGGGGGGGAATTATATAAAATTAACAAAATACAGGTCGATCATAAGCACTTATCACAATAGGAAATGTGAGAAATTCAGCTGTAGCAGTACAAATCCCAGAATACATCTATATACAAGTTTTGTTTTTTGGGTGATCAGCTTCAGGCCAATCACTTTTTGCGAGAGAGATCCCATGATTGGCTGTGCACACACAGGCCAGCTGCTTGACTTCAAATCGATTGGGTGAAACCTAACCGCAAGTGTTCAGTTTCCCAACACTGCTCCCGCAGGGAAAATGAAGTATTACACAGTTGAAAAATCAAAGTGTGATATTTTCTTCTTCTCCGTCTGTTGTACACAAGTAAATTTACATGCGTTACAATCGCAATATACCCCTGTGTGCGCACTAACCTTATCTGATCCATGTAGAAAGTCATTCAGAGCTTGGGGGTCACTGTAAAGAGTAAAAAAAAAAACAACACATATTAATATCAGTAGGTGCTGAGACATGACCAGACTTCAGTGCAAGGTTCCAAAAAGAAGTCAGTTTCCCAATCAATGACTGAAAAATGCCCCCAGCATGACCACGTTCACATCTATGGTCACCAAAGTTCCCGGGAAGAGTTGCTCATATCCTTTTGGTGCATGTAGTAAACTATTAAAAACTGCTTTTTAATGGGGTCATCTTATCTCTGCAAGTTATGGCCTATTATTATTATTTATTATAGCGCCATTCATTCCATGGCGCTTTACATGTGAGGAGAGGTATACATAATACATACAAGACAAGTACAGTAATCTTAAACAATACAAGTCACGACTGGTACAGGATGAGAGAGGACCCTGCCCGCGAGGGCTCACAATCTACAATGGATGGATGAGGATATAGTAGGCGAGTGTAGAGCTGGTCGTGCAGCGGTTTGGTGGATTGGTGGTTACTGCAAGTTATAGGCTTGTCAGAAGAGGTAGGTCTTCAAGTTCTTTTTGAAGGTTTCCATGGTAGGTGAGAGTCTATGTTGTGGTAGAGAGTTCCAGAGTAGAGGGGATGCGTGGGAGAAATCTTGTATGCGATTGTGGGAAGAGGAGATAAGAAGGGAGTACAGAAGGAGATCTTGTGAGGATCGGAGGTTTCGTGCAGGTAAGTACCGGGAGACTAGGTCACAGATGTACGGAGGACTCAGGTTGTGGATGGCTTTGTATGTCATGGTTTTGAACTGGAGTCTTTGGGTAATGGGGAGCCAGTGCAGGGATTGACAGAGGGGAGAGGCCGGGGAATAGCGGGGGGACAGGTGGATTAGTCGGGCAGCAGAGTTAAGAATAGATTGGAGGGGTGCGAGAGTGTTCGAGGGGAGGCCACAGAGCAGGAGGTTGCAGTAGTCAAGGCGGGAGATGATGAGGGCATGGACTAGGGTTTTTGCAGATTCTTGGTTGAGGAATGTACGGATCTGTGAAATATTTTTGAGTTGAAGTCGGCAGGAAGCGGAAAGGGCTTGGATATGTGGTTTGAAGGAGAGATCAGTGTCAAGGATAACCCCGAGGCAGCGAGCTTGTGGGACTGGAGAGAGTGGGCAGCCGTTTACTTTAATGGATAGGTCTGTTGGGGGGGGGGGGGGGGGGGTCACGTGAGATGGGAGAAAGATGATTAATTCTGTTTTGTCCATATTAAGTTTTAGAAAACTAGCGGAGAAGAAGGATGAAATAGCAGACAGACATTGAGAGATTCTGTTTAGTAGGGAGGTGATATCTGGTCCAGAGATGTAGATCTGTGTGTCAGAGATGATGATACTGAAAGCCATGAGATTCTATGAACTGTCCGAGGCCGGAGGTGTAAACAGAGAAGAGCAGCGGCCCTAGGACTGAACCTTGCGGGACTCCGACGGATAGGGGGCGCGGTGAGGAGGTGGTGTGCGAATGGGAGACGCTGAATATCCGGTCTGCTAGGTATGACGCAATCCAAGATAGGGCCAAGTCTGTGATACCAAGAGATGAGAGGGTCTGTAGTAATAGGGAATGGTCCACTGTGTAAAAGGCAGAGGACAGGTCCAGGAGGAGGAGGACAGAGTAGTGTCGCTAGGCCTTGGCGGCTAGTAGGTCATTGGTGACCTTAGTTAGGGCAGTTTCAGTGGAGTGGTGTGGCCGGAAGCCGGATTGCAAGTGGTCAAGGAGGGAGCAAGAAGAGAGGTGGGAGGATAGTTCAAGATGGACGTGTTGTTCCAGTAGTTTTGATGCATAGGGGAGAAGTGATATAGGGCGATAGCTAGATACAGAGGATGGGTCAAGAGAGGGCTTTTTGAGGATAGGTGTGATTGAGGCATGTTTAAAGCTTGAGGGGAAAACACCAGTTTTTAGTGATAGGTTGAAGAGATGTGTTAGGGTTGGGATGAAGACTGTGGTGAGGTTTGGGATGAAGTGGGATAGGATCAGGTCAAGTGCACAGGTAGTGAGATGTGATCTTGAGAGTAGAGTGGAGAGCCGATCTTCTGTAATGGTGGAGAAGTTGGTTTTGGGGGAGAAGGGCAGGGCAGGTAGGAGGAAGGGCACTGGGGGTTGTTGACCAAAACTGTCTCTGATGTTATCAATCTTCTCTTTGAAAAATGAGGCAAAGTCTTCAGCCGAGATGAATGGAGAGGGAGGAGGTGCTGGGGGGAGGAGGAGAGAATTGAAGGTGCTGAATAACTGAGACAGGTGATAACTTGCTAGTCAGCGACCCCCAACGTATCCCCAGGACAAGGGGCTCTGAATTGCCCTGTTTGAATGGAATGGGGAATTGTCAGAGCTCCATTTTTCGAGTTGGGACAACCCCTTTAATATAAGCGCACTTATAGAGATAGATCTGAAAATCAAGAAAGCTAAATTTCTATACAATCCACTCAAATTTAAATGAAAATCTCCTAGAAACAAGTCACACTTATACAAATTATCACGAAGGTCTTCTCCAACCGGTGGTCCATCGATAACTACTCACCAAATTACATCTAGCAAACATCGGCCATCTTCATCGTCCATGTCAACTGCAAAAAAAAGAAAAAAAGAAAAAATAAGAAAACCACATAAGAACTAAACAACAGTTTTTGCCGTAAAGAGATACACCACATTACATCACACAGAGGTTTTAATTGAGATTTTCTAATAGGTTTTATTACAGGACAGAAAAACTGCTGAAAAGAAAGCCAAATCTACAACTTATCCTACCAATTCGAAGACCCCATAGGGGATTTCAGTTTTCACTCATTGTTACTTTTTGGGGTTTAATGCCTCAAAATTTTCATTTACCGAGATCCAAAAAAGGGTATTTTGATTTTGGACATTTATGGCACATTCAAGATTTGCCTTAAATGTATAAAAGCTCTGAGACCTTGACCTACATGTTGAAGATAGGGTCCAGTCTCTCACCTCTATGCCCTGTGCATGCCCATTTCTCTCAAATCAATACATCAGCTACTTTTGGGAACTCCCATGAAGAGAAGGTAGAGATGAGAGTCCAAGAAGTGGGATCCCTTTGCAGGGGCTGATCCCCTAAAAAAACATGCATCACCCATCAACAGAAAAAGTAATAAATGTACAACAGCTGGGACCCTACCAATTATATGAAGTACACTTTATAAATAAAGCAGTAGAGAGCATACATGACCACCACTCTGTTCACTTCTACGGGAGATTTAGTGTCAATGCGTGATCAGGGCTCCCACAGACAATGATCGGAGCAGTGATAAGGATAACACATCCATATTATCACTCCACAGTCTCTGTGAATGGTGGGCACAGCTAGGGACACCTGACAATCACTGTCTCAGTGAATGGTGGGCACACATAAGGACACATCACATAATCACTGTCTCAGTGAATGGTGGGCACAGCTAGGGACACATCACAATCACGGTCTCTGTAACTGTTGTTCACAGCTTAGGACACATGAAATAATCACTGTCTCTTTGAATAATGGGCACCACTAGGGACACATCACATAATCACGGTCTCCGTGAATGGTGGGCACAGCTAGGGACATGACAATCACACCTAGGGACAAATCACTGTCTCGTTGAATGGTGGGTACAGCTAGGGACACATCACACAATCACTGTCTCAGTGAATGGTGGGCACAGCTAGGGACACATCACACAATCACTGTCTCAGTGAATGGTGGGCACAGCTAGGGGCATACATCACATAATCACTATCTCTGTGAATGGTGGACACAACTAAGGAAATATCACAATCACCATCTCTGCTAATGGTGGGCACAACTAGGAGTATACATCACAATCACCATCGTTGTGAATGACGGGCACCTAGGGGCAAACATCACCATTCATACAGAAGATACAAACTGTTAAGTTAATGTCATCCCGCCGATAAGATGACTATGGTGAAATGCCAGCTGTCATCACACATCACATAAGGCCCATGTTATTACAGATTGATATTCACTCCTGGCCAAAACAAGCCGGCAATGACATCAGCAGACACAGGCCAATTAATGGCCGAGAGCTGCAAGGTGAGGGGTGACTTTGTACAGGAAGATGAGAGATTTGGCTGGTAGCCACGGCTGGACAGTAGCCAAAGAGGTTTTGATTACCAGCCCGGAAGAGAGCGCTATATGCTGTGCAATGTGCATTACAGCTGTACTCCAGCATGGCGAACAAAGGAGAGACCTGAAGCAGTCGGCCAGGACAATGCTCTGTATTATACACCGTGCATGCAGAGCGCTGCACACTGGGGGCAGTCAGCGTGATCCCGACTCTGGGGGTCTGTAGAGGACGTGGGACTGAGCGGAGCATCATATGCTGCACAGCACAGCTCCGAACACCCCAATAGCTATTACTATGCAAACTCTTGTTATCTATATAACGCCAAAACAGATTATAATCACCCGCGTCCGTCCTCAGCGGCCTCATGGTCTAATATTTGCGTCAATCTATTCTATTATTTCTAAACACGGTTTTTCGGTGATTACTTTGTATCTCCGTTCATACTCTACCCACACACACAAATGATACACCACTTGAAAGGTAAACTTGCCCCCCCTTCAGCATACAAAATAGCCAAACAAACCCCACATCCAAAATTTGATCAAAAAATACAGTTTAAACATTAATTTTCATAAACTTGCAGTAAGGAAAAATGACCTGCAGGTGGCACCACACAACCGCAAAGCACACTACCACAAAGCTGCTTACAGACATCAAACAAACCCAAACATTTGCCTTGGGGGCTTTCCAGATTGCCAAACTGCTTGCCCAGCCTATTTCAGGCAAATTGGAGGATTGCACACTTCACTGCAGGCGAGTCACATATGCAAACTCATTTGTATACATGCACTGCTTTTTCGCTGATTACTTCGCCCCACACACAAAAATGATACACCATTTGAAAGGTAAACTTGCCCCCTTCAGCAAGGAAATAGCCAAACAAACCACACATTCATGATTTCATCACTAAATACAGTTTTAAACATTTTCATAAACCTGCAGAAAGACACAATGACCTGCAGGTGGCACCTCAACCGGAAGACATTTTTGGCCTCTACTTATCAAACCAATTTATTGTATTACCAATCTACATATATACAGTGCCTTGCGAAAGTATTCGCCCCCCCTGGAACTTTTCAACCTTTTCCCACATATCATGCTTCAAACTTAAAGATACCAAATGCAAATTTTTGGTCAAGAATCAACAAGTAGAACACAATTGTGAAATTGAACAAAATTTATTAGTTATTTTAATTTTTTGTGGGAATTTAAAAACTGAAAAGTGGGGCGTGCAATATTATTCGGCCCCTTTAACTTAATACTTTGTTGCGCCACCTTTTGCCGTGATTACAGCTGCAAGTCACTTGAGGTATGTCTCTATCAGTTTTGTACATCGAGAGACTGAAATTCTTGCCCATCCTTCCTTGGCAAACAGCTCGAGCTCAGTGAGGTTTGATGGAGATCGTTTGTGAACAGCAGTTTTCAGCTCTTTCCACAGATTTGCGATTGGATTCAGGTCTGGACTTTGACTTGGCCATTCTAACACCTGGATACGTTTATTTGTGAACCATTCCATTGTAGATTTTGCTGTGTGTTTGGGATCATTGTCTTGTTGGAAGATAAATCTCCATCCCAGTCTCAGGTGTTTTGCAGACTCCAACAGGTTTTCTTCAAGAATGATCCTGTATTTAGCTCCATTCATCTTCCCATCAATTTTAACCATCTTCCCTGTCCCTGCTGAAGAAAAGCAGGCCCAAAACATGTTGCTACCACCACCATGTTTGACAGTGGGGATGGTGTGTTCAGGGTGATGAGCTGTGTTGCCTTTACGCCAAACATATTGTTTGGCATTGTTGCCAAAAAGTTCGATTTTGGTTTCATATGACCAGAGCACCTTCTTCCACATGTTTGGTGTGTCTCCCAGGTGGCTTGTTGCAAACTTTAAATGACAATTTTTATGGATATCTTTGAGATATGTCTTTCTTCTTGCCACTCTTCCATAAAAGCCAGATTTGTGCAGCGTATGATTGATTGTTGTCCTATGGACAGACTGTCCCACCTCAGCTGTAGATCTCTGCAGTTCATCCAGAGTGATCATGGGCCTCTTTGCTGCATCTCTGATCAGTCTTCTCCTTGTTTGAGATGAAAGTTTAGAGGGACGGCCAGGTCTTGGTAGATTTTCAGTGGTATGATACTCCTTCTATTTCAATATGATCACCTGCACAGTGCTCCTTGGGATGTTTAAAGTTTTGGAAATCATTTTGTATCCAAATTCGGCTTTTAACTTTTCCACAACAGTATCACGGACCTGCCTGTTGTGTTCCTTGATCTTCATGATGCTCTCTGTGCATCAAACAGAACCCTGAGACTATCACAGAGCAGGTGCATTTATACGGAGACTTGATTACTCACAGGTGGATTATATTTATCATCATTAGTCATTTAGGGCAACAATGGATCATTCAGAGATCCACAATTAACTTTTGGAGTGAGTTTGCTGCACTGATATTAAAGGGGCTGAATAATATTGCACGCCCCACTTTTCAGTTTTTGAATTCCCACAAAAATTTAAAATAACCAATAAATTCACAATTCAACTTCACAATTGTGTTCCACTTGTTGTTGATTCTTCACCAAAAATATACGTTTGGTATCTTTATGTTTGAAGCATGATATGTGGGAAAAGGTTGAAAAGTTCCAGGGGGCCGAATACTTTCGCAAGGCACTGTAAATACCTGTCTGTGTTCATCAGCTCATGAAATACATTTACATTTGACCAGCTTGCTTTTTCTGAAATTGCCTGCACCCCCGACGACCAATGTGCAAAAATTTTGCATGGGCCAAGCTAGGATAATTATAAACAGCGAAATATACCTTCTATAATATGCAATGGCTGAAAAATATGTAGGTGCAAAACTACAAATGTCATATGCAGTGCACCCCAGCGGGTGTAAGGATGGACTTACCTTGTCCAGTGGTGGCCATTAAATGTCTACCAATCGTCTACATAAAAGCCAATTAGTCAGGTAGACCACACTTCCCATGTGCACTGATAGATCAGTAATAGATCCTTTTGTGTGCTTAAACCATAATTGTTCTCGGCAGCACATATGCTGCCGAGAACTTTTTTTTTTTTTTTTTTAAGGTTTCAAATAAACTAACATAGGAATACCCAAGACCGGAGGAGACGACTGTGTATAGAAAAAATATGGGACGTCGCCCTATGTACTGCCCAGCGGAGACCTCGTACTACCTCAATTACACAATCCCTGTGTATTGCACAAGACAGGACGGCCAGCAGTGGATGGAGGCGGCCTGTATACAGCAGCAGCACCACCACAGAGCCCCATGGCATGCAGATAGTTACACAGTCAGAGCCAACTCTCAGAAACAAACACAAAACACAACCCACCCCTCCTCCTCTTTGAAGAACCCAGACACAGATTCCTTCCCCTCACACGGCAGTGGCCATGCAAGCTGCAAACTATCAAAGAAAGGGTGTGGGGAGGGGAGGTAAATCCCAGAACTTTTGGGAAAGGAGGAACCACAGAGCTGTGGGCCATACACAAAGTCAAAGACCAACAGAGGATGCCCAGTCTGTACCCTTGGGACCAGATTATTGAACTTGCGGGGAGGTGGCACAGGCCTGGGTGCTAATTAACAAGAAATGAATGGGGCGCTTATCTATTTCCAGCCCAGCCAGAACTTGCACCCACGCACTACAGACCGAAACCTAGAATATTCATTCCTGGCAGACGTCACATAGGGGAGCCACTGCCAACAAGTCCCTGAGCAAGGAGTCCGCCGCCTTTACCAATAATCAGCTGTGGCCTTTTGGCCTCCGTATTGCCATCATAGGTCTACATACTGCATTTTGCTATACGTACGATTTCTGTTGTGTGGTGTTGATTTTTTTTACTACACAATATGTCCTTTTCGTGGCTGACTGCTACCAAATTTTCACATGAACCTCTTGAACACCTTAACAGTAGCCAGAGATGCAACTTTCCAAGCAACTTTTCCATCATTAGGCTACGTTCAAACTTAGCAGTTTTTCAGCGTTTTTTTTTCTCTACAGCAAAACCTGCTCTCTTGGCAGGAGAGAAGCTGCAGAAAAAAAAAGCTTTTAGGTTTTTCTTGCGTTTTTTTCCCCGCTACAATTCTTGTGCACGCTGATAAAGTTTAGTGCAGTAAAAAAAACCTCATTTTATTTAATCAGGTTTGTGCACAAAAAATGCTTCAAAACCTGATGCCTGCATTTTTTGGTGCGGATTTTCAGCGTTTTTTCACCACCCATTACTTTCAATGGGTGAAAGACGCTGAAAGAAGAAACATGCTCTATTGTGTGAAAACCAATGTGCGTGCATGAGATTTCTGAATTCTCAGGCTATGTGCACACGTTGCGGATTCTGCTGCGTTTCCACAGCGGTTTTGGCCCTGCGGAAACGCAGAAGTTCCGCTGACATGGTACAGTACCATGTTACCCTATGGCTTTTCAAAACCGCTGTGCTCACGCTGCGGTTTTTTCCGCGTGGTTTACAAACCGCAGCATGTCAATTGTTTGGGCGGTTTCACACCTTTAACATAGTAGAGGTGTAAAACCGCAGGACTAAACCGCAGGAAAACCACAGGTCACTTTACCTGCGGTTTTACCTGCGGATCCGCGCGGAAAAACCCACAGGTGAATCTGCAACGTGTGCACATAGCCTCAGACTTCGCTGGTACTATACAACTCAGCTGAAAATTTGCATTAAAAAATAAACCACTGAAAGTACGCCACTTGTTAACATAGCCTAACAGTGTAAAGTTATTTTGTTTTATTATTTATATATAGATATAGATAGAGAGTTTTGTGTATACAGCACCCACACAGGCCCGTGTGTTTCTATGGTCGCGGACTACAAATACACTCAGTGTGTAGTCAGATCCTGCAATTATGCGTTATTCCATTTTCTCATAACAGATAAATGTGGAATCAGACACCAGCGAAATTAAAACGTAAGATCGAATCCAGTTGCCTCCTACCATATTCCGCAAAGGCTTGTATCTTTTCCTGCCCAACTATACAGGTACAATCAACAGCAGTTACATCCCATGTGTACTAACCCTAAACTGTAGACCGCCACATTTGCAAATTTTAGTACTGGCAAATTAAATGTAGGCATTACACAAGCTTTATAATCTTCTATTATATATGACTACCTGAAGAGCCCGGCGTTGCCCCGGCATAGTAACTAACTGTGGTTAGTTATAACAAATTATACTGATTATATTGCACATAAAAACATTCCACATCATATATTCAACACTACAGACTTGCAACACATATTAACTAAACGAATATCCAAGTATTGATAGTATTTTATTTTCAACACATTAAAGAGCCTTTTGGTAAACATTTTTTGTTTTTCCTTTCGGTGCAAAGATGAACAGATTTTTGGCAGTTCTAACTCTTGAACAGGCCACGTAAAGCTGACCATGAGAAAAGCATGGAGATTGCAAATCGATCCCTACTGCTTTCAAGGACTGTCCCTGAGCCTTGTTAATGGACATTGCAAATGCCAGTGGAAACTGGAGGCGTTAAAAATCAAATGGCAAATCAGATGGAATGAGTGGAATTCTTGGAATGAAAATGTCCTCTCCTTTGGCACATCCTGTTGCTGAGCCGTGTATCTAATCCTATCCTGTGTGACACTGTCTGCTGAGCCGTGCGTCTAATCCTATCCTGTGTGTTATTGTCTGCTGAGCTGTGTATTTATTCCTGTCCTGTGTGATACCGTTTGCTGAGCTGTGGGATGGATAATGTGTGAGGGGTATATGGGCACTGGACTATGGGATGGAGGATATGTATGATGGGTCTATGGGCACAGGACTATGGCATGGCTGATATGTATGATGGCTATATGGGCACGGGACTATGGGATGGAGAATATGTACGATGGGTATATGGGCACTGGACTATGGGATGGAGAATATGTACGATGGGTATATGGGCACTGGACTATGGGATGGAGAATATGTACGATGGGTATATGGGCACGGGACTATGGGATGGAGAATATGTACGATGGGTATATGGGCACGGGACTATGGGATGGAGAAAATGTACGATGGGTATATGGGCACGGGACTATGGGATAGAGAATATGTACGATGGGTATATGGGCACGGGACTATGGGATGGTGGATATGTATGATGGGTATATGGGCACAGGACTATGGCATGGCTGATATGTATGATGGCAATATGGGCACGGGACTATGGGATGGAGAATATGTATGATGGGTCTATGGGCACGGGACTATGGGATGGAGAATATGTATGATGGGTCTATGGGCACTGGACTATGGGATGGAGAATATGTATGATGGGTATATGGGCACAGGACTATGGCATGGCTGATATGTATGATGGCAATATGGGCACGGGACTATGGGATGGAGAATATGTATGATGGGTCTATGGGCACAGGACTATGGCAGGGCTGATATGTATGATGGGTATATGGGCACGGGACTATGGGATGGAGAATATGTATGATGGGTATATGGGCACTGGACTATGGGATGGAGAATATGTATGATGGGTATATGGGCACAGGACTATGGCATGGCTGATATGTATGATGGCAATATGGGCATGGGACTATGGGATGGAGAATATGTATGATGGGTCTATGGGCACGGGACTATGGGATGGAGAATATGTATGATGGGTCTATGGGCACTGGACTATGGGATGGAGAATATGTATGATGGGTATATGGGCACAGGACTATGGCATGGCTGATATGTATGATGGCAATATGGGCACGGGACTATGGGATGGAGAATATGTATGATGGGTCTATGGGCACAGGACTATGGCATGGCTGATATGTATGATGGGTATATGGGCACGGGACTATGGGATGGAGAATATGTATGATGGGTATATGGGCACTGGACTATGGGATGGAGAATATGTATGATGGGTATATGGGCACAGGACTATGGCATGGCTGATATGTATGATGGCAATATGGGCACGGGACTATGGGATGGAGAATATGTATGATGGGTATATGGGCACTGGACTATGGGATGGAGAATATGTATGATGGGTCTATGGGCACTGGACTATGGGATGGAGAGTATGCATGATGGGTATATGGGCACGGGACTATGGGATGGAGAATATGTACGATGGGTATATGGGCACGGGACTATGGGATGGAGAATATGTATGATGGGTATATGGGCACTGGACTATGGGATGGAGAATATGTATGATGGGTATATGGGCACAGGACTATGGCATGGCTGATATGTATGATGGCAATATGGGCACGGGACTATGGGATGGAGAATATGTATGATGGGTCTATGGGCACGGGACTATGGGATGGAGAATATGTATGATGGGTCTATGGGCACTGGACTATGGGATGGAGAGTATGCATGATGGGTATATGGGCACGGGACTATGGGATGGAGAATATGTACGATGGGTATATGGGCACGGGACTATGGGATGGAGAATATGTACGATGGGTATATGGGCACGGGACTATGGGATGGAGAATATGTACGATGGGTATATGGGCACGGGACTATGGGATGGAGAATATGTACGATGGGTATATGGGCACGGGACTATGGGATGGAGAATATGTACGACGGGTATATGGGCACTGGACTATGGGATGGAGAATATGTATGATGGGTATATGGGCACAGGACTATGGCATGGCTGATATGTATGATGGCAATATGGGCACGGGACTATGGGATGGAGAATATGTATGATGGGTCTATGGGCACAGGACTATGGCATGGCTGATATGTATGATGGGTATATGGGCACGGGACTATGGGATGGAGAATATGTACGATGGGTATATGGGCACTGGACTATGGGATGGAGAATATGTATGATGGGTATATGGGCACAGGACTATGGCATGGCTGATATGTATGATGGCAATATGGGCACGGGACTATGGGATGGAGAATATGTATGATGGGTATATGGGCACTGGACTATGGGATGGAGAATATGTATGATGGGTATATGGGCACTGGACTATGGGATGGAGAATATGTACGATGGGTATATGGGCACGGGACTATGGGATGGAGAATATGTACGATGGGTATATGGGCACGGGACTATGGGATGGAGAATATGTATAATGGATATATGGGCACGGGTCTATGGGATGGAGAATATGTGATGAGTATATGGGCACTGGACTATGGGATGGAGGATAATCATTATAATTTGTTGTAACCAACTACAGTTAGTTACTATGCCCGGGCAACGCCAGGCTCTTCAGCTAGTATTTATATTAGGATGATAATATCCTCCGTTTTCTTAGTAATCTACGACAAGTGATCTCTGCGGCGTCTATCACAACTTGACCTAATAGCACCAGACTGACAAACTGCTGCCAGGGAGCAGTTCCAGGACGGTGGGTCTTCTAGGTGTACACCATTCCTAGCTGCCAATATACGCAGGCAGGCAAATATTATGGTTTAAAATAAAAAAAAAATAAATAAAAAAAAAATGGAGGCCAGAAATAAGAATTATTGTGTCTGCGGTGTGGCTACTGAGAAGGCGCATGACTTAGTTGAAATTACGCAGCTATTAAAAAAAGTGAGGTTTTAGTCACATTTTTTGCCATTATTTTCCAAAATTGCGGCAAAAGTGCACCACGTTTGCAATGTGTGAAAAGTCCCTGAAGCCATGTTCACACATAGCAAAAAATGTCACATTAAGGCTGAGTGCAGACGGACTTTTTGGCCCTGCGGATTTTTCCGCTCAGAATGGAAGAAATCCGCAGGTCAAATGACCTGCATTTTTCCTGCGGATTTTTTCCATTTTTCATGCGGTTTTCTTGCGGTTTTTGTGCGATTTTCCACTGCGGTTTTGGTGACAGGGAAGGTGGAAAACCACACAAAAGTAGTAACATGCTGCGGATTTTGTACCGCGGAAAAATCCGCAGCGTCTGCACAGCGGTTTTTTTTTTACATTGATTTAAAGGCTACTGTACATCACAATGCGGATATGCAACGTTTCTGCGCAGTAAAATCCGCTGCGGAACCGCTAGATATCCGCATCGTGTGCTCACAGCCTTATACGAATCTCAGCATTCTGCAATTGAAGAAAGCATTAGGACATATTCTCCATGTGGAAAAATGTTGCTTTTTCACCCTTTTCTCCATACCAAAATAATAGTAATTTCAGCTCATTATTTTACTGTGTTTTTTGCTTCAGTTTTGAAACAGTTTTTTTTTCATAAATGCTGTGTTTTTCTTTCGTTTCTTATTTGCATTTTTCTGCAGGAGTCCACACCAAAATATGCAACAATAATTTTTTCTAATTATTGCATTTTTGCTCTGTTTTCCCCTTTATTTGTTGTGATTTGGTGCAGACTTGAAGCAGTGATTTTTTTCTATAGAAAAAGCTTTGATTCTGCACTTGAAAATTTGAAGATTTTTAATGTCCATTTTTTCAGGCTCTCCAATAGAAGCCTGTGTTAGATATATAAAAAAAAGGGGGGGAAAAAAACAAAAAAACAATGCTGAAGCGACTTTCAATACACAGTGGGTATGGGTTTTCAAGAAATCACATCCACTTTACTTGAACTGCTAAAACACAGCAAATTTTCTGCACTAAAAAAAAAAAAAAATACTGCAGGTGAGAACATGGCCTTTAGCAAAACAAAAATAAAAGCTGTCAAATCTGCAACAAAAATGCATTAAAAAAGGGGGAAAATTCAGAAACCCCCCCCCCAGCAAAAAAACAGTAAGCAGAGCAGATTGCTACAGCATATTTTGGTGCAGTAAAAAAAAAAAAAAAGCAGCATTTTGCACGTGTGAAATACGAACTATGGCCATGTGCACACATTCGGTATTTGGTGAGTTTTTTACCCCAGTATTTTTGTAAGCCAAATCCAGGAGTGGAAAGGTTAGAGGAAAAGTATAAGGCTATGTGCACACGTTGCGGAATTCCCGCGGAAGTTACCGCGGGAATTCCGGAATTCCATTCCGCAGGAAAACCGCATTCTAAATTCCCGCGGAAAAACTAGCGATTTGCAAGCATAATTAGCTTGCAGAATGCTAGCATTTTCCAAGAGATCTGTAGCATCGCTTGGAGAACTGATTGACAGGTTGGTCACACTCGTCAAACAGTGTTTGACGAGTGTGACCAACTTTTTACTATTGAGGCTGCCTATGCTGCATCACTAGTAAAAAGATCTAATGTTAAAAATAATAAAAAAAAATAAAAAATGGTGTTTTTCTCACCTTCCGACGTCCCGCGCAGCGTTCCCGAGACCGCGTTATCAAAGGTCATTGGCGCAATGTATCACTGGGAACGGGACCTGCCGGCAGCATCGCTGAAGCCTGCTGACGCTGCGTGGGACGTCGGAAGGTGAGACTATGACAATTTTTTTATTCTATTTTTTACAGGGATATGGTACCCACCCCCAGGCCGGAGGACAGTCTCCACTCCTCCAGACCGTGGGTACCATCTGCAAATGTTCTGCTTACTTTTCGCATGGTGGGCATAGCCAAATGTGGAAAGTAAGCGGAACAATGCATTCCTATGTGTGCGGAATCACCGCGATTCTGCAAAATAATGATCATGCTGCGTATTTTGCTGCGGGAAAATCTGCAGCATTAACACAGCATTGCGGAATCCCATAGGATTGCATGGGATGCTGTTTTTTTGCGCTTTCGCGGCAAAATAGCCGCGGAAACGCAAAAAAAATGCTACGTGTGAACACAGCCCAATAGAAACATTTGCACCACTTTATCACCCACTCCTGGTTTTGGCTTCCAAATACTCGATGTGTGCATGTGGCCTAAAGGTGTGTTCCCACACGACATATTCCCAGTGGAAAAATGCAGTGATTTAGGAAAAGGTGAGGATCTGTAAGGATATCCGCAGTATGAATTGAAATGCTGCTGCTCTAAGAATCACGCCAGTCAATTTACACTGCAGAATTTGTCCGCTGCGATTTCACAGTCTACTCGTAACGAGGAAACCCTACGTTTTCAGAAACCCTTTTAGGCACCGAAAAGAAAAAAAAAAAAGTCAGCAAGTAGTAGACATACTGTAGATGAGGAAGGGAAGGAGGGAGATGCGGCTGCAGTCAATCAAGTGCAGCAGTGAGCCAAATGTGCAGAATGACAGGAAATCATCACACATCTCCTCATTGCTCCGGCACAAGCAAATAGCAGGCCTGAGAGCCATCTTTTTTTTTTTTTTTTTTTTGCCCACAGCTATCAAAGTCTACATGAAATGGGGATTTCACGCAGCCCCAACAAATGCCTACGTATTAGGGCCTCCACTTTTAGGCAGGTTTCCATACAGGGGCAAGAACCGTTTTATACTACATCACCCGAAAGTTTTCGGAATATTTGTTTATGATATAGAAAGTGGACCGCATGCCCTTTTATTATCTCTTGAACTTGTTTGTGTTCATTCCACATCGTCATAGTCCTCATGGACGAAGACTGTGACTGCCTCATGTGTAGGTGACAAGCAAAACACCGCCAGACGAGGCTGTGGGATGTCAAGGCATGCTGGGAGTTGTAGTCTTGCAGCATGCTGAGTGGTCACAGGCTGACTCATGCGGATCGATCTTATGGCGCAAATGGGGTTAATGTGGGAGCCTACAAACTGCTGGAGGCTGCCCTGCAATAGTTAACGGCAGGGAGGGGTGTGAGGTTCAGGACAGGAATGCTGTCTGGCCTGGAACATAGTTTGTGAGGCCGTGCTAACACTTGCATACAGCCGGAGCCCTGGGAGCTGAACTCCACACAGCAGAGCTGCTTTCTGACCACCAGAAGCCATTTTCGCTGCTGCTACATTTACTGATCCGTCCATTATGTTGTAACCCGGTTGAAGGCGCAGGTGAAAGCCTGATACTGAAAAAGAGGCCAGAATACTAATAATAAATTATCTAGCAAAAAAAAAACAAAAATCATAATAAAACTTAGGGCTCTAAAAAGCAGGCATTGCCCATAGTAACCAAACTGCAGAGGCCTTCTCAAAAAATGAAAGCAGCAATATGATTGGTCGCACTTTTCCAAAACCCTTGTTATGAAATCATCCCCCCTCATGGAGACAACGATCCTCACCCATCCAATAATTAGGGGGTTACCCCAAATTCTGCCATATCCTATTGTGATCTATTCACACCTCATCAAATGAGGGTTTTTCTCTCCCATACAACTTGACTTTAAAAAGAAAAAAAAAAAATACTGTAAAACCGCAAAGTTTTACCATCAATACTTAAATTCTGCCCCCCCCCCCCTAAGAAAAAATTGCGATACATATGAACAGGATCTCAAAGGGATAAATTACATTTTCATAGGCAAATATTGGAAACCATCTTTAGACACCAATGTCCTAAATGGAAAAAAAAAAAAAAATCTGAATTTTTTTTTCTTACGGTTTCGTTCACGTCACTGCATGACCCATTAAAGCAAAAATGGGTAAAATATTGGTAAAAATCCCATAAAATTAGGCCAGAGCTTCAGTATAAGGCTATGTGCACACGTAGTTTTTTGGGTGTGCAGAGCCAAAACCGCTGCGGAAACGCAGCAGATTTCACTGCGTGTGCACATACCCTTAGGAGTAAGGATACTGCGCTAATGCGATGAAGAGCGCAGGCCCCATTCAGACATCACTGACTTTTCTCATACATTAAATAAAAAAATGATAATTGATTGTTTATCGTCAGCATGCAGGATCACACTGTCATTTTAGTCCTCATGTTTGAGGACTAATCAAATCAAAAGGTGGCTACTTTGAAGAACCTAGAATATAAGACATACAGTATTTTCCATTGTTTCACACTTTTTTGTTAATTATATAATTCCACATGTGCTAATTCATAGTTTTGATGCCTCCAGAGTGAATCTACAATTTTCATAGTCATGGAAATAAAGAAAACTCTTTGAGAAGGTGTGTCCAAACTTTTGGTCTGTACTGTATGTGTATATATATATATATATATATATATATATATATATATATATATATAAAACACTATGACTTATCTCAGCTAAGACAAAGCCTAGATCCTCAGGCTACATTCACACCATGGGCGTAGCCGGGATCAAACCTAGTGGGGGGCAGAACCTCATATTGTTCCGCAGAACCTCATACTGCACACCTCGGCTGCTGCAGAACCTCATACTGCACACCCCTACACTTGAAAATAAAGCCTGTACCATAAGAAGATGTGGTGATGAATGCAGTCTATTTATTCCAACTATCAATTGATGTTGATGGGTTACTGGGCATCCTTTTGGGCAGCTATGAGGTGTACCTAACTGGTGCTAAAAAAAAAAAAAAAAAAAAAAAAAAGGAGTATTAAGGTACTGTCACACTTAGCGATGCACCAGCGATCCCGACAACGATATGGATCGCTGGTGCATCGCTAAGTGGTCGCTAGTGAGCTGCCACACAGACAGATCTCACCAGCGACATAGCAGCAGTCGGGGGTCGCTACTTACCTGTCAGATGAGGCGATCCTGACGTCCTTCCGCCCGCGTCCACGCGTCACTCGTCGGCGCCACAGGAAGCCCAGCAGGAAGCTGACGACGAGAATCGGCCCAGGCCGATCTCGCGTGATCAGCGATAATCAGCGGGGGAGCCGGTCGGAGGTAAGTATCACACATAGCGATATCGCTGCTGTGTCACAAAACCAGTGACTTTATAGTGATATTGCTAGCGATATCGCTTAGTGTGACGGGGACCTTATTATGTGTGCTACCCGGCTTTCATTCTTTTTGGCACAGATAAGATATGGATAGACAGATATGGATAAATGGATAGAGCAGATTTCTAATCTGCTTTTGCTATTGAAAACATTAACTATGAGCTCAAAAACCTTTCAGGTGATGCAGTTTTTTAAAAAGCTGATCGGCTTTTGCAGCTGAAAAACGTATCCTCAAAAAATGGAGGAAAAACGCTGTGTGTGAATGTAGCCTTAGATCAGGAATAGAACAGGACATTTCATAACTTTCCCAAATTCCTATAAAAAAATATTCAGCACATTCTGCATTGAACTAGTGTACCCAATTTATTATATATTTTAGGAGTCGGACCATTTTATACCGACTCCACAACTCTGACTCCACAGCCCTGCCCCCAACCCCTCCAAAAAAATTCAAGTTTATCCCATATGCAGATGATCGGGGAACACAGATTTCCATCAGTCTATCCAGAGAGGAAAAATGGTTGTTTGTTGGTTGTGATGATTTTTAATATTAAAATAATAATAATCGTTCGCGGCAAAACAACAGGAGACATGGTGCCGATAACAAGATGTTTTATGGAAACAGAAAGAACAAGTTAACGATCGTTCTGTGTGCACAGAATTTTGGTCGACCTGTTTGAAACAGGACAGGAAACAATTTGCTTGCATTTAGGCGATGGGCGATCAATTTATATCGTCACGGTCGGTACGAGTAAATCCAGAGTTACTCTGGTCAAATTTACAGAACGTTCACGTTATAAAAAAAAAAAAAAAAAAGACAGAACACAGACTTAAGTTGGCATTTAGTACTGAAAGTGGAAATGAAAAATAAAAATGTAGTAAAAACAAAAAAAAAAAAAACTTTTTTTAATTTATTTTGTGAAAACCAGAAAGAAATCCAATATGGCAGCCATTACAACTATTGAACGAAATGTGCTTATATCCAATGTTGATGCTGTCACTATGGGTCGCGTGTGGTTAAATGTGGAGGAACTGATTAAAAAGTTAAATATGTTTGTAATTTTTTTTTACCATTCTAAAATTCATGAAAAACCCCTTCAAGCACCAAATGGGGAAGGGTCTAAATATTGGCTGCCTATAATTCCTAGATGAAAAGGATATTCTGTCTTCACAGTCTAAGCTAGGGTCTAGACAGAAGTGAGAGGTGTGAGGAAAACATCCCCCCACCACCATAAGAAAAACAGATCACTGTGGGAACTGTAGGCGCAGGCTGTCCTTTATCTATTAGGGAGGGTTTCCGGGACCTACTTCTGCTGCCCTTTGACCTGTGACATAATTTGTTCTCTGCTTGCTAGGGATGAGAAAGAGTAGGATTACAACACCATAAACCCAAGACAGCGACATATCTTCAACACCTCATACACCCTGCAGGCCGCTGCCTCACTACACAAGGGCCAAACTACTATAAATCCCATTTAAAGACGACATGTCACCAGATTAAAAGTGATCAGTTTCTGTTCTTATTTTATTCCCGCTGCTCCCCTGAGTATTCTAGTTTTTATTTTTTTTTAAATCCGTCATACTGTTCTGGAGATATCGGTCTTTTAATTTAGTGTCAATTTTTATGGTATTATGCCAAGAGGGTGTTGCTCACAAAGTAATTATGCAAAGAAGCCAAAAGACAGTCCCCCTTGGAAAGGACCACTAAAAATTTACACTGAATAAAAAGGCTCATATCTCTGGAACCATATGGCGGATTTAAAAAAATAAAAACCATAATATACTCAGGGGAGCAGAAGGAATAAAATAAGAGGAAATGGCTACTTTTTTCCTAGTGACAGGTCCTCTTTAAAGGGGTTTGGAAAATTATAAATCACTGTAAAACAGAATACAACAGAACCATAAGCCCCCGTCACACATAGCGATCTCGCTAGCGCGATCACTGCTGAGTCACAAGTTTTGTGACGCAACAGCGATCTCACCATCGAGATCGCTATGTGACAGCGATCAGCGACCGGCCCCCCTGCCGGGTATCGCTGATCGTCCTGGAATGGCCAGTACTTTTTTTGATCGCTGGTCTTCCGCTGGCCAGCACGCATCGCTGCATGTGGCAGGCGGGAGACCAGCGATCAGCAAGCTGGCGCTGGTAACTAAGGTACACATCGGGTTTCTAAGCGCCGCGCAGCACTTAGAAACCCGATGTGTACCTTAGTTACCAGCGCGCTGGTGCAGGGAGCTGGTAACCAAGGTACACATCGGGTTTCTAAGTGCCGCGCGCTGCTTAGAAACCCGATGTGTACCTTGGTTTCCAGCTCCCTGCAACTAAGGTACACAGTGGGTAACTAAGCGACGTGCGTCGCTTGTTACCGGCGCCGTCGCTGGTGAGATCTGCGTTACTGGCGCCGTCGCTGGTGAGATCTGCGTTACTGGCGCCGTCGCTGGTGAGATCTGCCTGTTTGGCAGCTCACCAGCGATCATGTAGCGACACACCAGCGATCCTGACAAGGTAATATAATTGTCGGGATCGCTGGTGCGTCGCTATGTGTGACGGGGCCCATACTCTCAGCTGTGAGAAGTATTAGCAGTTTGCAAATAGTGAAGACGTTCACCAGAAGTGTTTAATTATGGGATTAAACTTTTACATAAAACCCCTTTAAGGCAATTCAGCAGATATACCTTTAGTTCCATTAGACGGCAGAAAACACGTGGAGATATCAGTGATCTGTCCCAGCTCATCTATATCGGTTTATGATTTCTCAGTAGTAAAACAAGATAAGTGTAGAGAGCATCTAGTTTTCATGTATGGTAATTAATCACCACTTACAGTTGTGGCCAAAAGTATTGACACCCCTGCAATTCTGTCAGATAATACTCAGTTTCTTCCTGAAAATGATTGCAAACACAAATTCTTTGGTATTATTATCTTCATTTAATTTGTCTTAACCCCTTAGCGACAGAGCCAGTTTGCAGCTTAATGACCAGGCCAATTTTTACAATTCTGACCACTGTCCCTTTATGAGGTTATAACTCTGGAACGCTTTAATGCATCCCGCTGATTCTAAGATTGTTTTTTCGTGACATATTGTACTTCATGTTAGTGGTAAAATTTCTTCGATAAGTCTTGTGTTTATTTATGAAAAAAACGGAAATATGGCGAAAATTTTGAAAATTTTGCAATTTTAAAACTTTAAATTTTTATGCCCTTAAATCAGAGAGATGTGTCACACAAATTTCTTAATAAATAACATTTCCCACATGTCTACTTTACATCAGCACAATTTTGGAAGCAAAATTTTTTTTTGTTAGGAAGTTATAAGGGTTAAAAGTTGACCAGCGATTTCTCATTTTTACAACAAAATTCACAAAACTATTTTTTTTAGGGACCACATCATATTTAAAGTCATTTTGAGGGGTGTACATGACAGAAAGTGCCCAAAAGTGGCACCATTCTAAACACTAGACCCCTCAAGGTGCTCAAAACCACATTCAAGAAGTTTATTAACGCTTTAAGTGCTTCACAGGAACTAAAGCAATGTGGAAGGAAAAAATTAACATTTAACTTTTTTTTTGCAAAAAATTTACTTCAGAACCAATTTTTTTTATTTTCACAAGTGTTAAAAGAGAAAATCAACCACAAAATTTGTTGTACAATTTCTCCTGAATACGCCGATACTCTATATGTGGGGGTAAACCACTTTTTCAGCACACGGCAGAGCTTGCAAGGGATGGAGCGCTGTTTGACTTTTTCAACGCAGAATTGGCTGGAATTGAGATCGGATGCCATGTTGCGTTCGGAGAGCCCTTAATGTGCCTAAACAGTGGAAACCTCCAACAAGTGACCCCATTTTGGAAACTAGACCCATTAAGGAACTTATCTAGTTGTGTGGTGAGCACTTTGAACCCCCAAGGGCTTCACAGAAGTTTATAACGTAGAGCCGTGAAAATAAGAAATCTATTTTTTCCACAAAAATGATCTTTTCGCCCCAAAATTTTTATTTTTTACAAGGGTAACAGGAGAAATCAAACCCGCACAGTTGTTATGCGATTTGTCCTGAGTACGCCGATACCCCATATGTGGGGGGGAACCACTGTTTGTGTGCATGGGAGAGCTCGGAAGGGAAGGAGTGCCATTTTGGAATGCAGACTTTGATGGAATGGTCTGCGGGCATCATGTTGCGCTTGCAGAGCCCCTGATGGGCCTAAACAGTGAAAACCCCCCACAAGTGACCCCATTTTGGAAATTAGACCCCCTAAGGAACTTATCTAGATGTGTGGTGAGCACTTTGAACCCCCAAGCACTTCACAAACGTTTATAAACGCAGAGCCGTGAAAATAAAAAGTGTTTTTATTTCCACAAAAGTGATTTTTTTAGACTCCCAAAGTTGGCAAATAGTGGAAACCCCTCAATTCTTGCTCCAACCCTAACCCCAACACACCCCTAACCCTAATCCCAACCCTAACCCTAATCCCAACCCTAATCCCTAATCCTAATTCTAACCCTAATCCTAGTTCGCCCTAACCCTAATTCTAACCCTAGCCGTGACCCGAGCTCTAACCCTAGCCCAGCCCTAGCACAAGCCTAACCCTAGCCTAACCCTAACCCTAGCCCTAGCCTAACCCTAACCCAACCCAACCCTAACCCTAGCCCAACCCTAACCCTAGCCCAACCCTAACCCTAGCCCAACCCTAACCCTAGCCCAACCCTAACCCTAGCCCAACCCTAACCTTAGCCCAACCCTAACCCTAGCCCAACCCTAACCCTAGCCCAACCCTAACCCTAGCCCTAACCCTAATGGAAAACTGAAAAAAAAAAATATTTTCTTTATTTCATTATATTGGCCTATTTAAGGGAGTGATAAACAGGGGGGTTATCTACTATTTTTTTTATTTTGATCACTATGATCGTTTATCATAGTGATCAAAATAATGAATGGAATCTGCCAGTCGGAGCTGGCAGATTCCCGGCGGGCGCACTGCGCATGCGCCCGCCATTTTCAAGATGGCGGCGCCCATCGGAGGATGCCGGCGGGACGTGGGACCACCGGGAGGGGACGGAGGGCCACGGAGAGGTATCGGGGGGGGAATCGGGGACCCTATTTCTCTCTCCTCTGATGTGCGATCGCATCAGAGGAGAGAGAAATTAAATGTAAAATCGCGGCTTTTTTTTTTTTTTGCGTTCGCCGTTATAGAGTTAATAACGCAAAAGCGGGGGTCGGTAAAAACCAACCGATTCATGTTCTCTGGGGTCTCGGCTACCCCTGGCAGCCGAGACCCCGGAGAAAATCCGACACTGGGGGGCGCTATTCACTAAAATCACAGCGCCGTGAATTAACGGCGCTGTGGTTTTAGTACCCTTAATTACCGCCGTTAAAAGGCGTATCGGCGGTCGTTAAGGGGTAAAATGAAAAAACACAAAAGAGAATGAAGCAAAAAGCAAAACATTGATCATTTCACACAAAACTCCAAAAATGGGCCAGACAAAAGTATTGGCACCCTCAGCCTAATACTTGGTTGCACAACCTTTAGCCAAAATAACTGTGACCAATCGCTTCCGGTAACCATCAATGAGTTTCTTACAATGCTCTACTGGAATTTTAGACCATTCTTCTTTGGCAAACTGCTCCAGGTCCCTGATATTTGAAGGGTGCCTTCTCCAAACTGCCATTTTTAGATCTCTCCACAGGTGTTCTATGGGATTCAGGTCTGGACTCATTGCTGGCCACCTAAGAAGTCTCCAGTGCTTTCTCTCAAACCATTTTCTAGTGCTTTTTGAAGTGTGTTTTGGGTCATTGTCTTGCTGGAAGACCCATGACCTCTGAGGGAGACCCAGCTTTCTCACACTGGGCCCTACATAATGCTGCAAAATTTGTTGGTAGTCTTCAGACTTCATAATGCCATGCACACGGTCAAGCAGTCCAGTGCCAGAGGCAGCAAAGCAACCCCAAAACATCAGGGAACCTCCGCCATGTTTGACTGTAGGGACCGTGTTCTTTTCTTTGAATGCCTCTTTTTTTCTCCTGTAAACTCTATGTTGATGCCTTTTCCCAAAAAGCTCTACTTTTGTCTCATCTGACCAGAGAACATTCTTCCAAAACGTTTTAGGCTTTTTCAGGTAAGTTTTGGCATACCCCAGCCTGGCTTTTTTATGTCTCAGGGTAAGAAGTGGGGTCTTCCTGGGTCTCCTACCATACAGTCCCTTTTCATTCAGACGCCGACGGATAGTACGGGTTGACACTGTTGTACCCTCGGATTGCAGGGCAGCTTGAACTTGTTTGGATGTTAGTCGAGGTTCTTTATCCAACATCCGCACAATCTTGCGTTGAAATCTCTTGTCAATGTTTCTTTTCCATCCACATCTAGGGATGTTAGCCACAGTGCCATGGGTTTTAAACTTCTTGATGACACTGCGCACGGTAGACACAGGAACATTCAGGTCTTTTGAGATGGACTTGTAGCCTTGAGATTGCTCATGCTTCCTCACAATTTGGTTTCTCAAGTCCTCAGACAGTTCTTTGGTCTTCTTTCTTTTCTCCATGCTCAATGTGGTACACACAAGGACACAGGACAGAGGTTGAGTCAACTTTAATCCATGTCAACTGGCTGCAAGTGTGATTTAGTTATTGCCAACACCTGTTAGGTGCCACAGGTAAGTTACAGGTGCTGTTAATTACACAAATTAGAGAAGCATCACATGATTTTTCGAACAGTGCCAATACTTTTGTCCACCCTCTTTTTTATGTTTGGTGTGGAATTATATCCAATTTGGCTTTAGGACAATTCTTTTTGTGTTTTTTCATTTAAGACAAATTAAATGAAGATAATAATACCAAAGAATTTGTGTTTGCAATCATTTTCAGGAAGAAACTGAGTATTATCTGACAGAATTGCAGGGGTGTCAATACTTTTGGCCACAACTGTACAGGGATGTTAGTCAAAATCCACTGCGGTTATAATGAGCGACAGTGATTCTAACCCCATTGGCACGCCACAATTGCATAATCAGGGGGACCGACGAGCAACGCAACTGGCCCCTTACTGATTCAAATAACGTAAAGGGGTATTTCAAGAATTAAAAGTTATTCCCTAGTCATAAAATGGTGCACTGGGTACCACTCTGAATGGAGTGGAGGTGCACATGCTTCACCTACGCTCTATTCATGCCCATGGGACTGGTAGAGATAAGTGTTAACTTTTAATAGCAGAAATACCCCTTTAAATGCTGTCAAGCGACATATAGGTGCTTAAAATGCAAAGATTGTAGCAATTTCGGATTGCAGGTGAATTAAGAAAAGTGGGGTAACACTATAGCTCAAGAGGGGTCTCCTATTGTCGGGACAATCACAGTTTTGAGCATTATGTTGGGACCGTCAATGGTAGTTCACAAAAAAGGCCACAAAAGCAGTGTGATATTAAGAAAACCTTAAAAAAAAAAAAAAAAAAGAATAAATCAGCATCAAATGCAGGAAAAAGGTCCATGTCAGGGCTCTGGTATGTGTGGTGACAGTTTTTACAAATACCGGAGATACTTACACACGTAGACCCATTCAAGTGAACGGGTCTGTGCACTTGTCAGTGTATTTCCACGGACCTTGTGTCCGTGGGCAAAATACGCTGACATGATCATTTTTTAGCAGCAGCACAACGTCTCGCACACGTGCACATGGATGACATCGGTGTGTCATCAATGTGACACGTACTGGCGCCTGGGAAGCAGCGGTACAGTCAGCGCTGCTCTCCAGAGACGGGTGCTGAAGACCGCTTGCATCATTCGCCCCTGCGATCATGATCAACTCTAGAAGGGGACAATGTTGATAGTTTTATTCAGATGCTAACAGTGAGCAGGCGGCGGCTAATGGGTCTACTACTCCCATCAGCCTACACCTGCTGCTGCTAATAACAGTAAGAGCAGACGGTGGCTGATGAGTGTATTTATCAATCGCCGCCTGTGCTATAAATAAATAAAAAAACGGCGTGTGTTCCCCTATAGTTTTCATAACCAGCCAGGCAAAAATGACAGCGGTGTGCTACAACCATCAGCTGTCAGTTTCAGCAAAGCTAGTTATTAAGAATAGAGGGGTCCCCACGCGGTTTTCTTTTTAATTATTTAAATAATTTAAAAAACAGTATGGGGCCCCCCCCATTTTTGACAATCAGCCTTGCTAAAGCTCACAGCTGGGGGCTGGTATTCTCAGGCTGGTAAGGGGCCATGGATATTGACCCCCAACCTAAAAAAGCAGCCCACAACTGCCCAGAAAAGGCACATCTATCAGATGTGCCAATTCTGGCACGGCCTGACTCTTTCCAATTGCCCTGTGGCGGTGGCAAGTGGGGTTCATATTTGTGGGGTTGGTGTCACCTTTATCTACTAAATAATCGTCTAATTCTGTCTGTCTGTTTGTAACGGAAATCACGTGACCAATCAGTGGCAGGCGTAGTTCGGCCACGAATTGGTGCGGCATTCAAACGACGCATGCCACCACTACCGTCGGGAGATCTGCGGCGCTAGTCGCTGATCTCCCGATGGCTGCCGCGGGTCATCTCCTCCTGCACAGAGGTCTGTGGCGACACAGCCGGGAGATGACCGGCGCTGCGCTCAATGTGCAGATGGTACCCAGGGTCCGGAGGAGAGGAGACTCTCCTCCAGGCCCTGGGTACCATAAACCTGTAAAAATTAGAATTAAAATAAAAAATGTGATATACTCACCTTCCGACGGCCCCCGGACTCTTTCCCTCCTCTCACCACACGCCCGGCATCTTCCGGTCCCAGTAATGCCTTGAGCGAAAGACCGCTGATGAGGTCGCGCTCTCGCAAGAGTGACGTCATCTCCGGTCCTTCGCGCTAAGCATTACTGGGACCGGAAGATGCCGGGCGCGTGGTGAGAGGAGGGAAAGAGTCCGGGGGCCGTCGGAAGGTGAGTATATCACTTTTTTTATTTTAATTCTAATTTTTACAGGTTTATGGTACCCAGGGCCTGGAGGAGAGTCCAGGTGTTATTTTTTTACATTCTTTTACTATTGATGCTGCATAAGCAGCATCAATAGTAAAAAGTTGATCACAATTGTCAAACACTATGCTTGACAAGTGTGACCAACCTGTCAATCACATTCCAAGCAATGCTTCAAATCGCTTGGAATGCGCTTCAATTCCGCATGTGAAAATCGCATGAAAAACGCATGTTTTCTGCGAGAAAACGCATGCAAATTGGAGTTGCGGAAATGCTGCAGAAATTTCCACAGCATTTCTGCAACGTGGATACTTAGCCTCAGTGTGACACGCAGCAGCGACCAGGCCCCCGCTGTGAGATCGCCGATCGTGGTGGATCGTCCTGGACCATCTTTTGAACGTCGGTCTCCCGCTGGCCATATTCTAGAAAACCCGATGCGTTAGAATCGGGCCACCATCTAGTTAATAATGATAATCTCTTAAATTATATAGTGCCAAAATATTCCACAGCGCTTTACTTTTTTGCACACATTGTCATCGCTATTGGGACAGGAAGCACAATATGAGCAGTAGAGTACACTGCAGTCACTGTACACAGAGAACATTACTGGTTACAGGAAGCACAGCATTAGCAGCAGAGGACACTGCAGTCACTGCACACAGAAAACATTACTATCAGTGCAGGCACAGCAGTAGCAGCAGAGTACACCCCAGTCACTGCACACAGAGCACATTGCTTGAGAATGGAAGCACAACATTAGTACACAGTAGTGCACAGAGAGCACATTGCTGGTGACTAGAGACACAGATGAGCATCAGGGTACACTGCAGTCACTGCAGAGCATGAGCAGCAGAGCACACCGCAGTCACTGCACACATAGCACATTACTGGAGACAGGAAGCACAGCATGAGCAGCAGAGTACACCGCAGTCACTGCACACATAGCACATTACTGGAGACTAGAAGCACAGCATGAGCAGCAGAGTACACCACAGTCATTGCACACAGAGCGCAATACTGGAGATTGGAAGCACAGCATGACCAGCAGAGTACACCGCAGTCACTGCACAACAGCATATTACTGGAGACTGGAAGCACAGCATGAGCAGCAGAGTACACTGCAGTCACTGTACACAGAGAACATTACTGGTTACAGGAAGCACAGCATTAGCAGCAGAGTACACCGCAGTCACTGCACACAGAGAACATTACTATCAGTGCAGGCACAGCAGTAGCAGCAGAGTACACCCCAGTCACTGCACACAGACCACATTGCTTGAGAATGGAAGCACAACATTAGTACACGGTAGTGCACAGAGAGCACATTGCTGGTGACTAGAGACACAGATGAGCATCAGGGTACACTGCAGTCACTGCAGAGCATGAGCAGCAGAGTACACCGCAGTCACTGCACACAGAAAACATTACTAGAGATTGGAGGCACAGCATGAGCAGCAGAGGACACTGCAGTCACGGCACACAGAGAACATTACTATCAGTGCAGGCACAGCAGTAGCAGCAGAGTACACCCCAGTCACTGCACACAGACCACATTGCTTGAGAACGGAAGCACAACATTAGAACACAGTAGTGCACAGAGAGCACATTGCTGGTGACTAGAGACACAGATGAGCATCAGGGTACACTGCAGAGCATGAGCAGCAGAGCACACCGCAGTCACTGCACACAGAGCACATTACTGGAGACTGGAAGCACAGCATGAGCAGCAGAGTACACCACAGTCACTGCACACAGAGCACATTACTGGAGACTGGAAGCACAGCATGAGCAGCAGAGTACACCGCAGTCACTGCACACAGAGCACATTGCTTGAGAATGGAAGCACATTAGTACACGGTAGTGCACAGAGAGCACATTGCTGGTGACTAGAGACAGATGAGCATCAGGGTACACTGCAGTCACTGCAGAGCATGAGCAGCAGAGTACACCGCAGTTACTGCACACAGAGCACATTACTGGAGACTGGAAGCACAGCATGAGCAGCAGAGTACACCGCAGTCACTGCACACATAGCACATTACTGGAGACAGGAAGCACAGCATGAGCAGCAGAGTACACCGCAGTCACTGCACACATAGCACATTACTGGAGACTGGAAGCACAGCATGAGCAGCAGAGTACACCGCAGTCACTGCACACACAGCACATTGCTGGTGACTGGAGGCACAGCATGAGCAGCAGAGTACACTGCAGTCACTGTACACAGAGCACATTACTGGTTACAGGAAGCACAGCATTAGCAGCATAGTACACCGCAGTCACTGCACACAGAGAACATTACTATCAGTGCAGGCACAGCAGTAGCAGCAGAGTACACCCCAGTCACTGCACACAGACCACATTGCTTGAGAATGGAAGCACAACATTAGTACACGGTAGTGCACAGAGAGCACATTGCTGGTGACTAGAGACACAGATGAGCATCAGGGTACACTGCAGTCACTGCACACAGAGCACATTACTGGAGACTGGAAGCACAACATGAGCAGCAGAGTACACGGCAGTCACTGCACAACAGCATATTACTGGAGACTGGGAGCACAGGATGAGCAGCAGAGTACACCGCAGTCACTGCACACACAGCACATTGCGGGTGACTGGAGGCACAGCATGAGCAGCAGAGTACACTGCAGTCACTGCACACTAGGGTGACCGCAAAAAATCGATGTCGGAATTTTGTCCGTCTGGACCCCACAAAACGATTCCCCTTTCCAGATATTGAGATAGCCAAAATTTGAGCTCGATCAAACGACATTAACCCGTGCCGCTCGTCGCTCAAAGTTTGAAAAAATCCAAATTGAGGTATTTTAAGATTTAGGTATTTTGCATAGTCTGTTAGACTATAAAGAATGTGACAACAACATTGCAGAAATAGCCCTGACCAAATTTTCGAACCATTTGTGGTATTTGATTGCAGAGTTGGTGGGATTATCGTTTTTTGATCCCACCATTACAGACAATGAAAAGTTGTTAATGGCTAATAAATTGCTCAGTAGCACAGATGAACCATCAGAGCACGCTAGGGTTATAAATCCAAAAGTTAGGAAAGAAAAATTAAAAGAGGTAGGAAGTAACCGACTTTAACGACCTTCTGACAAAAGATGAAGAACAAAAGCAATATGTCCTGCAAGTTGTAAGCAAATGCCGAGCATTATATTCTGACGTTTCAAAAACTACTTTAACAAAAGCTCTAGAATAGATAAGATAACTATGTAAAATTATCAACTCATGTAGGTTAGCGTGCTCTGATGGTTCATCTGTGCTACTGAGCAATTTATTAGCCATTAACAACTTTTCATTGTCTGTAATGGTGGGATCAAAAACCGATAATCCCACCAACTCTGCATTCAAATACCACAAATGGTTCGAAAATTTGGTCAGGGCTATTTCTGCAATGTTGTTGTCACATTCTTTATAGTCTAACAGACTATGCAAAATACCTAAATCTTAAAATACCTCAATTTGGATTTTTTCAAACTTTGAGCGACGAGCGGCACGGGTTAACGTCGTTTGATCGAGCTCAAATTTTGGCTATCTCAATATCTGGAAAGGGGAATCGTTTTGTGGGGTCCAGACGAACAAGATTCTGACATTTTTCCCCCCCCATATGAGATCCGGCCACCCTACTGCACACAGAGCACATTACTGGAGACTGGAAGCGCAGCATGAGCAGCAGTCACTGCACAACAGCACATTACTGGAGACTGGAAGCACAACATGAGCAGCAGAGTACACCGCAGTCACTGCACAACAGCATATTACTGGAGACTGGGAGCACAGCATGAGCAGCAGAGTACACCACAGTCACTGCACACACAGCACATTGCTGGTGACTGGAGGCACAGCATGAGCAGCAGGGTACACTGCAGTCACTGCACACAGAGCACATTACTGGAGACTGGAAGCGCAGCATGAGCATCAGAGTACACTGCAGTCACTGCACACAGAGCACATTACTGTAGACTGGAATCACAGCATGAGCAGCAGAGTACACCGCAGTCACTGCAAACAGAGCACATGACTGGAAATGCAGCATGAGCAGCAGAGTACACCGCAGTCACTGCATACAGAGCACATAACTGGAGACTGGAAGCGCAGCATGAGCACCAGAGTACATCGAAGTTACTGCACACCACAGCACATTACTGGAGACTGGAATCACAGCATTAGCAGCAGAGTACACTGCAGTCACTGCACACAGAGCACATTACTGGAGGCACAGCATGAGAAGCAGAGTACACCGCAGTCGCTGCACACAGAGCACATTACTGGAGACTGGAAGCATAGCATGAGCAGCAGAGTACACCGCAGTCACTGCACACAGAGCACATTACTGGGGACTGGAAGAGCAGCATGAGCAGCAGAGTACACCGCAGTCACTGCACAACAGCACATAACTGGAGACTGGAAGCACAGCATGAGCAGCAGAGTACACTGCAGTCACTGCACACAGAGCACATTACTGGAGGCACAGCATGAGAAGCAGAGTACACCGCAGTCGCTGCACACAGAGCACATTACTGGAGATTGGAAGCACAGCATGAGCAGCAGAGTACACCGCAGTCACTGCACACAGAGCACATTACTGGAGAATGGAAGAGCAGCAGAGTACACCGCAGTCACTGCACAACAGCACATTACTGGAGACTGGAAGCACAGCATGAGCAGCAGAGTACACTGCAGTCACTGCACACAGAGCACATTACTGGAGACTGGAAGCACAGCATGAGCAGCAGAGTACACCGCAGTCACTGCACAACAGGACATTACTGGAAGCAAAGCATGAGCAGCAGAGTACACCGCAGTCACTGCACACGAAGCACATTACTGGGGACTGGAGGCACAACATAGGACACCGTAGTCACTGCACACACAGCACATTACTGGAGACTGGAAACGCAGCATGAGCAGCAGAGTACACCACAGTCACTGCACACACAGCAGCACATTGCTGGTGACTGGAAGAACAACATTATCAGCAGAGTACACTGCAGTCACTGCACAACATCACATTACTGGAGACTGGAAGCACAGCATGAGCAGCAGAGGACACCGCAAACACTGCACACAGAGCACATTACTGCGGACTGGGAGCACAGCATGAGCAGCAGAGTACACCACAGTCACTGCACAACAGCACATTACTGGAGACTGGAAGCACAGCATGAGCAGCAGAGGACACCGCAGACACTGCACACAGAGCACATTACTGGGGACTGGGAGCACAGCATGAGCAGCAGAGGACACCGCAAACACTGCACACAGAGCACATTACTGCGGACTGGGAGCACAGCATGAGCAGCAGAGTACACCACAGTCACTGCACAACAGCACATTACTGGAGACTGGAAGCACAGCATGAGCAGCAGAGGACACCGCAGACACTGCACACAGAGCACATTACTGGGG
Source organism: Dendrobates tinctorius (assembly GCF_039654945.1). Classification (NCBI taxonomy): domain Eukaryota; kingdom Metazoa; phylum Chordata; class Amphibia; order Anura; family Dendrobatidae; genus Dendrobates; species Dendrobates tinctorius. Next base: position 23,950,575 of record NW_027361825.1, on the reverse strand, counting down.
ACTGGGAGCACAGCATGAGCAGCAGAGTACACCACAGTCACTGCACAACAGCACATTACTGGAGACTGGAAGCACAGCATGAGCAGCAGAGGACACCGCAGACACTGCACACAGAGCACATTACTGGGGACTGGGAGCACAGCATGAGCAACAGAGTACACTGCAGTCACTGCATGGTGACTACAAATATAGATTGTGCAGATTTGGTCTCAGGAACCTTCGCATACAAAATTAACACCAAATTTAATTCGCCAATGGGACATTATTACACTAAATTAAAATTGGGTTATCAAATACTAGATAAAGAGAACTGATGTATAAGATGAACCTCAAAATGGAAAATACAAGCAACGTAGCCTGACATGAGGTCAGATTAATTACAAGTGTGCCAACGTGCTAGTGACGGCCTCACCAGACCTTGACAAACCAGCATTCTGGGACAGTCATCTGTGTCACCGACACTAATTATAGAGATGCTATAGCGGCGTGATACCTGCCAATACTAGAGGCATCCATTATTTCTGACAGGTAACCAATGCCTGTCAATACAAGCCAAGACATATACTGTAGTTACTACAGCCATAACCGTACACCACCGGGATCTAATCAGTGGTTTGTGGCAGGGGAGCAATTGCGTTTTGCCATCATGGAGCATGCATGGTTTGCTGTAAGCAGTAAGGCATAATCCAATAGAGGGGGACCCACTCAGGACACCCTTCCAATATCTGGATGCTCAACTTTTACAGTACCCACCTTGATAGACCAAATCGGCATATATGCAGCATTTTACTTAGTGATTAGAACACTCTGATGATGATGACGGTATTATCAAGCATGGCGGCAGATATGATGAAGACTCCACAACTGAAAATCTATGTCAACAATGAAATGGACTGGCTATGCATTGAGCACAAAAATTACTGCATCAAATCCTCTGCATGCAATTTTACCCTTTCAGAGTGGAAAATTCACAGCAGATTACAGTTAGCAGCAAAGTGGATAAAATATGGCTAATGTCATTCACATCCTGGGCAAAAAAAAAAAACCTTTCACCTTTTAAATAAACAGGGTGCTCAGAAAAACACAAACAATGCCTAAGGTTCCACAGCAAAGTTGCAGATTTTTATTCCGCTGCTATTTGCATCCCTAAGGTGCAGGAATTCACAGCAAAATAGTCAACAGCATTCTACAGTTTTTATTGCTTTTGGGTTTTCCCTTTATTCCTTTCAGATTTATTGCACTCTTTTCTTTTATTGTGTTTTTAGTGCAATTTTGCCTTTAAAAAACACAACTGCACATTTTTTTCAGGCCTCCCATAGAAGCTTACCCCAGCAAATGAGAACATGAGTTTCCATAGCATCTCATTCACTTTACGTGCTATACAGTGGTGCACAGAGCAGCCCTCAGTCCTGCAAGACCCAAACCGAGACGATAGGTGGTCTAGAGACCAGAAAAGCACAACCAACCCCACCATAAAACATATTTGTGCTTGCATATTCCGTTCTACTCATTCGCTATGCCAGATCAGTACCATAATGGCCACCAAGAGTGCCCGATGGACTCCATTCACTTTCATAGGGAAAGGACATGTTTCCGTCACCTTAGCGGATATTATGACGGAATTCTGTTTTGTTTTTTTTACCGCAATCTGCACAATGCATGTGTGTGAACCTAGCCTTATGCTAGGCGAAAGAAAAGAAAAAAAAAAAACAACGGTGTACTCTCGGTTTAGAAGATGCCCTACAAAATGAAAAAGCTATGTTCTGCACAAGCCCATTGACAAATGAGGCAGTAGAGGGCATCCAATGTCATTACCAAATTTTAGTGAAAAAAGAGCTTACAGTTAATAAAACCAAGACAAAAAAAAACTGTCCTGGCATCAGGGATGATAACCCCACTTACACAGGGCTGCCGCCTCGGGCTATTACGCTACAGGAAGTCAATCTTCATCAGGACTAAACAAGACGGCGGCTTCCTGACAGACGGACGCTGCTGTACACTTTCTGGTGACATTACGATGAGCGGAGCACAGATTTCATGCCCTGTACAATACTATACACAGCGCTGTACTCTGATAATAAAACATTACCGAGTTCCTACAGTCTCTGTCGGTGAAGCTTCCATACAATAAACTGCCTCTACCTCACATTTTACCTTTGAACATCATTTACAGGTTTTATACATTATATATCATGAGTACATCTTGTACTATATATATTTCACTCCAGAGCTGAAATCATAGTTCAGCTGTATCAAACTTGAGGTTACATACCTAATAGTTAAGCTTTATTTTGCTTTTTTTTTCCAGAACTATTCATTGATAAAGGTTTCATCTAAAACTAAATAGGGCATGGTTCCTTCTCAACACGGTCTTACAAAAATCCCAAAACAGACATTGCTGTATTTGAGCATGGAAGTGATTTCGCTTCTCCGGGTCATCAAGATAACTCTTCACCGTATGCATAGACCGACTCCCCAATACCCTGCATGGCACCCCAGAACGGAGCCCCGACTACAAACAGTGTCCCTGCCTCTCTCTGGAGGACTTGGCCCATTCATATAATACATGGGTAGCCATTTATTTTGGGGATGCAATACTACATATTCCAAGCAGGGAAATTGCGTCTGGTCAGAGAAGGGGAATATTCGATCTGAAAAAAGGGTAACCTTCATAAGACAACTCATGAAGAGCTAGATAGTTTCAAAACGACTAATCACTCACGGTTGGTCAGTGACGGTAGTGGTCTTGGACAATAATAATTATCATCGATCGATTGATCTCTGCCGTGATCTGTGGCTGGGTCTGGACTTGCATTGACGGGCTGCAAATATATTATTCATCGGGGATGACTTTTGTATTCTAGCCACCGACAACACAATTTTTCAAACAGATCTTTGCCATTGGTCGGCGTTTATCATGCCCGTTCATATCACAAAAAGGTACAGACAATTATCAGAAAATAGTCTGAACCAACATTTTCAGCCAACAAAAAAATCTTTAGTGCATAATTGCTGCTTTTTCATTTTTTTTAATAAGTTTTGCTGTGCAGACAATATCCTGTCACTCACTGGATACCAACAATAAGTTGCTGTTGATGGATCTTTTATTATTATTTTTTAGCATAGGGAGCCAGAACAGCGCCTTTTACTCTATAGTGGCCATCCTGGAGTACTGCAGCTCAGCTCCTATTGAAGTGAAAGAGAGTAGAGCCGCAGTACCTAAGAATGCTGGCTCCAGCACACTGCTAAATAAACAGTTAATGGGTCAGGGGTCACCGATATGATACTGAAGACCTTTTCTAAGGATAGTCCATTAGTCCATCAATATCCAACCTTTAATTATGTGTCATTCTTCATATAGTTAGAATAGAAACAAAGCCACATTGAGATCTGATAACAGCAGCTAACCTGCTTGTTGCTGGTTTCCTGGTAGTAAAATATTATTTCTTTCCACACTGGAGAGAGAAACAAACTCGAAATGACGGCTCCCTCCTAGATAAAGTAATTCTAAAATAAAAGCCAAAATAAAAGTTACATTCTTAAGGTAGAAGATACCCAAATGGCCAACATTAGTATATTTGTATTTCCTTCTATTTCTGGAGATCAGGAAGGCTATGTGCACCCTTGCATTTAGTATGAGGTAAAAGCTGTCTCCTCGGCTCCGGCCTATTTTCCTGGCAGGGACAGCCGACCATCAGACAGGAAATACTTGTGCTGAACGTCCACGGCGTATTATTTCTAGTCAGGAAAGTACAAGCCTCCCGCCATAACAGAGGGCACCATGGGTTAACACACAGGCTGCCATTTACAGCACCCATGGCATCGGCTACCTATACATCTCCTAATATGTCGTGTTCCCACCGCAGAAATGAGCGACGGCCAACGGGGTGATGATCCTAATGAGTCTAAGACTCACACATGGCTCTTTGTCCCTTGGGGGAACAGACTGATGGAAATATGCACGAGCTGCGTGAATGATCACTGCCTGAATGAAAAAAAAAAAAACACGGCTGAGCCATCCGGGCGAGCAAAGACGTAAATGCGCCAAGCAAGGTGCACACTATTGTAGTAGTAGTAGGGCGCTACTGCAAAAGGAACAGGAGGGGCAAAGCTGATAAGATAAATTATATTTAGATTACCCTTAGGGGCATTGGTGTACAATTTTGGGACATTAAAAAAAGAATTACAAAAATATAAATTAAAAATTTATAAAAAAAAATTGTAAAATTATGTTACAAGAGCTACAAACATGTTTTGCTTTATATACCAATCAGGTACACACATCAGACCACATAATAGCCTCTTAATGCGCTATTAAACAACCTATTGGGATCCCAATGGGTCTTCCCCCATTGAAGGACTTAGACGCCATGGTGAACAGTGATCACAGCATCTAAGGGGGTTAAACTGCTGTGTTCAGAGCTAGCTCCAACTGCAGACGGTAATGGCAGACGTCTGCTGTGTAGAACAGTCAGCAACGCTTGCGCTCACTCCATATAAGGTTATATGCACACGTAGTGGAAGGTGCTTCGCTTTTTTCAGCGTGGTTTATCTGCAGATTTTCTGCGGTTTAGCCCTGCAGTTTTCCCCTGCTGTTTGACACCTGTCACTGATCAGGTGCTAAACCGCTGCAGAATCCGCACAAAGAATTGACATGCTGCAGTTTTGAAATCGCAGCAAATCCGCGTGGAAAATTCCGCACCGTGCGACCTCTCCAGAAAGAACATATTTAGAAGTCACAACCCCGCTATCGACACGTCCTTCTAACAGACTAGATGTTGGCGCTGGGTCTGGTCATGGAGCGGTGAAGCCAGCACAGTGTCTGTGACTTGTTTTTATGGAGGATGGGGTTTGTTTGTTTTTTTCTTTAGACGTTGGATTGCGACAGACACTTTCTGAAAATAAGAAATGACAGATCAATCCTTCAAAAGGGGGGCATCATGGATGCTGACTTCACACTGGTCATTGAAAGGGAATATTTTTTTGGGGGGGTCATTTTTGGAATTTTGCTGAAATAGGGATAATGTTCCATGGCATATTTCATAGCTATGCTTATATTAAAAATTAAACTGAATTATAAAAACTAAAAACATGTGTACTGATAAAAAAAGACAACTCGCACAAAAACAAACAACTTTTTATTTTAATAGAAAAAAAAAAAAAAAAAAAACACGGAATACGTCAGTAATACGCAAGTGATAAAATGTGATTCTCCGAGGCATCAGCTACATGGGGGCTTAGTATGTGTGCAGAAGTCTGTTTACATGGACTGATAACGATCGTTCCCGATCATAGGATTGTGTAAACGCATTGGCCAATCAGCCTAAGGAACGAGAAAAACGCTCGCTGATTGGATTGTTGGCAGCTCACCACCCTATGCAAACAAAGGGTATGCTGTCGACAATCAACCATGCTGTATTGGGGATAGGGTGATTGCATTAATGGTCCGTGTGAACAGGTCATTAAAAAGGTGCTAGTTTATAGGCTGGAATCAGCCAGGGTGAATAGGCCTTTACTGGATCAATTGGCCCTGGATGTACATATAGGTCAGCCTCTTGCAATACAGATCCTTATTTGAGGACGGACTCGGAAAGATCAGTCTGATACAAATCGCAGTTTTATGTTCACACCCAAGACGAAGGGCAGTACAAGTTTATACGATTGTATAGTAGCAGAATACATAAACACATTCATCCCAGTTTGCACTATGATCCCATGTAACAGAGATGTAGATGATTTGGAGGGGGGTAATCATTACTGGAAACAATGACAGGGGTGGCTCCTCCATGCAAGCAGTGAGGGTTACAACTATGTAGACACTGAATGGCATGTATAGAATGAAGAGGCAGAGGACGAAATGCACAGAGCCAAGAGGAAGGGCAATGAACGACATCCAGAAACAAGACACCGGCTGGCAGCTAAAGTCACGGAAACTGTGGGCACGCTGTAAAGATGACTATATGTAATCTAGGTTATGGACGAGCGGACCGATTTTCAACTTGTTCTGCTTATTCCTAGTAATAGCTTCATATATCTACAACATCGCTGAGAAATGTGCAAACGGATTTGATTATCTCCGGGGAGATCCAAAGATGCTACCTGCAGTGTGCTTTTCCTGGAGAGACGCACGCGAAGCAAGGGAGAAAAAAAAAAAGGAAACAAGTAGTGACAAAACCACTGCAAAGATGGCGATTCCAATGATGGACTTATGGTGCCGGCAAACTTATATTGACTTGGTCAGAGCAAGCTTATGTACCGCAATCCACAGTTTGGAATATAGTACATAGCTTAAGTTCAGAGTATACAGAACAGACCAAAAGTTTGGACACACCTTCTCATTCAAAGAGTTTTCTTTATTTTCATGACTATGAAAATTGTAGATTCACTCTGAAGGCATCAAAACTATGAATTACCACATGTGGAATTATATAATTAACAAAAAAGTGTGAAACAACTGAGAATATGTCTTTTATTCTAGGTTCTTCAAAGTAGCCACCTTTTGCTTTGATTACTGCTTTACACACTATTGGCATTCTCTTGATGAGCTTCAAGAGGTAGTCACCGGAAATGGTTTTCACTTCACAGGTGTGCCCTGTCAGGTTTAATAAGTGGGATTTCTTGCCTTATAAATGGGGTTGGGACCATCAGTTGTTTTGTGCAGAAGTCTGGTGGATACACAGCTGATAGTCCTACTGAATAGACTGTTAGAATTTGTATTATGGCAAGAAAAAAGCAGCTAAGTAAAGAAAAACGAGTGGCCATCATTACTTTAAGAAATGAAGGTCAGTCAGTCCGAAAAATTGGGAAAACTTTGAAAGTGTCCCCAAGTGCAGTGGCAAAAACCATCAAGCGCTACAAGGAAACTGGTTCATATGAGGACCGCCCCAGGAAAGGAAGACCAAGAGTCACCTCTGCTGCGGAGGATAAGTTCATCCGAGTCACCAGCCTCAGAAATCGCAGGTTAACAGCAGCTCAGATTAGAGACCAGGTCAATGCCGCACAGAGTTCTAGCAGCAGACACATCTCTACAACAACTGGTAAGAGGAGACTTTGTGCAGCAGGCCTTCATGGTAAAATAGCTGCTAGGAAACCACTGCTAAGGACAGGCAACAAGCAGAAGAGACTTGTTTGGGCTAAAGAACACAAGGAATGGACATTAGACCAGTGGAAATCTGTGCTTTGGTCTGATGAGTCCAAATTTGAGATCTTTGCTTCCAACCACCGTGTCTTTGTGTGACGCAGAAAAGGTGAACGGATGGACTCTACATGCCTGAAAATAGCGGGTGATATACCAGCCCCAACAATATTCCCGCCAGTGGGAATAGAAACATAAAACTAATATACTTTATTTCAACCATTAAAAAGGAATCCTCCTCCTATTAAAAGTGCACGTGGAACAAAAGACAAACAACAAAAACACAAAGGACCGCACCAGTACGCTGACCATACGATATCCAAGAGACACCAATTAGATTCTATGCAAAAATGATATTGTTTCATAGAGAAAAAGTTTTTTTGACATCTTTTCATCCAATATCAAAACGGTATCTATCAAGCTTTTTATATAGGTGACAATATTTAGAGATGACCCTTAAATAACTCTCTAATAAATATGTCACCAAAACCTCTACTCATGTCATGTGGGTGATGTAACCCTAAAGAATACCGTGTAGGTCTATGAATCAAGAGTGTCCATCCTTCTGTTTAATGGACACAAATATTGCACTTAGCCACTTACATGTAAACATATAGTGATTTCATAGACCTTAAAGCAGCACCCGGATCTCAATGATCCAAAATGGGCGACGTAAAAAAGCAAACTGGGGTTACCTTTACACTAATGCATCTCATAACATCATTTGCATACATTTTAACCATGTACCCCTTTCTTGAAGTTTGCAAGATTACATCTAATGGGCGCCACATCCATGCGAACAGGGATATCCAATTATAATGTGTATCTCATGATAAAGAGAATTTGCCACCAATCAACATATTTTCACCCCTTAAAATGCTCGCATATACTAACAGCAGCAGATATAATGGAAGGATCTCACCCATTAACAATTCATGGTGGATCCCTGTATGGCACATTGCTCACTACTCCTGAAGCGTTTCGCTCTGGTGAAGCTCATCAGGGGAGTCTCCTAGTGTGGAATCAAACTTGCATAATCAGATGCCCTCAAAGAGGCTGCTTACCCGCCCATCTTTTATAACACGCGCCACTACCGACACTTCCTCTCGTCACAGGAGGCCAGGTCATCAGCGCTGACAGTTTCCTGTGTCTGCTGCGCAAGGAAACGCCCCGCTCACCCACCGCGCATGCGCCATACGATCACATAAAGCGTCCTAGCAACCAGGCGCTAATCAAAAGGGGCGCATGCGCGGTAGACCTGTCAACGAGCAGCCGACCCACAGCAAAGCTTAAATCTAATCCACCGCTGTGCACGGGCCTTATCGGGACAAAAAGCATCACAAATACTGTGGGTCAAGGCTTCATTAAGCCTTTTCATACAATGATTACTGTATTCAACCAAAACCTTTTTTCTTTTTAACCCTATCAAAGGTCAATAATTGTCATCTCCAACATAGAGGCATATTTTATATTAACCCTTGGAGGTCACAGCAGACTATATATAGTATTGACCATAGCAAAAGACACAAACCGCTGGAAAATCCAGCTAGAAAATCTATGAAAAACGAATACCGGTAATGTCATAGACCCCTGATAGGCAGTTCAATTCTAGGTAAAATAGCTGCTAAGAAACCACTGCTAAGGACAGGCAACAAGCAGAAGAGACTTGTTTGGGCTAAAGAACACAAGGAATTGACATTAGACCACTGTAAATCTGTGCTTTGGTCTGATGAGTCCAAATTTGAGATCTTTGGTTCCAACCCCCGTGTCTTTGTGCGACGCAGAAAAGGTGAACGGATGGACTCTACATGCCTGGTTCTCACCGTGAAGCATGGAGGAGGAGGAGGTGTGATGGGGTGGGGGAGCTTTGCTGGTGACACTGTTGGGGATTTATTCAAAATTGAAGGCATACTGAACCAGCATGGCTACCACAGCATCTTGCAGCAGCATGCTATTCCATCCGGTTTGCGTTTAGTTGGGCCATCATTTATTTTTCAACAGGACTATGACCCCAAACACACCTCCAGACTGTGTAAGGGCTATTTGACCAAGAAGGAGAGTGATGGGGTGCTACACCAGATGACCTGGCCTCCACAGTCACCAGACCTGAACCCAATCAAGATGATTTGGGGTGAGCTGGACTACAGAGTGAAGGCAAAAGGGCCAGCAAGTGCTAAGCATCTCTGGGAACTCCTTCAAGACTGTTGGAAGACCATTTCCGGTGACTACCTCTTAAAGCTCATCAAGAGAATGCCAAGAGTGTGCAAAGCAGTAATCAAAGCAAAAGGTGGCTAACCTAGAATATAAGACATATTTTCAGTTGTTTCACACTTTTTTGTTAATTATATAATTCCACATATGTTAATTCATAGATTTGATGTCTTCAGAGTGAATCTACAATTCTCATAGTCATGAAGATAACCGTGAATTCCATTTTTGCGGAAGAACACTGTTTATTTTTCCAATACTTTTTCCATAGTATTGGAAACGGTGATCTGCAAGTTTTTTTTGTGGTCCATTACTGTGGCAGACCGTGAAAATTGCGGCGCTACGGCCCGCAATAACGGGCTGCAAAAAAAACCCAGTAAGTGTAAAAGAAGCCTCGGCAGCACATCTCTTACACTGAACAATGTGCTGCCGAGCGTTTAATCACTTGTCAGGTGCTTTAGACTAGCCGATAGTTGGGATTGATTATTCCCATACGATTGCTGAGCATTGGCTAAATTGGCCATGAAACTACATCTACATATACAGTAAATAAAATCCGAAAATCTACCACCATTCTGCTAACATCCGAACACCCCATAGAAAAGTTGAGATTGAATAACAAATTTTGGCATTGCTGCAAAACCTATGTCAACTTTTGTAAAAATTAAACCATAATGTACTTTTAAGTCAAAAGTGAGAGAAAAACTAAAATTGATGCTGTTTCTATGTTCTGCACTCCCTTATTTCACAAATGTCAACGCGGCTTTACATGGCATCACTCAGAGCAGTGACCGTTCACAGCTACGTTCCAAATTCCGTTTTTAAGTTTCGAAAAAACTATGGCGGATACGTGACAAGAGGGACACAACGGTTTTATTAACACACCAAGGGAAAAAAAATACTGCATACAGCTCTGGTGAACGTGACTGAGGCTCCAACACGAACGTAATCAGCAGCTTTTTTTCTTTCCTTAACGGCCATTTGACAAAAAATAAACATTATTCAATATGCACCAAAAATGTATGACACATGCCAACTTCTAGGCACAAGGATTACTTGGTTCAGATTTGGACACATGGCACCAAGGCTCAACACTATACAGATGTTGAGGTTTCTGTGTACTCAGAGAACACACTTGTGACTCACATTTTATATAATAAAATACTACCGCCCCCATACAAAAAAAAAATCCTGTCAAGTTAAATTGGCCATTTGCGAAAAACTTGCATTCGGTCGACAGCCATTTTATGTGCATGTGCAGCATAATAAAGCGTAGTGACAACCAATGTAGCCACTATTATGGGGATGTCATTGAGATTTCCTGACAGAAAAACATGGTCCTCCACAGTTCTACCACAGGTTTTTGGTGCTGGGACCGGTTTGTAGAGCTGCAGTGTATAATAGAGATCCTGTGCTGTTTCTTTATGCCTTGGTTTTCCCAATTTGAAGTCACATAAAAGAAAAAACCCACAACAAAATCACTAGAAACCCACAAGAGATCAGGCTTGGTGTAGTTTATATAAAAAAAAAAAAAGTGCCGCATTCCCATCAACCCATACAGTCATTGTGAGAAGAGAATTTGTTTTTATTAAATTCCTATTAATTCTATCGTCACATCTGCATGGCAAAATACTGCAATAAAACCGACCGTGTGAACGTCACATGCAGCATTGCTGGACAGAGGTGGCGGTTATCAGTAACTAGGCCTCAGTGCCTTTTGGGCATCTATACGACAGCCCCAGGTGAAAAAAATTATATTTTTTGTGCATCTTAAGGTGCAAATTGACATTTTTGGATGTAGCACAGAGGGGGTATGAGCCACATACAATATGGACATGAAGATAGAACCTAAAAAATATCTGCCACTAACAACCAACATAACATGGGGAGCAAGGTGTAGGGAAAGTATTGAGCCCTCTAAGCCAGTAGTAATTTCCCGAATGCCCCCCTAATACAAATAATGTCCCCTGAAAAAGTATTACGGGCTGTGTAGTGCCCCTTTGCAAGAATAACCATATGCCCCTCTAAAAGTAATAATGCCACCTCCATAACAAAAATACAGCGTATATTCACTAAATGTGAGCCATCTAGTCCTCTTCGCCCCTGAATTAAAAAAAAGGCCATAATTGCGCAATTTGTGTTGTCTCGTAGGTTGCGAGCCTTCAGCAACCTGTGGCCTTTAGATGGAATGTGGCGGACCAAGGAGCCTACGATTCCCTGCTCTACCACTACATCCAATGGTGTGGTCGCCATGTTGATGCAGATACAGTAAGCAGTGCTGCTCGCTTGGAGATATACGGCACCTAGCCAGAAGTCTGAGACCTATGCACTGCCTTGAATATTTTGTGCCAGAGACACCACTTCTTAGAGGCACAACACAGTTTCATAACAAAAACAAGTATTATCTTTCAAAATGTTGCGGCCTTTTGTCCCCGTTCTTCACACTACGCCTCTAGTAGTGATGTTTACAGGTTTTTGCAGCATATCTGATGTGAACACATTGCCCCTTATACAAATCTACCACAACATTTACACAAGCTACAAAACCACAGAGTGGAGGGAATAATAGGCGAGGGCAGCAAAGTCACCTATAACACCCCAAAATTTGAAGAGAAACCGAAGGTGGAAAAAGTTTTGGAATGATCCTAATTTCAGGAAGGGGGATTCATCAAGTAAGAGTTCCCTTGAGTTTTAGAATTTTACTACACGGCTTTATTATTACTACAATACATTTTCTCCGAGTCATAAAACTAATAGAGCACAATGACCCATCACATAACGAGACTCGCAACTTCTGACTTACTTTCTCTACTAAAGGGAAATCATCTGAATTGGTGGCAGAGAGTGTACAGTGTCCTACCAACCCCATCGTCCCTACCTTTGGGTTTTCGATGTCTACTTTTTTATCCATATATACCTAAATGACATTGATTTTTTTAAGTCATTGGATATGGATTTTCAATTTTTGGGGAATGGATTGGAGGTTGCGTTTGTCCCTGTGTACATTTTCTGGTGTCTCTGAATTTTTGCAATCTTTAAAGCCGCCGTAAAGCCACAGTCTTATGGGAACATTATTGGCCAAGGACTTTGAAAGCTATGCCTGATAGAGGCCTTTAGCAGCACTGCGTATACCCTAACCTTAAGGTACTGTCACAACAAGCGACATCGCTAGCAATATCGCTATAACTTGTGACGTTATAGCGATATTGCTAGCGATATCGCTGTGTGTGATACTTACCTACGACCGGCTCCCCCGCTGCTTATCGCTGATCGCGCGAGAACATACTGGACTGTTTCTCGTCGTCAGCTTCCTGTGGAGAGACGAGCGACGACCGTGGAGCCGGGCGGGAGGACGCAGGATCGCCTAGTGTGACAGGTAAGTAGCGACCCCCGTCCCCTGCGATGTTGTTGGTGAGATCTGCCTGTGTGGCAGCTCACTAGCGACCACTTAGCGATGTACCAACGATCCTGACCGCGTCATATCGCTGGTGCATCGCTAAGTGTGACAGTACCTTTAAACCATTTTGTACTTTTAGTACATTCTAGTTATCTTTTGGATTTTACAAGGAAAAAATAAATAAAAACATTCTAACTAAGTCGAATGCTGGTTGGAACCTGCAAAATTCAGCGCTACCAGTCAACGTGGAGATCTCTATCAATTCCGAGTCACCATACATGGGAATATTGGGCTCATCCAGGCGCTCCCGTGCTCACAAGAGTCACTGTGGCTATCATCCAGCAGAGGCCTCCTGGAGAATAAAGTGATCAGCAGTTGAAAATCCAACGTGCCGGATCCATTTCTCCCCCCAGCATCATCTGTCCGGGACCCCAATATACAAGAAGCTGTTGGCTGATATCAGATCTTCCAAGCATCTTCGAAGTTCTGTCCATTTGGGGTTTAGCTGCTACGGATTTTCCGCAGCTGTAAAATCTGCACTATATCAGGTGCATTTACCACAGATTTCACCCTCAGTATTACAAAAGATGAAATCCACAATGAAAGTCTGCAGCCTAAAAATTGCCAAGTATTTCCAATGAGGATTTTCTCTGGAAACTTCGTAAAATCTCATCCACAGTGCTGGTACTGTAATACGCAATAGATTTCCCGCTAAGCTATTTTTTTAGGCCCTCTATATTACCTTATATAGATGCAATTCCTAGAAGGGCAATCGCACTACAAAAACTATTAGTGTGCAACCAACTATTTGCTAAAATTTTGTTACACCAATGATCATGTAAGGGACTAATCAGCTGGTTTTTACATTTTTTTAGAATCTGTATTGCACCGAAGTGGTCACACTTCCAATGTTCACCCAAGGGTCACCTCAACGGTCCATGTACAGGACACGATTTCCAGAGTGGCAGTGGGTCTGCTAACCCAAACGCAACATCCACATATGTTGTTACATAGTCATATACGAGGCTGTTTGGCTCAAGAAAACTGCGTCCCATAACTGTCAATACAGGAGCTAAGACTCGCCAGACCTACGACTATTTAATACCGCAATCACCTTTAGGCAATATATACTGATAGAAGGTTCACAGCTCAAAGTGGCCTAAAATGCATCATGTAGTGCTGACTGCTGACATGTCAGGGGAAACTTTACAGCGCCTCTACATCCTGGTAGTGAGACTCGATTCTTTTAGAGTTGGTGCAAATTGATTTGCCAGACTGAATCCAGTGGCCAGGTCAGCGATCTGTGGCCATCAGTCATAAGCCTCATCCGCCTCTCACCTACCTACCAGCATTTGCGGCTCTACTTTCGATTAGCCATCCTGCCGGCGTTGCGATGAGGTCGCGCCAGGATTTGGACTACATCCTACAAATCAATTTGCACTAACTCTAGCATCTACCATACATTTATGCGGATACACTCTAAATGTGCAAGATGAGTTTTCCTCTTTAAGAAAAAAAACAAAAAAAAACAAATAATGACAAAATAATACTGGTTTTCTGAATGAATCCAGGGGCCAAAGTAGCAATCTTAGGGGGTCGGCAATATTTTTTTTTAATCAATGCAAAAAAAAACCCTCGAAATGTAGGTACTAGTCACAACTGTTTGCTCCTTTACTAACAGCTTGGCCTGCGGATATAGAGCATTATGATGAGTAACTGGAAAACTGACTAATTGTGGGAAGGTAAATAAAATAAAAAAACAAAAATAAACAATACAAATACTCCCCCGCAGCACCGCTGTCACCAGTGGTCTTATGTTTATCTCCTGCAGTGATGATGTGCCATCCATCATGCACGTGACTGCTGCAGCCAATCACTGGCATCAGGAATGATACTTGCATCTATATCACAAGCTCACAGAAGCCAGTGATTGCCTGCAGCGGTCATGTGTGAGTGCTTCTGGGCGCGTAAACAGAGGCGCCACTTTTTTTTTTTTTTTTTTAAATTAAAGGCCTTCATTTAGCAGAACGCGGCCAAAAGAGAGTCCTTAAATCCTTCATATGACCGATACCAGACTGTAATTTCCTTCACAGAGGTCACCCCAAAAAATAAACAAAAACTGCGGTATACATTTATTTTACAATGGCGCCCTATGGGGGATGACACCATCAGACTGCGGCCACTGTCAGATGTGCACGGAAAATGCAGTTTTAGGCTATGTGCACACGTCGTTTTTTTGGTGTGCGGATTTTGGAGAGAAAACCGCAGGTAAATCCGCAGGACAAAAGTCCTGCGGTTTTACACCTCATAATGGATGAGATGTAAAACCGCAGCGTTTCTGCACCAAACAATTGACATGCTGCGGAATGTAAACCGCAGCAAAACCACGCGGAAAAATACGCAGCATGTGCACAGCGTTTTTTTAATTTCCATAGGAAATAAAGGTACTGTACAACGCAGCAGAATCTGCTGTGGACCCGCAGCTGCAGAGACGCTGCGGAACTGCAGCATAATCCGCACCGAGTGCACATACCCTTATTCATGGAGGCGGACAAATCCTAGAAGGCAGGTTGCAAGGGGGCTTAAACATCTGAAGCGAGAGCCTAAAGCTTCGTTCAGAAGTCCGATTTTTAGGCACGGGTGCTAACTGTGTTTTTGATGGGTATCACTCATATCCACGATAGTCTATGGGGCCATTCACGTGTTCAAATTTTTCCTCAAACTGAGTGATCAGTGGAAAATATTGGAGATATGTCCGATCTTTATCCGAGGGTCGGATCAAAAATCGACAATGTAAGTCAATGAGTTTGTGAAAAAAAATTACATCCGAATGTGATCTGATTTTCACGGACTCTCAGAATGGAGAAGGTGGAGATTTCTTTTTGTTCGTTTATTCACGTACAAAAAAAACCCAGATGATATTCGGACCAATCAGATCAGAATAAAGGCTCCAATTTTCTCGTCTGTGAAAAATATCGCAATGATGCCCAACATGCTCTTGCAGCTTTTTTCTGATTGTACCCATAATTATGAGACACGGTCTGATACGACAATCTCTGCAATGGATGCAGAATATATTGGCGCTCTATAAGCATCGAATCATCAACAACATGAACTGATAAAAACAACATAAAAGAATAATATAGTAAGAAAAAATCTGTGAAAATGTCCAACTGCATAAATTCTCCAGCATCAGGGAGGATGAGACCTCAGAATAGTCACTGGTAAGGAGTGGAAGGGGGCAGTTAAAAGGAGGACCACCTCAATCGCTCCAGATGTCACTGGATGCAACCACCTGCACCTTTTTTCACCAGTTTCCATTTTTACTCACACGCCAGGAAGAACAGTCATGTGAAATCCTGGCTACACATACAGTGGCAGAGTTACTTGTACAGATGCAATATTGCTTGCCTCTCCTCCTCCATGTGGGACAGCGACGCAAATCACCATCTCTTACCCCACAAAATAAGAGGTTAACACTCTTTATCCTAGGGTGTGTTAAAGGGACACCACACAAACATTATGACATAGAGAATACCGTCATTGATCCGCTGCATCAGTAATGGAGCCCGAAATTTTTACAACTGGGAAAAAAAGTCCTGTATGCAGAATTATTATCGTCCGTTCTTAGAAAAACAAAAGACCTAATTCGGATCCCATTAAAATCATCGAGGCCGATCTGCTTACCATTGACGTAACTGCATCTACGCACTGACGCCTATTCCGATGGCGTATTCTGAAAAGTTCACAAACGGAATGCGGAATGTTGGGACGTGTCAGCAGAGAAGGATAAAGGGGAACCCGCACCAACCACTGGATATCAACGGATAAATGCAATACAGGGATTTTTTATAAATATAATGAGATGGAGGTTCCCCGATACAGGAAAATCGGGGGTCTCCGGTGGGTGCATTACACACTAAATAGAATGGGGGGGGGGCTAAAGGGAAACCATGCCAATTCTTCTCAACTCCCTATATAAACACACACTCCTTTTAGCCATCCTTTAACCAAAAAAAGGCCCCGACCATAACACGCGGAGCGCTCTGTAAACTTCAGCGCAGATGTTGTGAAACGCGACATGCACTGCTCTCCACCACCAGTGCAGGTAGTACACATTCACAGTGGTTGCACTGCAATCTAAAGCGGAAACCCCACCGTCATCTATTAATAAGCAGAAATAATCACAGCAGCTTCCTATGGTGGGGGGGGCAGGGGGATCACCAAGTCTACATAGGGGGGAAGCCCAATTCTTGCTTATACTCCAGAATGGGCCCCCATGTTTGCGGATGACATAAGCTTGCAATATTGGTGGGATGGGGGGGATTAGCCATGGACACCCCCTCATATTATATCTACAGGGGGATGTGTGTGCATTGCATTCATAACACCAGGCCACAGACAAGGGGATGCATGAGATTTGTAAGGTGGGGTGATCATCAGCATCTTGCTGCCCCCCACTACCTTGCATGAGAAGCCCCCATTGCATCCTGCAGACGTGACAGGGAGAAGAGGAGAGAGAGAGGGGGGTGAGATGCAGGGGCAGGGGGGGGATGGTGTTGGGTGTAATTGGGGGCTGGGTGCTCCCCCTCTCCCCCCATCCCCGGCTGCTCCTGCTGAGGGTGCAGGTAAGGGCAGACTTATACAGGATTTAAAGAGAAATTGCTACAATTGGAACAAACTCACCGCGGTGTTTGAGCAGCAGTCGGCCCGGGGTCTCCAAGTCATCCCAGCACGGGCTCTCAATGCAGGACCCAAGTGGCCTAGACACATAGAGGGTTAGCGCAAAGCCTGCAGAGATGGTGGCGCTGCAGAGGGCGCCGCGCTGCCCCCCAGCCCTCCTCTGCCCCCAGATCACACGCAATAAACAACAACAAATTCACCTCGCGTTTCCTGCAAGAAGGAAAGTAAAAAAAAAAAATTGATCGCAGAGGGTTATTTTTCCCCCCACTTCCCACTCCCGAGTCTCCTCCCTTCTCTCCCCTCCTCCAAAACAATGGAACCCACCCAAATAGGAGGTGCTGGGAGGGGAGCTCTGCCTGCTGCTGACATTGACATGCAAATCAGCCCTGGGGGGCAGCGAGTGATCGGAGGGGCAGCCTGCCGGCCTGCTGCTGCACCTGCACTCAAAGTTTGTGGAGCTTTCATTCCAGCAGCGAACTTGTATGACAATGACAAAAGCCACCCCCTCCCCCAGAGAGGAGCGAGCCAGCGCCAAGTTCTGAGGCCCTGGGCACACCGAACCCCAGCACAGCGACTATTTTATTCAGAAATCTGCTCAAAGTTATTACAGAGGGGTTTTCTTATGTTCTGGGGTGGAAAACGCATCAGAAACTCATTTCTTTTTTTTTTTTTGCTGCCATTTTTACTTAAAACTCAAATATGGAGCAATTTCCAATGAGAATCCGTGACAGACGCATGTCTGAAATCAGGGTCTCTGCCCCTACATCATGGCGCTCTCAGATTCCATAGATTTCCTTTAACCCCTTTACTTCCGTAGCTTTTTTCAATTTTCATTTTTTGCTCCCCTCCTTCCCGGATCCATTACTTTTTTATTTTTCCATCAATATGGCCATGTGAGGGCTTATTTTTTGTGGGACGAGTTGTACTTTTGAACGACACCATTGGTTTTAACATATAAGGTACTGGAAAACAGGAAAACAATTCCAAGTGCAGTGAAAATGCAAATAAAGTGCAATCCCACACTTGTTTTTCGTTTGGCTTTTTTGCTAGGTTCACTAAATGCTAAAACTGACCTGCCATTATGATTCTCCAGGTCATTACAAGTTCATAGACACCAAACATGTCTAGGTTCTCTTTTATCTAAGTGGTGAAAAAAAAATCCAAACTTTGTTAAAAAAAAAAAAAATGCGCCATTTTCCGAGACCCATAGCGTCTCCATTTTTCGTGTTCTGTGGTTGGGTGAGGGCTTATTTTTTGTGCGCCGAACTGACGTTTATATTGATACCACTTTTTTGCAGATATGTTCTTTTGATCACCCGTTATTGCATTTTAATGCAATGTTGCGGCAACCAAAAAAGACAATTCTGATGTTTTTATTTTTTTTCTCGCTAAGCCGTTTAGTGATCAGGTTAATCCTTTTTTTTATTGATAGATCGGGCGATTCTGAACGCGGCGATACCAAATATGTGTATGCTTGATTTTATTTTTATTGTTTTATTTTCAATGGGGCGAAAGGGGGGTGATTTAAACTTTTATATTTGTTTTATATTTTTAAACACACTTTTTTTTTTTACTTTTTGCAATAGTCTCCATGGGAAACTAGAAGATGCCATAACCCGATCAGCTCTTCTACATAGAGGTGATGATCAGATCGCCTCTATATAGCAGATTTACTCACTTGCTATGAGTGCCGACAACTGGGTGGCGCTCACACCAAGCTGGCACTGACAACCACAGAGGTCCCCAGGAGACCTCCGGTTGTCATGCCAACACACCGGTGACCCGCTATCAAGTGACGCGGGTCACCGGTGTGCATATTTCCTGCGCAATTGCCGGAAGCGCTTGTTAAATTCCGCTGGCAGAGTTTGACAGCGGCATTTAACGGGTTAATAGCCGCAGGTGGATCGCGATTCCACATGCAGCTATTGCGGGCACATGTCAGCTGTTCAAAACAGCTGACACGTCCCAGGAAAGATGTGGGCTCATCGCCGGAGCCCACATCAAACGTCCCACTATTACCCACTCTTAAAGGGGATCTGTCACCCATTCTTTGAGATATCATGTAAAGATATCATTGAATTGTGTGCTACCTAAGTATTCTAGTCGTACTTGCGTATGCATATGAAGACTTCCGAGTCATAGACGCCGGGAAAAATACCGGCGCATGCGCAGTAGCGATTATATGCTTTGCCCACAGTTGGGCAAAGCATACTGCGCAAGCGAGAACGGCCTTATCAATGCACAGGCACGAATAAACCGGCATCTGTGATATTCACAAAAGAAATTACGTCCAACAAGCCAGGGGGGAGGAGAATAAGCCACGCCCATCGGACCGGACCGTGGCGATTTCCATAAATCGGAAGAGTGATAAAAAAGGTATTTATGCATCAAAAGTGCGGGGACAGGGAGATCAAAAGTACGACTAGAATACTTAGGTAACAAACAATTTAATGATATCTTTACATGATATCTCAAAAAATGGGTGACAGATTCCCTTTAACGTCCCACTATTGCCCACTCTTAACGTCCCATCATTACCAACTCTTAGCGTCCCACTATTGCCCACTCTTACCGTCCCACTATTACTCACTCTTTACATCCCACTATTGCCCACTCTTAGGCTATGTGCACACGGTGCGTATTCTGTGCTTGCATTTTCTGTGCAGAATTCACGAAATCCGCAGGTTAAATGACCTGCATTTTTCCTGCGGATTTCTTCCTGTTTTTTTGCGGTTATCTTGTGGTTTTTGTGCGGTTTTCCACCTGCGGATTCCTATAGTGGAGTAGGTGGAAAACTGCAGGAAAACCGCACAAAAGAAGTCACATGCTGCTTTTTTTTCCCGCACGAAAACCGCGCGGAAAAAATTGCAGCATGTGCACAGTGTTTTTTTTTTTTCATAGTCTTTAATGGTACTGTACATCACCTGCAGTTCTGCTGCAGATCCGCAGCGGCAAAACCGCAGTGGATCCGCAGCAGAAACCGCACCGTGTGCACAGGGCCTTAACGTCCCACTATTGCCCACTCTTAACGTCCCACTATTGCCCACTCTTAACGTCCCACTATTGCCCACTCTTAACGTCCCACTATTGCCCACTCTTTATATCCCACTATTGCCCACTCTTAGGAACCATTGAGGAAATCTATTGACATGGTAATGAATTGTTTCTCCGCTTGTATATGAACTGGTGAAGGGTTATGACTTTTCGCTTTATCCAGACACATGTATTCGGGATCCGCATACGCGTATATCGCCGTATGAAATAGTGGTGGTATTAGCTGACTTTTTTTATGCAGAGATCAAAAAATTAGATCCCGTATGGGGACAATCTCAGTCCTCTTCCATTCCAAAGCTTTAGGCTATGTGCACACGCTGCGGATTCACGAGCGGGTTTTTCCGTGCGGATCCGCAGGTAAAACCGCAGGTAAAGTGACCTGCGGTTTGACACCTGGACAATGGAACAGGTGCCAAACCGCTGCGGAATCCTCAGAAAGAATTGACATGCTGCAGTTTGTAAACCGCAGCAAAACCGCGCGGAAAAAAACGCGTGAGCACAGCGGTTTTGAAAGCAAAATATTGCATTTGTTTTCCTGCTCAAAAAAAATAAATTAAAAAATAAACATATTTGGCGTCCTCGTGTCTGTAAAAGTCCTATCAAGATATAAAATTATATAAACCCTACATTAAACACCAAAAAGAAAAGTCACAAACGGTGTTTTCTGGTCCCCCTCCTACTCCCACCCTAGAAAAAAAGGGCAAAAAAATATAAAAGACAAAAATGCAAAATTACCCAATAGTGAAGGGGTTAAAAAAAAGCAACTTTCTTTCTAATGCTCTGTGCACATAACTGCAGGTATATAGCATTACTAGTACATGAGTGTCTGGTGTCCCCTCTGCCCCAGCATGTCTTGCGTACTGGGCACTGAGGTACCACACACACACAGGCAGTTTACACACAACACCCGGCCGGCCTCCCAGCACTTCTGCTTCCGCGCTCAGTACACAGCGTATTTACGTTTCTATAGCGCTCTACACAGGCAGTGATGAAGCCGCCTATAGCCGGGGTCCTAGCTGGAGCCATTATAAACTGGTTCTGCCAGAGAGGTAACAACTCACTGTGATTGGCTCAGCCTCAGATGAAATGGGCGGGTCTTCGTGGGCCACCCTGCTGACCGATTGGGCGTGTTGAAAGTGATAGACATCCGTGCATAATAATTAATCAAGGGGGAGGGGCAGAGGGTTTGTTTGTACGCTGTCATTGGTCAGATTTGAACGGCACAGTGTCCTGACAGGGATGGGTGCGCGAGGACGCTATATAAAGTGCGAGCGTAGCGCTGTGAACTGTGTGTGCCGAGTCCGACCCCGGGGAATCGGATGCGGCGAGTGCTTGGGGGCAGAGGGCAGAGGGCAGAGGGCAGAGGGTAGAGGGCAGAGGGCAGGAGCGGCACTAGCTTTACGACCACTGGTGCTGCACTGTTAAGGCTGTGGATGAGCCGTTGTCATCTCACCTCATGCTTAGCAATAAATAACAGTGCTCCAGTTTCTTTTCCCAGGACTATGTATTATGCTGTGCCTCTGTTATTCCTCCTGGAAATGTATCAATTGACAATTTTGGTCTTTACTGTTCTCCGTGGGGGCACAATGTTGTTGGTGGAACTGTAATGCCCTGTTTCAGTTTATTCCCTATATTTCCAGGAGGGAGTACTAGGAATGATACAACACAGTGTCCTAGGAAAAGACTACCCGGAATGGTTATTTCATAGGGCCTACAACTAGCGTGTAGAACAGACATCAGGAAAGACCCCGGTTAAAGGGGAAATGAGGACCCCAAGACCAGGAGAGTATTAGGGTATGGTTCCAGGATTTGCTGCGGATTGGACGCTGCGTACAGCCACATCGCCCAGATGTTACAACATAGGGGAGGGGATTTTATCAAATCTCCACTGTGCGTGCATGGACGTCTCCGGCTTCCCTGCGTAACCGGACATGTGGAGCGTCTTTCTAGACCGCAGCATGTCTATCTTGCGGAGATGCTCCGTCTCCGCAAGATAAATATCACCGTCCTATGTATAGGATGCGGTGATTCCGCATGGTTCCATGAACACTTGCGGAATCACCGCACGGACAAAAGCCGGCAGCGCTTTGGAGGAGTTGCGTCCAAAGCGCTGCCAATACTGACCGTGGAAACATACCCTAAGGGTATATACAGGGACCCCCAATCAGGAAAGTATAAGGGTAAAGACAAGGACCACCCTGACCAGGAGAGTATAAGGGTAAATATGAGGATACCCCTGACCAGGAACTCTCCTGGTCAGGGGGATAAGAGTATGTGCACACGTTGCGGATTTTCTGCAGATTTTGTGCGGATTTCACCTGCGTTTTTACACCTGCGGATTCCTATAATGGAGCAGGTGTAAAATGCTGCGGAAACCGCACAAAGAATTGACATGCTGAGGAAATGAACCCACAGCATTTCTGCTGCGTATTTTTCCGCAGCATGTGAACAGCGTTTTTTATTTTACATAGGATAGAATGGTACTGTACAACGCAGCAGAATCCGCAACGTTTGCACAGACCCTAAGGGTAAATACGCGGAACCCACTGACCAGAAGACTATAGGGGTGTGTGCACACGCTGCGGTTCCGCAACGGTTTTGGCCACTGCGGATTCTGCAGCAGTTTTTGCTGCGGTGTACAGTACCATTATTCCCTATGGGAATAAAAAAACCGCTGTGCAGACGGTGCAGATTTTTCCGCGCGGTTTGTCTGCGGTTTTGAAACCGCAGAAAGAATTGACATGTCAATTCTTTCTGCGGATTCCGCTGCGGTTTGCCATCTCCATTGAGGAGATGAAAAACCGTAGGGCAAAACCGCAGAGCAATCCGCAGGTAAAACTGCAGGTCTTTTGACCTGCAGATTTAGCTGCGGATTTTACAAAATCCGCGTGGCCAAATCCTCACTGCAATCCGCAGCGTGTGCACGTAGCCTAAGGGTAAATACGTTGAACCCACTGACCAGGAGAGTATAAGGGTAAATTAGCGGAACACCCTGACCAGGAAAGTATGAGGGAAAATACAAGGACCCCCCTGACCAGGAGAGTATAAGAGTAAATACGAGGATACGAGGACCCCCCTAACCAGGAAAGTATAAGGGAAAATACGAGGCCCAGGAGTTTATAAGGGTAAATGCGCAGAACCCCCTGACCAGGAGAGTATAAGAGTAAATACGAGGACCTCCCTAACCAGGAAAGTATAAGGGAAAATCCGAGGACCCCCCTGACCAGCAAAGTATAAGGGAAAATCCGAGGACCCCCCTGACCAGGAGAGTATAAGGGAAAATAAGAGGACCCCCCTGACCAGGAAAGTATGAGTAAATATGAGGATCCCCCTAACCAGGAGAGTATAAGAGAAAACACCCGGACCCCCTAACCAGGAAAGTTTAAGAGAAAATACATGGACCCCCTAACCATGAAAGTATAAAGGTAAATCCAAGGACCCCCCCGACCAGGAAAGTAACGTAACAAGGCCGAAAAATAAGACATGTGTCCATCCAGTTCAGCCTATATTCCATCAGAATAAATCCCCAGATCTACGTCCTTCTAAGGAGCCTAATAACTGTAAGATACAATATTGAAGAAGACAAAAAACTTCCAGCAGGAAGTTTTTTGCCTTCTTCTTGTTGGACTGGTCGCTCAACTTATTCCATGCAAGGATAGATGTGGAGAAGTTCACCAGATGTGAGCTGGCTTTACAATTTTCTATTTACTAAGATACAATATTGGTTCGCTCCAGGAAGACATCCAGGCCTCTCTTGAACCCTTCGACTGAGTTCGCCATCACCACCACCTCAGGCAGGGAATTCCAGATTCTCACTGCCCTAACAGGAAAGAATCCTCTTCTATGTTCGTGGAAAAACCTCTCCTCCAGACGCAGAGAATGCCCCCTTGTGTCCTTCACTTGCCTTGGTATAAACAGATCCTCTGAAAGATATTTGTATTGTCCCTCATAAAGTATAAGGGAAAATACAATTACCCCATAACCAGGAAACTATATGGGAAAATAGAAGGACCCCTATAACCAGGAATGTATAAGGGAAAAGAGGACCCTCTGACCAGGAGACTATAAGGGTAAATACAAGGACCCCCCTAACCAGGAGAGTGTAAGGGTAAATAGAAGGACCCCACTGATCAGGAGAGTTTAACGGTAAATACAAATACCCCCCTGAAAAGGAGAGTAAATACGAGGACCCCATTGGTCAGGAAAGTATAAGGGAAAATACAAGGACCGCTTGACCAGGAGAGTATGAGGTAAAATATGAGGACCCTCCTGACCAGGAGAGTATAAGGATAAATGCAAAGACCCCCAGATCAGGGGAGTATAAGGGTATATCCGAGGACCCTCACTGACCAGGATAGTATAAGGGTATATACGAGGACCTCCCTTACCAGGAGAGTACACGGGTAAATACAAGGACCTCCTGTCGAGAAGAGTTTAAGGATATATAAACGAGAGCGCCCCCTGACCAGGAGAGTATAAGGGTATATACAAGGACCCCCAGTGACCATGAGAGTATAAGGGTAAACACAAGGACCCCTGACAATGACAGTATAAGGGTAAATACGAGGACCCCCGACCAGGAGTGTATAAGGGTAAATATTAGGATCCCTCCTGACCAGGAGAGTATAAAGGTACATTTGTGCTCAAAAGTTGACATAATTTTTGCTTCTTGTTGTTTTTTTTTCAGAGTATGTGAATGGTAACACCAAAACCTTTTCTCCACTCATGGTTAGTGGTTGGGTGAAGCCATTTATTGTCAAACTACTGTGTTTTCTCTTTTTAAATCATAATCACAACCCAAAACATCCAAATGACCCTGATCAAAAGTTCACATACCCTGGTGATTTTGGCCTGATAACATGTACAGAAGTTGACACACATTGGTTTGAATGGCCACTAAAGGTAACATCCTCACTTGTGACCTGTTTGTTTGTAATCAGTGTGTGTGTGCATAAAAGCTGAGTGAGTTTCTAGGATCCAGACAGACTCTTTCATCTTTCATCCAGCCACTGACTTTTCTGGATTGTGAGTCATGGGGAAAGCAAAAGAATTGTCCACGGATCTACGGGAAAAGGTAGTGAAACTGTATAAAACAGGAAAGGGATACAAAAAGATATCCAATGATTTTATAATGCCAGTCAGCAGCATTCAAACTGTGATTAACAAATGGAAAATTAGGGGCTCTGTAAAAACAAAACCACGGTCAGGTAGACCAATGAAAAAAAATTTCCACAACTGCCAGGAAAATTGTTCAGGAAGCAAAGAAAAACCCACAAATAACATCAGCTGAAATACAGGACTATCTGAAAACTAGCGTTGTGGCTGTTTCAAGATGCATGGTCGAGTCGCCAGAAGAAAGCCATTACTGCACAAATGCCACAAAGTATCTCTCCTACAATATGCAAAACAGCACAGAGACAAGCCTCAAAACTTCTGAACAAGGTAATTAGGAGTGAAGGTTCTGGAGTGGCCATCTCAGTCTCCTGACCTCAATATCATTGAGCCTCTCTGGGGAGTTCTCAAGCGCGCAGTTCATGCTAGACAGCCCAGGAATTTACAGGAACTGGAGGCTTTTTGCCAAGAAGAGTGGGCAGCTTTACCATCTGAGAAAAA
The DNA here is from genome assembly GCF_039654945.1 of Dendrobates tinctorius. NCBI lineage: Eukaryota > Metazoa > Chordata > Amphibia > Anura > Dendrobatidae > Dendrobates > Dendrobates tinctorius. The sequence continues at coordinate 23,924,485 of NW_027361825.1, read as the reverse complement.
AAAGAACCTCATCCACAAAAGACTTCAAGCTGTCATTGATGTTAGAGGGGGCAATACACGGTATTAAGAAATGGGGTATGTGAACTTTTGATCAGGGTCATTTGGATATTTTGGGTTGTCGTTATGATTTAAAAAGAGAAAACACAGTAGTTTGACAATAAATGGCTTCACCCAACCACTAACCGTGAGTGGAGAAAAAGTTTTGGTGTTATCATTCATATTCTCTGAAAAAAGGCCAAGAAAGCACAAATTCTGCCGGGGTATGTAAACTTTTGAGCTCAACTGTAAATACAAGGACCCCATGACTTGGAGAGTTTAAGGGTATATACAAGGACCCCCACTCACCAGAAGAGTATAAGGGTTTATATGAGGTCCCCCACAGACCAGGAGATTATAAGGATAAATACAAGGACCCCCACTGACCAGTAGAGTATAAGGTTAAATACAAGGACCCTCACTGACCAGTAGAGTATAAGGGTAAATACGAGGACCCCCACTGACTAGGAGAGTATAATGTTATATATGAGGACACCCCCTGACCAGAAGAGTCATGTGTTCACAAGGTTGATTCAGTTTAAAGGGGTTTACCACAAACGACAAGTAGGGGCTAATTTGAAGTTCGCTGGGGTCTGACCCAGTGTTCCCATGAATAAGTCTACACAGAGCCCCATCTGAATGGAGCAAAGTGCACAGTTTCCATCTTTGCTCCATTCATTGACGATAGGACTGCCTGAAATAGCGGAATGCTGTTCTCGGCTTTCTCCAGCGGTCCTGTAGACAATGAACGCAGCAGAGCTCAGGCATCTACGCTTTGCTCTCGTTTTTTGGGATCAGTGGAGTTCCCAGTGGTCGAATCCCTAGCAAGTTATACCCTATCACCAATGGAGAGGGGATATCTTGCCATTTTGGAAATACTCCCATAAATGGAAGCCGTCAGGTCCCCAAACTGCATCTATAGGGTGCAGATGACTTTAATCTGATCACGTCTTTTATGCAATTTACGCTGTAATGTTTCAAGAACTAACTTTTATTCCACTCGTCGAGTAAGCTGATCAGGTGTCTCTTCTCCCAGACTAGTCCTGCCTCATTCCCTTTAAGTTTTCAGACTAAGGGTGTGTGCACACGCTGCGGATTCTGCTGCGGATCCGCAACGGTTTTGGCCCTGCGGATCTGCAGCAGTTTCTGCTGCGGTGTACAGTACCATTATAATCAATGGAAAACAAAAACCACAGGGCACACCATGTGGAATTTTCCGCCCGGATTTGCTACGGTTTTAGAACCGCAGCATGTCACCTTTTTGTGCGGAATCCGCATCGGTTTTACATCTACTCCATTGTACAGGTGTCAAACCGCAGGGGAAAACCGCAGGCTAATCCGCAGGTAAACTGCAGGTCTTTTGACCTGTGGATTTACCTGCGGATTTTGCAAAATCCGCACGGAAAATTCCGCAGCAGAATCCGCAGCGTGTGCACACACCCTTAAGGTTTTGTCGCAACCTGTTTGTTGTATGATCTCTTGGACCCCCACTATTCTGCATAAATTCCCACCACTCCATTCATTGTCTATGGCACTGCTGGAGATATCCGCACCCATAAACACGGCTTATGGACCGAATGACATAGAGTAGTAGCTCGCTGATCAGTGCTTTGTTGCACCCTTCCCCTAAAATAATGGCTGATCAGCTTATAGTGTGGACAGATAAGGGATGTCCAAATCAGACTACCCCTTTAATTAAATGCACCTTTCAGTGAAGTCAATCAAGAAAATGGAAATCACATAAATGACTCAAGCGTACACATTTCCTATAGTTTGCAAATAACTGCACAATTCTAAATACTACCATAGTATGATCTTGAGAAATAATGTTAAAAAGCGACAAAAAAAATAAAAAATTTTACACTTAGACAACTTTTGCGAATTGTCTGGCGCTAGTCCGGGGTGTGACGCTGAACGGATCTTGGTATCTTTCCATTTTCTTCCTTAAGGGATTTGGATAGCTTCGGGGTGTAATCATGTATTTTGGGACATTCGGTGTGAAAAAGAATTGATCATCTGAACAGCTCTATTGAATTTCATTGATCCAATGCTTCCCGGTTTTTTTTATCGGACAGCTCTTTGAACCCGAAAATACTGTCGTGTGAACGTATCCTCAAATTGGGCTAAATGGTGATAAATCAGATGAAAAGAGCTGAGAAGAAGGGAGATAAGCGTTATATACTCTTCCATCCGAATAAGCTTTCTGATGGATTCTCACTTAACTCATTCAGCAGCCAGGGATGTGTAGGGAAACAAAGAGCAAGTAAAAGCCAAACCGTGGACAACTTTTTTTTTTTAAGGAAACCCAGTTGCCAAATTATTTTATCCCCAAATACAAGCATTTAGGTAAAAAAAAAATATCACCATATCCTTTAACAACAGATGTCATTGACTTGTGCAGGATGCCCTGGCACCCTGATACCTGTTACTTGGAGCTGCAGCTGGACGAGACCTCAGGTCCTTGCAGAAAAAAATTGCAAAATTGCACAATGCACAAGGAAGCCAGGTAACGGCATGGCAGGCTGAGTCCACTTTAAATAGTCCTCCTAGCCAAACGTCATTGATTCGTGCAGGTTGCCCTGGCACCCTGATGCCCCTGACTGTGAGCTGAAACTGGATGAGACCTCAGGTCCCAATGGAAAAAATTACAACATGCACTATTTTTCTGTGATTTCCGGACCAGAATATTGCATGTAACTCTAATAAAGCTGCACAAGGAGTCAGTTACATCTGCAATATACAGATCTGACTGGCCCTATTACTACAATGGTCTCGAGAACCTGGCCTTAAAGGGGGTATCTCTACATGACAACCCCTCTTAATGTTGAAGCCTGATCACTCTGGGTTTCATGTCAAAAATCCGGCTGACCCCTGCAGGAAAATTAATTCGCCCACCAAAGCGAAGGGCACTGTTTGTGTTTGCTCTTGCTCAAAGTGGGGTCCCAAGTAGTGAAAATTCTCCATGACATCCAGGTATTCAGATCAGGGTCGTAACAAGACAACCCTTTCACGGCAACGTAGCATTTGTTACATGTCCATTTGCAATACATCAGTGTGCCATGTAGAAAGAAACCTTTGTCCCCAGGTCTAATAAAGCTTCAAGGCTCAGCGGGTAGCAGAAGAGGCCATTCTACAATATCTAATGAGCGTGTGTAAATGTGATTGAGAAGGGAGGAAGGGCAGGTGAGCTGTGACATCACCTACTGTGATTGGATGATCCTGTATTATCAGCTGTGTACAAAGATGTTACCTGTCATTGTAATCCTGCCTCTGATGATAAGGAGTCTGCTGAAAACCCCTTTTGATATGAAAAAAAAATTGTTGTTAAACAATAGGTAATTTTCTGATGATAGTTTCCGTTTAAGAACTTAATGGAAACTTTTATCGATTTTAAAGGCTCTTTCTCCCTGGGCGGTGATCGCCTACATAGGAACATTAATTGCAGGTCATTGCCAAGTGTAAAATTGATTGATTGTGTTTTTTAGGAGGACACAAAAACAATCAATGGTCGTCAGGACTAGTGATGAGCGAATTTGTTCAGAAAACGATCGCCAAACATAAATTCGGCACGAATATGGCACATTTGGATTCGTAATCAGGAACACGAGCAAAATTTTAGAAAATCGGTAAAAATCAATAACATTCGGCAAAAGTGCGGGAAAATATTTGCATTGCCACAAAAGTATTTTCCGCACTTTAGCAACGATAGTGGTGGTGTATCATGAGTGTTTGGCACGTGTTTGATGAAGGGAGGTGGTTTACAGAGCTCAGAGGTGCAGCATTCTTGTAAGCACAGCAGTCATTTTTTTCCCTAACTTTATGTGTGCACATTGCAGCTAGCCAATCAGGGCACAGGAAGCACCCACAATGTCCTGACACAATAGCTTGTGTCATTGGCTGCTGAAATCACATGTTCCTCTCTATATAAATAGCGGACATCTTGTTTTAGCACCATTTTGACACTGTAACAGCGCAGAGAGGCTGCTCCTGACGCTGCCAATGTTAACAGCAAGATTTTAGCTAGTTAGGCGGTTGTACATCAGTCAGATAGTGTAGCTAGATAGTGTCCAGTGTAGCTGTAAAATTTACCTTCCGGATTTTTTTTTAGCCATTACTGAGGTCCACAGACAAAGCCAGCGGACACATGTCCTACAAGTGTGTTGTGCACGGCTTCTATAGTGCTCCATGCACGAGTATAGCATTCTAAATAATATTTTTTCACTAGCTAAATGTAAAATGGCCTGCTGTATCCCACCTTGTCATTTAGTGCTGTGGTGATATGAAACAGTCTGCAGACCTAAGGCACATAAAAATATATAATTTTTTCTGTTGCTAAATGTGATACAGCCCACCGTATCCCACGTTGTCATTTTGTGACGGTGATATGAACCTGTCTGCAGACCAAGCGTGCATTTAACCCCTTCCCGACCAATGACGCCACATAGGCGTCATGAAAACCTGTGCCAATCCGACCAGTGACTCCTATGTGGCGTCATGACTTTAAAGGCCCCCTGCGGGTCGGGTGACTGTGGTCACTAAAAGGTCACCCGACCTGCAGATACAGGGGGCATTGTTCTTCACCACAGGGGGCTTGGCTTCTCCCCCACGTGGCTACGATCGCTCTGGCTGTTAAAAGTGAAACAGCCAATCAAAGCGATAGTAATATTTAATCAATTTTATCATCTGCTCCCCTCCCCCTTCTCTCAGCTCCCCCCACCTTCTGACCCCCCCTCACCCCCCCGGTACCTCCGATGTCCCTCTCCGGCTCCCGGTGTCCCGCTGTCCTGCTTCATGGGCGCCGCCATCTTGGAAAATGGCGGGCGCATGCGCAGTGCGCCCGCAGGCTGCAGATTCATTCATTCATTTTGATCACTGTGATAAACTCTCACAGTGATCAAAATAGAATGAAAAGTAAATAAACCCCACCCTTTATCACCCCCATAGGCAGGAACAAATAATAAAATAAAGAAATTATTTTTATTTTTCCATTAGGGTTAGGGTTGGAAATAGGGTTAGGGCTAGGGTTAGGGTTAGGGTTGGAAATAGGGTTAGGGTTGGAATTAGGGTTAGAGTGGAATTAGGGTTAGGGTTGGAATTAGGGTTAGGGTTAGAACTAGGTTTAGGGTCGGAATTAGGGTTAGGGTTGGAATTAGGGTTAGGGGTATGGTTAGGGTTGGGATTAGGGTTAGGGATGTGTTGAGGTTAGGGCTGTGGTTAGGGGTGTGTTGAGGTTAGGGTTGAAGTTAGAATTGAGGGGTTTCCACTGTTTAGGCAAATCAGGGAGTCTCCAAACGTAACATGGTGCAACCATTGATTCCAGCCAATTTTGCATTCAAAAAGTCAAACGGTGCTCCCTCCCTTCCAAGCCCCGACGTGTACCGAAACAGTGGTTTACCCCAACATATGGGGTATCAGCATACTCAGGAAAAATTGCACAACAACTTTGGTGGTCTAATTTCTCCTGTTACCATTGGGAAAATAAAAAATTGGGGGCTAGAAAATTAATTTTGTGGAAAAAAAATGATTTTTTTTTATTTTCACGTCTCTGCGTTATAAACTTCTGTGAAGCACTTGGGGGTTCAAAGTGCTCACCAGACATCTAGATAAGTTCCTTGGAAGGTCTAGTTTCCAAAATGGGGTCACTTGTGGGGGAGCTCCAATGTTTAGGCGCACAGGGGCTCTCCAAATGCGACTTGTGGGGGGTTTCTACTGTTTAGGCACATCAGGGGCTCTGCAAACGTAACGACGACCGCAGACCTTTCCATCAAAGTCTGCATTTCAAAACGTCACTACTTCCATTCTGAGCCTTTACATGTGCCCAAACAATGGTTCCTGTTGTGAGTTCATTTTCTGGTCTACCAGTTGTGAGTTCTCCTTCCAGGCTCCCTCTGGTGGTAACAGGAGGTAGTGAGGCTGATTTAATCAGTAGAGATCTGCCACCTGATAATGAGGATGACGATTGGACCTCAGGAATCTCAGATTGGATTTAAGACAGCCGACGCCCTACTCTGGTGCTGGTGATTCCTTCTGCTTGTCAGGTCTTGGTTCTCAGCTCTGTTCCAGTCAGCTCAAGCTAAGTTTTACTGCTAATGTTCACACTTGTTTTTGTTGTTCTATTCAGTTTTGTGTGTGGTCAGCCAGCCCCGGCTGGGGCTGTGCTTAATTTCCACTCTTATTTATCTGTATTTGCCAATTTGCTTTTTGTCCCTTATTAGATTGGCCTCTTTTTGCTCTGTCTCAGAATATTTCAGAGTGCTGATAAAGTGGGAGAAGTCTAGTGACTTCAGGGTTAATTTTGTTATCAGAAGTGTTGGACATTATTTTGTAGGGTTTTGGGCAGATTGCAGACAGTGTCTTTCCTTTCCTCTCCTTTCTAGTTAGTTTGGGCCCCATCGTTTGCTCAGCCTATTTTCCTGCCTGTGTTTGTGTTTTCATCTTGTTTCACCGTCAATACATGTGTGGGGGCTGTCTATTCCTTTGGGGTCTGCTCTGGGGCAGTTAGTTTTCCCCTTTTCTTGCTTTAGGCTTATTTAGTCCTCCGGCCGTGATGAGGCATCTAGGTTCATCGTAGGTACGCTCCACGGCTGCTGCTAATTGTGTGGTTAGGATCAGGGATCTGCAATTTGCATAGTTACAAACCTCTCTGGTTTTTCTGGGGCTTAGCTTGTTTTAGGTTTTTTCCTCCTCGGTGATCTATTCATAACAGAATCACCAGCCATACCGCAGATTCTAAGGTACTCAAAAGCAGGAAAAAGTTGTTAAAAAAAAAAAAAGTGTCAGACTTTTTTTTTAATGTATTTTTTCCTCTTTTTCTCTGGGGCCGTAGGAGGATTTTTATTTTCCTAATGGAGATTAAGCAATTGTCTGATCGTGTGGAGCAACTTGCTGCTGAAGTGCAGGGAATTTCCACCTACCTCATTCAGTCACATGCTGCTGAACCTAAGATCCCTACTCCTGATGTGTTTTCTGGAGATCGGTCTAAATTTCTGAATTTTAAGAATAATTGTAAATTATTTCTTGCCTTGAAGCCTAACTCATCGGGGAACTCTGCGCAGCAGGTTAAAATTGTCATCTCCTTGCTGCCCGGCGATCCCCAGGTTTGGGCTTTTTCTCTGACACCTGAAAATCCTATTCTGACTAATGTGGATGCATTTTTTCAAGCCTTGGGGTTGTTGTATGATGAACCTAATGCTGTTGATCAAGCTGAGAGAACCCTGTTGGCATTAAACCAGGGTCAGGATTCTGCAGAATTATACTGTCAAAAATTCCAAAAGTGGGCGGTCCTTACTAAATGGAATGATAGTGCTTTGGCAGCTCTCTTTCGGAAGGGTTTATCAGAGACCGTAAAAGATGTTATGGTGGGATTTCCTGTTCCCCCTGATCTGGATGATTCTGTGTCATTAGCCATTCAAGTTGATCGGCGTTTACATGAACATAAAACTACACGGGAGGCGCTGCCACCTTTTGAACAAACGTCTGAACCTATGCAGTGTGATGGGGTTTTGTCTAGGGCGCAACGTCAGGAGTTTAGAAGGCGTAATAAGCTGTGTTTTTTCTGTGGAGACGCCTCATACTGTTTCTGTCTGCCCTAAACGAGAGAAACGTTTTGCACACACATTTGCTGTGGGTGGCGTACAGCCTAAGTTCCTTTTGGCAATTACTCTGATCTGCCCCTTATCCACGTTTTCCACTAAGGCTTTTGTGGATTCAGGAGCAGTGTTGAATCTGATGGATTTGGACTTTGCTAAACGTTGTGGTTTTTCCATGACGCCTCTGCGGACGCCTATTCCTTTGAGGGGTATTGATGCTAATCCTTTGGCGGAGAATAAACCTCAGTTTTGCACCCAGGTGATAATGCGAGTTGCCCCAGACCACCAAGAAAATTGTAAATTTTTGGTGCTGCATAATTTGCATGATACTATTGTTCTGGGTTTTCCCTGGTTGCAAACTCATAATCCAGTTTTGGATTGGAAATCTGGGACTGTGGTGAGTTGGGGTTGTCAGTGTGTTCTTAGGGACGCTCCTGTTTTCTCCACCTCTCCTCAGTCTCATGATATTCCTGATTATCTGTCCGATTTTTCTGATGTATTTAGTGAGAGTAAGTCTGCATCTTTGCCTCCTCATAGGAGTTATGACTGTGCAATTGAGTTGATGCCTGGGTGTAAATTTCCCAAGGGTCGGCTTTTCAACTTATCAGTACCCGAACATGATGCTATGCGATCCTATATTAAGGAGTCGTTGGAGAAGGGTCATATTAGACCATCCTCGTCACCTTTAGGTGCTGTTTTTTTTTGTGGCCAAGAAAGATTGTTCATTAAGACCGTGTATTGATTATCGTTCCCTTAACAAGATGATGGTTAAATATCAGTACCCGTTACCTCTGATGTCTGATTTATTCTCCAGGGTTAAGAGTGCCTGCTGGTTTACTAAGCTTGACCTCAGGGGGGCGTATAATCTTATTCGCATCAAGCACAGGGATGAATGGAAGACGGCGTTTAATACTCCGGAGGGACATTTTGAGTACCTGGTGATGCCTTTTGGGCTCACTAATGCCCCTTCTGTCTTCCAGTCCTTTATGAATGATATTTTCCGTGACTTTGTGGATAAGTTTTTGATCATCTATCTGGATGATATTTTGATCTTTTCTAGTGATTGGGATTCTCATGTGGAACACGTCCGGACTGTGTTCCGGATTTTGAGGGAGAATTCCCTGTTTGTTAAGGGATCGAAATGCCTCTTTGGTGTACAGAGGATTTCATTTTTGGGATTTATCTTGTCTCCATCGACTATTGAAATGGACCCGGCCAAGGTACAGGCCATTTATGATTGGGTTCACCCTACTTCTTTGAAGGCCCTCCAGAAGTTTTTGGGTTTTGCTAATTTCTATTGTAAATTTATAGGTAATTTTTCTAGTATTGTCAAACCACTGACTGATCTGACCAAGAAGGGCGCTGATGTGCTGAATTGGTCTCCTGAGGCTGTCTCAGCATTTCAGGAGTTTAAGCGGAGATTTACTTCAGCTCCGGTTTTACGGCAACCTGATGTCTCACTTCCATTTCAGGTGGAGGTAGATGCTTCTGAGATTGGTGCAGGAGCTCTTTTGTCCCAAAAAGACCCTGTGACTTCTAAGATGAATCCCTGTGCCTTCTTTTCTCGAAAGTTCTCCCCATCTGAACGCAACTATGACGTGGGGAATCAGGAATTGTTGGCCATGAAATGGGCATTTGAGGAGTGGAGACGTTGGTTGGAGGGAGCTAGACATCAAGTTGTGGTCCTCACCGATCACAAGAATTTGATTTATCTGGAGTCGGCCAAACACCTGAATCCTAGACAAGCTAGATGGGCCTTGTTTTTCACGCGTTTTAATTTTGTGGTCTCTTTTCTTCCGGGCACTAAGAATGTTAAGGAAGATACCCTTTCTAGGAGTTTCTTTGCCTATTCTCTTAATGTGACCGAGCCTACTACCATCCTAGGTGAGGGGGTAGTTCTTTCTGCCATTTCGCCCGATTTGAGACGCGCCCCGGAGGAATTTCAGGAGGATAAACCTGAGCGTTGCCCTATGGGAAAATTGTATGCTCCTGACCAGTGGAGAAAGAGAGTGATGTCTGAAATTCATTGCTCCGCATTGGCTGGTCATCCAGGAATTTTTGGTACCAGAGATTTGGTGAGTCGGTCCTTTTGGTGGCCTGATTTATCTCGTGATGTCAGGAATTTTGTACAGTCCTGTGGGACTTGTTCTTGGTCTACACCCTGTTCTCGTTCTAGTGGGTTGCTGATGCCCCTGCCGGTGCCCAAGAGGCCATGGACCCATATCTCAATGGATTTTATTTCTGATCTTCCTCTCTCTCAGAGAATGACTGTTATCTGGGTGATTTGTGATAGATTTTCGAAGATGGTCCATCTGGTACCACTCCCAAAGTTGCCATCTTCCGCTGAGTTGGTGCCCTTGTTTTTACAACAGGTGGTTCGGTTACATGGGATTCCTGAGAACATTGTGTCCGACAGAGGAGTTCAGTTTATTTCCAGATTCTGGAGAGCCTTTTGTTCCAGTCTGGGAATTCAGTTATCCTTCTCCGCATTTCATCCCCAGACCAATGGACAGACTGAGAGAACAAACCAGACCTTGGAGTCTTATTTAAGATGTTTTATATCTGCTAATCAGGATGATTGGATCTCATTTTTGCCCTTGGCCGAATTCGCGCTGAACAATAGAGCTAGTTCTGCCACTTTGATGTCACCCTTTTTCTGTAATTTTGGATTTCATCCTCGATTCTCTTCAGGGCAAGTGGAATCTTCGTCCTGCCCAGGTGTGGACACTGCAGTTGAGAGAATGCAGCAGATATGGGACCAAGTGGTGGATAAGTTGTCACTCTCTCAGCAAAAGGCCCAGCGATTTTCCAGCCGGCATAGGACCATTGGACCCCGGTTTAAAGTGGGTGATATGGTTTGGTTGTCGTCTAAGAATATTCCTATGAAGGTTGCATCTCCAAAATTTAAGCCAAGATTTATTGGACCTTATAAGATTTTGGAGATTCTTAATCCTGTTTCTTTTCGATTGGCTCTTCCAGTTACGTTCAAGATCCATAACATATTTCACAAATCTCTGTTGAAGAGGTTTGTTGAGCCAGTGGTTCCTATGGCAGCACCTCCTGACCCTGTGTTGGTTGAAGGCAATGTGGAATATGAGGTAGAGAAAATATAGGATTCTCGTTTGGTTAGACGGAGACTCCAGCATTTGGTCAAATGGAAGGGTTATGGCCAGGAGGATAATTCTTGGGTCTCTGCCTCTCATATTCATGCCAATACATTGGTTCGTGCTTTTCACCGGGCCCATCCTGATCGGCCTGGTGGCGTGGATGAGGGTTCGGTGACCCCTCCTCAAGGGGGGTACTGTTGTGAGTTCATTTTCTGGTCTACCAGTTGTGAGTTCTCCTTCTAGGCTCCCTCTGGTGGTAACAGGAGGTAGTGAGGCTGATTTAATCAGTAGAGATCTGCCACCTGATAATGAGGATGACGATTGGACCTCAGGAATCTCAGATTGGATTTAAGACAGCCGACACCCTACTCTGGTGCTGGTGATTCCTTCTGCTTGTCAGGTCTTGGTTCTCAGCTCTGTTCCAGTCAGCTCAAGCTAAGTTTTTCTGCTAATGTTCACACTTGATTTTGCTGTTCTATTCAGTTTTTTGTGTGGTCAGCCAGCCCCGGCTGGGGCTGTGCTTAATTTCCACTCTTATTTATCTGTATTTGCCAATTTGCTTTTTGTCCCTTATTAGATTGGCCTCTTTTTGCTCTGTCTCAGAATATTTCAGAGTGCTGATATAGTGGGAGAAGTCTAGTGACTTCAGGGTTAATTTTGTTACCAGAAGTGTTGGACATTATTTTGTAGGGTTTTGGGCAGATTGCAGACAGTGTCTTTCCTTTCCTCTCCTTTCTAGTTAGTTTGGGCCCCATCATTTGCTCAGCCTATTTCCCTGCCTGTGTTTGTGTTTTCATCTTGTTTCACCGTCAATACATGTGTGGGGGCTGTCTATTCCTTTGGGGTCTGCTCTGGGGCAGTTAGTTATCTCCTTTTCTTGCTTTAGGCTTATTTAGTCCACCGGCTGTGACGAGACGTCTAGGTTCATCGTAGGTACGCTCCACGGCTGCTGCTAGTTGTGTGGTTAGGATCAGGGATCTGCAATCTGCATAGTTACCAACCTCTCTGGTTTTTCTGGGGCTTAGCTTGTTTTAGGTTTTTTCCTCCTCGGTGACCCATTCATAACAGGTTCCCCCCCATATATGGGGTACCAGCGTACTCAGGACAAACTGGACAACAACTTTTAGGGTCCAATTTCTCCTGTTACCCTTATGAAAATAAAAATTTGCGAGCAAAAAATAATTTTTTGAGGAAAAAAATGATTTTTTTATTTTCACAGCTTTGCGTTATAAACTTCTGTGAAGCACTTAGGGGTTCAAAGTGCTCACCAGACATCTAGATAAGTTCCTTGGAACGTCTAGTTTCCAAAATGGGGTCACTTGTGGGGGATTTCTACTGTTTAGGCACATCAGGGGCTCTGCAAACGTAACAATGACCGCAGATCTTTCCATCAAAGTCTGCATTTCAAAACGTCACTACTTACATTCTGAGCCCTTTCGTGTGCCCAAACAATGGTTCTCCCCCACATATGGGGTACCAGCGTACTCAGGACAAACTGGACCACAACTTTTGTGGTCCAATTTATCCTGTTACCCTTGTGAAAATATAAAATTGCGCACTAAATAATAATTTTTTGAGGAAAAGAAAATATTTTTTATTTTCACGGCACTGTGTTATAAACTTTTGTGAAGCACTTGGGGAATCAAAGTGCTCACTATGCATCTAGTTAAGTTCCTTAGGGGGTCTAGTTTCCAAAATGGGGTCATTTGTGGGGGAGCTCCAATGTTTAGGCACACAGGGGCTCTCCAAACACGACATGGTGTCCGCTAACGATTAGAGGTAATTTTCATTTCAAAAAGTCAAATGGTTCTCCTTCCCTTCTGAGCCCTGCAGTGCACCCAAACAGTGGTCCCCCCCCACATATGGGGTATCGGTGTACTCAGGACAAACTGGACAACAACTTTTGGGGTCCAATTTCTCCTGTTACCCTTGTGAAAATAAAAAATAGCGTGCTAAAAAATCATTTTTGAGGAAAAAAATTATTTTTTATTTTCATTGCTCTGCGTTATAAACTTTTGTGCTCACTACACATCTAGATAAGTTCCATAAGGGGTCTATTCCAAAATGGTGTCACTTGTGGGGGGTTTTCACTGTTTAGGCACACAGGGGCTCTGCAAATGCGACATGGTGTCCGATAACGATTGGAGCTAATTTTCCATACAAAAAGTCAAATAGCGCTTCACTTACAGACCCTGTCGTGCGCCCAAACAGTGGTTTATGACCACATATGAGGTATCTGTGCACTCAGGAGAAATTTCCCAACAAATTTTAGCATCCATTTTGTCCTGTTGCCCATGTGAAAATGAAAAAACTGAGGCTAAAAGAAAATTTTTGTGAAAAAAAGTACTTTTTTTTTTTTTACCGATCAATTTGTGACGCACCTGGGGGTTCAAAGTGATCACTATGCATGTAGATAAGTTCCTTGGGGGGTCTAATTTCCAAAATGGGGTCACTTGTGGGGGAGCTCCAATGTTTAATCGCACAGGGGCTCTCCAAGCGCGACATGGCAACAGCTAAATATTCCAGCATGTTTTCCATTCAAAAAGTCAAATAGCGCTCCTTCCCTTCTGAGCCCTGCCGTGCACCCAAACAGTGGTTTATGACCACATATGAGGTATCGGTGTACTCAGGAGAAATTGCCAAACAAATTTTAGGATCCATTTTATCCTGTTGCCCATGTGAAAATGAAAAAATTGATGCTAAAAGAAAATTTTTATTGGAAAAATTAAAATCTCCATTTTTTTCTTTCCACGTTGCTTTAGTTCCTGTGAAACACCTGAAGGGTTAATAATCTTCTTAAATGTAGGGTTGAGTAGCTTGAGGGGTGCAGTTTTTAGAATGGTGTCACTTTTGGGTATTTTCTGCCATATAGACCCCTCAAAGTGACTTCAAATGTGAGATGGTCCCTAAAAAAAATGGTTTTGTAAATTTTGTTGTAAAAATGAGAAATCACTGGTCAACTTTTAACCCTTATAACTTCCTAACAAAAAAAAATTTTGTTTCCAAAATTGTGCTGATATAAAGTAGACATGTGGGAAATGTTATTTAGTAACCACTTTGTGTCACATATCTCTTGTGACTCCAGCTTATATCCAACTTTTTCAATTAGTGGTGTTGAAATTGTTCTGCGTACAGAGCTGTTGCACATTAAAATAATATTTATTTTTTTTTCACAAACGTGATACAGCAGCCGAGATCTGAGTTTGAAATTGTTTTAAGCCTATCTTCTAGATTATGTGCTTCTTTGGTATCCAATTTCTCACAGGCATCTTTTATACCTAGCTTGAGATGCGCATCTGTTATACCTATCTTCTGACGAGCATCAAACGCTCGCTGGTAATTGGTATTGGGTAAATGAGTAATAGTTGTAGGCAGGATCCTGGATCTTGTACTTCCCATAGCCACCATGTTATTGATCCTGTTGTACGTTCCCATTCCCGCTCAAAAAAATTCTTCTGTTACTAACGTCATACAGTAGGGGACATGTCACTTTGAAATTGTTTGGAGGCCATCTTCTAGATTATGTGCATTTTTGGCATCCAATTTCTCACGGGCATCTTTTATACCTAGCTTGAGACATGCATCTGTTACACCTATCTTCTGACGAGCATCAAGCGCTCGCTGGTAATTGGTATTGGGTAGATGAGTAATAGTTGTAGGCAGGATCCTGGATCTTGAACTTCCCATAGCCGCCCCGTTATTGATCCTGTTGTGCGTTCCCATTACCGCTCAAAAAAATTCTTCTGTTACTAACGTCATACTGTAGCAGACATGTGACTTTGACATTTTTTGGAGCATCTTCTCAATCTTATACAGGCCTTATCGACAGGCCACAAAAAATTCTTCTGTTACTAACATCATACAGTAGTGGTCATGTCACTTTTAAATTGTTTGGAGCATCTACTCAATGTTACACAGGCCTTCTAGACAAGCCCAAAAAATTGTTTTGTTACTAACGTCATATAGTAGGGGACATGTCACTTTTAAATTTTTGGAGCATCTACTCAATCTTATACAGGCCTTATCGACAGGCCCCCAAAAAATCTTCTGTTACTAACGTCATACAGTAGAAAACATGTCACTTTCAAATTGATTGGCGCATCTAGTCAATGTTATACAGGCCTCATCCACACCAAAAACAAAAAAAAAAATCTGTTACTTTTGTCATACAGTAGGGGACATCTCACTTTGAAAATTTTTGGAGCAGATCTTCTTTGTCATACAGGCCTCATCGACACTGAAACAATTCTTTCTGCTGTGAGTAACGTGATTATTCACGTCATATTTCACCTTCTAATTTTCGTGCCGCTGAAATTTAGCTGTTTGCAGAGGTTATGCAGAGTAAAAAATCTATTTTTAGTTGCTAATAGTGTGCTCCTATCTGAGCAACATGACTGGGAAAAAGCAAGGTCGTGGAGGAAGGGGGATTAGGCTTGTGTATGTGGGGTAGATGTTAATCTTTCTGAAAGCACTAGTGATCCACTAACATGACGTCCTATCCATGGACAACTGACAACTCCTGTTACTGGGTATTGTAGTTTTTAGTGTGCTGCATTGTTCTTGCGTAATTGCAGTCCCTGATATCTTTAGTGGGGCTTCTGTGCCTGCTGTTGCTGCTGCTGGAGATGTTAACAATAATTTGTGGAAATGTGAACAGTCCTGCTTGCGTGTCCATCTGCTGGGTTGGTGTAATGGAAGACCTGTCGGTCCCTATTTTACTATTTCTACTGTGGTAAAATTAATGCCACTAATTTTTATGAATGTGTAGATTCCGCTTTGGGTCTCCTTCATGTGTGTTGCCTGCAGCAGTAGGCCTCCGATACCGGCAGTCCTCCACTGTCTTTGAGTCAATAATTACTGGGAGTAAACCCTTGCAAACACGGGTAGAACATACAAACTCTTTGCAAATGCTGTCCTTGGTGGGATTGTAACACAGGACTACAGCGCTGCAAGACTGCTAATGTTTTTGCTTTGACAACTGAACATTTCTGTGGTTGGAAGGCTATCACTGCGATTCAAACTGTGTGTCTCACTGCTGTGTTGGGGAAATCCACTGTCAAGATTGTCTTCCAGCATGTTTTGATACTGCAGCATGGGCGCATCCCTTTCTAGGGGAAAAGCAACAGGCAAAATTTACTTTTGTATTGTGGCTAGAACACACTGGCAACCCAGTAGTCAGCATTATTTGGAAACATAACTATACGGCTAACAATTATGTTGCGGATAGTGCTGCAAGAAGACGCTCGTGGGTCGGTCTCTTTCATGAGGTCCAGCTCCGCAGGGTGATGATGGTGGTATAACACTCAAGCTTTCTTCCTCCATCCTCCATCCCCTCCTGACAATCACAGACAACATAGACGTAAACATTATCATCTTCATCTCCTAACTGTTGAGGGTCCATCAACTTTTTCTTCTCTTCCTTTTTATGGTCCTTCTCCATTTGTTCCTCCCATGGCAAAGTCTGTGAGACAACAGACCTGAACTTATAGATATTGTTAACCCTAAAGGTGGTGGAGGAATTGCTGTACCATCAGGTTGCGAATGTGAACTATGCAAGGCACATGCGTAAGGTTGGCCCGACGAAGGGCCGCCACCAGGTTTGCACCGTTATTGCACACAGCCTTCCCTGGCTCCAGGTTGAGTGTAGACAGGCTCCAGGTTGAGTGTAGACAGCCATTGCTCAAACTCGGCATGGATAGCTGTCCACAACTGTTGATCTGCATGACTGCGATCTCCAAGGCATATTATTGTAAACAGTGCCTGATTATGGTGAGCCCTGGCTGTGCAGTGTGGAGATGGGGGAGGGATTCTCTCTGCAGTGTTGGAACGTGTGTTTAATTAAGGCAGAGGTTGAAGGCGCAGGTGGAGGCCTTAGAGGAGGTGGAGGATGCAGAAGCACTGCAGGAACTGTTACATACAGATGTTTGCTCTGCAAGCCCTGGGGATTTCAATACTTGATGTCTAGTGACACTTTGGTGTCTACTGCTTTAGTTCTTCATCCTCTGGTGGGTACTAGTTTAGTTCTCCAACCCAAGCTATTTAGTGGTTTAGTTCTCCAATCTCTGTTGTCTATTAGTTTAGTTCTCCATGTTCTGTTGTTAATTTGTTTAGTTCTGCAATCATAGCTGTTTAGTAGTTTAGTTCTCCAATCCCTGTTGTCTAATAGTTTAGTTATCCATCGTATGGTGTCTAGTGGTTTAGTTCTACAACCCTAGCTGTTTAGTAGTTTAGTTCTCCAACCCCTGTTGTCTAGTATTGTTATCATCTAGCTGTAACTCCCCTGTCCATGCTTGCTCATCCAGGTGTCATTGTTGAAATGCACTCTGGCAGACATAGAATTTTTCAGGGAACAGGTGATATTGTCTGTGACTTGTTGCTGTAGCGCAGGCACATCTTTCTTAGAGAAGTAAAGGTGACTGGGAAATTGGTATTGGGGGGACTGCAACGGTCATCAGCTTTCAGAAACTGTCTGTATCCATAAGGCGTAAAGGCTGTATTTCCATGGCCAACACATTGGAGTGGCCATGCAATAGTCACAGAGATCACAGGCTATGAGTCATACAGAAACAAGCGCTGTTATCTTAGTAGCTAATAGCTCTCAGCTGGCCCTTAACATCCAGACAATGACACGATTGGGTGACGAATCATCCGAGGAGACCGGAGGTTATTTACAATAATTAGTTCTCAGAAAAGTAATAGTGAGCGTATGGATTATCCACGTCCAGACTACAACACATGGAATATGCGTATATCCCACCGTACGATCACTGCCAACTCCACGATAATCCTACACTCCTTATTGCCAACAACAATCCTATCCTGTTTATAGCTCAATAAATAAATGCAGGCCGAATGGACGCATTCTGCTTTTGAGGTTCATACCATCAGGGTGTTCCATCCCCTCTCCCTTAGAGTAGCAGTCATAAACCGGCCCTCAGGCTCACCCACCCACTCCCTTGACCACTTTTATGTGTTGTAGCCACATTTCATGTCCTCAGAATTGACAACCCTTATCCTGGAAGACTTCAACAGCTCCACCTGTCCAGCTGCATCCCAGCTTCAATTCTCGTGGCCTCTCACAACTTTCAAACTCTGAGGCACACAAACACGGTAACACCTCCGATCTGGACTTTGTCCGATTCAGTTCAATCTCCTACCTAGATGACTCACCTCTTACCCTTTGTCCCCCATGAAACTAGGAGTATAACCACAACTTAGCCATTTTTAGGTGCTCCCTAAAACATGTTTTTAAGGCAGCCTATCACGTTCCCTAATCAAAGTCCGTTTTATATATATACAGTGCCTACAAGTAGTATTCAACCCCCTGCAGATTTAGCAGGTTTACACATTCGGAATTAACTTGGCATTGTGACATTTGGACTGTACATCAGCCTGGAAGTGTGAAATGCACTGCAGCAAAAAAGAATGTTATTTCTTTGTTTAATTTTTTTGTAAATTGTGAAAAGTTTATTCAGAGGGTCATTTATTATTCAACCCCTCAAACCACCAGAATTCTGTTTGGTTCCCCTAAAGTATTAAGAAGTATTTCAGTCACAAAGAACAATGAGCTTCACATGTTTGGATTAATTATCTCTTTTTCCAGCCTTTTCTGACTATTAAAGACCCTCCCCAAACTTGTGAACAGCACTCATACATGGTCAACATGGGAAAGACAAAGGAGCATTCCAAGGCCATCAGAGACAAGATCGTGGAGGGTCACAAGGCTGGCAAGGGGTACAAAACCCTTTCCAAGGAGTTGGGCCTACCTGTCTCCACTGTTGGGAGCATCATCCGGAAGTGGAAGGCTTATGGAACTACTGTTAGCCTTCCACGGCCTGGACAGCCTTTGAAAGTTTCCTCCCGTGGCGAGGCCAGGCTTGTCCGAAGAGTCAAGGCTAACCCAAGGACAACAAGGAAGGAGCTCCGGGAAGATCTCATGGCAGTGGGGACATTGGTTTCAGTCAATACCATAAGTAACGTACTCCACCGCAATGGTCTCCGTTCCAGACGAGCCCGTAAGGTACCTTTACTTTCAAAGCGTCATGTCAAGGCTCATCTACAGTTTGCTCATGATCACTTGGAGGACTCTGAGACAGACTGGTTCAAGGTTCTCTGGTCTGATGAGACCAAGATCGAGATCTTTGGTGCCAACCACACACGTGACGTTTGGAGACTGGATGGCACTGCATACGACCCCAAGAATACCATCCCTACAGTCAAGCATGGTGGTGGCAGCATCATGCTGTGGGGCTGTTTCTCAGCCAAGGGGCCTGGCCATCTGGTCCGCATCCATGGGAAGATGGATAGCACGGCCTACCTGGAGATTTTGGCCAAGAACCTCCGCCCCTCCATCAAGGATCTTAAGATGGGTCGTCATTTCATCTTCCAACAAGACAACGACCCAAAGCACACAGCCAAGAAAACCAAGGCCTGGTTCAAGAGGCAAAAAATCAAGGTGTTGGAGTGGCCTAGTCAGTCTCCTGACCTTAACCCAATTGAAAACTTGTGGAAGGAGCTCAAGATTAAAGTCCACATGAGACACCCAAAGAACCTAGATAACTTGTAGAAGATCTGCATGGAGGAGTGGGCCAAGATAACTCCAGAGACCTGTGCCGGCCTGATCAGGTCTTATAAAAGACGATTATTAGCTGTAATTGCAAACAAGGGTTATTCCACAAAATATTAAACCTAGGGGTTGAATAATAATTGACCCACACTTTTATGTTTAAAATTTATTAAAATTTAACTGAGCAACATAACTTTTTGGTTTGTAAGATTTATGCATCTGTTAATAAATCCTGCTCTTGTGTGAAGTTTGAAGGCTCTAACTTATTTGCATCTTATCAAACCTGCTAAATCTGCAGGGGGTTGAATACTACTTGTAGGCACTGTATATATATATATAGCTTATTCTCGACTTCTCTGAACATAATTCACCATCAAACTCAACAGTACTCAAAAGGCTCATGCAGCCTTTATCTACCCCCATTTCCTCAAGATGATTGTACCATCATTGTAAATAAGCACCTGTAATTGGTATGCCCCCCACCAGGGCCGGCCCGAGAGATTACGGCGCCCTAGGCGAAACTATTTTGTTGCGCCCCTACTATTCTTGGCAGTAGATGAAAACTTGGGATATAAATTTAGGAGCAAAATAAACCACAACAACAATGATTAATTAACTCTCTCCTAACTCTTTAATCTTCTGAGAAGTTGTATAGGACAAATATATACAAAGTAATCAATAACACAAAACAAAAACGACCATAGGTAATTAAAATTTTTGTTTCCTTGCCTTTTTTTTTGAAAAGGATGACACTAAGTCACCGAGATTAATTTGTTTAGCAACTTCAGATTCTATCGAAATTGTTGCCAACCCAACCAACCTCTCTTGCGTCATATTTGCCCTTAAATATGTACACTTTTCTTTCCATCCCTAAAACTTTTTGCCTTTCGAAAAGATTTTTTATAATTTTTTCTATTTTTTCTCTGGCGCCCCCTTTGGGTCGGCGCCCTAGGCGGCCGCCTAGTTCGCCTATACGTTCAGGCCGGCCCTGACCCCCACCTCATTGTAGATTTTAAGCTGTGGAAAGCAGAGTCATCATTATTTTTGCTTTAATTGTTTGAATAACTTAAACTTGGTAACTTTGACTGTTTTATATGAACTGATGACTTGTAAACAGGGGCTGGCTGGCACTTTTCAGCCTGGGGGGCAATCACAAAATCACAAGGCAGTGGCCCTCCAGTTGCGCTGCTTTTGCCCTGCTTATCTCTGGCCGCTACATTAAAGAACCAGAGATAACAGGCTTTAAAAACAGGGTGGTACATAGATATGGGAACAGAATGGAGCTAGATGCATATATATGGAAGGAGAACCAAGCTTACTGCCTACATAGATACTGTAACAGAAGCAAGCTGACTACATAGACACGAGACCAGAACCAAGATTGTTAAGTAGATAAGGAAACGGACTGGAGCTTACTACAGAGATATGGGAGCAGAACCAAGCTTACTACAGAGATATGGGAGCAGAACCAAGCTTACTACAGAGATATGGGAGCAGAACCGAGCTTACTATAGAGATACGGGAGCAGAACTGAGCTTACTACAGAGATATGGGAGCAGAACAGAGGTTACTACAGAGATATGGGAGCAGAACCGAGCTTACTACAGAGATATGCCAGAGAATATGGGAAGCAAGGTGTGCCACAGTCCGCGCTGCTGAGTCCACAAAATCACCTGGGATGCAAGATGTTGTAACAAAGTACTTCAAGAATAAAGAAGTACTTTGTTACAACATCTTGCATCCCAGGTGATTTTGTGGACTCAGCAGCGCGGACTGTGGCACACCTTGCTTCCCATATTCTCTGGCAGTTTTTCCACGTTGGAGTGGTCGGTGGAGGTCCTGCAGCAGCTGATACTGTGTTATGTCTTCAAGCCAGTTGTGGGTCACACAACTGGAATAGGTGAGTGGAACTGCATTACACCACTCACATCGTAGTGTCACTAGTGATAGGGCACTATTGCGCCTCTTGTTCCCCCACCCTTTTTGTATTACTACAGAGATATGGGAGCAGAACCAAGCTTACTAAAGAGATATGAGAGCAGAACCGATCTTACTACAGAGATATGGGAGCAGAACCGATCTTACTACAGAGATATGGGAGCAGAACCGAGCTTACTACAGAGATATGGGAGCAGAACCGAGCTTACTACAGAGATAAGGGAGCAGAACCGAGCTTACTACAGAGCTAAGGGCGCAGAACCAAGCTTACTACAGAGATAAGGGTGCAGAACTGAGTTTACTACAGAGATATGGGAGCAGAACAGAGCTTACTACAGAGATACGGGAGCAGAACCAAGCTTACTATAGAGATATGGAGGAAGAACCAAGCTTACTATAGAGATATGGGAGCAGAACAGAGCTTACTACAGAGATATGGGAGCAGAAAACAGCTTACTACAAAGATATAGCAGCAGAACCGAGCTTACTGCAGAGATATGGGAGCAGAACCGAGCTTACTACAGAGATATGGGAGCAGAACAGAGGTTACTACAGAGATATGGGAGCAAAACCGAGCTTACTACAGAGATATGGAAGTAGAACCAAGCTTACTATAGAGATATGGGAGCAGAAAAAAGCTTATTACAGAGATATAGGAGCAGAACAGAGCTTACTACAGAGATATGGGAGCAGAACCTAGCTTACTATAGAGATATGAGAGCAGAACGGAGCTTACTACAAAGATATGGCAGCAGAACCAAGCTTACTGCAGAGATATGGGAGCAGAACAGAGCTTACTATAGAGATATAGGAGCAGAGCTTACTACATAGATATGGGAGCAGAACGGAGCTTACTATAGAGCTATGGGAGCAGAAAAGAGCTTACTACAAAGATATGGCAGCAGAACCGAGCTAACTATAGAGATATAGGAGTAGAACAGAGCTTACTACAAAGATATGGGAGCAGAACCTAGCTTACTGCAGATATAGATCAGAATGGAGAATACTCCAGAGATATGGGAGCAGAAAGGAGCATACTACAGATATTTGGGTGCAAAACCGAGCTTACTACAGAGATATGGGAGTAGAACCAAGCTTACTATAGAGATATGGGAGCAGAACCTATCTTACTACAGAAATATGGGAGCAGAACCGAGCTTACTACAGAGATAAGGGAGGAGAACCAAGCTTACTACAGAGATAAGGGTGCAGAACCAAGCTTACTACAGAGATATGGGAGCAGAAAAAAGCTTATTACAGAGATATAGGAGCAGAACATAGCTTACTACAGAGATATGGGAGCAGAACGGAGCTTACTACAAAGATATGGCAGCAGAACCAAGCTTACTGCAGAGATATGGGAGCAGAACAGAGCTTACTACAGAGATATAGGAGCTGAGCTTACTACATAGATATGGGAGCAGAACGGAGCTTACTATAGAGCTATGGGAGCAGAAAAGAGCTTACTACAAAGATATGGCAGCAGAACCGAGCTAACTATAGAGATATAGGAGCAGAACAGAGCTTACTACAAAGATATGGGAGCAGAACCTAGCTTACTGCAGAGATATACTGTAGATCAGAATGGAGAATACTCCAGAGATATGGGAGCAGAAAGGAGCATACTACAGATATTTGGGTGCAAAACCGAGCTTACTACAGAGATATGAGAGCAGAACCAAGATTACTACAGCGGTATGGGAGCAGAACCAAACTTACTACAAAGATAAGGGAGCAGAACCGAGCTACCTACAGAGATTTGGAGCAGAACCAAGCTTACTACAGAGATATGAGAGCAGAACCAAGCTTACTATAGAGATATGAGAGCAGAACTGAGCTTACTATAGAGATATGGGAGCAGAGCCGAGCTTACTACAGAGTTTTAGGAGCAGAGCCAAGCTTACTACAGAGATATGGGAGCAGAACAAAGCTTACGACAGAGATATGGGAGCAGAACCAAGCTTACTACAGAGATATGGGAACAGAACCGAGCCTACTACAGAGATATGGGAGCAGAACTGAGCTTACTACAGAAATATAGGAGCAAAACGGAGCTTACTACAGAGATATGGGAGTAGAACGGAGTTTACTACAGAAATATAGGAGCAAAACGGAGATTACTACAGAGATATGGGAGCAGAACCAAGCTTACTACAGAGATATGGGAGCAGAAACAAGCTTACTACAGAGATGTGGAAGCAGAACCAAGCTTACTACAAAGATATGGGAACAGAACAGAGCCTACTACAGAGATATGGGAGCAGAACTGAGCTTACTACAGAAATATAGGAGCAAAACGGAGCTTACTACAGAAATATGGGAGTAGAACGGAGTTTACTACAGAAATATAGGAGCAAAACGGAGATTACTACAGAGATATGGGAGCAGAACCAAGCTTACTACAGAGATATGGGAACAGAACCGAGCCTACTACAGCGATATGGGAGCAGAACTGAGCTTACTACAGAAATATAGGAGCAAAATGGACCTTACTACAGAGATATGGGAGTAGAACGGAGTTTACTACAGAAATATAGGAGCAGAACCAAGCTTACTACAGAGATGTGGGAGGAAAACCAAGCTTACTACAGAGATATGGGAGCAGAACCGAGCCCTAAGAAAAAAATAATGGAACCTGAGTGCCCCTATCACTAACTAATAATGTCCCCATTTATAACAAATAATGTCCTCTCAGTGCCCACAAAGCTCTGAATATACAAAATGATGGTCCTACGTACCACAAAACAAAATACGATGGTCCCCAAAGCCCTTTATTAAACTTTGAGGACCCCAGATCTCCCTATATATGGTAAAATGGCTACATAGCCCCTACATAAAATAAGATGTTCCCATTGCTCCTAAAAATAGTATGATGGACCCCAATGACCCTATATACAGCATGAAGGTCCCCCTGCCCCCCATATATAGTATGAAGGTCCCCACTGCTCCCTGTATATAGTATGAAATCCCCACTGCCCCCTATGTATATACAGTTGAAACCATAAGTTTACACTACATCCACTATATACTGTATGAAAACACAAATCTGCATGTTTTTTTCTATCTGACATGAAATCAGAATAAACCTTTCCCGTTTTAGGTCATATGTGTCTTTTTATATAGAGTATGGAAACTTCTGGTTTCAACTGTATAGTATGATGGCCACACTGCCCTGTATATATAGTATAAAGGTCCCCACTGCACCAAATAAATAGTTTGATGGCCCCAGTTGCTCCATATATATAGTATGATGACCCCAGTTCCCTCATATATAAAGTATGATGGCCCCACAGCCCCATATATATATAGTGTGAAGGCACCAGTTCTCCAAATATATATATATATATATATATATATATATATATATATATATATAGTAAGATATCCCCAGCTCACCCCATATATATGACCCCAGTTCCCTCATATATATATATATATACACACACACAGCTGTGGCCAAAAGTATTGCAATTCTGTCAAATAATACTCAGTGTCTTCCTGAAAATGATTGCAAACACAAATTCTTTGGTATTATTATCTTCATTTAATTTGTCTTAAATGAAAAAACACAAAAAGAATTGTCCTAAAGCCAAATTGGATATAATTCCACACCAAACATAAAAAAGAGGGTGGACAAAAGTATTGGCACTGTTCGAAAAAAATCATGTGATGCTTCTCTAATTTGTGTAATTAACAGCACCTGTAACTTACCTGTGGCACCTAACAGGTGTTGGCAATAACTAAATCACACTTGCAGCCAGTTGACATGGATTAAAGTTGACTCATAGAATCATAGAATCATAGGGTTGGAAGGGACCTCCTGGGCCATCTGGTCCAACCCCCTGCTCAAAGCAGGATTCGCTAAATCATCCCAGTCAGATGTCTGTCCAGCCTCTGTTTGAAGACTTCCATTGAAGGAGAACTCACAACTTCTCTTGGCAGCCTGTTCCACTCATTGATCACTCTAACTGTCAAAAAGTATTTTCTAATATCTAATCTGTGTCTCCTCCCATTCAGTTTCATCCCATTGCTTCTAGTCTTTCCTTGTGCAAATGAGAATAACGATGATCCTTCTACAATGTGACAGCCCTTTAGATATTTGTAGACAGCTATTAAGTCTCCTCTCAGTCTTCTCTTTTGCAAACTAAACATTCCCAAATCCTGCAACCTTTCCTCATAAGACAGGGTTTGCAGACCGGTCACCATTCTGGTCGCTCTTTTCTGAACTTGCTCCAGTTTGTTGATGTCTTTTTTAAAATGTGGTGCCCAAAACTGGACACAATATTCCAGATGAGGTCTGACCAAAGAGGAGTAGAGGGCAATAATGACTTCACGTGATCTAGACTGTATGCTTCTGTTAATACATCCTAGAATTGCATTTGCCTTTTTTGCTGCTGCATCACACTGTTTACTCATATTCAGTCTGTGATCTATTAGTATACCCAAGTCTTTTTCACATGTGCTGTTGCTTAGCCCTATTCCTCCCATTCTGTATATGCTTTTTTCATTTTTATTGCCCAGATGTACTACTTTGCATTTTTCCCTGTTAAAAACCATTCTGTTAGTTGCTGCCCACTGCTCCAGTTTATTTATATCTTTTTGAATCCTCTCTCTCTCTTCTCTAGTATTAGCTATCCCACCTAGCTTTGTGTCATCAGCAAATTTAATCAGTTTACCCTCAATTCCTTCATCTAAATCGTTGATAAAGATGTTGAATAATACAGGGCCCAGGACAGAGCCCTGTGGTACCCCACTTGAGACATTCTTCCAACTGGATGTGCAGCCATTTACGACCACTCTTTGGGTCCGATCACTAAGCCAGTTATGAATCCACCTAACAGTTGCCTTGTCCATTCCATACTTAGTCATTTTTTCAATAAGGATTGTATGAGATACTTTGTCAAATGCTTTGCTGAAGTCAAGATATACTATATCTACAGCATTTCCTTGATCCACCCAATCAGTGATTCCATCATAGAAGGAAATTAAGTTAGTCTGACATGACCTATTAGTTACAAACCCATGCTGACTCTGTTTAATCACTTCATTCTTATCTAGGTGCTGACATACATGTTGTTTAATAATTTGTTCAAAGATCTTTCCTGGTATAGAAGTCAGGCTCACCGGCCTATAGTTGCCTGGGTCCACCTTCTTCCCCTTTTTGAAGATAGGAACAACATTTGCTCTTCTCCAGTCTTCTGGGACTTCTCCTGTTCTCCAAGAATTTTCAAAGATTATGGAGAGGGGTTAAAAAATTTCTTCTGCTATCTCCTTCAGTACTCTGGGGTGTAATTCATCTGGACCTGGAGACTTGAATTTATTTAGGTTAGCTAAGTGTTTCCTCACTATCTTTCTGTTTATAGATATACTGGATTCTTCTATTCCCTTAATAGGACAGTGAAGAACAGTTGAGGTTACATTTCCTTTCTGAGAGAAAACAGATGCAAAATAGGAATTTAAAAGTTCGGCCTTCTCAACATCCTGTCTTACCATTTCATCATTTTCATCCTGTAAAAATCCTATAGCATCTTTGACTTTTCTTTTACTTTTGACATATCCCCGAAATCCTTTATGATTGCTTTTGACATCTCTTGCAAGCCTCAATTCATTGTCAGCTTTAGATAATCTGATTTGTGCCCTGCAGGTTCTGCAGACAGCATTATATTATTCTTTAGATATGCCTCCCTCTTTCCATTTTATAAACATTTCTTTCTTCCTTTTTAGGATGTGCTTAAGTTCTGTGTTCATCCATCCTGGTTTCCTTAAATGCTTCCTATTCTTCCCTCTTTTCGGAATTGTTAACAACTGTGCTTTGAGAATTTCATTTTTCAAGATTTCCCATCCTTCCTGGACATTTTTGTCTTTAAGGATATCCAGCCATTGGATCCCTCCAATTCTCTTTCTGATTCCCTTAAAATCTGCCTTTCTGAAATCTAACCTTGACGTCTGAGTCTTCACAGGTCTTCCTCCTCTAGTTATCCAAAATTCTAAAATAGCATGGTCGCTACCTCCTAGGGTCCCAGCCACTTTTACCTCCTCAACCATTTCCTCCCTGTTTATAATGATTAGATCCAAGGTAGCAGTTCCCCTTGTTTTCTCCCCTACCTTTTGGAAGATAAAGTTGTCTGCAAGAGAGGATAAGAATTTCCTTGACCTGTTAGTTTTGCCTGAGAGAGATTCCCAACAAATGTCTGGATAGTTGAAATCTCCCATGACAACTATGTCATATTTTTTGGAGAACTTGGCCATTTGATGCATAAAGAGTTCATCCATATCTTCAGCTTGCACAGGCGGCCTGTAGTAAATGCCTACAATGGTGTCCTTTCCATTGTTCTGTCCTTGTATTCTTACCCAAACTCAACCTCTGTCCTGTGTCCTTGTGTGTACCACATTGAGCATGGAGAAAATAAAGAAGACCAAAGAACTGTCTGAGGACTTGAGAAACCAAATTGTGAGGAAGCATGAGCAATCTCAAGGCTACAAGTCCATCTCCAAAGACTTGAATGTTCCTGTGTCTACCGTGCGCAGTGTCATCAAGAAGTTTAAAGCCCATGGCACTGTGGCTAGCCTCCCTAGATGTGGACGGAAAAGAAAAATTGACAAGAGATTTCAACGCAAGATTGTGCGGATGTTGGATAAAGAACCTCGACTAACATCCAAATAAGTTCAAGCTGCCCTGCAGTCCGAGGCTACAACAGTGTCAACCCGTACTATCCGTCGGCGTCTGAATGAAAAGGGACTGTATGGTAGGAGACCCATGAAGACCCCACTTTTTACCCCAAGACATAAAAAAGCCAGGCTGGAGTTTGCCAAAACTTACCTGAAAAAGCCTAAAACGTTTTGGAAGAATGTTCTCTGGTCAGATGAGACAAAAGTAAAGCTTTTTGGGCAAAGGCATCAACATAGATTTTACAGGAGAAAAAAAGAGGCATTCAAAGAAAAGAACACGGTCCCTACAGTCAAACATGGCGGAGGTTCCCTGATGTTTTGGGGTTGCTTTGCTGCCTCTGGCACTGGACTGCTTGACCGTGTGCATGGCATTATGAAGTCTGAAGACTACCAACAAATTTTGCAGCATAATGTAGGGCCCAGTGTGAGAAAGCTGGGTCTCCCTCAGAGGTCATGGGTCTTCCAGCAGGACAATGACCCAAAACACACTTCAAAAAGCACTAGAAAATGGTTTGAGAGAAAGCACTGGAGACTTCTAAGGTGGCCAGCAATGAGTCCAGACCTGAATCCCATAGAACACCTGTGGAGAGATCTAAAAATGGCAGTTTGGAGAAGGCACCCTTCAAATATCAGGGACCTGGAGCAGTTTGCCAAAGAAGAATAGTCTAAAATTCCAGCAGAGCATTGTAAGAAACTCATTGATGGTTACCGGAAGCGGTTGGTCGCAGTTATTTTGGCTAAAGGTTGTGCAACCAAGTATTAGGCTGAGGGTGCCAATACTTTTGTCTGGCCCATTTTTGGAGTTTTGTGTGAAATGATCAATGTTTTGCTTTTTGCTTCATTCTCTTTTGTGTTTTTTCATTTAAGACAAATTAAATGAAGATAATAATACCAAAGAATTTGTGTTTGCAATCATTTTCAGGAAGAAACTGAGTATTATCTGACAGAATTGCAGGGGTGTCAATACTTTTGGCCACAACCGTATATAGTAGAATGGCTCCCGCTCCCCCATGTATATAGTAAGATGGCCCCAGTTCTCCCGTGTATATAGTATGATGACCCCAGTTCCTTCATGTATAGTATGATGGCGCCAGTTCCCCCCTTGTATATAGTGAGATGGCCTCAGTTCCCCCACATATATAGTAGGATGGCCCCAGTTCCCCCACATGTATAGTAGGATGGCCCCAGTTCCCCATGTATATAGTATGATAGCCCCAGACCCCCCCTGTTTTTAGTATGATGGCCCCAGTTCCCCCATATATATAGTAGGATAGCCCCATTTTCCTCATATATATAGTAGGATGACCCCAGTTTCCTTATATATAAAGGATGATGGCAACAGTTCACTCATATATATACAGTATGGTGGTCTCAGTTCCACCCCATCTACATAGTAGGATGGCCCCAGTCCCCATATCTACAGTATGATGGCCGCTGTTCCCCCCCATATATACAGTAGGATGGTCGCAGTTTTCCCCCATATACACAGTAGGATGTCCGCAGTTTCCCCCCCATTATATACAGTAGGATGGCCGCAGTTTCCCCCATATATACAGTAGGATGGCCGCAGTTTTCCCCCATATATATACAGTAGGATGGCCGCAGATTCCCCCCATATATATAGTAGGATGGCCGCAGTTTTCCCCCATATATATAGTAGGATGGCCGCAGTTTTCCCCCATATATATAATAGGATGGCTGCAGTTTTCCCCCATATATAGTAGGATGGCCGCAGTTCCACACCCATATATACAGTAGGATGGCCGCAGTTTCCTCCCCATATATACAGTAGGATGGCCGCAGTTCCCCCCCCATATATACAGTAGGATGGCCGCAGTTTCCTCCCCATATATACAGTAGGATGGCCGCAGTTCCCCCCCCATATATACAGTAGGATGGCCGCAGTTTCCCCCCCATATATATAGTAGGATGGCCGCAGTTTTCCCCCATATATATAGTAGGATGGCCGCAGTTTTCCCCCATATATATAATAGGATGGCTGCAGTTTTCCCCCATATATATAGTAGGATGGCCGCAGTTCCACACCCATATATACAGTAGGATGGCCGCAGTTTCCTCCCCATATATACAGTAGGATGGCCGCAGTTCCCCCCCCATATATACAGTAGGATGGCCGCAGTTTCCTCCCCATATATACAGTAGGATGGCCGCAGTTCCCCCCCCATATATACAGTAGGATGGCCGCAGTTTCCCCCCCATATATATAGTAGGATGGCCGCAGTTTTCCCCCATATATATAGTAGGATGGCCGCAGTTTCCCCCCCATATATACCGTAGGATGGCCCCAGTTACCCCCCATATATACAGTAGGATGGCCGCAGTTTTTCCCCATATGTATAGTAGGATGGCTGCAGTTTTCCCCCCTATATATAGTAGGATGGCCGCAGTTCCACCCCCATATATACAGTAGGATGGCCGCAGTTTCCTCCCCATATATACAGTAGGATGGCCGCAGTTTCCCCCCCCATATATATAGTATGATGGCCGCAGTTTCCCCCCCCATATATACAGTATGATGGCCACAGTTTCCCCCCCATATACAGTGGGGAAAAAAAGTATTTAGTCAGTCAGCAATAGTGCAAGTTCCACCACTTAAAAAGATGAGAGGCGTCTGTAATTTACATCATAGGTAGACCTCAACTATGGGAGACAAACTGAGAAAAAAAAATCCAGAAAATCACATTGTCTGTTTTTTTTTTCATTTTATTTGCATATTATGGTGGAAAATAAGTATTTGGTCAGAAACAAGCAATCAAGATTTCTGGCTCTCACAGACCTGTAACTTCTTCTTTAAGAGTCTCCTCTTTCCTCCACTCATTACCTGTAGTAATGGCACCTGTTTAAACTTGTTATCAGTATAAAAAGACACCTGTGCACACCCTCAAACAGTCTGACTCCAAACTCCACTATGTTGAAGACCAAAGAGCTGTCAAAGGACACCAGAAACAAAATTGTAGCCCTGCACCAGGCTGGGAAGACTGAATCTGCAATAGCCAACCAGCTTGGAGTGAAGAAATCAACTGTGGGAGCAATAATTAGAAAATGGAAGACATACAAGACCACTGATAATCTCCCTCGATCTGGTGCTCCACGCAAAATCCCACCCCGTGGGGTCAGAATGATCACAAGAACGGTGAGCAAAAATCCCAGAACCACGCGGGGGGACCTAGTGAATGAACTGCAGAGAGCTGGGACCAATGTAACAAGGCCTACCATAAGTAACACACTACGCCACCATGGACTCAGATCCTGCAGTGCCAGACGTGTCCCACTGCTTAAGCCTGTACATGTCCGGGCCCGTTTGCTAGAGAGCATTTGGATGTTAAAAGTTGTACATTTAACTCTGCTAAGCTGTGACTGTTCAGTCTTTATAGCTACAAGCTGAGTGTAGTCATGGCCACTGCACTCTGTAAACCTACTCTTATGATTTCAAGGGACGATTTATTATTCTGGAATCATCCGCAATTTCTCATGGACTCCCCTTCTTGGAGCATGATTGCTAATTCAACAATTGAGTACATAAAATCCATTACTTCTGTGAAACCTGTGGAGGTGTACTGCAAGAGAGGGAGAGGAGGCGTTCTGGCACGCCTTCGGAGGAGAGGGTTCAGAACAGCTCTTCCTTCACTCCACTTGGCTAATGTCCGTTCCTTATCTAACAAAATGGAGGAACTGAACTTACTTTGTAACATGAGATCTGATATGGCCAATTCAGCTGCTCTTTGTTTTACTGAGACCTGGTTGAATGACACCATCCCTGATTGTAGTCTGGATCTACCTGGTTTTGTTATCTACAGAGCTGACCGTGATTGTGTAGCTTCAGGTAAACAAAGGGGGGGTGGGGTATGTCTCTACATCAACACTAGCTGGTGCTGTGATGTTAACATACTGGGAAAAGGTTGCTCTCCAGATCTAGAGTACCTTGCACTCAATTGTAGACCATTTTACGCTCCAAGAGAGTTTTCATCTATGGTTCTGGTTGAAGTATATATTCCCCCTCAAGCATCTGTTAAAGCTGCTATTGGTGAATTA
Source organism: Dendrobates tinctorius (assembly GCF_039654945.1). Taxonomy (NCBI): domain Eukaryota; kingdom Metazoa; phylum Chordata; class Amphibia; order Anura; family Dendrobatidae; genus Dendrobates; species Dendrobates tinctorius. The sequence continues at coordinate 23,892,527 of NW_027361825.1, read as the reverse complement.
GCTTGCAAAATATCAGAATGGGAGAAAGGATCTCCTGAAGCATTTGTGATCGTAATGGGGGACTTTAACAAAGGAAAACTCAACCTGGATCTCCCCAAATTTACTCAACATATAAACTGCTTCACGAGAGAGAACAATACGCTTGATCACTGCTATACTGTCTTAAAAGGGGCCTACAGGGCAGTGAGGAGAGCAGCAGTGGGCTTTTCAGATCATTGTCTAATTCATTTAATTCCAGCCTACAGGCAAAGGTTGAAAACATCCAAACCTACAGTTTATACAAAGAAGACATGGTCTGAGGAGGCAAAATTGCAACTGCAAGCATGCTTTGAATGCACGGACTGGGAGGTATTCCAGGAAACATGCTCGGGTCTGGATGAATGGGTTGATGCAGTGTCCTCATATATCCGTTTTTGTGAAGACACGTTTATTCCATCCAAATCTGTCCACTTTCGGGGAAACAACAAGCCGTGGTTTACAAATAAAGTCAGGTTGATCCGTAAGAGAAAAGAGGAGGCTTATAAAGCAGGCGATATTACTGAATTCAAGAAACTTAGGAACTCGCTATCTAAAGAGATCAAGTTAGCCAAACACGAGTATGCAAAGATTCTGGAGGAAAGGTTCTCATCAAAAGATACTAGATCTGCATGGAGAGGATTAAGAGAGGTCACCAATTATAAAAGCCACCCCACTATAGTGAACCCCAGCAGAAGTCTGGCAGCAGAGTTAAATGAATTCTACTGCAGATTTGAGGCAAGCTCTACACACAGTGGCTATTCATCTCTAAGCTCCTCAGTCTGTTCATATAAAGATCATTCATTGTGCAACACCCAAGTAGTGATCTCCGAGGCAGAGGTGATACGCATCCTGAAGGGACTTAAGGTCAAAAAGGCACCTGGCCCTGATGGTGTATCTCCAATGTGTCTGAAAGTATGTGCTACCCAGCTTGCCCCTATACTGACAAATATATACAATGTGTCACTGAAAGAGTGCGTTGTACCTCAGTGTTGGAAAAATTCCACAATTATCCCTGTCCCCAAGAAAGTGGGATCCTCTGAGTTGAACGACTATAGACCAGTAGCACTCACATCTGTAGCTATGAAAGTCTTCGAAAGAATTATGATGTCCCACCTGATAAAATTCACGCAGAAGCTATGGGACCCGCTTCAGTTTGCCTATAAGGAGAATCGTTCGGCAAACGACACTGTCAATCTGGCACTGAAGTACATTTTGGATCATACAGATGAACGGCACTCATATGTCCGGATTCTTTTCATGGACTTTAGAGTCAGCGTTCAATACCATTGATCCGAATTTACTTCATAAGAAAATGGTAGCTCTTGGAGTCCCTCTCAACTTATGCTTGTGGATTTATAACTTCCTGACAGCCAGGATACAGAGTGTAAAAGTTGGACCATTCACTTCGGACACCTTGGTCACAAACATCGGGGCACCTCAGGGGTGTGTTTTGTCCCCGTTACTGTTTTCTCTCTATACGAATGATTGCATCTCTTCAGCAGACTCAGTAAAAATCTTGAAATTTGCCGATGATATGACACTGATTGGTCTCATCAGGGGAAATGCTGAAGACTTGTATCGGAGTGAGGTGGAAAGAATATGTGACTGGTGTAAAGCCAATAATCTTGTACTCAACACTAAAAAAACTGCTGAGATGGTTGTGGATTTTAGGAAAGATCAACATGAGATACTTCCAATCTACATCCATGACGAAGTGGTTCTTAGGGTCACAGAGACCAAATTCCTTGGTGTTATCATCTCTCATGATCTTAAATGGGGGAAAAACGTGGATGCTGTTATAAGAAAAGCACAACAGAGGATGTTCTTCCTGCGTCAGCTGAAAAGATATGGTTTGTCTAAGAATCTGCTGATCTTATTCTTTAATGCTGTCAACAGATCTGTGATTTGTTCCTCTCTGATAGTCTGGTATGGGGGAGCCACTGCGCATGACAAACTCCGCTTACAAAGGACTTTCAGAACAGCAGAGAGAATTATAGGCTCCCCCCTGCCTAAAATCCAGGATCTTTATGATAAGAGTATTCGATCCCACGCATTGAAAATTTCATCCGATCCCTCTCACCCGGGACACTCCTCATTCCAACTACTCCCTTCAGGACGTCGCTTCAGAGTCCCCAAATGCAGTACCAACCGCCATATGAACAGCTTCTATCCACTCTCTGTTCAACAATTAAATTGTCATGTGTAGACTATATACTGTATCTGTCTTGTTAGATGTTACTTGTTGTATCTGTTGTTATATATTATGTTGCCTCTTTGCCACAAAGAATTCCTTGTATATATGTAATATGTACTTGGCGATAATAAATTTGATTGATTGATTGATTGATTGATCCAGAGGAGTTTTGGGAGAATGTCCTATGGTCTGATGAAACCAAACTGGAACTGTTTGGTAGAAACACAACTTGTCGTGTTTGGAGGAAAAAGAATACTGAGTTGCATCCATCAAACACCATACCTACTGTAAAGCATGGTGGTGGAAACATCATGCTTTGGGGCTGTTTCTCTGCAAAGGGGCCAGGACGACTGATCCGGGTACATGAAAGAATGAATGGGGCCATGTATCGTGAGATTTTGAGTGCAAACCTCCTTCCATCAGCAAGGGCATTGAAGATGAAACGTGGCTGGGTCTTTCAACTTGACAATGATCCAAAGCACACCGCCAGGGCAACGAAGGAGTGGCTTCGTAAGAAGCATTTCAAGGTCCTGGAGTGGCCTAGCCAGTCTCCAGATCTCAACCCTATAGAAAACCTTTGGAGGGAGTTGAAAGTCCGTGTTGCCAAGCGAAAAGCCAAAAACATCACTGCTCTAGAGGAGATCTGCATGGAGGAATGGGCCAACATACCAACAACAGTGTGTGGCAACCTTGTGAAGACTTACAGAAAACGTTTGACCTCTGTCATTGCCAACAAAGGATATATCACAAAGTATTGAGATGAAATTTTGTTTCTGACCAAATACTTATTTTCCACCATAATATGCAAATAAAATGAAAAAAAAAACAGACAATGTGATTTTCTGGATTTTTTTTTCTCAGTTTGTCTCCCATAGTTGAGGTCTACCTATGATGTAAATTACAGACGCCTCTCATCTTTTTAAGTGGTGGAACTTGCACTATTGCTGACTGACTAAATACTTTTTTTCCCCACTGTATATAGTAGGATGGCCGCAGTTTTCCCCCATATATACAGTAGGATGGCCGCAGTTTTCCCCCATATATATAGTATGATGGCCCCAGCCCCCATATATACTTTATGATGGCCCCACAGCCCGTTCATATAAAAAATAATAAAGTTTATACTCACCTCATCCATTCCTGATTCCCAGCACCGCGGCCTCCGTGTCCTCTTCTGGCCTGTAGAGCGGCGCGAGACAATGACGTCATCGTGCCGCCTGCGTGCACATCACAGTCTGTCTTATAAGCTGCTGCCGCAGACCGCTGCTGAATCAGTGTACCACTCAGAGTACGCTGATGTCTCAGCCGCAACTTGTGAGACAGACTGTGATGTGCACGGCCGTGTCACTCTGCTGCTGGCCGCATCACAGCACAGCAGACACGGCCGCACGCAGTTCACTGTGCAGGGCCATCAGGCGGCCGGCCCTGCACAGCTGCTGGGGGAGCGGCTCGAGGGGCATTTGCCCCCCTGCCACCCGGCCCAGCCCGCCCCTGCTTGTAAAACTATGAGAAATGTGTTTGTGATGTATAAATAAAGTTTATTATTATTAGTAGATAGAAGATGGTGAAATTCAAGCTGTTAACTTTGCCATGTGTAGGAGTGAAGAATTTTTTATGTGAGCACAACTACACAAACGAGAGTTTGCTGCTGTGCAGACACAGGGTGGAGTAAGGTGAACACGACAAGCTGCTGGACTGTGAGAGAGGTGCAGGTAGAGATGTTACAGTAGATTGAGAAAGATGGGGTGTGCTTGGTATGTAAGATCAGTCAAAAACAGCACTCATGTCCAATTCCGTATCAGCTGACAGGTTCTCAGTCACCCCAACTGTAGGGGATAAACAAGTGGAAGTTCTTAGGCCGGAGACCTGTGTGACAACACTTGTCACAGTGAGGGAGGAGGAAGAATCAGAAGATGCTGTTGATGGGGTGGACGGTGGTTGGCGAAACCCGCTAGTCTGCATTTTAGCACAATGACATTCCCAGATTAACGCATGTTGATCTCGCATGTGCCAGGTCATGCATGTAGTACTGAAATGATTTCATTTTTTTACTCTTCTAAGTTGTTTTTTAAAAAGTTGACAGATAACATGATTCTTTAGATTTGTGCCGGTCTGAAAAAAAAGACCCAAGCTAGGCAACTGCAGAACCGCAAACGCTGCTGTCCACTGCCAGAGTGGGCCTCAGGATGTATTGATTGTTGTGGCTCAATAACTGCATCTATGTAACCTCCTTGTCTTCCTCCTCCTCCTCTGCTGAGCTACTCAGCTGCATGCCTCTGGGTTTATACCAAGTGTGATCTACCACCTCATCTCCATCCTCTCTGTTCTCCAACTCTTCACCCTGAGAGTCACCCCCCTCCTCTTCCTGCCTTGACAGCACAGTACAGTCCACAGGCGCCTCAAATATCTGAGTCTCATCACATTTGGCTCACTTTCACCCAACGGGGTTAACGTCTGTTGATGAGGGTTTGGTTTATGCTCGAACAAAACTTTGTCGGGCCATAGATCTAAGTCAGAAAAATTTGTCCATTTGACTCTGTAATATTTAGGGTACACTTCTTCTGCCCATGGCATACAATGCCAATACTGTGCATGCACCGGTACACTATGTCCCGGAAGTATTTCGCTGTGTTCCGGGACATAGTGTACTGGCGCATGCGCAGTAATGATTATCGGCTTTGTCCGCAGTTGGGCAAAGCATACTGCGCGTGCGTGAAGAAAGATTGCTTTGCGCACGTGCGAACTATGGATAAGAACTCCTCTAATACCGGAGATCGCGGACGGGGGCCACAAATGAGGTGGAGAAAGAAGAACAAACACCGCCCATCGGACTGGACCCAGGCCATTTACATAGGCCTGCAACCTCCGGTGACAGATTCACTTTAAGTTGTTTGAGACTTGATGCTGCTCGACACATCACTGTGTAGCTCTAGCTAAGGCTCACACACAATGGAAACCAGTGTAGATGTTGTTTCCATGTACTTGGCAGCTTCAGTGCCACCACAAAATCCATGCTGCCTCTGCTTACAGTATCAGAAAGCCCACAGTTTGGACAAGCGGCTGCACTGCCATGCCTGGTCCATGCTGTCAATCATCAGGAGCTCACAGCCCCCATAAAGGGAAGCTGGGGAGTGATGTGATCCTGAAGTGCAGTCATGAGTTTAGGCCCATAGCAATGTACGGGTGGAAACGATATGACAGATCTGTGCACTGTGGATCCATGAACGGAAGCAAGGGCACGTACGAGCTATAACCTGGGCTTGTACAAGGGGACTGCATTACACCTCTGCAGTTTAGTATTGTATTGCCATGCTCTTGATTTACATGATATAATTTGCCCTTGGGATATAGAAGTACAACATTTCTTATTTTTTTCTTCACCGTATAATCTGGGCCCGTACGAGCGATAGCTCTAGGGATATAGAAGTACAATATTTCTTTTTTTTTCCTTCCCCGTATACCCTTACAATCTCCAGAATCCTAATGAAACCGTTCCTCACATGTTCCGGGAGGTTGTAAGCGGCGGCCTCTTTGCCCGTATCTGCTGATAATATTGCCCCCAGGCTACACATATGATAGGACTCAGTACACAAATAAAGCAGTGGAAGCTATTGTTAGAAGATCATTAATATAAATCCGCCTAAGGCTGGATCGTGTTTATCCTGACGTTTGCCAAGTGAATATATGTAACATCCTGGCGGGCGTCCTAGTTGTAGGTAACCCATAAAAAAAAATGACATGGACGAGGCCTTCGGTGTGAAGCACTGACATCAAAATGAGGTGCGGACAACTAAAAAAGTATCTTCATTATATGAGGACATGGCCGATTACAGGGTTATTGCATTTGTAGAGCCTGGTTTCTCGGGGTCTCAATAGTTCGACCCCCCCTATCAATATTCCATCGACAGGGAATAATTTTAACTTATTGCAAACCCTTTGGGTGATAGCATATCGCTAGGATAGGAGATAACTTTTTGATGTATGAGGGGTCTAATCTTTGGGACACCCAGAACATGAAGAGGGTCCAATGCTAATTTAGAGCTGCAGCTCCTTCACGGTCTTCCCTTGCACTGCAGATGACCAGCCAAGTGAATCGGGCTGGTTGCAGTTCCCCTACTGGTTGCACCCCTGTGAAAGACAAAACAGTGATGGAGCTGCAGCCCGGAGGTCCGACCACCACCGTCATACCATGGCGAGATGGGCATACTCATGTAAACACTATGGGTAATGAATGGTAGCAATTGTTGGCACTAAAGGCCCATTTAGTATAATGTTCCCATCTGGTAGTTACACCAAATGCCCACAAGGGTGTATTTCTGTGCTTCGGATGCCAGAACCCGAGATCCAGACTTCCAGTCAGAAGACAGAAGTGACAGTGCTAGGAGGAACCGTGGAGGCTCACAAAGGGATTACCAGGAGATGACATTAAGCTGTGCACATGTATCCCACTAGGTCCCCCGCAGGTGTACGAACAATGCATTTTCACCTCTAACAAGGTCTCTTTGTTTTTGTTGATTGGCTGCAGCGATAACATCATGTAGACAGCACTGCAGCTAATCACTGAACTAGTCTGCCCCACCTGGTATAGATGATAGAAGCTGCTGAGCTACAGTAAGTTATTGACTGCAGCGCTTCACCTTGACACCACCATTCTATCCGATCAACAGAGACCAGAGCTGAGCCTGTGACCGAAAAATAATTGAAAGAGGGCAACCCCACCAGTACTTGGATATTGATGATCCCCCTTAAAGGGAATGTGTCATCAGAGAATTAGCTATAGCTTAAATCAGGTTTTTTGTGTAAAATGTATTTTTTTATTTAGCAAATTTGGGACGTCATCTGGCCAGGCAGAGTGACTGCAATGCCGCCCCAATTATATTTTGGGCCAAAAATGTTATGTATCAAGTAACTTCTTTAATTTCATAACCGAAAAAAATCTGAAACATATGTTGGTATAATGGCAATGTGTAGGTGCACATTCACACTGCGGACATTAAACAAACAGAACCTAGGATAAAAACAAAATGAGCAAATGCTCTGCAATAAGTAAATGAATAAATGGTAATGGTACATGTAAATAACACAGGGTACTTAGATAACATTATTTTAATGAAAAAAGTGTAGAAGCCATCTCACCACAACAAGGTGTAGCCACCGGGACGGTCCCAAACTCTTGTAGTTCACCTGTGTGTCAGTAGACATCTGTCTGTTATATGGCCACCCTGTTACTGTGCACCTACACAAACATGTTCCAGCTCAATTTTGTTGGTTTTGCTTTAGTTTGTTTGTACTTTGTACATACAGGAGTATGGCTCTTCCTTTTTAGGCTTTTCATTTTGATTACCGTATGTAGCTTTCCACGGGCAGCAGTGTGAACAGTCGGGTCTGGGTCCTGCTCTGCCACAATCTATTTTGACATCTGCTGACATATAGTGAGGTAAGCTACAAGGGTAAGGGATCATCGTGATTGGGTACACCTTGTCACGGTGCGATGGGTTTTACGTGATGTTATTTACATGAACTATTACTATTTATTCATTTATTTACTATAGGGTATGTGCTTATTTTTTATCTTAGGTTCCCTTTAACTTGTTGTTTCCGGAAATAACACAGTTACATTAGCCAAAATGATCAGATCCTGACTCTATTCTATTGAAGTTCCTAATGAGCATGTGCAAAGGTCAATTTGAAGGGAAGAGGAGGTGAGCTATGATATCATCTATTGGGATTAGCGGATCCTGTGTTATCTACTGTATATAGAGATGTTTTCAGTTTTTGTACAAGAGGAGGAGGTGAGCTGTGACATCCCCTATTGTGAGTGGTGGATCCTGTGTTATCTATTGTATACAGAGGCGTTATCAGTCAGTGTACAGGAGGAGGTGAGCTGTGACATCACCTAGTGTGAATGGTGGATCCTGTGTTATCTACTGTATATAGAGGTGTTATCAGTCAGTGTACAGGAGGAGGTGAGCTGTGATATCACCTATTGTGAATGGTGGATCCTGCGTTATCTACTGTATATAGAGGTGTTATCAGTCATTGTACAGGAGGAGGTGATCTGTGATATCACCTAGTGTGAATGGTGGATCCTGTGTTATCTACTGTATATAGAGGTGTTATCAGTTATTGTACAGGAGGAGGTGATCTGTGATATCACCTAGTGTGAATGGTGGTGTCACGGGGTCCTACTCTGGTATCACACAAACAAGAGAACGTGAGATGAGTGAACAGTCCCAAGAACCTTTATTACATGCAAATCGAAAAGTTACTGCACAGAGGATGAAATGGTACAGGGACACGGATACAGTCCAACAACAGGATAACTGCTCCAGGAGAAAAATTCACAATCCTCCGCTGAGGCTAGTTTCACACTGCGCCGAACGCAACGAGTTGCATTTTGGTGCAGTCGCTGCACCGTCAAAATGACGCATGCGGAGGCATCCGCATACATGTTCACGGCCTGCGTACCCAATGCTAAAGATACGGTACGCAGGCCGCATGCCGAAGTAGGGAGAGCTGATGGAAGGAGATGTGGCTGTGGGCAGAGATTCACAGAGGAAGTCCGCAGCCCTCCGCACCTCGGCCATACGCTTGTGTGAAACTAGCCTTAGAGACCGATATGGCTCCAGATATTCTGCATTTAGTCTCCTCCAGCAGTATTTCCAGGGCAATCCAGGTTTCTCCAAGTCTCTTTGGTATCCTGACCGTAGCCTCAGCATCCCACACAGGATCTAGCTTATTGTCTCTATCCCCAGAATGATAGAAATTTCTTCTTAATACCCACATTTTTGTTTTAGGTCATCCTCCACAGGTAAGGGGGGAAGTGGCAGGTGTTTCTCACATTGTTTGAGTTAATCAGTATGCATAGTTTGTTCTCTGCTCTGCAGGTCAACAAGCCACAGGGAACCTCACAATGGTGAATCAACATATTATCAGATGTCCATTGTTCAATGACCCTGCGTCCCTGTCTTGCAAAGATAGCAGACAATAAGGCTGGAGTCACAATAACCTGCGCAAAATACGGTTAGTATTTTACATGCGTAATACGGATGACAGACCCCTAAACAGTGCTCCGTATGTCATCCGTAATCAAGGTGTGGTCGCGTATTTTGCGCATGTCAGCATCCGTATGTAATCCGTATGGCGAGATTTTCTCGCAGGCTTGCAAAATGGACATATAATGGAGCCCTATGACAGTTTTAATAAAGAAATGAAAGAATAGATATAGACACATAGAATGCGTATATATATATATATATATATATATATGTATTCTATGTGTCTATATCTATTCTTTGGTTTCTTTATTAAACCTGTCAGGGTTAGTTTACTGTATAGCGCACTGAATTGCCGGCTTTGCTAAAAGACACCGGGTGCGTATTTCTCGCAGGTCACACGTGTGGTCCGTGTGTAATCCGTATTTTTTGCGCACCCATAGACTTGCATTGGCGTATTACGGCCGTAGTACACTGACAATCGCAGCATGCTGCGATTGGCACGGAGCGTAGAATACGGATGAGAAATATACGGCTGGTGCGAGGGACCCCATAGAGAATCATTGGTCCGTGTGTAATGCGTGCTTTTAGCGCCTCTCACTCGGCCGTATTCCTCGCCAGTGTGACCCCGGCCTAAGGAGCTGATATAAGAGACAAGCAGCAGCCATTCAAAAATCTCAAGAGTAAACTTTTAAATCTCATATGACACAGTCTATGGTTCTTCATCTACTGAAAATAGACATCTGGATAATTAACTTTAAATGCTTTGTCGCCACATTAGAGAGGATACACAGAATGATACAGAGCAAGAAGACAACACACCTAAAAATCAGTAAAAATATGATCATAGACAGAATGATATCCCACACACCATATCACAACATCACAGTTGACCATGTGTTATCTACTATCACCCAATTGGGAAAGGTGAAACCTGTGTTATAGGGGTGTTATCAGTCATTGTACAGGAGGAGATAAGCTGTGATATCTATTGCGAATGGTGAATCATGAGTTATCTGCTGTATATAGATGAGTTATCAGTCATTGTACAGGAGGGGAGGAGGTGAGCTGTGACATCACCTATCATGATTGGTGGAGCCTTTGTTATCAATTGTGTATAGAGGTGTTATCAATCATTGTACAGGAGAGGGTGGTGAGCTGTGACATCACCTATTGTGAATGGTGGATTCTGTGTTATCTACTGTATATAGAGGTGTTATCAGTCAGTGTTCAGGAGGAGGAGGTGAGCTGTAACATCATCTATGGTGAATGGTGGATCCCGTGTTAGCAGGGTATAGAGGCGTTATCTGTCATTGTAATACTGCCTCTGATGATAAGGAACCTGCTGAAAACTTTTCATGACAGAACGGGGTGTAAGAGTCAACCTAACTAGGTTTCTGTCCTGATGAAAAGGTCCTACATGGCTCTGTAAACCTATTCAATAAATCACTCAATATATCCTGTTGGATATACTGTGGATTCATCATTGGCAGTGCACGAGTGGCACCTCAGTCACCTTGTCTTCATCCAATTTGGTCCTTTCAAGTCCGGTGTATTTGCAGCAGCCATGTGATAATTATCTATGCGAGATACACGTTGCTTTGCAGCAACCATACTAGGTCAGTGGATTCCCTGCCTTCCCACCTAATTTTTTATAGGTTAAGACCTAATTACGCTCTCTTTTTCCAGTTTTCTCTACTCCCACTTTTGTCCTAGTGACAGGTGCAGCTAATAGTGCATTTACACTGGCCTATTACTTTAAAGAAGCATTCCTAGCACGGTTACCAATTTGAATTTTTATTTTTTCAGGACGGCTTATCAAAAAATCACTTACAAACAATATATTTTTTTTTTTTTACACATTGGAAAACCATAATAATTGGCTGTCATTTACCCGGCATGCAGCAATCAGCCTATAGAAGAATCGGTGCACAATGGGGCTGACAAAGTGCTGCACTCGACCTTATGGTATGTGAACATGATGTTTCTTTTGTGTGGGTAAGTGCCGCATCCTCTCCTCCCTAAACAAGTGCTGAATAACAGCTAAAAAAATGTGCACATATGTACCACAATGTAAAAGCGACTTGTGCAAATGTTCATCATGTTTGTAAAGGCGCGAAGAAGAGACCTAACCGTTTTTCAGTCTTCCGCTTGGAAGCCGCTCGCTGGTTTATGCACTATAAATGAAAAGAAAAATAGTGAAAGATAAAGAAGACATAAATGTAAAGCAGACAAAAAACAAAACCTAGATTAATATAAAGGCACAATTACGATAATGAATCAGACCCAGGATTCTGATGTAGAATAGTTGTAATTGTTTACTCGACACGTAGCTGTGAATAAATTATTTACTTTTGGCTTAAATTTTTTTAAATTAAAATGTAGATAAGTCTGCAGTTACTCCTGACTGTGTTACTGCAGACTTATGAGTGCGCTGTAGGGGATTCGCCGGTTTCTGCTCACTACTCAGAAATTGGAGAATCCTCGCAGTGCACTGTGCATGTTTCCAGGGCCGGCCCGAGAGATTACGGCGCCCTAGGCGAAACTATTTTGTTGCGCCCATACTATTCTTGGCAGTAGATGAAAACTTGGGATATAAATTTAGGAGCAAAATAAACTACAACAACAATGATTAATTAACTCTCTCCTAACTCTTTAATCTTCTGAGAAGTTATATAGGACAAATATATACAAAGTAATCAATAACACAAAACAAAAACGACCATAGGTAATTAAAATTTTTACTTCCTTGCCTTTTTTTTTTAAAAGGATGACACTAAGTCACCGAGATTAATTTGTTTAGCAACTTCAGATTCTATCGAAATTGTTGCCAACCCAACCAACCTCTCTTGCGTCATATTTGCCCTTAAATATGTACACTTTTCTTTCCATCCCTAAAACTTTTTGCCTTTTGAAAAGATTTTTTTATAATTTTTTCAATTTTTTCTCTGGCGCCCAATTTGGGTCGGCACCCTAGGCGGACGCCTAGTTCGCTTATACGTTCGGGCCGGCCCTGCGTGTTTCTGAGCTGGGACTGGACAGTACGTATGAGTTACACATACTCCCGGCCAGTGGTGTGGACTCGCTCTCCATACACTTGTATAGAGCGAGGCTGCGCCCCAACTAGAGACGCGGCCAGCCATTGTGCATGGCCGACTAGAGGACGCGGTCTCACTCCATACGTACTCTGCTCACAACTCAGAAATTGGTGAATCCTCACAGCGCACTGTGCGTGTTTCTGAGCTGGGACTGGACAGTACGTATGAGTTACACATACTCCCTTCCAGTGGCGTGGACTCTCTCTCCATACACTTGTATAGAGCGAGGTTGCGCCCCAACTAGAGACGCAGCCAGCCAGTGTGCATGGCCGACTAGAGGACGTGGTCTCACTCCATACGTACTCTCTACTCACAACTCAGAAATTGGCGAATCCCCGCAGCGCACTGTGCGTGTTTCTGAGCTGGGACTGGACAGTACGTATGAGTTACACATACTCCCGGCCAGTGGTGGGGACTCTCTCTCCATACACTTGTATAGAGTGAGGCTGCGCCCCAACTAGAGATGCAGCCAGCCAGTGTGCATGGCCGACTAGAGGACGCGGTCTCACTCCATACGTACTCTCTGCTCACAACTCAGAAATTGGCGAATCCTCGCAGCGCACTCTGCGTGTTTCTGAGCTGGGACTGGACAGTAAGTATGAGTTACACATAGGCCAGTGGCGTGGACTCGCTCTCCATACACTTGTATAGAGCGAGGCTGCGCCCCAACTATAGACACGGCCAGCCAGTGTATATGGCCGACTAGAGGACGCAGTCTCACTCCAGACGTACTCTCTGGTCACAACTCAGAAATTGGCGAATCCCCGCAGCGCACTGTGCGAGTGCGTGTTTCTGAGCTGGGACCGGACGGTACGTATGAGTTACACATACTCCCGGCCAGTGGACTTGCCCTCCATACACTTGTATAGAGCGAGGCTGCGCCCCAACTAGAAGTGCAACCGGCCAGTGTGCATGGCCGACTAGAGGGCCTAGTCTCACGGCATAAATACTCTCTGGTTCCGGCTCAGAAACCAGTGAATTCCCGCAGCGCACCGTGCACGGCGTGACTGCTGACTTATCATTTTGGACCGGACAACCCTTTTAACTTACACCACAAAAAATGACTGCAGAACATTTTCTATCGCTGGCGCGTGGAAGCTGAAAGATGCGCCAAATTGATTAGGTGGCGCACCAGATGAGTACAAGTAAAAAAGACCAGTCTTGATGAAATCTGCCCCTCGGGCCACGTTCCCACAAAGAGTTTTTGATGTTGCAGATTTTCTTTAACGTTTCTGCACCTGTTATGTAAATTAGGTTACCTGCGTTTTTTTTTATCTCATTTTTATCACGTTTTTTAAGTCTCTTTTTGTTATAAGTTTTAAGTAAAGCTGCTTTGTTTTTAATACTTCCTCGTATTTGTCTTCGACAAAACTTTATTGATACAGTCACGTGAGGATTAAATGCGTTTTTGTTTTTTTTTGCAGATTTTCCCCATCTAATGCAAGTCAATGGCAAAAATCTGCACAATAAATCTCTGCATACGTGAGAGAGAAATTAACATGCTGCGGATGTGAAACGCGCAACGCAGGCCAGGAGATCTCTATCAATCCCTTCACTTTACTGGAGCTGTAAGACGTTGCGTCTCTGACACAGAGAAAAGGCTCAGTCATCGTCTGCACACAGCCGGAGGCAAAAAAACACCATGAAAAGTCACTGAAAAACTCAATGAAAAACACAAGTAACTTAATAAGAGCGGAAAGTCTGCAATATGAAAATTTCACCGTGGTAACGAAGCCATAGTGGGTCGCCCTCCCAGGGCAGCGGGGTACTCGGTACTGGGCCGGTGTCAGGGGAATATGTCACAGTAGTGGTGACCCGGTCCGTGGCCCTGGGCGCCCAAGTCAATGGCGAAATGTCTATGTAGTTAATGGAATAGTTCGTGACGCCACCTGTGGTGTTTGGCAAGCAAGATGTCAAGCCAATGCTGCGTGCAGATCCTCTGGGGCTGATGGTGTGTTGCAGCATAGATGGTGTAGCTCCCCACAGGTGAAGCTGTAACCCCAGGGCAGTGTAATAGCAATAGATGAGGATAGGCGCAGACGGTGTGAGGAATGCTGGTACCCAGATGTAGCGGTGCTGACGGTGTTAGCGCGCAAATGAATGGAAGACACCAGGGCTTGCATTTCCAAAGCTTTACTCACAGTCCGTGGTACACACTGGTGCCTGCCTCCGTGCCGTGTCCTCCGGGGCAGAGACTCAATCAACCTCCCGGGCAAGTCAGGATTCTCCTCTCCAACACTCCGCCAACATGTACCTTTCCTGAACGACTCCTCTATTGCGCCTTAAGGTTTGAAGAGCTCCAGTACTGTGGTACTCTGGAGTTCCTCCTGTCAGATGTTCCTAACAACTCTACTCGTATGGCAGACAGCTGTAGCCTCTCTCGGGGACTCCCTTCTCCGGAGTCCTGGCTCTCTATTCAGTTGCTGTTGTGTCCCATGTCTTTGATGGGAGTAGTGCATTTACAGCCAACTACTCCACCGGTGTCTGCTGCAGAACCATAAGTGTCCATACAACCTCGGGGACCGGGCCCCACCTTGCGCTGAGAACCTATAGGCAGGGTTCCTCTTCGAACCCACAACTCCTCTCTGTTCTCCTACTCCTTCGTTCCGCACTGTTCCTTCTCTCTCTCTTATGGAAGCTTAGGTTTCAGTTCTACGTCTTTCTCCTTCTTTTCCCTTCCCGTGCCAGCTGGCTCAGATCACTGAGGCAGCTGCAGCACTCCTTCCTCCATCCCTTCTTCCAGGGATCCCCCACTCCTCCCGAGTGGCTTCCTTCCTCGCTGACCTCCTGTCAGACTGAACCCTTAATCCTACACTTTCCCACTCTTTTATGTATCCTAACTCCACCCACCTCCCAGCACATCCAGTGTTCCAAGCAGGGAACCAACAAAGGTGCTCTGCTACTCTCCAAGCAGGGAGCCGCAATGTGGTTGTGCTGAACTACTCTATTGTGTGGGGAGCGAGTGTTGGAGCGTGGAAAGGAGTTCCCCCCCTTACCTGGATCGTGGGGCACTACACCTTAGGAAAAGGTGCAGTACCTCTTTGGCGACTGAGCCTCAGTGGCGCCACAATAGAATTAGCGCTTGTTCACACAGTGCGTTTTTGCCACTTTTTTTTCACTGCAGTAAAAGCAGACTGAGTGAGATTTCTGACCTCTCGCACGTGCTCCTTATTTCTTCCTTGCGTTTTCCTGCCAATATTCGCATTTTTGGTGCAGACATTACCGTTTCAAACGCTCGATGTGTGTGCACAGCCCTACACACGTCGGTCTTGATCCAGGGTGCGCTGGAGTAAGTTACCGGCTTTTCATGAAATTGTCGCAGCTTTCTGATGTCCGTGTGCCGCCTTTATAGTTACAATGTTCTCAGGCCATGGAGCTGGATACGCTTCTGCTATTTTTTGTGGTGTAAATTCTGTTGAATTATGCCCCCTCCTTCCCTGATATAATTATCACTGCTGTAGATTGTACAATGAATATTGGCCGATTTATGACCGATAAAGAAATTCCCCCAGGAGGTAACGAAGTTGCAATTCCACCAACTACCTAAAGGTGGCGGTAAGCCTTGACACTTGTAGTTTGAATCTTCCTCCCCAACAGGGAGTTTACTACCCTTTACCCCGACCACGTGACTAGAAACTAAACAGTCCTATTGGTGGAATGTCACGTGTAAAGGTGCGGTTATCTATTTTTTGTTTCCTTCCCGGCTCTGGGGAACTGTGCGTCACGTGACTCGTGTTATCCAATCAGGGAAAGAGATGGTTTCTAGCCGGGAGATCTCGCTCCTCTGAGCAGCAGACAGGACGGCGCGGTACAAGGAGCTGTAAGCACACGGTGGAGGTGCGCAGCCCGGTGGATGCCGGCGTCAGCCATCTTGGAGCCTTAGACATTACGGTTTTGTTGTGATCTCTGCTTTACCAAAGTAGAGCAATAGCTGGTAGGGAGGGTGATCATTGCAAAAAACCTGTAGGGCCCCTGTGTTCTATACATGAGACCCTCCATCATTCCTGACCTGAGATACATGGGGGAGATTTATCAAGAGAAAGGCGCCAGTTTTGCAGCACGAAACCTCCTAACAACCATCACTAGGGTTTTGCACCTTATTTACAGTTTGTTGTCTGACAAGTGGGCGTGGTCTAATGTGGGGTATATTACTGCCACAAAGTAATAGTGGAAAATGTCTGGTAACAGCAAAATTTTTATGGGAAAGTGGGGGGAGTTGATCCAACAAGGGCAGTCACCATAATTTACGCAAAGAAAACTAAAAGTGACAAACTTGCTCCGCTTTATGGCTGGAGGCCAAGATATGACTAGTGCACAAGTAGCTGGAAAATGCAATTAAAGGGGTTATCTGGTGGAGATGTGTCACTGATCTGTGATGGTCCGACTGCTGGGACCTGTAGTGATTTTCAGAACGGGACAGCAGTGCCCACACGCGATCGCTGCTCCATTCATTCTGTATGGGACTGATGAGCGCTGTGCTCAGCTTTATTCGGGGACCCATAGAGAACGGATGGAGGGGCGGTCAAGCGTGGGCACTGCTGTCCCGTTCTGACGTTCGGTGCAGAATAGTCGGACCACCTCTGATCAACAAGTTATAACTTCACTGGACAACCCCCTTTAAGAGGTGTAAAAACTGAAATGCCAAACGCCAGTCTAGATTCATTCTTAGAGGGTGCAAACCTATTTTTCCCTTTTTTCGGCATTTTTGCCCCTCAGTCTTGGTGAAGAGTGCACTGCTTAAATTCGGTGAATCGTTCAGCCGCCATTGCTAGAAGTGAGCTCCCGTCAGGGTCTGTCGTACATTTCTATTCTCCTTTAGTGCGCTTTTGCAGCCTAAATTCTGAAATTGTTGGGCACACTCAAATCAAGCCGATCTCCATCCATTTGGAAAATTATAGTTGTAGCTGGTTGAAATGGTAACAAAAGCGCTAAGAGTTGCACAATTTCCTTTCGGCTATAAGTTTTGCAAAACATTACCACAATTTAAGAGGGGGAAGCTTGCAGGAGTCATCTGCCCCAGTTTGTAGCGCCTTAAGGCACACCCCTTTCAGTGAAACCACACCCTTTTGTCAATCAGGGCTCAGAAAGTACAAATAAAGTGCTGTGTTACTTCGCTCTCCAGCATTGACCATGTTCACCCATTAAGCATTTCTGAAAGGGCTTATCATTTATCACAACTGTAAGATCCCCATTAGATTCCCGTAGATCCAGGGATCCCGTGTGATTGGAGATATTGCTCAGTCTGGGGAAAAGCCTTGTCTCCTGGGCATGTGCAGTGACGCAACGTGTACCTGCGCGGCTTCATCCGCACATGCACTGGGAGACAGACACAGAGATGCAGCGCATGCGCAGGAAGTGATAGTGGGGGTAATTAATAGAGTGAAGTAACGGGCAGGTGCTGGTGTAACCTGTCAGCTTCCCTACAAGAGTAATCCTGACCTATAAATAAATATAATTGATTTATTAGTAATTATGTATTAATAGTTGTTTTGATCCTCTGTTACTCCTGGAAATGTATGAAGACACATGGGCCTTACTAGTTTCCATAATAAACTGGGTGTATCCCCCAAATGTATTGTGAAGAGTGTCCAGGGACACAGAATGGAAACGCCCAATTAATTAATTGATAGATTCTCAGGAGGAATAAAGGCCCCATCACACTAAACGATGTCCCAGCGATCCCACCAACGATCTGACATGATGGGATCGCTGAGACATCGTTAGCCAGCCCCAGCGATTAGGACCAGCGACGCTGGTTTCTAATGTAAACGTCGGGTATCCAGGAGCCGCGCGACTCTTGGAGACCCGACGTTTACCTTGGAAAACAGCGTGTTCGCCGTTTCCACGTTTGTTAGCAACCAGCATCGCTGATCGCTGGTCTCTCGCTGCCACACGCAGCGATGCGCGCTGGGCAGCGGGAGACCAGCGATCGAAAAACGGCCCAGGCCGCTCGAGCGCGATCAGCGATAACCGGCAGGGGGGCCGGTCGCTGATCCCCGTCACACACAGCGATCTCGCTGGCGCCAGGGCTGTGGAGTCGGTAAGCCAAACCTGCGACTCCGACTCCTCAATTTCCCTTAAACCGACTCCACGACTCCGACTCCCACATATATTGCTTATATTTAAGTGAAAAATTTATTGTAGTACAATGTGAACATCAGACATTTAATCATTTTTATGATACAATAATCAAGATATTTAGATAGAACATAATATATATTTATTGGAATACAACTTTAGAACACAAAAAACTGTAATAAATTGTAAATATGTAATACACTGTATACATGTATACGGTACAGACCAAAGTTTGGACACACCTTCTCATTCAAAGAGTTTTCTTTATTTTCATGACTATGAAAATTGTAGATTCACTCAGAAGGCATCAAAACTATGAATTACCACATGTGGAATTATATAATTAAAGTGTGAAACGACTGAAAATATGTCTTATATTCTAGATTCTTCAAAGTAGCCACCTTTTGCTTTGATTACTGCTTTGCACACTCTTGGCATTCTCTTGAAGAGCTTCAAGTGGTAGTCACCAGAACTGGTCTTCCAACAGTCTTGAAGGAGTTCCCAGAGATGCTTAGCACTTGTTGGCCCTTTTGCCTTCACTCTGTGGTCCAGCTCACCCCAAACCATCTCGATTGGGTTCAGGTCTGGTGACTGTGGAGGCCAGGTCATCTGGCGTAGCACCCCATCACTCTCCTTCTTGGTCAAATAGCCCTTACACAGCCTGGAGGTGTGTTTGGGGTCATAGTCCTGTTGAAAAATAAATGATGGCCCAACTAAACGCAAACCATATGGAATAGCATGCCGCTGCAAGATGCTGTGGTAGCCATGCTGGTTCAGTATGCCTTCAATTTTGAATAAATTCCCAACAGTGTCACCAGCAAAGCACAATCACACCTCCTCCATGCTTCACGGTGGGAACCAAGCATGTAGAGTCCATCCGTTCACCTTTTCTGCGTCGCACAAAGACATGGTGGTTGGACCCAAAGATCTCAAATTTGGACTCATCAGACCAAAGCACAGATTTCCACTGGTCTAATGTCCATTCCTTGTGTTCTTTAGCCCAAACAAGTCTCTTCTGCTTGTTGCCTGTCCTTAGCAGTGGTTTCCTAGCAGCTATTTTACCATGAAGGCCTGCTGCACAAAGTCTCCTCTTAACAGTCGTTGTAGAGATGTGTCTGCTGCTAGAACTCTGTGTGGCATTGACCTGGTCTCTATTCTGAGCTGCTGTTAACCAGCGATTTCTGAGGCTGGTGACTCGGATGAACTTATCCTCCGCAGCAGAGGTGACTCTTGGTCTTCCTTTCCTAGGGCGGTCCTCATGTGAGCCAGTTTCTTTGTAGCGCTTGATGGTTTTTGCCAATGCACTTGGGGACACTTTCAAAGTTTTCCCAATTTTTTGGACTGACTGACCTTCATTTCTTAAAGTAATGATGGACACTCGTTTTTCTTTACTCAGCTGCTTTTTTCTTGCCATAATACAAATTCTAACAGTCTATTCAGTAGGACTATCACCTGTGTATCCACCAGACTTCTGCACAGCACAACTGATGGTCCCAACCCCATTTATAAGGCAAGAAATCCCACTTCTTAAACCTGACAGGACACACCTGTGAAGTGAAAACCATTTCCGGTGACTACCTCTTGAAGCTCATCAAGAGAATGCCAAGAGTGTGCAAAGCAGAAATCAAAGCAAAAGGTGGCTACTTTGAAGAACCTAGAATATAAGACATACAGTATTTTCAGTTGTTTCACACTTTTTTGTTAATTATATAATTCCACATGTGGTAATTCATAGTTCTGATGCCTCCAGAGTAAATCTACAATTTTCATAGTCATGAAAATAAAGAAAACGCTTTGATTGAGAAGGTGTGTCCAAACTTTTGGTCTGTATTGTGTGTGTGTGTGTATATATATATATATATATATATATATATATATATATATATATATACACACACACACACACACACACACACACACACACACACACACACACACACTATGACTTATCTCGGCTAAGATAAAGCCTAGATCCTCAGGCTATATTCACACTACGGGCGTAGCCAGGATGAAACCTGGGGGGGGGGGGGGGGGGAGAATCTCATGCTGTTCCGCAGAATTTCATACTGCACACCTCAGCTGCTGCAGAACCTCATACTTCACACCCTTACACTTGAAGATAAAGCCTGCACCTTAAGAAGATGTGGTGATGAATGCAGTCTATTTATTCCAACTATCAGTTGATGTTACTGAAGACGAGCAATGCCTGTCCTGGGCGTCCTTTTGGGCAGCTATGAGGTGTACCTGACTGGTGCTAAAAAAAAAAAAGGAGTGTTAGTCTGTGTGCTATCCGGCTTTCATTCTTTTTGGTACAGATATGATATGGATAGACAGATATGGATAAATGGATAGATAGAGCAGATTTCTAATCTTTTGCTATTGAGAACATTATCTATGAGCTCAAAAACCTTTCAGGTGATGCGGTTTTTTAAAAAGCTGATCTGCTTTTGCAACTGAAAAACGTATCCTCAAAAAACGCAGGAAAAACGCTGTGTGTGAATGTAGCCTTAGATCAGGAATAGAACAGTCATTTATAGGACATTTCATAACTTTCCCAAATTCCTATGAAAAAATATTCAGCATATTCTGCATTGAACTACTGTACCCAATTTATTATATATTTTAGGAGTCGGAGTCGGACCATTTTATACTGACTCCAACTCCACCAAAATGAGCACCGACTCCACCAAAATGAGCACCGACTCCGACTCCACGACTCCGACTCCACAGCCCTCGCTGGCGTGTCACAAAATCAGTGATCTCGCTAGCGAGATCGCTTAGTGTGACGGGGCCTTAACGCTGATACACTTTGAATAATGGGTGTTCCAGAATTGGTATTTTATATGGAATGATTTCATTAAGAGGGTAGTGAGGTGACACGATGCACGTTGCTTCTTTTTTAGGTTTTCAAGATGACTCATTACAGCTTAAATGATGGACACGGCCTCCAACCGGATGACTTCTGCCGGGAGGTGTTTCAGCCCATCAGCGAGCTCTTCCAGCCTCCAGATCACAGTCTAAGCACCTCTGACGTCATGCTGGATGATAATCTGGGGGATATACCGCTGCCTTGCAGGATGGAGGAGGTATCGTCAGATTCGCACCTGCTGCCATCCGTCACAAATAAATGGGACGCAGGTTTGTCTTTGATCGAGTCTGGATCACTCATCAGGATCAGGCACCTAGTTCTGACTTGCACATATCTCTCTATTCCTGTATTCCCTTAGAACAATCTTGAAACATCTTTTCGATGTTGCATTGTGCTGTCCCTTGGTTACTCCTCCTGGAAAAATAGAATTAAATTGACGATATGACGTCACTATTTCCTATCTCACTGGGGTGTGTCCTTACTTAAAAAGGGTTGAAATATAACACCTAGGGGTGGGATAGGGGACAGCTTCCCTAGCATTCAAGTCCCCCCAAAATACAAGAAGAAGGTTCTGTAGAGCCCCTTCTGAATGTGGTGAAGGGTGAGCTTTCACGCCACTGTTCTATTAAAGGCGTTGTCCCCTTTTAGAAAAATTTTTTTTAGTAGTTTCATTGGGGAACACAGGAAACCATAGGTGTACACTTCAGGGGTCCATCTCGGAGTCTCCGCCGCTCTCAGTGTCTGTTATTGTCTGCAGCGCAATCAATCAGAGCTCAGTAACTATGAACATATAGACAGCACAAACCACTGACCTCACTGATTGGCTGCAGCTCTGTTGACGTGACGTTAGCACTGCAGACAAACAACTAAGACTGAAGAAGTGGCGGAGTCTCGTTGCTACACCCCTGGGAAGGTAAGTAAGTCTCCGTTTATGTGTTTTTAGAACTACACCCGGTCTTTTCTGAAATGGGACAACCACCTTAACTTTCTAAATGACTTCTGGTTATCATCGAGTATTGGACTTATTTCAGCAATATCTGATGGATATCAGTCCCACCTCTGGGCAAATACACCTGTCTCAAGAATGGGGTTCCCCCAAATGCCCGTTTTACCTGCTGAGATCGTTGATGTAAATGGGAGATCCAAAAGTAGCAGAGTAAGGGAAATGGGACCCCTGTTCTCGAGATAGACAGGTCCCTGAGGTGGTGCTCCTAAATCCTGACCAACCTCCTTCATTAGGGATCACTGCAGAATTGCAATATGCTGATTATATTTCTAATTTTGCCCCTACCAGATCTCCACCTCCGAGGCGCTGAGGGAAGCAGTACGCTACTGAACAAGTCCTGCACTGAGAAATGTGTTCAGACTACCATGCTGAACTGCAAGGTATGCGGAAAAGTCTTCTCCAGCGCCAGCTCCCTCAACAAACACTCGGTCACCCACAGCCAGGAGCGAAGTCACATCTGCAAGATCTGCATGAAAGCCTTCAAAAGACAGGACCACCTGTATGTACCCAGACCGATGGCCATGTAGTAACGCAATACAGATGTCTTCTCACTGTCCACAAGGCCACGATCAGACAAGCCTATGAAATACTTTAATCCTGAAAAATCGGGCTGTTGTTACCCATGTCTGTTTTTTTACATCCAATTTTATAGAAGTTAAACTTTATTTGATCTTTTAAATGTTAAGTTAATAATTGCAAAATATCCATAAAAATTGGATGTAAAATTGATTTTCCATATGGCATCCAATTTTTTTTGATTTTTTTTTTTGTTTTGTGCACACAGACTTAAAAATGCTTGAGACAAGTGAATGTGCCCTTTATCCAGAACATTGGGGTGTGCGATAACTGATTTTAACATGGAAAGGGCACGTACATATAGGCACAGTGGAGTACACTTACCCAGCTATTTCTATACTACAGTCATGGCCAAAAGTTTTGAGAATGACACAAATATTAATTTTTACAAAGTCTACTGCTTCATTTTTTCTAATGGCAATTTGCATATACTCCAGAATGTTATAAAGAGTGATCAGCTTAACAGCAATTACTTGCAAAGTCAATATTTGCCTAGAAAATTAACTTTATCCCCCAAAACACATTTCAACATCATTGCAGCCCTGCCTTAAAAGGACCAGCTAACATTGTTTCAGTGATTGCTCCATTAACACAGGTGTGGGTGTTGATGAGGACAGGGCTGGAGATCAATCTGTCATGATTAAGTAAGAATGACACCACTGGACACTTTAAAAGGAGGCTGGTGCTTGGAATCATTGTTTCTCTTCTGTTAACCATGGTTATCTCTAAAGAAACACGTGCAGTCATCATTGCACTGCACAAAAATGGCCTAACAGGGAAGAGTATCGCAGCTAGAAAGATTGCACTCAGTCAACAATCTATCGCATCATCAAGAACTTCAAGGAGAGAGGTTCCCTTGTTGCCAAAAAGGCTCCAGGGCGCCCAAGAAAGACCAGCAAGCGCCAGGATCGTCTCTTAAAAGTGTTTCAGCTGCGGGATCGGGCTACCAGCAGTGCAGAGCTTGCTTAGGAATGGCAGCAGGCAGGTGTGAGTGCATCTGCATGCACTGTGAGGCGGAGACTCTTGGAGCAAGGCCTGGTCTCAAGGAGGGCAGCAAGGAAGCCACTTTTCTCCAGAAAAAACATCATGGACAGACTGATATTCTGCAAGAGGTACAGGGAGTGGACTGCTGAGGACTGGGGTAAAGTCATTTTCTCTGATGAATCCCCTTTTCGATTGTTTGGGACATCTGGAAAACGGCTTATTCGGAGAAGACCAGGTGAGCGCTACCACCAGTCTTGTCTCATGCCAAATGTCAAGCATCCTGAAACCATTCATGTGTGGGGTGGCTTCTCAGCCAAGGGAATGGGCTCTCTCTCAATCTTGCCTAAAAACACAGCCATGAATAAAGAACGGTACCAGAATGTCCTCCAAGAGCAACTTCTCCCAACCGTCCAAGAGCAGTTTGGCGATCAACAGTGCCTTTTTCAACATGATGGAGCACCTTGCCATAAAGCAAAGGTGATAACTAAATGGCTCAGGGAACAAAACATAGAGATTTTGGGACCATGGCCTGGAAGCTCCCCAGATCTTAATCCCATTGAGTACTTGTGGTCAATCATCAAGAGACGGGTGGACAAACAAAAACCTTCAAATTCAGACAAAATAAAAGCATTGATTTTGCAAGAATGGACTGCTATCAGTCAGGATTTGATCCAGAAGTTGATTGAGAGCATGCCAGGGAGAATTGCTGAAGTCCTGAAGAGGAAGGGTCAACACTGCAAATATTGACTTGCTGCATTAACTCATTCTAACTGTCAATATAACCTTTTGTTACACATAATATGATTGCAATTATATTTCTGTATGTGATAAAAACATCTGACAAACACACATAAAAACCAGAGGCCAGCAGATCATGTGAAAATATAATATTTGTGTCATTCTCAAAACTTTTGGCCATGACTGTAAGCCTTTCCCAGCCAGGCAATTTTTTTTTGCTATTTTTTTGTTCTCCCCTCTTCAAAGAGCCATAATTTTTATTTTTCCAATGACATAGCCGCATAACTCTTTGTGGTGTTTACCGTATGGATTAATTAGTTGTATATTTCCATAGCTCAAACTTTTACAGACCTGGCAGCGCCGAATGTTTTTTTTTTTTCCTGTAGTTTTGAACTGGGAAAATTGTAGTCGGAGATAAAATAGTATTTAGTCAGCCACCAATCTGAAGACTAAATCTGCAATAGGCAAGCAGGTTAGTGTGATGAAATCAACTGTGGAAGCAATAATAGAAAAATGGAAGACATACAAGATC
The DNA here is from genome assembly GCF_039654945.1 of Dendrobates tinctorius. Lineage (NCBI taxonomy): Eukaryota > Metazoa > Chordata > Amphibia > Anura > Dendrobatidae > Dendrobates > Dendrobates tinctorius. The sequence goes on along the minus strand of NW_027361825.1, from coordinate 23,867,439 downwards.
ACTGATAATCTCCCTAGATCTGGGGCTCCATGCAAGATCTCACCCCTTGGGGTCCAAATAATCACAAGAACAGTGAGCAAAAATCTCAGAACCACACAGGGGGACCTATTGAATGACCTGCATAGAGCTGGGACCACCGTAACACAGGCTACTCTCAGTAACACACTATGCCGCCAGGGACTCAGATCCTGCAGTGCCAGACGTGTACCCCTGTTTAAGCCAGTACATGTTCAGGCCCGTCTGAAGTTTGCTAGAGGGCATTTGGATTATACAGAAGAGTATTGGTAGAATGTCATATGGCCTGATGAAACCAAAGTAGAACTGTTTGGTAGAAACAAAACTTGTTGTTTTTGGAGGAGACAGAATATTGAGTTGCATCCAAAGAACACCATACCTACTGTGAAGCATGGGAGTGGCAACATCAAGCTTTGGGGCTGTTTCTCTGCAAAGGGATCAGAACGACTGATCCGTGTACATGAAAGAATGAATGGGGCCATATATTGTGAGATTTTGAGTGCAAACCTCCTTACATCAGCAAGGGCATTGAAGATGAAACGTGGATGGGTCTTTCAGCATAATAATCCCAAGCACAGCACCAGGGCAACGAAGGAGTGGCTTTGTAAGAAGCATGTGAAGGTCCTGGAGTGGCCTAGCCAGTCTCCAGATCTCAACCCTATACAAAACCTTTGGAGGGATTTGAAAGTCAGAGTTTCCCAGTGACAGGCCCAAAACATCACTGCTCTAAAGGAGATCTGCATGGAGGAATGGACCAACATACCACCAACAGTGTGTGTCAACCTTGTGTAGACTTACAGAAAACGTTCGGCCTCTGCCATTGCCAAAAAAGAATATATAACAAAATATTGAGATGAACTTTTGTTAATGGCCAAATACTTATTTTCCACCGTAATTTGCAAAATAAATCTTGCCGAATCAGACAAGGTGATTTTCTGGATTTGTTTTCTCATTTTGACTCTCATAATTGTGGTCTACCTATGATGTCAATTACAGGCCTCTCTCATCTTTTTAAGTGGGAGAACTTGCACAATTGGTGGCTGACTAAATACTTTTTTCCCCACTCTACATACATATATGTATACTTTTTTTTGTTTATTTTCGTTGTATTTATTTTTTAGCCCCCTGGAGGGACAGCGGCATGTAATTGATTAAACCGCTACAGTCAGAGCTTGCGCTATTAGGTGGCCGGTGCCAGCAGTAACACCGCCATTGTCTCAGGTGTATGGAGCGAGCTCAGCCCCTGATCCTGCTCCATTCACCTGCACATCTAATGTTGGGAAAGACTTGATTAGAAAATAATTGCACTATATATCTATTTTTGAACACTCACTAAAGCAAATATACACATGCAAAATGCACGCTGCCGTCCTAATTCACCCTATATGTCAAAAAATTCATATGCATTCTGCAGAATAGAGAGCCATTGATCGTAGGTAGCTGTGTGATAAGTCAATGTCCACCCCTTAACGAGCCTTGCAACATGGTCAGGGATCATCCCTCAATTCTGTGCCACCTGGAGAAGGGGCAGGCATAAAAAAAAAAAAAAAAAGGGTCTTGTTGCAACGGCCAGACCCTAAATTTGTAGCAGCTTCCATTAGCTGTCAGGACACCTCTCAGATATAGTGAGAAATGCTCAGGTTGTGCCAGGTGCTGTCATGTAACGTAGTCAAAGTGTCTCCTCTTCTCTCTTCTCCAGGATGGGACACATGTTGACTCATCTGAAGGTAAAACCGTTCTTGTGCACAGAGCGCGGCTGCAACAAGAGCTACTGTGATTTCAGATCATTGCGGAGACATTACGAGCTTCATCACGGACTGTGGACAAACCAGCTGGAAGTACCAACCGCAAACTCTGCATTACCACCAAGTAGCGTGCTAGAGCCAGTCTCCGGCCTGCCTGTTCTGCCCAATGATGAGCTCATCAGATGCCTGGTGACTGAGATTTTACAGCAGAAGGTCACGTCCAATATGGCGGTTTTGCAGGACGCCAAGGCCAACCATGTCCCCCAGACAACAACTTTAAATGGCAGTAAGTGGAGCGAAGACTTTGCAGCCAGAAATACTTACACTGTAATTAATTCTTCTAACAAAGTGTCCATGGATCCAGCCTATGCCAGTTACTCTGATCCTTCAGCAGATCATCCCCTGTATCCTGCAAAGATCCGATCTATGCAGGAGCAGCCGGATATTCTTTTAACCAGGTCATTTAATGATGACACAACAAGTGGTGAATTTGAAGAGCCCCTTGCCAAGCCCCCAAACTACCTAGATCATAGGTACGCGTATCTTGCAGCTGATAATGGACTCCAGGCCATGCAAGCGCAGTATTCATTTCCCCATGCACCAGATTTCACAAGACTTCCGATTCAGCTCTGTCCAAATTCAGGATTCCAGATCCAAAACCCGGCAAACTTTTATCCTCCCGTGAAAAATTCCCAGTCTACGATCTGTCACACTGCAACACTAACTCTCCCCAGTATGTCCATGCCCCGGTGGCATCCAGAAATTACTGGTATAAGAGGCTGGGGGGAGCTGCAAAGAGACCCTCGGGGACTGCTAACATTATCCAGGATCAGCAGGGCGGCAGAAAACATGGCCAGTGGAAGTCAAAATGGTGCAACGCAAGCCCGACCCGGACAGGAGAGTCAGAAACTGGTAAACGGCACAAGTGAAATACAGTCCAAGTTGGCCATGAAGACGGACACGCCGAACCTTAATCCCAGAATAGTCCCTGCAAGTCAAGAGGCCCTAGAGTCATTTACGGCCTTAAATAAATCCCAGGGTAATGAAAAAATGTATGGACTTTCTATCAGCAAGCCAAAAGTAAGTAGTGTCACTGCCCAGGAATGAGCCGACTACAGATCAGTGGGTGAAATCTAAGAATAATATATTAGGAAAAAGTGATCTCACCATTTTCAAGATCTCTACTTGCTGAGGAATTACTGTTTACATTCAGCAGCTGAATGGTTTATTACAGTGCACCAGAGCTGCTCCCATTCAGTGACAGCAAGCAGAGATCTCGGTGAGGAATTATGATCACATATATTAAGACATCAGCCCTACAAAAAAAGTAAATTGGCTGAAATTGCAGGAAACATTAAATTGGGCATAGATGGTGGTTTTTTTTTATTCAGTATAGTCGTCTTTACACGAAACATAAAAAAGTTGTAGTCATGTCTGCACCACTGCTTTGCTGCCACTAGATGTCACCCTTGCACCATGCCTCAGCCATATAGAATCTTATGGGCTTCTGCTGTCGCCTGTTGCTTTCCTATTACCCGTGTCTGTGCCCTCTGCTGGGTGCATACCCTCAAGAGCTATTTGCCCAAGTCGGGTGGATGCCTGGGCATGTACAAATCTGAGCAACCTGTCCTCTGCCTTCCCTGAATCCTGGTGCTGTGTTTGCAAGGTGCCTTAGGATCGCTGTGGCCCTCAGTTCTGCTATGTAGTTCATCCTATCACAGACAAACATAATATAGTAAAAAGAAAAAAATCTACACAAGAAAAATTAACACAATATGTATTCCTACACTATGAATGTTGTCAAATAAAAAGCAGTCACACACATATATATATATATATATATCATTATTTTTACGATCACTACTACATTTTATATAATTTATCATTCCCCTGTCTCCCAAAAATATAATAAAAGATAATACAAGTCTTTAATGTCCCAAATTTTTTTTTTGAAACACAGTAATAGAAAAAGTAGGAATTAGTCCTACCGGTAATGGTGTTTCTTGGAGTCCATGATGACAGCACCACCAGGAGGTTGTCCTTCGTATCCTTGATAGGGACAGGAGCACAGAAGAAGTTAAATAGCCCCTCCCCACCACCACCCTTCAGTGTCTTTTCCAAGTACCACACCAGGATGGATGCAACGCTATTTTATTGAACTTCCTCTCTACACATGTTCATTTCACATGCAAGACAAGAAATCCAATGGAGGGTATATAAGGGGTGCTGTTATGATGGACTCCTGGAAAACACTATCACCGGTAGGATTAATTCCTACTTTCCAGGACGTCCCTCCTGACAGCACCACCAGGAGAAGTACCAAATAACTCCTACTAGGGCGGGATTACCGCTTAGAGGACTTTCCTCCCAAAGGCTGTCTGTTGCTTTGACATAACTTATGTCTGCAAAAGGTATTTAAAAATCTGACCAAATCGCAGCTCTGATCCATGGATCCCCCAGCACTCTCTGCCCATGAAGCGGAGATCGCTCTCAGCGAGTGAGCCCTGAGGTTCTCCGGCGGAGTCTTTCCCGCCGAGACATATGCTGCATTAATTGTCGACTTAATCCATCTACCCAGAGTAGCTTTTGAAACTTTCTTCCCCCCTGTTCTTTCGGGTCATCTAGACGAAGAGGTTTGAGTCCACTCTTCAGCTGTCTGTGAGCTTCACGTATTGTAGAACTGTTCTCCTTACATCCAAGGAGTGAAGAGAGAGTTTTCTTATTACTGTAGTTTTGACAGAAAGTGGGTAACACAATTTTCTGATTCCGGTGGAAGTCCGTAACCACCTTGGGAAAAAAGGCTGGATCCTGTCTTAGGATGATACAGTCCTCCCGAATTTTTAGATAAGGGTCCCTTATGGAAAGGGCCCGGATCTCTCCTATACGCCTCGCTGAAGATATCGTCACCAGGAGGACTGCTTTAAGCGACACTGACCTTAGATCTGCTTGGTCTAGTGGCTCGTATGGACTTTTGCGTAATTCGTTTAAGACCAAGATGAGATCCCAGGGGATCATTGTGCTTTGTATTGTAGGTCTAATACGCTGAATAGCTTTAATGGAACTTACTACCCAGGGATGGTTGGCCAGTGGATAGTCAAAGAACGATCCCAGAGCTGCTATATGTACCTTTAATGTACTAGGCTTCAGACCCCTATCAAAGCCAGTCTGATGGAAATCTAGAATATTAGGAATATCTGGGCTCTGAGTGATGGAGACGGGAACAGTACTTTGGGAACAGAATTTCTTCCAGACCTTTAGATATATAGCGGACCAGCTTCCTGCTCTTTTGGATAGTAGAGATGACCGATTCCGACAGGCCCTTTGATCCGGGATCGCCCTCTCAGGATCTAGGATGACAACCGTAACATCCCTAGATTTAGATGAAAATGAGAGCCCTGCGTTAGAAGCAGGGCTGTGGAGTCGGTAAGCCAAACCTGCGACTCCGACTCCTCAATTTCCCTTACACCGACTCCGACTCCAACTCCGACTCCGACTCCCACACATATTGCTTATATTTAAGTGAAAAATTTATTGTAGTACAATGTGAATCTCAGACATTTAATCATTTTTATGATCCAATAATCAAGATATTTAGATAGAACAGAATATATATTGGTGTACTACCCGGTTTTCATTCTTTTTGGTACAGATACGATATGGATAGACAGATATGGATAAATGGATAGATAGAGCAGATTTCTAATCTGCTTTTGCTATTGAAAACATTATCTATGAGCTCAAAAACCTTTCAGGTGATGCAGTTTTTTAAAAAGATGATCAGCTTTTGCAGCTGAAAAACGTATCCTCAAAAAACTCAGGAAAAACGCTGTGTGTGAATGTAGCCTTAGATCAGGAATATAACAGCCATTTATAGGACATTTCATAACTTTCCCAAACTCCTATGAAAAAATATTCAGCACATCCTGCATTGAATTACTGTACCCAATTTATTATATATTTTAGGAGTCGGAGTCGGTCCATTTTATACCGACTCCAACTCCGACTCCACCAAAATGAGCACCGACTCCGACTCCACGACTCCGACTCAGACTCCACAGCCCTGGTTAGAAGGTCCAGTCTTGATGGTAGGAGAATTGCATCTAATGCCATCCACTTCAATAGGCAAAACCTGCTCCTTTTGGGCCAGTAGGGGATTATTAGCATCACCGCTGCCCAGCTCTCCTGGATCTTTCTCAGTACCCTCGGTATTAGATCGAGTGGTGGGAAGGCGTATGCAAGCTGTATATACCAGCTCTGTGTCAATTCGTCCACCCTGGTCGGATTGTCTCCTGGATTTATTGAAAAGAATTATTTTGTCTTTGTATGTCTTCTGGAGGCGAATAAGTCTTTCTGGTGTACCCCAGCTCTAGGTCAGCTGATAAAAGAGTTCTTCGTTTAGAGACCATTCCGAGGGTTGAACCTTCTCCCTGCTTTTAGAAAGTCTGATTTTTTGAGCCTTTTAAATGCACTGCTGTGATTGACTTCACTGTGCTTTCTGCCCAGGAAAATATTGTTTCTGATATTTCCTGTAAGTGACGGTGCCTCGGACCTCCCTGATGTAGGAGGAAGGATACTGTGGTGGGATTGTCTGAAAAGATTCTGACATGTCGATCCTTTAGCTCTTCTTGGCATCTCTTCAGTGCTTCCCAAACTGCTCTGAGCTCTGTGGTTCGAGGAGTTGTTGAACACTGATGTGGACCATGTTCCTTGGAGGTAAGTCCTTCTATGTGAGATCCCCAACCTTTGAGGCTTGCATCCGTAGTGATGCTTACAAATGGCGACACTTTCCAGGGTCTTCCTTTCCTGAGATTTGCTATTTTGGTGCACTACGACAGACTGCTTTATCTCTCCGGATATTAACATTCTGTTGTCCAGTGATGCCTCCTTGCCGTCCTAGGCTGACAGTACCTCCCGTTGTAGGATTCTTGAATGGAACTGACTCCATTGGACACTGGGAATACATGAGGTCATTAGATCTAGAACTCTCATGGCTTTCCTGATGGAGATGTACTTTCGTTTTTGCATAGCCTGTATCTCCCGTTTATTTGTCTGTTGTTTGTGCAGTGGAAGGAATGAATACTCCTGTTCGGAACCTAGGAGCACCCAGAAACTTTTTCTTCCTTTCTGGTCTGAGACTTTATTTTTTTAAGGTTTATTAACCATCCCAGCCTCTCTAGGACTGACAAGGTTGTTGCTAAATATTCCTCCATCTGCTCTGGCGAGTCTGCTACTAGTAGCAGGTCGTCCAAGTATGGGACAATGAGAATGTTATTTTCTCTTTGGAGCCCATAATTTCCACTCTGAGTTTTGTAAAGATTTGGGGCACAGAGGAGAGGCCGAACGGCAGATACCGGAACTCAAAATGTTGCACCTTCCCCTGGTTCTTTATCGAAAATCTGAGGTATTTTTGGTGTGAGGTATGGATGTGTACATGGTAATAGGCACTCTCTAGATCCAGCGTGCTCATTACAGAGTCCTTTATCAGTGGCATGACCGACCAGAGTGACTCCATTTTGAACTGCTTGTAGACCCACCCACCGGTTTAGTGGTTTCAGGTTGATTATTGTTTGGTATTCCCCTCCTGGCTTCTTTAGGGAAAACAGACTGGAATAATGTCCTTTAGTATTGTTGGGAATGTGGCGCCTGAATTATGACCCACAATTCTTGTATATCTTTTTGGAATCTGGTGGACCACTGGAGACTGGGTAGGGGTTAGACAGTATCTCTTGAGAGGTAACTGGGTGAACTCTATCCTGTACCCCAGAGCTACTGTGTGCAGAATCCATGGATTCTTGGCAATTTCCTGCCAACCTCCCACGAAGTACTGGTGTCTCCTCCCAACGCCACTGTCGTCATTGTCTGCTGGGTTTTGGTTCATGGTCCTGAAAGGAGCCTCTACCTTGGCCACCCTTGGGGTAGCTCCATCTGCCCAACTTCCCCTTCCCTTTGTAGTCCTGCCTGGGATGAGAGAGAGTCCTCCGAAAGGACGGCATTCTCTTCGGTTTTTCTTCAGGGAAGCCTTTCTTTTTGTCTGATGCTTTCTCAAGCAACTTATCCAGGACTGGTCCGAATGTGTGTAGACCAAGTGAAGGGTATCGAGCACAGCTTATTCTTTGACTGGGTGTCCCCTGTCCATGATCTTAGTCACAAAGCCTGCCTTGCTGTGTTTGACAACACGTTTCGTGCTGCAAAGCAGGCTGACTGTTGAAGCATCCTGCCATAAAATCGGTCGCCATTTTCAGCAAAGGTAACGATTTCAAGATTTCTTCCCTGGGAGTCCACCCATAGAGTCATTGACCTGGCTACCGGAGTGACTGCCATGTTTGCTTTCATAATGGCTGCAGACGATTCCCAGGCCTTCTTAAGTAGGTCCTCCGACCTTTTGTCCATTGGATCATTAAGGCCAGAAGAGTCTTCAAAGGGAATGGTTGTCTTCTTAGAGACCCGTGCTACAGGTATGTCAATTTTTGGTACTGTTTCCCATACCTTGGTCTCCTCTGGATCAAAGGGAAGGCGGTACTTAAAATCCCTTGGGACTACATGCTTTTCCCCCACGTCCTCCCACTCTTCCAGTATCATTGCTGTTGTGTGGTTTCATAACTGGAAAGACCCTGATCCTACGGGTTCTTAAGCCTCCGAACATTTCATCCATTTATGAGCGGATCCAAAGATAATTTGTTTAGCGATCAGCCTTAGAAGCCATAATACAATAAAAACTTTAGGAAAGTTTTGTAACTAACTTTTTTAAAATTTCTGTTTGATTATGTGCACACTAACCCAGGCTGTGGCATGTTTCCTACACCACAAAGTTCAGCTCAACTTTCATCATAAATTGAAAGGAACTGAGAAAAAAAATAGACAAAAGAGGTACAAACTCCTCTCACTGATAGATTTTCAGTTAACTCATTCTTCAGCCCAGTAATAGACAGCTCAACACACACACACAGACTATAGGAAGGCAAACGGTGCAAAATTTGTACTAAGAACCAATTATGAAAATGATTTTTCTTCCAAAATAAACATTTATAGACCGTTGTTAAAATATGACAATATAGGATATTTTAAAGGACTTTCAAGAAGGGGATACAGTAAGCTGGCAACGTACGGGGGAGCCGACAGCACAATGTCTGGGATCAGGGTCCTGGACAACGAAGGACGAGACTGCAGGACGCCTGGTGATCCCTGTGTCTGTGCCAGTCACTAAGAAAGACAACAAGGTGAGGGGAGCTTTTTAAGTAATTATTCCCCTTTACAACCCCTTTAACTGTTGGCACTTTTATCTTTGCTGTTTAGGTGAATGCACTTAGAGGTCATCAAAAGTCTACCATGAAAAAGGGGAAAAAGAAAAGACCTTGTCCTCTGCCCTTATACATCCCCACTCCGGTGGTGGAAAAGAATTCTGCCCCCTCTGGTTGTTTCCAGAGCAGCATGCGCTCACCAGACACCCCGCTATCCGAGTACCTCCACAAAGGTGCCCTCCACTGCCAGTACACCCCCCCTCCCATGCTAAGCCCCATCCGCCAAGGTACCGGCCTCTATTTCCACACCTTCTGCGCTCCCTCCAGTGCCAAGTACCAGCCTCTCAGTGTTGATGGTGAGTACTGGTTTCCGTGTGGTGGTACGACATGAGGACTTGTGTGTATAATGGTACTTACAGTGCGTGTTACCCCCGCAGATATAGACACTGCCGGAGTCGGCCTCGTCAGAGACACCACAGAGTTTTCTGTCCAGCCGTAAGTAACTGCAATCTGAGGATAAACCGTCATCCCTTTTATAGTTTACATTTTGGATTTTTTTCCCCTTTAAGTCACATTAACATCGGAGATAGGTTCCAGGCAGTGATCCCGGAGTGCAGAAACTGCACTGTGTTGGAAGGAGAAAAAGAAAAGGCTGACTTGGTTTGGAGACCCCGAAGACTCACTGCAGAGAGTAAGACCCCTCTCCGGCAAATTATTCATAGGGGATGATTGTAGTCACTAATCTAAAGTCACATGATATGTTTACTACTAGTGTTGAGCGAGTATACTCGTTGGTCGGGTTTTCCCGAGCATGCTCGGGTGACCTCTGAGTATTGTGGCGTGTTCGGAGATTTAGTTTGCGTCGTCTTATCTACATGATTTGCGACTGCTAGACAGGCTGAATACATGAGGAATGCCTGTTCGTTAGGGAATTCTCACATGTATTCAGCCTGTCTACAAGTCACAAATCATGCAGCTGAGAGGAGGAAAACTAAATCTCCGAGCATGCCAAAATACTCGGAGGACACCCGAGCATGCTCGGGAAAACCCGAGCAGCGAGTATACTCGCTCATCACTATTTACTACCTGTCTGTCCATAGATATTGTATCCCACCTCTTTAACGATGTGTCACACTGCCGTAGGCAGTGCCTATTGGGCTCCCATCATTGGCAAAACTAGGGGTCATAGTAACCCCTCTACACCTCTGACCCAGACCTTACAAAGGGAGAAATAAAAAAAACTATTTAGGTGCTGCAGTCACTTTTGTCTGCAGTATTTAAGGGGTTAAGTATGGGGATTGGGTGGATTTGGCGTCAGACCCGGCCATTGCCGCATTGGGTGACAGCTGATGAAGGTGCGGGCTGAGTGATACTCACGCTGCTCAGGAAGTACCACCCACGAGAGCCATGAATGTGTGGCATGATGCTGGAAGGGGTTACATTTATGAATGCGGCTTGTACACAGCATATGGAGGCCTTCTGAGGCCAGATGACGGAGGATCGGAGGACCATCCTCCCATCCAAGCGCAATCCGTCTTGAGCCTGTATTAGAGGCTCGAGGCGTTTCATGTAATGAAATACATTGCTCCTCTGCGGGAAACATTTTGCAGTGTACGGCACCTGGGCCTATGGAAGTCTACGGACCCCTGACATTACTTTTCCATCATCGGGCACGAGGCTGAAGTTTGCACTGAAGGTGCTCATTTAAGATCCACTTTTCTGTATAGATGACTTTTATGAATGTCTCCACACTGTGGCTGTTATAACCTGTTGTCTGGCACATCAGATGGGATTAATGTTTCACTATTGTCACATACTTGTCTCCATGATTCCCTCTCAGTCACTAATGTCTCTCTTTTCCTTAGTCTCCCATCTTATCAAACTTGCCTGCTCCAGTGCTGTACCCGGAGGAGGCTGCAACCTGGAGCTCGCCCTCCACTGTCTGCATTTTAGCCGGGGCAACGTCTTGGTGAGTCCTTCAGTCTCCAACCTGCTTTATAGGTCATTGCCAATAACGGTTCTGTATTGGTACGTGCAGCGGATGGCACGCGCGATGGAACAGTGCCATTAGGCACACTTTTTTCCTTGCTTTCCATGTCATACATTTACAGCACTGGTGGGCGATACTCCTCACACAAATGTACAGCATGCGGATGGCACAGGACCTGCACGTTTGGCAGCAGGTTATCAGATGCATCATACAGCTGAGCCAGAATCAGAACCAACTCCAATCACAGCTGTTTAAACCCAATCATGGCCTAGAAGGATAGGGAATATTTCTTAGATATACTAGACACTCCATACCATTGTGTCAGCTTTATTACTTATAAAGTTTCCCAAAGATGTCAAAAAGCAAAACAAAATCATATAAAAAAAAAAAAAAAACAAGAAAAGAGGATAAATCTTGCCATTTTGATTTGCAGTATATAGAGAAGACTCACAGATTTCTATGTCAGTCTCCTGGCTGAAATGAAAACCCAACAGCTCTTGCATCTCAGGGAAACTGATGGGTGCACAGAACGACGAGCACCATGGACTGCATGTTTTAAATGCACTTTGTCAAAGATTAATAATTTAAGAGGTTAACAGCAGCAGTCCACTGCACCCGCTGCTGTTCAAGGCCGACTCCGGCTGTGTGACGCAGGCAGCATTTGGATGGTGTGGAGCGGGATCATCTCTTTAACCCGTTCCATACTCCAACATGTAAGGTGATGTGGAGGTGTAAAAAAAAAAAAAATTATATAGGTCTCCATCATAAAAGTGAAATAAATGATATGGATGTCAGAAGCTCCACTGATTCTCTCATGTTCTGCTTTAGGAGACGCTGGAGAAACTTTTAGATAAAGAACACCAGAGATTTCTTCCTCGATGTCTTGTAGATTATCACTATGCAGGTAATAAAATACCGATTGTGCAGCCATGGATTGCTGTGTGCTGCTGCTACTTCTCTGCATAATGCAAGTGAGTGGGGAAGTGGTGTGACCCCCAAGGTACTGACAAGCAAAATATCCAACTGGTCCCGACTGACTGACCGCTCGCTGTACCTGGCAGGTCACAATGCAATAGCAGCGATGTACAGAAATCTATGGCCGCACTCCCTGTGCTGTGGCCAACGTCGTTGTATAGTACTAGCCCAATGGGCTACTAGAATTCGCTCTGGGACATCTTTCTGGCTCTTCGCTGTAATTATAGTCCTGGCCGATTTTCCAGTATCATTTTGCACACTGATTTATCGATTATTCTGCAGGTTCAGATCACTGGTCAGTAACCGAGAAGTGGCAGTTTGAGAACGCTTACTGCAAGGCAAGGAAGAACTTCTCTTATATACAGACCATGGTAAGATTACACCCAGCCAGACACTCAAAGGAACATTAAAAAGAAATTAGAGCGGTCGTCTCAAGATCTTTCTCCGGCGAGCGCACCGCTCCTCGGCCTCCAGTATTCTTGCTGATTGGAGAAGGTTTGCTCCTGATGATTGACAATTCATGTCGACAACACCGGCCCGAACTGTGTGCTCTGTCTTGGAAGAAGTAGACTCAGCTTTTCCACTGCAGCCTTGGAGGAGCACAGGGGCACCAAAGCTGTTTGAATCATGCAATACTGACAGCTTCAGAGCAGCGCTCACAAGCTCTGTACAAAGAGGATGAAAGTGCTGCTCTCCTTGCCTAGGAATCGGCGACCACTGGCAGTCTGCAAAGGTTGCCAGTAGCCTCAGCATCGAGCAGCAAACTATATAAATCAAAAATCCCTCCATGCTTGAGATTTTTTAATAAGAGGTAAATTGAAAAGTTGCTGGTTTCTACAAATAGTTTGCAATTTATGATATTGAGATAACCCCTTAAAAATAAAATATAGCCATCCTTGCATTTGGTGCAGGGGTTTTAAGGCAGGCCCCATAGTTTACACGGGTTGATAGCAGTGGAAGACCGATCTGATTAAAAGGTTTGTCCATAATTAGAAAATCATCGCTCCATTCACCGAAGTAGAGCTGAAATACAATAGCAAACAACCTGTGAAGGGCAAAGCTCAGCTCCTGAAAGAAAGGAGTGATGATTGTCACTTGTGCAACCCATTCAAAAGGGAGTCTGTCGCCTCCAATATTGAAATTTAACCATTTATAGTTTTATAGAGGGGACTTATTTTTTTCCTAAGTTAGGTAAAATCCAAATCTGTGGCGCAAGTAACATTTTTATAGGGGCAAAGTCCCCGCTACAGTTTTATTAGTCGCTTTGGTGCACTCTTGACACGGCCAAGTGCTCGGTGCATCGTTCCACCCCTGCAATTACCACTTTCCACCCTTCACCTTATGATGATTAACAGCATTCCAAGGAGCACAGTCTGTGTTTAATCCTCAGTGTGGCACACACTGACACTGCAGGAGCCGAGCGCCAATACATTGCCATTGTGTGCAGATCCCTCTGAGCCTCTTGTCCTGTCCGCAGCAGGCACTGGCTGCACACATCAGCGGACGGCTGATACTGACAGCAGAGATCACACGTACCCTGACACTGCAGGAGCCAAATGCAGTGTGTCAGAATGCACTCATCTCCCTCTCCTGTCCGCATCAGTCATCCCCTGCTGAGTGATCCTGTGTGCAGCAAGCGGCCACTACAGACAGGATGGCATCATGGGGCGCCTGCGCACAGTGACATTGTGTGAGCTGTGGGCTCCTGCAGTATCAATGTGCAGGGCTGAGGATTTAAGTCTCCAGACAAGGGCCTTGGAATTGTGAGGTCACCATTCATGTGAGGTGCTCTCCATTTACTTCTATAGCTCATTCTGAAAATATCAGAGAAGATAAGGGGGTCAAGGTATAACACTGCCCAGATATCAATGTGATATATATCGCTCCTTGTCCTAAAGTAATGGCCAAATTGACTTATAGATCCCTGGGAAGAGCGTTCACCAGTGTGTGGAGTACTACTACACCTGGAAGAAGACAGGCAGCTTCGAGAGACGCCCATCTCCCACTCCAGAACGTGCACTCTGCACAGATCAGGGTTGGGATACAGAAGAGCCTCAGGGAATAAAGGTAAGTTAGGGAAGAGGTCTCTGCTCTAGTGTCCGGCCATCATACGGACTAATCTTGATCTCATGGAAATAGGAACCTCATGGTGGAGCAGAAGTGAAAAGCAAGAAGACAGAAGCCAAGGAGCAGAAGGAAACAGGAGAAGAAAACCATATAAAGTTTCCATGTCAATTGTGTGACAGGTATATAATAGGGCCACAATGCATCTGCCCACAAAAACACAGAACAAGAGACATTAATAGGGTATTTGTATCTCAGGGTGATGTTGTCAGGAGGAAGTGCTGTCACCTTGTGATTGGTGAGGAGCCAAGCTCCGGGACCCCATCAGTGGCTACTGTGCAGAGGTGGCATGACACAAGTGCCCTTTCCCATTCTGGGGGCATGACACCAGTGGCCTTTCCCATGCTGTATGGTTGCACTTCCAGCCACCCAGCTGTACAAGTATATTTGCAATAGAGGAGTCTCGTGCACCACTCTGTGCCCGGACAACACTTGGTGCTATCCTCCACTAGGTTGTAGAGATACATAGAAGTCCAGAAACCCAAGCACCAGCCATCCTCCTCCTTTTGGTAACTTTATTAATGCAGAAAAAAATCACAACATTTCGGCAACGTAGGGCCTTTATCAAGGCAAAAAAAAAAAGTGCATTTTCTCTTTGAAAAAGGCCCTACACTACCCAAACATTTAGATTTCTCACCTAGCTGTACAGGGCAAAGTGCCCCTTATTCTCAGGATTGGTGGGGGTCCTAAACATCAAATTCCAGCTGATCGGAAATTGATGCAATATAAGCAATTTGCCAGGTCTACATTTTAGGGCGAAGCAGCAGAGGGATTGGCTAGTTACTTGACAGCCAATGGTAGACTGACTAGGGATATGTGCACCTTCAGGTTTACAAAATGCCAGAGATACTGAGTTTCTTGAAGCATCTTCCACTTTTGGATGTTTTTTGCCCCCAGAAGGCTATGTGCACACACAGTTTTTTGCCTCTGCGGATTTTGTAGTGAAAACTGCAGATAAATCCGCAGGACTAAAGTCCTGCGGTTTATCTGCGGTTTTACACCTCATATTGGATGAGGTGTGAAACCGCAGCGTTTCTGGACAAAAGAATTGACATGTTGCGGATTGTAAACCGCAGCAAAACCGCATGGAAAAATCTGCAGCATATGCACAGCATTTTACCATTGAAAACAATGATACTGTACAACGCACCTAAATCTGCTGCGGATCCGCAGCAGAATCTGCACCGTGTGCACATACCCTTAGCTTCCTAATACCACTCTAACCTGGCCTCAGTTTGAGGCTGTTCTTCGCTCACCCTCATTGGGTCCGGCGTCAATGTACTGCTGCTCCCGGTGTCATCTGCAGCACTGAGATCATGCTGACGGCTCTGCCTGAGTAGATTGAACGAGCTGCTTAGCGCACATGATGTCAGTGTTGCAGACAACAACAGACATCGGGAGCCGCAGTGAAGACTCAGCGTTGGACCTGGGAAGGTGGACTAGGCATTTAATTTTTTTTTTGTTTTTGTTTTTAAACAAATTGCAGTCGGGTGAAGAGAGGGTTTTCAGAAACTGAATCTTTACCTTTTTCTCAGCAAATTTGGAAAAATCCAAACAGGGCCAGCTGAGTTTTATCATCTATAACAAGAAGTCAGTTTTGTTCTGAAAAGAGGTGGGAATATTGGGCTCAGACCCTCCTCTCCCCAAAGCCTTTAACTACCAATATTCTTCTTTTATTAGAGTGTTTGACAAAGTGAAGAGCCGCAACGCTCATATGAAGAAGCACCGACTGCAGGAAGAAAGAGAAAGGACCTTACACTACAAGTCGCAGTATCACTCCATCTACTAAACTGCCACTGTGGTAGACAGCGGGATCAAGGTTTTTTTTTTTTTTTTTTTAAAGACTGGGACGCCCCAGTTTTAGCTTCACCCACTTGTCATAGAGACCCAGCAGGTTGGATCATCTGTGAAGGCTGCTTATTTTCTCCCCTGCACTCCGTAAAGCACCCAAATATTTCGACCCGTCTCCAATTTCCAGAACTTGGACTCTCACACTGGGTTCCCATGGAGGAGCCATAGATTTACATTTCATTGATACAGTTTAATCTCAGCGATGACCCGGAGATCGTGGCAGTAAGGAAACTGTCAGCGGCCAGCACAAGAGGCCCAGATACATTGCTGAGCAGCCGAGCAGACTGCTCCCAGCATCGCTCTCCGAGGTTTACAACACATTTTATGGTATTTTTGCATTTGATTGTTTATTACGCCCTGTTCCGTTGATTGTTTCCGACCCCATGTGTGGTGTGCTGGGTGGTTAAAAGAAAGACAGAATTTGAAATAGATGTGGTTCTCTTAAAGGGGTGGTACAGGACTAAGATAATGATGACCTATGCTCAGATCAGTGGTGGTTCAGAGAACCAGCAGCCCCCAGCAAATCAGGCGTTAGTCGCTGGCTAATGACACCACAGCTCAGCTCCCATTCACAGGCACTGAGCCTGCAGTATCTGCCATAGGCAATAACACTGCTGACCACAACTGTTGGGCCCTAAGGATTGGTCTTCAGTATCTTAGCTGTAGACAACTTTTCAAACCCAGTTCCGGGATACAAAAAAAAAAAAAAAAAAAAAAAAAAAAAAACACACCCACCCTCGAGAAACTATTTTGCATACCTCAAAACGACATGTAGAGGTAGTGAGAATGTATTCTGGGTGGCTTGTGACCACAGAACCAGGAGTAAGTGTCTGATGACCCAGCTAAGAAGCCGCAGCTTTAAAAAAATTGTCCAGAGTTAAAAAAAAACAAAACAAAAAAACAAAACTTTCCACGCAAAAGCCAGCACCACCCCTGTTCATTGGTTACGTATGGTATTACAACTACCGTAGGCCTGAATCGCCAAGCTCAGCTGCCATACCTGACAACCCATTGATGGATGTGAGTGTTTTTCAGCAGAACATCAGCCATCTTTTTCTAGTCCTGAACACATCCTTTAAAAGGAACAAAATACGGTACAAGGCCCCAAGCTTTATGATCTACAAGATATGTACCACTTCACAATTTTGGAAAATAATGTTTGAGGTTTTTTTAAACCAAGTTTTTAAAATATACTTTGACTTTCAAGATCTCCGCTTGCTGTTATTAATTAGGAACCCTCGTTTTTCACAATGCTGTTGTGGTTATATGAGATACAGATACTGGCGTAGTAATGAGTCTCGCTCTTGTGCGTCCATCCGCACGACAACGAAAGTTCCTTTCGAACGACAGCAAGCAGAGATCTTGGAAACCATGTTGGTTGGTTAACAGCAACGAGTTCTATGGAGAGTTATTTTTAAACTAAACACATTCTCTGTTATTCTCAGTACTCATTTCTATTCTGTTTTTAGTCAGAGATAATGAGATGGTCACATGTAGGGAATTGGTCTAAAAAACAAACAAAAAAAAAAAAAAAACAATACCCCAAAACATCTGAACAGGGTTTGTTTTTCCTGCAAGCTCCATTCAGATGAATGGTTCAGTTACAAAAATCTCCCAAGAGTAACCTGCAGAAGAGCTGACATCCATTTTTTTTTTTTTTTTTTTAAAGAAGCATTATACTTTAAAAGGGAATCAGTCATGGTGACAATTCTGCCTCATTTGTAATCAGCATGATATATAGGTTTCTGGGAAAAAGATACAAGAAAACTTATGTATTGATCTAAATTCCTGCTTGCTCTGGGCTTATTAGTCCAGTAGGCGGTGCATTGATTTGGACCGCCCACAATACTCATAAGCCCAGAGCAAGCAGGAATTTAGATCCATTAATCTCATTGTATGAAATTTGATCCCACGAAACCTATCGTTCTACTCAGTTTTTCCTGCCTGTTGATTTAATGATAAGGAAACTTATGTTTTGTATTTTTACAAATGTTTTTAAAACAATAAACCTGTGGTTCCTGGTTTGGACCTTTTTATAAGAGGTTGAATCTTTGGAGATAGGAAAAAAAAATTCTTCTAGGTTATAAAAAGCAAAAAAACAGGTCAGTACCCATTAATATTAAAGAGACGCAGCAAATGTCAGCATTAGGCCAAAGCACAGCGGTAATGGGTTGTGCACCAGAGATCTGCATGGTGACAGACACTGCAAAAACCCGAGCCTTACCCCGAAGACTGTATGGTTAATCTAAGGGTAAATTCACACATTATTGTACAGACTACACTGCCCAGATTGACACGGTGGTCTCCGGTGACATAGGAATTAGTGATGAGCGAGTCTACTCGTTACTCGAGATTTCCCGAGCATGCTTGGGTGATCCAAGTATTTGGATGTGCGCAGAGATTTAGCTTGTCGCCGTAGCTGCATGATTTGCGGACGCTAGCCAGCCTGAATACATGTGGGGATTTCCTGTTTGTCTAGTAGCCGCAAATCACACAGCTACGGTGACAAACTAAATCTCTGAGCACATCCAAATACTTGGAGAACACCCGAGCATGCTCGGGAAGTCTCGAGTAACGAGTATACTCGCTCATCACTAGTAGGCATATATAAGGCTGGTAGACCCACGGAAATGCCAAAAACAAAGCAGAATTGTTGAAAACAAGCCATACGTAAGAGACAAAAAAAAAAAAAAAAAAAGACGACAGACAACTGAATACGTGCAGAAAATCTGTAACATCAAAAACTCATTGTGGGAACGGAGGCTGCATGCATTTTCTCAAATCTGCCAAGAGTCAATTCTTTCATCACTTTTCACCCATTCAGGTGGGAAAATAAAGAATAAAAGCAAAATGCTGCAAAAAAAAAAAACAAAAAAAACGCACAGTCAGAAGTTGGCACTGTGGTAATTTTACATTGCAGCATCTCAATGCAGATTTTGCAGCCGGTAAGACGCAGCTTTGTGGTGAAGTGTTATATCTTAATTTTGGCAATAATGGAAATCTGGAATTGACAGAAAGAGGATGAAAGATTAGTGTTTTCCATCAATTTTGGAAAAATGTCTCTTCACTTACACAACTAGATGCGTCATAAATCAGGCACCAACGTCTGCAGTAGCAAAATTATTTTATTACAAAACATTTAAATTACGTGCAAAACAGATCGATAAGTTATTTAGGGAAAGGGGTGAGGTTTGTATTTTGGCATTAAAATTTCACTACAAAAAAAAATAAAACAAAAACAAAGTGCATGTGCATGAACTGTATGGATTTCATGATAATCTGCCCAGTAGTAGAGGCATTGCGGTGGAGTTATTGAAACTGGAGCAACAACCTGAGAGCCAGTATCTGGTTGGTGCGGAGCAGTTTTAATAAATCTCAGTTAAGCTTTTTTGTAAAGGGTATTGTTTGGCAGCTCAGAACGGGTCCCCAAGTCCCCCTTATAAATGGAGGGCCAATGGAGCATGGGCTTGAGATCCCCATCCTTGTGATCAGTGGTGTTATCACCTATCCTATGGCGTGGAATAAGAGCAAGTGTGGTGGCATTTTTCTCTAGTGTCTGGAGTAGGAGGTTTGTTGCCACCAGTATTTTGTGCCAAGGACCAGGCAGTGAGCATGTGACCCTCAGACACTCAGTTTTGTGCTCAAGTCTACCGAGTCTTTATTGTGGTGTAAGAAAAGGATCTGGTCCATGTACTTGGATTCCAGACTGTCACAGCGTTTCTCCATTGGGTCTGGTACTGTTCTGAAGGCACGTTCCGGCTTTACAGCAGTGGCCGGCATAGTCAGATATTGCCGTGCTAATCGAGCCAATGTCGGGAAGCGGTGACTGTTACTGTTCCACCACGCTAGAGGATCCGTGGTACGTTTAGAGACAGGTTCCACCATGTAGTTCTCCAGCTGCTGGTGAGCCTCGGGCATGCTCTCTGTTGGATCTCTTCCCAGTAGAAGGTCATATACATTTTCAGACCCAACTGTTGGTCCTTTATCTTTCCGCACAGCCAACTGAAAGGTCTCAACACCACCTTCAACGGCAGAGCTGTTTGGCATCCAGGAGTGCTGAGAAGAGCACGGTTCACACATCTGTGTTAGCATATTTCTCACAGTGATGTGCAGTTCTCCTCTGGCACATGGTTTAAGGAACCTCAACTCTTTGAATCGAGGGTCCAAAAAGGATGCAATTGCAGAAGGGTTGGTTATTAGTTTCTCTTCATCCAACATATCCCAATGTCTGCAGATCTCAGAGCGGATTTGACAGGCAGCAGCTTTAACACTGGAGATGCCTTCAGAGGTTTGGCTGACTGCCATAAAGATGCCGTGCACGCAGGGCAACAGTGAAGAAATGGAGGCATTTTGTTCTTCCTGTAGGAATGCCGTAGCGATCCATATAGTCTTCAACATGGGCACCAAGTCTTGTAGCAACTTCCAATGCTGCTCCGACAAGTTCTTAGCACCTTGTTCTTCCAAAATTGAAAGGATTGCCCATTTGAGGTCCAGCAAACTCTGGCACATCTCTAAAGTGCTAATCCAGCATCGTTCCGTATCCATGGATAATCTGGGTTTGTTCATAGCTTCCAACTTGGCACCGAGGTAGCAGCTGGCTTTGAAGTCTTCTTGGAAGTAGCTGACCAACCCTCTAGAGGCACCCAATGCTTCATTCACATCTTGGACCTCCAGTCCTGCTTGCACACAAAGCTGGAGGACATGAGCAGTGCAGCAGAAACTTGCCCACCCATATGAGACTCTGAAAGATTGGGCATGAGCCGTCAAGGATGCCGATTGATCATGTACAACGCAGGTCACGAGGTTACTAGATAATCCAAACTCTGTCAGGACTGCATATAATCGTTCTGACAGGTTGTGGTCACTCTTGTTTTGGAGATTGTGTTGCGTTTCCAGCAAGTACCTACATAACCTCCAGTCATTGTCAATTACGTTGGCAGTGATCGAAAGACAAGACTTCTTTGGGTGATCATCCCACGTTTCAATGGAGAGGACGACAGAGAGGGAAGACTGAAGACAACACTTGAGTTGCTGTTTAACGACCGTATATTTGTGCCACAACATGTCTGCTAGTTGTGTTGAGGTTGGAGGGTCAAAATTTGGTTCCAAATAGCCAAGAAGAAGACCCAAACCATTATCTTCTACCACCGAAAGAGGATGAAGGTCACGGTAGATCATCTCCAATATCAGGTTAGCGATGGTCTGTGGTCGTGATTCTGAAACTGAAGGGCATATACTATTTATTGGGACTGCTTGTCGTAACCTCTTTACGGCCCCTTCTCGTTCATGGTAGTCAAGGTCAGGTTGTTCCTTAGTTTGCGGAACGCCAATACTTCGGAGGCTATGCCTCCTCACCAGATGCTCCCTCATAGTCGTGGTGCTATTATGGAACGACAGTTGTTTCTTGCAGACCTTACATTCCACGTAGGCATCGCCCAACTTTGTATAGTAGTTCCACACCTTAGACTTGCAGTGGTCCATGGACAAACTGGATGAGGTCATCTCAAGACTAGAAACCTTTTCACTCTTTCGTCGTATTGTGGTACTCAAGCCAGATGCCATCTTATAGTTGTGATGTGTAATGGATATTTTATCTGGGGAAACAAAGGAGATAGTTGGTCGTGTTGTGGAACTTCTCTCTGATAATAATGAAAATACAGGGAATGACAATAAATGGAGAACTACTGAAGCCGGGGATCTTTAAAGGGCATCACGGATTTCTTATTCAGGTGGCAAGTGTGAATGATAACGTATAAACAGAGGAGACTAAGGGCATTACAAAATAAGTCACGGGATCACACACTTGAGGGTATACAGACCTGCTGAGAGAAAATATGTATGTAGGTAGGCTGGCTAAAGCTTTGTAAATAGATTGCAGCTTAGGAAAAGCAAGAAAATCCCACATAGAGAAAGGCGGAACTGGATAACCTGTACATAGACATGTTGAAAAGACCCAGCTACAGCATGGTTCAGGGAGAAGAGGTCTCCATGCGTATAGCCACAAAGGGTGGCTTCCTCAGGGGAGATGCCAAAGTGGTTGTGGTCTTATATATACACAGCTCTGGCAAAAATTAAGAGACTGCTGCACAGTTTTATAAAATCAGCTTCTCTACATGTCTGACAGCCATTCCATTCCAGTGTCGGTTGAATTCCAACCAGAGTACACCTCATTCTACTTAATGTGCTTCTGATTAGGTGATCACCTGAACCAAATCTTATTTAACAAAGGAAATTATAAAAACACTGCTGTGGTGTTCACAATCCTCTTGCAATAGGACAAGCTACATGAAAAACAAGTGCTAGTAATATCCCAAAAGTAATAGGAATGAAAAGATAACCTTTAACCATGCCAAAGGAGTTGAAAAGTCTTGGGTGAGGAAAAGAAGGGCTCAATTCTGGCTTTACTAGCAGAGAGATACAGTGAGCATCATGTGGCCTCCATCCTTAAAATTTCTAAGAAGGCAGTCAATTACACCAAGGTCAAGCAGCATATATTGGGGTCAACAAAGCTGCAGACTGGCAGATGGTGAAGACGACTCCACTGACCGGGATGACTCATCTTATTCGAATGTCACTCAGCAACCTACAAAAGGAATGGCAAATGGCAGCTGGGGTGAAGTGCACGGCAAGAATAGTTCGTAATAGTCTCCTAGAGGCAGGGCTCAAGTCATGTAAAGCTAGAAAAAAAGCTTTTCATCAATGAGAAGTAACGGAGAGCCAGGCTGAAGTTTGCCAACGACCATAAGGATTGGACCTTTGAGGGCTGGAGTAAGGCAATCTTCTCTGATGACTCTAATTTTCAGCTTTTCCCAACACCTGGTCGTCTAATGGTTAGATGGAGACCTGGAGAGGCGTACAAGCCACAGTGTCTTGCACCCACTGTGAAATTTAGAGGAGGATCGGTAACCTCGGGATGCTTCAGCAAGGCTGGAATTGGGCAGGTTAATCTTTGCGAAGGACAGACGAATCAAGCCACATACAAGGTTATCCTGGAAAAATAGTTGATGCCTTCTGCTCAGGCAATGTTCCCCAACTCTGAGGACTGTTTTTTCAGCAGGACAATGCGCCATGCCACACAGCTAGGTCAATCAATGTGTGGATGAAGGACCACCACATCAAATCCCTGTCATGGTCAGCCCAATCTCCAGACGAACCCCATAGAAAACCTCTGGAATGTAATCAAGAGGAATATGGATAGTCACAAGCCATCAAACAAAGAAGAACTGCTTACATTTTTGTACCAGGAGTGGCATAAGGTCACCCAAAAGCAGTGTGAAAGACCGGTGGAAAGCATGTAAAAAAGCATGAAAGCTGTGATTAAAAATTCCACAAAATATTGATTTCTGAACTCTTCATGAGTTACAACATTAGTATTGTGTCTAAATGATTATGAACTTGTTTTCTTAGCATTATTTGAGATCTGCAAGCACTGCATTTTTTGTTATTTTGATAATTTCTAATTTTCTGAAAATAAATACAAAATGTATTGTTTGGAAATTCGAAGACATGTTGTCAGTAGTTTATAGAATAAAAGAGCAACTTACATTTCACTCAAAAATATACCTATAAAGAGAAAAATCAGACAAACTGAAAGTTTTGCAGTGGTCTCGATTTTTGCCAGAGGGGCGCGTGTGTAAAAATAAAGTATTTGTGCTTGCACCAGACCCAGGAATCATGTTATGAAACTGATAAGTGTGCTTGCGTGATGGAATGAAATGGTAACAGCACATGCGTCGGAGGTGTCAGTGAAGCAGGAAGGGGCATTGGGCATCGAATGGAGCTGGAGTGACGGATGCATCAGATCTACTAAAATAGCTTGTCAGCTTCAATTGCATATCAATTCAAACGCCGATTTCCCAGTAATGGAGGAACGGACCGGCCACGTAAAGGTATTGCTGGACTTGTCTTTAATATAGCTATATGCTGATAAAAACAGTATGGGAATCTCTCTGCAGGATTTTACCCCCGAATAAGCCCTTATATCGCCTTAAAAGCACTGCACACCTTATGCAGTTGTTCGGCGCTATACCGTAATGAGCATTGGGTGGGCTGATGGGCATCCCCTGACTGATGTGGGTGCTGCTGTCTACTTTATTCACACAGCTGCCAAAGCCTCATGCCCGTGCAGGCTCTCTGCTCAAAGCGAGTCTGCTGGCTGTGTACGGAAAGGCGATTTTAAAATGCAGAGAGGGGATGACAAGCACGGTCCGGAGATGCCCATCATATAACGAGAACAAAGAGGGAACTGACATGCAGAGCAGGTTCCACTAAATGTTACATTTTGTGACACATTTGGTGCAGAGTTTCCCTGTGTTAGGGCACATGGAGGGGGGGGGGGGGGATTACTCCCATTTTGTTCTTCTGTAAATACCAAAGATTAATTACGATGCTGAAGTTTGTTTCTTATTCAGCACTTTCTTTTCTGTTTTTTTCCAAAAATAAAATACAATGCAGTGAGATTCCCTGATGTGAATACTCAAACAGCTACAAAAAAAAAAAAAAAAATGGCATCAAAGTGGGCACTAAAAGGGTTAAATGACTTTGGGCCACTGATCTCACACCAGCATTACATAGTGATGGCCTGCATCAAATTCAGGTCATTCCAGCCCGGCCCAAATGTGTTCTGGGCATCAAAGCCATTTAACCCCTGAAAGCCAATAGTTACTTATTGAAATCTGTGAAAATTGGCTATTTACCCACTTTGATCCCCGCTCTGATGCCCAGAACTCATTTGCGCCACGCTGGAGTGACCGGACTTTGATATGGCCATCACTATGTATGTTCTCCCCGTGTTTGCTTGAGTTTTCTCCCCCATTCCAAAGACATACTGATAGGGAATTTAGACTGTGAGCCCCATCGGGGACAGTGATGATAATGTGTGCAAACTGTAAAGTGCTGCGGAATATGTTAGCGCTATATAAAAATAAAGATTATTATTTAATGGTGGTATGAGATCAGTGACCCAAAGTATTTCAATAACATCCTTCAGTGCTCACTTTGATGCCCAGTTATATAATGCTTTTTAAGTGTATTTTCATCAGGGAACCTCCCTGCATTGTATTTTTCTCTTGTCATTAAACCTGTAAAAAAAATAAAATAAAAGATATATATATAGCAAAAGAAACCTGCTTCGGCCCAAAATAAGAAGCCAGATGAATAAGAAACCGGCTTCAGCATTGCAGATTAATTAGTTTCGCAGCTAATCACAAGCCATAGCGCACTCACCGCCTTCTGCTGCGATAAGGACACCTGCAAACAGAGAGCGATGATCAGTGATCGCTGCATCGACCCCACCTCACCCTCCACCCATTAACCCCCATTGTCCTGGACAGTATTAGGATTATTCAGTGACCTCACTTTCTATTCATAGGAGATGGTATTAATGTGACCACAGATAGCCCATATACCGGTATGATTAACCCTACAATGTGGCCATCTTTCTGTAATCCAGGCCCACTGTGTATATAGTAACGGAGAGACGTGAATAAGCCAGAGTTGGATGTAAGCTGCGCACAATGAAAGGTATCACCGTGTAGTGATTGTTGGAGACCTGAGAACCCCTTCAAGGAGCTACCGTCGCTTCTCCTCCATGCTTCACACTGCAGCTCTGCTCCGAGCACAGCCCGCTCTCACCTGCTCTGCTGCGGGCATCACCATCCGCCTCCTGCTCTCCGGCGGGGAGATTTAAACCTGTCATGTGACCTGTGGGTCAGCTGACCTATGTGAGAGCGGAAGTGACGTGCCCAGGTCAGGTGATCAGTGTGGGCGGAAGTAGCGCTGTGTCAGCATCTCTGTCACTGAGCTGTCGTCTTCTGCGCCCTCCCTGGAGCTCATCTCTGGGATTTTCTCTGGTTGTGCTCACCTGCCCCCGCCTGCTGGTCACCGCTGATCCTCGGCTTGCTCTGGTGTCGCCATTTCGGTGATTCCTCCCCCCGCCGCTATGGATAACTCCGGGAAGGAGAAGGAGGCCATGCAGCTGCTGGCTGAGGCCGATAAGAAAATCCGGTCTTCCCAGTCCTTCTTCTCCGGGCTGTTCGGGTGAGTCGGGCCATGCTGGGGTGAGATCTGATGCGCATGATAGGACTGATAGTCTGATACGACCGATACAGTCTGGTGTAAATCGGATCCAAGTATCAACCAATCAGATCTCTGATGTCTTGTATCCAGCCTATGTGAAAATAAAAGCTGGAATCTGATTGGCTACCAAAATCAAATGTTTGTTTGCTGTTGATATCCAATCAGGCCGCTGCATTCTTCTTCCACCTTACTGTAGTAAAATAAAAGCTGTAATCTGATTGGTTGCCGATATTAGCCACTCAGACCACTGCTTATTTCTTACAAATGCTGGAAGCAGATTGGTTGCATTGTATAAATAGAACAGAATGTTACCCATAGCCACCAACAAAATCACTGCTTACTGCTCAAAGCCTGCTGCAGTAAAATGAAAGCTGACTGGTTGCTGTGGACAATTCTGTGGCCACCATCGTGAATGTTATCACATGGAGTTACTTAGCGACTGTCAAGTGAATAGATTGTGTGGACGGCCATACGTTTCCTGGTAACGGTTGCAAGAGAAATGGGTAATGCGACTTGCCCAGAGTCCTTGGAGAGACCAGTGTCATGTGACAATATGTCACAGACCACCCACATGACTGCAGTAGGCTGTGAGTAGCCCTGCCCTTAAAGGGAATCTGTCACCCTTTTCTGAGATATCATATAATGATATCATTCAATTGTGTGTCACATAAGGATTCTCTTAGTACTTTTGCTTCCCCCTGACCCCGCACCTTTCATGCATAAATACCTTTTTTATATCGGTTCAGATGTATGTAAACTGCCACGGTCCGGTCCGCTGGGCGGGGCTTATTCACCTGCTCGCCCCCTCCCTGTCTTGCTCTACACAAGAAGAAATCTCAAAAAAGGGGTGACAGATTCCCTTTAAAGGGACTTTCCAGTTTTGTTTTACAATTTCTCAGTCATTTTTAAAGGTTCTTGTTTTCTGTCAATGAATGAGTTTTTTTTTTGTTACAAAATGCAAATAACCATCTGTGAGACACTGTATGATGGGGAGGGGCAATCCTTGGGATTATAGGAAGATATATATATGTATCAGCGCATGGAAAAGCTGGTCTGGGGTCCAGACTGCTTCCCTCATAGGGGATTGAACGGATGGACGTATCTGTAGCAAACCGTCAGATGTGTCCAGTATTTGAATTTGTGGGATTATGTTCCCCTTCACTGATGCGAAGCAGAGAAATTGGAAGTGAACAAGTGTTTGCTACATAACAACCTTTAAAGGGCTTATCCACAAATCGGACAGCCCCTTCTGTCTCTCCCTGGGCTTGCCTGACATCATGTTACGTGATCCCTGCAGCCAATCAGCGCTGGCTTCACTCTCGTAGTTAACATCCAGAGGTGGTGACAGCTGCGGCTGCTCTCACTTCCTCCCGATCTCTTAAATTGTCCGTAGTAGAGGAGAATGAAACCAGTGCTGATTAGCTGCAGGGATCTCGTGACATGGTGTCATGCTAGCCCCGGGACAGCCAGTACTGACACGGTTGAAACTGTGCTGCTACAGGAAGTATGTGTTGTCACATGGGGAGCTAGAAAAAGTCTTCCTTGCCCCACATGCACAACAAAATCCTTGCGTCAGTTCGATGTCACCTCATACATTAGCAAGGTCAAATGTGAAGCTTTACTGCAAAAAAAATAGATCACTGTAACGGTTGCAGTCAGTACAGGATGTAAGTATTGGGGTTTGTGCACAGCGTCGGACTGGAGCACCTTGGGCCCACCAGAGAAAATCATTCTTGGGGCCCACTATGTAGCTACATAGAAATAAATACAAGACCACCAATTGTGTGGTAAAACATGCTAATATCAGGGTATAATATAAGGTAGTACAAATCTTAATTATGTAGCAGGAGTTGGGGTAGCCTACCTCATAGAATATAAAGCAGCCCCCTCATATAGTATAATGCAGCCCCCTCATAGAATATAATGCAGCCATCTCATAGAATATAGCCCTCTCATAGGGTATAATGCTGCCCCCTCATAGGGTATAATGCTATATAGATATAGAGTTAGATAGATATAGATAGAAAGATAGATGTAGAAATAGATAGATATAGAGATAGATAGTAGATAATGGATAGATAGAGATAGATAGAGATCGATAGAGATAGATATAGATGGAAATATAGATATAGAGATAGATCGATAGATATAGAGATAGATAGAAAATAGATAATGGATAGATAGATAAACGATAGATAGATAGAAAGATAGATAGATAGATAATAGATAGAGATAGATAATAGATAGAAATATAGAGATATAGTAATAATATAGAGATATATAGATAGATAGATATAGAGATAATAGATATAGAGTTAGATAGAAATAGAGTTAGATATAGATATAGAGATAATAGATAGATATAGAGATAGATATAGAGATAGATAGATATAGAGATAATAGATAGCTATAGAGATAGAGCGATAGATACATAGCATTAGATATAGAGAGAGATAGATATAGAGATAGAGAGATAAATATAGAGATAAATAATGGATAGATAGAGACAGATAGATATAGATAAGAGAGAGATATATAGAGATAGATAGAGAGAGACAGAGATATAAAAAAACAAACCACGATACTCACCTCTCCTCCTGGCTCCCACGCTGATCCCGGCTTCAGTGTCAGGAGCTGCCCCCTCTGCCAGACACACAGCGGGTGCGCGATGTAGTGACGTCATCGTGCACTGGCTGTGAGTCAGGAGCAGAGAGGACTGATTTACAGATGCAGAGCGGCTTACTGGGCTGGGGGCGGGGCCTCTGGGGGTGGAGACTGTGAAATGATATTCACTGCTTCGCAGTGAATATTCATTTCTCTTTAGCAGCGGGGACAGGGGCTCCTGCCTCCTGACACCCGCTGCTGCTCCGCTGGCAGGGGCCCCCATAGCAGCTGCATGGTGTGCGACACACCACTGGCTGGGGGCCCCTGGAGCAGCAGGGGCCCTAGGCAACTGCTGGCCCTGTATGCCAGCAGGTGCCAGAGCCCACCAGATGCCAGGGCCCACCAGAGAATCCTCCGGTTCTCCGGTGGGCCAGTCCGACGCTGTTTGTGCACACGGCGTCTTTTTTTTTTTTTCCGAAAGTTGTGACGCTGCTAAAAGAAGTGTCCACTCCAGTCTTATAGCCGCCGCTATGTTATATATGGAATTAAAAATACCGGCAGCAAAAGACACTTCATGGAAAACACCAACGTAGCCTTAAAGGGGTTGTCCACTATACAGCTTCTTCCAGCTTGGAATAAATGTGAATTCTGCAGCCAATCAGAGGCCACTGATTGGCTGCAGTGTTCACTTGCTGCAGCACTGATTACACAGGAACGGTCCAGGTCTACGAGTTGTTTTTGGGTTTATTTTTTTCACCTCCCTAGGCCCATTAATAATGGATGGACAACTGCAGAGATCTCGGAAATGGTGAGGAATTATAACACAAAGATTAGAAATCTGCAGAACATTTAATTATCCAGGGAATAAGCTTTATTTTCTTGCATCCTGGAAAAACTTTTTATATTTTTAATCTTTCTATGCCGATATTTGATTTTTTTTTTTTTTTTTTTAATTCATGCATTGTCATGGAAACTGTCTCTAGAGGAGCGTTTGTCTGTACGACATGCCGAGCGGCTGCGGAAACCACAGTGATACGTGATAGAGAGGGATATATATATACGGTATATTAGAGTTGGTGCATTCAATTCTCAGAATCTGGTCCAGCAGAGACATCAGGGATCTGGTGCCGTCAGATGGGAGCCTTGAGAGCTGACTCTTAACCCACCAGCATTCGTGGCTCTTACTTTGATTAGCTGGCCTGGTGTGACGTCACGCCGCAGTGATGCAGTTGCGCCAGACAGATTAATCAACAGAGGAGACGGGGCTCCCATCTGGATAGGTTATAAGTGTCTGCCCTCTCGGACCTAAGAATGGGGCTTTGTAATTCTCTATTTAATTTGAGCAATGGTCCTGCATGTTCCTCCAGAGCTGCATTCACAATTCTGCTAGTCATCTCTTAAATCAGTAGGAGCTCCTCCTAGATGACCGGAGTCCATACTACACTTCCCCCAGATCAGTTGTATATGCAGGGATGAATGCTGGAGTCCTGACGTTGTGCACTACCATACAGTACAAGCTGTAGTTACTTATATAGGGACTAATTCTTCATGTAAAGTGTTATACTAAGGTGGGTCGACAGTTTATGATTACTCCTAATCCCCCCCCATTAATAGGGTTTCCACCCTGTGTTTTATTATTCAGGGGCTCGTCCAAGGTGGAAGAAGCGTGCGAACTATACGCCCGAGCAGCCAACATGTTCAAAATGGTGAAGAATTGGAGCGGTAAGTTCGGATCCAGAGAAAGATGAGGAGAGATGACAGCACTCCCTATTAGCCACCCTCCTGTATAAGGTTGCCAATCCCTTTCACGTAGGTGGCCTGAATTGACGATGCGCCTTTGAGAATCACAACCACTTTAGTGAGCTGATCAAGGTCTAACCCAACACATGTAATATGAAAAGTCCTGAGAATCCCTGCGGCCCGACATCTACATATACCGTATCTTTACAGACTAAGGACCCGGCTCATTTTTGCATTTTCTCTTTTTCTTCTGTTGTTTTTTATTTGCACCTGATCGTTTCTAAACATGCACATTAAGGCTGTGTGCACACGCTGCGGATTTTGCTGCGGTTCCGCAGCGGTTTTGACCGCTGCGGACCCGCAGCAGTTTTTGCTGCGGTGTACAGTACCATGATTCCCTATGGGAATCAAAAACCGCAATGCAGACGGTGCAGAATTTTCCGCGCGGATTATCTGCGGTTTTCAATCCGCAGAAAGAATTGACATGTCAATTCTTTCTGCGGATTCCCCTGCGGTTTGCCATCTCCTCCATTGAGGAGATGAAAAACCGCAGGGCCAAACCGCAGAGCAATCCGCAGGTAAAACCGCAGGTCTTTTGACCTGCGGTTTCAACTGCGGATTTTACAAAATCCGCGCGGATGAATCCGCACCTAATCCGCAGCTTGTGCACACAGCCTTGAAAGTCTATTTTATGTTTTGTTTTGTTTTTTTTTTCTTCTCGTTTTCTATTGTTTTGAATGTTTATCATTGTGGGGCACAGTTTGGGGTTTCCAGATGTTTTTGTCAGACTCCTCAACTGAGACTGTTTAAAAAGTCGCAACTTTTTTTTTTTTTTTTTTTAATCAAAAAGTACTCTAGTCTCATTACTGGAGTAATTTTTATCTCTTAATGCACGCCTGAATATTTTGGTGACATTTTAGCCACACTAAAAACAGGCAAAAAGAAATAGCTTTTTTTTTTTGCATAAAAAGAAAAAATGAATGACTCCCTTGCACCCTATAGAAGAATTTGGTGTAAAAAAGGCAATAAATTCAAAAAAGAAAAGTGATAAAGAAATCTATATTACCCTGCAAATAATGACTCCATCCGTGTATGTGAAGGCTCTTTCCTCTCTTCTAGCTGCTGGCAATGCTTTCTGCCAGGCTGCCCAGCTCCATCTGCAGGTCCAGAGCAAGCATGATGCCGCCACCAACTTTGTGGATGCCGGAAATGCTTTTAAGAAGGCCGACCCTCAAGGTAGGAAATCTAAAGTGTAAGGGGCACAGCCAGACGGCCATGTAAATCAGAACGCAGAGCACGGTCTTGCCGGCGGCTCTCCCCACCTGAGCCTGGCAGCTGCATGTATGGATTGTAGTTGTAAAGTATGAAGTTTAATTAGTCACCTACGTCCTGGGACGCACAGGACAATGACTGTGGACAGCCTAAGGAGTGATATACAGGGACTCAAAATATGCAGTGTCTTGAGTTGGAGCTTTAATAAATGAAATATTAACTTTAATGATAAATTAACCATAGAGAGCAGCCTGGCGCCCGCTGCTAGGGCCAGTAGTCAGTTAGGAGCTTGTTATCTTCGCAGCACATTTTATGGGCTGACGCTCATATCTTTGCTGTACATGATGCAGATGAGTCTGGTGTGGGGCTTCTCCAATTCCATTTTTTTAATTAAAAAAACAAAAAACGGACAAATAATTTCTCATCATTTGTGTGACTGCTGCATCCAGTCAGAAGTTTCCACCGCGGCGTGGCATGTGACCAATGAGGCCAGTGATTGGCTGCTGTGGTGACGTGAATGATGGCTGTGACATCACTGCACCACCGCAGATTGAATAGCTGCGTAATGGTCATTTTATTATTTTAACCCTTGCCCTGTTCTGTAGCTATTTTTTAATAATACCGGATAATTTCTTATAAACTTCTCCCATCCAAGCCATATTTTTTTTTTTTCCCCTTGGAATTTTTTCCTGTTCTGCAGCCGGATGGCCGGTCTCCTTCTCTCCGGCTTAATCAATAGTTTGAAGACGCGGCACCTTTCTGTCAAAATTGAGTACAGCGCTGCTTGTCCCAGTGGCTTTTGGCTAATGACTCAATGAAAGGAATATAGTCAGAGAAAAGTATGTCTGACGGCGGTTACGTCACTGTGTGTGTGTGAAGTGTGAATGTGGCCGTGGTGAGTAGAGTTGAGCGACTTTGGTCGAATCGGGTTTCATGAAACAAAATTTGTTTCAGATGAAACTGGTCCGACTAGGGCAAAAAAAGTCGGAGTTTCATCCGAAACCCGACCCCAATGCAAGTCAATGGGAAATACAAGTCGGCATTGAGCGGATGAGATTCATCCACTCAATGCCGACTTTTATTTCCCATTGACTTGCTTTGAGGTCGGGTTTCGGATGAAACTCCGACTTTTTTTGCCCTAGTCGGACCAGTTTCATCTGAAACAAATTTTGTTTCATGAAACCCGATCCGACCAAAGTCGCTCAACTCTAGTGGTGAGGTATAACACAACACGTTCTTGCGTTAACCCTTTATTATTAAAATATATAAAATAAAAAATATTAAATTTTATTTCCAGTAAGCCCCTTTTACAGTCAAATTTGTCTTTTTGTAATAAAGTGTTAACACAACAGCCTGTTGCTCATCTTCTGTTTTCATGCACAAGATGATAAGAACGCGCTCAGTACAGTGATCCGTGTCCACCATTGCTTCCTTATAGACCTTTGGTGCTCATGGCACTGATAATATGAGGATCTCTCTTCCATCACTAACCACACGTCACATAGTCGCCTAATGTTACTCCATTGCCACATACATCTGAAACCAGAAGTTTCCATACACTATATAAAAAGACAGATCTGTATGTTTTTCCCAGTATTTGACATGAAATCAGAAAAAACATTTCCTTTTTTAGGTGAATTAGGAATACCATAATTATTAATATTTGCCAAATGCCAGAATGAGAGAGGGAGAGAATGTTTTAAGGCATTTTTATTACTTACTGCAAAGTCAAAAGTTTACATTACACTAAGATTACTGTGCCTTTAAACAATTCTGGACTGCTCATATTATGATGTCATGTGTTGGGAAGTTTCTGATAGGTTTTTGGCAACACCTGAGCTAATGAGACACACCCGTGGATGTATTTTAATGCACACCTGAAACCCACTGCTTCTTTGTGTAGCATCATGGGAAAGTCCTAAGAAATCAGCCAAGATATCAGGAAGAGAATTGTGGACTTGCACAAGTCTGGCTCATCCTTGGGTACAATTTCAAGATACCTGAAGATGCCTCGTTCATCTGTACAAACAATTATATGCAAGTACAAACAAGATGACAATGTCCAGCAATCATACGGCTCAGGAAGTAGATGGGCTCTGTGTCCCAGAGATGAATGTGCTTTGGTCTGACATGTGCATATCAATCCAAGGACAAAAGCAAAAGACCTTGTGAAGATGATGGCGGAAGCTGGTGAGATTGTGTCAATATCCGCAGTGAAGCGAGTACTGTATCAACATGGGCTGAAAGGCCACTCTGCCAGGAAGAAGCCATTACTCCAAAAGAAACATAGAAAAGCCAGATTAATGTTTGAAAATACACACAGGAACAAAGACCTTCATTTTTGGAGAGATGTCCTGTGGTCTGATGAAAGTAAAATTGAACTTTTTGGGCATAATGACCATCGTTAAATTTGGAGGAAAAAGGGAGAAGCTTGAAAGCCTAAGAACCCCATCCCAACTGTGAAACACGGTGGAGGCAGCATCATGTTGTGGAGTTGTTTTGCTTCAGGAGGGCTGTTGCACTTCACAAAATAGATGGCATCATGAGAAAAGAAGATTGTAGCAACACTGAAGCAACATCTCAAGCATCAGCCAGAAAGTTAAAGCTTGTGCGGAAATGGGTCTTACAAATGGACAATGACCCGAAGCATACTGCCAAAATAGTAATAAAGCGGCTTAAGGATAGCAAAGTCAATGTTTTGGAGTGGCCATCACAAAGCCCTGATCTCAATCCTATTGAAAATGTATGGGCAAAGCTGAAAAGGCCAGTGCAAGCAAGGCGACCTACAGACCTGGATCAGTTACACCAGTTTTGTCAGGAGGAGTGGGCCCAAATTCCGACCAACTATTGTGAGAAGCTTGTGGAAGGAGATCCCAAACTTTTCACCCAAGTCATTCAGGTTTCAGGGCAATGGTATCAAATACTAATGAAATGTATAGAAAATTTTGGCTTTGCAGTAAGTAATAAAAATGCCTTAAAACATTCTCTCTCTCGCATTATTCTGGCATTTGGCAAGTATTAATAATTATGGTAAACCTAACTGACCTAAAATGGGAAAGGATTATTCTGATTTCATGTCAGATATTGAGAAAAACATGCAGATGTGTCTTTTTATATAGTGTATGGAAACTTCTGGTTTCAACTGTATAGTTAGGTCCATATATATTTGGACAGAGACAACATTTTTCTAATTTTGGTTCTAGACATTACCACAATGAATTTTAATCAAAACAATTCAGATGCAGTTGAAGTTCAGACTTTCAGCTTTCATTTGAGGGTATCCACATTAAAATTGGATGAAGGGTTTAGGAGTTTCAGCTCCTTAACATGTGCCACCCTGTTTTTCAAGGGACCAAAAGTAATTGGACAGATTAAATAATTGTAAATAAAATGTTTATTTCTAGTACTTGGTTGAAAATCCTTTGTTGGCAATGACTGCCTGAAGTCTTGAACTCATGGACATCACCATACGCTGTGTTTCCTCCTTTTTGATGCTCTGCCAGGCCTTCACTGCGGTGGTTTTCAGTTGCTGTTTGTTTGTGGGCCTTTCTGTCTGAAGTTTAGTCTTTAACAAGTGAAATGCATGCTCAATTGGGTTGAGATCAGGTGACTTGGCCATTCAAGAATATTCCACTTCTTTGCTTTAATAAACTCCTGGGTTGCTTTGGCTTTATGTTTTGGGTCATTGTCCATCTGTAGTATGAAACGACAATCAATCAGTTTGGCTGCATTTGGCTGGATCTGAGCACACAGTATGGCTCTGAATACCTCAGAATTCATTCGGCTGCTTCTGTCCTGTCACTTCATCAATAAACACTAGTGACCCAGTGCCACTGGCAGCCATGCATGCCCAAGCCATCACACTGCCTCCGCCGTGTTTTACAGATGATGTGGTATGCTTTGGATCATGAGCTGTACCACGCCTTCGCCATACTTTTCTCTTTCCATCATTCTGGTAGAGGTTGATCTTGGTTTCATCTGTCCAAAGAATGTTCTTCCAGAACTGTGTTGGCTTTTTTAGATGTTTTTTTAGCAAAGTCCAGTCTAACCTTTTGATTCTTGATGCTTATGAGTGGCTTGCCCCGTGCAGTGAACTCTCTGTATTTACTTTCTTGCAGTCTTCTCTTTATGGTAGATGTGGATATTGATACGCCTACCTCCTGGAGAGTGTTGTTCACTTGGATGGCTGTTGTGAAGGGGTTTCTCTTCACTATGGAGATTATTCTGCGATCATCCACCACTGTTGTCTTCCGTGGGCGCCCAGGTCTTTTTGCATTGATGAGTTCACTAGTGCTTTCTTTCTTTCTCAGGATGTACCAAACTGTAGATTTTGCCACTTCTAATGTTGTAGCAATTTCTCAGATGTTTTTTTTCCTGTTTTTGCAGCTTAAGGATGGCTTGTTTCACCTGCATGGAGAGCTCCTTTGACCGCATGTTTCCTTCACAGCAAAACCTTCTAAATGCAAGCACGACACCTCAAATCAACTCCAGGCCTTTTATCTGCTTGAGAATGACATAACGAAGGGATTGCCCACACCTGTCCATGAAATAGCCTTGGAGTCAATTGTCCAATTACTTTTGGTCCCTTGAAAAACAGGGTGGCACATGTTAAGGAGCTGAAACTCCTAAACCCTTCATCCAATTTTAATGTGGATACCCTCAAATGAAAGCTGAAAGTCTGACCTTCAACTGCATCTGAATTGTTTGGTTTAAAATTCATTGTGGTAATGTCTAGAACCAAACTAGAAAAATGTTGTCTCTGTCCAAATATATATGGACTTAACTGTATATGTCCAGTGAGTGATGTACCCGTATGTCTGTGACTGATTCTTCCGCTGCACATGATCTTATCTGACACGGCCATTGCCATTGATCTGATAATCACATATCTATCTTTTGCAGAGGCCATCAACTGTCTACTGCGGGCAATAGAGATCTACACCGACATGGTGAGTCATGCGTTCAGATGTTAGTCTATATAAATGGAACCTCCAGTAAGCTATATACATTACACATATATACATTGCATATGATGGCCTGATGAGACTGACTTTTTTTCTTGTTCCTCATAGGGAAGATTCACCATCGCAGCCAAGCATCACATATCCATAGCAGAGATCTACGAGTCCGAGTTGGTGGATATAGAGAAGGTTTGTGATTATTTCTACACTCTTGTACTACAGCCCAGATTGGCGATGACTGCAATACCGACCATTTAACTTTTCACACAATACTATAGCAGCATCAAAGTGGTTAAACACTTTGTAGGGGTAGGGGGAGTTCTGTTACGCCATCGATTTTTTTTTTTTTTTTTTTTTTTTTTTTTTTTTTTGGCACCATAGTGTCTAATGAAGGCCCTCAAGTCTACCTAAGCACTACAGCAAAAATAAAAATGGCTTAGCACCCCCTAATAAAATGAAATAAATGTACAGCTGCAGCGACATAATGCAATAACATACAATAAAATATACACCACCGCACTCAGAGTTATTAAATACATTTTTTTTATAGACTGCACTTATAAAACAGGTTTTTGGTACATTTTGGTCAAATTGTTTGAGGCCATCTGCCAGAGTTACAAAACAAGTGACCAAGTTATGGCTGTCAGATATCACATGATTTTTCATCGCTCTTATGCCTTTCCTTTCCAGGCCATAGCTCACTATGAGCAGGCTGCAGATTACTACAAGGGAGAGGAATCTAACAGGTAAGTGTTTGTAGGGGTTGATAAATGTACGGCGAATCATTTGGGAGCATCTTGAAAACTTTTCTGTGTAAAATCACATTTTTATGACCATAAACCGCTTCCTGCAAATAAAGGTTGTCACACCTGTTGTAGCCACAATTGATTTTCTGCTATGGCCAATTTGTTGCATGATTTGTCTCGGTATAAGTCCGTACTTATGTCATCGCACACCTAGTATTTCTGTTTCTCCTTCAGTTCTGCCAATAAATGTCTGCTGAAAGTCGCCACTTACGCGGCACAACTGGAACAATACCCCAAAGCCGTGGAAATCTACGAGCAGGTAGATATGCCGTGAGACCACACTGACTTTATAACCACATTCACCATCCATCACATATATCACATATATTCATTGTCTGATTTTTGTATTATTATATTATATATATTTTTTTTCTCTGTTCTACATGTTAGGTTGGCACCAATGCGATGGACAGCCCCCTACTGAAGTACAGTGCCAAAGAATATTTCTTTAAAGCCGCCCTTTGCCATTTCTGCATCGATATGTACAATGCTAAGGTACCGTAACGGGTTGGTGCAAGGATGGGGGTGTATCCGATGGGCCGGATCCTCGTCTTACTGACCTGCATGTTTGTATCGCAGCTGGCTGTCCAGAAATACGAGGAGATGTTCCCAGCCTTCTCCGATTCCAGGGAGTGTAAACTTGTTAAGGTAATTCATAAAATCTTACATTGGATTATCAAAAAATAAAAAAAATCAGAAATATCATAGGTAAAGGTTGAAAATGTCAAAATTTGAAGAAAAAAAAAAAAGTTTTATTCCTTCTTTATTGGATCCCAGTGTTTCTAGTTTGTCTCGTAATCATCTCTTGAATCATTACAGAAACTTCTTGAAGCTCATGAAGAGCAGAATGTGGACAACTATACGGATGCAGTAAGTCATTACTTCCAGATAAAGTTTTTTGGGTTGTGTCTAAAAACTTGCACTGGGGTTAAAGCTCCTGCAGTCTAGCAAGAGCAAGTCGGCTGCCAGTGTCGGAGGTAGCTGGAGGGCAAGGGGAGAAGACAGAAGTGGAGCATCACTGCTCCTGCTCTTCCAATGTGCATATTGTGCGACGGGGACTAAGTAAGGAATATAGGCAACCGCAATGGGACCTCTGAGCACTTTGGCTCCCTGGTCCTCCTCAGGAGAGCAAACTCAGATCAGCTCTGCCTGTAATTAGTGTTAATAGTGGGGATGGTTTTTCCTGTAACTGAGGATTGTACGGGTGCTGCAGGTACAATGTAGATTAAAAAAAGAGAGAACTGTTATGATTTCTTTGAGAACATCTCGTATAGAGAAGAGTAAAAAGATTAATGGTATCTAGTGTAGACTTCTGGTCCAGCCCATGGGTGCTGCCTGAGTACCGTGATCTGTTTTGCTCATCCCTTACTTCACATAATACAAGATGTACAAAGTTTAATACAAAAAAAACTGTAATAATCTGCATTGATATGTACAATGGTAATGTAATGATTATATATATAAAAAAACAAAGACTATGTGCATTACATCATATATCAAAATAAGGGACCTAATCCTGACTTTTAATTTAATGTACATTTGCAGCCTTTGGCCGGGATCACACTTGCGAGGAATATGGCCGAGTCTCGCATGTTAATAACCGGCAGCAGTTGGGAGCGGAGCATGCAGCTTTATGTATGCAGCCGCACGCTCCGATCCATTAACATGCGAGACTTGTCTGAGTTTCTCTCATGTGTGATCCTGGCCTTTAGGTAAAAGTTGGATAATTCCTTGAGGGGGGGTTTCCCCGACAAACACGTTTCACAGTTGGCCAATAAAAACTCAAAACTGTAGTGGATTTTAACAACAATGGTGCCATCATGGCTGCAGGCAAATAACGATGCTAGATAGTTGCGCTTATACGTAGCAAGGTCTGTAGGGATGATCTGGTGCTTCCCTAGTGCACTGCGCTCTAAAAGCCTTAATAGAAAATCCCTTTACAGCACTCTAAAGGATAGAAGACCCCTTTAATGCAATGACCACCTAATAAATAAGCTGCAGTATTACCTGTCTTCTCATTAACAGGTGAAAGAGTTTGACTCCATCTCCCGCTTGGACCAGTGGCTCACCACAATGCTATTGCGCATTAAGAAGACCATTAAAGGAGAAGAAGAGGATTTGCGTTAATGGTCGTACCTTTGCTCTCCTTCCCCATTAGCCGGAGCCCACATCAGGAATTTTTAGCGTGTGATGGGGGAAAACTTACTTTAAGCCCATTTACTTTTTTGATTTAAACTGAGCACAAGATCCTCCGTCACTTCCGTTGACTCTTCTTTAGGGATCCGTTGACTCCGCAGAGTGGACGCAGCCTTTTAGGCAATGGAGGGCGGCATCAGTGAGCTCCTTTCTATCCTCCTGCAGGCTGCGGTCACCATGTGTCGTCACTGGATGTCCCTGTGAGATCAAATTATACAGCTGGGCAACATGCACGTTTTCAGCTACGCCCTTGTCAACTTTTAGGTGGGATCCTCCCCCCCGCTGTCACATTTTGATAGTATATATTTGTGCAATCCTCGCTTTTGGAGTGGCAGGCTCAGTCATTGTACCATTGCATGGATTTTGGGGGCATGGATGGATGGGGAGGGGGATAAAATACAAAGCAAAAACTTAGTCCAAAAAGTCATAATATTACCCTTACCTTACACATGAGAATATATGTATAATTTTTCCTAAACTTGCAGCTTGACCAAATGTTGGAGTTTTGTGTATTTTAGCTAGAGGCCAGCTGCCTGGGCTTAGCCATTCCTGTAGGGTTCATGGGGGTCATTGCTCCACTAAACCTTATAGACCTGTACAAAGTATATAAAAAAAAAAAGCAAAATACAAAAAAAATTCTATATAGACATAATCTATTCATATCTTACAAAAAGCTGCACACAGAGAACCGGGTCCAGAAAAAAAGCCATTCTTCCTTTCTTTTAGTAACACATGGCCGATGTCTGAATACGAGGCCCTTGGTATACAGGTGATGCCAGTCCAGCCCTCTGGGAAGGGCTCCATGGAGGGAGAGGGGGCATCATTGTACCCGCGGAGCACTCAGTTTGCCATGTGACGGTTGCTTCTTCCTCGTGCATAGCGCTATAGTTGTGCGTACTTATCTGCATTCTCGGAGGCAGATTCATTTCTGTTCATATCCTTTGTCTCGTCTTTCGTCTTGTGAACCATCTCATTAATAAGGCAGCTGAGCCCGTGTTAAATAAAGCAAATGGGATGAATGATCCGTGGAAGCCTGGTCTTTCTCTGTCGCACGAACGCTGCCAAGGAGGCAGATGCGGGAACCGGAGTTAATATTTTTGGCAAAAAAAAAAAAACACAATACGAGGTGGAAGATATAATGGCGCCATCACACGAGCAAGGTGCATGTAAAAAATCAGGAACATGTACAACTAGTACTTGCATTTAAAGCAAACTTTCAATTTTGCAACTTGGCCTGTGTTCATCGGTGAGGGTCCGGGTACTCTGAGCACCACGGGTGGTTGAGCGCTGCCCTTAGCTGAGCACTTGTGCCCTTTTTGCTTCAGCAATCGGTGAAAATCTCAGCACATGGATCCATACTGAAGAAGACTACTGTCATTTTGGCCACGGTCAGTATTTGGCTTATCAATACTGATGTAAAAATCATGAATGGAACAATCAGAGAAAAAGTGTAATAGAAACACGTCCCCACTTATGTATTTTTCACCCACTTCTGGTATTGGCTGGCTGACACATACTGATGTAAAATACTGACGACATACTGAACGTGGCCTTACAAATAAATCAAATGGTAAAACTGGTGAGACAACAAAAGCGCAAATAGGGTGTTCTCTAATAACCGAGTGGTGCAAAATATTTTAGTTATGCTCACCTGATAGGGTTGTGACAGTCAAAACTCCTATAGAAGCATGTAAAGGCTACAGCAGGGACCACCAGGGAGATACATTGTAATGAATGAGGAATATGGTGGTTCAGGGTCCGCGCTGCCCAAGGTTCAAAGATGCGCACGAAGGTTAAGCATGAATGCAGTTTATTGTCAGCGCGTTTCAAGATTGACAATATCATTGTGGTTTAGAAACCTTGACACTCGTTAACAATAAACTGCGTTCATGCTTCTCCTTCATGCGTATTTGTATGTATGAACCTCGGGCAGCACGGAGTGTGTACCACCATATTATTTAATAATTGCAATGTGGCCTTACATATGGAGTCAGCACATTGGTAACTTCTAGGTCGTGTTGATTTTACAAAGTAAACAGAATTGTGAATGCAGCTCTGGATGAATTACATGATCAGTGCAAGGTATGTGCAAAATGACTCCACTAATTATGTGGCTTATACACTGCTCAAATATGTGAAGGGAACACTTAAACAACACAATGTAACTCCAAGTCAGTCACACTTTTGTGAAATCAGCCTGTCCAGTTATGAAGCAGCACCGATTGTGAATCAATTTCTCCTGCTGTTGTGCAAATGGAATAGACAACAGGTAGAAATGATAGGCAATTAGCAAGTCAACTCCTTTAGAGGAGTGGTTCTGCAGATGGTGACCACAAACCATTTCTCTGTTCTCATCCTTTTTGGCTACTGTTTTGGTCACTTTTACAGTTTGTCATTGCTATCACCCCTAGAGGTACTGTACAATAGCATGAGGCAGTCTACCTGAGCAACTTCTGTGGGT
This sequence comes from Dendrobates tinctorius, assembly GCF_039654945.1. NCBI lineage: Eukaryota > Metazoa > Chordata > Amphibia > Anura > Dendrobatidae > Dendrobates > Dendrobates tinctorius. The sequence continues at coordinate 23,825,384 of NW_027361825.1, read as the reverse complement.
TGTAGTGAAGCACATCCAGGATGGCACATCAATGTGAGCTGTGGCAAGAAGTGTAGCTGTGCCTATTAGCAGTGTCCAGATCATGGAACAGATACCAGGAGATGTGGAGGGAGCCGTAGGAGGGCAACACCCCAGCAACAGAATTTGTGCAAGGAGTGTTAGGCGTCGGGTTCCTGTCGCTGCACAGCGGGAATCCCGAGCCTTGCATCCGGCGGTCTCCCATTCCTCTTCAGCCGCAGAGCAGACTTGTCGGTCCTGGCGCTCTGCCCAGACTAGCTCTGTGGGGTTTTTTTGCTGCTGCCACCTCTGGTCCAGCTATAGCAATGCATGCTGGCCAGCAGCGAGCTACTCCAGGGACTAAGTCCTCCATTTGGTCCACTGAGCATGCCTGTGGGACGATCTCCCATTGGAGATCGGAGGTCACGTGCTCAGGTCCTTCTCCAGCTTGGATTGGACCATCAGGCAGGTCCCGGAAGGACTCTGCTATAAAAGGTTCGCATGGCCACTTGGCCATGCGCTAGTAAAGAATGCATTACCAGACTATGAGAAGCGAGTGTTGTATGCATGTATGAATGTCTCTGGTGAATGACTCATTAAGAAACCCCTACCCTTGGCACGCATGTGTTGTGCAGCCTAGCCTGTTAAGCGCCCAGGCTTAGGTGTAGGTAGAGGCAGAGTCTGAGACTGGCATCAGTGTCCACCGCAGGCTCTGCACTCCACGGTGCACGTGCTCGACTCTCTACCATAGTCAGCGTCTATAGTGGTGTCCGCAGGTGCGACGCCGCACGCTCAGAAGGTCTAGAGGGACTCTGACCCCGTGTCTTTGGGGCAGAGTTCTGTGACCGCATTCTGTGCGCTCCGTGGCCGGGCTCTGTGAGCTAAACAGGCTCCGGCATTTATGTTCTGCGGTAGTGCGGCTTTGTGAGGTAAGAGTTCGCCCTGTACACACCGGGTGACGTTAACCCACGTGTGTTCTTCCTTTATACCACCATATAGCGTCCTCCATTACCTAGCAGCAGCATACCACCTCTGCATGGTGGACCCCGGGCTGCGATCACACTTTCATAGTTTATATTTAGTGCGATCCGCAACCCTAACAAGGAGGATCAGTGCCAGAGCCCTGTAAAATGACCTCCAACAGGCCACTAACAGCCATGTGTCTGCTCATACTGTCAGAAACAGACGTCATGAGGGTGGTATGAGGGTCCGATGGTCACATATGGATGTTATGCTTACAGCCCAACACCATGCAGATTGATATTTGCCAGAGAACACCAAGTTTGGCAGATTCAACATAGGCATCATGTCCTCTTCACTGATGAGAGCAGATTTTTTTATTTTAAGATGAGCAAATCCTAATGAATATATTTGGTAAACAGTGTGATCACTGGGGATTCATTTTATTTTTACAGGCTCAATAACATAAAACACAATAGAGGGGACATTTACTTCAGGTCGATGTTCATGTATAAGGCTAGCTTCAGACTAGCGTTTTTGCCCGCAGCACACGGCCGCCGCTAAGCCCCACCCCCTGCCGTGCCCCCTCCAGTCATCTAGTGTCGCACATCGCTGCATGCGATCTGCACACCCTATCTTTAGCATAGGGTGCGCTGGCCGTGCGCTAATAGGATTTTGCATGCGCTGCGCACTTTTGACGGTCCTCGGACGTGCGCCGAACGCACCATATTGCATTTTGGTGCGCTCGGAGCACCGTCAAAAGGGCACAGCGCACTCAAAATCCTACTAGCGCACGGCCAGGGCACGGTCTGCGCTCCCGATGCTAAAGATAGGGTGTGCAGATCGCATGCAGCGATGTGCGACACTAGGAGATGACCGGAGGGGGCGTGGCAGGGCTTAGCGGTGGCCGTGCGCTGCGGGCCAAAACGCTAGTCTGAAGCTAGTCTAAACTCGGTCCCATTAACGCTGCAGTTGTGGCACCAGGACCCTTTTTAGGTTTCTCTTTAGTTTACTTATATAGTGCCATAATGTGCCACAGCATTTACAGACATCATCATCACTGTCCCCATTGGTGCTCACAATCTACATTCTCAATTAATCAGTATGTCTCCATGCAAACATAGGGGGGACATTTTAATTCCTCATTCCCTTCTGTCTAGAAGGATATTTTTTTCTGAACTAGCCATCACTTAATGATAGGTTGGGGGTCCATCCTCTGAGAGCTCCACTGATGCTGAGATTGAAAGCAATGAAAATTTTCCATACATCTATTGCAGCAGACAGCCCCTCAGTGTAATGTTCCTCTTAAAAGCTGGAAGAGAGCTTTCCCTCCCCCCCCCCCCCCCCATTTCTGATCTTATCTGGTTCAGGTCTATGATTACAGATCCATTGAGCGTTGACCTTGCATAAAATTATTATTATTTTTTTTTTTTTTAATGTGCTGTTCTTGGCTCTGGCCTTTTTTCAGATATTTTTTGACTTCCAACACAAATACGTGACAACGGCCTGATAGAAGCGAAGCAAACAAGGCGATTATGCAACATTTCCTCTTTCTGGCCAAGAATTTCCACTCATTTGTAATATGGGACAGCACTAACATTTAACAGTTGCAGAACTTTCTTTTTAAAGGGTTGTACGTGTTTTGTAAGAGTTGTATGTGTTAGAATATTAAGCCTCATGTACTTGACCTTGAAAAAGGGGTGGCCTCTAGTGATGACGAGTGAGCATACTCGTGTCCTGTTTGAGTATTTTCACCGCACTTGAAAGAAATGTTCGAGCCCCCATGGGTGCATGTCTCGCGGCTGTTCCACAAACAGACAATCCCTCCATGTGTTGAGGCTGTCGGAACAGCTGCGAGACAAGCAGCCGCGGGGACTCGCACATATTTTTCGAGCACGCCGAAAATACTTGATTAGGACACGAACATGCTCACTCATCAGTAGTGGCCACTACTATACATTTTATTTTACAGATGTGCCCATGGTAGTCCTGAAATGCATATACTCCCCCCACCCCACAAAAAAACCAACACTTTCCTACCGGATCACCCCTTCAGGAGGGGAATATGACATGATCGCTGCAGCAAATCAGTATTCACTGATTGGCTGCAGCAGTAAAGTTTCCTTTGAGATGGAAGAAACTGTCTCCTAGCTGTCCATTCTAGCTCTAACAAGCTGCATTTTTTAGTGCAATTTTTTTTTTTTTTTACATGCGTTTTTATTGTATTTGTTTTCTGTTGCAATTTTTGTCTCCTTTGGCCATTTCATGTCTTAAGTAAAATTGCTTAGCTTTGGAAACTTCACATTACTTAGCTTTATCCATAAGGTCATGTGTGGATTACGTGCGTTTATACACGTAAAAATCTGCAATTGTCTTGATGGTCTGGAGTGTCCCGCATGACCACCTGGGTCCAAAACTGAGGTTTATTTTTAGCCAAAGGAGTAGCATCAATCCCCCTCAAAGGGATAGGCGTCTGCAGAGGTGTCATCGGAAATCCACAATGTTTAGCAAAATCCAAGTCCATTAGGTTTAGCGCTGCTCCCGAATCCACAAAAGCCTTGGCGGAAAATGTGGACAGGGAGCAGATCAGAGTAATTGCCAGAAGAAACTTAGGTTGAACACCACCAACAGAAAACGTGTGTGCAAAGCGTTTCTCTCGTTTAGGACAAACAGAAATAATATGCGAGGCATCTCCACAGAAAAAACACAGCTTATTACGCCTTGTGAACTCCTGACGTTGCGCCTTAGACAAAACTCTATCACATTGCATAGGTTCAGACATCTGTTCAACCGGTGGCAACACCTCTCGTGCAATCCTGCGTTCACGCAAACGCCGACCAACCTGAATGGCTAATGACATAGAATCGTCCAGACCAGAGGGAACAGGAAATCCCACCATAGTATCTTTTACGGCTTCTGACAAACCCTTCCGAAAGAGAGCAGCCAAGGCATTATCATTCCAGGTAGTAAGGACCGCCCACTTTCGGAACTTTTGACAGTACAACTCTGCAGAATCTCGACCCTGGTTCAATGCCAACAGGGTCTTTTCAGCCTGATCAATAGCATTAGGTTCGTCATACAACAACCCCAAAGCTTGAAAGAATGCGTTCACATTAGTCAGAATAGGATCATCTGGTTTCAAAGAAAACGCCCAATCCTGGGGATCGCCTCGCAGCAAAGAGATGACAATTTTAACCTGCTGCGCGGAGCTCCCTGACGAGTTAGGCTTCAAGGCAAAAAATAATTTACAATTATTTTTGAAACTCAAAAATTTAGATCGATCCCCAAAAAATACATCAGGTGTAGGGATCTTTGGTTCAACAGCATGCGAATGAGCAAGGTAGGCGGAAATTCCCAGCACTTCCGCAGCGAGCTGCTCCACACGATCAGACAATTGCTTTATCTCCATTGAGAGAAAAAAAAAAAAATTCCCCCTACGGCCTCAGAGATATAGAGGAAAGAATATACACACACTTTTTTTTTTCTAAGCACAATTCTTTCCTGCTATTGAGTACCCTAGGATCTGCGGTATGGCGGGTGATTCTGTTATGAATGAGTCACCGTAGGAGGCAAAAATAGAAATGCTAGCTAAGTCCAGAAAACCAGAGAAGTTGGCAGCTATCGGATTGCAGACCCCTGAACCTATCAACACAACTAGCAGTAGCCGTGGGGGGTTCCTACGATGCCCTAGACCCCTCGATCACAGCCGGAGAAATAAATAGGCCTAAAGAAAGAATGGGGAAATCTAAACTGCCCCAGAGCAGACCCCAAAGCAATAGGCAGCCCCCAACATATAATGACGGTGAAGCAAGATGAAAACACTAACACAGACAGAAAGACTGAGCAAATACGGGGCCCAAGCTAACTAGATAGAAAAGGACAGGAAGGCTGCTGTCTGCAATCCGTGAAAAACCCTATGAAAATAAGAGCCAACAGACTGACAGTGAAAAAGGCCCTGAAGACGCTAGGCTTCAAAAAAGCTATGTCAGCACTCAGGAATATTCTGAAGACAGAGCTACAGGCAAAAGGAGATTCAGCTCACCCCAGCAGGGAATGGCAGAATCCAGAAAAGCAAGGAAAACAAAAACAAAACACAAATGCAACAGGCAAAGCAAAAAACTTAGCTTTAGAGGAGCAGGAATCAGACTGGTGTCCTAGAAGTCCACAGAGAAATCACCCGCAGGGCAGAAGGGCGTCGGCAGCCTTATATCCAGTCCGTGACTCCACTCAGCCAGTCATCCTCATTAGACTCAGGTTCCTGATAATCAGGCTCATTACCTTCCTTTACCAGAATAGGGAGTTCACCAGACCTCAGTGACGAAGGGGAAAATGAACTCACAACAGATTATATAACAAAAAAAACATCTGACCATCATCTTGGAATTGTATTCTGGAGCGGTACAGTGATAATAAATCTGCCCCTAGTAAATTTACAGGACATGTGGGAGCGATTACAAACTGAATAGTAACCTCGGGGAAGGGTTTTATGGGGTTTATAAAAGTATATTAATTGGGTCTACCATCTACTCCGATTAAAATAGCAGGGGAATGACAATCTCTCTGAAAGTGTCCAAATCGAGCACAGTGCATTGCAGACGAAAATTGGCAGGGAGGGGCTGGGGAGAAAGATTCCCAGTAGCTGAAGTCTGAGGGGGGGTGAGAGTTTGCTGTGTGGGCTGAAGGGCACACTGTATGCTCGCAGCTGCGGTGGGGGCTAGAGGCTGCTGTTTGCTCTTTTTTTTTTCTCTCTCTCTGCTGAACAGAGCGGGTTAAAGTCTTCTGAAAACTTTTTTTTTTTCCTCTGGAGCTGGTAAATGGGAGGGGTGGATACTCAACCACTAGCAATAACGGGGACTAAGGCTGGCAGCGGATGATAATAGGTGCCGTCAGCAGAGGTGGGGGCTGCGACTCTCGGTCTCCTTGTACAATTGTCATCTAGCAGGGAGACCTCTTCTTTCAAATCATCACTTTTAACTATTCAACTGCCTGACACATTGTCTCATTAATCTCTGTTCCTTCTTTAATCAATCACTTTCTCACACCACAGTCACTTTCTTGAACCACAATACATCCCGTCTTTGCCATAATAATAGACAATTTTCCTTCTTCAACATAGCAGTAACAGAAACAATCAGAATTCACTTGCAGTTCAATGTCCACATAACCTTCATTATACAATTCATGTGCCAAGCCACGGAATTCCTCAGCGCCTTCAAGTAATCCATCATCAGTCAACCTTCCTTTATTCTTTTTAACTCCTTCATCCCATAGCGTAGGCTGCAACCTCCCGCCCTTAGGAAATCCCAGAATCGAAAATATTTTTCCTGCATTCCTGATAAATTTCTTTCCTCGTCTTTGAATCATAAGACTAACAGTATCTGATCCTTCACACAATTCCAAACTTTTCTTTTTCTTCCACAGAAACATAATTCTCTCCATTAGAGCCAAACATCCTGACTTAAATTGTGCACAGTTCTGGCGGCCATTTCAGTCTCTGTTCCACCAGGTCAATAATCCCCCTCTGGGATTGCCCAAAATTCGCGGTACTCAGTGAAAGGAGGAGGGTGTCTCAGACTATCCCTCCGGACACCTCTGGTTATATATATCTATCTATATATACCTGAGTTACGTATTCTACCCATCTTCGATCACATCACCACGCCCAATACTAATAATGATCGGGAATTTCAGGGTATTTTGACTATAAAGAGAGCCACAATCACTGGTCAATCCGGGGTGTCCGTACCTTATGAGGTACGGTTCGAGCACTGGGCCCCCAACGGGACTACACCTCTATATGATTCCACCCATGAACCTCAGATCCTCTTTGCAGCAACAAGCACAGGAAAACCACACCAACGGTCAGTCTGAACAGTATAACTGCCAACTTACCGTGGTTGTCGTGGGGGGTGATCAGTCCCAATTTTCCAGCACCTGTGTCCGCTCCGAGGTTCCTTTGTCTTGTTGTCCTCCGGGGGCAGAGGCGTCCCTATTCGGGGGCCCCACGTTGGGCACCACTGTCGGGGTAGCTATATAGGGAGGGCTAAATTAACCCTTCACGGTTGAGCCAGTGATGTCCAAATTATTCCAGTGTTGCTAGCAACTCAAATGACCACACCGAGATGGGGGGTCTCTGTATGGGAGGATCGAGACAGATCACTAAGCCCCTTTATTTTAGTCACTTCTTTTATAATATTTTGCTTAATTATGCAAGGTTCTCAACTACCAATAAAATCATTTCACTTTGTAAGCCAATAATATTGCAAGAAAACCGGAAACTACATATATGTCCGTATCCAAATAGAAAGTAGTATAATGGCACATTCTTCAGAGTTTTACACCCCCGCCTCCCTTATCTTGTACCTGATGGGAACAGTCTGGTTTCATGACAGTTTGAACTTTTACCTAATTACAAAATTTATCTTACATCAACAAAAACAAAGAAACGAAATCTTCAGAGAATGGATAAAACGAAACTTCAGCTGATTTTAGTATTAACCCTTCACAATTTCAAATGGCAGGGCTGAATTTCAGTCCCAGTCCGTACCTGACCGTGCTTGACAGATGGTGTCAGACACTCTTCCAGCATCCTTTCAGTTGTTCTTCGTCTCACAAATGTTCTTCTGTGTGATCCAAACACCTCAAACTTGGATTTGTCTGTCCATAACACTTTTTTCCAATCTTTCTCTGTCCAATGTCTGTGTTCTTTTGCCCATATTAATCTTTTCCTTTTATTAGCCAGTCTCAGATATGGCTTTTTCTTTGCCACTCTGCCCTGAAGACCAGCATCCCGGAGTCGCCTCTTCACTGTAGACGCTGACACTGGCGTTTTGAATGTACTATTTAATGAAGCTGCCAGTTGAAGACCTGTGAAGCGTCGATTTCTCAAACTACAGACTCTAATGTACTTGTCTTGCTGTTCAGTTGTGCAGCGGTGCCTCCCACTTCTCTTTCTACTCTGGTTAGAGCCTGTTTGTGCTCTCCTCTGAAGGGAGCAGTACACACCTTTATAGGAAGTCTTCAGTTTCTTGACAATTTCTCGCATGGAATCACCCTCCATTTCTAAGAACAAGAATAGACTGTCGAGTTTCCCATGAAACTTCTTTTTTTCCTGGCCATTTTGAGAGTTTAATGGAACCAACAAATGTAATGCTCCAGTTTCTCAACTAGCTCAAAGTAAGGTCAGGTTTATAGCTTCTCTAATCAGCCAAACTGCTTTCAGCTGTGCTAACATACTTACACAAGGGTTTTCAAGGGTATTCTATCCATCCATTAGCCTTCTTAAAGGGAATCTGTCACCGGAAGTTGCAGGCCTATGTAAATGGCCTGGGTCCAATCCGATGGGCAGTGTTTCTTCTTTTTTCTCCACCCCATCCGTGGCGCCCGTCCGCGCTCTTCTCCATCGTTCGCGTGTGCACAAAGCAATCTTGCTTCGCGCACGCGCAGTATGCTTTGCCAAGCTGTGGGCAAAGCTGAAAATCATTACTGCGCATGCATTGGTACACTATGTCCAAGAACACAGCGAAATACTTCCGGGACATAGTGTACCGGCGCATGCGCAGTAATGATTTTTGGCTTTGCCCGCAGTTGGGCAAAGCATACTGCGCGTGCACAAAAAGAAGAATACCTGAGAAGAGCGCAGACGGGGGTCACTGATGGGGTGGAGAAAAAAGAAGAAATATCGCCCATCGAACCCGACCCAGGCCATTTACATAGGCCTGCAACTTCTGGTGACAGATTCCCTTTAAGCTAGTTTCACACTAGCGTATGGCCAAGCTGCGGACTTCCTCCGTGAAGATCCGCCCATGGCCACACCTCCTCTGGTCAGCTCGGCCTACGTCGGCATGCGGCCTGCGTACGCTATCTTTAGCATTGGATATGCAGGCTGTGCCGATGTATGCGGATGCTTCCACATGCGTCGTTTGGACGGTGCAGCGAACTCACCAAAATGCAACTCGTTGCGTTCGGCGCTAAAGATAAGTTACGCAGGCCGCATGCTGACGTAGGCGGAGCTTCACGGAGGAGGTGCAGCCGTGGGTGGAGCTTCACGGCGAAAGTACGCATCCCTCTGTAGCTCGGCCACACACTAGTGTGAAACTAGCCTTACACAGTTAGCAAACACAAAGTACCATAAGAACACTGGAGTGATGGTTGTTGGAAATGTGCCTCTATACACCTATGAAGATATTGCATTACAAACCAGGCGTTTGCAGCTAGGATAGTCATTTACCACATTAACAATGTATAGAGTGTATTTCTGAATCATTTAATGTTAGCTTCATTGGAAAAAAACGTGCTTTCAAAAATAAGGAAATTTCTAAGTGACCCTAAACTTTTGAACGGTAGTGTGTGTGTATATATGTATATGCTCTGTATACATGTGTTTGTGCTGTGTGTCTACATGTGTGTGTAAAATACAGTGTTTGTGCCACATACTGTGTGTATGCAACATCCACAAGGCCAGACTGGGACTAAAATTCAGCCCTGGCATTTGAAGTTACACAGGGCCACTAGTCACATGGTGACTATATAATATTTTTGTACACTTGTAGGTTACAAGAAGTGAGAGGAGATTAAGGCTGTGTTCACACACTGCGGTTTTTTAGCGGTTTTTACCGCGGTTTTCACTATAAAACTGCTATAAAACCGCTAAAAATAAGGTGCACAGTCATTTCTATGCATTTTGCACTTTTTGTGCACATTGATGCGTTTTTTACCGTGAAAAAACCGCATCGCGGTAAAAACCGCAGCATGCTCATTAATTTTGCGTTTTTTTCCGCGGTTTAGGCTTCTCCCATGCTTTTAGAAACCGCTGCGGTAAAAAACGCATCAAAAACGCGCAAAAAACGCACAAAAACCGCCGCAGAAAAATAGGTGCGGTTTCTGGGAAGGGATTCAGGTTTTTGTGCAGAAATGTTCTGCAACGTGTGCACTTAGCCTAACACGACTCTATAACATGTAGTCAGAGCTGTGCCCAGTATTTCAGCTCAGTCCTATTTATTGCTTTTAGGTACAGTACTCCTCCCAAAGCTCTGTCCCCTTTTGTACGCACGGTGACAGAATTCCTGGCAGAACTGCTATCCATTGGGCAACCAGACCCCCTGGTCATAGCCGCCCCTATCATACCTCCCAACTTTTGAAGAAGGGAAAGAGGGAGAAAGACTGCGGCGTGCGCAGTTGCAAATTTTAGGCCACTCCCATTTCACAACTAGTCACACCCATGTCCACGCCCAACCGCACCCATTTAGCACTGCTGATCACACTGACTGGTACTGAGGGCACAGTGGCTGGCATTATGGGCACACTGACTGGCACTAAGGAAGAGAGAAAACAGAGAGAGAAAAAAGAAAAGAGAAAGAAAGGAGAGCGAGAGAGAAATAAAGAACAGAGAGAGAAATAAAGAGGGGAAAGAAAGAACAGAGACAGAGAGAAAAAGAAAGAAAAGAAAGAAAGAACAGAGAGAAAGAAAGAGGAAAGAAAAAGAAAGAAAGAGGGGAAAGAACAGAGAGAGAGAGAGCGAAAATGAGGGAGAGACAGAACAGAGAATGAGAAAGAACAGAGAAAGAAACAGAGAGAAAGAAATAAAGAAATATTCTATAAAGATACTATAGCAGCCCGGCTCCCATTGTAGTGACCAACTGAGCCTCCCGATGCAGGACATATCATGATCCACTCACATGGCCGGCATCCCCGATTCCAAGGCGATCCTGCTGTCTGCGCTGTCGGAGGACATGGTGATGGATCTGAAGCATTCCTAGTTCAGTCACAATCTCCTCATGAAATTATCTCATTTCCGGTCAGCTTCCAGCACATCACTTCAGGTGGAACGTCATGTGCGAGTTTTAAAATGCTCCTCGGGACTCTGCCGTGTACTCCTGTGTCTGTGGGAAAAGCCCGCTTTGCATGCTTCGTACACACTTGGCTCTGCTCATCCCTCGTACACGCGGCTCCGTTCCGAACACCTCATACACACGCGGCTCCGTTCCGAACACCTCATACACACGCGGCTCCGTTCCGAACACCTCATACACACGCGGCTCCTCTCTGTACACCTCGTACACATGCGGCTCCGCTCCGTACACCCCGTTCACATCTCCGCTATGTACACCTCGTACACACACGGCTCTGCTCCGTACACCTCGTACACACGCGGCTCCGCTCCGTACACCTCGTACACACGCGGCTCCGCTCCGTACACCCCGTACACATCTTCACTATGTACACCTCGTACACACGCGGCTCCTCTCCGAACACCTCGTACACACGCGGCTCCGCTCCGTACACCTCATACACACACGGCTCCTCTCCGTACACCTCGTACACATGCGGCTCCGCTCCGTACACCCCGTTCACATCTCCGCTATGTACACCTCGTACACACACGGCTCTGCTCCGTACACATCTTCACTATGTACACCTTGTACACACACGGCTCCTCTCCGTACACATCTTCACTATGTACACCTCATACACACGCGGCTCCTCTCCGTACACCCCGTACACATCTTCACTATGTACACCTCGTACACACGCGGCTCCGCTCCGTACACCCCGTACACATCTTCACTATGTACACCTCATACACACGCGGCTCCTCTCCGTACACCTCGTACACACGCGGCTTCGCTCCGTACACCCCGTTCACATCTCCGCTATGTACACCTCGTACACACACGGCTCCGCTCCGTACACCTCGTACACACGCGGCTCCGCTCCGTACACATCTCCGCTATGTACACCTCGTACACATGCTGCTTCGTTCCGTACACCCCGTTCACATCTCCGCTATGTGACCTCGTACACACACGGCTCTGCTCCGTACACACGCGGCTCCGCTCCGTACACCTCGTACACACGCGGCTCCGCTCCGTACACACATAGCTCTGCTACATCTATCCTGCAAACCCCTCCTGCTGTAATCAGTGCGTGTCCCGGGGGTCAGGCCCCAAAGGGTCAAACATGGGTGTTATATGAGGTACTCTGTAAGCAGGGATAGGCCACCTTTCAGCAAGAGTTTGAGTCTCTGCATAGTACATTATAACTTGAGCTCCCACAAAGGTGAGGTACAGGTCTCAAGTGCAATTAATGCTAAAATGCATAATGGTCATGGAGGTGGGATATTTTAGTACCTTTGCCCCCAAATAATCACCACCCTCCCTGACTACAGAGGTTTTTACTCCTTACACTGCCCAAAGCAACAAGAATGATGACGTCACCTAGACTGGCCGATCAACAAATTAAGACCGGAAGTGACTATCCGCCATCTTTACAGCTGGCAGCTGTGGGTAAAGCACGTCACTTCTGGTCATGTCCGGCGCCTGCTTCTGCCCTCTTACAGAAGATACTTTCAGCCGGTTTCCTTCCCAGAGCAATGTGTACGGTCTCTCGGTGCTGCCGTGTGCGGGAGGAGGCGGCGGACACGAACTGCTGGCCGCCACCTTGAAGGGTAAAGTCACCAGTTTCAAGTACCAGGAGCTGCGGGACAAGGTCCGCGCCGGGGCCCGGGAGCTGCAGTTCACCTACATCCCAGGTGCGAGGGGGCGTGGCTTGTCATTGTACCTGGGAGGGGGCGTGTCCACGATCAGATTCCTTTGTAACACCTGACAGCCGGTAACGATGCATTGGGGCTGTGTACAGAAAAAGTTTTGTTTTTAGTTGTTTTCTCCTTTTTTTTCCAGTCGATGCCGAGATTGTCTCCATTGATTCCTTCAGCAAGTCGCCTCCTAAGCGCGGTCTGGTGGTGGGAATAACTTTTATTAAGGTGCGTTCCTCATTTTTCATGTGTAATCACGTAGTTATATCCTGAGATTGTCTGAAATCCTTTATCTGGCTCATCAGAGGCTCAGAGTCACACTGCCCCCATGCTTTACACTGCAGCCGTGCTCTTTTCCATTTGCCTTAATTTATAAGGGCAAACTCACCTGAGCTTTGATAGGAAGAGAGTTAATTTCCAGGTGATCTCCAAACTACAGCAGATTCCAAGCAGGAGAGCGATTTCTCAACCACACACCTGAAAAGTTCCCTGAGAAGTCGTGCAAAACAGCCGTTACATATTTCCTGCTGCAACCCGTCCTTAATCTTATTTGGAGGTTTTTGTAAATTGCTTTGTGTTTTTTTTTTTTTTTTTTTGCACAGCAAATATAGAAATAAAAATTTTGGGGTTGAGTTTCTTTATTTTACTTTACTTTATTTATTTTTTTACTGTTTGTGATGTATAATATCTGCAAGATATGTTTTCTGTTGCAATGTGCTAACAAATCCTCCATCCTAGGACATTGTAAACTGTCAGTAGTAGGAATTCCTTCCCCCCCAGGTTTTACCAACCCTGCCACTTCCTCTGGAAGAGCAGGAATGTTAATTAGCTAGACCATCTTCCTCACACCATTTGGCTTCTCTCAGCTGAAAGAGGAAAAAGTGCGGGAACTAAACTTCTTTGTTTGAAACGAATAAAACTATGAGAGACTATACCATAAGAACCAAATACCCTAGAGATATGAAAATCATATTTTTGTAACCTGAGCGGTCCCAGCTTCGAGACCGCGTATGTTTCGAAGTTCTACCCTGTCCAGAACATGAGATAGGATTTGCGCCCAAATAGACGGTCATATCGCATAGATGTTTGATGTTTTCTTGATGGGCTCATTACGCTGGGAAACATGATACCACTGATGAGTCCATACCAGCTTCTCCCATAAAGTTATAGCTAATCTAAGTTTTGTATCCAAAACATAACTTGGATAAGAGAGGTGGGATCAACCCAGAATGCACCTCTCTGTGATGTCACATAGGAAAGTCTATAAGGCATTTCCTGGGCAAACCAGCTCAGAACAGCTGCAGAGTCCGTGCTGACAAGAACTCAGATGAGCGGAGAAGTGCAGCTCCGCCTCCACCCACCTTAGCCGCATGGTCCGCCTAAGGAACAATATGGAACTGTGAGTGCAATCTCTTTGTTTTCTCCACTTTTATTTTATACCTGTACTGTACATATTTTATGTCTCAATTTTATAGCAACTTTTATCTGTAATCACTGTCCTCTTTCGGAAAATAAATGAAATTATTTAGATCTGTCTCCATGCTCTAAGAATCGAACTATACGCCTTTGTTAGATAATCGCTACTAATTCAAAGGGTTTGCCACGGACCCTCTTAATTTAACACTGTGAATTAAGTAACCGTGACTGGTGGCAGCGCGTTGTGTACGGCTATTACGGCTTGCTGGCAGTACAGAAGGGTCTTATATTGCTGAATAGGGGTCTGCGGCCACAGCATTGATAATTCCCTTACTGCAGAAGCCTAATTGCCGGTTCACAACAGGCAGCCCGTCCGGCGACCAATTATCCTAGGTGCAGTTCCCTGACTGACCTGAGGGTAAGGGGGGCGCCGGAGAGCTGTGAGTTCCAAAGTGGAACTGAGAAAGTGGGATATACACAAATCCCCGCAGTACTTGGAAGATTGATAGCAGGGTGGGGCATCCAAATTAAACTCCCCCTGCGGCAAATTGTAGAGCGAGATTAGCTTGCTGGATATTTTTGTCACATGGTGCCAGTGGTGGGATAACTAAGATAAGCCCCACTGCGCCTGTGATAGCCGTGTGCCGGCATTGTGTCAGGTCCCTCCGTCCGCTGATACACCGGTGTCAGTGGTGGGATTGTGACAGAGTGGTGACACAGGGTCCGCTGTCCGTCGCGTTTTGGTGGCAGCGGGACCCCCGTTAGTCGTCGCCCGTAAGTGGACGAACGGCGGTGGGCTGTTCGTCACATATTGGTGGCAGAGCGGTGGGATAATCCTAGAGCATTAGTGATTTGGTTTGAGCAATCATTCCTCTCACTAAAGACCTGCACGGTTCCTGCGGGAATCCTGCATCATAGGTTTTGGAGAACAGACTCAGTGGTTACTAGTCCTGAGACATTAGTGTGTACTTGCAAGTATCCCCCTCCCGTTTCTTCGTTTTTCTTTTTCTATCTTTTATTTGGCAACCATGGCGGCGATGACAGTGGAGTGGTATCAGAAGCAGAAAAAGGACACCCTTGCTGGGTTATGCACGTACCGAGGCATAGACGCCGCAGGCGGAACCAAAGATCAAATGATCGCGGCTCTAGTGCAGCTGGACAACGACCAGAATCCAGCGAGCGCAGAAGTTGGCCCAAGTTGCCATGGGGCTGCAGCAGAGGCTCCACTCCTGAGCGCTGGCCCCACATTCAACCAGAACGGGGTGGACCCCTATCTGCAAATGGCCTTGGACGAACTCCCCGCCGAAGACAGGGATGGGCGGGTGAGGCTGATCCAGCAATATCGGCAGGAGGCCCAAGCCGAACGTGAGCGCCAAGCTGAGGCTGAGAGAGCCGAGCGCCAGGCGCAGAGGGCCCATGAACTGGAGGTACTCCAGCGGGGTGGGAATGCCCCCACAGCCCGAAGCAGTGAGCCCAGCAGCGTCCAGACTCCTAAACCCCGGCCAGAGCATTTTCCCGTGATGGAAAAGGATGGGGACTTGGACACATTTCTGCGAGCCTTTGAGAAAGCCTGCAGACAGTACCAGCTGCCTAGAGACCAATGGGCAAGGTACTTGACCCCAGGGCTAAAAGGCAAAGCCCTGGAGGCATTTGCTTCTCTTCCGCCAGAAGCCGATGACGACTATGACGCCATAAAGCAGGCGCTGATCGCCAAATACCGGCTGACACCTGAGGTATACCGAAAGAAGTTCCGGCACCTCCAACGTGGCCCACATGATAGCTACAGTGATGTGGTGCAAGGACTCAGGACCCACTTTGACCAGTGGATCCATGGACTGTCCGTTGAAACCTTTGAGCAGCTACGGGACCTGATGATCAAAGACCAGTTCCTGCATCTCTGCCCAGCTGAGGTCCGACAGTTCATCCTGGACCGCGAACCAACGAACGCGGACAAAGCGGCGCAGATCGCCGACAACCACGAGGCCAACCGGAAGCCCGAGGCGCGGAGGCCAGTCGCCACCAGCTGGAAAGGGGGTAAGCCAGCAACCAACCCCAATGCCCCAGCTAGCCGTCCCTCCGGAGGCCCTGTCCCTGTTGCCAACAGCAGGCCGGCTACTGACAGTCGCCTGTGTCACCACTGCCAGCGGCCTGGTCACTTCTTTTACACCTGTCCGAATAGGCCGAAGAACCCCCCAGCCAAGGCCCCCGGGCCCAACGCCTCTGTTCTTTTGGTGGGAGGTGTGGTTGGGAGGGCTGACGACAACGTTCAACCTGTTCAGGTGGGGGCCCGTCTTGCTACAGGCCTCAAGGACACCGGGGCTGAACGAACCCTCATCCGTCCTGGACTGGCGGCCCCTGAAGAGTTTGTTGAGGGGAAAACCCTGACTGTCACCGGGATTGGAGGCACCCGTTGTCCCTTGCCAGTGGCACGAGTTTTTCTTGATTGGGGTGCCGGGAGCGGGTTGAGGGAGGTGGGAGTGTCTGAAAATTTGCCCACTGATGTTTTATTGGGGACTGACTTGGGGAGGATGGTTGCATACTATGTCCCTGACACCCTTCCCCAAACTGATAATGAGGGTAACGTTAACCCTGATGATGTTGATGATGGGAAACTGAATGTGTTACCTGCTAATACCTTGATGAGTAATGATGCAACTAACAACCATTCTTTCCCAAGGTATGATGCTGATGCTGATGTGAATGTACCAAAGCAAACTGATAACCATTCTTTTCCTAGGAATGATGATGTTGATGTATCTGTGCCGACTGAACACGTTAACCCTTTCTTTGAAACGGTAGATGTGTCCACAGGTACCGAGGTGCTCAGCCCCGTCACTCTGCGGAGTGAGACGGCTGAGGAACCCCTGGCAGGAGCAAGCAACGGTGCTCAAGAGAATGGGGAGGTGCATGGGGACCATGAGGAAGGTAATGCCATGCAGCTGACCAGTGCCACCGAGGAAGGTAACTGGCCCATAAGTAGCACTGCTCCTAAAGTGTTGGGGGTGGATGGGGAGGGAGAGCCCAGGGCAGCACCGGCTGGTGGGTCTGTAGAAATCCCCAGGGAGACAGCATACATAGCAGCTGTCACACGCAGTCAGAGTGCCCAGATCGCAGGTAACGCACTGTCTTCTGGACCCTCTGCTGCTACAGGAGAGACTGAACCAGAGGTGAACCCAGAGCCGTTTCCAGAGGGTCCCCGTAAAGGAGGTACCCTGACGTCACTTCTGGCAGCCTCCAGCATGGAGTTCCAGGCTGCTCTGCACTCAGATGCCAGCCTGGAGAAATTGAGAGGTCTCGCCGAGACGCCCACCTCCAAGTCTGATAAGGAGAGGGTGTTCTGGGAACGAGGAAGGTTGTACCGGGAGACAGTACCCGGAGATCCTAAAAAGGAGTGGTTGAGGGAAAGACAGCTGGTCGTCCCCTATCAGTTCAGAACTGAGTTGTTGCGGATTGCCCATGAGATTCCACTCGCTGGACACTTGGGGATCAGCAAAACAAAGGCACGGCTGTCTCAACACTTCTATTGGCCCAAGATGGGGACAGATGTAACACACTACTGCCGCTCCTGTGCCACCTGTCAAAAAGTGGGTAAGGCGGGGCCTGCTCTTAAGGCTCCCCTTATTCCTTTGCCGGTGATAGAGGAGCCTTTCCAGAGAATCGCGGTGGACATTGTAGGACCGCTGTCCGTCCCCAGCAGCTCCGGAAAGCGATACATTCTCACCGTGGTAGACTACGCTACCCGGTACCCAGAGGCAGTAGCTCTGTCTTCAACCAGGGCAGATAAGGTGGCTGACGCACTGGTGACCATCTTTTCAAGGGTAGGATTTCCCAGGGAGATGCTTACCGATCAAGGGCCCCAATTCATGTCTCGCCTAATGGAGGCTCTTTGTGAGAAAATGCAGGTGACGCACCTGGTATCGAGTCCGTATCACCCACAGACTAATGGTTTGTGTGAACGCTTCAACGGTACCCTCAAACAGATGCTCCGCATACTGGTTGAGACCCAAGGGCGCGACTGGGAGCGGTACCTCCCACACCTGCTGTTCGCTTACAGAGAAGTTCCGCAGGCCTCGACCGGGTTCTCCCCCTTCGAGCTCCTGTATGGCAGGCGAGTCCGGGGACCCCTTGGGTTGATAAGAGAATCCTGGGAAGATGAGCCAAACCCCACAGAAGTGTCCATCGTGGATTATGTCATGTGCTTCCGTGACAAGATGCAGACCTTGACGCAGTTGGTGCATGACAACATGACGCAGGCTCAGGCTGACCAGAAGCGCTGGTACGACCAGAACGCCCGGGAGCGGACCTACCAGGTGGGTCAAAAGGTGTGGGCGCTGGTCCCTGTACCAACGGATAAGCTTCAGGCAGCCTGGGAAGGCCCGTACGTCGTCCACCAACAGCTCAACCCGGTCACCTACGTGGTCACGCTTGACCATGCTCGGGGTAGGCGCAAGGCTTTTCACGTCAACATGCTGAAGGCGCACTACGAACGTGAAGCTTGCATCCTACCGGTCTGCAATCTGCCAGAGGATGGGGAGGAAGATTCCCTCCTGGACATGCTGGCCAAGGCCAATGGGTCCATTGAGGACATGGAGATAAGTGGTTCGCTCACCGTGTCCCAGCGGTTGCAGTTGATGGCCACCCTGGAACTCTTCCGGCCCGTGTTCACCAACCGTCCTGGGAGGACGGAGTTAGCGGTTCATGAGGTGGACACCGGGAATCATGCCCCATTACGGCGAACACCTTATCGGATCTCTGAAACGGTGCAACAAGTCATGCGCCAAGAGATTGATGAGATGTTAAGGCTGGGAGTGATTCGACGGTCAAAAGGTGCGTGGGCTTCACCTGTAGTCCTCGTTCCTAAAAAGGATCGAACCACCCGGTTCTGCGTGGACTACAGGGGGCTCAACGCCATCACAACCTCTGATGCCCACCCAATGCCGCGCATCGAGGATCTGCTCGAGCGGTTGACAAACGCCAACTACATATCCATCATGGATTTGAGTCGGGGATACTGGCAGATTCCCCTGAGCCCTGAGGCGCAGGAGAAATCCGCCTTTATCACCCCCTTTGGACTGTACGAGTCCACGGTCATGCCCTTCGGCATGAAGAATGCCCCTGCCACTTTCCAGCGGATGGTCAACCACCTGCTTCGGGGACTGGAGGAGTACGCAGTGGCGTACTTAGACGATATTGCCGTCTTCAGTTCCACCTGGGAGGAACACCTTCAGCACCTCCAGGAGGTGCTCAAGCGTCTTCACCAGGCAGGCCTGACCATCAAGCCGGGGAAGTGCCAGATAGGCATGCGCAAGGTCCACTACCTGGGGCACCGGGTAGGCGGGGGTTCCATGAGTCCGGAGCCAGAAAAAGTGGAAGCAATCGTGTCCTGGCCCACCCCCAGGACCAAGAAACAAGTGAAGTCCTTCTTGGGCACTGCAGGGTACTATAGGCGGTTCGTACAGGACTATAGCGCCCTTGCCAAACCCTTGACTGACCTCACCAAGCAGAGGCTACCCCAAACAGTCAACTGGACAGATGACTGTGAGGCGGCTTTCCAAGCTTTGAAAGCAGCCCTGTGCAACTCTCCAGTGTTGAGAGCAGTCGACAGCAGTCGCCCGTTTCTGGTACAGACCGACGCCAGCAAGTTTGGCCTCGGTGCTGTGCTTAGCCAGGTCGACTCGGGGGACCAAGAGCACCCCGTGTTGTACCTGAGCCGGAAACTTTTGCCGAGGGAAGTGGCATACTCGACCATCGAGAAGGAGTGTCTGGCCATGGTGTGGGCACTGCAGCGTTTGCAGCCCTACCTGTATGGGCGCGCCTTCACGGTGGTAACCGACCACAACCCTCTGAGCTGGTTGCACACAGTGTCCGGAACCAATGGAAGATTGCTCCGCTGGAGCCTTGCCCTTCAACAGTACGATTTTACTGTAAAACACAGGAAGGGCAGTGAAAACGGCAATGCCGATGGGTTGTCCCGCCGGGGCAAACCCGCTGAGGTGCGCATGGCCGATTACCGAGAGGTAATGCCTCCTTAGCGCCCTCTTAAGGGGGGAGGTGTGATGTATAATATCTGCAAGATATGTTTTCTGTTGCAATGTGCTAACAAATCCTCCATCCTAGGACATTGTAAACTGTCAGTAGTAGGAATTCCTTCCCCCCCAGGTTTTACCAACCCTGCCACTTCCTCTGGAAGAGCAGGAATGTTAATTAGCTAGACCATCTTCCTCACACCATTTGGCTTCTCTCAGCTGAAAGAGGAAAAAGTGCGGGAACTAAACTTCTTTGTTTGAAACGAATAAAACTATGAGAGACTATACCATAAGAACCAAATACCCTAGAGATATGAAAATCATATTTTTGTAACCTGAGCGGTCCCAGCTTCGAGACCGCGTATGTTTCGAAGTTCTACCCTGTCCAGAACATGAGATAGGATTTGCGCCCAAATGGACGGTCATATCGCATAGATGTTTGATGTTTTCTTGATGGGCTCATTACGCTGGGAAACATGATACCACTGATGAGTCCATACCAGCTTCTCCCATAAAGTTATAGCTAATCTAAGTTTTGTAGCCAAAACATAACTTGGATAAGAGAGGTGGGATCAACCCAGAATGCACCTCTCTGTGATGTCACATAGGAAAGTCTATAAGGCATTTCCTGGGCAAACCAGCTCAGAACAGCTGCAGAGTCCGTGCTGACAAGAACTCAGATGAGCGGAGAAGTGCAGCTCCGCCTCCACCCACCTTAGCCGCATGGTCCGCCTAAGGAACAATATGGAACTGTGAGTGCAATCTCTTTGTTTTCTCCACTTTTATTTTATACCTGTACTGTACATATTTTATGTCTCAATTTTATAGCAACTTTTATCTGTAATCACTGTCCTCTTTCGGAAAATAAATGAAATTATTTAGATCTGTCTCCATGCTCTAAGAATCGAACTATACGCCTTTGTTAGATAATCGCTACTAATTCAAAGGGTTTGCCACGGACCCTCTTAATTTAACACTGTGAATTAAGTAACCGTGACTGGTGGCAGCGCGTTGTGTACGGCTATTACGGCTTGCTGGCAGTACAGAAGGGTCTTATATTGCTGAATAAGGGTCTGCGGCCACAGCATTGATAATTCCCTTACTGCAGAAGCCTAATTGCCGGTTCACAACAGGCAGCCCGTCCGGCGACCAATTATCCTAGGTGCAGTTCCCTGACTGACCTGAGGGTAAGGGGGGCGCCGGAGAGCTGTGAGTTCCAAAGTGGAACTGAGAAAGTGGGATATACACAAATCCCCGCAGTACTTGGAAGATTGATAGCAGGGTGGGGCATCCAAATTAAACTCCCCCTGCGGCAAATTGTAGAGCGAGATTAGCTTGCTGGATATTTTTGTCACATGGTGCCAGTGGTGGGATAACTAAGATAAGCCCCACTGCGCCTGTGATAGCCGTGTGCCGGCATTGTGTCAGGTCCCTCCGTCCGCTGATACACCGGTGTCAGTGGTGGGATTGTGACATAGTGGTGACACAGGGTCCGCTGTCCGTCGCGTTTTGGTGGCAGCGGGACCCCCATTAGTCGTCGCCCGTAAGTGGACGAACGGCGGTGGGCTGTTCGTCACACTGTTCATCATAAATAATTCGTTGAATGAATCTTCCAGGTTGATACAGTTGGGTAAATATTTGAACTATGGACTATGTATGTAAAGAATCAGAAATATCCAGCTTCCAAAATGTACAAAAAGTTTATTTGGGCATAAAAACAGAGATCAACGGACAAGCCGCATCAGTGCGAAGTGGCAGTAGTGGCTTGGAAAAAGAACTTATTGTTCGAAACGCGTTGCTACTGCCACTTCGCACTGATGCGGCTTGTCCGTTGATCTGTTTTTATGCCCAAATAAACTTTTCCTACGTTTTGGAAGCTGGATATTTCTGATTCTTTGGGTTTCTTCACGTGTGACTACATGGGATTCGTGCTTCCATGCACCACCAGCCAAGACAGGTGAGCTGGTTATCTACCCTATTGCATATATATATATAATATATTAACCCCTTAGTGACAAAACCAATTTGCAGCTTAATGACCCGGCCAATTTTTACAATTCTGACCACTGTCCCTTTGTGAGGTAATAACTCTGGAACTCTTCCATGGATCCCGGTGATTCTGAGTTTATTTTTTTGTAACCTATTGTACTTCGTGCTAGTGGTAAAATTTCTTCGATATGATTTGCGTTTATTTATGAAAAAAACTGAAATATGGAGAATTTTTTTTTATTTTTTATTTTCACAAGGGTAACAGGAGAAATAGGATCCCAAAAGTTGTTGTGCAATTTGTCCTGAGTACGCTGATGCTCCATATGTGGAGGTAAACCGCTGTTTGGATGCACGGCAGAGCTCAGAAGGGAGGGAGCACCGTTTGACTTTTTTAACACAAAATTGGCTGGAATCAATGGTGGCGCTATGTTGCATTTGGAGACTCCATGATGTACAAAAACAGTGGAAACCCCTCAATTCTAACTCCAACCCTAACCCCAACACACCCTTAACCCTAATCAAAACCATAGCCTTAACCACAACCCTAACCCCAACACAACTCTAAGGGCAGAGACACACTGCCGAGAATCGGATTGTAAAACTCGCACTGGCTGTCGACTCTCCTGACCCGAGCTTGACAGCTGCATAGTAATCCATCATGCTGTCATGCTCCGGTCAGGAGAGGTGCCGGCTAGTCCGTTCACTGCGTTGCAATTATCACACGAGAAATACAACAGTGTGACTCTGCCCCAACCCTAACTTTAGCCTAACTCTAAGGCTGGAGTCACACTAACCTGCGCAAAATACGGTCAGTATTTTACATGCGTAATACGGATGACAGACCCCTAAATAGTGCTCCGTATGTCATCCGTAATCAAGGTATGGTTGCGTATTTTGCGCATGTCAGCATCCGTATGTAATCCGTATGGCATCCGTATGGTGAGATTTTCTCGCAGGCTTGCAAAATGGACATATAATGGAGCCCTATGACAGTTTTAATAAAGAAATGAAAGAATAGATATAGACACATAGAATACATACATATATATATATATATATATATATATATATATGTATTCTATGTGTCTATATCTATTCTTTCATTTCTTTATTAAACCTGTCAGTGTGATTTTAATGTATAGTGCACTGAATTGCCACCTTTGCTAAAAGACACCTGGTGCGTATTTCTCGCAAGTCACATGTGTGGTCCGTGTGTAATCCGTATTTTTTGCGCACCCATAGACTTGCATTGGTGTATTACGGCTGTAGTACGCTGACAATCGCAGCATGCTGCGAGTGGCACGGAGCGTAGGATACGGAGGAGAAATATATGCCTGGTGTGAGTGACCCCATAGAGAATCATTGGTCCGTGTGTAATGCGTGCTTTTAGCGCCTCTCACTCAGCCGTATTCCTCGCCAGTGTGACCCCGGCCTAACCCTTATGGAAAAGTGGAAATAAATATATTTTTTCTTTATTTTATTATTTTTCTCTACCTATGGGGGTGATAAAGGGGGGTTTATTTGCTATTTTTTTATTTTGATCACTGTGATAGGGTCTATCCCAGTGTCCAAAATGAACCAATAGGAAAAATCTTCCTATTGTTGCCGGGTACCGGCCGGCAGATCTCGGCGGGTGCACTGCGCATGCGCCTGCCATTTTCTTGCTGGAAGAAGACGCCGGTGGGGGGAGGCCTGGAGACAGAGGGACACCGGGGGGGGATTGCGGACCCTATTTCTCTCTCCTCTGATGTGCGATCACATCAGAGGAGAGAGAAATTAAATGGCAAATCAAACTTTTTTTTTTTTGGTCGCCGTTGTATGGTTAATAATGGCGATTGCAAAATCTGGGTTGGTAAAAACTGACCCGAATCATGTTCTCTGGGGTCTCGGCTACCCCCGGCAGCCGTGACCCCGGAGAAAATCCGACTCTGGGGGGGGCGCTATATACTTTTTCCTCAGCACCGTGAGTTCATGGTGCTGTGGTTAAAGTACCCTTAACTACTGCCGTTAAAAGGCGTATCTGTGGTCGTTAAAGGGTTAACTTTCATGTGATGCTCGAAGTTGGGTAATCAAATTACTGACCTTGCCGCAGGATCAGGGTCCTCCAAATTTATATGCTTAACTCCTATGCATATTATTTTATATTATTATGTGTATGTAGATAATAAAATGTCCCCACGCCCACTGGAGCCCGAGTCACTGACAGGAACCCTCCCTTTCTGTCCCAGGCCTTGCTTGCAGAGCTAATGCGGATCTGCCATTCCCAGCAATTGTTATCGCCAGATCCATTGGAAGCATCAGCATCTATCGAGCACTATGTAGCCAGAAAAAGCAGAATCTGCAATGAAACGTTCCTCTCTTCTCCCCTATCGGTCACCTAAGACCAGTGGAGGGTTTAAGGCTGAGTGCAGACGGACTTTTTTAGCCCTGCGGATTTTTCCGCGCAGAATGGAAGAAATCCGCAGGTCAAATGACCTGCATTTTTCCTGCGGATTTCTTCTATTTTTCTTGCGGTTTTTGTGCAGTTTTCCACTGCGGTTTTCCCCCTGCAGATTTGGAGACAGGGGAGGTGGAAAACCGCACAAAAGAAGTAACATGCTGCGGATTTTGTACCGCGGGAAAACCACGCGGAAAAATCTGCAGCGTCTGCACAGCGGTTTTTTTTTTTTTCATTGATTTTAAGGCTACTGTACATCACAATGCGGATATGCAGTGTTTCTGCGCGGTAAAATCCGCTGTGAATCTGCATCGTGTGCACACAGCCTTAGGCTGTGTTCACATGTTGCGTTTTTGCTGCGGTTTTATTTATTTTCACCACACTGTAAATTTTTTGCACCGGTGTTTTCTGGTTCTGTAAAATGTCCTATCTCCAGCAGAGGCACTCGGTATAATATGAGCAGGGGTCTAGTTTCAACCAGCAACCTTTCCTATGTTTTTCACACTACCCGTCAGGATGGCGCCACACTTTGTAACATCATTTCCTAAAAGACAGTTCATAACAACCTTTTTTTTTTTTTTTTTTTTTTCTTCTCCCCAGGACTCTGGAGATAAAGCGAGCCCCTTCCTAAATATTTACTGTGACTATGAGCCAGGATCGGAGTATAATCTGGACTCCATTGCCCGTAAGTATTTCATCCTTGTGCAGTACCGCTTGTGGCCACTTTTTTTAAAATATAGATACCAATGCAACAGCGCCCCCAGCAGTTATTCTCCTATCACTCTGAATTGTAATATTATTGGGTAACTGGGAGCCATTGTGGGCGGCAGACCTGACACCTGGGCACAGCAGCAGCACTTCCTTCCTTCGTTTCAGAGCAGTAATTTCTTTTTTTTATTTTTATAAAAAATTATGCACAAACTGATATAGTAAGCACTGCATTGTACTTTTGAATGACACCATTAAAATTACCATGTATGTATGGAAAAACGAGAATTTTTTTATATAAAGGTTTTTTAGATATCCACTTTGCAACTTTGTTCTAAGGGTAGTAGGTGCAATAAGATAATAATTATAAAATGTGTTTTGTTTTTAATGGGGGTTAGGGTGTGAAGATATTTAATATGTCCTCTTTCTTACCTGTCATTTTCTCCTCCATGTGCAGGGGATGTGAACACTATCCTGATCTCAGACGTTACAGGAGATTGCAGGCTGAGCCTGTACATTCAGCGTTCCATCCTCTGCACATGGAGATGAAAATGACAGATAAGTAGAATAAATTAATAAGAGAATAAAGATCCATCTTATTCGTAATTGCGCTTGTTCTGACAGAGAGCTGCTTAAATTTGGAGCTGAAATTCACCCCTTTCCAGCTGTGTCATGCAGAGTGAGTATACGGGGATGTTGGGGACCTTGTGATATTCATTTCTTCTCTTATGTATTTAGTCACTTCCGATCGCCATCTTACAATATTTCTCATATATAATCTTCACACTATTTCACTACATTTTCCCTCCCTGCAGTTTTGTTACATGCAGTACCACTTCTCACCACTGCACATTGCTATAGATATCAATGCAACAGCGCCCCCCAGCACTTACAAGTCACATTGGTTTTATTTTCACTCTTTTGGTATAGTTTGAAGAATAAGAACCAGTCAGTCAAGTGTGAATTTTTTTTGTCTTTCAAGGGGTTGTCCATAACTTTCATATGAAAAGCTTATCCTTCCGACACGTGGCATGCTCCACCGGCTCCCATTCACTTTAATGGTAGCAGAACTGCAGTACCACAGAACGGCCACTACACGGTGAAGGGAGCTACGTTGTTGCTGGTCTGCATACCCTAGACTTCTGGCTAATTGGTGGGGTGTTGGACCACAAACCAATTTGGTATCTATGACCCGTCCTACAGATAGACCATCAATATCAAATCCCCAGACAACCCCTTTAAGACCTGAAAAGTATAAACAGATGGAAGGCCATGGAGTCCCATCACAGTGGGTTTATAATGAGGTGACGGAGGGCGTCCCCTTCTCTCTGTTTAACCTTTTACTTGCTGCTGCAATAAGTTTAAGCCTTTTCTGGTGATAAAGACCAGCTGTTCTCCCTCTATGTCCTCTGCAGGGTGCAGGTTGGAGATCAACAAGAGACGGTGTTCCTATTGGGAGGCAACGATCAGTACATTCACCTGTACAAAGAGGTGGGAGAATCATCTATTCCATGAGTTTAGTAGTTAAAGAGGGTTTGCGCTTTTGGGATAGTGGACCCCAAACACTTGCAGGTATGTAAAATAATAAAGCTTGAAAGTACGCTCTCCTCCCCGCATTCAGTGGTGGCTCTCTGTCTATTACTCTCACTGCTGCAGCCAATCACAGGCCTCAGCAGCTTGTCCTGTCTACATCTGCAGAGCCTTTAAGCTCAGTGATTGGCGGCAGCGGTGACATGCACTGTCGACGTGATGCTACAGCGAGGAAGGGCAATTTTATTTTTATTTACCTGTAAGCAGTTGGGGTCTACGTGGATGAAAGTGGGGACAACCCCTTTAAATCTAAAAGTAAAACTACTTCTACCTAATACATAAATAAAGGAATTGATACAGGAATCGGCCATAGTATATAGTGTGTGTGAGAGCCAGCAGTCTGGGCAATGCAGGAAGCGAGACTGAGCATATTGGAAGTCAACATGTCCAATCCTGGAGATTCCCTGTAATCAACATGCATGATGGTCCCGCCGTGCATGTGAAAGGGGGAAGATGTGGTGACCATTGGAAATGTTAGTGATCCCTGACTGCACCTCTGTCTGGCAGAATGAAGGGCTGCACCAATTCGAAGAACAACCGGTGGAACATCTCTTTCCGGAGCTGAGAGACCTCCCCAGCAAGTAAGAGACAGCCGATGGTCCACATATTGGGCTGGAATAACACTCTACGCTCACGTCCCAGTAAGGCTGTGCTCACACCTACATGTGGCAAATACACCAGGAAAACTCTTGGCGTGTTCTATTTATTATAATAATAATAATAATAATAAATATATGTCCCATTATTTATTTTATTACCTTTATTTATCATATGCCCACATTTCTGCCACTCTTGCTGCCGATCACGCGATGATTGGACCTTTTAATGTACATGTTGTCGTAAGTGACATGTCGTACCTGGACAGTCCGAAATTCAGGGCACATGTGCTGTGAGAGCGTTTCAAGAGCCGTGCATTGGTCACGGTGCCAGAAGGATGATGACGATATGATTGAGGTGTATTTCAAAAATATATAATGGGATATAAAGTGATAAAAAAAATTACCCTGAATAACACTTGGTCAATTATATAGATGTTGCATGCAATGCTGGGAGTTGTAGTCCAAGCACAGTTGTTAGTTGCTTCTCTGATAAAAAAAACAAAAAACACAATTTGTCTGCCTGCTTTGCTGCCACCAGGTGGCGATAATGTCTCCTATTCAGGTCAATAGCAGACCTACAGTACACAGCTGGGTAAAGATCGCCCCTTAGTGTTGGCAACAGACAGGGCTTATTTCAACAGATCCTAATTGTCGGGAACCATCTATTACACATTAAAGTAGCCAACAAGACATGTGAAGCTACTAGACATATGTTCTGCATTTGCAGCGTTACCTGGCTGAGTGTTCACAACATTCCAGACACCCAGAGA
Source organism: Dendrobates tinctorius (assembly GCF_039654945.1). NCBI lineage: Eukaryota > Metazoa > Chordata > Amphibia > Anura > Dendrobatidae > Dendrobates > Dendrobates tinctorius. The sequence goes on along the minus strand of NW_027361825.1, from coordinate 23,797,359 downwards.
CGGATCACAGCGTACGGATGTCAGAGCGGTTACTTCTGCGTGTCCCATGTGGACCAAGGAAAGCGAGGTATGATTGACTTTATTTGATCTGTGCATAAACGATGATGCCTGTGAACTGAAAGTAAGTTTTCCTTTTTTTAATTTTGAAAGTATCTTTTTTTCTCTTTTTGTCATTTACAAATGTTCTTTTGCTTTCTGTAAACTAACCACTAGGTGTCACTATTGTACAGAACCTTTACTTCTGGAGAAATACATTCTTAAAGGGGGTTTCTAGGATCTTCATATAAACGAGCAGCGCCACTGACTACCTATGAGCGTATTATGAAATTGGGCCAGTATCTTACACACAGACCCCCATAGAACTTCTATTCTGTAGGGTTACACAGATCCACCTAGTGTCATGCAAAAGATGAAATTAGAAGGCATCTCTTAACAAGGTGAAATAAGAATCTGCTGGGACTGCAACATGAAAGTTGCAGCAGCACTTCGTAGCAATGTATTGCATAGATATGCAGTGTATGTGTCATGCTACCTAATGGCCAACTGGTTTCATGTTGTAGCGTTTTACCAGAAGGGCTGTGGAGAAAATGGAGACTTCTATATATTACTGCAAAATGGTAAATGGCCATATTCGGAGGTCACAGTATTATTGACACCCCTGCGTAGGTCGGTTTACGCTTTTAGAAAAGTCCCACGAGCATTATTACACATACTTTTGCTCACTGGAGCGGTCGGACGCTACAGCGTGTCATGACGCTTCCAGTCCTGCCTTGGCTTCTTGTTTCCCACATGACCACCCCCAGTTCTCAGGATCAGTGAGGTTCTCCCAGCATTTGGACCCCCACCGATTAGGAAGGCATCCCCTTATCCTATTGATAAGGGAGAACTACAAAACGTGGTACAAGGAATTTTCAGCCTATGACCCGTCCCTGGCCATAGTGGTTCTTGCATGTGACCCCCCTCCAATTATTTTTTTTGGACAGAGATTCTCCAGAGCTGGTCTCTGCAGCAGGACGGACCCCTTTCCAAGGTGCTCATATTTAGCATGCCGAATACCCTTGTAGGAGACACATGTGCATGGAATGGTGAGGCTATAGGTATCGGTTATCAGCCAGTGTTGACTTTCTCATGTATATTTAGTAATCACGGCCATTGGGGGGTCACTTTTGTGTTCCAGAAATGGAGACATGCCAGACCTTTCGGGAGCAGTACAACGTCCTGGTTACCAGCACCATAGAGCTGTCTGCCGTTTACTGGTTAGTTACCTTTATGTGATAAGGGAGGCATTAAATGGGATGTCAAGTTGATAGCGGGGTCCGTGATTCAGGAAATCATCTTTTCTCCTGGGTGGAGAGCATTTATGTGTGTCTCAGGGTGAACCATAACATAGTTCATCCTGGGCTTCCTGGTTCATGAGCATCAAAACGGCAGAACTGCTGCTAGAACGAGCAGCACAACGCCTGTGAAAACTAGAAATGGTCACTGGCCATCTCCTCCCATGAAGGAAATGGTGCTGGAACATGGCTCTTCTGACTCCCCCGCCACATAGGGAAACAGCCCTAGACTTGTACATACTCACACGTCATTGATTTTTTTTTGTTTGTTTGTTTCTTGTCTTAGGAACATCTTACAGAACGGCCTTCGGGAGCAACTTCTCCTGCCGAACAGCGATCAGTTTGACAGCGTGCTCTGCGCTGTGACGGCCGATGTGGATTTTGATGGAGACCCCGAGATTTTACTTGGAACCTACGGACAGGTATGTCTTTTACTTTGCAGCATGTAACTGTGTACGTGACAACCCTGTGATCGGTGCAGGACAGTAATGACTACTACACATATTAGATGGCTACGGGCTGATTCCGCAGATTTCATCAAACACGTGCATGCTCAGCTGGGACGAACGTGCATGTTCATTTCAATAGGAGAGGAGCAAAATAAGCCGCAAACAGTGATTTATCTCCGGTGGAAGCAGAGGATCTGGCATGTTGAAATTCAACATGCCCAATCCCTCTTCACCACTCCTTCCCCCACGTTTGCCTTCATGACCCCCCCCTTACACAGGATATCCTATAACATTTAATGGCGACTGTGGTTGAAAGTCATCAAGTTGCAAACAAATCGCACCATCGAAAAGGTTATTTTGGAGTACGATTAGGCAGAAATATTTTGCAAGGAAAAAATCAGATGTATGGTGGTCACCTATTTTTGAAGACAGAAGTATCGGAGTTCAGTGCCCCTTGCGCAGCCGATACTAATGCCTTGTTCCCCCTTGGATATAACATTGTGGGGATTGCAGTGTAACAGCTTTGGATTGATGAGATTACCGCCCACTGACACATGGCCGTGCTATGGGGGGGTGAAGTTGGCAAAGAAGGAGTAAACAGGGAATCTAATTAAAAAAGTGCAGCTTGTGAGCACGAAACTGCCTGCCGGCCCCCTGCGGTGTGGTTTCATTCCCCCATATTACTAAGCGTGACTGTCGCGTCTTCTGTAGTTCCTCACTCTTTATTATCCCTTAGGGCATATTCAAACTGTGAGGCTAGAGGATTTTTTGGGGATTTGTACTGAGTATCTCCTCTGCTTTTTGAGGCTCCATTGATCCTGGAACAATTTTTCTTTTTCTCCTGTGCCACTCCGTTCCAAAGTTACGTCCCCCCCGATAATAAAGATGTGTGTGGGGGGGGGGGAGATTGTACCACAGAACTTCTGTAAATGAGCTGTTCAGATCCATGGGCCAGATTGTCAGTCATTACATGTCTCACGCTGGTAGCGCTCTCTCTGGAGGCAGACTCTCAGGGAGATCTATGTCCGGCCCATAGATCTTAACAGCTCATTTACATAATAAGAACAAGGTGGTTTTCTCTGTAATAAGACAGATTGCAGATATTAAGGTGTCGTCTTATTCAGCTTTCTATGACCTGCGTGCCTATATAGACGGCTTGAGAAGGTTGATCTCACTGTTAAGGGGGCTTTACACATAGCGATATCGCTAAAGCGTCACCGATTTTGTGACGTTATAGCGACATTGCTAGCGATATCGCTACATTTGATACTTGCCTCCGACCGCCTCCCCCGCTGGCTATCACTGATTGCGCGAGATCGGCCTGGTCCATTTCTCGTCGGCTGCTTCCTGCTGGCACCGACGAGCGACGCGTGGACGCAGGTGGAGGACGTCATCATCGCTATGTCTGAAAGGTAAGTAAAGACCGCTGCTGCATCGCTGTGAGATCTGCCTGTTTGGCAGCTCACAAGCGACCATTTAGCGATGCACCAGCGATCCTGACCGGGTTGTATCGTGGTCGGGATCGCTGGTGCATCGCTAAATGTAAAGGGGGCTTAAGACTCCCTTTATGTGAGCAGAATTGTCCACCATTGTCACCGCCAAAAATCAATTTAAACTAATTAGATAGTCCTGTAGGGGGACTTGGCGTGCTGCTATTCTACATATATGAAGGTGGTAAGGGTCAGATGGGTTCATTGAGTGTTTGGCCACTCCAAGGATGCACCGAACAGCCACATTTGCATAGTGAATATAGATAATATTCAGCACAATGTAGTCAGAAAAAAGCCCAGTCCCCGCTTGTAATTCTCTGGTTTCTCTCTCCTCAGGAGCTCCTGTGTTATAAGTACATGGAGGGGCATTTCCAGCTTATGTGGAAGAGAAGTTTCCCCAGCCCCCTGCTGTGCATAGCGCATGTGGATCTGACGTGGGACGGACTGTGTGAGCTGGCCATTGTGTGTCTTAAAGGACTGCACATACTACAGGTAAAACGTCAGGGGGTCTGCAGAGTTACTGTCAGACACCCCACTGACATCCGTATTCCTTTCAGGATGCGAAGCCCCTCACTGATTGCTAAAATGAAGGGACAGGAGTACTTGGCTGAGCGCTGCTCTCCTCCGAGACTGATGGTCATCTCCAGGGAAAGAATTGGTCAGCGCAGCTCTTCTGCCCCTTCATCTGAACCATCTGTGATCAAAACTTCTGACAAAGTTGAAAACCTTTCTAATGGTGTAAGCAGGGATGTTTGGGGATTTCATTACCGCAGACAACAGATTTCTGAGTTCAGCTCCGGATGACGCGTCAACCTTCTCTGACCTCTCTTGGCAGCAGATAACGGAGCTGCTATTGGCTTACTTGAGGCTGCAATAATGGATGCATGCACCAGTTAGGAATTTACATGGTTCTGCCCATTTAGGGCCAAAGTTTGCTATAGAAGGAAGGGGAAGAGAAGCCATAATTGTGATACCCGGGATGACGCTCCCGCGTGTTATGAGGAGGCTACGCGCTCTCATTATGTCCTTTCACCATCCAGTCTGTTGTGTGCCTTATTAAAGTGACGTGACGCCCGCTATGGAGTCTTTATTATTTCTTGCACAAATTATCTGTTTCTGCTCCTGCAGAACAGACTGTGGCCCTCACTAAACACCTGCTATGTCCCCAGCAATCAGCCTGATAAATAATTATCTCCAGGCTCTTAGTTAGTTTCCTGGTGATATTCTTGCACATTGTGCTCGCACATTAGACAGAAGTTGTTGAGCTGTTTCACTATTGGGCTCCAGCCATAAAAGTTTTAGGTGGAATCTATTAATTCATCACAGTTAATCTGCATTAAGGCACCAGAGTATGGCCGTGGTTTTGTATCGGGATCATCGTACAACAGTATGACCGCAGTGTAGCATCCGTGTCATCGTACTGTAGTATGGCCGCAGTGTAGCATCAGTATCATCGTACAGCAGTATGGATGCAGTGTAGCATCAGGATCATCGTACTGCAGTATGGCCGCAGTGTAGCATTAGGATCATCGTACAGCAGTATGGCCACGGTGTAGCATCAGGATCATCGTACTGCAGTATGGCCGCGGTGTAGCATCAGGATCATCGTACAGCAGTATGGCCGCAGTGTAGCATCAGGAACATCGTACAGCAGTATGGCCGCAGTGTAGCATCAGGATCATCGTACAGCAGTATGGCCGCAGTGTAGCATCAGGATCATCGTACAGCAGTATGGCCGCAGTGTAGCATCAGGATCATCGTACAGCAGTATGGCCGCAGTGTAGCATCAGGATCATCGTACAGCAGTATGGCCGCAGTGTAGCATCAGGATCATCGTACAGCAGTATGGCCGCAGTGTAGCATCAGGAACATCGTACAGCAGTATGGCTGCAGTGTAGCATCAGGAACATCGTACAGCAGTATGGCTGCAGTGTAGCATCAGGATCATCGTACAGCAGTATGGCCGCAGTGTAGCATCAGGATCATTGTACAGCAGTATGGCCGCAGTGTAGCATCAGGAACATCGTACAGCAGTATGGCCGCAGTGTAGCATCAGGAACATCGTATTGCAGTATGGCCGCAGTGTAGCATCAGGATCATTGTTCCGCAGTATGGTGGCGGCGGCGTATAACCTAACGTGTTGGTCCAGAGTAATTCAAAACCCTGTGGGACGAATGCTAATTGCCCCATATTGAGGGAAAAACTCCTTCCCAATTCCTTACGGCAATCGGACTAGTTCCCTGAATTAATGTCCCATCACAGAATCCAGTGCCCAGAACCTGTAATATACTTGTCAAGAAAGGTGTATAGGCCCTCATTGTACTATTATTTTTTTTTCTAGAGTGAATGCACCATTACAGCCTCATGTGGCAGAGAGTTCCATAGTCTCACTGCTCGTACAGTAAAGAATCCGTAGTCTGGCTGTACTGTAAATAGTCCATAATCTCACTGCTTGTACAGTAAAGAATCACCGTCTGTGATTGTGATGATACCGTCATTCCTATAGATGAGGAGGTCGCCCCCTTGTCACCGTTGCAGGCCTTAGTGTAAAGAGCTCATTGTACAGATCTCTGTACTGTCCTGTTATATTTGTATAACAGGTCAATATGATTAGTCCCCTATCCCTACGATTTTAAGCCTGCCCTGAAAACGCATTTATTCACCTCAACACATTAACCTAACCTATCCCTGTGTGGCACAGCCAAAAGTTTTACCATAACCAGGTTCCCAGCATCATTCTCCCACATGCTTTATGCATCCATTAGCCCTCTGTGTCCGTACTGTTACACACTTAACATTATGGCTGGTCCACGCAATCAGGCCAACTGTTACCACCCACCTTTCGTGTCTCCCTCTTTCCTCATAGACTGTAAGCTTGTGAGCGGGGCCCTCATTCCTCTTGGTATCTGTTATGATCTATGTGATTATTGTTATGCTGTAATGTCTATTGTCTGTACAAGTCCCCTCTGAAATGTAAAGTTCTGCGGAATATGTCGGTGCTATAGAAATAACTATTATTATTATTATTTGTACATTGTAATAAGACGCCCCTGAGCCTTCATTTTCCCAAACTGCATAACCCTGTCTCCTGCAGTCGCCCTTTCCCTCAGTAACTTTGGGCACGTGATCCCCGTCTTTTCACTGCTTACGGTTTTCAGAGATTCTTATGAATTCCATTGGTTAAATGAGGGTTTCACCCCTTGGGGACTGCAATTTTATTATTTTTATTTTTCCTGTTCCAGAAACCGGGACTCGTCATGTATTGTTCGTGTCTGGTAACGATGCTCAGTTCCATGTTGTTAATGGTGCTGAGCTGCAGTACCGCTCGCAATCTGTGGACAGTGGTGGCGCTGTTTTTAGCCATATTTTTCTAATCCTGCACAACGCCTTCACTTTTTCTCCACTAATTCGCTTGTGCTTCCACTATGGTATCTGAGCCAGTGCTCATCCTGAGCCTCCTGTTTCATGAATGTAATGTCAGATGGAAAGAGCGTCAGGTGTAATGTTGCGGTCACTGTGGTCTGAGACTTGTGTCTTGTGTCTCTCCGTACAGCAAAGTTTGGCAAGGACCTCAGAATGTCTAATCCAGAGGCTGCGACACCAGATAGAGAACGCTGTCGTGTCGGACCAATCACACGTTCAGAAAGAGGTGGAGGCCGAGCCGCCCGGTGATGCTGCAGCTAATCCCCCCGCTTGATCCTTAGAGCCGCTGCTTTCATATCAGGACCATACACATTATTGTTTTCGCCTTCTGAACCCCGCAACACTGTTGTAATAAAGAAGCCGCATTGGCCAAGACTCGGCAATGGATGGCAGAAATTTATAGTAAAAGTCTTGTGTGATCCTGTCTTATTTACAGCCTTGTATGGAGAGAGAATAGTGTGTGCTGGCCTAATACCTCCATATTGTGCCAATACTATAAGACTGTGTTCGGCCTGAATAATATGGAGGACACGAATAGTAATCTCTGACATACCGCCATATTGTGCCAATACTACATTCCGTATTCGGCCTGAATAATAATCTCTTACATGATACCGTTATATTGTGCCAATACTACACTGTGTTCAGCCCGAATAATATGAAGCACCTGAATAATAATCTCTTACATAATACCACCATATTGTGCCAATACTACACTACCCATTTCAGCCAAATAGTAATCTCTGACGTAATACTGCAATATTGTGCCAATACTACACTACTGTGTTCAGCCCGAATAATATGAAGCACCTGAATAATAATCTGACGGAATACTGCCATATTGTGCCAATACCAGGGTGGATAAAAATCAATGTTTTTTTAAAAAAAATCAAAAAAATCGGATTTTTTTTTATTTAAATCGGATTTTTTTCAATAAACTGCTTTTTGAGGAAAATATTTTACCATCCAAAGGTTCTTCCATCATGAGATAAAGCTGAGTTGTTTAACTCAGTAGAATAAAGGCTGTATATGTGTAACATTCACAATGCCATGCTCTTCCAGAGGTTTCTGTAGGATTAGTGGGCAGTTTCTCTCCTATATTATCACAGATGCTCGCTTTACTTACGCAGTTCTCAAAACTGAATTTGACTCCGCAGAGGTCCCAGCCTCTTCTTCACGGCAAAAATGTTACAACATGAACAGAGTTGAGAAAAAGACCTTAATCCTATTGTTCTACAAACCTATGAATACAGAATCAGCCCCTTCAGTGCCAAGTCCAAGAAGTTAGACAATATGTTTCTGATTGTTTGGAGTGGAATACATCTGCACAACACAAGAAGAATGTGAATCTAAGTGTGAGGAGGAGGAAGGGCAAGCAGACAAGAAAATTAAAGTGAAACTTTGAGCACAATACTGCAGCATAGCCACAGACAGACAAGTCTGGATCTGTTTGTGTGTACGATCTGAGGTTTATTACATTCTTTCCTTATAATGGCAGCAGGCCGTAAAAGAGACCCAGTTTGGGAATATTTTAATGAAGCTCCTTCGCCTATCGGTAAGGCAGGCATGTGTGCAAAATGCAAACGATGCAAAGAGATGCAAGGCCTGGTGGCGCGAATGAGGCAACATCATGAGAAGTGCGGTGATGAAGATGACCAAAGAAACACTTCTGAACAGGCAGGATCTTCAGGTTGGTAAACATTTTTATTGAATCCTATTTCTAAAGACTGAACTGTCATGTGTGAGAAAAATTATATTTCTTATTATTACTGCATGTTACTGTCATTTGGTACAGTTATGAAGAAAAACAAATATTCCTTTTGGGGCAGGGGCAGTGATGTGTTGTGTACAATAAGCAGAAATTGTATAAACAATAAAATAACAGCATTGACTTTTTTTGTTTAGGGGAATTCATGGATTCTGGAAACTATCCACCTCCAAGATCACCATCATCCTGTTCTACAGTTTCAGAGTTATCCATCCAGGATAGTGCTTCATTAGCAGCAGCATCATCATCAGACACCCACAGCCACATATCACCATCACCCAAAAGGAAGAAAAAACCTTTACCTCCTGGAACCACCATAGATAGGTTTGTGATAAGAACTAGCAGATTAGAAAAAGAGTTGATTGATGAAAAAATTGCCCAGTTTATTTATGCAACGAACTCTTCTTTCCGTCTGACTGAGAACCCACATTTCATTAATATGGTTCAGTCACTGAGACCAGGATACAGTCCACCCAGCAGAGCTGATGTTGCATGGAAACTGTTGGATCAAGTGTATGACAGAGAAATGGAGCAATGTGCAACAGCTCTGGAGGGTAAAATTGTTAACCTAAGTATTGATGGGTGGAGTAATGTCCACAATGATCCTATTGTATGTGCTTGTATAACAACAGAAGAAGGTAAAGTCTTCCTTGCACAAACAACTGATACGTCAGGAAATGCACACACAGCAGAATACTTACAAGAAGTGGCAGTAAAAGCTATAACGACATGTGAACAAAAATTCAAATGTCTAGTACGCAGTTTGGTCACTGACAATGCTGCAAACGTATCCAAGATGAGAAGAGATTTAGAAGAGCAGGGAGGGAATACAAAGCTGCTAATAACATATGGTTGCAGTGCTCATTTGCTGCACCTCTTAGCCAAAGACTTAAGTGTTCCAGAAATAAAGGCTAATGTTGTTGAAATTGCTAAATACTTCCGTAATATTTTGCTGCAGCAGCTCTGAAAAGGATGGGTGGAACCAAGCTAACGCTCCCACAAGATGTTAGATGGAACTCTGTGGTGGACTGTTTTGAGCAGTATATCAAAAACTGGCCTATTCTGATGACACTTTGTGAAGAAAATCGAGATAAAATAGATGGCACTGTCACGGCCAAAATCCTCAACATTGGGCTTAAGAGAAATGTTGAACATATGCTGAGCTTCCTGAAACCCATCTCTCAAGCTTTAAACAAAATACAGAAAAATAGCTGTTTTATTGCGGATGCTGTTGAAATTTGGAAGGAACTGAGTGAACACTTAAAAACAGAACTACACATGGACAGAATTAAATTACAAGCAGTAAACAAACGAATGGGACAAGCACTGACTCCAGCTAATTTTTTGGCAAATATTGTCAATATCCAATATCAGGGTCAAAACCTAAGTGCTGAGGAAGAGGAGTTAGCTATGACATGGGTATCCAGCAATCATCCATCTTTAATGTCAACTATAATAAACTTCAGAGCTAAGGGGGAACCATTCAAGAAATATATGTTTCCTGAAGATATTTTAAGGAAGGTCACACCAGTAAACTGGTGGAAGTCACTTAAGCGCTTGGATTTAGAGACTGTTCAAGTAATGATTTCACTTTTAACAGCAGTAGCTTCTGCAGGCGTTGAAAGAATATTCTCTTCCTTTGGACTCATTCATTCTAAATTGAGAAATCGGTTGGGACCCAATAAAGCAGGAAAGCTTGTTTTTCTTTTCCAGATTATTAATAGGAACAAAGAAGAAGATGATGATGATGATGAAGATGACGACAAGTGAGCTACAGAGGACAGCAGGGACAGTAGTATTTAAGTTTTTCATGTGTCGGCTGGGCTGACAGTCTAAGTTTCTTAAAATACATATATATTTTGTTTAGCCAAATTAGTTAACAAACATGGATGTTTGTTTAAGCAAATAACTTATGCTGTAATGTTGTTATTGTTTCAGTTGAATAAATCTATTTAAATTGTTATTAAGGTCAGGATTATTTTTCTCCTTCCTAAGTACAACAGAACAGTGGTGTCCAAATATGAATGATTAACCCATTAAACTGGGGAGAAAAAAGTAATATAAAAAGTGATTCTAAAAATCTTCATCTACTTGCATGTTAAAGTAGCAAGAACTAGTTTAGGTAGAAACTTTGATTTAAATCACTGATTTAAATCAAGCCTTACTGACTAGTGATTTAAATCGTGATTTAAATCAGTTAGATTTAAATCAAATCCACCCTGGCCAATACTCTGCTACCGCATGCTGCATATGCCAATAGTGTCCCTTCCATTATACCTACCGTACTAATTTTCTTATGCATAGGGACACGGTAAAAAAAAAATAATCATATAACATGTTATGCTTTTTCTTACAGTGGGAGTCAATGTCCTTTGTTTACTCTTACTGTGGTATAATCAGGCGCAAATACTAATGACATAGCCTGGAAAAAAGAACAAGAAGCGAAGCCACCACTAGGTGGAGCTCACAACACAGGAATTTATACAGGTTCTAGTGTTCTCGATGGGATCTGTAAGTGGTGGGCTCCCTCTAGTGGCCACTGAAGAAATCCTCTACAGGAGTATATATTTTTTGGTTTCTTTTTTTTTTATATGCTGATCTGCAAGATTTTTTTGTCTCTGCTGCTGCCGATTTCCCTGCGGATAATTTGCTACATAAAGTGCCCTCCGCTAGTCCGAAATGTGTGACCTTAATGTTTGAAATCACGACATGTAAAAATGATCTTGCTCATGTCTCCCAACAAATTCTCAAAATAGAAATGGTGCTCTTGCTTTTAGGATCCTGTCGTGTAGCATCATTGGCACCCCGTATATTAATAATTAGCCGAAGTAATTAAGGATAAACTGCACCACAATCTGCAACAGTCTGCCTAAAAAGCCAGAAAATGTTATCCCAATAACATTTGTTTCATGCGTTCTCGCTAACGCCTAAAATTCATTTTAGTAATCAAAACTTTTGCACCGTTTGCCTTCTGTGACCTTTAAGTTTCCCTGTCTATTACAGGCTACGGAATGAGTCAAATTAGGATCGATCAGTGAGCTCATTCTGATGGTCCAATGGGAGGGTTTGTTACTTTTAACTGTCCTTATTTATTTTTTTGCTGCTCCTCAAAGCTAATTTATGACCACAGTTGCGCAGTGAAATGCAGACCCTCTAGAAGCAGTCACTTGGTTAGCACCAAAGCATGCTAAGATAACACCTTATCCCAGCACGTTCACTCATCACTATGGGGAAAGTGATGGCATATCCCAGCGATCTGATCTCAGATCCCCAGTCACTAGCCATTTCTGGCATTTCCGGTGGGAGTACCCCTTTAGTTTACTATCTCATTGCTTGTTATTACCATTGACTCCCAGGGCCCAGAAACCAGGAATCCTGAGCATTGACTAGTAAGATATCACTTGGCAGTGTAGTTGGAACGCACATTCGCTGGACATCACATTCATAGGGGCTTGTAGATATTGGTGTTGGGTTGCCAGTAGTAAATCTGCTGCCTGTGGACGTTTCCCAGTTATGGTTGAATCTGTGTAGGCCTGTTTCACACTTCAGTTTTTTGTGTCAATTAAAATCCGCCAAAAAGGCGGAAAGCGGATCCGTTCCTAACTGATGTGAACGGATGGCACCGGATCCGTTTTTTTGACGGATCCGCCGAATGAAGAATTTTAAAGGAACCGCTTCCCGGGAAGGAGAGAGAGAGAAAAAAAAATTCTATCTGCCAGAAATGATTTCGGGGTTAAATTTCCGGCTGACTTCATTCCTCCGGGCATGCGCTCTATAAAAATGCGTATCCTGCAGTACAAAAAACGTTACATGGTCCGTCCAGGCATCTCGGCGGACGCAAAAAAATTGACGGATCCGCAAAAAAACGGATCCAACGGATGGCCATCCATCAAGATCCGCCGGTAATGCAAATCAATGGGGAAAAAAACGATCTGCCAAAAAAAATGGCGGATCCGTTTTTTTGCAAAAACGGCTGATTTTGATTGATGGTCAAAAACGGAAGTGTGAAACAGGTCTAAGAGCAGGTCACTTGAGGTGAAGAACGTACTTTCCATTCCTTCCGCACAGAAGGGTAGGACGAGGCCTGGACATGTAGAAGTCTCTAGGGGAAGTTCAAGGGAAATGTTGTTATTCTCTTCATGGAAAATATCTTGCTTTTAATGTGCGATATTCCATTCATTGGTGTGCCGGCTCATTAACAAAGCACCAACACTGCTATCGGTCTATAACCATAAAAGCATCCAGAGCAGGCCATCCGCCAGTACTGCTGTAAGATCACAATCTCCTATACTGTGGTGTGAAAAAATGATTGTCCACTAACCCTAATAAGTAGGCACAAAAAACCCCAGTGGCAAGAAAAATGTCAATACTCCCTCCCCAGGGAGAGAAGACACCCGGTCAAACCAAACGTGCATCAGGAGAAAAAGAGAGCTACTAGGTGATTGATATAAAAATATTAATTGCGCTTTATTAGACAGTTAACTGAAAAATACATAATATCAAATACAGAGGTGTGAACATCATAGGACTGCAGCAAGATAATCCGGGTGCGTCACAGGGAAATTACGGTGCCCTTTCATGCATAAGTAACATGTAAACATAGGGTTAATAGAAAGTGCATGTGCTTTTAGCACGTTATATGCATGAGGGAGGACTCCAGGTAACGGTCCAAATTGACAATAGCCCATAAGTATGGGCTGAGAAAGCGGTGCCTTGTGCACGCGAAACGTGCGTTGGGGGCATTTATACCCGGTCCGGGGTCTCCTTCGGTGTCCTTCACATCTTTTGAGTCTTCTGGCTTTCGGTCCTCCATCCAACCTTTTATGGTTATCCATATTTATGGGCTATTGTCAATTTGGACCGTTACCTGGAGTCCTCCCTCATGCATATAACTCGCTAAAAGCATGTGCACTTTCTATTAACCCTTTTGTTTACATGTTATTTATGCATGAAAGGGCACCGTAATTTCCCTGTGACGCACCCGGATTATCTTGCTGCAGTCCTATGATGTTCACACCTATGTATTCGTTATTATGTATTTTTCGATTCACTGTCTAATAAAGCGCAATTAATATTTTTATATCAATCACCTAGTAGCTCTCTTTTTCTCCTTATGCACATAAACCTAATAAGTGGTTGGATCACCCTTACAGCAACAATTGCAGTCAAGAACTTGCGATAACTGGCAATGAGTCTTTTACAAACACACTGGATGAAGTTTGGTCACTAATCTTTGCAGAATTGCTGTAATTCAGCCACATTGGAGGGTTTCTGAGCACGAATCGCCCTTTTGAGGTCATGGCATAGCATTTCAATCAGATTAAGGTCAGGATATTGACTAGGCCACTCCAAAGTCTTCACTTTGTTTTTCTTAAAGGGAACCTGTCACCTCGTTTTGCCGCTATAAGATGCGGCCACTGCCTTTCATGGCTTATTTACAGCATTCTAGAATTATGTAGTTAAGCCCCCGGTCTGACCTGAAAGATAACAATAGCAAGTTTTATTATACTCACCCAGGGGGCTTTCCGGTCTGATGAGTGTCGCAGGTTCAAGTCTGGCGCCTCCCATCTTCTTGCGCCGCCACCCTCCTGTTGCTTCATCTCTCCCCGGCATCACGCTCCTGCGCAGGCATACTTATCTGCACTATTGAGGGCAAAATACTGCAGTGCACAGGCGCCGGGAAATGTCAGAGGCCCAGCGCCTGCGCACTGCAGTACTTTGCTCTGCCCTCAACAGGGCAGATCAGTATGCCTGCGCAGGAGCACAACACGAAGAAAGCAGGAGTACAACATCGCATAAAGATGGGAGGTGCCGGACCTGTGACACCCATCGGACCAGACTGCATCGGACCACCCCCCAGGAAAGTACAATAAAATTTATTCTTCTTATCTTGCATGCTTGACGGGGGCTTATCTACAGCATTACAGAATGCTGTAGATAAGCCCTGAAAGGCGGTAGCCGCATCTTAAAGTGGCAAAAAGGGGTGACAGGTTTGCTTTAAGCCATTCAGAGGTGGACTTACTGGTGTGTTTTGGATCATTGTCCTGCTGCATAACCCATGCACGCTTCAGCTTGAGGTAATGAACAGATGGTCGGACATTCTCCTTCAGGATTTTTTGGTAGACAGCAGAATCCATGGTTCCATTTATTATAGCAAGTCTTCAAGGTCCTGAAGCAGCAAAATAGCCCCAGACCAACACACTACCCCACCAGCATATTTTACTGTTGGTATGATGTTCCTTTTCTGGAATGCTGTGTTACTTCTACATCAGATGTAATGGGACATACACCTTTTCAAAAAGTTCAACTTTTGTCTCCTCATTCCACAGAGTATTCTCCCAAAAGCCTTGGTGATCATCAAGATGTTTTCTGGCAAAGCTGAGATGAACCTGTATGTTCTTATTGCTCATTAGTGGTTTTCGTCTTGGAACTCGCATGCAACCCATTTTTCCCCAGTCTCTTATGGTGGAGTCATGAACACTGACATTATCTGAGGCAAGTTAGGCCTGCCGTTCTTTTAGTGTTGTGGGGTCTTTTGTGACCTTTTGGATGAGTCATTGCTGTGGGGTAATTTAGGTGGGCTGGCTACTCCTGGGAAGGTTCTCACTGTGGTTCGCTGGAGTCCCAAAGCTTTAGAAACTGCTTTATAACCTTTTCCAGACTGCTAGATCTCAATGACTTTGTTCCTAATTTCTTCCAGAACTACTTTGATTTGCGTCATGATGTCTAGCTTTTGAGGAACTTTTTGTCTACTTCATGTTGTCAGGCAAGTCCTATTTAAGTGATTTCTTGATTGAGAGCAGATGTGGCAGCAATCAGGCCTGTGTGTGGCTATGGAAATTGAACTCCGCTTCACAAAGATGTGATAAACCAAAGATAATTTATGATTTAAGGTGGGAGAGGGGAGCAATCACTTTTTCCACACAGGGCCCTGTAGGTTTGGAATGTTCTCCTTTAATAATGAGAAACTTAATTTAAAAACTGCATTTTGTGATTACTTGTGTTATCTTTGTCTAATATTTCCATTTGTTTGATGATCTGAAATATTTAAATGTGACAAACCTGCAAAAGAACAGGAAATCAGTAAGGGGCACGCACTTTTTCACACAACTGTCTGTGTAAGCATGACCACAGATTGACAATCAATTGGCTAAAACATTGGGAAATTGCAAATGGATCAAAAACTGAAATTCAGTACTGTACCTCCCAGGGAGGCTTAGGCTGGTTTCACACTTGCATTGTGTAGCGCTGTGGATGGCAGCCTACTTCCTCTGTTAAGCCACGCCCACTGTCGCACCTCTTCCTTCAGCTCCGCCTACATCAGCATGCGTCCTGCGTACCTATCTTTAGCATTGGGTATGCAGGCCATGTGGATGTATGCAGATACCTCCGCATGCGTCATCTTGACGCTGCGCCGAACGCAACGTGTTGCATTTTGTTGCGGTTTGGCGGGCATGTCAAAAAGACGCTTGCGGATGCATCAGCATACATCCACATGGCCTGCGTACCTAATGTTAAAGATGGAATATGCAGGACGCATGCAGATGTAGGCGGAGCTGAAGGAAGGGGTGCGGCAGTGGGTGGGGCTTAATGGAGGAACTACGCAGCCCTCCCAACGCAAGTGTGAAGCTAGCCTTAGGGTGTCAATGGGATGGAGCCTAACATTGAAAACCTAAATGTTAAAATTCGTATTACCAGCCATATCCAGTCCACCAGGGGGAGCTCACCACATACTTATACATTTTCTTATAAGATGAAGAAATCATGTGGCATTAGCGACACCTAGTGGCAGCTTCACTTTTTTAGTTAAATATTCATATACAATATATCAAATTGCAGTTTTGTTTTTTCTTCCCCCTCTTTATCTCCTTTCAGGCATGGTGCAGATGTTGGCATAGGACCTTGATGACTATGTATGTCTGACTCCCTAATAATACAGAACAAGTGCATTTCCACATTATCATTAAAAGTGATCTCCACTTTTGACCTTATGAGATCTTTTCTGGGCCACTGTTGTCGGCGGTCTCCATTATTCTGGATTTCCAGGTCCTGCCCAATTCTTCCATTACAGTAAATCTCCATTTATAAAGTCCCTGCTTTTCTCTTTCATTGCGGTATGATTGCTCAGCACCCATCCCACCTTGCCCTTCTGTGCAGCATCTGCCGCCATCGTATTAAGGGGGAGATGTATAGATTATAGATCTGTAGCCTCTTTTTATGTCTATAGATAAAAGGCGTTAACTGTGTGGCCGATAGAAGTTGATGTGCTGCCAAATTGCACACATTATATAGAAGATGAGTTCTTCCCACCAACCAATGAATATTGCTGGACAACAGAATTAGAGACCAATTCCCTTAAAAAAAAAAGCTATAAGCCCAAGCCATTCACCTATAGTCCCCACCGTACACTGCGTGCGTTAGAGAAGACGGTATAGAAGAGCAGGCCAGGGCATCTGCAGTGACCGGGTTCAGTTCCAGACCAGAAACCAGATGTCTGCAAAGCTCCAACCATATATGTTACTCTAACGTAGGGTATTAAAGCCTCAACGTTCACACTCCGTGCTGTAGTACTGCCATATAGTGCACAACCATCGCACCCAATCAGTAACCTCAGGCTATGTGCACACGCTGCGGTTTTTGCTGCGGTTCCGCTGCGGTTTTGGCCCTGCGGAACCGCAGCAGTTCTGCAGACATGGTACTTTACCATGTTAGCCTATGGGTTTTCAAAACCGCAGTGCTCACGCTGCGCTTTTTTCCGCGCGGTTTTGCTGCGTTTTTTTTTCCGCAGCATGTCAATTCTGCGGATTCTGCTGCGGTTTCACACCTTTAACATAGTAGAGGTGTGAAACCGCAGGCCAAACCGCAGCAAAACTGCAGGTCACTTTACCTGCGGTTTTACCTGCGTTTCCGCTCGGAAAAAACCGCAGCGGAATCCGCAACGTGTGCACATAGCCTTAGGAACGTGGCTGCATCCTTGGCATCAAATCAACTGCAAAATCCAGTGCCCGAACCATTGTCGGTGACGTCCCATTCAGTAGGAACATAATGCGGCTTTGGTGACCGCACGGCCCCTAAATCATGACCTGCTGCCCTTGGAACGAGTCTGAGATTGCCGTCCCTGGTAATCTCGTGTCAGCTGTGAAGCAAGCAATGACGGATTATCTGCAGAGGTGGCACCAGCGATGGTGGTCCTGGCATAACGGTGCCATCAAATAGTAAACTCCCTTAAGATTGAAGCAAAGCTCCGGTCTTATTATGTAACAGTTCATACATTGGGATGTGCATTTCGGAAAAATACACATACAGCGAAAAAAAAGCAAATTACTTGGTTAAACGAGCCCCGGACAGTTTTGATGAAACCTTGTAATCCTGCACAAGTCGAGGGCTAAGTCCCGTTAATCCTGTTGAGTCCTGTTTCAGACCATTAAACCATCTCTTTGAAAAGCGTCAGTGATAATATTAGGTCCCGGCCGCCCCTCTGGGATTTTACAATTATTGATGAGTTCCTTGCAGTCTGGAGGATTACATGTACAGTAACGCGGCCTCTTTTCATCATTCACTAGCTTCTCCGGACAGCAGCGGGGACCTTGCTGGATATTCTGCAGCACATTTGGGGCTGTAACTATTAGTGGGTGCAGAGGTTGCAGTCGCATCAGATCCAAGAGGGACCCAAAAGGTTCCTTTGGACTACATAAGAAGAACAATGCTATTAATAGCTGGGAGCCCTATTGTAGATTTTGCACTGGGGCCCACAAACTTCAAGTTATGTCATTGACTACACTGCGCTACTATTTTTTGCTTCCCCCAATGATATCTGCTAACTTCAATTCAATTGATTATCTTTCCCCCATTTCAAAGTTCTTCCTTACCTGACCTATCTATAACAATAGACATCACGCTTTCCCCCTACCGGAGGTCCACTGCCTCGGAGTAACCCTTGACTCTGCCCTGTCCTTCAAACCGCACATTCAAGCTCTCTCCACTTCCTGCCGCCTCCAGCTCAAAAATATTTCCAGAATCCGTCCCTTCATCAACCCCCTACTAAAATGCTTGTGCATGCCCTCATCATCTCCCGTCTCGAATACTGCAACATCCTTTTCTGTGGCCTCCCTGCTAACACCCTCACACCTCTCCAGCCCATCTTTAACTCCGCCCGAATAATTCATCTCTCTCTTTGCTACTCCTCCGCTTCTCCCCTCTGCAAATCTCTTCACTGGCTTCCATTCCCTCGGCGTATCCAATTCAAATTACTAATACTGACCTACAACGCCATCTACAACCTGTCTCCTCCATACATCTCTGAACTAATCTCCCGATACCTTCCCTCACGTAATCTCCGATCCTCCCAAGACCTCCTTCTCTTCTCCACACTTATTCGCTCCTCACCCAACCGCCTCCAAGACTTCTCCTGAATAACCCCCATCCTCTGGAATTCTTTGCCCAACAAGTCCGACTATCAACCACACTCGGATCCTTCAGACGGAACCTGAAAACCCACCTCTTCAGGATAGCCTACAGCCTGCAATGGAGCTACCACCTCATAATCACTGGAGCTGCTGCAACCCCCCAACCTACTGTCTCCTTCCCCACCATCCTGTAGCATGTAAGCCCGAAAGGGCAGGGTCCTCTCCCCTCTGTATCAGTATGTGATTGTTAGTTTGTTTACTGTAAGTGATATCTGTAATTTGTATGTAACCCCTTCTCATGTACAGCACCATGGAATAAATGGCGCTATATAAATAAATAATAACTTCAGGGGAGGATGTCTATGGGGAGTGCATTATACTATATGGAGGACTATGGGGTGCACTATACTATATGGAGGACTGTGGGGTGCATTATGCTGTATGGAGGACTATGGGGTCTATTATACTATATGGAGAGCTATGTGGTGACCATTATACTACATGGAGGTCTGTGAGGGGTCCATTATACTATATGGAAGGGTATGTGGGGGCAATTTTAATATTCGGAATGATATGTGGAGGCTATTATAATATTTGGAGGACTATTATACTGTATGCAAGCAATTATACAGTGTGAAGGTTTATGTGGGGTCCATTGTACATTGTGGGGGTCATTATACTGTCTGGTGTGCTAGTGCAGGCCATTATACAGTGTGGAGGATTATACTGTCTTATGGTTACCATACTTTGCCGGGGGAGTTGAGGTGGGGTACAGTACGGTCATCATACTTTGCATGTGGAGGAATTCACTGTGGGGGCATCATACAGCATTTGTGGGGCACTAATGTTACCATGATAAGGAGAATTAGGGACTTCAGTAGGAGGAAAATTACTTTGTAAAGACTGCAAATTTGCGAGATATGCTCTTATGTGACTCTGCCAAATTTCGTTATTTTTTGGGGGGAGGGACCCAATGAGAACTTCTGCTATGGGGTCCCACGATTTCTATGTACGCCCCTGTCTACAAGCCGAAGATACTGATGTCTACACCCAAAGAAAAGTGCTTACTCCAGATGCTGTGCACCACAATTTCTCTTCTAAAATAGAAAGTTCTCTAAGCCAAATAGTTTATCAGGAGTTAATAACCAGTGGCCTCCCGTCTGTCACCGGAGTTTATGGAGAACCCATCTCACATACTTGCTTAGGCTATCGTCTGCGCATCCAGCTCATATTGTACATTGGGCTGCCCCAGAATCTGTTGCCGTGCTGCAGGGCAGGGTTTGGAACCTGATGGTCTCGCCTGGTGAGGTGCATCCTCAAAGCCCATAGTCTGGATGAGCAGTTCTTGAGCAACATGGACAGTTGGCGCTGGTGGTGTCATAGTCCTGTATCTAAATAGTTTTGGCAGCCAGTACTCATACCCAGATGCCCAACCCAAGCAAGCACCTTTTAAAATGGATAAAGGATTCCAGTGTTACAGCTCAGATTATCTCCAATCCTATTGCAATGAATAGTATTCTCCATTTAGCATGAAAAGAGCAGAACAAGAACATTTTCTGGTTACAGGACACTTACGAAAGCTGTTATTATTGCTGAAGGACATTTAACTAAATACTGACAGATGGGATGTGCCAAAATTAGCATATTCCAAATGACTGATTTTCGTTTAGGATCTGAAAAAAATTCTAAAAATAGGCAGCAGTTACTATTGTAATTCCCTATTTGTCCTGTAGGAGGTCGCATGAGCTGCTGAATAAACATGCTAACATAGCAAAAGATACAGTTTTTCCCCTTGTTTAAAAGCATAGTCCAGCATGGGTGACACTGTGAAGATTCCCCTACCAAGTGGGCGATCCTGCTGTTATCAGCAAAACTAGAGAAGAAAAAAACCTTTATATAGCACCCTTTAAAATCAATGGGACATAAGTGTAAACTGTGAATGATATGAGTGCACTGGCATTAAAGATATAGGTATTATTGGACAAATAGAATGTGAAAGCAGGTAATCATGTGGCATCAGGCCATTTACAGGGCTGATAAGCACTCTTTATTACCGTGGGGTATAGTGCTTTACACTGTATGTAACATGATTTAGTAATGACATGATTTCATTGTTACTTGTTGCCACTGTAGTACAGCACTATAGACTACTGTATATAGGAGCTGAGAAGCAGGAAGTCAGTTAATGTGTGGCTGAGGCCACATGGTGTGCCCAGGGAGTCTACGTATAGACGTTCAGTCAGCATAGTGTGAACTGAGGAATCTGGCCAAGGTGAACAAAGACAGGCAGCAGTGTGTGCAGTAGTGATCCCATATAGTTGTAGGACCCGATGAGTGTGAACAGTGAGCTCCGGACTTACGAGAACAGCTGACCTGTTTTGGAGAGCTGTGCGCCATCAGTGAGACCTGAACGCTAATGGCTTGGCAATCCTAAGCTGGGCACACAGAGAGATGCAATGAGACTGACTGATTTGGAGCATTTTGGAAAACTTTGTCTTCATTGCCTACAAATAAGCAATGGACTGTTCGGGAAGCAAGGGAGTCAATCATATGTTCAACCATTGAGTAACTGGATAGCATTTAGCCTAAATATAATCAAATATGATTAAAATAGTAAGTTCTGCAAGATACTGACCTGATTCACGCCTGCCCTAATCCTTGTTGGAATATTCAACAGCTGCAGGCTTATGTAATGGTGTGGTAAGAGTAACAGAGTTTGCCAATACTGTACTTTGTGACTTCTCTGTGCTTGTTGTTTCTATTATTTTTTTCTCCTGTAATCCTCCAGGTTGTGACCATGAATATAATGCTTGCTGCAGTTCATTCTCCCACAATGTCTGAATGTTGATCATTTTGCTGAAAGTTGAAATCTGCAATAGGTTATGAGCCCAAGCTCACTGATTGTTGGTGTCAGATTCGTGGGCCTAACACTCGGTGAAGTGAATTGCCAGAAATTCTCTTTCATGTGATTCTGTCGGCCTGGAGAACCTTGAGATAGACATCGGGGGCTTTGGATGCACTCAGCCTGTAAAGCTACAAGGATTGATGGACTCAGACTACATGGGGTGGGCAGAAGATATTGCACTGTTAGTGATGGAGAAGAATTCCTAGTGCTAGAAAATATAGCAAGAGGGACACCCCACCCATACCGAGAACCAGGGCTGAAGTTTTGTCCGGTACCTGTGGGAGAGACAACAACTCGTTGACCCTTATCCTGTATGCCTAATTCTAATGTCTGCCATTCATTAAGTAAAAGTTGGACTGTAATTATAAATCTCGTGTCCCCTGAATTGATTGCGGTGAAGCACCCCACAATGGACAACCACGTCGTAGCCGAACATGGGCCTTCAGGCTCAAGAGCTCAGATTGATGTGCCGGACCAGGATGCCAAAAAGAGAGACTACCTCGGCTGAGGGAGGGAAGACCCAAGAAGGTACTGGTGCGGAGGCAGCGTGCCCGGAAGAAGAGAATGAACGTATTCCATCGTGGCTGGTCCCAATTCCGATATTTGCTAGAATGATCCTTGGAGATGAGATGAGCGTGTTTGTGCCAGAGATCGGCAAGGTGAAGGTAAGACTGGGCAAGAGAAAGACCCCGTACGTTGATTGTCACAAGCTAGAGTGGGACATCTTGAGCACCCATCCCGTTGACAGCCACCTTGATTATCAGCTGCAGTGGCTGGCCAAGCGCCCTCACGCAATGAGTCTGCTAGAGTGCAGAAAATGGACTGACCTGTACTTTAGGAGGTGGCTGGAAAGATCTAACACTGCTCGGCGGGAGTCAATAGGGGAGTCCCAGACTCACGGACAGGTTGTCGGATTTAACATAAAGAAAGGGTACAGGTTCCTGGAGGAAGGATGGACTGGGGACAAGGTTTATGTCAGCCACGACGTGGTGATCACAAAAGTACATGCCCTCACGAGTCCACAGTCTGTATCCGAAAGAGGTCATGGAGTTCATGAAATGCGGATGCCGGGGCTGGTATGCAGCGGCCTTGGTGCACTCCCACACGTGGCAAGACATACTAAAACGAGACCAGGAGCTCTTCAAACGGAGGGCTAAGAGACAGGCTTGCCAGAAATGAGCTTAAGAGGCCCCTACAGGGTTCTTGAGAGCCACAAGGACCGAAGAGTTTTGTGAGGAAAAGCTGAGCCCTAAAGAATTGCTAGCAGTGTCGGAAGAAGATTTCCAAAACCCCTCGAAGGGCTGTGGACCAACTGAATCTCCAAGGGAACTGCAACAATTTAGCTTGACAGACCTGCAGGCTGGGGAGGCAAACCTCGCAAAACCAGGGTTCAGTGAAAATAACCAGGCCACAGTGGGCCAGGTGGTCCAAAAGTTCTGGGTCATCATCAACAGTTATGGTCCTACACAAGTGGGCTACGGGAGCGTCACTTCAGGAGAAGTGGATCCTTGCCCTGCCAAGGTCTCAGGCCAACCCTAGAAGTGGAGGAGGCCACCTTCCCCCACTGCTTGGGCCGCCTTCATGGAAGGAAGGCAAAAGGCCCGAAAGAAGCCTTTAAAGAAAATGTGACTTGAACTATATAGGCTCTGTTGCCTCAGTAAGTTTTACAGGGAGCCGTCTCACACCAGATAGGTGAGACACCTGCAGAAAATACTGCTGGGGGGAACTGCCCCGTTTAAAGTAAATGACTGTTTATATGGAGTTAAAAGTTGTTTGCTAATTAAGACAAATGTGAGGGAATGTTCCTTTTACTGTCATGATCCCAGTGCAGGTTTTTGAGCTGTACGTCAGGGGTTAATGTCTGGAGCTGAGTGCAGGTTTTGACCTACACACCTGGGGTTAATGATTGTGGCCTCTTTTTGGTTCTGGGAGAGCTTCTTAAACCCCTGGGAAGCTCCCATCTCTGTCAGTTATACTTTTGCCTTTGGCCGATTGTGGTGACCTCTGTGTGCCTGTGCCTGTTCGTTGTTATAGCTTGTTTTATATGGTTCTGACCTGGTTCTGTTCCCCGTTGTGAGTTGCCTGTTGATTCTGTACTTCGCTACTCTCCCTGTGTATGACTCATTGCCTGTGATCTGACTACTCTCTGCTCGCCCCTCTTGTACCTTGCAGCTATCTCTGTGTATGACTCATTGGCTATGACCTGACTCTCCTCCCTGTCTATGCCCCTTGGTAACTTTGTCTCGCAGTTACCCTGCTAGGAGTTCTCTTGCAGCTCCTAGCTCTCTGGAGTTTAGGCCACGCCCCCAGCAGTCACGTGCTACAGGTCCTGCTGTTCTGAAGTACGCACCTACTCGGCTGCTGCCCACTCCACAGGTATCTTTGAGCACAGTTCGCTTTACTCAGGACACGCGCACTGGCTCAGTGAGCAAGTGTAGTGCGGTGTTCCTGACATTATAACTGACCGTGAACTTTTTTTTTTTTCTCACTTCTGCAGCATGGACCCAATGCATGCCTTATCTGAGCAGGTGAAATGCTTGACTCAGTCGCTGCAGAAGCTAAGTTGGAACCCCAAGCTCTGGCCCAGTCCCAGCGGCAGGTTGCGGACTCGGTTCAGGGGGTGCTTTCCGCAGGCTTTCAGCAGGTGGGGAATAGAGATGTCCTTTTAGTCCCACCCGAATCCCCGGTTAAATTGCCAGATACGTTTTCTGGTAGCAAAGATGAATTCAGAGCATTTAAGGAGGGCTGTAAGCTCTTTTTCTCTTTGAGAACCCGCTCCTCTGGGGATGAGAAACAGAGGGTGGGGGTGGTTATGTCCTTGCTTAGGGGGTCCCCACAAGCCTGGGCATTTTTGCTTTCCTCTTCTGCCCCTGAGAGAATGTCTGTGGATGCGTTTTTTTCAAGCCTTAGGGCTTATTTATGATGAGCCTGATAGAGTGCGTTTGGCTGAGGACAAGGTGATGAGTGTCTGTCAGGGGAAGCACTCGGCCGAGTGGTTCTGTTCTGAATTCAGATGTTGGGCAGCCAAGATTTCTTGGTGTGATGCCGCCCTTCGGGGGCTGTTCCGTAGAGGCCTGTGTGAACGTCTGAAGAATGCCCTTGCACTCCATCCTCCACCTGACTCCCTGGAGGATGCCATGACCCAAGTGGTTCGCATGGATCGCAGACTGCGGGCTAGAGGCGTTATGCAACTGGAAACACCATTATTCTTCAGTGGAGATGAGACCCAGACTCTTCCTGTGGCTATGGAGGTGAGCGCTGTCACCTGTGAGGAAAAGGAAAGAAGACGCCGCCGGGAGAAGCAGTTGTGCTTCTATTGTGGGGAATCTGGACACTGGAAGAAGGACTGCCCCTCCTGTCCGTCATCTTCCAAGATGGCGGGAAACGACTAGGTCTGGGTAGTAGTCGAGGAGGCTACCCAGACCTTTAGGTACAATTTTCCTCACGTGCAAAAATGGTGCTGCAGGTGGAACTGGAACTTGGTAATGGTCCGGTTCAAACTACTGTTTTTGTTGACTGTGGTTCTGCCGTGAACCTGATTGATACCAAAATTATGACTATTAATAAGATAGGGACAGTCAGGCTTCAGGATCCTGTTAAACTTGTGGCAATTGACTCGTCCCCTCTTACCCAGGACGGTATCTGTTGCAGGTCTGAACTTTTTTCTCTAAAAGGTTCCACTCGTGGAAAAACTAAGTTGTCTTCTGCTAGATAACTTGCCTGCAGGACTGGTACTGGGGATGCCTTGGCTTCAACACCATAATCCTACCATTGATTGGGTGACAGGGGAGATCACTCAATGGGGATGTAAAGATAAATGTGGTAACCTGGGACATCTTGTTAACGCTGTTAAATCCCTATCTGTGTTATCTGTCGGTCTGGAAGGTATTCCGGAGTACCTGAAGGATTTCGAAGACGTTTTTTCCGAAAGTGAGGCTGAGGCGCTGCCACCACATAGACCCTACGATTGCGCCATTGATTTAGTACCCGGACCAAGTTACCTAAGGCTCGATTGTTCAATTTGTCCGGGCCCGAGCACCAAGCCATGAAGGAGTACATAGCTGTGAGTCTCCACAAAGGTCATATCAGGCCTTCTGTGTCACTTGTGGCAGCAGGATTCTTCTTTGTGAAGAAGAAAGATGGTGGTTTGCGGCCGTGCCTCGACTTTCGGGAACTGAACAAGATAACGGTTAGGAAAACTTACCCGCTTCCCCTCATCCCAGACTTATATAACCAGTTAGCTGGGGCCCAATGGTTCTCCAAGTTAGATCTCCGGGGGGCCTACGATCTGATAAGGGTTCGGGAAGGGGACGAGTGGAAAACTGCGTTGTTCACATCAGAAGGACTCTTTGAAAACCTGGTAATGCTGTTTGGGTTAATTAATGCACCCGCTATTTTCCAGAATTTCATCAATGGTGTGTTTTCTGACCTGATAGGCCGTTTTGTTATTATTTATTTGGATGACATTTTGGTGTATTCCCCAGACAGCCAATCTCACTTGCAACATCTACAGACAGTTCTCCAGAGACTCGGGGAGAACCAATTGTTCGCTAAATTGGAAAAATGTTCGTTTTTTGTACAGGAACTTTTTTGGGGTTGATTGTGTCCTGTGAGGGGTTTCGTATGGATCCTAAGAAGGTGCTGGTGATCACTGACTGGGTTCAGCCTCAAGATCTCAAGGGGCTCCAGCGCTTCTTAGGATTTGCGAACTATTATCAGAGATTCATTAAAGGTTTCTCACAAGTGGTTAAACCACTCACGGATCTTACCCGGAAGGGCGTTGATGTAAAAAATTGGTCTGTACTCGCTAAGGAGTCCTTCTCAGCTATTAAGAAATGTTTCATGTTCGCCCCGGTGTTGGTACGACCAGAGCCGTCCAAACCATTCATTGTGGAGGTGGATGCTTCTGAAGTGGGGGAGGGGGCTGTGGTGTCCCAGGGTCCGGCCACCCTTACCAATCTCAAACCCTGTGCCGCCTTCTGCAAGAAGTTCTCTTCAGCCGAGAGAAACTATGACGTAGGTAATAGAGAACTTCTTGCGGTCAAGCTGGCGTTTGAGGAATGGAGGCACTTTTTGGAAGGGGCGGCTCACCCTATCACGGTTGTCACGGATCACAAAAATTTGGCATACCTTGAATCTGAAGAGGCTTACTCCTGGACAAACCCGTTGGTCACTTTTTTTTTTCACGATTTCAATTCTCCATTACTTTTTGACTGGGGTCCAAAAATGTTAAAGCGGATGCCCTGTCCAGAAGTTTTGACCCGGTGACTCCCCCCGAGCAGCCATCCTCCATTCTTCTCCCAGGGGTGGTAGTGGCGAGGGTCTCACCTGAGTTGGAACAAGAAATTCTAAGGGCTCAGGCCCTAGCTCCGGCAACCAGGCCAGGGGATGAATTGTTTGTTCCAGATTTTTTGCGGCCTAGACTTCTGCAGGAGTTTCATGAGTCTAGGTTGAGTGCTCATCCAGGTATCACGGCCACTAGAGAGGCAGTAGCCAGGGGTTTTTGGTGGCCTTCACTAAGGTCCGAAGTCAAGAATTTTGTTTCTGCTTGTGGTGTGTGTGCCCGTTACAAAAGCTTGCATAACCGGTCGGCTGGGGAACTCATACCTTTACCGGTTCCTGATAGGCCATGGACTCATCTTTCCATGGATTTTATTACCGGCCTTCCACTTTCCAGGGGCAATACTGTGATCTGGGTGGTGGTGGATAGGTTTTCTAAACAGGCCCATTTCATTCCCTTGGCAGCATTACCCTCAGCAGAAACATTGTCAAGGTTGTTTGTGCAGCATGTGGTCCGATTGCATGGGGTACCCCTGAATGTTGTGTGCAGTTTGTGGCCAAATTTTGGAGGGCGTTCTGTATGAAATTGGGCATCTCACTCTCCTCGTCAGCATATCACCCGGAGAGTAATAGTCAGACAGAACGCACCAATCAATCCCTGGATCAAATTCTCAGGTGTCTGACCTCCGCCAGACAGGAGGATTGGTGTGATGCGTTACCGCAGAAAGCAGAATTCGCTTTTAACAACCGGGTGAGTCAGTCCACCAACATGTCCCCATTCCTGATTAACTATGGGTTCAATCCGCATTTTGGGGAGTTTTCACGGGTGGATTCCGGTCGTCCGGGGTTGAGGGGTCCGTTCAACGGTTGGGCTGAAGTCCAGCGTAATATCTCGGGCCCAGGGGAGGTACAAATATTTTGCTGACAAAAAGAGAGCCTCGGGAGACATGTTTCAGGTGGGAGAGAAGGTTTGGCTTTCCACACGTAGCATCAACTTGAAGGTACCATCAGCTAACTTGGGTCCAAAGTTCATTGGTCCGTACGAGATTATGGAGATAGTCAACCCAGTGGTATATAGGTTGCGTCTCCCCGCCTCCTTAAAAATATCCAATGTGTTCCATAAATCTCTGTTGAAATCCGTAGAGTCTGTCAAAGAGGACTCCGAGCCTGTTGTTCCTCCAGTGCTGGTGGAGGGTCAGTTGGAGTATGAGGTAGGACATATTGTGGACTCTCGGCGGGTGCGCCGCTCTTTGCAGTACCTGGTCCACTGGAAGGGATATGGACCAGAGGAGCGCTCATGGGTCCCTGCTCGCTCTGTACATGCAGATCGCCTGGTTCGGGCTTTCCATGCCAAGTACCCGGGGAAGCCTGGGGGTCCAGAGGCCCCCCGTTGAGAGGGGGGTACTGTCATGATCCCAGTGCAGGTTTTTGAGCTGCACGTCAGGGGTTGCCTCAGTAAGTTTTACAGGGAGCCGTCTCACACCAGATAGGTGAGACACCTGCAGAAAATACTGCAGGGGGGAACTGCCCCGTTTAAAGTAAATGACTGTTTATATGCAGTTAAAAGTTGTGTGCTAATTAAGACAAATGTGAGGGAATGTTCCTTTTACTGTCATGATCCCAGTGCAGGTTTTTGAGCTGTACGTCAATGGTTAATGTCTGGAGCTGAGTGCAGGTTTTGACCTACACACCTGGGGTTAATGATTGTGGCCTCTTTTTGGTTCTGGGAGAGCTTCTTAAACCCCTGGGAAGCTCCAATCCCTGTCAGTTATACTTTTGCCTTTGGCCGAGTGTGGTGACCTCTGTGTGCCTGTGCCTGTTCGTTGTTATAGCTTGTTTATATGGTTCTGACCTGGTTCTGTTCCCCGTTGTGAGTTGCCTGTTGATTCTATACTTCGCTACCCTCCCTGTGTATGACTCATTGCCTGTGATCTGACTACTCTCTGCTCGCCCCTCTTGTACCTTGCAGCTATCTCTGTGTATGACTTATTGGCTACGTCCTGACTATCATCCCTGTCTATGCCCCTTGGTAACTTTGTCTCGCAGTTACCCTGCTGGGAGTTCTCTTGCAGCTCCTAGCTCTCTGGAGTTTAGGCCACGCCTCTAGCAGTCACATGCTTCAGGTCCTGCTGTTCTGAAGTACGCACCTACTCGGCTGCTGCCCACTCCACAGGTATCTTTGAGCACAGTTCGCTTTACTCAGGACACGCGCACTGGCTCAGTGAGCAAGTGCAGTGCGGTGTTCCTGACATTTACCCTTTGAAGCCGAAAAGGCCTGAAGCCGCTGTTTTTTGTTCATTTTTGTTTCTGTTGCGCATGTAGCACCATTTTCTGCTGGAGTAGCAGGCGTTGGTGCAACTTTGAGAGTCTGTGCGTTTTATGGCCCATGTTCTTGAACAAGGAAAGTACTACTGCTGTGTTGTCCGTTGATCCTTGTTGACAATATGGACATGGACACTCTGCTTCCAAGGTCCTTACCGAGATGGAACGGTGCTGCTGAAAGTTATAAAGTTGAACATAATACAGTTATGTGCTGGACTGTTTCACTTGCTGTTCCGGGGCCCTTATCCAAAAAGGGCTGGGTGTTATCTGTGATGGGAGAAGTCTGGACCAGTTTACAGCTTAATGTTTTATAACGCTTTATAATGTTTTAATGTTTGCACTAACTCCTCTTATAAGATCTGACAGTCGGGGACGACCATAATTAAAGTGTAGGAGTGGTGGAGCAAATAGTCTGCTCCTTGACACTGTAAAGGGTTAAATGTATTTTATATTCGTTTATTGGATACATAACAGACATAACCAGAATTAAAAACATTTAAGAGTCAAAAAACATGACAATAACCATACCCTGTTTAGCCCACAATAGAGCTAAATAACTCCCCCAAGAGTGAATATTGCACAAAGGCCGTATATAGTAGCCAATATGTTATAAGACAGTGTGACCTTAAATATAACAAATGTACACACACAAAATAGGCACATTAAGGCAATTAAACCTAAGAACTATCACGGCACTTATTCACCTATCCCCCATATATTGGTATAAATCATTATAATATGACTCTCCGAAGGACTTGCCGCCTCCTCTAGGACACGTGACCGATGAGGTAATAGTGCAGCTGCACTCTATTTGTCTAAAACCTGTTCCCTATAAATAGGATACTTTTTGACATAACCACTTGCCCCTGACGAAGCCACCTAGTTGTGGCGAACACGCGTCGGGCATCTCCACAAGCTCCCCCAGCAATTGATACCCCCCACGTGATTGCACTCAGCTTTCTTTTTGGTGGGATGGGTACCTTTTCTACCTAAGTGGCTCTTTGCATTTATGCTATTGGTAACACTGTATTGATAAATTCTTTTGGTAGTGTCTTTATTTCCTCCTGATTGAGTACCTAGTTCTACTTATGTTGATCTGAGTTATTGGGACTATTCACTATTGTCATATTATAATGATTTATACCAATATATGGGGGATAGGTGAATAAGTGCCGTGATAGTTCTTAGGTTTAATTGCCTTAATGTGCCTGTTTTGTGTGTGTACATTTGTTATATTTAAGGTCACACTGTCTTATAAGATATTGGCTACTATGTACGGCCTTTGTGCAATATTCACTCTTGGGGGAGTTATTTAGCTCTATTGTGCGCTAAACAGGGTATGGTTATTGTCATGTTTTTTGACTTTTAAATGTTTTTAATTCTGGTTATGTCTGTTATGTATCCAATAAACTTGTATTTGCTTATTCAGGTGATCCTAGTTTAAGTCTGTAGCTTTTCTCTTTAATTTACAATTGTTATTTTACAGACTCTGTGTGTATCCCTGTGTGTGGTGCCCTCTAGCTTTCTTTATTATGTATTTTATATTCATGCATGTTAGAAAAGGGTAACACTCACTCTGACTGCATTCTAGCCTAGACAGGATTAACTGTAATGGATGACCCAGTTTGGGAGGGGGAACTGAGTGTTAGTGTCAGGTTCAGGAAGAGTCTGACCATTGGGGGACAGTAGTGTGAAGTGGCGGCAGCATTATCACACATTGGGCTGCTAGGGACAAAGTGGGCCTAATACTCGAGATAGACGTCAACCCGATGGGCCTTATCCTGTATGCCTGCTTGTAAAGTCTGCCATTCATTAAGTAAAACTTGGACTGTTTTTACACATCTGAATTGATTGTTGCTGAAGTTCTAGAAGAAGAAAACCTGGAGCCGATTGAGGCTCCAAGGCCCAAAGTAAGTGTGATGCACCCCACATATAGCAGCACAGTGGGACGGGGACAAGTGTTGTCTGTAGAATGCCAGAGCGAGTGGAAGCCACAGCTCGCCCACGACTACCTCGCTTGGGCATTTAACAGTAGTTTTCCCTCACATATGGGGTATCTGCATACTCAGGAGAAATTGCACAACAAATTTTGAGGTTAATTTTCTGTTGCATTTGTGAAAGTAAAAATTTAGGGCTAAGGCTAGTTTCACACTTGCTTTTTTTTGCAGCGCGTTTTTCCCGCAAAAAAACGCATTGAAAAAACGCATACATAAGCATACAACTGCTGCGTTTTTTTCAAGCATTTTTATGAGCATGCATGAAAAAAACGCAGCGTTTTTATGCGTTTGTATGCGTTTTTAGCGCGTTTTTACCGCGTTTGCGTTTTTTTCCAACATTTTTAGGTGGCCCCTCACACTACCCAAACCATGACTTTACTAACCCTAACCCTGACCCTAACCCTAACCCTGACCCTAACCCTAACCCTGACCCTAACCCTTAACCAAATCATACTTAACCCAAACCCTAAACCCTAACTAACCCTGACCCTAACCCTGACCCTAACCCTGACCCTAACCCTAACCCTAACCCTGACCCTAACCCTTAACAAAACCATACTTAACCCTAACCCTAATCCTGACCCTAACCCTAACCCTAACCCTGACCCTAACCCTTAACAAAACCATACTTAACCCTAATCCTGAGCCTAACCCTGACCCTAATCCTTAACAAAACCATACTTAACCCTAACCCTGACCCTAACCCTAACCCTAACCCTAACCCTGACCCTAACCCTAACCCTGACCCTAACCCTTAACAAAACCATACTTAACCCTAATCCTGACCCTAACCCTGACCCTAACCCTTAACCAAACCATACTAAACCCTAACCCTGACCCAAAACCCAACCCTAACCCTGACCCTAACCCTAACCCTGACCCTAACCCTTAACAAAACCATACTTAACCCTAATCCTGAGCCTAACCCTGACCCTAATCCTTAACAAAACCATACTTAACCCTAACCCTGACCCTAACCCTTAACAAAACCATACTTAACCCTAATCCTGACCCTAACCCTGACCCTAACCCTTAACCAAACCATACTAAACCCTAACCCTGACCCAAAACCCAACCCTAACCCTGACCCTGACCCTAACCCTAAACCCCCTTAACTAACCCTAACTCTAACTCAAACCCCTAAATTCCATGGTTAAAAAAAAAAACGCATATGCAAAAAAACGCTTACATGAGCATGCCAGTGCGCACATATGCGCATCCATAGGCTATAATGGCCATTTTTAGCGCAAAACGTGCGCATATGTGCGCATGCGCTTTTTTGCAGGGCCAAAAAATGCAACATGATGCGTCTGGAAAATCCAATCGCACACCCCAAAAAAACGCAGCGCATGAAAATCGCATACATGCGCTTACAAGCGCGCAGGTATGCGCACCCATGTTAAACATAGGGGAAAAAACGCATGCGCAGGTTAGCGTTTTTTTCCAGCGCTAAAAAACGCAAATGTGAAACCAGCCTAAAGTAAAATTTTTGTGAAAAAACAAAAATGTCATTAATTCCTGTGAAGAAGGTGTAGGGTTAATAAACTTCTTGAATGTGGTTTTGGGGGTGCAGTTTTTAGAATTTTTGGGTATTTTCTGTCATATACGCCCCCAAAGTCAGTTCAAATGTTATGTGGTTCCTAAAAAACTAAAAAAAATGTTTTGTAAATTTTGTTGGAAAAATTAGAAATTCCTGATCAACTTTTAACCCTTATAACTTCCTAACAAAAAATAAATATTTTTCAAAAATGATGCAGATGGAAAATAGACATGTGGGAAATGTTATGTATTAATTATTTTGTGTGGCAAAACTATTTGATTAAAAGGCATAAAATTTTAAAGTTTGAAAATTGCCACATTTTTTGTAAAATTTTCGATTTTTTTTCATATACGCAAGTCATATCATCCAAAATTTACCATTAATGAAGTATGATATGTCACGAAAAAATAATCTCACTGGCAGGGCTGGAGTCAACACCTGGCACACCCGGGCAAGTGCCGGGGACCTGAGCAGGTGGGGGGTCCACTCATCGTTGAGGACACTGGTGTGCTATGAGAGGGCCTGGTGCCAGTGTTCGTGAGTGGGCCCCCCGATTGTTCAGGGCCCCGGTACTTGCAATACTTACCTCTCCTCGTTCCTCTGCTGTGGCATCTTCCACGTCTCCAGACTCTGTGACGTTCAGGTCAGAGGGTGCGATGACATCACTACTGTGCGCCTTCTGCTCTGAATAGTCACAGTGCAGAGAACCGGAAGACTGTGACGCTGAGGAGTCTGGAGCAGAGCAGCGGCCAGCGAGGAGAGGTGAGGATTTCATTTTTTTCAAATGTTTGGAGCATAAATGGGGCCCATCATATACTGGAGCATTATATGAGGCCCATCATATACTGTATGGAGCATTATATGGCCATATTCTGTATGGAGCATTATATGCGTCACATATATGGGACCCTTCATATACTGTATGGAACATTATATGGGGCCCATGATATATGAGGCCCTATATATACTGTATGAAGCATTATATGGGGCCCATTATGTATCGAGCAATATGTGAGTCCCATTATATATTGAGCAGAATATGGGGCCGATCATATACTGTATGGAGTATTTTATGGGGCCCATTATTCTGTATGGAGCACTACGTGGTGCCCTTAATACAGTATGGAGGACTATACTTTCTGGTTTCTGAGCTATTGATATCACTCATGGAATGTAAAAAGTAAGTGAAATCTTTGGCATTGTGCTATACCAATATTTCTCTGCTGTATCTGTTAATCATGAATTGTGGTATGTGTTAAAGGGGCCCACAAAAACCTGGAACCGGCCCTGTTCAAAGGGATCCTTTGAAGTGTTTCAGAGTTATTAACGCATAAACTGACATTTGTCATATTTTTAAAATTTGGCCTGGTCATTAAGGTCAAAATTAGCTCCGTCACTAACGGGTTGAAGCTTGCTGTTTATTCAGTTCCCTTGTGTAGTGGTGGGGTGAGTTCTTTCTGGTGAGAGTCGAGGTTGCTTCTCAGTGGTTGCTTATGGTCTTTTCCTGTTCTTCCTTAGCTATTCTCTTTGGGTTCCCTTTTGGTTTCCGTTTTGGTTTAATGCTGCTAGCTTAGGATTTACTTTGGTATCCTGACTCTGACATCGCCCGTTTCACCAGACATCAGCTCCCTCGCAACAGCACATCAGTCTGGGAAGGGCGCTGTAAAGTCCACCCTCTTTTTTTGGGGAGTGGGTGATGAATATCCCGGCCCTTAGGATTTGCCTACCAGTGGTGGCTTGGCTTGTGCTAAGTGCGTCTGTGACGGCGCACTTGCTGGTCCGGTGCGAGTCACTACCGGATAAACTCCTGCGCATTACCGGAGAGGAGCGAAATGGATGCAGCTCCATTGGCCAAACTGGATAATGACAATTACCAGGTAAGTGTAGAGTGGAAATGTTACTGTGCACAGATGACATGTGGGAGGTTATTGCTACGGAGAGACCACTGATTAATAATCAGGAAGGGGACAAGAAAGTAGTTAACCAAGAAAAATCAACTGATCCACATAAGACCTGAGAACACTGCTAAACAGTATAAAAATTGCATGAAAGATCCAGTCTAAACAGCAGTACTTTGGACAACCACTGTAAAGTCAGAGCAGAGATTTTGCAATGGTGAGTAGCTTAAATCTAAAAGTCTAATAGAAAGCTTCAGATCCTCTCACTATATAATGATTAAAGGGGATCCTAGAAATAAAATGAATTCACTTTCTCCTTATGCGCCATTTCCCCCCTCACCACTATGTAGGTTACGTTTCACTTGTATTCGCCCTATGAGTGCGGTGACCCTCTCTCGTTGTAGTAAACAGAGACGCTTGTTATTTTTGTGTATATTGCTAGGATTCATATTGTGCACCAGGACCCGGTGGTCTCTGCTTCTTTTGAAGCCCCCGGTAAACACTCTACGTGATGTTTTGTAACAAATACCGTACAGGCGGCGGTGAAGAAAAGCAGAGTACATGTCAGTTTTCATCTTCTAAAGTGTATTGAATGTGACACAATGTGATTGCCTGCTATGTACATCCTCCGCAGCTGTCAGGATCCGCTCCTGTCTGGTCGCCTCATTATACATCAACAAGTACCGTAATTCACACATTCAGTGTTAAAAATAAATAAACCCGTACGAGGCGGAAAGATCAATAATATCTCAATGACGGGGTCTGGGGCTGTGGAATTAATTCCAACAAGACACATTAATAAATCATAATATATAATAGAGTGCCCGAAAAGGGAATGATCACCCCAGCATCATTACTAAAGGGTGCACTCAGGTGTTACTTCTCCGCCAATAAATGGATAGATGTTGTGCTTTACTTAAAGTGGACCTGTCACCATGTTAAAGAATCCAATTTAAGCTCCTATTTTATCCCCTAAGCATTCTGTTGTTTGGTTGTCTTTTAAAACTCACTATATGGTTCCAGGAATATGGTCTTTTTTTTTTTTTTTAGTGCTGATTTTTATGGTCTTTACTAAGGGAGAGTGACTTACAGGATCCTCTGGGGCGTGTCTTTAGGCTGCACTGCATAACTACCCTGTAAGCCACGCCCCTGGGCAAAGATCACAAAAAGTGATCACCAAATAGAGAAAAAAAGACCCATATCTCTGGAATCATATAACATAGTTATTAAGGTTGAAGGGAGACTTTAAGTCCATCTAGTTCAACCCATATCCTATCCTAACTTGCCCTAACATGTTGATCCAGAGGAAGGCAAAAAAAACCCATGTGGCAAACAGTAAGCTTCACATTGGGGAAAAAAATTCCTTCCCGACTCCACATACGGCAATCAGACTAGCTCCCTGGATCAACGCAATATTAAGGAAACTAGTGTATATACCCTGTAATATATTTTTCAAGAAAGGCATCCAGTCCCTTCTTAAATTTTAGTAGGGAATCACTCATTACAACATCATATGGCAGAGAGTTCCATAGTCTCACTGCTCTTACAGTAAAGAATCCGCGTCTGTGAGTATGCTTAAACCTTCTTTCCTCCAGACGTAGAGGATGCCCCCTTGTCCCCGTCACAGGTCTAAGAATAAAAAGATCATTAGAAAGGTCTTGGTATTGTCCCCGCATATATTTATACATTGTAATAAGATCACCCCAAAGCCTTCGATTCTCCAAACTAAATAACCCCAAGTATAATAAACTGTCTTGGTATTGAAGACCCCCTAGGTCCCTAATAACCTTGGTCGCTCTTCTCTGCACCCGCTCCAGTTCAGCTATGTCTTTCTTATACACCGGAGACCAGAACTGTACACAGTATTCTAAGTGTGGTCGCACTAGTGACTTATATAGAGGTAAAATTATGTTCTCCTCATGAGCATCTATGCCTCTTTTAATGCATCCCATTATTTTATTTGCCTTTGCAGCAGCTGCCTGACACTGGCCACTAAATGTGAGTTTGTCATCCACCCATACACCCAGGTCTTTTTCAGTGACAGTTTTGCCCAGTGTTTTACAATTAAGCACATAATTATACATCTTGTTCGTTCTACCCAAGTGCATGACCTTACATTTATCCCCATTAAAGCTCATTTGCCATTTATCAGCCCAAGCTTCTAGTTTACATAAATCCTCCTGTAATATAAAATTGTCCTCCTCTGTATTAATTACCCTGCAGAGTTTAGTGTCATCTGCAAATATTGAAATTCTACTCTCTATGCCCCCTACAAGGTCATTAATAAATATGTTAAAAAGAAGCGGGCCCAAAACTGACCCCTGTGGTACCCCACTGCTAACCGTGACCCAGTCCGAGTGTGCTCCATTAATAACCACCCTTTGTTTCCTATCCCTGAGCCAGCTCTTAACCCACCTACACATATTTTCCCCTATCCCCATTGTTCTCATTTTATGTATCAACCTTTTGTGTGGCACCGTATCAAAAGCTTTTGAAAAGTCCATGTACATCACGTCCACTGCATTCCCTTGGTCCAGTCCGGAACTTACCTCTTCATAAAAGCTTATCAGATTAGTCTGACAGGAACGGTCCCTTGTAAACCCATGTTGATATTGGGTCATAAGGATATTCTTCTCCAGATACTCCAGTATAGTATCTCTTAGAAAACCCTCCAGGATTTAACCCACAGTTGAGGTTAAACTTACTGGCCTATAATTTCCAAGTTTAGTTTTTGTCCCCTTTTTGAATATTGGCACCACATTTGCTATACGCCAGTCCTGTGGTACAGACCCTGTTATTATGGAATCTTTTAAGATTAAAAATAATGGTCTATCTATGACTGTGCTTAATTCCTGCAGTACTCGGCGGTGTATCCCATCCGGGTCCGGGGATTTGTCAATTTTAGTGATTTTTAGACGCCGCCGTACTTCCTGCTGAGTTAAGCAGGTGACATTTAACGGAGAATTTTTATCCCTGATCATGTTATCCGTCATGGGATTTTCTTGTGTAAATACTGTTGAAAAAAAGTCATTTAGCATATTGGCTTTTTCCTCATCCTCATCCACCATTTCACCCAGACTATTTTTAAGGGGGCCAACGCTATCATTTTTTAGTTTCTTACTATTTATGTAGTTAAAGAATATTTTGGGATTACTTTTACTTTCTCTGGCAATGAGTCTCTCTGTCTCAATCTTTGCTGTCTTGATTTGCTTTTTACAGAATTTATTTAATCTTCTGTATTTAGTTAATGCCTCATCACTACCTACTTGCTTTAATTCTCTAAATGCTTTATTTTTATCTCTTATTACACCCCTTACAGCTCTATTTAGCCATAGTGGTTTCCTCCTCTTTCTAGCATGTTTATTCCCATATGGTATATATTGTGCACAGGTCCTATTCAGGATGCTAATAAACGTCTCCCATTTTCTTTGTGTATTTTTATGTCTCAGGATATCGTCCCAGTTAATTGCACCAAGATCATCTCTCATCCGTTGGAAATTTGCCTTCCTGAAGTTTAGTGTCCTTGTAACCCCTCTACTGCACATCTTATTAAAGGATACATGAAAACTTATTATTTTGTGATCACTATTACCCAAGTGACCCTCAACCCTTACATTTGATATGCGGTCTGGCCTGTTGGTTATTATTAGGTCTAGCAGTACCCCCCCTCTTGTTGGGTCCTGAACCAGTTGTGAAAGGTAATTGTCTCTCATAGTTGTCAAAAACCTATTACCTTTGCTGGAACTGCAGGTTTCAGTTCCCCAATGTATTTCAGGGTAGGTGAAGTCCCCCATAATAATGACTTCTCCTTGACTCGCTGCTTCATCTATTTGCTTTATGAGGATATTCTCTGTTGCTTCCATTATTTTTGGAGACTTATAACAAACCCCTATCAGTAATTTATTATTTTTCCCCCCTCCCCTTATCTCTACCCACAGGGACTCTACATTTTCATTAGATTCATATATATATTATCACGAAGGATGGGTTTTAAGGATGATTTTACATATAAACACACACCTCCCCCTCGCTTACTTGTTCGGTCATTTCTGAACAGACTATAGCCCTGTAAATTAACCGCCCAGTCATAGCTCTCGTCCAGCCATGTCTCAGATATCCCCACCATGTCATAATTATGTTCCAACAACATTAACTCCAATTCCTCCATTTTGTTGGCAAGGCTTCTGGCATTAGTATACATGCACTTTATGTATCTCTCTGTACCTCTATTCTTTCTTAAATTATTAACTGTTCTAACCCCACCCCACATGCCATCCCTACCCCCAGTTTCCTTATTTGTGCCCAGGTCCCTATCTGCACTGTCTTCCCCTCCTACAAAAGGAATACCCTCCCCCCCGCCCCTAGGTTAAACACTCCTCCAACCTTCTAGCCATTTTCTCCTCCAGCACAGCTGCACCCTCCCGACTGAGGTGCAGCCCGTCCCTAGCGTAGAACCTGTAGCCAACTGAGAAGTCGGCCCAGTTCTGCAGGAACCCAAACCCCTCCTTCCTACACCAATTCCTGAGCCACTTATTAACCTCCCTAATCTCCCGTTGCCTCTCTGGTGTGGCACGTGGTACAGGAAGTATTTCCGAAAATACCACCTTGGAGGTCCTTGCTTTAAGCTTACAGCCTAATTCCCTGAAATCATCTTTAAGGACCTTCCACCTACCTCTAACTTTGTCATTTGTGCCAATGTGCACCATGACCGCTGGATCCTCACCAGCCCCTCCCAGTAATCTGTCAACCCGATCAGCGATGTTTCGGACTCGAGCGCTAGGTAGGTAGCACACCGTTCGACGATCCCTGTCTTTGTGACAGATTGCCCTATCTGTTCCCCTAATAATTGAGTCTCCCACTACCAGAACCTGTCTGGCCTGCCCTGCTCTCCTATTTTCCCCCTTACTGAAGCAGACACTCCTCCGGCTTTCAGAGGACATGCCTTGCTGCGGCAGTGCTACTCCTGCGCTAACACTCCCCTCATCTGCCAATTTGGCAAACTTATTAGGGTGTGCCAGATCAGGACTAGCCTCCCTGGTGCTCTTCCCTCTACCCCGCCTTCTGTCACCCAGCTAGCTGCTTCATTGTCCTGCAGCTCCAACCTAGCATCCCCCCCTCATCTATCCCATTGAGCGTCTGCTCAGTGAGCAGAAGACTCCTTTCCATATTGTCTATGTCATATTGCGCATTAAGGCCATGCGCACATGCTGCGGTTTTGCTGCGGTTTTGGCCCTGCAGAACCGCAGCAGTTCTGCAGACATGGTACTTTACCATGTTAGCCTATGGGTTTTCAAAACCGCAGTGCTCACGCTGCGGTTTTTTACCTGCGGAAAAGCTGCGGGTTTTTTTCCGCAGCATGTCAATTGTTTCTGCGGATTCTGCTGCGGTTTCACACCTTTAACATAGTAGAGGTGTGAAACCGCAGGGCAAAACCGCAGGCCAAACCGCAGCAAAACCGCAAGTCACTTTACCTGCGGTTTCGCGGGAAAAAACCCGCAGGTGAATCTGCAGTGTGTGCACATACCCTAAGAAAAAACAAAAAAAACAGATTACTCGGGGAGCAGCGGGAAGAAAATTAAAGTAATAACTAGACACTTTTGACTTAGTGACAGGATCACTTTGAAGGGTTAGCCCTTTGCTAGTTTTTTTCCAACCTTTTTAGTTTTAAGGCACTGGTGGCAAAAACAATAACTCCTACAAATGGCCAAAAATATATACTTTGCCCCCTGAAAATAAATAAAATATGAAGACAGAGCGGCATCTTGCCTAGCACCTTGTGCTGCGCTTCCACCACCATCTTTAACTGGAATATCGAGATGGTTGGTGAGAGACATTGCCCCATGTGCTCAGTTATTTTCTGATGAAAAAGTTCTTCAGCGCACTAATATAGTTTGTGTTTCAGTTCATCACCATTTTCGAGAATCCCTGTTGCTGTCATTGAATGGACACCGTCCTTTTTAAAGACCCCCTTTACCTTTGTGTTGAGGGGGGAAATATGAGATCTATCCCCCCACAGAAATAATAGGGCTTCATGGCAATACTCAGAATGAGCCCCACTCCCTGCTTCACCCTCAGTATCTTCTCTCTATCCGAGTCTTAGAAAAGACGCTGATATTTCGTATGTCAACGAGATGTAACTAAAGCCAGAAAGTGCCGTTCTGATGTACGGCTTGGTAACTGCGCTCAAGATAGTCCATAGGTACCTGTCCGCCCCGGTGATTGACAGGTGCCTTTTGCTATGGTGCCTGGATACCGTTGTGTCCATGAAACTGGAGCCGGCATCATATCATTACCAGGGGTCAGGTTCCATAAACGCTCTCTCAACCTGTTTGTTATCCTACATAATGTATGGCGGAGGTCACAGGGTCGGAGAACTTGAAAGATTCTCCAAGGAGAAAAGGGAAGATTGGACCCAAATCCAGGGTCAAGCACCGGATGAAATATTATTCACAATGGCTCACTTAGGTTTATGTGTGCGGAATGCGGATCCCTTGGAGAGGACTGTGGCTGTATTCCCATAAGAGATCTTATATCCAAGCACCCAAGGGGTATAAGGAGTGTGGTGTTACCGATATCATATCACTGACGTGTAGGATATTCCAGCAGACGAACACATCTTTTCTTCTGGAAAACCTGGGTGACAAACATTATGGCTGCTATGGTTGGTTGTGCTGTTACAGTTGTACATTCCCTGCTCCTTCATACCGCACAATTTGTGAAAGACAGTAAAATGAGATGCGTATTGCAGTGTGCCAAGACCATTTTCTTTTACGGCGAATCCACACACCTAACCACACCGAGTACTTTTTGTGAAACCAAACAGTAGTGGTCTAAGTGTTATAGAATGGTAGAGTTGGAAGGGACCTCCTGGGCCATCTGGTCCAACCCCCTGCTCAAAGCAGGATTCGCTAAATCATCCCAGACAGATGTCTGTCCAGCCTCTGTTTGAAGACTTCTATTGAAGGAGAACTCACCACCTCTCGTGGCAGCCTGTTCCACTCATTGATCACTCTAACTGTCAAAAGTTTTTTCTAATATCTAATCTGTGTCTCCTCCCATTCAGTTTCATCCCATTGCTTCTAGTCTTTCCTTGTGCAAATGAGAATAAAGATGATCCTTCTACAATGTGACAGCCCTTTAGATATTTGTAGACAGCTATTAAGTCTCCTCTCAGTCTTCTCTTCTGCAAGCTAAACATTCCCAAATCCTGCAACCTTTCCTCATAAGACAGCTTTTGCAGACCGGTGACCATTCTGGTCGCTCTTTTCTGAACTTGCTCCAGTTTGTTGATGTCTTTTAAAATGTGGCGCCCAAAACTGGACACAGTATTCCAGATGAGGTCTGACCAAAGAGGAGTAGAGGGCAATAATGACTTCACGTGATCTAGACTGTATGCTTCTGTTAATACATCCTAGAATTGCATTTGCCTTTTTTGCTGCTCCATCACACTGTTGACTCATATTCAGTCTGTGATCTATTAGTATACCCAAGTCTTTTTCACATGTGCTGTTGCTTAGCCCTATTCCTCCCATTCTGTATATGCTTTTTTCATTTTTATTGCCCAGATGTAGTACTTTGCATTTCTCCCTGTTAAAAACCATTCTGTTAGTTGCTGTCCACTGCTCCAGTTTATTTATATCTTTCTGAATCCTCTCTCTCTCTTCTCTAGTATTAGCTATCCCTCCTAGCTTTGTGTCATCAGCAAATTTAATCAGTTTACCCTCAATTCCTTCATCTAAATCGTTGATAAAGATGTTGAACAATACAGGGCCCAGGAGAGAGCCCTGTGGTACCCCACTTGAGACATTCTTCCAACTGGATGTGCAGCCATTTACGACCACTCTTTGGGTCCGATCACTAAGCCAGTTATGAATCCACCTAACAGTTGCCTTGTCCATTACATACTTAGTCATTTTTCAATAAGAATTGTGTGAGCTACTTTGTCAAATGCTTTGCTGAAGTCAAGATATACTATATCAACAGCATTTCCCTGATCCACCCAATCGGTGACTCTGTCATAGAAGGAAATTAAGTTAGTCTGACATGACTTATTAGTTACAAACCCATGCTGACTCTGTTTAATCACTTCATTCTTATCCAGGTACTGACATACATGTTGTTTAATAATTTGTTCAAAGATCTTTC
Organism: Dendrobates tinctorius; assembly: GCF_039654945.1. NCBI lineage: Eukaryota > Metazoa > Chordata > Amphibia > Anura > Dendrobatidae > Dendrobates > Dendrobates tinctorius. The sequence continues at coordinate 23,754,402 of NW_027361825.1, read as the reverse complement.
CTGGTATAGAAGTCAGACTCACCGGCCTATAGTTGCCTGGGTCCATCTTCTTCCCCTTTTTGAAGATAGGAACAACATTTGCTCTTCTCCAGTCTTCTGGCACTTCTCCTGTTCTCCAAGAATTTTCAAAGATTATGGAGAGGGGTTCAAAAATTTCTTCTGCTATCTCCTTCAGTACTCTGGGGTGTAATTCATCTGGACCTGGAGACTTGAATTCATTTAGGTTAGCTAAGTGTTTCTTCACTATCTGTTTACAGATATCCTGGATTCTTCTATTCCCTTAATAGGACAGTGAAGAATAGTTGATGTTACATTTCCTTTCTGAGAGAAAACATACAAAATAGGAATTTAAAAGTTCGGCCTTCTCAACATCCTGTCTTACCATTTCATCATTTTCATCCTGTGAAACTCCTATAGCATCTTTCACTTTTCTTTTACTTTTGACATATCCCCAACATTCTTTATTATTGCTTTTGATGTCTCTTGCAAGCTTCAATTCATTGTCAGCTTTAGATAATCTGATTCGAGCCCTGCAGGTTCTGTCGACAGCATTATATTCTTCTTTAGATATGCCTCCCTCTTTCCATTTTATAAACACTTATTTCTTCCTTTTTAGCATGTGCTTAAGTTCTGTGTTCATCCATCCTGGTTTCCTATTCTTCCCTCTTTTCGGAATTGTTAACAATTGTGCTTTGAGAATTTCATTTTTCAAAATTTCCCATCCTTCCTGGACATTTTTGTCCATAAGGATATCCAGCCATTGGATCCCTCCAATTCTTTTTCTGAATCCCTTAAAATCTGCCTTTCTGAAATCTAACCTTGATGTCTGAGTCTTCACAGGTCTCCCTCCTCAAGTTATCCGAAACTCTAAAATAACATGGTCGCTACCTCGTAGGGTCCCAGCCACTTAGTGTTCCTACACAGTGTGATAACAGTTTTATGGCCATCATGCAACATTACACACCCACAATGGCCCTCCACACAGTATGATGCCCCCATAGTTCCCAACCTACACCGACCACAAAGGGTATCACTATCCTCCATAAATTATTACATTATGTCCCCCCAACATATGATGTCTCCAAATTGCCTCCCACATACATTATGATCCCATCTAAGTGCCGCCCCGCAAATTATGATGTAATTACAATGTCCCTCGCACACATGATTCCTCCACATTCCCTCCCACACATTATGATTCCTTTTCAGTGTCTCCCCCACAAATCATGATGTCACCACAATGTGCCTCCCACACATTATGATCCCTTCTCAGTGTCCCCCATAAATTGTCACCACGATTTTCCTACCACATGTGATGCCTCCACATAGCCTCCCACACATTATAATCTCTTCTCTGTGCCCCCCCAAATTATGATGTCACCACAATGTCCCCTCCACACATGATGCCTCCCACATTGCCTCCAACAACATTATGATCCCTTCTTAGTGCCCCCACGAATCATGATGTCACCACAATGTGCCTCCCACACAGTATGATCCCTTCTCGGTGCCCCCCCAAATTATGATGTCACCACAATGTCCCCTCCACACATGATGCCTCCACATTGCCTCCAACAACATTATGATCCCTTCTTAGTGCCCCCACGAATCATGTTGTCACCACAATCCAACTCCCACACAGTATGATCCCTTCTCAGTGCCCCCCAAATTATGATGTCACCACAATGTCCTCTCCACACATGATGTCTCCACATTGCCTCCCACACATTATGAGCCAGCCCTTCTCAGTGTCCCCCATAAATGTCAACACAATGTCCCACCCACATATGATGCCTCCACATTGCCTCGCACACATTATGATCCCTTCTCAGTGCCCCCCATAAGTTATGTCACCACAGTGTCCCACCCACATATGATGCCTCCACATTGCCTCGCACACATTATGATCCCCTCTCAGTATCCCCACACATTCCCAAATAGAATGATGCCCACCCACCCTTTTTATGATGTTCCCAAAGTGCTACCCCACTGTTTATGCGGCCCATAGATGCAGATACAGTTGAAAACAGGACATGCAAAAAAATATCCCAGGGTAGAGGGATGACTTCCTAAATCCTGCACTGTCCTGCTAGCACGGGCAGAGCTGGGTGCCATGGCTCCTATATGGTCGCATAGGTAGATTTTTGCATTCAAAACTTAAAGGGGTTTGTCCCATTAAATTAATCTGTCACCTATACATTGAACAGTGGATGGGGGTCCAACAGTTGGGGGGACCCCTAGCGATCCTGAGACTGTCCTTGGTGGGGTCAGAGCAATAGTAAACATGCATGACCGCCCCCTCCATTAATTTCTATTTGATTGACATAAAAACGAATAGCATGCTCTGCATAGATGCGCTGTAGATTCAGCTGTCAAAAGTGGCAGACATTGTGGAGTCACAGACAAAATGACCATTCCCAGTTGTCAATTTATTCATGCTTTTCCAGGAGGAATAAAAGAGGTACAGCACAGCGGTTACTAAAAAGACATGGCAGGAATGCTGGTATGTCCTCTTTGATAAGTCAGTGTAGGCATGCCTAGACTCTTATACACCAGGTATGGGATGCTGCTATCTATTGTTCTCTTGATTATTTGGGGCCCCAGTAGCCAGACTCCCAGTCTATGGTGTGAAAATCCCTTTAAAGGGGTTGTCAAGTTTTCACAGTCCCTTCTAAAAAAAAGTATAATATTGCTTTAAGATCTGAAGGTGGTATTTAATTTTCCTGCAGCGCCACCACAGGATAAATGAAACATTACATGATTACCTATTGAAAGCAATGGATAGTCTGTGTTTACTGTATGGCTGTGAGTTAACAAAAAGGTCGTCAACATCTTCATCAAAGTCCCTTAATATGGTAACCTCTTTAAAGAGTCTATCCCACTATTGTACTGTATATCAAATTTACTATACAACTCCAGTCAGGGAATTAGCTGAACATTCCACAGGAGTAGTAAAAATTATACTGTCAGCTGCCAGAGGGGGAAGGAGACTGATTCCTTCCAGGTTTTAAGTAGGTTTTCCAAAGTAAGTTTCTAATGTTTCTGATGCAGATTTTGACTGCACTTTTCTCCCCTTTTCAGTGTTGAGAATAAAATCTGCTGCAAATTTTTCTCAAGATCTACTTTCCGCAGAGTTAATATCTGCCAGCAGATTTTTCTGTGGATTTTACAGTCCCATGTGAAAGCGCCATTATTTCACATCACCCAAATTGAGGCTGTAGTTATCTATGGTGCTGTCCAGGTGCTGAAATAAGTGGAGAACAGCAAAGACCAAGGCGAGAGAGAAGAAAGGAGGTGGGTGAAGCTGGAGGGGAGGAGAGGGTGGGGAAACAGGGAGGGGGAAGCAATCTGCGGATCCAGACAGACAAGGGAGAGGGAGTGGAGGTGGAGAGAAGCTGGAGGCGCAACAGCTGTGGAGGAGAGGAGAGAGCAGGGGGTGGGCGCTGAGGCTTTTCCGCAGACACTGATACTCCTGCAGCCCCCCTTCTGCAAGCAGCAAGGGACCCCCTGAGCTCAGGAAGGACAGACATGTATCTGAGTCTGTGAGGAGGAAAGAGAGACCAAGGACCAGGTGAGGAGGGCGCATATCTATCCATCCATCAATCTGTCTGGGGGGCTTTGTGGTGCCTGTCCCCTCTGCCCACATACCCGTCCCTGTGCGTGGCTGTGCCTGGTATCCCTGCCATCACAATAGCCGCTGTCTCTCTGCTTCCCTGCCGCTCTCCCTACATCTGTCCCTCTAGTCACTTTGTGTTTTCCGTTATCCTCCTCCCTAATCTTAATGTGTGTAATTGTACCCCTCCAAATCCATCTCCGTCTCACATAAACAGCCCATTATCTCGTCAAGTCCCCCACTCCGCTCCCTGCTGGCTCCCTTCCCTGCCCTGGGTGCTTCCCATGTGAATCCCCCCGCCACCCCATCACTATCTCCGCCGTCTTCCTATTATCTTCCCATGTAAATTTTCTCCTTTCGCCGTCTACTTCCATCCATGATGTCCCATCAGGCAGATGGCCACTGCCCAGTGTTAAATTTCCAGCGACGAGGTGGAATTACAACCTCCATTAACTGGGATCCCGGGCTCCTTTAATTGGTTTCCAGTAGCCGGTCCACAAGTGGCATCTCCAGAACATGGAGCACGTGGGGATGAATTGTGGTTTTCATTGAAGCAGTTAATTAATGGCTTTGTACGTCCCCCCCCCCCTTGTCTATGAACCATCATACCCCAAAATGGGGAAAAATAATCAAGACGGGGGGTCTTGATGCCTAAATGAAAACCCCTTAGTGTTGGGAATGGTTGGAATTAGAGCCCCTCCATCTATAAAAAAAAAAAAAGGTTAGTAGTCCCCGAGCAAAACCCACCCAGTATAGAACTGGCCAATGAAAATGTGTTTCCTAGTGGTCCGAACCTTATATTATAAGATGTCCCATAGTGGAGGTATGTAATTATGCAGGCTGCATGGTGTAGTATTGTACTGTCAGCAACCACAGAGGAGGGGAATCTTCAGGTTTAATAATATGCTGTCAAGGCGGCGGCGTAGCGCAGATGGACGGGACTTGACGGTGTAAAAGCAGGAAGAGGTACCACATTATGGGTCATTATCAGGGCTATGTATGCAACGGCCGTTACACATCGTAATACAAAAGACTGATGTAAACCTTAGCTTTAGTCTAAAAGCACCGCCATATAGTGCATAACATTGTCTTGTCTTTTTTCTCAAACATTTTCCAAAATTGGAGAACTGTGAACAATCCCCTTTTCCCTGGTTCCTTGCAGTGTCTCGCCGCTTGTTGAGAGACCTATCTGACATGAGTCTTAAGATGCTGATGGTGGCTCTTATTACATGTCACTTACGATACTCGGATGGGTATAAATATAACTGTGTGACTATTGCTGCTAAGGAAAATGACAATAGAGCGTTTATTGGGGTCAAGTGTCCCTTCCCATTCATCCATGTGTGTGTGACTGTCTGTATAATTCCTAGCATGTATGGCTCACCATATGTGGGAATTCATGCATGCTTGTCTAATCGGCTGTCTAATTTCTTGCACACTTGCCTGGTTTGGTGTGAGCCCAATCATCTGATTACTTCTTTATATGTGGCCCCAAACGGGCGGACATACCATTGGTGCGACCTGTGCCCAGGGGCCCGACCGGTAAGGGGGCCACTTCTAAACCCAAAGCAGGTGACATTGTGCATTATGATGAGTTATTGGACTGCAAAAGGGTCCATATATTCTTCTTGCATAAGGGGCCATCTTCTGCCTGTGTCCACTCCGGGACCTACATGCGAATCAGTTACAGTCTGACCAATAAAGGACCATCTATGTAGGCTTGTGCCTGTAGACATGTATGTACAGAGATTCATGTGGATCGTGGTTTCTTCCATTTATTTCACATATAGTAGATCAAAGTACTGTAATATCTGCTGACAAATCAACCTAAATCTGCATGGTTGATCACTTCGTGAAATTTGTGCTTCAGGGCTGTTTTTCTACTGTGAATAGTGAAAAGAGGTTGTAGTCGTAGTCAACAATTATGGAGGCTTTGGAGATTTAGTGATGGACAATCTGTGTATTTTTGGTCAGCTGGATTGACTGGCTCTGATCACCCAAAAGAGCTCATCTTTTGGATCCATATGATATATATATGTTCGATGGCAGGTTAGCCATCACGACTCTGTTGTCGGGTGTCCTGGGAGCAGAGCCTCCTTCCCTGTCCCTAACGCTAGGGGCACCCTAGATCGCCCTGTGCCACAGATTACTTCTGATGTTAAAGATGTCAGGGCCAAGTACTTTGCCTTAGCTCCTGAATCCGACCTCAGATGGTACCCTTCCACCACCCAGGGAAGAAGGGAGTAGTAGTGTACTGTAATACACCGACCAGACTAACAAGGTAATACGCATAGGGATAAAGGAAAATACCAGTCATACAAATATACTCACACAAACAACAGAGGTAAACACCGAGGAGTGCAAGATGGGGTAAAATCAAAGTAGGAGAAGAAGGGTAATTATCACACACCCAAAACCTAGCAACAGGCTCAGATAAATCCACCAAACGCCTTCTCAAACAACAACCACAAACCACCATCTCCTAACCAAGCAGCATGAAGCTAGCTCTGGCAATAAGTGCTAGCCAGGACCCAGTTCATATAGGAGATGGGAGTGGCTAACAGTGCATAGCTGAGAGCCTTAATGCAGGAAAGCTTCCAGGAGCTCTCAACTGAGCAGATTAACCTCTGCACTATTAAAAGAAGCCTGCACCGTTTAATATGAAGGTGAAATGCTTCTTCTAATCAGTGCAGGAGTAGGAGAAACCAGACGCTACATTCTTCTGGCTCCTCTCTGTCGCATATATTAGGTAAAATCACCCCCATGTTGATATGGCCAAAATGGTCACATCGTCAGCTGGATTTTTATTCTTACCCCTAGGGATCCCCATTTGGAAACTGCAAACGGCTTTCACTCAGGTGCCTGGTCCCATCATTCGTAAAAAGGAGCCAGCTCTTGCGCTGGATCATTTGTGAACAACTCATCACTAATGGAGAAGCATCTTTTTGTCATCCGGTCACCCACTTCTCCTCCAGCTAGAGAGGTACAGGTTGCAGACTATTATATGAAATAAGTAATGCTAAAATCCTGGACAGCTCCTCCTCAATTGTGCAAATAGCATCTGCCACTCAAACCTTGCCTCCGTCTCTCTTGGAACTACTTTCCTGTAATTTGCACACAGGACCAGACTGATTGTTTCAGCATTAGAGAAATGGCTAGAGGTGGCCCATGTTTTTTTGAGGCATGCGTGAAAAGTCCGAAACTCCGATTTTTGTGGGACTGGAATGACTATTTTCTGTTTACGGGACTGAGATGTTTTATGTCAGAGAACAATTGAATTTTAAAGCCCATCCTTTTTTTTTTCTCCTGGGAGATAAGCAGCCATCTGCGGTTTATGGAAGCTGCTTAATCCTCATTTGCTATTGAAAAGACATGCATACTCAGTCCAACAGAGCGTGCATCTGTATGGGAGGGTGAAGAAGTGTAGCAGTTGGCCATATGAGCGTAACTTAGGTTTAATATGGCGCTAAGTCAAATGCAGCCTTCAGACCCCCTCCAGATACTGATGATGTATCACGCAATATGACATTGTAACATGAGCGACAGCGTAGTAACCTTCATTGGATGATGAGCATGGAGATGACTTGTAGGAGAAGCTCATCATTTATGGTGGTGGGAGCGACCGGGCACTGTGCGTTGTACGGTTCACAAGTCTCCTTCTCAGCTGTAACACAAATGTTCCATTTATTAATCTTATTAGACTAAAATAGAAAAAAACGCAGACGGGTTCACTTACTATTCTGGCAAAATAGTGCACAATTAACCCTTGATTTCAATATTCTCACCTTGAGTTGCAAAAATAAAAGATGGCTGAGGATGACGGTTGCCCACTTAGGACAATCTCTTCAATGGGTCTGTCAGTGATATACTAAACACAGGGATTATAGGGACCCGTGATACTAAGTGAATGATATACTAAATCCAGGGATTATAGGTGCTGGGACTACTGGTGATCAGAAAGTGTTCAATCTCCCTACATCGCCTCTATAGGAGAAATGAAGAATTACACATTGAGAAGTCTGTGTAATGTATGTTCCTGCATAACAGAATGAATAGAGAAGAGGGTACAACCACCCATGCGCTTATTAAATATGGGTCCTCTAAGCCAGACAGCCCCTGTAATCCAACACGAGCCTGTCCTGGTGATAGATCCCCGATGGAATTACTGCTATGTTTTAGCTTTTTTTGTGTTACATCCTGTGTGCTATAGTTTTTTCTGCCTCCAGGCAGTAACTTTTCTCCACGCAGCATAAATGTCACAGCTATTTTCTTGTGCTTATTCCAGGTGCAGAGGAGCACTGGTGTTTGGATGAGAGACATTATCTTGGGTGTTCCTTAGCGGAGCTACCCAAATAACATGTCAATCAGTGAGATCAGGTCCTAGGCCAGTTACTCATTCTGAAGCTGGCCATACACCTTGGATAACTGTCGGCTGATGGGTATTTCTCCCAACTCCTCCATACACAGTTAAACAGAGGCCTCAAAGGCAAAGCACACATGAAAAAATTGGCCGTACGTAATGTCATTCACAAGGATAATACATCGTCACCGCCACATGTGCTACCAATGGACGAAATATAGGACACATCGGAAAAATTGAACAGAAAAACAGAGGAAACCACCGAATGTAAGAGTCCAAAAATGGTATAAAAGTATTTTCTTTTATTATATCAAGTACATGAAAAAATAAGGTAGGGCTGGGGGGTGAAACCAGGAAGAAAACGGACACACCACATGGGACAAAAGTAAGGCAGACGCCGAAACGCGCGTCGGGGAAGGGCGCATCCAAGGGCCCCACTTCTTGTTATCAGGTACTTATGAGAGTATCCATTTAATATTTGTATATCACCTATACAGGCCGGAGCTCAGACGCCGGCTTAGTGGGTCATGTCGACCATGAAAATTTTCTTTTGAAAAATAAAAAAAGAAAAGAAAAACCCAGTCCTGTTGAGCTGGACTCCAATATCACCCATACACTATACCTTGAACTCGGTTTTCCTATGGATAGTTTAAACTACTATCTGCATTGGTACTTATCTTTCTACCCCTGTCCTCTTCCATATACCTGCACACATATAACATCTGTATGATCTACCTACACAGCATCAAGACATTAAGTATATAGTATATATATAAACTGATATTATCAGGCTGCATGTTTGCAACTTTGCACATAGGCATTTTAATTTCATTGATACATTAAATCTTGATGCTGCTAATTACATCTTGTATATTCTTTTGTCCCTTGTGATGTGTCCGTTTTCTTCCTGGTTTCCCCCACTCCTACCTCACTTGCTCATGTACTTGATATAATAAAAAAAATACTTTTATATCATTTATGAACTCTTCATTTTTGAATCATCAAGCCGTGGTTTATCTCTCCACCAAACAAAAAGATCGGGTGTTGAAATTCCCACTGCCTGTTCCTCCCTCCCTACAAAAAAAATCATCTATTGAGAGTTGGCAGGCCCCTAAAAACATGAAATAATCATCCAGTCCTGCAAAAATCCAGGGGTATATTATGGGGGCCTCAAGAGGGGGTCCTTAATAGGGTCCTGTTCTTATAGTCACTGATGTGATAGTAGTATATGAAAACCCCTTTATTGAAGATGGACTATAATAACTAGAACCAACATAAAATAGGTACAGTGGCACTTTTTTTTAGTCTTCTTTAGGGTCCCTTAAAATGCGGTTGTGACTATTTTGGATTTGGTTATCACCCCCTCTATTGAATTTTTTTTTTGTGCATCATTTTATTCTCTTGTCTTTGATCATTTCTTTTTAAATCGTTTCTCTCTATTGAAACTACTTTCTCCAATAGATGTTTTGCCATCCTGCCTCCATCAGGGGAGACTCTTTTTTTGGGTGCCAGTTGCCAAACTATATCCCGTCCAGATGAAACTAACCATGTTCAGGATAGTACAGATGTTAGAGGATAGTACAGATGTTAGAGGATGTCTGGTATCTTTTTCACCCCTTAAGGCCGGGATCACACATGCAAGAAACACGGCTGAGTCTCGCATGTTAATACCCAGCACTACCACCGGCACTCGGGAGCGGAGCGTGCGGCGCCTTGTATTGCTGTGCGGCCACACGCTCCGCCCGAGTGCTGGCGGCAGTGCCGGGTATTAACATGCGAGACTCGGCCGTGTTTCTCGCACGTGTGATCCTGGCCTAAAGGTGGCAGTCAGCCCTCATGATAGGTATGAACCCTCTATAAATCTTATCCTGGAGAAAAATCTTCATCCTTAAAGGGCAATCCCAGTCTCAGTCGGACTGAGAGTAGACTAAATGTTGAGGAATTATTTGCATGGGGTTCCTTACCACCCAGCATAGTAATGACACACTTATGTTGGATGCCTCAGTATCTCACCCCCGACCCTGTAAAATGGTTCCTACATTTATTAAAGGACTTCAGGATCCGACTACCAGTTTGTAGTCTGTTTCCAGCGTGAGACAATTTACGGCTATACTGCCCCCTATAGGGAATAGTGTAATTTTCCTATCTTCATTGTTTTTTTCTTTCCCACAAAAGACAAAATGCAGATATTCTGATTTCCTACACTCATCTCAGCCCTCGGAAGAACGTGATGATAATTCGTAGCAAATATCACAACAAGTCTGCTCTGTGATTCTGCATGCCCAAGAGCCGTACATAACTTTGTGAGAGAATATGTTTTCCATAACTTATATTCAAGGAAAAGTGAGATTTTATTACCATAACTTATGGCCATAACTTATTAATATAAGAACTGGAGGAACTGGTGGATATGAAAAATGACTGCATAGGGTAATGGATGCGGATAGAAATGGGTAATGGCAAAATATCTTTATGCAGAATATTCTATAAGGGAACAAATCTAACATTCAGCAGATCTGGAACCTGATTGTGAGGTGTCATAGTGCTGGGAGTCCTCTTGGTGCAAGGATTATGTTTTAATGACCTGCACCTACTTAAAGCTGTGCAAGATACCGTGGGGTCAAATAAGGGGGGCACTAACTTCCATTATTTAACGAGGACTCGTCACCTCCTGTGACATCATGGTTGCGGTGTGACATACACATGATGTTGCTCCAGGTCAGCTATGCAGAAGAAGAGCTGGGGATATGGGCTGGTAGGAAAAGATGCGTAGTGCACCTATCCAGCAACTACGGAATACTGACCAGGGGTCTGCAAATATATTATTATTCAATGTCCTTCGGCTCCTCCGATGCTGCAGAGACAATGCTGCCTCTGCTTGGAGAGCACACAGTTCGGGACAGAAGCATGACCATTACACAGTCCGAACTGTCAATCATCAGGAGCACTCTGCACCCCGGCAAGCAGGAAGCCAGGAGGCGCTGCTGAAGATGGGAGATGATATGGGGAGTGAAAAGAACCTCAGCGAGATATTTCAATCCAAGAAAATAAGAGCATAATCTAGTCGGTTAGGGTTGGGACAAGCTTGCTATGGGTCCAAGACAGTTGTTTCCACCTCCCCAAACCCTCTTAATATTATTTATGATGTACTTCCGCCTCCGTTTCCACCATATTTGGGCAGATGCCAACAGGGCCAGCTAGACATCCTGCTAGCTTATTTTCCAGCTATGACTCCCACATCCTTTCATTGCTGCCACCCACACAGTACCTGCTCTTTTTAATCAGGCGTTCCCTGTATAGGTTAACAAATCTGTGTGGTCCTGATGATACCTGAGGTCCACTCTGTGGTGGCGAAACGCATCTGTTGTAACCTATGACGTGACCCATGAATAGGCACTATGACTAATGGGCTGCATTACCCCTGATTATTTGAGACGTGAATGAGAAAAGTGTAATAATCTGCAGAAGCTTCTAGTCTGCGCAGGCTGGGACTTTTCATCGTCTCATACGATTCAGTGTCACCAAGACAACTATTCCTCCAAAAATAAACATTTCCAGCGCAGGCGGCCCGCAGATTCCATAAACCGGCTCACAAGGAAGAGGGAATTCTCTGAGCATCATGAGCTATAAACGGAAGAGTATAAAACTGAGGAGGAGGCGACAGTATCATGCTAAATTATATCTACATAGCTAACTGTAAATCCATGGAGGCCTCATCAGCAAGTCCCCAGCTCAGCAGATGAACAAAACAATGGCTAATGCATCCTCAGCCCAACGTGTCAATGGGAAGTCAATGACAATGGCAGGGCTGAAGTTCGTGTGTACCGAGACCCCAAGGGTTATTGCAGAGGAGTCTGGAAAGGGCCCCTGACCTGTGCAAGAACAAAATATGGGTCCAGTAGTTCATCATAATGCACGATTCCTCCTTCTTTGGAGGTGATAGTGGCCCCAGTACCTCTTGGGTCCCTGTTGGGCTGCATAGCTTTCTCCAATGGTATGTTCTTCTCTGGTTACTCATCAGAAAATCCTATTTTGTCATCTGATTAAGAGTGGCTATGACTCTCATTAAATGGAATAGTTGATAACTTATAGACCACTGGTGGTCCTACTGGTAGCACACCATGGATCGGCAGAACGGGGCGCTTTTATCCCCTTTAGAATACATCAGCGATGCCCATGCTTGACCTCCTCCCCTTTCATTCTCCCCATCAATCTGCAAGTTATCACCTATCTTGTGGATAGGAAACCAGCTGAATACAAAGTCTTATTGACAGTGCTCCATGGGAAAAATTATGGAGCAAATTATCTTTCTTACAAAGACAGTCCCTTCTCCTCAAAGCTGCATTAACAGCATCTAAGTCAGCTAAATGTTGATCTGCACTGATGAGGGACAAGTATCATACATCGGCAGCCTGTACATGAGTGTCTGGCTTGACTAATAGTCTGAGTCAGTCGCCCCAGAAGGCCTCTCTTGCGAGATTCTTTTCTCCATAAATATTTGCCTAAATTTTGCATTCTGGAAACTGTCAACAAGTTGCTGTTGATGGATCTTTATTTTTATGCTAATTTTGTATTTCTGTATATTAAATTAAGTGCATAATAGCACATACATGGGAAGTGAAAACTTGGGGAGCTTTTTCTGAGAACATAGATTCTCTGCTACTTCTTTCTTTGTTGCTGTATTTATTTTTGCTGATATCTTTGCAGTCGTGCCACTTTTCAGATCTGGACACAAAGCCGTCAAGTGTCATCTCCCTGTCATCACAGATGGAAATTGCTTTGAGAGAGGCTGCATGGTGTGCATAATGATGTGAGATGGAGCATGACAGAGGCTGAAGAATGAGACACTTCGCTTGCTTCCTCAATAACAATATCTCCTTAGTGTCCTAAATCCCACTTGCTACAAATAATAATAATAATAATAATAATCTTTATTTATATAGCGCCAACATATTCCGCAGCGCTTTACAGTTGAACAGTTTCAAACACAACAGTCATAAGTAACAACGTTAACAATACAATAATTAAAGCGAAATAAGACGACCCTGCTTGTGGAGCTTACAATCTACAATGAGGTGGGGGAGATACAAAGCATAGGTTTGTATTTACAATGATGTATTTACAATGACGGTCCAGCCATCTTCAGGGGGTGGGGGTTAGATGGAGATAGTGAATGGGCTACACACACACAAACATAACATGACTTTGATTACTGAATGTGATAGGCCGCTCTGAACAAATGCGTTTTGAGCGAGCGCCTAAAACTATGCAAATTGTGGATGATCCTAATATCTTGGGGTAGAGCATTCCAGAGGATTGGCGCAGCACGGGAGAAGTCTTGGAGTCGGGAGTGGGAGGTACGGATTAGGGCAGAGGTTAGTCGAAAGTCATTTGCAGAGCGCAGCGGTCGGTTAGGCCGATAGACAGAAATGAGGGAGGAGATGTAAGGGGGTGCCGCACTGTGGAGAGCTTTGTGGGTGAGAACAAGTACTTTGAATTGTACCCTGTAATTAATTGGCAGCCAGTGTAACGACTGGCGAAGAGCGGACGCATCTGAGTAACGATTAGCCAGATGAACAACCCTGGCTGCTGCATTAAGGATAGACTGGAGAGGGGAGAGTCGAGTGAGAGGGAGGCCAATTAATAGAGCATTACAGTAGTCCAGGCGGGAGTGGATCAGGGCGACAGTGAGAGTTTTTGTTGTTTCCATGGTGAGAAAAGGGCGGATTCTATAGATGTTCTTTAGGTGTAAGCGGCATGAGCGGGCAAGAGATTGTATATGGGAGGTGAAGGAGAGATCGGAGTCGAACATAACACCCAGACAGCGTGCCTGCTGTCGGGGTGTTATTATGGTGCCACCCACAGAGAGGGAAATGTCAGATTTAGGGAGGTTAGTAGATGGTGGGAGCAGAAGTTCAGTTTTGGAGAGGTTGAGTTTCAGATAGAGAGCAGACATGATGTTGGAGACTGCAGACAGACAGTCAGTGGCGTTCTGTAGTACAGCGGAGGTAAGGTCAGGGGATGATGTGTACAGTTGTGTGTCATCAGCATAAAGATGGTACTGAAAGCCAAATCTGCTGATGGTCTGTCCAATTGGGGCCGTATAGAGAGAGAAGAGAAGGGGGCCAAGGACTGAGCCCTGAGGTACCCCAACAGTGAGAGGAAGAGGAGATGAAGTGGAGCCAGAAAACAGAACACTGAAGGAGCGGTCGGAAAGATAGGAGGAGAACCAGGAAAGAGCAGTGTCCTTAATGCCTAGTGACTGGAGCCTAGAGAGTAGGAGAGGATGGTCAACAGTGTCGAAAGCTGCAGAAAGGTCGAGAAGAATGAGCAGAGAGTGGTCACCATTACGTTTTGCTGTCAGAAGGTCATTGGTCACTTTGAGTGTAGTTTCTGTCGAATGTAGGGGGCGGAAACCGGACTGTGAAGGGTCTAGGAGGGAGTGAGTGGAGAGGTAACGGGTAAGGCGTGAGTATATCAGGCGCTCCAAGAGTTTAGAGATGAAGGGGAGATTGGAGACTGGTCTGTAGTTGTTTGTGCAGGATGGGTCGAGGGTGGGTTTCTTTAGTAATGGAGTAATGATAGAGTGTTTGAAGGAGGAGGGGAAAATGCCAGAGGAGAGGGAGAGATTAAAGATTGTAGTTAGGTGAGTTGTGACGACTGGGGAGAGAGACTGGAGGAGATGTGAGGGAATGGGGTCGGTTGTGCATGTAGTCGGACGAGAAGAGGAGAGGAGCCTGGAGACTTCTTCTTCTGTGATGGGATCGAATGTGGAGAGTGAGCCAGGGGGAATGCAGGGAGGGATGGGAATCACTGAATTTGGTGATTGGGAGCGGATTTCCTGACGGATATTGTCTATTTTCTCTATAAAGTGGGAGGCAAGGTCATCAGCGCAAATGTCTGTGATAGGGGCTTGTGCTTTTGGCCTGAGGAGGGAATGAAAGGTGTCAAAAAGTTTCTTGGGGTTGTTGGATAGTGAGGAGATCAGGGTGGTGAAGTAGGTCTGTTTGGCGAGGTGAAGGGCAGAGTTATATGTCCTTAACATAAATTTGAAGTGTATGAAGTCTTCTGGTGTGCGTGTTTTCCTCCATAAGCGTTCAGCACACCTAGAGCATCGCTGGAGAAATCGGGTTTGCGATGTGAGCCAGGGCTGTTTCACTCTGTGTTTGGAGGTTCTGAGGGTGAGGGGAGCTACTTGGTCAAGGGTGCTTCTAAGAGTGTCATTGAAGTGATGTACAGCCAGATCAGGACAGGACAAAGAAGAGATTGGGGACAGTGATGAGTGTAGGGAGTCTGAAAGTGTATGAGGGTTAATGGCTTGTAGATTTCTGACTGAATGGTAGGTAGGAGGGTGCTGTGGTGAGCGAGGATTTGTGAGTGTAAAGGAGAGAATGTTGTGGTCAGAGAGGGGAAGCGGTGAGTTATCTACAGTCATGGCCAAAAGTATTGACACCCCTGCAATTCTGTCAGATAATACTCAGTTTCTTCCTGAAAATGATTGCAAACACAAATTCTTTGGTATTATTATCTTCATTTAATTTGTCTTAAATGAAAAAACACAAAAAGAATTGTCCTAAAGCCAAATTGGATATAATTCCACACCAAACATAACAAAGAGGGTGGACAAAAGTATTGGCACTGTTCGAAAAATCATGTGATGCTTCTCTAATTTGTGTAATTAACAGCACCTATAACTTACCTGTGGCACCTAACAGGTGTTGGCAATAACTAAATCACACTTGCAGCCAGTTGACATGGATTAAAGTTGACTCAACCTCTGTCCTGTGTCCTTGTGTGTACCACATTGAGCACGGAGAAAAGAAAGAAGACCAAAGAACTGTCTGAGGACTTGAGAAACCAAATTGTGAGGAAACATGAGCAATCTCAAATCTACAAGTCCATCTCCAAAGACCTGAATGTTCCTGTGTCTACCGTGCGCAGTGTCATCAAGAAGTTTAAAGCCCATGGCACTGTGGCTAACCTCCCTAGATGTGGCCGGAAAAGAAAAATTGACAAGAGATTTCAACGCAAGATTGTGCGGATGTTGGATAAAGAACCTCCACTAACATCCAAACAAGTTCAAGCTGCCCTGCAGTCCGAGGGTACAACGGTGTCAACCCGTACTATCCGTCGGCATCTGAATGAAAAGGGACTGTATGGTAGGAGACCCAGGAAGACTCCACTTCTTACCCCGAGACATAAAAAAGCCAGGCTGGAGTTTGCCAAAACATACCTGAAAAAGCCTAAAACATTTTGGAAGAATGTTCTCTGGTCAGATGAGACAAAAGTAGAGCTTTTAGGGCAAAAGCATCAACATAGAGTTTACAGGAGAAAAAAGAGGCATTCAAAGAAAAGTACACGGTCCCTACAGTCAAACATGGCGGAGGTTCCCTGATGTTTTGGGGTTGCTTTGCTGCCTCTGGCACTGGACTGCTTGACCGTGTGCATGGCATTATGAAGTCAGAAGACTACCAACAAATATTGCAGCATAATTTAGGGCCCAGTGTGAGAAAGCTGGGTCTACCTCAGAGGTCATGGGTCTTCCAGCAGGATAATAACCCAAAACACACTTCAAAAAGCACTAGAAAATGGTTTGAGAGAAAGCACTGGAGACTTCTAAGGTGGCCAGCAATGAGTCCAGACCTGAATCCCATAGAACACCTGTGGAGAGATCTAAAAATGGCAGTTTGGAGAAGGCACCCTTCAAATATCAGGGACCTGGAGTAGTTTGCCAAAGAAGAATGGTCTAAAATTCCAGCAGAGCATTGTAAGAAACTCATTGATGGTTACCGAAAGCGGTTGGTCGCAGTTATTTTGGTTAAAGGTTGTGCAACCAAGTATTAGGCTGAGGGTGCCAATACTTTTGTCCGGCCCATTTTTGGAGTTTTGTGTGAAATGATCAATGTTTTGCGTTTTGCTTCATTCTCTTTTGTGTTTTTTCATTTAAGACAAATTAAATGAAGATAATAATACCAAAGAATTTGTGTTTGCAATCATTTTCAGGAAGAAACTGAATATTATCTGACAGAATTGCAGGGGTGTCAATACTTTTGGCCATGACTGTATGTAGGAGATTGAGCAGAGCCGGGCGAAAACCAGGTCCAGGGTGTTACCGTCTTTGTGTGTTTCAGAGGTTGAGAGCTGAGAAAGGCCTAGAGAAGTGGTTAGTGATAGAAGCTGGGATGCAGATGTGGAAGTGGGGCTGTTAATGGGGATGTTGAAGTCTCCCAGGATAAGGGTTGGTAGTTCTGAGGACATGAAGTGCGGCAGCCAGGCAGAGAAATGGTCCAGGAAGTGGGTGGGTGAGCCTGGGGGCCGGTATATGACCGCTACTCTGAGGGAGAGGGGACGAAAGAGCCTGATGGTGTGGACTTCAAAAGAAGGGAATGAGAGTGATGGAACTGGGGGGATGACCTGGAAAGTGCATTGTGGGGACAGGAGTATGCCGACTCCACCACCAGGTCTGTTTGTCGGTCTCTGGGAATGGGAGAATTGTAAGCCACCATGGGAAATGGCAGCAGGAGAGACAGTGTCAGAATCCTGAATCCAGGTTTCCGTGAGGGCCAACAGATTCAGAGAGTTTTTCAGAAAGTAATTGTGTAGGAAAGGAAGCTTGTTGCATACAGACCGTGGATTCCAAAGGGCACAGTTGAAAGAAGGAGATGAAGGAGTGCAAATAATATTAGTAAGATTATTAAGGTTTTGATGTGAGGTAGGGTAGGGGTTGAGGTTGGGGGATGGTGGACCGGGGTTGGGGGAGATGTCCCCTGAAATCAGTAGGAGCAGGAAGATAAAGAGCAAGTAGTTTTTGGAATTGTATGAAGATTTTTTGTGCAGTGTGTTTGGGCAAGATGGGCTGAGGTTTTTTAAGAAGGTGAGAAGTGCATGGGAGCTGTACATGGGAGAAGGAAAGAGAGAGGAGCTGATGTATATGAGTTGTGATGGAGGGGGGATTGGTCGGTGAAAGTGGATTGCAAGAGAACATAGGAGGTTAGGAATAAAGCACATGGTTAAAAAGGGACAGCAGAGTGTGGGTTACCTGACTCCTGCCCTGACTAACTGCCATGTAATAACTGCTGTATCCCGACGCTTATCTTCGTGACGCTTTGCTTCTGTGATGCGTGCACCCCCACATGCGTGCACCCCTAAGAATGGTTCACATTTATAGTCCAGACTGCTGGGTCAGAAGAGATGGATTGTGGGAACTGGTTGAGGATAATTTGGCAGCTGGGCTCAGCACACCAGGGTTGTTGTTTTTTTTTGGGATGATCAAAGACATTCAGCCAGGCAACATCTATTTTAACACCTCCACCAGATAAGATCTACACTGATCCCAGTCATGGAAATGCAACAGTGAGTTTTAAGTACAATGCACCAAATGATTTATAACAATGAATTAGCAGACACATTAAAATATGTTTCTAGATGGTAAAGCAGCAGATGACAGCAGACAGCAAGCAGAGGGAATTTTTACCATTAGAGTCTATTGCAGCAGATGAGACAGCAATCAGAGGTGGGAAGTTGTACCATTTGAATATGTTGTAGAAGACAGCAAGCAGAGGGAATTTTTACCATTAGAGTAATCAAAGAGTAATCCCTCATACAAATGTTAAAGCACGCCTATGTATGAGTATAGAGCAAAATCTCTCCTAAAGGACCACCTCTTGGAGAAGACCAACCTTCTTCTAGACTAAATTTTTCTATGATGGACCATCAATTCCCTTATCTAATATATAAAGCTCAAATGTGTGTATATGTGTGTGTGTCCGGGATTGGCATCCGTACCGTCGCAGCTACAGCCACAAAATTTGGCACAGTCACACGTCTGGACACCGAGAGCGTCATAGGCTATGTTGTGAGGCGAAATTTTAACCTCGCGCGCTCCAATTCACCAAACAATTTTGCCCCTGTCTACATAATGGGGGGGGAAAAGTGTGTGCGTATCAAGCCCCACCCCTCATTATGATGTCACAATGGTTGCCATGGCGACGCTGATGTCATCAAGCCCCGCCGCTCATTATGATGTCATAATGGTGGACTATGGGATGGAGGATGTGTGATGGGTATGTGGGCACTGGACTGTGGGATGGAGGATATGTATGACGGGTATATGGGCACGGGACTATGGGATGGAGGATAATTATAATTTGTTATAACTAACCACAGTTAGTTACTATGCCCGGGCAGCACCATGCTCTTCAGCTAGTATATTATATACTAGCTGAAGAGCCCGGCACTGCCCGGGCATAGTAACTAACTGTGGTTAGTTATAGCAAAATATAATTATCCTCCATCCCATAGTCCCGTGCCCATATACCCGTCATACATATCCTCCATCCCACAGTCCAGTGCCCACATACCCATCACACATCCTCCATCCCATAGTCCACCATTATGACATCATAATGAGCGGCGGGGCTTGATGACATCAGCGTCGCCATGGCAACCATTGTGACATCATAATGAGGGGCGGGGCTTGATACGCACACACTTTTCCCCCCCCCATTATGTAGACAGGGGCAAAATTGTTTGGTGAATTGGAACGTGCGGGGTTAAAATTTCGCCTCACAACATAGCCTAGGACGCTCTCGGGGTCCAGACGTGTGACTGTGCCAAATTTTGTGGCTGTAGCTGCGACGGTGCGGATGCCTATCCCGGACACACACACACACACACATACACATACACACACACACACACACACACACACACACACACACACACACACACACACACTAGATTTTGTCCCCCTTCATTTACACGACATCCCCTCTAAAACTCCATTTTCACCTAAAATTTTGGGTCGTCTTCCATTTGGTTCCTTTCCATACATACTTGGTCAAAGAGGCACTGAAGATCTGTAGAGTAGACTGTTTACTAGGAGGAACCGAAAAGCATCATTGAATTTGAAGGAATCTGGTTTAGAAAAACCCAAAAATCTTAAGGACCCATTGTGTCCATGCATTTAGAAAACTTTGCAATTCTTTGTTTCTCCTGTGGGGGTGCTGCAGGAAAGCTGAACACTTGGCACTGGATTCTCTTATTCCTTACATTGATCGCTTTCGATTCTAGCACAGATACCCTTTCATCAGTTTATCATCATGGGGCCCTACTAACAAAAAGTGATTTTCAGAATTTGATAACCTCCATATTTTTCTTTTACCACCTTTGCCCTATGTAGCATTCCCGTCAGCTCAAAGTTTGATGTGAATTTAATCAAGGAAGATCTAAGTACGGCAGATCTTTGATATCTGACAGTCTGCTATTATAAGCCCCTTCTTTGCCCTTTACCACCTTGAGGGGATTCCTTTCCATGCACCCACCTCAATTTGACGTAGATGAGTTTTTCTCACGTCTCTCTAGGGCTTCCCTCCCAAGCTTAGCTCCTGATCCCGCTCTTTCTATCTTCATTTTTCCTGGCAATAAGATCTGTAGAGTCCCTGGACAATTCCTTTGATGTGTCGGAACGTGTCTTTTATGTTCTGCTGCTGCCTCCTGTTCCTTCGCAGCGCATACGTCGAGGTCCTTAAAGTCTTGTCTCCGTAGACTTTTAATGTAAAATACTGCTCCAATTTTATTCTGTTCTTTGTTTTCTCACTTTAAATATAGTCTTTTGTCTTAGAGACATGTACAGATAAATGGATCTGTTCCCAGTCTCCGGTCTTTCCTATATTACAGAGATATTTCTAGGTCGCTACCTACGACTTTTGCAAGGCGTTCTGCTGTAATGAGCACGGAAACATGAGTGCCACACACGGAAACATAAGGCAGAACCTTTCCCAAGCCGCCCGTAGGACAAGAATTGTAAAAACAATTATATTGTAGGAAGGGCTGAAGAATAGGGGGCAAGCAAAATAGGTGCGCTACTGGTAAATTGGTAGGGATCGGTTTTCCAAAATAAGGGGTCCTTAATCCCCTGTTTAAATGGAGAGTAGTCAAGCATGGGGGACTACCACTTTTTTCACTGTTTATTAAAATTGAGCAAAAAGATTTGGTTCATTTTTGGTCCGGTGGCTCATGGCCGCTGGACCGGAGCGCTGTGATCCTCCTCCTTTCTGCGTGCATGAATTATCTGCATGTGGATACAATGAACACATGAAGTATCGTTGTTTCGATACAATGAGTGCACGAAGTATCAGCGTTTCGATACAATGAGTGCATGAAGTATGGGCGTTTCGATACAATGAGTGCATGAAGTATGGGCGTTTCGATACAATGAGTGCATGAAGTATGGGCGTTTCGATACAATGAGTGCATGAAGTATGGGCGTTTCGATACAATGAGTGCAGGAAGTATCGGCGTTTCGATACAATGAGTGCATGAAGTATCAGCGTTTCGATACAATGAGTGCACAAAGTGTCGGCGTTTCGATACAATGAGTGCAGGAAGTATCGGCGTTTCGATACAATGAGTGCACAAAGTATCGGCTTTTCGATACAATGAGTGCACAAAGTGTCGGCGTTTCGATACAATGAGTGCACAAAATATCGGCGTTTCGATACAATGAGTGCACGAAGTGTCGGCGTTTCGATACAATGAGTGCAGGAAGTGTCGGCGTTTCGACACAATGCGCGAATGAAGTGTCAGCGTTTCGACACAATGCGCAGATGAAGTATCGATGATTTACTATTCCAAAGAGGAACCGTGGATGTTATAGGTTGTATGAGATTTGCAGGGCTTTGGTATTTTGCAGCTTTGAGAAAGTAGGACTTGGCCAGCACAGGGAGTTCATATAGGTAGTGAATATTTCCATTCACTGAAAGCAAGCAATGATTTTCTAAACAAGGAATTGAAGCAGTAGGAATATGGAAAAATTGCATAACTTTTTGTTATACCATCATTACATTATCTTACGGCTTATTTAAGGTGACTTTACAAAGCAGTGGTGGTCTTCTTATCGATGTGGAATCATCACATGATACAAATGATGAATACTTTTTTTTTTTTTTTTGGCTAAAGATGTAATCACTCCCCCCTCCACAGCATGTACCCCTGAGCCAAATCAAGCTTTACACTACCTGCCCTTATATATTAGTACAGCAGACAAGCACAAAGACACAATATCCTAAGATGTTAATCTTGCTGGCGTACATTTATAGTATTGATTATGAATGATGCTCCGCATTTGTGAGGATCAATACCAATGGATCCTGGAGTAAGAGAAGCATTACTAAAGGCAAAATATAACGAACAGTTACTATTAAAGGGGATGTTTCACTATCACTATGCCAGCTCCTAAGACACATGTCAGAGCTGGCTACCTACAATCTTTTATCTTCTCCTATATCCAATAGATGGCACTAGCGAGATCATTTTTTTCCTTGTTGCAGAGAGCTAATTTGCATGTCTTTTTCCCATTAGAGCATTGCCGGGACTAATTTTCTTAAAGGGAAAGCAGTTTTTTGCTATGTTAGCGGAGAGCACCATGATGTAGAGACAGTGACCCTGAGTCCATCAATGTATCACTTTGTTTACTGGGTGCAGCAGTTGTCCTAGAATCACAGTTTTTATTTCTGCAGATCTAAGGCTGGTTTCACACTAGCGTTTTTTAGAGCTGCGCTTCGTGCGTGTCCATGCGCATGCATCCTGCGCCCCTATCTTTAACATGGGTGCGCATGGTCTAGCGTATGCACGCGTTCGTATGCGTTTTCGTGCACATGCGTTTATTTGTATTGCGCGCCGGACGCAACCTGTTGCATTTTTGGTCCGTCCGACCTGTCTAAAAAAAAAAAAACGCATGCGCACGGAATGCACAAAAAAAAAAATCACATTACAGTCTATGGGAATGCAGGCGTACGCATGGAGATGCGCACGCCTGCGTTTAAAATCGCATGCGTTTTATGAGTTAACATGGCTAGAAACTGGTTAAAATGCATGTGCCTAAAAAACTGCATGATGCGATTTTTTGTATGCGATTCTATTGCGCACGAAGCGCAGCGTTAAAAAACGCTAGTGTGAAAGTAGCCGAAGGCTATGTGCACACACTGCGGAATCACCTGTGGGTTTTTCCCAGCGGAACCGGTGCCCTGCGGTTTCACACCTCTACTATGTTAAAGATGTGAAACCGCAGCGGAATCCACAGAAACAATTGACATGCTGCGGTTTATAAACTGCAGCAAAACCGCGTGGAAAAAAATGCAGCGTGAGCACAGCGGTTTTGAAAACCCATAGGGTTACATGGTACTGTACCATGTCTGCGGAACTGCTGCGGTTCCGCAGGGCCAAAACCGCAGCGGAACCGCAGCAAAAACCGCAGCGTGTGCACATAGCCTAAGGCTGTGAGCACACGATGCCGATATCTAGCGGTTCCGCAGCGGATTTTACCACGCAGAAACGTTGCATATCCGCATTGTGATGTACAGTAGCCTTAAAATGAATGGAAAAAAAAACCGCTGTGCAGACGCTGCGGGTTTTCCCGCGGTACAAAATCCGCAGCATGTTACTTCTTTTGTGCAGTTTTCCGTCTCCCCTGTCACCAAATCCGCAGGGGGAAAACCGCACAAAAACCGCAAGAAAACCGCATGGAAAAATGGAAGAAATCCGCAGGAAAAATGCAGGTCATTTGACCTGCGGATTTCTTCCATTCTGCGCGGAAAAATCCGCAGGGCTAAAAAGTCCGTCTGCACTCAGCCTGACAGAGCTGGAATGCTGAGCTGTGTATAACCCCGCCCACAACATTGATTGGCTGCTTTCTGTGTACATTGTTTATTGACAGAAAGCTGCTAATCAGTGCTGAGGGCGGGGTTGGACTAGAAGTCACAAAGTAGCTAGTCCTGTAGTGATAATCTGCTGATAAACACTGATTGTATTGAAACTGCAAAACACAGCCTAGTAAGTGACGCATCACTGGAATCAGAGTCTCTTCCCCTACATCATGTTGCTCTCATAATACATAGCAAAATGCTGGTGACAGGTTCCCTTTAATAAGAGCCAGAAAAAGGTGCAAGCTGTATTTTGCATCCCTTTACTTAGCTCTAGTTTATTTGGTGATTTCTAAAATTTAAAAGGGATCTCTAGTCGAAATGACCCTCCGATATGCCGAGGATACACATGAGAAGAGTACATTGGTGAAATTCTGTAACATTGTGATCCATTGATTTGCAGGGACCTTTTCCAAGACTTTTATGTTAGATATCCAGTAACAAAAATATCTGAGCAGTGCTAAAGGGATTTCATTGCTTTATAGGGCCCCTTCATAATAGAAATCAGTGGTTGTCGCAAATCCAACACTAATGTGAGCTGTCATAAATAATGAATTTATTGTTTGATAATCTGAAATCTCCAAGAATTCATTTGTTGGCTCTGGTGATTGGCATTTTCTTGATGTAGGATGATGTAGGACAAAGTAAGGCCATGTTCACACAGAATTATTTTTTAAAGACGGTAAAAAAACGGACAGTTTTTCCAGCAGAAACCACTTCAGGAAATGTTCCTATGGCCAGAGTCACACTACCGTAGAATACGGCCTAGTGCTATGCGAGAAAAAATCTCATAGCACTTGGCCCAGTGTTAATCTATGGGGCAGCTCACATCAGCGTTTATTTTTTCTCAGGCGTATTCGACATCTATGTAAAATCGCAGCAGGCTGCGAATGTCACTGAGACTCGGCCGAGACTCGTCAATGCAAGCCTATGGGTGTGAGAAAAATTCCCACAGCACTTGGACCATGTGCGTGCTACCCGATTTTTATGCACCGGTGTCCTTTGCAAAGCCGGCAATTCATGTGTCGCGTACAGTAAAATCACAGAGTGACAGGTTACAATAGAATCGATAGACTAGTGATATATATATATCTACTGTGTATATATATATATATATATATATCTATCTCTATCTATCTATCTATATATATATATATATATATATATATATATATATATATATATATATATATATATACTAGCTGAAGAGCCCGGCGCTGTCAAGGTATAGTAACTAACTATGGTTAGTTATAACAAATTATAATTATCCTCCATCCCATAGTCCCGTGCCCATATACCCATCATACATATCCTCCATCCCATAGTCCCGTGCCCATATACCCATCATACATATCCACCATCCCATAGGCCCGTGCACATATACCCATCATACATATCCTCCATCCCATAGTCCCGTTCCCATATACCCATCATACATATCCACCATCCCATAGGCCCGTGCCCATATACCCATCATACATATCCTCCATCCCATAGTCGAGTGCCCATATACCCATCATACATATCCTCCATCCCATAGTCCCATGCCCATATACCCATCATACATATTTGCCATCCCATAGTCCCATGCCCATATACCCATCACATCCTCCATCCCATACTCCAGTGCCCATATACTCATCACACATCCTCCATCCCATAGTCAACCATTATGACATCATAATTAGCGGCGGGGCTTGCAACCTATGATGACATCAGCGTCGCCATGGCAACCATTATGACATCATAATGAGGGGCGGGGCTTGATACACACACTTTTTCCCCATTATGTAGATAGGGGCAAAATTGTTTGGTGAATTGGAACGCGCGGGGTAAAAATTTCGCCTCACAACATAGCTTAGGACACTCTCGGGGTTCAGACATGTGACTGTGCCAAATTTTGTGACTGTAGCTGCGACGGTGCGGATGCCAATCCCGGACATACACACACACACACATACATACATACATACATACATACATACATACACTTGAGCTTTATATATTAGATATATGTATATACAGTATATGTGCATATGTATGTGGGTATGTATGTATGTGTATATACATATATACTAGCTGAAGAGCCCGGCGATGCCCGGGCATAGTAACTAACTGTGGATAGTTATAAGAAATTATAATTATCCTCCATCCCATAGTCCCTTGCCCATATACCCATCATACATATCCACCATCCCATAGTCCCATGCCCATATACCCATCATACATATTCTCCATCCCATAGTCCCATGCCCATATACCCATCATACATATTCGCCCTCCCATAGTCAAGTGCCCATATACCCATCACACATCCTCCATCTCATAGTCCCGTACCCATATACCCATCATACATATCCTCCATCCCATAGTCCCGTGCCCATATACCCATCATACATATCCACCATCCCATAGGCCCGTGCACATATACCCATCATACATATCCTCCATCCCATAGTCCCGTTCCCATATACCCATCATACATATCCACCATCCCATAGGCCCGTGCCCATATACCCATCATACATATCCTCCATCCCATAGTCGAGTGCCCATATACCCATCATACATATCCTCCATCCCATAGTCCCATGCCCATATACCCATCATACATATTTGCCATCCCATAGTCGAGTGCCCATATACCCATCATACATATCCTCCATCCCATAGTTCAGTGCCCATATAGCCGTCGTACACATCCTCCATCCCATATTCCCGTGCCCATATACCCGTCACACATCCTCCATCCCATAGTCAACCATTATGACATCATAATGAGCGGCGGGGCTTGCAACATATGATGACATCAGCGTCGCCATGGCAACCATTGTGACATCATGAGGGGCGGGGCTTGATACACATACACTTTTTCCCCATTATGTAGATAGGGGCAAAATTGTTTGGTGAATTGGAACGCGCGGGGTTAAAATTTTGCCTCACAACATAGCCTAGGACACTCTCGGGGTCCAGACGTGTGAGTGTGCCAAATTTTGTGGCTGTAGCTGCGACGGTGCGGATGCCAATCCCGGGCATACATACATACATACATACATACATACATACATACACACACTTGAGCTTTATATAATAGATATATCTATATATACTGCTCAAAGAAATATAGGGAGCACAAACAGCCTGTTGCAAATGGAATAGTGATCCCTTTATTTTTTTGAGCAGTGTATATATACTGTACATATAGTACATAGATACATAGAAGAAAAGCTGGTAATTCAGCAGCCGCATACTGTAAAATCACTGCAGGAGCCGACAGGATAGAAAAGATGGATTACATATAGTAAATACACATAGAATAGCTATATACCGGTAGATGTCTGTGACAAATACAACAAGTACATTGTGTGTGCAGCTTACTGTAAATGTATTTAATTAATACAACATTATTTTTCTGAAAAAAAAATGGCGTGGGTTCCTATGTAATTTTCTTAACCAGCAGAGGGAAAGCCGATGGCTAGGGGCCGATGTTCAAAGCCTGGGAAAGGGGTAATACCCATGGAGCTACCCCAACTATTAATATCAGCTCACAACTGTATACTTAGCTTTTACTGGCTATTAAAATGGGGGACCCTAAAAAAATGACGTAGAGTCCCCCTATAATTAATAACCAGCAAAGGCTATGCCGACAGCTGCGGGCTGATATTAATAGCCTAGGAAGTGGCAATGGCTTCTGCCCCCGCAGGCTAAAAACATCAGCTCTAAGCCGCCCCAGAAAAGACACATCTATAAGATGTGTCAATTATGGGACTTAGCCTCACTCTTCCCACTTGCCGTGTAGCGGTGGCAAGTGGGGTGATAGTTGGGGGGGTTGATGTCACCTTTGTATTGCCAAGTGACATCAAGCCCTGAGGTTAGTAATGGAGAGGAGTCAATAAGATGCTCCAATTACTAACCAAATATTTACATTGTAGGAAAACACAGACACCCAGAAAAAAGTCCTTTAATTGAAACAATGACACAGACTCCTATAATAAATCTTTATTGAACCATACTTACTACTGCGACCATTCAACCGATGCCATTGTCTTCTGCAAAAGAGTTAAGAAAACAAACAATACTCACCTTTCCACAGAAAAGATGATAATCCATTTGTCCCACGACGGGTCTAGCTCTGCTACCTCTAGATGGCAGGCTGCATGGTTGCATGATGCGACCATACAGCCTGTCATCCAGCAGAGACACTGAACAGTGTCTGCTACCGCCTCCCAGTGTCTCCCTGTGAGCTCCTATTACCTGTGTGACGGCCCTATGGGCCTGAGAAAGTTCTCCTGCTCTTGGTGCCATCAGAAAGGTCCTGGGAGTTCACAGCCAATGAACTCACTTCACCTATGTGATGTCAGCGCGAGCGCCTTGAGAAATTTTGCATTTGATGTCACTCTGCACCTGTTCCATCAGGACTAGGTTTTTAATAAAACAACAAAATAAATCTTTTTTTTGTTTTCTTTACATTTTTCAGTCTGGTAACAAACCTGTATCTATTAACGGATCAGTGAAAAGGAGTCTGTCACCGCCAAAATGCTAAATAAACCACTTATAGTTATTTAGGAGACTTCAATGTACCCTTTCAATGGCAATGAGAGCCAGCATTGACATTGTGTGAGCGTTTAATGCTGTCTGCACCTTCACATGGATACTACAGCTGCACTTACACAGTATTATTGCCAGCTCTCATCGCTGGCTCCTGTCTGCAGTACAGTACCTACCAGCAGCTGCAGACAGGAGCCAGGGATGAGAGCTGGCAATGATGCTAAATAAAGCCCCCTTCACACGTTCTGATATTAACTGTACTGGAAAAACCAGTACCGGTGCGATCCATGTCCCTTTTTTTACATATGTCTGGCATCCGTGTGACACGTACCTGAATCAATTCTGATCATTGTCGCCTAGTCTCCTTGAGATCAGCACAACCAGGCGACAATGATGGGAGTTGTATTCAGCTGTATTCAGCACCCGCTGAGTATATCCTATATTAAATAAGCAGTAATTATTTATTATTTATGTTGTTGGCTCCCGCATAATTTTCATAACCAGCAGAGGGAAAGTCGACCACTGAGAGCTGATGTTAGTAATCTGGGAAAGAGGCCAATAACCCAAAAGGTTCCCAGGCTATTGATAACAGCTCACTGCTTAGTGGTTAGGCTTTACTGGTTAGTTTGTTAGTTTACGGGGACCCCAGAAAAAAAATGATGTGGGTTCCTGTTGTGAGTTCATTTTCCCCTTCACTACTGAGGCCTGAGGAACTCCCTCTTCTGGTGAAGAAAGGTAGTGAGCCTGATTGTCAAACACCCGGGGCTGATGGTGATGACTGGCTGAGTGGAGTTAATGACTGGATATAAGGCTGCCGACGCCCTTCTGGCCTGCGGGTGATTTCTCTGTGGACTTCTAGGAAACCAGTCTGATTCCTGCTCATCTAAAGCTAAGATTTCTGCTTTGCCTTTTTGCATTGGTGTTTTGTTTTCCTTGCTTTTCTGGATTCTGCCATTCCCTGCTGGGGTGAGCTGAATCTCCTTTTGCCTGTTGCTCTGTCTTCAGAATATTCCTGAGTACTGACATAGCTTTTTTGAAGCCTAGCGTCTTCAGGGCCTTTTTTACTGTCAGTTTGTTGGCTCTTATTTTCATAGGGTTTTTCACGGATTGCAGACAGCAGCCTTCCTGTCCTTTCCTATCTAAGCTAGCGTGGGCCCCATCTTTGCTCAGTCTAACTTTCTGTCTGTGTTTTGTTCTTTCTTCTTGCTTCACCGTCATTATATGTGGGGGGGCTGCCTTTTGCTTTGGGGTCTGCTCTGGGGCAGTTTAGATTTCCCTTTCTGTCTTTAGGCTATGTAGTCCTCCGGCTGTGATCGAGGGGCCTAGGGCATCGTAGGAGCCCCCCACGGCTACTGCTAGTTGTGTTGATAGGTTCAGGGGTCTGCAATCCGATAGCTGCCAACTTCTCTGGTTTTCTGGACTTAGCTAGCATTTCTATTTTTGCCTCCTACGGTGACTCAATCATAACAGAATCACCCGCCATACCGCAGATCCTAGGGTACTCAATAGCAGGAAAGAATTGTAAACAAACAAAAAAAAAAGTGTATATTTTTTCCTCTATATCTCTGAGGCCGTAGGGGGAATTTTTTTTTTCTCTCAATGGAGATAAAGCAATTGTCTGATCGTGTGGAGCAGCTCGCTGCGGAAGTGCGGGGAATTTCCGCCTACCTTGCTCATTCACATGCTGCTGAACCAAAGATTCCTACACCTGATGTATTTTTTGGGGATCGGTCTAAATTTTTGAATTTCAAAAATAATTGTAAATTATTTTTTGCCTTGAAGCCTAACTCGTCAGGGAGCTCCGCGCAGCAGGTTAAAATTGTCATCTCTTTGCTGCGTGGCGATCCCCAGGATTGGGCGCTTTCTTTGAAACCAGATGATCCTATTCTGACTAATGTGAACGCATTTTTTCAGGCCTTGGGGTTGTTGTATGACGAACCTAATGCCATTGATCAGGCTGAAAAGACCCTGCTGGCGTTGAACCAGGGTCGTGATTCTGCAGAATTGTACTGTCAAAAATTCCGAAAGTGGGCAGTACTTACTACCTGGAATGATAATGCCTTGGCTGCTCTCTTTCGGAAGGGGTTGTCAGAAGCCATAAAAGATTCTATGGTGGAATTTCCTGTTCCCTCTGGTCTTGACGATTCTATGTCTTTAGCCATTCAGGTTGATCGGCGTTTACGCGAACGCAGAGCTGCACGAGAGGTGTTGCCACCTGTTGAACAGATGTCTGAACCTATGCAATGTGATAGAGTTTTTTCCAGAGAGCAGCGTCAGGAGTTCAGAAGGCGTAATAAGTTGTGTTTTTTCTGTGGAGATGCCTCGCATATTATTTCTGTCTGTCCTAAACGCGAGAAACACTTTGCACACACGTTTTCTGTTGGTGGTGTTCAACCTAAGTTTCTTCTGGCTATTACTCTGATCTGCTCCCTGTCCACATTTTCCGCCAAGGCTTTTGTGGATTCGGGAGCAGCTCTAAACCTAATGGACTTGGATTTTGCTAAACGTTGTGGATTTCCGATGACACCTCTGCAGACGCCTATCCCTTTGAGGGGGATTGATGCTACTCCTTTGGCTAAAAATAAACCTCAGTTTTGGACCCAGGTGGTAATGCGGGTCGCCCCAGACCATCAAGAAAATTGCAGGTTTTTGGTGTTACATAATCTGCATGATACTATTGTTCTGGTGTTTCCCTGGTTACAAATTCATAATCCAGTTTTGGATTGGAAATCTGTGTCTGTGGTGAGTTGGGGTTGTCGGTGTGCCTTTAGTGAGGCTCCGGTGTTTTCCACCTCTCCTCAGTCGCAGGATGTTCCTGATTATTTGGCGGACTTTTATGATGTATTTAGTGAGAATGAGTCTGCGTCTCTGCCTCCTCATAGGAGTTATGACTGTGCTATTGAACTGAGCCCGGGGTGTAAATTTCCCAACGGTCGGCTCTTCAATTTATCTGTACCCGAGCACAAGGCTATGCGATCCTATATTAAGGAGGCGTTGGAGAAGGGTCATATTAGACCATCCTTGTCACCCTTAGGTGCCGTTTTTTTTTTTGTAGCCAAAAAGGATGGATCATTAAGACCTTGTATCGATTATCGTGCTCTCAACAAAATTACTGCTAAATATCAGTATCCGTTACCCCTGATTTCTGATCTATTCTCCAGAGTTAAAGGTGCTTGCTGGTTTACCAAGCTTGACCTCAGGGGGGCGTATAATCTTATTCGCATTAAGCATGGGGATGAATGGAAGACGGCGTTTAATACTCCGGAGGGACATTTTGAGTACCTGGTGATGCCTTTTGGGCTCACTAATGCCCCTTCTGTCTTCCAGTGCTTCATGAACGATATTTTCCGAGATTTTGTCGATAAATTTTTGATTATCTATCTGGATGATATTTTGATCTTCTCCAAGGATTGGGATTCTCATGTGGAACATATTCGGACTGTCTTCCGGATCTTGAGGGAGAATTCCCTGTATGTCAAAGGATCTAAATGCCTTTTTGGAGTACAGAGGATTTCTTTTTTGGGATTTATTTTGTCCCTGTCAACTATTGAAATGGACCCGGCCAAGGTACAGGCCATTTACGATTGGGTTCAGCCCACTTCTTTGAAGGCCCTCCAGAAGTTTTTGGGTTTTGCTAATTTTTATCGGAAATTTATAGCAAAATTTTCTAGTATTGCCAAGCCATTGACTGATTTGACTAAGAAGGGTGCTGATGTGTTAAATTGGTCTCCGGAGGCTGTTTCTTCCTTTCAGGAGCTGAAGCGAAGATTCACCTCCGCCCCGGTTTTGCGGAAACCTGATGTCTCACTTCCGTTCCAGGTAGAGGTGGATGCTTCTGAGATTCGTGCAGGAGCTGTTTTGTCCCAAAAGGATCCTGTAACATCTAAAATGAATCCCTGTGCTTTCTTTTCCCGAAAGTTCTCTCCATCTGAACGTAACTATGATGTGGGGAATCGGGAACTGTTAGCCATGAAATGGGCATTTGAGGAGTGGAGACATTGGTTGGAGGGAGCTAAGCATCAAGTCGTGGTCCTCACTGACCACAAGAATTTGATTTACCTAGAGTCAGCTAAGCGCTTGAACCCTAGACAGGCTAGGTGGGCCTTGTTTTTTACACGTTTTGATTTTGTGGTTTCTTTTCTTCCTGGAACTAAGAATGTCAAGGCTGACGCCCTCTCTAGGAGCTTCTTTGCTGATTCTCCTGTGGTGACCAAGCCTGCTACCATCTTAGGCGAAGGGGTAGTTCTTTCTGCCATCTCGCCCGATTTGAGACGTGCTCTGGAAGAGTTCCAGGAGGACAAACCTGAGCGTTGTCCCAGTGGAAAGTTGTATGTTCCTGACCAGTGGAAGAAGAGAGTGATGTCTGAAGTTCATTGCTCTGCTTTGGCTGGTCATCCAGGTATTTTTGGTACTAGAGATCTGGTGAGTCGTTTTTTTTGGTGGCCCTCCTTGTCTCGTGATGTCAGGAATTTTGTGCAGTCCTGTGGGACGTGCTCCCGGTCTAAATCGTGTTTTCGCTCTAGTGGGTTGTTGATGCCTTTGCCTGTCCCCAAGAGGCCATGGACCCATATTTCAATGGATTTCATCTCTGATATGCCTGTCTCTCAAAGGATGACTGTTATTTGGGTGATTTGTGATAGGTTCTCTAAGATGGTTCATCTTGTACCACTCCCTAAGTTGCCGTCTTCCTCTGAATTGGTGCCCCTGTTTTTACAACAGGTGGTTCGCTTGCACGGGATTCCTGAGAACATTGTATCTGACAGAGGAGTCCAGTTTGTGTCTAGATTTTGGAGAACTTTCTGTTCCAAGCTGGGAATTCAGTTGTCCTTCTCCTCTGCTTTTTACCCTCAGACCAATGGGCAGACAGAGAGAACAAACCAGACCTTGGAGTCATATTTGAGATGTTTTATTTCTGCTGATCAGGATGATTGGGTTTCATTTTTGCCCTTGGCCGAATTTGCTTTAAATAATAGAGCTAGCTCTGCCACTTTGATGTCTCCTTTTTTTTGTAACTTTGGGTTTCATCCTCGATTTTCTTCAGGGCAGGTGGAGCCCTCTGCCTGCCCAGGGGTTGACACTGTGGTGGAGAGAATGCACCAGATCTGGGACCAATGGTGGATAAGTTATCTCTCTCCCAGGAAAAGGCCCAGCGGTTTCCCAACCGACATAGGACCATTGGTCCCCAATTTAAGGTTGGTGATATGGTGTGGTTATCATTAAAAAATTATTGCTACGATGGTGGCTTCTCCTAAGTTTAAGCCTAGATTTATTGGACCTTACAAGATTTTGGAGATTATTAATCCGGTCTCTTTTCGTTTGGCTCTTCCTGTCACATTTAAAATCCATAATGTGTTCCATAAATCTTTGTTGAAGAGGTTTGTTGAACCTGTTGTTCCGGGGGTTGCACCTCCAGACCCTGTATTGGTTGAAGGTAACATGGAATATGAGGTAGAGAAAGTACTGGATTCCCGTCTGGCTAGACGGAGACTCCAGTATTTGGTTAAGTGGAAGGGTTATGGTCAGGAGGATAATTCCTGGGTCTCTGCCTCTGATATTCATGCCAAAAGATTGGTGAGTGCCTTTCATCGGGCTCACCCTGATCGCCCTGGTGGCGTGGTTGAGGGTTCGGTGACCCCTCCTCAAGGGGGAGGTACTGTTGTGAGTTCATTTTCCCCTTCACTACTGAGGCCCGAGGAACTCCCTCTTCTGGTGAAGAAAGGTAGTGAGCTTGATTGTCAAACACCTGGGGCTGATGATGATGACTGGCTGAGTGGAGTTAATGACTGGATATAAGGCTGCCGACGCCCTTCTGGCCTGCGGGTGATTTCTCTGTGGACTTCTAGGAAACCAGTCTGATTCCTGCTCATCTAAAGCTAAGATTTCTGTTTTGCCTTTTTGCATTGGTGTTTTGTTTTCCTTTCTTTTCTGGATTCTGCCATTCCCTGCTGGGGTGAGCTGAATCTCCTTTTGCCTGTTGCTCTGTCTTCAGAATATTCCTGAGTACTGACATAGCTTTTTTGAAGCCTAGCGTCTTCAGGGCCTTTTTTACTGTCAGTTTGTTGGCTCTTATTTTCATAGGGTTTTTCACGGATTGCAGACAGCAGCCTTCCTGTCCTTTCCTATCTAAGCTAGCGTGGGCCCCATCTTTGCTCAGTCTATCTTTCTGTCTGTGTTTTGTTCTTTCTTCTTGCTTCACCGTCATTGTATGTGGGGGGCTGACTTTTGCTTTGGGGTCTGCTCTGGGGCAGTTTAGATTTCCCTTTCTGTCTTTGGGCTGTGTAGTCCTCCGGCTGTGATCGAGGGGCCTAGGGCATCATAGGAGCCCCCCACGGCTACTGCTAGTTGTGTTGATAGGTTCAGGGGTCTGCTATCCGATAGCTGCCAACTTCTCTGGTTTTCTGGACTTAGCTAGCATTTCTATTTTTGCCTCCTACGGTGACTCAATCATAACAGGTTCCCCTATAATTTCTAACCAGCAAAGGCTATAAAGAGAGCTGTGGGCTGATATTAATAGCCTGGGAAGGGGCCATGGATATTGGTCCCCTCCCAGGCTAAGAACATCAGCCCTCAGCCATCCCAGAAATGGCGCATCCATAAGATGCACCAAATCTGGCACTTACCCTCCACTCTTCCCACTTGCCCTGGTGCGGTGACAAGTGGAGTAATAGGGTTGGGGTCGATGGAGAGGCATTTATAAGACACCCACTTTACTAACACCATAGTCAAATGTAAAAAGACACAGACACAGGAAAAAGTCCTTTAATTGAAAGTAAGACACAGACTTCTTTCTTTGAAATTAACTCTCCCCACCCTTTTTACCCATTTATAGCTATAAAATAAAAAAATAATGAAACACCATATTCCTCATCTGTTTGACAACTATCTATTTGTCCCACAAAGAACTCCAGCTCCAGTTCTGCTACATCTACCGCTCAGCCGTGAATCCAGGAGACACCGAGCTGAGCAGTAATGTCATTGAGGTTACCGCCGGTCACAGGCAGCTGTTCCCAAGCTCGGTTCAGTGTGAACTGGCCTATGAACTGCGGTAACCTTCATGACGTCACAACTAGCACCGTGAGAAATATCCATGGCTCCTTCCAGGCTATTAATATCAGCACACAGCTGTCTGCCTAGCCTTTGCTGGTTAGGATTTATAGGGGGACCCTATCTCATTTTTTCATTAGGCGCACCGTAAACTAACCAGTACATGCTAAGCAAACAGCTGTGAGCTGTTACTAATAGCCTGGGAACCTTTTGGGATATTGTCCCAGAATATTAACATCAGCCCCCAGGGGTCGGCTTTCTCTCTGCTGGTTATGAAAATTATGTGGCAGCCTATGCCTTTCTTTTTCTTAAATTGTTTATTTAATACATGATGTACACAGCGGATACTGAATACAACTCCCATCATTGTTGCCTGGTCGCACTGATCTCAGGGAGACTAGGCGACAATGATGAGAGCTGTCTTCAGCACCTGGCGCCTCGGAACAGCGCGAACTGTACAGCTTTTCTCAGGCGCTGGCACGTGTCACACTGATGTCATCTATGTGTCATCAGTATGCACGTGTGCTGCTGTTATAAAACAGACATGTCAAGCGTGTGTTGCCCACGGACACACGGTCCGTGGAAACACACTGACATGCACACACCCATTCACTTGAGTCTCCGGTATTTGTAAAAAATGTCACGTCACATACCGGAAATATTGACATGTGAAGGAGGCGTAAGTGCGGCCTCAGTGTCTGTGCGAGTGTGCAGAGCTGCTGATTGACAGTACTAAACTCAATCAGCGGCTCGGACTCTGCAGCCATGCTCACATCGTGTTATTAGCGGCTCTCATCGCTATCTCCTGTCTGCAGAACAGTACTGAGTGGCAACCACCGACAGGAACCAGAGATGAGAGCTGGC
The DNA here is from genome assembly GCF_039654945.1 of Dendrobates tinctorius. Classification (NCBI taxonomy): domain Eukaryota; kingdom Metazoa; phylum Chordata; class Amphibia; order Anura; family Dendrobatidae; genus Dendrobates; species Dendrobates tinctorius. Next base: position 23,718,272 of record NW_027361825.1, on the reverse strand, counting down.
ACTGATAATATGTGAGTGTGGCTGCAGTGCTGTCAATCCGCGGCTCTCTAGCTTTGCACAGACACTGCAGCCGCGCTCATACAATGTCATTGCTGGCTCTCATCTCGGGCTCCTGTCTGCAGCTGCCGCTCTGTGCTGTACTGCAGACAGGAGCCAGTGGTGAGAGCATTGCTCCCTTGAGTCCTGTCAATCAAGGTATGACAGCACTCTGTATGCAAATTGAGAGGGCGCAACAGTGCACTGAGCCCTTGGCCACACCAATGGTACCCCGAAACCCTTTCATTTGCACCCAAATTTTTTTTATACCTACTAAATTAGTAAAAGTTACACCATAAGTAAAAATTTTATAGGGGCTAAGACCCCACATAGCTGTATAATGGATTCTGATAGCATTTTAGTACTGACAGACACCATTAAATGGGGTTGTCCATAATTAATTAAAAAAAAATCAACTTTTTCTTCAGAAGCAATGCGGACTGTCTGGTATTGCAGTTTCAAACAATTCAGATGAATAGAAATGAGCTGCACTACTAAAACACAGCCATGGATATAAGTGGCACTGTTCCTGGAAAGTTTTGTTTCCGCTATCTGACATTGCTCATTGCAGACTGAGGCTATGAGTTTTTTTTGAGGTGTTCAAGAATAATGACTTTTTAAAGCAGAAAGCGTTTCTTTTTTTTGGGGTCTTTTTGGCGATTTTTTTTTTTTTAATGATTTGAAAAGTTTTGGAAGATTTTTCTCCTAGAAGAGTACTTTGCATACTTTAGAATGGGCAGTGCCTACTTTGGAAAGGGTTCCTTCAGGATCTTTATTCGAAGAAGAGACAAGCGATTTTTTTTTTTTCCGCCAGGCGGTTTTCAAAAACTTTTCAAGAACATAAACCGCTAAACAAGGTTTTCTCTTATTAACAGCAAAGTGGATTCCCACAGAAATGGAGAGGAAAAGTTTTCATTATGTTTTTGACAAGGATTTTGGAGCAGATCCACTACAAAATAAAAATATCTCAAAAATCTCTGTATGACCATGTCTTTTACATGTCAATGTTGTAAGAGGTGTAAAATCTGTCTTGCTGCTCCAGCTCGGTAAATCCAGACATGGTGGCCACATCTGGCCAGGAAAAGAAGCCACATGACATGATTACTTATCTTTTCAATTTCAGAAAGTGGCAATCTTTTCTACCGCTACACTTGTCCCTTTGTGTTGCCGTACGCTGTTCCTGTATATACTTACATCGCTGCGGCGGGTATGACTCATGTGCTGTGAATGGAATGTTATCCTCGTCGTTAGTTACAGATGGCTTTCTTCATTCTTCTTTTTCCCATTTCTATATATGTTGATTACTAAAAAAAGGCAGAATATTATATAAAGTGTGAATAGACCCCTGCATAATCATCCGCCAAAATACAAGCTAAAGCCTCATTCACACACTGGTATGGATCCAGAATATGTCAGTGGCATAAATCTGTAAAATCTGAGTTCTTCTCATGAGTGAAGAGGGTGTAGAAGAGGTGTGGAGAGGGAGTAGAAGAGGTGTGGAGAGGGAGTAGAAGAGGCGTGGAGAGGGAGTAGAAGAGGCGTGGAGAGGGAGTAGAAGAGGCGTGGAGAGGGAGTAGAAGAGGTGTGGAGAGGGAGTAGAAGAGGTGTGGAGAGGGAGTAGAAGAGGTGTGGAGAGGGAGTAGAAGAGGCGTGGAGAGGGAGTAGAAGAGGCGTGGAGAGGGAGTAGAAGAGGCGTGGAGAGGGAGTAGAAGAGGTGTGGAGAGGAAGTAGAAGAGGTGTGGAAAGGGAGTAGAAGAGGCGTGGAAAGGGAGTAGAAGAGGCTTGGAGAGGGAACTAAAGAGGCGTGTAGAGGGAGTAGAAGAGTCGTGGAGAGGGAGTAGAAGAGGCGTGGAGAGGGAGTAGAAGAGGCGTGGAGAGGGAGTAGAAGAGGCGTGGAGAGGGAGTAGAAGAGGCGTGGAGAGGGAGTAGAAGAGGCGTGGAGAGGGAGTAGAAGAGGCGTGGAGAGGGAGTAGAAGAGGTGTGGAGAGGAAGTAGAAGAGGTGTGGAAAGGGAGTAGAAGAGGCGTGGAAAGGGAGTAGAAGAGGCTTGGAGAGGGAACTAAAGAGGCGTGTAGAGGGAGTAGAAGAGTCGTGGAGAGGGAGTAGAAGAGGCGTGGAGAGGGAGTAGAAGAGTCGTGGAGAGGAAGTAGAAGAGGTGTGGAAAGGGAGTAGAAGAGGCTTGGAGAGGGAACTAAAGAGGCGTGTAGAGGGAGTAGAAGACATGTGGAGAGGGAGTGGAAGAGGCATGGAGAGGGTATAGAAGAGGCGTGGAGAGTTTGTGAAAGAGGTGTGGAAAGGGTTGGGAAGAGGCATGGAGAGGGTGCGGAAGTGGCATGGAGAGGGTACAGAAGAAGCGTGGAGAGGGAATTGAAGAGTCATGGACAGGATGTAGAAGAGGCATGGAGAGGGTGTGGAAGAGGTCGGCATGGGCATGAAAGAGTCGTGGAGAGGGCGTAGAAGAGGTGTGGAGATGGTGTAGAAGAGGCGTGGAGAGGGTAAGGAAAAGGTTTGCATGGGCATGAAAGAGGCATGGAGAGGGAGTGCAAGTGTCATGGGGAGAGAGTAGAAGAGATGTGGAGAGGGTGTGGAAGAGGTCTGCATGGGCATGAAAGAGGCATGGAGAGGGTGTGGAAGAGGTCTGCATGGGTGTGAAAGAGACTTGGAGAGGGTGTAGAAGAGGCATGGAGAGGAAGTACAAGTGTCATGGCGATGGAGTAGAAGAGACGTGGAGAGGGAGTAGAAGAGGCATGTAAAGAGTGTAGAAGATGCATGGAGAGGGTGTGGAAGAGGTCTGCCATAAGCATGGAAGGGAATGGCATGAAAAAGAAGACTTGGCTAAAGTAAAACAGCTTTGTGCCTTGATCACTAATGTCTCAGGAGAGCATCCCAAAAATGTCTTATGTATGGTTATCCAGTACATGTGCCGTGTAAGAAATCCCTTCTCGTATGTGTATAGACCAAATCATATTCTGACGTCCCGTGTCCGGGTAGCGCCTCTAAGTAGATGAGGGACTTAACATACCATAAGTTTAAAATCATGAAATAAGTCACCGACTCACATATAAAGTACAGAATTAGAAAAAGGAGGCTGCTTGCCCCTGGAAAAATATCCCCGGATTGTGTCTGGTATTGCAGTTTCACCCCTTTTATTTTAGTAGAACTGACCATATACATTATGCTGGAGAAAGGTGGTAATGTGGCGGAAATTACAGCAAATTATGATGGTAGCTCATGAACATGAAGTCGATTCCTCTATGGATGGCTATGACCACCATCTACCGCAAAGCCCAGGGACATCATATTGTCTAAGGTTTTAAAGGGGTTGTGCACCTTTGGTGACTAAATATATATAGAGATTTTTTTTTTTACTTAAATGCACGGATATGGGACTAACAATATTTTTTTCAATTGGGTTTTATTAACAATGTTGCACCATTTGGCTCTTTGTTTCCTTAAACAATCAATTTTGATGTGGTCTGTGGTGATAAATCGGCTGAGAGAAGCTCTGGAAAAGATAGATAAAAGAGTTACAAACTTTCCTGCCAGAAGGAGCTCATTGATGGTCTCTCAGTTAACTCATTCTGCAGCCCGTAATGGACAGTACAATACGGAGGCTATAGAAGGCAAATGGTGCAATATTTTAATTGAAACTCAATTAAAAAAATGTTTTTCAGCACTAAACACATGCATTTAAGTAAAAAGAAAAGTTCCAAAAGGTGGACAACTCCTTTCATGGAGTTACCAAACATTGAATCATTCGGGGTCATCATATGCAGCAAAGGAAGTCAGGAATTACAGGAATGGGAAGGAAATGATGAAAGGGGTTGCACATAATTAAAAAGAAATGGCTTCCTTCTTCCAGGAGTCCGTGTTTTGTGTCTGGTATTATAGTTAGGCTTCACTGTATAGAATTGGACTGAGCTGTAATTCTGTGCACCACCTGTGTACACTGGTGGCGCTGTTTTTGGAATAAAGCAATCCCCTTTACTGTGAATTAATATCTGTGTTATAGAAAAATTGGAACATTATATGTAAAATTTAAGATATACGGTATAGGACCTAATGTTCTTTTTCTTAGCCCCAGGGCGGTAGGGTGTAAATAAAGCATTAATCATATTCTATCCTGTCTTCTGCCAGACTAGGCTCTCCTGCTGCTCTCATACACGTGCATTGCTAAACCAGGAGACTCCCAGGGGTTCCTCTTGTTTAACGGCATGAAACCTATAGCACCTGCCGCTGGATTCCTGTACGTCGCTGGTACACAGGGGGGGCAACGCGTTTCGGAGCATTCCCAGAGGTTAGAGATATATAAATAGTGCAGACGATAAGTCTGTCCCTGTTTGTCATGTCCCTTGAGACATCAGCAAACAAAGGCTTGGCCCAGCGTGAGGTGGCACAGCGATTGGCCCAGTCGAGCAATTACATGTAAACCACACAAACAACATGGCCCTTCTGTCACACATCACATAACCATTATTTTTACTCTTTCTTCCGCAGCAGCAGCCGCCTCGTTTATCAGAGGTTGCGATTACCAAGTCAACTATACTATGAGCCGTGACTGTTTTCTAGCAAACAGTGCCAGGCTCGGACTGGCCCACAGGAGAACCGGTGAATCCCCTGGTGGGCCCCTGTGCAGGAGTGTACACTTAATTCACTATGTACAGACAAAGGCAGCATCTCATCATTCATTTAACAAAATGCTAAATTTATGAATGAGGGTAATCCAGCTGAACGGTGGTCCCCCGGAATCAATGTTACCGGTGGGCCCTAGGCAGCCCAGTCCGACACTGGCACAAGGCCTATGATCTCCTGGTCGGCTGCTTCTGCGCACACATGTTTTATTCCAATGAATGTACCAGATTAACAGAATTTCTGGTTTACTGGACCGATATTAAAGGGGTTGTCCTACACACAGGATAGATGAAAACTTACTGACCCTCGATGGAACACTTCTAACCCAGTTATCAGATGGAGCGGGAGGAGGGACACCATTCATGGAGCACAACACTTGACAGCCCCATAGAAAATTAATGGAGCGGCGGTCGAGCATGTGCAAAACCGATCCAATCCAAACTGGTTAAAAGCATCCTGTTCTGCCGATCTGTGTAGGGCCCAGTGGTCGGACCCCAAACAATTTACATGTTGCAAATTGTTTTCGCTGGACAACCCCTTTAAATCGTATTTTATATATCAAGAATGTCACAATACCAGTGTAGTTTATTCCGGGGCAAGGGGCTCCTTCCCTGTCCATAATGCTAGGGGCGCCTGTTCCCCGGATTGCTTCTTATGGTGACCACGTACCTTGCTGAGCTCCTAAATACGCCCTTAGTCTGTTCCCTTCCTCCACCCAGTGAAGACGGGAATAGTAGTGTATGGCTATACACCAACCAGACTAACAAGATAATAAGAACAGAGATAAACAAAAATATCAGTCATACAATAATGCACTCACAAATAACAGAGGGAGACACTGTGGAGTGAAGAATGGGAAAACCAAAGAAGGAGAGGATCTGCGCACAACTAGAACCTAGCAGCAGTCTTAGATAAATCCACCAAATGTCTTCGCAAACAACACACCACCAACTCCTGGACCATGCAGCATGAAGCTAACTCTGGCAATGCTTAGTTTCCAAAGTCCAGTTTATATAAGAGAAAGTGGCCAACAGTGAGCAGCTGAAAGCTAAAGGCAGATAAGCTTCCAGGAGCTCTCAACTGAGTAGATTAACCCCTTGTCATGAAATGTATAGCAACCCAACGGGAGGTTAGTCAGCGGACGGCACGACACACCCACAACGGGATGGAAATGGGGAGAGAAAGGCCCTACCGATAGGGAAATGGGGGATGGTCACCACCTGAGCTCAAACCTGAGCCTGACCCTGTACTCACCTAACGCCCTAAGTGGGTACTTCCCCTCACCGCTGTCAGGAACCTCGTCCCTCGCTGTCACCTAACGCTGCCCTGGCTAGTGCTCTGGCCAAGGGCGCTAGCCTCACCACTGCAGATGGAACAACACAGGAGACAGTGACAAACACGAGGCAGACGAGGAGAAAACACCACGCTTAGCTTCCAGACTCTGCTGCCAAGATAGACACCGCAGATGACACAGAAGTCGGACTCCATACTCCAGAAACAGCAGACACCAGAGAGCTGCTACTGCCAGGCCGATTTCCATAGAGAAACTGTATCACCAACAGTCAGCTGATGCATCAGATGACCATTTAAAGGATGGTGGGAGTGGTCACCACCCACATCAGCTGAATGAAAAATGAGGAGATCAACATCCAACACTGCAGAGACACCATCACGTGTTTCTCAACGCAGTGATTCTAGAGCACTGCCCCCATCCCTTATGGGAAATATGCAGAAGCATGCAAAACAGAAGCCGCGGAGCCCACCCACATCAGCTGACCTAACAACTCTGCAGTTACAACAGATTGCCAGCAGGGAAAACTGACCCCCGCTGGTCCTGAAAGGAAAAAAGCTACATTTAGAACATAGTGGAACCAGAGCTGCCACGAATCCCTGTGGGGTACTGCAGGGATCGGTGTTGGGCCCGCTTTTTAACATATTTATTAATGACCTTGTAGGGGGCTTACAGAGTAGAATTTCAATATTTGCAGATGACACTAACTTTGCAGGATAATCAATAAAGGTGAGGACAATCTAACCCCTTTCTGCCATGAGACGTACTATCCCGTCCATGTGCTCTGGGACTTAATTCCCAGGGACGGGATAGTACGTCATAGCGATCAGCGGCGCCCACGTGGTGAGCGCCGCTGATCGCGGCCGGGTGTCAGCTGATTATCACAGCTGACACCCGGCACAATGTGTCAGGGGCGGTCACGGACCGCCCCCGGCACGTTAACCCCTTGCACACCGCGATCAAACACGATCGCGGAGCAATGGGGGTTAAAGGGAAGCATCGGCAGGGAGGGGGCTCCCTCTGTGCTTCCCTGAGCCCCCCACGGCAACGCAATGTGCAGCGCTGCTGCGGGGGGCTCCTTCCCTGCAGGCCCCCGAATCCAAGATGGCGACGGGGGCCTGCAGGGAGCCGGCTTCCTCAGTGCCTGCAAAGTGCAGGCACGAGGAAACCTGCTGCACTGCCTGTGACAGATCGCTGATCTGTCACAGTGATCTGTGATGTGACAGATCAGCGATCTGTCACAGAACAGTGATGTCCCACCTGGGACAATGTAATAAAGTTTAAAAAAAAGTGTTAAAATAATTTAAAAAAATTGCCAAATAAATTAGAAAAAAAAAAAAAAATTTCCCCCAATAAATTCATTTTTTGGAAAAAAAAACCAAAACAATAAAAGTACACATATTTGGTATCACCGCGTCTGTAACGACCTGCCCTATAAAACTGTCCCATTAGTTAACCCCTTTAGCGAACCCCTTAAAAAATAAAAAACGAAGCAAAAAATAATGATTTATTATCATACCGCCGAACAAAAAGTGCAATAACGCGCAATCAAAAAGACGCATATAAATATCCATGGTACCGCTGAAAACGTCATCTTGTCCCGCAAAAAATGAGCTGCCATACAGCATCATCAGCGAAAAAATAAAAAAGTTATAGCTCGCAGAATAAAGCGATGCAAAAATAATTATTTTTTATATAAAATAGTTTTCATTGCATAAAACCGACAAAACATAAAAAAGCGACCTAAATGAGGTATCGCTGTAACCGTACTGACCCGAAGAATAAAGCCGCTTTATCAATTTTATCGCACGCGGAACGGTGTAAACGCACCCCCCCAAAAGAAATTCATGAAGCGCTGGTTTTTGTTCATTCTGCGTCCCAAAAATCGGAATAAAAAGCGATCAAAAAATGTCACGTGCCCGAAAATGGTACCAATATAAACGTCAACTCGTCCCGCAAAAATTAAGACCTCACATGACTCGGTGGGTCAAAATACGGAAAAATTATAGCTCTCAATATGTGGTGATGCAAAAACTATTTTTACAATAAAAAGCGTCTTTTAGCGTGCGACAGCCGCCAAATATAAAAACCGCCATAAATAGTAAATCAAACCCCCCCGTTATCACCCCCTTAGTTAGGGAAAAATAATAAAATTAAAAGAAAATGTATTTATTTCCATTTTACCATTAGGGTTAGGGCTAGGGCTAGGGTTAGGTTAGGGCTGAGATTAGGGTTAGGGGTGTGTTGGGGTTAGGGTTGGAGTTAGAATTGGTTGTTTCCACTGTTTGGGCACATCAGGTGCTCTCCAAATGCAACATGGCGTCTGATCTCAATTCCAGCCAATTCTGAGTTGAAAAAGTCAAATGGTGGTCCTTCCCTTCCAAGCTCTGCCATGCGCCCAAACAGTGTTTTACCCCCACATATGGGGTATCAGCCTACTCAGAACAAATTGCAAAACAACTTTTGGGGTCCAATTTCTCCTGTTACCCTTAGGAAAATAAAAAATTGTGGGCAAAAATATCATTTTTGTGGAAAAAAATGATCTTTTTATTTTCACGCCTGGGCGTTATAAACTTCTGTGAAGCACTTGGGGGTTCAAAGTGCTCACCACACATCTAGATAAGTTCCGTGGGGGGTCTAGTTTCCAAAATGGGGTCACTTGTGGGGAGTTTCAATAGTTTAGGTACATCAGGGGCTCTCCAAACGCACATGACACCCGCAGACCATTCCATCAAAGTCTACATTCCAAGACGTCACTACTTCCCTTTCGAGCCCCGACGTGTGCCCATACAGTAGTTTTCTCCCACATATGGGGTGTCAGCGTACTCAGGACAAATTGGACAACAACTTTTGTGGTCCAATTTCTCCTGTTACCCTTGGGAAAATAAAAAAATTGGGGACTAATTGATCATGTTTGTGGAAAAAATACGATTTTTTTATTTTCATGCCCGGGCATTATAAACTTCTGTGAAGCCCTTGGGGGTTCAAAGTGCTCACCACACATCTAGATAAGTTCCTTAGGGGGTCTAGTTTCCAAAATGGGGTCATTTGTGGGGGGTTTCCACTGTTTAGGTACATTAGGGGTTCTACAAAGGCAACATGATACCCGCAGACCATTCCATCAAAGTCTACATTCCAAGACGTCACTACTTCCCTTTCGAGCCCCGACGTGTGCCCATACAGTAGTTTTCTCCCACATATGGGGTGTCAGCGTACTCAGGACAAATTGGACAACAACTTTTGTGGTCCAATTTCTCCTGTTACCCTTGGGAAAATAAAAAAATTGGGGACTAATTGATCATGTTTGTGGAAAAAATACGATTTTTTTATTTTCATGCCCGGGCATTATAAACTTCTGTGAAGCCCTTGGGGGTTCAAAGTGCTCACCACACATCTAGAGAAGTTCCTTAGGGGGTCTAGTTTCCAAAATGGGGTCATTTGTGGGGGGTTTCCACTGTTTAGGTACATTAGGGGTTCTACAAAGGCAACATGACACCCGCAGACCATTCCATCAAAGTCTACATTCCAAGACGTCACTACTTCCCTTTCGAGCCCCGACGTGTGCCCATACAGTAGTTTTCTCCCACATATGGGGTGTCAGCGTACTCAGGGCAAATTGGACAACAACTTTTGTGGTCCAATTTCTCCTGTTACCCTTGGGAAAATAAAAAAAAAATGGGGACTAAAAGATCATGTTTGTGGAAAAAATTCAATTTTTTTATTTTCACGCCCGGGCGTTATAAACTTCTGTGAAGCACTGGAGGGGTCAAAGTGCTCACCACACATCTAGATAAGTTCCTTGGGGGGTCTAGTTTCCAAAATGGTGTCATTTATGGGGGGTTTCTACTGTTTTGGTACATCAGGGGCTCTCCAAACGCGACATGTTGTCCGATCTCAATTCCAGCCAAAAAGTCAAATGGTGCTGCTTCCCTTCCGAGCTCTGCCATGAGCCCAAATAGTGGTCTACCCCCACATATGGGGTATCAGCGTACTCAGGACAAATTGCACAATAACTTTTAGGGTCCTGATACCCTTGGGAAAATAAAAATTGGGGGTGAAAAGATCATTTTTGTGGAAAAAATATGATTTTTTAATTGTACCGCTGTACGTTATAAACTTCTGTGAAGCCCTTGTGGGTTCAAAGTTCTCACCACATATCTAGATAAGTTCCTTGGGGGGTCTAGATTCCAAAATGGGGTCACTTGTGGGGGGTTTCCACTGTTTAGGTACATCAGGGGCTCTCTAAACGTGACATGGCGTCCTATCAGAATTCCAGCCAGTTTTGCATTGAAAAAGTCAAACGGCGCTCCTTCCCTTCTGAGCTCAGCCATGCGCCGAAACAGTGGTTCCCCCTAACATATCAGGTATCAGCGTACTCAGGACAAGTTGCACAATAAATTTTGCAGTCCAATTTCTCCTGTTACCCTTGGTAAAATAAAAAAAATTGAACCTGAAGTATTTTTTTGTGAAAAACAGTTAAATGTTCATTTTTTTTTAAATATTCAAAAAATTCCTGTGACGCACCTAAAGGGTTAATAAACTTCTTGAATGTGGTTTTGAGCACCTTAAGGGGTGCAGTTTTTAGAATGGTGTCACTTTTGGGTATTTTCTATCATATAGACCCCTCAAAGTGGCTTCAAATGTGATGTGGTCCGTAAAAATAAAATGGTGTTGCAAAAATGAGAAATCGCTGGTCAATTTTTAACCCTTATAACTTCCTAACAAAAACAAATTTTGCTTCCAAAATTGTGCTGATGTAAACATGTGGGAGATGTTACTTATCAAGTTTTTTGTGTGCCGTATCTCTGTGATTTAAGGGCATAAAAATTCAAAGTTGGAAAATTGTGAAATTTTCGCCAAATTTCCATTTTTTTCACAAATAAACACAAGTTATTTGAATGAAATTTTACCACTAACATGAAGTACAATATGTCACGAGAAATCAATGTCAGAATCACCGGGATCCATGGAAGCGTTTCAGAGTTATTACCTCATAAAGGGACAGTGGTTAGAATTGTAAAAAATGGCCCGGTCATTAACGTGCAAACCACCCTTGGGGCTTAAGGGGTTAATATTACAGGAGGATTTATGTAAACTAGAAGCTTGGGCTGATAAATGGCAAATGAGCTTTAATGGGGATAAATGTGAGGTCATGCGTGCACTTGGGCAGAAGAAATAAGATGTATAATTACAGGTGCTTCTCACAAAATTAGAATATCATCAAAAAAATTAATTTATTTCAATTCTTCAATACAAAAAGTGAAACTCATAACTCATATATTATATAGAGTCATTACAAACAGAGTGATCTATTTCACGTGTTTACAGTGGCGTAGCTACAAAGTTATGGGCCCTGGTGCGAACTTTCAAATGGACCCCCCCCATGCCAAAATACACACACCCTCCGCTCCGCACACCTCATACACGCGCGGCTCCTCTCCGTCAACCTCGTACACACCCGATTCCGCTCCGTACTCCTCGTAAACACCCGGCTCCGCTCCGTACATCTCATACACACCCGGCTCTGCTCCATACACCTCGTACACACCCGGCTCCGCTCCATACACCTCGTACACACCCAGCTCCGCTCCGCACATCTCGTACACACCCGGCTCCGCTCCGTGCATCTCGTACACACGCGGCTCCGCTCCGTACACCTCGTACACACGCGGCTCCGCTCCGTACACCTCGTAAACATGCGGCTCCGCTCCGTACACCTTGTACACATGCGGCTCCGCTCCGTACACCTCATACACACGCGGCTCTGCTCCGTAAACCTCGTACACACGCGGCTCTGCGCCATACGCCTCGTACACACGTGGCTCTGCTCCGTACACCTCGTACACACCCTGCCCATGCTCCGTGCACCTCGCACACATGCGGCTCTGCTCCGCACACCTCATACACACCCAGCTCTTCTCCGTACACCTCGCACACGCGGCTCTGCTCCGTACACCTTGTACACACGCGGCTCTGCTCCGTACACCTCGTACACATGTGGCTCGGCTCCGTACATCTCGTACACACGCAGCTTCACTCCGTACACTTCGTACACACGCGGCTCCGCTCAGTACACCTCGTACACACGCGGCTCCGCTCCGTACACCTCGTACACACGCGGCTCCGCTCCGTACACCTCGTACACACGCGGCTCTGCTCCGTAAACCTCGTACACACGCGGCTCTGCGCAGTACACCTCGTACACACGCGGCTCTGCTCCGTACACCTCGTACACGCGCGGCTCTGCGCAGTACACCTCGCACACATGCGGCTCTGCTCCGTACATCTCGCACACATGCGGCTCTGCTCCGTACACTTCGCACACATGCGGCTCTGCTCCGTACACCTCGCACACATGCGACTCTGCTCCGTACACCTCGCACACATGCGGCTCTGCTCCGTACACCTCGCACACATGCGGCTCTGCTCCGTACACCTCGCACACATGCGGCTCTGCTCCGTACACTTCGCACACACGCTGCTCTGCTCAGTACACCTCGTACACACACGGCTCCGCTCCGTCCAAAATTGTACACACACAGCTATGCTACATCCACCCTGTAAACCCCTCCTGACCCAGCACCATGTTAACAGAGCAAAAGAGAGTCCTGCATACACGAGGCTCCTGATCATGTGACCCCTGACTCCTCCCCTCTGTGACCTCTTCACAGGTCCTGTGCCACATAAAACAACACAGCCTAGCAACGTTATTGCAGGCTGTAAGGGGCCGCCGTGGGTCTATCTGGGAGGGCGAGGATGGGGTGCATGGGGGGGCGTGGCGGCTCACTGCAGTGCAGGAAGAATAGAGTCCTGGACAGGATGCTGGGGGGGGTCAAAATCGGGGTTGTCCCATTGTCCCATGAGAATCGTGATGGTTGGGAGGGAGATATGGTTTGACCTTCCGGGCCCCTGACTTCCTCTGAGCCCGGTTGCAGTGGCGACTTCTGCGACCATGGTAGTTACGCCTCTGCGTGTTTATATCTGTTAATGTTGATGATTATGGCTTACTGCCAATGAAAACCCAAAAGTCATTATCTCAGTAAATTAGAATACTTTATAACACCAGCTTGAAAAATGATTTTACAATGTGAAATGTTGGCCTACTGAAATGTATGTTCAGTAAATGCACTCAGTACTTGGTCGGGGCTCCTTTTGCATCAATTACTGCATCAATGCAGCGTGGCATGGAGGAGATCGTCCTGTGGCACAGCTGAAGTGTTATGGAAGCCCAGGTTGCTTTGATAACAGCCTTCAGCTCGTCTGCATTGTTGGGTCTGGTGTTTCTCATCTTCCTCTTGACAATACCCCATAGATTCTCTATGGGGTTAAGGTCAGGCGAGTTTGCTGGCCAATCAAGCACAGTGACACCGTTGTTTTTAAACCAGGTATTGGTACTTTTGGCAGTGTGGACAGGTGCTAAGTCAGTCCTGTTGGAGAATGAAATTTCCATCTCCAATAAACTTGTCGGCAGAGGTGTGGGGAAGGTGACTTGACGGACAGAATTGACTGAAAGTAGGAGGGGATGATTTGTGCACTGCAGACGAAGATTGGCAATGACAGAAAGGTAACAGCAGGGAGACAGAAAAGGGAGTGCAGTACCGAAATTTGACCACAAGATGGCAGGGGGGAGTAGCTTAGGACTTAACATCAGCTTATGGCTTGAGAAACGCTTAGTCATGGGGGGCGGGGAGATAGTAGCCCAGGAGGGGAATTCCCGGTGAGAGAGGGGATAAATAGGACAGGGTAGGGTTCCAGGCAGGCTAGTCCCGGGAGGAGCTCGGTAGAAGACGGTGAAGAGAGAGCTTGACCAGGGGACGGACAGCAAAAAGACAGTCAGGGGGGTGGCCCTGACCCGACGGACCGCAGGACAGACGAGGCCCCGGGGGTACCGATTGGACGACGACCTCGGGCAGGTGAAGCGCTGGCAGTAGATTGGTCTAGGACAGCCCCAGCGAAAGATCCGCGAGGGACGTTACTTCGACTGGAGCAAAGGTGCAGGTACCCGGTCCTGGAGGCAGAGAACTGTAAAGAGGCTGCGGTGCGTGGTTGTGGTCGTCAGGAGGACGGCGAATAAACCCGGAACTGTTACTATTGAAATCTGTCTCCGCCTCGTCGTTGCATCGCCTGGTGTCTGTGTCATCTGGACAGGGTAAGCAGTGGTCCACCCCCCAATCCGGCCCCCCCACCACATTTTGGCGTAGTCGGCAGGATCGCCGCCGCTAATACGACATCTTCTGCGGCAGGCCTGCGCCTGATGCACCCCAAATGGACTTGGACTGCTCCCCTGTGGATTACAAATACTTGTGGATTACAAGACTGCTCACCCGGAGATTATAAATTGGAGGCTTTGTTCCGGATCATCGCTGCCATCAGAGGATCCGGGGCGGCACCAGAAGCTGTCCAATATGGCTGTGGTACTCCAACGCCGGGGAGAGGCCCGGGCATTTGCAGTTGTTCTGGACGGACTGGGGCCACCTCCAGTGTACCCCTAGGGGGAGCGTTGTGTGTCTGGAGACCGTCGCCCCCTCATACTGGACCCGGGCAGATGGGTGAAGAAGTCGGTCATCGCCCCACCCAGGAGCGGGAGTGGCCCGGGAGAGAAGACCGGTTGAGGCTGCTTGGCGCCATTCGACTGTTGCCCACCGGACGGAATGCGACGCTGCAGTTGTCGTGGCCTCGGACGCCTGGAGTGGCGGTGGCGTCGGGAGGTCGATTCTCGCTGGGAGACCTGCTTTCTGGAATCACGGACAGTCCTCAAGACATCGGGCGGAGAAGAGAAGCGACAGTGGGCCCTGTGGGAGCAGCCGCCGAAGACGTCACCTGGGAGCCTCCCCGCGGGACCCACGAGCCTGGAGACTAGCCCTGCCGGACAGCGGGGTGAAGACCGGAGGCTGCGGGAGAAAGTCACGGGGCGGCCTGTCGGAGGCCGCGGCGCCGGGGAAGTCGAGAGGTCCCCCGGCTCTGCCAGCAGCTTCGCAAGCGGCCCCCTCCACCCAGCCGCACCGCGCGGTCTCCTGCGCTCCTGCAAACCCGGCTGCGGAGGGCTCTGCGGCCTCCGCCGGGCTGAGCGATGCCCCTGCTTCTGTCCCCGAGCCACTCCGCCCGGCAGCGCCATGTTCAGTGTCGCCGGTGCGGAACCAGCCCGCGGCCGATGCTGCTGCGTTCCACCTGCCAGCAGCGGTCCATTCCCTGAAGCCGGCCGCCACTCCAGCCCCGTCTGCAACTACGGTTGCGGCCTGCCCTGCGGCCGCATCTGCGTCACCCCCGGAGTCGTCTGCGGCCTGTTTATTGGGGTCTGCGGCCTACCTACAGGGAACCACGGCTGCCCCTGACCGCCGCCCAGCCCCAGCGACTGCAGGGCCGCCGACATCTATGGCCGCCTCTGCCCCGCTCTCAACCCCGGCTGTGTCCCGCCCACCGGACTCCGGGGCCTACACCGGACCCTCCGTCTGGGTCGCAGAGGTCATACGGAAGAAGAAGGCCAGGGAGCAGGAGGTCTGCAACCTGCTCCATGAGAGAGGGGAGGCTGGCATGGCGGCTTCACGATCTATGGGGCGGTTCGTGTACATCAACCTGGAGAAGGGATACGGGTTCATTCGGGACCTCGCAACCGGCCAGAAGGTGTACATCAACGTGACCTCCATCCGTCACGGCCGGGCGTTGCGAGAGGGGGACTTGGTCTCGTAGTACAAGGAGTACTGTGCCCGCGGCTACTACGCGGTAGCCGTAATCACTGAACCCGAAGGTCACGAGCCCCCCGTAAAAAGGACCCCTAGAGACACTCCCTGCATCCTGGGAGCTCCACGGCTGTGGGGCCCCTTGCTACCGGCTATCAGGAGATGGCCCGGACTGTCGGGATTTCGCTGCTCCATTGTGCAGGCCACGAGGACAGTTTTTCGTCCAGGTTAAGAAGAATGTTTTTATTGTTTGATCTTTTCTCCTGACATAGCGAAGATGTGGGCGAGGAAGTACTAATACTAAAGGAAGGGGGAGTAGTTATATTTTGTTTTAAAGATGCTGTGAGAAAATGTTATGTTGAAAGAAAAGGGAAAAAAAAAAAAAACGAAAAAAACAAACTAAAAAAAATGGGGTTACTCTGGTTGAGTAACTCCTATTGTTATTAAAGTAGAGGTAATGTTAGACTAAAAGTTGAATTAATGTGTAGTATGTATAGAAAAAATGTGTGTGTAACGAAAAGAAAAATGTGTGTGTAACAGGTCCCGGGTACGAGGTAGATGTGACGAAGACGCCGACCGTGACTCTTTTAAGTGAAGGACGAAGAGGCGAAGAGCATTGAACCAGACAGTGGTCCGTCAGTCAGGTCCCCGACACCACGGACACCCCAAAAGGATGGGTGGGCGCCAATGATGACCCGATAGGCAAAAGGCCTCGGTCATGGCATTCCGGACAGCTGAAGGTAGTAGAAGGGGAGAGCAGTGGGAGGTACATGCCGTAGAGTAGTCCGGGTGGACCTCGCCAAAATAAAAGAAGTTATCACGTGGCGTGCACGCTGGCGAGTAGCAGTATGCTGCTCGGAGCATGGTGCTCCCGGTTTAGTTCGGCCCCCGTGGGCAGCGGGTTTGGCCCAACGACCGATCCAACAACAGACTGTGGACAAGCTTTAGGACGACGTAGGTAGGGAGTATGAGTGTCGGGACAACAATGGACAAAGGAAGGGGGAGTGTGGGGAAGGTGACTTGATGGACAGACTTGACTGGAAGTAGGAGGGGACGATTTGTGCACTACAGACGAAGATTGGCAATGACAGAAAAGTAACAGCAGGGAGAGACAGAAAAGGGAGTGCAGTACCGAAATTTGACCACAAGATGGCAGGGGGGAGTAGCTTAGGACTTAACATCAGCTTATGGCTTGAGAAACGCATAGTCATGGGGGGCGGGAGATAGTAACCCAGGAGGGGAATTCCCGGTGAGAGGGGATAAATAGGACAGGGTAGGGTTCCAGGCAGGCTAGTCCCGGGAGGAGCTCGGTAGAATACAGTGAAGAGAGAAGAGCTTGACCAGGGGACGGACAGCAAAGAGACACTCAGGGGGGTGGCCCTGACCCGACGGACCGCAGGACAGACGAGGCCCCGGGGGTACCGATTGGACGACGACCTCAGGCAGGTGAAGCGCTGGCGGTAGATTGGTCTAGGACAGCCCCAGCGAAAGATCCGCGAGGGACGTTACTTCGACTGGAGCAAAGGTGCAGGTACCCGGGCCTGGAGGCAGAGAACTGTAAAGAGGCTGCGGTGCGTGGTTGTGGTCGTCAGGAGGACGGCGAATAAACCCGGAACTGTTACTATTGAAATCTGTCTCCGCCTCGTCCTTGCATCGCCTGGTGTCTGTGTCATCCGGACAGGGTAAGCAGTGGTCCACCCCCCAATCCGGCCCCCCCCACCACAGAGGGAAGCAGGAAGTGCTCTAAAATTTTCTGGTAGACGGCTGTGCTGACTTTGGTCTTGATAAAGCACATTGGACCTACACCAGCAGATGACATGGCTCTCCAAACCATCACTGATTGTGGATACTTCACACTAGACCTCAAGCAGCTTGGATTGTGGCCTCTCCACTCTTCCTCCAGACTCTGGGACCTTGATTTCTAAATGAAATGCAAAATCTACTTTCATCTGAAAACGACACCTTGAACCACTGAGCAGCAGTCCAGTTCTTTGTCTCCTTGGCCCAGGTAAGACGCTTCTGGTTTTATCTATTGGTCATGAGTGGCTTGACATAATGAATGCGACACTTGTAGCCCATGTCCTGGATACGTCTGTGTGTGGTGGCTCTTGAAGCAATAACTCCAGCAGCAGTCCACTCCTTGTGAATCTTCCCCCAATTTTTGAATGGCCTTTTCTTAACAATCCTTTCAAGGCTGGGGTTATCCCGGCTGCTTGTGCACCTTTTTCTACTACACTTTTTTTTCCTTCCACTTAACTTTCCATTAGTATAATTGGATACAGCACTCTGTGAACAGCCAGCTTATTTAGCAATTACCTTTTGTGGCATACCATCCTTGTGGAGTGTGTCAATGACTGCCTTCTACACATCTGTCATGATTGTGGAGCCTACTGAAACAGTTTAAGGGAACTTTTTAAATGCTTAGGAAACCTTTGTAGGTGTTTTTTGTTAATCTAATTTACTGAGATAATGACTTTTGGATTTTCACTGGCTGTAAGCCATAATCATCAACATTAACAGAAATAAACACTTGGAATAGATCACCCTGTTTGTAATGACTTTATATTATATGAGTTTCACTTTTTTGTATTGAAGAACTGAAATAAATGAACTTTTTGATGATATTCTAATTTTGTGAGAAGCACCTGTATGTGCAAAACTGTCACTGAAAAAGACCTGGGTGTATGGGTGGAAAGACAAACTCACATTTAGTGGACAGTGTCAGGCAGCTGCTGCAAAGGAAATAAAATATTGGGATGCATCAAAAGAGGCATAGATGCTCATAAGGAGAACATAATTTTACCTCTATATAAGTCACTAGTGCGACCACACTTAGAATACTGTGTACAGTTCTGGTCTCCGGTGTATAAGAAAGACATAGCTGAACTGGAGCGGGTGCAGAGAAGAGCGATCAAGGTTATTGGGGAACTAGGGGGTCTGCAATACCAAGGCAGGTTATTACACTTGGGGTTATTTAGTTTGGAAATATTAAGGCTTAGGGGTGATCTTATTACAATATGATCTTTTTACTCTTAAGCCTCCTTGTCACAGCGATATCGCTAGCGATCTCATTCCATGTGACACGTACCTGCGACCAGCCCCCCCGCTGGATATCGCTGATCGCGCTCGACCGTCCTGGGCCATTTCTTCCTCGTTGGCGTCCCGCTGGCGCCGAATAGCGATGCATGGATGCAGGCGGGAGTCGTCATCATCGCTGTGACAGGTAAGAGCGACCGCCGATGGATCGCTTATCGCTGCTGCGTCACTGGTGAGATCTGCCTATTTGGCAGCTCACTAGCGACCATTTAGCGATGTACCAGCGATCCTGACCGGGTCATATCGTTGTCGGGATCGCTGGTGCATTGCTAAATGTAACAGGACCCTTAGACCTGAGACGGGGACAAGGGGGCATCCTCTACGTCTAGAGGAAAAAAGGTTTAAGCATACTCACAGACGTGGATTCTTTACTGTAAGAGCAGTGAGACTATGGAACTCTCTGCCATATGATGTTGTAATGAGCGATTCCCTACTAAAATTTAAGAAGGGTCTGGATGCCTTTCTTGAAAAGTATAATGTTACAGGTTATATACTGTATATTAGATTCCTTGATAGAGCATTGATCCAGGGAACTAGTCTGATTGCCGTATGTGGAGTCGGGAAGGAATTTTTTTTTCCCACAATGTGGAGCTTAATGTTTGTCACATGGTTTTTTTTTGCCTTCCTCTGCATCAACATGTTAGGGCAAGTTAGCATAGGCTATGGGTTGAACTAGATGGACTCCTTTCAACCTTAAATACTATATTACTCTTACTATGTTATGTTAAAAATGGATCGTGACACCCCTGTTGTGCTAGAAGATGAAGTGCTTCTAATCAGCGCAGGAGTAAGGGAAATCAGACGGCGTGGGGTGGGACGTTGTAAGGTGCCCAGGGCTGCTGCTGCTGCTTCTCCACACCCTGGCACAAGACAAATAAACAGTATCCCAGACCATTAATGTTGAGCTGAATGTAGTGCGATGTACTCACTTTCAGGCTGGAGGCCTCGGTTTCATTCACATCCTTTGGTCCAAGATTAGCCGTACACACATCAGGGGACACCTGGTTCGTTATAACAAATTTACCTTTACTGGACAGGCCAGATAGAACAGTCTTTAACACACAGTTTTGAGCACATCACCCTCCAGATCTAGTTTCATCAACACAGTACATTTCAAGCCTCTGCTCAAGTTCAGCTCGGATTATCCCTACGCTTGATCCTCCTGTCAGCCCCGCCTGGCCCCATAGCACTCCCGAAATCCACTACGTTTTCCTCACGTGGTTCCTTGCCCGGCTTCCTCTGTATGGAAGGGATTAAGGCACACGAGTCCGTGCCCAGTTTGTGCCATAGGCCCCGGACGTTATAGAAAGGTCCACAGAAAATTTGGTACAAATTCATGCTGTGAGAACGATATGTGTTCCACGTGCCTCCAGCCAACTTTACACTGAACCTGAACTTCACACAAACCTCTCACTAAGGCTACTTTCACACTTGCGCCTTTTTGAGCAGCGTATCGAGTGCACACGAAACGCGTGTCAAAGGCGCATGCAAACGCTTGTAAACATTGCGTTTTTTGTAGCATTATTGTGCGCATTACGACAAAAAATCGCAGCGTTTTTATGCGTTTGTAAGCGTTTTTCATGCGTTTGCATTTTTTATGCACAATGGTGTCACTTCACAGGAGAAAAAATCCTTGAAAAATTCTTGCTACACACTCCACCAATGGGACACCAGTGGGCGTGTCTATGGAAATTCTTTATATAGTCCCTGTTTACAGCTGAATTCTTCACATTTGCTTGCATTTGACTTGAGAACATGGATCTGCGCTGGAAGAGCTTTTACTTTGACTTGGATCTGGACATGAGGACGGCTCAGGCTTATGCCGTTGCTTGCCATGAACAGAGGGAGAGAGAGAGGCAGCGAAGACGGCAGCAGCGGCGTATGTGGATACATCCCATTATGGAACTCCGGGAGAGCCGTTGCGCGTACCACACCCTCTACAGTGAGCTCCAGGCAAACCTGGAGAAATTTACGGATTATACCCGGATGACCCAAGAAACCTTTAACTATTTGCTTGGTTGGGTCCAAGAAGTCATCCGGAGACAGGACACGCAGCTCCGGCGTGCGATTACTCCTGAGGAACGGCTACTGGTTACATTACGGTACGTAGTTTTGCAAAACCAATGCCTGCATAATTTTCTTTGTTGTGACATGTACTATTACAAACCTGGCAGAATTATAGTTCTGCCATGTAGTTAACAAAAGGCTGCAGTAATTTTTTTTATGGCATGTATTGAACAAAAGGCTGCAGATATATTTAAATTTTTTTTTTTTTTATTGAATTTTAGGTGTGTACAAAAATCCGTATACACAAATATTAGTTTTTGTTTTTTTCTTTGTGTCACAGATTCCTGGCTACTGGAGAGACCCTCTCTTCACTGTACTTCCAGTACCGGATTGGAATCTCCACGTTGTCTGGAATTGTAGCGGACACCTGCTGGGCTTTGTGGAACATTCTTTGTCCAGAATTCATTCCCCTGCCCTCCACAGAAAAGTGGTTGGAAATCGCCGAAAGATTCTGGACAGTATGCAATTTCCCTAACTGTTTGGGAGTGGTGGATGGGAAACACATCCGGATTATCAAGCCCAAAAGAACTGGATCTGAGTACCACAACTACAAAAAGTACTTTTCTACTGTACTCATGGCCATTGCGGATGCAAACTGTATGTTTATTGCAGTGGACATTGGGGCATTTGGCCGTGGGAATGACTCTCAGGCTTTTAAGAACTTGGACATGGGCAGGAGGTTGTATGGCAACAACTTCAATTTCCCCATGCCATGGCCTGTTCCCAACACCGAATGTCCGCCTCAGCCCTTTGTAATGGTTGGTGATGAAGCATTCCAGATGTGCCTAAACCTGCTCAAGCCCTACTCCAGCCGGGACTTGGACCACAACAAAACAATTTTTAATTACAGGCTGACCAGGGCCAGGAGAACAGTAGAGTGTGCATTTGGAATACTTGTCTCCAGATGGCGCATTCTTGGCACAGCCATTAATCTGAAACTGGAAACAGTGGATGAGGTGGTGAAGGCGTGTGTAGTTCTACATAATTTTGTAATTGCTAGAACTTAGATCTTGATGATGTTGCTCCTAATCCATTGCCTGAATTTACTCAGCACCCTCTCAGGTCATCCGTTGAAGTTGGCCAAATGAGGGACCAATTTGCGGCCTACTTCAACTCAGATGTAGGCCAGTTGGAATGGCAAGAGCAAATGGTGTAAAAAAATTGTCTTGTTGGTATGTGAATAAAAAACACTGTTTTGATACCTGTATTGAGTGCATTCTGTGTTTTTTCACTCCCAATACTATTAGCAAGTAGTCAGGTGTATCAGTGAATTTATGATGCTGTGTTTTGTGCATAATGAATTCACTAATACTCCTGAGTAGGTGACTATACATACACACACCAGTTGTATTACCTTTATAATCGCTAGCGACTGTGGAGATAATACAACTAATATTTATGTGACATGAGGCGATTTTACAAATAGTGATTTTTTGATGCACTGGCATAATTCACTTTTTATGACACCGAAACATGTGACTATAAATATTATTTGTAGGATCACCAGTGTGGCTTGGATTTTGAAAGCATACTGGTAAAATACCCAGGCCTGGTGTTTTGCTGAGGTTATGAATACTTCACAAAGTTATCACAAATGGGCAGGAGAATACACATTACCACAGCATCGCTACACTCGTCTTCAAATATATGGAGAGTTAGGCTGTGTGCACACGCTGCGGATTTGGTGCGGATTCATCCGTGCGGATTTTGTAAAATCCGCAGGTGAAACCGCAGGTCAAAAGACCTGCGGTTTTACCTGCGGATTGCTCTGTGGTTTTGCCCTGCGGTTTTTCATCTCCTCTATGGAGGAGATGGCAAACCGCAGCGGAATCCGCAGAAAGAATTGACATGTCAATTCTTTCTGCGGATTGAAAACCGCAGCAAAACCGCGCGGAAAATTCTGCACCGTCTGCATTGCGGTTTTTGATTCCCTTAGGGAATCATGGTACTGTACACCGCGGCAGAAACTGCTGCGGGTCCACAGCGGCCAAAACCGCTGCGGAACCGCAGCAAAATCCGCAGCGTGTGCACACAGCCTTAAGCAACGCTGCAGATTAAAACTCATGTGTATTCACCTGCCCAGGTGTGATAGTGATGATGATACAAGGTCAGGGTATTTGTGAAGTATATATAACATTTATTTTCACCATCATATCATCAGTTTCTTCAACACACACGTGATAGAGTATGTGGTTAATTACAAGGTATATCTACAGTTCCTTGCCTTGTCTCTAATAGTTAAATGATAATGGTACAAAAAAGGCAAGGTAACAATAGATATGCCTTGCACTCAACACCGTCCTCTATGCCAGGGTTTCCAAAATCTAGTCCTAAATGTCCACCAACAGATCATGTTTTAAGGATTTAATTTTTTTTTTGCTCAGGTGATGCAGTTATCACCAGAGTAATGGAATTACTTAAAACATGATTTGTTTGTTGGACTTGAAGACTGGAGTTGGGGAACCCTGCTCAATTCAGTCTGTGCAGTACACCAGATATCTCCATTACTGATGTTTCTTGTGTCAGTCTTGGAGATATGAGTTGTCAAAAAAAACAATCTATATGACTTGTCTTTTCCACACCAGTCTCTACATTCTTGTAATATTGCACAGACTGGATCCAGCAGGGTTCCCCAACTCCAGTCCTCAAGGTCCACCAACAGATCATGTTGTAAGGAAATCCATAGCTCCATTGGTAACTGCTTCACAAGAGCAAAAAAAAAAAAGAATTCCATACAACATGATCTGTTGGTGGCCCTTGAGGACTGGAGTTGGGGAACCCAGTTGGATCCAGTCTGTGCAATATTACAAGAATGTAGAGACTGGTGTGGAAAAGACAAGTCATATAGATTGTTTGGTTTTTTTTTTACAACACATATCTCCAAGACTAACACAAGAAACATGTCTCAGTAATGGAGATATCTGGTGGCAAAAACGCTAAGTGTACGGCGCAGTGTGTGTACGGCTCAGTGTGTGTAGTCGGCGACTGACACAGTAACCAATCCAAATATTTTGAAAGCAGAATTGCACATTTATTTTTCCAGCAAAAAAACAAAAAAAAACAAAGATTTTATTAGGAATGACGTTTGGGGGAAGATTGGGATACTTTGGGGGTGTGGAGAGACGAGGAACGGCTGGAGGTTGAGGAAGGGGTTCTAGGAGAAGGGGCGACGAAAGTACTGGGGGAAGGGAGCTCTGGAATGGACATGGAGACAGGTTGAGACACATTAGGAGGAGAGGGTGGATGGACGAACAAAGTTTTTGTTTTTTTTTTCATTTCTTTGGCGCAGGAGTATCCTGCCTGGACCGACTTCCACCGTGTGACCGCCTTACTTTGCTCGACCGTTTGGAGATCGTGGACCGTGGCGTTGACCTGTAAAATATCGAATGCGGGTCACCACTCTGCTGCTCTGTGGTGGCGCTGCTCCTAGAAGGAGACAAAGTTGTGTCGGTGCTCATAGTAGTGGTGGCGGTGGAGGTGAAACGAGGAGACAAACTTGTGTCGGTGCTCAAAGAAGTGGCGATGGCGGTGATCCTTGGAGATGTAGTTGTGCCGGTGCTCCTAGATGGAGGCTGCGTGTCTGTGATCTGAGCAGCAGTTCTGGCGGGACTCTGGTGGCAGTGCTCTTTGGATGAGGTGTGCTGGTGGTGCTCCTTTGATGAGGTGTGCTGGTGGTGCTCCTTTGATGAGAAGTGCTGGCGGTGCTCCTTTGATGAGAAGTGCTGGCGGTGCTCCTTTGATGAGGAGTGCTGGCAGTGCTCCTTTGATGAGGAGTGCTGGCTGTGCTCTTTTGCTGAGGAGTGCTGGCGGTGCTCCTTTGATGTTGACTGGTGGTGTCGGTGGCCCAAGCAGGTTCTGTGGTGGTTTTGCTCCAAGCAGGTGGTGCTGTGGCGGTGGTGGTGCTCCATACAGGAGCAGCGCTTGCCATAGTGGTGGTGGCGGAGGAGTGTCCAGCAGCACTCAGACTTGGTGTGGTGTAGTGGTGTCCGGCTTCGCTGGGAATGCTGGTGGCCGTGCAGTGGTATGCAGCAGAAGTCGGTAGGGAGGTGTAGCGAGTCGGCGGTGGCACTGTTGGAAATTACACCACTGACTGCTGCACATACCGATTCTGCTACATAGCCTGCAAGTAAGCAGTGTTGCAGGCCTGTAACATACTCAGCTGTTGCTCAGGACTAAGGTGTTCAGCCATGCCCTGTTCAATTTTACTGAAAAAATGGTGCACTGGTCTGTTGCGGTCGGCCTCCAGACGGTCAAGGCGCTGGTTGACAGAGTGGAAGCGGTGTTCCATGTGGTTAAAACCACGTTCCATCAGGGAAAAACCGCTGTCCACTCTGCCGGACAGCACCTTGAGGCTGGCCTGAAAGGCCTCGCTCAAGTACATGAACTCGGGCATGACAGGCCTATCCAAGGCCCTCAGCCGCTGGCGGGTAGTGCCCGCATAACCAGTGACAGAGACCTGGGACAGGAGAACACCTGATGGACCAGCTTCCTGGTCACCAGCTGTCTGTGTTTCTGACCTGCAAGATGCTTCCTGGCTGTCGGATGGCTGGGACTGGACCGAGGTCGATCGATGAAGAACTGCTACCGGGACAGGTTGCAGGGTGCTGCTCCAAGTGCTGTGGAAAGAAAGAGAAAATATTACTATCATGCATTAACAAGAAGCATCAGCTGTGGAATAGAAAAGCACATAGTAATAAAAAAAAAAAAAAAAAAATACTTGCGCTCTGCTGGCAAGGACCGGTCTCAGGAAAGCCAACTCGCGATGATAGCGGTACTTTCTTCTGCGCCTTGCCGCTGAACCACTGCGAACCTGTCCCTCAGCACGAACATCAGTGTTGAAGCGGTCCTTCATCGAGCGCCAACGTGTGCGGACTTTGTTCACTGTTGGGAAAAAAAAAGAAAAAAGACAATGCAATGAAGGCAACATAATTATCAGCACACACACCTGATAGAACTTTGCAAACAGTCAATGCTGCAGCCCAAAAAAATTCTATACACAATGCAGTCACTGTTGATCCTGAGGACACTGTTATGTGTCCTGCTAGAATATATGTATAATAATAATTTTTATTTTTATAGCGCAGACATATTCCGCAGCACTTTACATTTCAGAGGGGATTTGTACAGACAATAGACATTACAGCATAACAATAATCACATACAGTAGATTATAATAAATACCAAGAGGAAAGTGGGCCCTGCTCGCAAGCTTACAGTCTATGAGGAAAGAGGTAGACACGAAAGGTGGGTGGTAACAGTTGCCCTGATTGCGTGGACCAGCCATAATGTTAAGTGTGTAACAGTACAAACACAGAGGGCTACTGGATGCATAAAGCATGTGGGAACATGATGCGGGAAATCTGGTTATGGCAAAACTTTTGGCTGTGCCACACAGGGATAGATTAGGTTAATGTGTTGAGGCAATAGGCCAGTCTGAATAAATGCGTTTACAGGGCACGCTTAAAATTGTGGGGCTTGGGGACTAATCGTATTGACCTGGGAAGTGCATTCCAAAGAATTGGCGCGGCACGTGTAAAGTCTTGGAGACGGGAATGGGAGGTTCTGAATATTGAGGATGCTAACCTCAGGTCATCAGCAGAACGGAGGGCGTGGGTAGGGTGGTATACTGAAACAAGGGAGGAGATGTAAGGTGGTGCTGAGCTATGGAGGGCTTTGTGGGTGAGGGTAATAAGTTTATACTGAATTCTGGAGTGGATGGGTAGCCAGTGTAATGACTGGCACAAGGTAGAGGCATCGGTGTAACGATTGGTGGGGAATATGATCCTGGCTGCAGCATTCAAGACAGATTGGAGAGGGGAGAGTTTGGTAAGAGGGAAACCGATTAGAAGAGAGTTACAATAGTTGAGACAAGAATGAATAAGAGAAACAGTAAGAGTTTTTGCAGAGCAAAAGTAAGAAAAGGTCGAATTCTGGAAATGTTTTTGAGGTGCAGATGACAAGAGCGAGCCAGTGATCGAATGTGGGGGGCAAAGGAAAGCTCGGAATCAAGTATGACCCCAAGACAGCGGGCCTGTTGCTGGGGAGTAATAGTGGAACCACACACAGAAATGGCAATGTCGGGTATAGGTACATTAGTAGAGGGAGGAAGCACCAGGAGTTCAGTCTTTGACATGTTCAGTTTCAGATATAGTGAGGACATGATATTAGACACAGCGTTTAGACAATCACCGGTGTTTTCTAGAAAGGCTGGCGTGATGTCAGGAGAAGAAGCGTATAATTGGGTGTCATCAGCATAGAGATGGTACTGGAAACCAAATCTACTGATTGTTTGACCTATAGGGACAGTGTACAAGGAGAAGAGGAGGGGGCCTAGAACCGATCCTTGAGGGACCCCAACAGTAAGGGGAAGGTGAGAGGAGGAGGAACCGGCAAAAGATACAGTAAAGGAGCGGTCGGAGAGATAGGAGGAGAACCATGAGAGAACGGTGTCCTTGAGGCCAATGGAACGGAGCATAGTGAGGAGGAGCTGATGATCCACAGTGTCGAATGCTGCAGAGAGATCCAAGAGAATTAGCATGGAGTAATGACCACTTGATTTAGCTGTTAGCAGATCATTAGAGACTTTAGTGAGGGCAGTTTCAGTGGAGTGTAAAGAGCGGAAACCGGATTGGAGAGGGTCGAGAACAGAGTTTTCTGAGAGATAGCGGATAAGACGGGAGTGGACCAGGCGTTCCAGGAGTTTAGAGATGAAGGGAAGATTAGAGACAGGTCTATAGTTAGCGGCACAGTTTTGGTCGAGGGATTGTTTTTTAAGTAGTGGATGTATGATGGCATGCTTAAATGAGGAGGGAAAAATACCAGAAGAGAGAGAGAGGTTAAATATTTTAGTTAGGTGAGGGGTGACAGCAGGGGAAAGGGACTGGAGGAGATGTGACGGAAATGGGTCACTGGTGCAAGTGGTTGGGCGAGAAGATGCAAAGAGCCTGCTTAATTCTTCTTCTGTGACTGGTTCAAAATCAGAGAGTGAGCTAGATGCAGTGGGGAAGGAAGGACAGTGCATGGTATGAGGTGATTGGGAGATAATTTCCTGTCGAATCTGGTCAATTTTTTCTTTGAAGTAATTGGCCAGATCGTAAGTTCGGAACTCCGTGGTTGGGGCCTGTACTTTTGGGTTGAGTAGAGAATGAAAAGTGTCAAAGAGACGTTTCGGGTTATTGAACAGTGAGGTGATGAGGGTGTTGAAATAGGCTTGTTTGGAGAGGTGAAGGGCAGTGTTGTATGTTCTAAGCATAAACTTAAAATGGATGAAATCTTCGTGTAGATTGGATTTTCTCCACAGATGTTCGGCGCACCTGGAACACCGCTGCAGGAAACGTGTTTGCACCGTGTGCCAGGGTTGTCGCCATCTGCGTTGTGCTGTTCTATTTATAGGGGGTGCAAATTCATCCAGGGCACTTTGAAGTGTTTCATTGTAATGCTTCAATGCAGAATCAGGACATGAGAGGGAGGAGATAGGGGCCAATGAAGACTGCAAGTTCTTCATAAGTTTCTGGGTGTTAATGGCCTGTATGTTTCTATAAGTCTGGACAGTGGGGGTGACCTGAGCAGCCTGGCAGTTCTTGATAGAGAATGAAAGAAGATTGTGGTCAGATAGCAGGAGAGGGGAGTTTGCAAAATCATCCACTGCACAAAGCCGAGAGAAGACCAAGTCGAGGGAGTTTCCGTCTTCATGCGTTGGAGAATTAGTAAGCTGCGAAAGGCCAAATGAGGAGGTTAGAGATAAAAGGTGAGTAGCAGATGGTGAGAGGGGAAGAGCAATGGGGATGTTGAAATCTCCCATGATGAGGGTAGGGATGTCACAGGAGAGAAAATGTGGAAGCCAAGTGGCAAAATGATCCAGGAACTGATGGGAGGGGCCGGGAGAACGATATACCACCGCCACTCGCATGGAGAAGGGGGTGTAGAGTCTGACGGCATGGACCTCAAAAGAAGGGAAGACTAGTGAGGGTAGTTGAGGGATAACCTGAAATGTACATTTTGGTGATAGGAGCAGACCAACGCCTCCACCAGCTCTATTGTCTGATCTTGGGGTATGAGAGAAGTGTAGCCCCCCGTATGAAAGAGCAGCAGCAGCGGTAGTGTCTGACTGCTGGATCCAGGTTTCAGTAAGAGCCAGGAGGTTAAGAGAATTAGAAAGGAAGAAGTCATGGATGAAGGAGAGTTTGTTACACACTGAGCGAGAATTCCAAAGTGCACAATTAAGAGAGACAGATGGCATGCAGGGAATATTAATAAGATTAGAGGGGTTTCTGAGTGTAGCAGTTGGGGGGTTTGACTTTCTATAACATGGGGGACCAGAGTTGGGAGCTATGTCTCCTGTGACTAGGAGAAGGAGGATAGAAAGAGTGAGCAGATGGTTGAGTGATTTGTGGGAGCGTCTCTTAAGTTGAATGGTGGGACTGAATGGATCTGTGCAATTTAACAATGTGAAAAGAGCGTGAGTGCTATACATAGGAGAGGAAAGGAGCGAGGGGCCGATATGGATGGAGTGTAGAGAGTTAATGCCAGGGTGGTGGATGTGTGTGAATGCAGCGGCCAGGATATAAATTACACAAATGCATGTGGTATATATTTGATGTACTCCAAATGTACAGGGAGTAGATGTATATAAATTTCTTACCTGTCTCCTGCCCTGTCTGCCATGTTATAACTGCCAGTAGTACTTTGATACATGTACTTCGATTACATGTGCATAAATGCCCCCTGCATAAATGCTCCCCCTAGCTATGTCTGAATATATAGGAGGTTAAGGCTAAGATTTTTTTTTTTTTTTGCTCTCTCTTTTCTCGTTAATCAATCACACTAAATTGAGACACCAGGACCCAATAAAATGTTGTGGTCAAATAAACACATGTCTAGCACTACATGGATCATAAAGCACTTTGAAAAGTTTCTTGACCTCACAATATAAGGGGACAAGCAGAGTAAGTTGAAAAAACTATATACCAGATATAAGCTTGCATAGTTGAAAACACATAGATAGCATTCAGGATTAACTGCTTGCTGACATTGAATGGAGACACACAGGAGTGGATTCAGAGCAGAGATTGGAAAAGCTGGTTACCAGATATAAGCTTGCATAGTTGAAAACAAATGTATCAGCCAAAACAACGGTATCATCAGGAGCAAGAGTGAAAACAGGATCAAGACAGCAGTTCAATACACAAAGCAATCACTGTTTTCCAGAAGGCATTGGTGTGTTTGATGCAAGAATATATCTTGCCACAAACACACCAGTACCATCTGGACCAAAAATCAATGCAGTAT
This sequence comes from Dendrobates tinctorius, assembly GCF_039654945.1. NCBI lineage: Eukaryota > Metazoa > Chordata > Amphibia > Anura > Dendrobatidae > Dendrobates > Dendrobates tinctorius. Next base: position 23,688,186 of record NW_027361825.1, on the reverse strand, counting down.
CACTGAGCATCTTTATACTTACGAAGTCAATGCAAGAAAGCGGACGGCACCGCTGTTACCGTGCTAAGGTCCGTGGCTGGCAGCAGGCGGAGAGCTCACATCCAGGACTCCCGGGTGCTTGACCTCGTAGCAAGACGAATGTAGTTTCCAAGAGAAAAAGGTCGCACTCTGCGGGATAATGATGAATGTTTATTGACACTGAATTACATGTCACGTCGGAGATGTGAAGGACAGTGTGTCAAATGGCTGACACCTCACGATCAGCTTGGGCCAGTTCTTGCCGAGATGGCGAATAGACTGATCCAGAAGAAGACATGCTGAAATTTAAACAAAAAATACATTAGTACATTATAAAATTGTACAGGACACACAGACATTATGTTGAAGAATACTCACATTTTGGCTTCTGAAGCTTGAATCCACGGTTGGAAGGCTCTACTATTCTTGTCTGGTCTCTGCAAGGCTGTCTGTAGAGTATTGGTCTGGCCCTGAAGACACCTTTTATCTAGACTCCTCTCAAACAATGTTGCTTGTTTAGGGGGAGGTTTAGACAAGTGTCTAGACATTGTTTACTGAAATCGCGTGCGCGCACAAAGCGCTGACGTGCGCGCATCTAAGCGCACGTCAGCGACCCCATAGACTGTAATGCTATTTTTGTGCGCACACCGAGCGCACACGTGCGCGTGCGATTTTTTTAACGATGTAGGCGGAACAAAAAATGCAACATGTAGCGTACGGCGCGTCTGGTCGCACACCTGTAAAATGCGCAGCGCACACTAAACACTGATGAGCGCATGCAATCGCAAGACCCTGCGACCACCATGTTAGAGATAGGGGAACATTGCGCGTGCGCCCGATAGCGCACAATACGCTGCGCGATAAAACGCTAGTGTGAAACCTGCCTTACTCAGAGTGACTAAACCAGGAAATTATTCCTTTTCTTGCTTGACCTCCGCCTCCCATGCTAGGCTGGTACCAAACATTTAACTGCATCTGTTCCTGGCCTGCAATCTTTTGCTGGGACAATCTAAACTTCCACCTACATTCCAGCACACAACTTGCATTACTTTCCTACAACAATACTGTACTAAAAATACTTATACCATACCTATCACTTAAACACTAATAGGCCCACCACTACCTACTGTATCTGCCCTAATATTCCTATCCCTGAGCTGATTGTACCAGGTTACCTTAGGTATTACCAATACAGTACCCACACAGCAGCATCAGTACAAAACACAATACAACGGTATGTCAGTGTTCACACTACAATTGTCGTCTTCAGGGAAAGGTATATGACACTCCCCGTTACACCCTCACAACGTAAACATCACTTTTCCCCTAATACTGCTGTTGGTAATTATGCCCCTATAAATGTCCTGTCTATAGCCAAGGCAGAAGGCGGATGATGTCTGAGGAGACATTGGATGTGGGTGATGAGCCATATGAATCTACAAGGGGCTCTTATATTTTTCGAGGATCTCTTTAACCCAAACTATCTAAAAATGTCTCTGTTGCCCCTAGCAACCAATCAGAACGCAACTTTTATTTTTTTAAACTACACTGGCAAAATGAAAGCTGCACGCTGATTGGTTGCTATGGGCAACAAGAGTGGTTTTGTTTTAGTTTAGACAATTTTGATGAATCTGCTTCAGATCATATGCAGAAATGACAGTAAATAGTTAAGCAACTAATATATGTGTTTTTATCTATTGTCATAGGCATCTTCGTCCAGAGCAACCCCAAATCCAACATCATCCTGCATAAGGCGTTCACAGGAAATAATTTAAAAATAAAAATCAGCTATGGCAAACGTCCTAAGAGTGGGAATCCTTCTGCTGGTAACTATACTGGTGTCTGCCACCTCCTCAGAAATATCAGAAAATGGAAACTGCACTGCATCGCCGGTTGGTCAATGTCAACCAGGGATCCTGCTCCCAGTCTGGAGCCCTCACAATCCGTCAACAGGAGACAAAGCCGCCCGGGCGGTGGTTTACTTCGTAGCAATGCTTTACCTCTTCCTAGGGGTGTCTATCATCGCTGACCGCTTCATGGCCTCCATTGAGGTCATCACATCTCAAGAAAAGGAGATCACATTGACCAAACCGAATGGAGAAACCAGCGTCGCCACCGTGCGTATATGGAACGAGACAGTTTCCAATCTCACACTCATGGCACTAGGTTCTTCTGCTCCGGAGATCCTCCTTTCAGTTATTGAGGTGTGTGGTCACAACTTTCAGGCAGGTGAACTAGGGCCAGGAACTATTGTGGGTTCTGCAGCTTTTAACATGTTTGTAATTATTGCCATTTGTGTCTATGTCATTCCCAATGGAGAGTCCCGGAAGATCAAGCACCCAAGAGTTTTTTTTGTAACAGCTGCCTGGAGTATCTTTGCGTATATATGGTTATACCTCATTCTTGCCGTTATCTCTCCAGGTCGTGTCCAAGTCTGGGAGGCGTTGGTCACTCTCTTATTCTTTCCAGCCTGTGTTGTCTTTGCATGGATAGCTGATAAGCGTCTTCTCTTTTATAAATACGTTTACAAGAGGTACCGAGCAGATAAGCGTAGAGGTATCATCATAGAGACTGAGGGGGAGTTTCCCAAAAGCATAGAAATGGATGGCAAATTGGGGGCATCTGCTGTAGTGCCAGTGGAAACTAAAGAACCTGGAATACAAGACAGCGCGGCAGCGGCTGCTGAAGCCAAGGAGCTTGATGAAAGTCGTAAAGAGGTCATACGCATCTTAAAAGAATTGAAGCAGAAGTATCCAGAACGTGAATTGGACCAACTAGTTGAAATGGCAAATTACTACGCGTTGTTGCACCAACAGAAGAGCAGGGCCTTCTATCGTATCCAGGCCACACGCATGATGATCGGTGCAGGCAACGTGTTGAAGAAACATGCAGCTGACCATAGTAAGAAACCAGCCAATCTTCAAGAGGTGACTTCTGAGTCTGGAGAGGAAAACACCAGCAAGATATTTTTCCATCCCTGCAATTACCAGTGTCTGGAAAATTGTGGATTTGTGACACTCAACGTTGCATGCCAAGGAGGAGATGGTGGGAGCACATTTTATGTGGACTACAAGACGGAGGATGGCTCTGCTAACGCAGGCTCTGACTATGAATATAGTGAAGGGACATTGATTTTTAAACCTGGAGAGACCCAAAAAGAGCTTAAAATTGGTATAATTGATGATGACATCTTTGAGGAAGATGAGCATTTTTTTGTAAGGCTCATGAACTTAAGAGTAGGAGATGCAGAAGGGATGTTCGAACCAGATAATGAAGGGCATCCCAAAGCACGATTGGTCTCTCCGCTCATTGCCACAGTGACAATATTGGATGATGATCACGCTGGAATATTTACTTTTGATGAGAAACTCATTCATGTTAGTGAAAGTGTTGGCATCCTGGAGATAAAAGTGGTTCGTAACTCTGGAGCAAGAGGAACTGTGGTTATACCATATCGGACGGTAGAAGGTACCGCACGTGGAGGAGGAATTGACTTTGAAGATGCCTATGGAGAACTGGAGTTCCAGAATGATGAAACAGTGTAAGTAACCAATAATATATGTATATATTGCAAAGAGAATTGAGCAAAAATATAAATTGGACCTCGGAATAGCGTCTTCATCAGTAGTCCTTGGCTACAGGACCAGAGTCATTATTTTCCCTGCACAGTACCATGCTCAATTACCTGGCTGTGCAGGGAATTGCAACTTAAATAGAGATATGCCCCAGTTCCCCTGGCTGGAAAAAAAAAACTTTAAAGGAGCTGCAGTGCTCATTTAGCAGCTCCATCATTGTTCAAATTAGTGGGAAGAGGGTGCAGAGGTCAACTCTACCACACCACCGATTATGAATTTTTGAAGTAATTTGTCCTTTAATAATATGCAAAAATTGTGCCCCTACATGTTTAATGCTTATTTTCTTATACTACAAGGATCCACAAATCCATGAGCCACTATGTGTAAGAATGGGGATGGCAATCATCACAGTGGGAAAAGATTATTTAATTTTGTTATCCCTCCAAATCTCCTCCCCCCAAAGTGACCAACGGTGTCCAAGATAGAATTGAAAAAGAAAAGAGCCCAACGAGTAAAATATATCTTTTATAGAAAAGGCTAAGTTGATTTTAAAATACATTACTGCCATTAGTCGCATGTGCTTTATTATGTTAAATGTGACTGAACGTTAATGTGTGCGCCTGATTATTAAGATCATTTATATGTAATCATGAATAGTATGAACCTTCACAGAAAATTATGTAAATGTTCTTCAGATCAGAATGCTTTATGGCTCATTCACATGTAGGGTTATGATGAGTTTAATTCTAAGAAAAATGACCTCTTTGATATTGGGAGAATAGTAAAATAGCCCCATCCTATTTACTATTAGATGTTTCTGTTCTGTTGCTCAGTTGGAATATGTAAATGGTCTGTATCTCAATTTCCGGTCACATTACCACAAAACTAACTAAAGCGTCCCTTTAAATTATTATGCATATGAAAGCAGGTTGCAGGATGCAGTGTCAGACAGAAGGCAGAGCAAGGGTTAACAAATATAACAGTTTTTATTTAACAGGGGGTTAACTCCTCGCAGGGAGATGAAGGGTAAAATGGGAGAACAGCAGTCCAATTGCAAAGGATATGAAGGGTTAATAAACAAGGTGACAGCAGTTCTTTGGTGCACTTATCGTGTCAGGAGTTCTTCAGACAGCAGGTACCTTTTGGGGAATGGTGGCGCCTACAACAGCCGGCGCGGTGTCAGTCCAAGGAGATTCTACTGGCAACGGCGGTCCATGTTCTGGCGGCAGCAGTCGGTTTTTGACACCTTCCGCTGAGCCCCTAGTCGATGAGCATATGTGGCCGGAACAAACAAGGCCGCAGCACTATCAGGGTCCACCGCGGACGGGCAGGGATAGGCCAGTAAGGTGGGCTGCAAGCGTCTGTCCAATGCCCGGTTCTTTCTAAGCGGAACGTTCGCTGTACTCACGGTCACGAAGCGCACGGCACCTCGCTCTCTGACAGTTACTGGGCGCACTGCACTTCCCACTCTGTAATCCCTGCTGGTGATGGTGGGAGTCCACGGATGCGGGCCAGCGCCCAAGGGATGGAGCACTTCTCTCTGTGCTGCGCGCTGACTGTTCCCGCCAAGACTGACTGCTTCCGCGAACGCTGTGGCTCTAGCCGCTTAGCCACACCCCCTGCTTCCGAGTGCAAAGGTTTGTCTTTTACTCCCTATCCCTATTCCCTTTTGTACACTTGCTTTGGAAAAACTAATGTGTATTTAGTCCTGCCAATAAAGCTTCTTTGAATTGAATTGTAATAATGCCCCCTTTGTGTTCTCTAGATAGTAAAATTCCCTCCTAAAAATATTAATGACCCATGCTAGTGCCCTCCACATTTTGTCACTAAAACGTAATAATACTCCATATGCAACTTTTATGGTCACAATACTCTGAATCCCAATAACAATAATGCTTAAGTGCCCACCTAACATTTAATAATGTCTCCTGAGACCCCCATATACAGTAACAATGGCCCCAGCATTGCTAATGTCAGCAGGCGGTCATGTGACGACTATTTTAGCTTCTCTCAATTCTCTTCTATTGCAAGAAGCCAAACCTTTCTAGTCTACACATGCACATAGCAAACATGGGGTCCATGACCGCCCGATAATGCCAGTGATATTGGGGGTTCATGCAGCAGATGCTCCCTGTCATTATTTGGCAGTCTGCAGTCACATAAAGTGAATGAAGACATTTCTTCCAAGCCGTAATTAACTTTATAAAAATAAATTACTTATTATTAAAGCACCACTGCAGTGGGGGGGTTTTCTCACCGCTGGAGTGGTGCTTTAAACGCAAGTCCCCTGCCCCGGTCATATACTAATCCTCCGGCGTATTCACCGGTTTTTCACACAGCTCCAGTCCTGCAGCTCAAACTTGTGAGAGCAGCTTTTGACTGGCCAGAAGTTAGAAGCTACATCACAAGCACTCAATGTAAGTTTATGAAAGACAGAAAGATACAAGAACGAGGCTAGAAAGAGGTTCTCATAGACTCAGATTAATTAGAGACCTCTGCACCACTCCATGAAACACTGGGGCAGCAGACAGGTCACAAACTGCAGGAGATGCAAGCGAGCGGCAGCTGCGAAAACAGATGGAAACACCGGAAGTTGAGTATCAGACAGTCGGTAGAGGTCTTGGATTTTAAGGCGCCACTCCAGCGATGAAATAAAAAAAAATGCTGGAGTGGTGCTTTAAACTGAATTTGTCACCCCCCGGAACGTGTATGACCTATTAATATGGGCACACAGGTAATAGAAATGTTACTCTAGTCCTACGTGAATGCCTCATATTAATGGTCTTGTTGCTGATAAATGTTATATTCTTTCTTTATGTTAATGATTTCTTCCAGGTTCCTGGGCGTGCGGTGCTGTAAGAAACCCCTGCCTCCTGTCCTCATTATAATTCTACTCCCCTCCCATGCAGGGAGGAAGTGGGGAGAGCATCTGAGGAGGTCACTGGAGCGGAAGTCGCCAGCGCATGCGCAGAATATCCCTGAATGCAGCACCCATAGAAGGGAGGATGAGGTGTGTATTTCTGAGGGAGTGCAGGGTGCAGGCGTGGGATTTCAGGGCCGTAATTGACGCTGATAGGAGGGGGTAAGTATTACAATGAAGACAGGAGGTAAGGATTTCTTACAGCACCACACGCCCCGGAGCCTGGAAGAAAGCATAACGAGAGAATATAACATTTCTCCACAACAAGACCATAATTATGAGGCATACATATTTTTATTACCTGTATGCCCATATTAATAGGCCATATACTGTACGTCCCGGGAAGGGGGTGACATATCCCCTTTAAATGTGATGCAGTTCATGGTTATTATATGGGGGCTTGTTATACTAATACTTTTATAAGACCCAGCTGGTAAGCATCAAAAGCCCCCTACCTCCCCATCTTCAGACCCCCAGACAGCAACTATTGCATGTAATAGAGTGCATACAATCTACTAACAAAACAGTATAATATTCAGCCCCCTAGGGCTCTATTGGCCCTCACCCACATCAGCCCTCACAATACCCCCATCCTCTCATATTCACCCCCCCATGCCGTCCCCCACCTACTTCAGCCTGCACAATACCCCCATCATCTCACATTCAGCCCCTGTCCCCCTCCTCCACTTCAGCCCCCACAATACCCCCATCCTTTCACATTCAGCCCCTCAGTGCCCTGTCCCTCCTCCCCCACAATACCCCCATCCTCTCACATTCACTCCCCAGTGCTCTGTCCCCCTCTCCCACTTCAGCCCCCAAATACCCCCATCCTTTCACATTCAGCCCCCCAGTGCTCTGTCCCTTCTCCCCCACAATACCCCCATCCTCTCACATTCCCCCCGAGTGCCCTGTCCTCCCTCTCTCACTTCATCCCCCAAAATACCCCCATCCTCTCACATTCAGCCCCCCAGTTCCCTATCCCCCTCCTCAACTTCAGCCCTCACAATACCCCCATCCTCTCACATTCAGCCCCCCCAGTGCCCTGTTCCCCCTCCCTCAATTAAGCTCCCACAATACCCTCATCCTCTCATATTCACCCCCCAGTGATCATAACATGCCTACATTTAATCAATCTACATTTACATTCCATCCCTATTTACCAGGTTACTTGGCAGGCAGTGATGCAAGACCAGGAAGTGTCTGGGAGAAATGCAGGGTGGGCACTAGGACCCAGCATGCCTGAGCCAATCCGAGCATGCACCAAACTGCAACCCAGAAGAAGCTCCTCAGGTCAGTAAAGCTGGCACTTTACACTGCAGGTGTCAGGAGGGAAACTCTGCAACTGGCCACTGTGCTAGCTGGCGTGCAGAATCTCTGTCAGGCAGGGGAGCAGGCATTTTCCTGCTCTCCTACGGTGCTGTGTTGTGCATTATCAAAAAAGTGACAGTCACTCTCGGTGGACCCCTTCATGTGACAGGGCCCTGTGCGATGGCCCCTCTGCCCCCCCCCAGTAGCTACACTACTGACTACTCGGGTGGGGGCGTCTTCTTCCTCTTCAGGTTGAATCTCATAGAGAGGACCTTCGAATCCAATTCGGCATTTCACCTGGTACGGGGTTTTCTCCCACCGATACTCCAACTTGCCCCAAGGTCGCTTGTCTCGAACCAGTATTCGGTCTCTGGCCTTGAGAGTTTTCCCTCGCCGGGGTATCGTCTCATGATGTTCAAGCTCCCGAAACTTGGTCTGGACCAATCGATGCATCTTCTTTAATTGATGTCGATGTTGACGGACCCAGGTGGACACCCCCGTCCGCGGGTAGTCCTCTTCGGGGTCTAGTTCCAGCTCAGTGATCTCTCGCCCTTTTCGGCTGAACAGCAGAGTGTATGGCGTGCATCCTGTTGTGCTGTGTACCCGGTTGTTGCACACCCAAACTAAATCGGCCACATACTCAGGCCAGCGAACTTTCTGGTCCTCTTCTAGCATCCTCAGCATCTGAATCAGCGTCTGATTGAAACGCTCACAGGCTCCATTTCCTTGTGGATGACAGGGCGTCGTTCTGGATTTCTCAATCTGATACAGGCAATGCAGTTCTTCCATTACTCTTCCTTGGAAACAGGCGCCTTGGTCGGAGTGGATTCTCTTCGGACAACCGTATACTCGGATGAAGTCCCTGCAAATGGCCAGTGCAGCCGATTCGGTAGTCTGGTCCCGGGTCTGAGTTACCACAGCAAATTTGGCAAAATGATCGGTCATCACCAGACAGTGTTCATATCCTAGGTGAGCTGGACCCACAGTCAAGTAATTGATCATCAATACCTCTAGAGGAGCAGAAGTCATGATGGTCTGCGTAGGGGCCTTATGTTCTGGAGGCTTGGCCAGTTCACAGTTCCTGCACCTGTGACAAGCTTCATCTACTGAAGTCTTTAGCCGAGGATGGTAGACCAACTTTTGCAGCCACTGGAATGTCTTTGGGCCAAAGTGGGCCCCCCTCTCATGGGCTTCGATGGCCACCTCACTGATCAATTTTTTCGGGAGCACCACTTGCCAGGTGATTCCTAACTCTCTTGCTAGCTGCACTTTCCGGTACAACAAGCCATCTTCCAACTGGAGCCTTTCCCATTGCCGGAGGATCTGCAGTGTTCCCGGGGACAGGGCTTCCCTCTCTTCTCGGCTGTGAAGTTGCTTCAAGGACACCCACTGCCTTAACTGAGCGAGTTCCCCATCCTCTCGCTGAAGCTGGACCCAGTCATCACAGGGTCGTCCTAGGGTGTGTTCTCCGGACGCCTCCCCGATCTGTCCCTGCGTTGCCACCAACATCCTGATGGGGTTCCGAAACCCATGGATCTCTTCGGCCTCCAGCTCCTCGTCCATTTACGCCCAGGTGGCTCGTGAGTCACTCTGGATAGACCATCGACATGCGTATTCTCAGCTCCTCTCCGATATGCGATTTTGTATCGATACTTTGCCATGCGGGCCACCCATCTCTGCTCCAGAGCCTCCAGTTTCACATTTTCCAGATGGGCCAGAGGATTGTTATCGGTGTATACCAAGACTTCAAACTCGGATAGGTACTCAGCGAATTCCTTGGTCATTGCCCACACTAAAGCCAGCAGTTCCAGCTTGAAAGAGCTGTAATTATCTGGATTTTGTTCAGAGTCGTGAAGAGACTGGCTCGCGTAAGCAATCACTTGCTCTTTCCCAACTGCATCTGCGTCAATCGATGTGGAGAATGAAAGGTTGAAGTCTGCATAGGCCCGTATGGGTGCTTCAGTCAGGGCCCTTTTTTGGGCTCGGAAAGTTTCTTCCTGGCTATCTCCCCACTGAATGGTCCGATTCATTGCACTGGACGGGACTCCCTTCAACAATTCCAGCAGCGGATTAACAATTCAAGAGAAGTTTTTCGTGAACCATCGATAGTATCCGGTAAGTCTCAGAAAGTCCCAGACATCCTTCACGGTCTTTGTAGTGGGCCAGTCCTGCACTGCTGCTATCTTCTCACGTGCCGGTTTCACCCTTTCAGTGGATATGACATGTACCAGATATTCGATCTGCTTGCAAAAGAGATGACACTTCCGCGGTTTCACTTTCAGGCCGTGCTTCTGCAGCAAACTCAACACCTGTTCCAGCCATTGCAGGTGCTCCTCAAAGGTGGCGGCATAGATGATGATGTCATCTAAATAGATGAGGGTAGCTTCAACATTCAGGTCTCCCAAACATCTCTCCATCAATCGTTGAAAGGTCCCGAGTGCGTTGGTAAGGCCGAAAGGCATCCAGTTGAACTCAAACAATCCTATAGGCAGTATGAATGCTGTCTTTGCCCGATCTTGCTCAGACATGGGCACTTGCCAATACCCACTAGCTAGATCCAGCGACGAAAAGTACTTTGCTTTTCCCAGAGCAGACAAGGACTCATCAATTCTTGGTAGCGGGTACAAGTCTCACACAGTGCAGGCCTTCAGCTTATGGGAATCTACACAGAAATTCAGGGTCCCGTCCTTCTTCCGTACTAGAACAATGGGAGCAGCCCACGGGCTTTGTCTCTCTCGGATGACCCCACTCTGTAGCATATGCGCCAACATCTCTTTCACCTCCTGGTACATTTGTGGGGGAATTTGTCGATATCGCTCCCGGATGGGTGTGGTGTTTCCTGTTGGTATCTCATGGGTGATGGCTGTGGTGCAGCCGAAATCATCATCATGATGGTCATATATGTCCTGGTATCGCTCTAGCACTGCTTCCACTTGTTGTACCTGCTGTGGGGAGAGTTCCGTTAGTTCAGCCCACATCTGCTCCAGGATTCAGCATCCTTCCTTAAGGTTATTAGGGGGTGGTTCAGAGGACACCGCCACAGCCACTGTCCAGGGGTCCCCTTGTTTCATCGTCAATTGAACGGCCTCTGGTGGTATCAACTCTTGCAGCATACCCATTATCTGTGCTACTTCACTTTTGGGCAGGAGTGTAAGTCTGTCCTCTCCTACAGGAAAGATGTATATCTTTGTACCGTGTTAGCCAGTAGATAGAAAAATATTCCGAATTGAGAGTCCTCAGTGGTTGATACCTTTTAATGGCTAACTGAAAAGATGGTAACACATTGCAAGCTTTCGAGACTACTCAGGTCTCTTCATCAGGAATAGACTATTACAAAATCTGAAGAGACATATTTATGCACAATACAGCACAGAAAAAATGCAATAGATGAGACAAGTGACGTGAAGCAGAATTATGATTATGGGAGAGGGAGAAACATAAATATTGGACCAGTTCATAGATAAGGAGTCCGGATGTTTTATTGTCCTCTGATTGGGGTGTCCTAATGTGTTGTGATGCCCCCACAAGGTCTTAGTAGCAAATTCCTTAATTGATGTAAAAAGACATAAATCCATACGACACATTCATTCCAGCATTGAGAGTGTCAAAGGTCGTCATAAATTTATATTCACAGACTGTTCTCTCTCTCTGAGATGTGAAGTTACCTTTCAATACCAGTAATTTCATATCCCTGGTGTTGTGGTCCATCATACAAAAAATGTTTTGCCACAGGTAGATCCATTCTTTTTTTCTCTTATTGTGTGACGATGAGCATTCATCCTTGTTCTAAGCTTTTGCCCTGTCTCCCCCACATACAGACCCCCAGTTGGACATTTAGTACAAATAATTAAGTACACCACATTAGATGTAATGCAGCTGAAAGTACCTGGGATCTTGTAGTCCTGATGTGAATTGGGGATCTTTATCTTGTCCGTGGTCATTATAGATGGACAGGTTTTACATTTTTTCTGGTTGCAAGGAAAGGTTCCTCCAGCTGTAGGAGAGGACAGAAGCTGCATTACATCTAATGAGGTGTACTTAATCTATCTATGAACTGGTCCAATATTTATGTTTCTCCCTCTCCCATAATCATAATTCTGCTTCACGTCACTTGTCTCATCTATTGCATTTTTTCTGTGCTGTATTGTGCATAAATATGTGACTCTTCAGATTTTGTATTAGTCTATGCCTGAAGAAGAGACCTGAGTAGTCTCGAAAGCTTGCAACGTGTTACCATCTTTTCAGTTAGCCATTAAAAGATATCAACCACTGAGGACTCTCAATTCTGAATATTTGTCCTCTCCTAGGTTGACAGATCGCACCGGCACATTACTTTCGTGAACTGTGGCTAACGTCTGTGCAATGAGGAGCCCTGGAGGTAGTTGTTCCATTAAAGTGGGCTCTATCTGAACTTCTACTCCTTCAAGAGGGGTACAGGCTCGGATGGGCAGAGGGAGCACAGTCTGACATGGTGGATGAATGAGGTTGGCAGCAGCAGTAATGACCACCTTCCCCAATGTTTTTCCATCGCTTGACGTCTCTTGGGCCTGGGCCACCCGTATCAACTGTTGAAACACCTTTCTCTGGGGGGGCTCCATCGATTCAGGAACACATCTGCCGACCCACTAACTAGGATGCTCCCGAGTTCTTTCAACACGTTCATTCCTAAAGTCACAGTGGGACCATTGCCTGGGTCCCCAGCGGTTAACACGACTTCCTTCCGGCCCACATCTTTGCCGCACAGTGATTTGCATCCAGACCACCCCTGCGACCTGGATGGGTAACTAATTGGCCGCCATCAATTTAATTACTGGGGCCCATTTAGGCCGCATCACCTGGGGAAAATGATGTCTGATATAAGTCTCTGGCATAGTAGTTACTTGAGAGCGGTATCAACTAAACAGCGGAGGGCCTGACCATCCATTTCGGCCCACACAAGAGGACTCAGAGACACTAAACTTGTGGGACTTCCTTTTCTCCTTCTTGACTGCTCAGGGTCTGGGCGGTGTCCCCCAGCAACGGAGCCCGCTAGTTTAACTGACCGCAGTTGGGAGATCTCCCCCCGGCACGCACACCCGCGGGCATAATGTCCAATGTCCCCACATGCAAAACAGATTAGCAGTCTTTCTGTGCGAGGTTGCCTCTTTTCGTGGCGAGGCGCCGGATTAGTTCGACCTCTGGAGGGATACAGGGTTAGGGGAGGTTTCTTCCTTAAGTCGGACCATTCTTCTCGCATGTCCTGGATTTCCTTCCGATTTCACTCACTCAGCTTGGTTCAATTGCAAGCAGAACAGATACCTCCCTGCTCCGGACTTTCCCTGCCGGGGCTGTCACCCCCTGCTCTTGCTCGCGTGCAAAAAAGAAATACGTGGATTAACCCGCATGCACTCCCGCAAAGTCTGTTTAATCAGAGCATCACTAAAGCCTGCAACTAGCTGGTCTCTCAAAACCATGTAAAGCGGCCCTACGGCTATGTCATCCGGCTTAGCGATTGCAGCGTGGATCTCCTGCAGCGCATTCATGTATTGGGTCACCGACTCCCCCTCCCTTTGCTCATGTGCAATTCGCCAATGTCCGGAAGGGTCCCATGCATTTCCTCTAGAATTTCTAACACCTTGGTGAAGGTGTTTTGCTCATGCGGGGGATGGAACATGACGGAGCACCTTGCTTCTCCATCCAGGACCATCATGCAATCTCTGCCTGCATCGTGGGGGTCATGGCGTGCATCCTCAACATGCCCTTGAGCCTGTGGACTGCATCCTGCCGACTACGCCAAGTGAAAGCAGGTTGTGGGATGCATTGACAGACAGAAGGCAGAGCAAGGGTTAACAAATTCAACAGTTTTTATTTAACAGGGGGTTAATGCCTTTCAGGGAGATGAAGGGTTAAATGGGAAATTAGCTGTCCAATTGCAAAGGATATGAAAGGTTAATAAACAAGGTGACAGCAGTTCTTTGGTGCACTTATCGTGTCAGGAATTCTTCAGACTGCAGGTACTACTTGGGGGTTGGTGGCGCCTACAACAGCTGGCGCGGTATTGGTCCAAGGAGATTCTGCTGGCAACAGTGGTCCATCTTCTGGCGGCAGCGGTCGATCTCCGGCATCTTCCGCTGAGCCCCTAGGCCATGAGCATATGCAGCCGGAACAAACAAGGCCGCAGCACTATCAGGGTCCACCGTGGGCGGGCAGGGATATGCCAGTAAGGGGGCCGCAAACTTCTGTCCAATGCCCGGTTCTTTCTATGCAGAATGTGCGCTGTACTCATGGTCACGAAGAGAATAAGCACCTTGCTCTCTGCCAGTTACCGGGCACACTGCACTTCCCTCTCTGTAATCCCTGCTGGTGACGGCGGGAGTCCACAGATAATAATAATAATAATAATAAATTTTATTTTTATAGCGCCGACATATTCCGCAGCACTTTACATTTCAGAGGGGATTTGTACAGACAATAGACATTACAGCATAACAATAATCACATACAGTAGATTATAGCAAATACCAAGAGGAGTGAGGGCCCTGCTCGCAAGCTTACAGTCTATGAGGAAAGAGGTAGACACGAAAGGTGGGTGGTAACAGTTGCCCTGATTGTATGGACCAGCCATAATGTTAAGTGTGTAACAGTACAGACACAGAGGGCTAATGGATGCATAAAGCATGTGGGAACATGATGCTGGGATCCTGGTTATGGTAAAACTTTTGGCTCTGCCACACAGGGATAGATTAGGTTAATGTGTTGAGGCGATAGGCCAGTCTGAATAAATGCGTTTTCAGGACACGCTTAAAATTGTGGGGATTGGGGACTAATCGTATTGACCTGGGAAGTGCATTCCAAAGAATTGGCTCGGCACGTGTAAAGTCTTGGAGACGGGAGTGGGAGGTTCTTACTATTGAGGATACTAACCTCAGGTCATCAGCAGAACGGAGGGCGCGGGTAGGGTGGTATACTGAAACAAGGGAGGAGATGTAGGGTGGTGCTGAGCCATGGAGGGCTTTGTGGGTGAGGGTAATAAGTTTATACTGAATTCTGGAGTGGATGGGTAGCCAGTGTAATGACTGGCACAAGGTAGAGGCATCGGTGTAACGATTGGTGAGGAATATGATCCTGGCTGCAGCATTCAAGACAGATTGGAGAGGGGAGAGTTTGGTAAGAGGGAGACCGATTAGAAGAGAGTTACAATAGTCGAGACGAGAATGAATAAGAGAAACAGTAAGAGTTTTTGCAGAGTCAAAAGTAAGAAAAGGTCGAATTCTAGAAATGTTTTTGAGGTGCAGATGACAAGAGCGAGCCAGTGATCGAATGTGGGGGGCAAAGGAAAGCTCAGAATCAAGTATGACCCCAAGACAGCGGGCATGTTGCTGGGGAGTAATAGTGGAACCACACACGGAAATGGCAATGTCGGGTGTAGGTACATTAGTAGCGGGAGGAAACACAAGGAGTTCAGTCTTTGACAGGTTCAGTTTCAGATATAGTGAGGACACAGATGCAGGCTGGCGCAGCCCAGGTGCTCAAGGGAGCATTTCTCTCTCCGTGCTGCGAGCTGCCTGTTCCCGCCAAGACTGACTGCTTCCATGCATGGCTCTAGCCGCTTAGCCACACTCCCTATTTCCAAGTGCAAAGGACTGTCCGGTCTCTTACTTCTTTCTCCGGACAACAGAGGAGACAACCCCGACAGTTCTGGACCCGGCATAGGACAGGTACCCACGGCCTGGTTCTCCTCCTTACACATAAACCCCAACTCTTTTGAGGTTCAGTTCATAGAAGAAACAAGGTGGCATGATTTTCTTATCATAATTATGGTATATTAAGATGTGACGTTGTTGTGTATAACAAGACCATTATTGTAGGGCTGTCTAGTTAGAGGACTGACGATCCAAACCTTTCCATGGAGAATATAACGCCGTCCATATATGCTGTAAGAAAGACTCAAGACCTCCAAAATGGCATTTCTCCTTTCTGGGTCATAGATGTGTAATCTCGAAGGACAGATATCTTCTGTAATGTTCTTTTGCTCAAACAGGGAATGGAGACAGAGGTTGTCTCCATGAGTCTAACTCATCAAATTAAAACTCCACTCAAGACCTTGAAATTCAGGACTACAGCCAACATAGCTACCTTCAATTTCCACTTTCCTCCCAGGATTGAGGAGTTGCAAGTGCAGTTTTCACATAAAATAGCAACTTTAGCCATAATTTTGGAAATAGTTTCTGTGAAATTGAGATTGCCATTTCTGCCCCTTGAATGTGCTTCCAAATACCAGGGCTCCCATCAAAGAAAATGTTTGGGGAGCATTGGTTTCTAAGAATCTGCCAACTCTTGCAGTAATCTACTTTTTTTCTGGTAGCCCCCTGGTTGTTCCAAAAGATTTGACAAATATGGCAATACCTATCCCTTCCATTGTCATTGAAATACCACAGGTAGGCACAGGGACTGTAAATCAAATATGCCATGTGAGGTTGCCTACCAGTTCCTCATATCTCAGCTTCCTATATGTAAGAGAGGACTTACTATTTGAGGTCTGGCAGCTCTTAAAAGAGCTTCCACAGATGGACTTTTACGCAAGCCACTCCATCTAGCAGGTCTCAAGAGAACCCTGGTGTCACGGGGTCCTTCTCCGATACCACACAATCAACAGAGCGAGGGAAAGGTGAACAATCCCAAGACCTGTAATACAGGCAAAATTAGAAGGTCCATAAACAATCCACCACATTGAGGATACAATAGTCCAGAACAAGAATGTAGTCCAGTAACAGGATAAAATGTCCAGGGAGACGAGTTTCCAAAACTCTAGCACTAGAGGATAAAATGGGTCCTTCTCTCTGAAGTGCAGTCTATACACGATCCTCTCCAAACAGGAACTGACTTGACCAGCTCCTGTTCTCCCCACCCCCTTCCTTGTGTCCAGGGGTAGTCAAACAGGTTGGGGCAGTTTCCAGGCCTCCCAGAGGAGAACAAAGGAGCCTTGGGGATTAATGCCACCTGGCCTTCACCCATGAAGCCTTATACAGGGAACAGGAATTACGCCCAGCCCCCTAGGTTGAGACCATGGAGTGGCTGCGGCCAGAGGAGCAAGCTGGCAGAGAATAGTCAGAAAGCCTGGTCAGTACCAAGAGGTCTGGATCAGTAACAAAATTATAAGGCAGTTGGGTAGTCTAAACACAAGCCAAGGTCAGGGACTGGAAAAGCAAACTACGACTTAATCGGGTAAAGAAGTGAACCAGAATTGGTAACATACAGTGGGGCAAAAAAGTATTTAGTCAGTCAGCAATAGTGCAAGTTCCACCTCTTAAAAAGATGAGAGGCGTCTGTAATTTACATCATAGGTAGACCTCAACTATGGGAGACAAACTGAGAAAAAAAAATCCAGAAAATCACATTGTCTGTTTTTTTTTCCTTTTATTTGCATATTATGGTGGAAAATAAGTATTTGGTCAGAAACAAAATTTCATCTCAATACTTTGTGATATATCCTTTGTTGGCAATGACAGAGGTCAAACGTTTTCTGTAAGTCTTCACAAGGTTGCCACACACTGTTGTTGGTATGTTGGCCCATTCATCCATGCAGATCTCCTCTAGAGCAGTGATGTTTTTGGCTTTTCGCTTGGCAACATGGACTTTCAACTCCCTCCAAAGTTTTTCTATAGGGTTGAGATCTGGAGACTGGCTAGGCCACTCCAGGACCTTGAAATGCTTCTTACGAAGCCACTCCTTCGTTGCCCTGGCGGTGTGCTTTGGATCATTGTCATGTTGAAAGACCCAGCCACGTTTCATATTCAATGCCATTGCTGATGGAAGGAGGTTTGCACTCAAAATCTCACGATACATGGCCCCATTCATTCTTTCATGTACCCGGATCAGTCGTCCTGGCCCCTTTGCAGGGAAACAGCCCCAAAGCATGATGTTTCCACCACCATGCTTTACAGTAGGTATGGTGTTTGATGGATGCAACTCAGTATACTTTTTCCTCCAAACACGACAAGTTGTGTTTCTACCAAACAGTTCCAGTTTGGTTTCATCAGACCATAGGACATTCTCCCAAAACTCCTCTGGATCATCCAAATGCTCTCTAGCAAACTTCAGACGGGCCCGGACATGTACAGGCTTAAGCAGTGGGACACGTCTGGCACTGCAGGATCTGAGTCCATGGTGGCGTAGTGTGTTACTTATGGTAGGCCTTGTTACATTGGTCCCAGCTCTCTGCAGTTCATTCACTAGGTCCCCCCGCGTGGTTCTGGGATTTTTGCTCACCGTTTTTGTGATCATTCTGACCCCACGGGGTGGGATTTTGCGTGGAGCACCAGATCGAGGGAGATTATCAGTGGTCTTGTATGTCTTCCATTTTCTAATTATTGCTCCCACAGTTGATTTCTTCACTCCAAGCTGGTTGGCTATTGCAGATTCAGTCTTCCCAGCCTGGTGCAGGGCTACAATTTTGTTTCTGGTGTCCTTTGACAGCTCTTTGGTCTTCACCATAGTGGAGTTTGGAGTCAGACTGTTTGAGGGTGTGCACAGGTGTCTTTTTATACTGATAACAAGTTTAAACAGGTGCCATTACTACAGGTAATGAGTGGAGGAAAGAGGAGACTCTTAAAGAAGAAGTTACAGGTCTGTGAGAGCCAGAAATCTTGATTGCTTGTTTCTGACCAAATACTTATTTTCCACCATAATATGCAAATAAAATGAAAAAAAAACAGACAATATGATTTTCTGGATTTTTTTTTCTCAGTTTGTCTCCCATAGTTGAGGTCTACCTATGATGTAAATTACAGACGCCTCTCATCTTTTTAAGTGGTGGAACTTGCACTATTGCTGACTGACTAAATACTTTTTTGCCCCACTGTATATAACTGGCAAATATAAGCAGTGAGCCTGGGGTTTAGTTGGCCCAAGGCTCAAAGCAGAAAATTACCAAAACAACAATATTGAGGAATTAACCCATAAGTAACTGTCTGGAATGTATCATAAGTCCCATAATGCTAAACAGTGCTGCCCTGAGCCCCTTGCAATAAGGATGCGGCACCTCCTAGGAAAAGCAGAAATATAGATACGGATGTTATACTAGACCTGCGGAAAACATACATATAGTACTGTTGAGGTGTTAACCCAGATAGTGTTTCCTTCCCTTGGAGGAAAGATTATGCTGGCTGTTCTAGCGCTCACACTAAATCTCTTAGCCAACGAACAGTGGCTTGTTGTGTGCCCTGTGCACCCATGATGGGCACATGATTCCTTGCACATCTCCAACTCTACCCCTCTTGGAGCTTCAACCCAACCAAGAAATAGATAAATATTCCAATTTATTCACTTGCAACATAGCAACTCACCTGAAATGATGAATGCCTCCATGGTGGTTAAAATTTAATTTGGAATGTGAATAGTGCCAGAATTTTAGTCTGGCATGGATAGACGCCCCGAGCACAGTGTTATGACAGGTAGGCAGATGATATTATATTTAGAGGTGTTCGAGCACTTCTTTTACAATAGCGCTCCCCTGGGAGGATTATGTGTTGCTTTCAGGAAGAGTTAATTACCCTCTAATCCTGTTTGTACATCAGTCAGATAGGCGGTAACAGAGAGTCAATATTTAGCCATTATACCCTGAGTACTGGCCAGTTTGGAGTAACATCAGCCTAGTCTGGAGAGGATGAAATTAAATCTCCTCTCCCACTGCAGAATGCCCAACTTGTACAACACAGTCATTAATTGCTGGGGGTCGTAACATGATTCAGGCAGGAACAGGCTAAAGCTTTTACCAAATCCCCTGGTATTCCAATTCTTGGTTGGTAAATGGACAGTTTTGCAGTTTATGTGAATGTGGTTTACGGTCAGAGAATGCACCAGTGTACTAGGCCCATCTCTGGCACGTCTTCCTCCTGTCATGGATAGCTGTTGCCTTTCAATCCATGTTCTAAATTTCCTTCACGCTTGTCGATCTCAACAACTATGGAGCGTACGTTCTGGTATATGTCTTCTATTCATGGACTTTTTTTTGCTTATTCTGCCCCGCTATTAAAATATATTATTTGCAACACTAGTCAGTTTCTACACCCTTTAGCACCTTGACATATTGTGTCATACCTGCCACTTAGAGTTGGGTGAATCGATTTGCCGGACTTTCATCCACCGGCCAGGTCAGTGCCCTCTGACCGCTGGACGGGAGCTCTGCGAATCTCTGACCTTCTAGGTATCCCACGTCAGGGATCCCGGAAGGCAAGAGATTGGTGAGCCTTCCATCCAATGGCCAAAGACTACTGACTTGGCCAATGAATCAAAGTCCCACGAATCAATTTGCAGATCTCTACTCTCACCATCATGAAATCATATCTGATTGCATAGCAATTAAGTCCAGTAAAAGTTCAACTTTAAAGGGTGACTTGTAGAGTCTAAAATATTAAGGAGTTGTCCAATGGGCAATTGAGCTAAGCAGAGATGGGCATACTATTAGTGCAACTTGTGGAGCTGCACTGGGGCCGGAGGGGTAAGGGGGCCACTTCTACCTCTAAAGCAGGTGGAATTGTGCATTTTGATGACCTATTGGACTGCAGAGGGTCTATATATTGTTCTTGCACAGGGGCCTCCTCTGTCTGTGTCCACTCCTGGAGCTAAGCCTATTATGTAACAGCCAGCACTGACCACAGTAGGTGGACATTCAAAAAGGAAGTAAAAAACCATTAGGAGGTGTCATCACAAGTATGTAACTTCCATATCTAGACCTGTGATCCAATAGCAGATTGTTATTTACCGATAACCACGGTATAACCCCTTTAAGTGCCCTAATGTAACCCTATCAGAACACTTCCTATGCTTATTATCGGATTTTTGCCCTCGGGAGTGTTCCCATTCTACAGTAAGTAGCCCGTTCATGCTATGAGCGTCTCTCGGAAGAATACAAGCTGCCATTTTTGCCTTGGCTTCCGAACCCATCTATAATATACCATACCCAACGTACAGTCAGAGGTTCCTAGCAGGAGAGTTGCACATCATATATTTATAGTCTGGAGATGCATACAATATTCATGTATATATTATAACTAAAAGGGGCATCATCAATTTTGAAAATGTAATAAATTATATTATATTATGTAGAAAGCTCTTGTACTTGGCAATTTCCTGGGTTAACGACTCAGAAATGACAAGAAATTAGTTGTAATTTATGTATGTTTTTGCCTTTCGTCTGTGCATATAAGGTAGAGGTGACGTGTTCAATTTATTCTTCGATATGATTACGATGACACCAAATTTAAAGAGTTTTTTTCTGCTCTACTATTGATGCATAAAATAGGAATCTATGACTTTTTGAACTCTTTTTATACTTTTTTTTTGAGAGCTAAAGAGGCAAAATGTAAAATAAAAACAGCAATTCTTGTAATCCAACGCCCAAAAAATTTTAAAATTGCAAATTTATTTTTAAAAAATCCTGTAAAAGATACTGTACATGCGGTAAAAAAAAAAGGGAATCCAAAAAGCATCTAGAAACCTACATGTTTTGCGCTTTTTTGTCCTAATAAGTATTTATTTGTTGGAAATCTTTATACAGTATACTTAGGAGTAAGGACTTGCTGCAGTCGGTAACACGTTTTTTAGATTTTTTTTGGTTTACCTTTTTTTATGGCATGGATTTTTAAAAAACAAATTTGGAATTTTAACCTTTTTGGTGCTGGATTACAATCCTTGTCCTTTTTGCTACTGTCCCATTGGGATTCACAATCTAAATCCCCTATGAGTATGTCTTTGGAGTGTGGGAGGAAATCTGAGTACCCTGAGGAAACTGTGTAAGGGGGTAGAAGAAGACGCCGGGTCAAGAAAAGATAAATTATACAGTAATGTTTATTAATGTTTTAATGTTATTATTGTTTTATATAAAATTTTATCCTCATGGCCTATTTGTGTCTCGGTTTTCCGTGCGGTCGGCACACACGTCAAATCGCCGCATGCGGACGCATCTGCATACAACGCATGTCCCTGTGTACCAATGTTAAAGATAGGTACGCAGGGAAAAGCAGGCTGCATTCGGCAGTGGGCGGAGCTTCAGGGAGGAAGAAAGAAGTAGGCAGCCATCCGGAGCTCTCCTGAACGCAAGTGTGAAACTAGATCGGATAAAAAGGGGAAGTACTTCCTAGTTGGGACAGGAGTTCTAGAGAGTTCAGTAAGAGTCTTAGTGTCAAAGTTCAAGTTCAAGTACAAGTTGTGATGGGCCCTAACAGTACAAAGGTTCCAAATAGCAGGAGGGAACACCGAGAGTCTAGCATAGATCCCAGAAAGGGCCGGGGCCTACTTGAAGTGGGGCACAAGGCTTAGTGCTGTGGGCCAGAACTGAGTTCTCTTTACCCTTAAACCCCTCTTCTAAACAAGAATCTGACATGTGCGCGTTGTGCTGTAGGATGTGATCTGTACTCACTTGTGAGATGGAAGCCTCTGTTACATGTGTGTCCTTTGAACCAGGATTAGTAACACACACCAGAAGAACTTGGGTCCAGTTCAACAGATTCAGTTTTACTGTAAAATTCAGATCTATTTGTCTGAGGCACACAGTATGTGCAGAGCCCCCTTCAGTTACGGTTCCCATTTCACAGTATGTTTCCTTGTCTCGCCTCCCTGTCAGGCAACACAGCTTTTCTGAGGCCCGCCACCGTTTCCTCTGGCTCTTCTCCAACTGGCCCCTTCCTCTTAGAAGAGAACGAGACATGAATTCCAATGCTTCTTTGGGGCCATAGGCCCCGGACCATCCTGGGATCTATGCTAGACTCCCTGTGCGCCCTCCTGCTGTTTGGAATCGTCTTCTTCTACCCCCCTTACAACAATGCCAACCACTGAGACACCACGCTGCCCACTCATATATTGACTACTAGACCTGGGGGTCAATTTTAAACCTCCCCCAGCTGCCATGACAATGTATAGTCAACATCTATTTGTGTTGCTGCACTGGGTGGTTTAGACCGAGTGGTCCCTGACTATTTAAATGTAGTAGTTAGCTTTATCTTTAGCATATCAATGGCTAAAGTGCCTGTATCAGGGTAATCGCCGATCCGGGCTGTTGGAGCAAAAGCCCAGCTGTATATTGTAGTCAACTTCAAATGTTGCAGGCATAGTGTAGAATCCCTGCATGCTTTTCCCCTCCCCAGGCAGGGACACCGACTCACTCACCGCCGTGGCCCCCCATCCCGCAATTCCTGCTCCTGTGGCTGCTGCCCGGGGTCTACGCAGAGCTTGAAAATTCACGGACACTGTGCTTAGGGTGCAAGTGCTCCTTTCTTCTTAAATGGACAGTGCGCACTGTCATAAAGTGTCCCCAGCCAATGGATTATTTTTTAAGGCACCTCCACCTGAATGGAGGTGCCTGAGCAACATGTAAAGTCAGCTGTCTGCATGCTTGCTAGTTGCCAGGTCGCCAGTACCCGCCAGTCAGTTTACCTGTCCTGCACCTGTCTGCCTGTATTTGCCTTGTATCCCTGTATTCCAGCCATGCCAGCCAGCACAATTCTGTCTGTATCCCCTGTGTAACGTCTGTCTGCGGTTCTGGGCTGCAGCCAGGCAACACCCCGAGAAACACTGATACCCTTTACCCCTATACAGGGATCTGGATTTACAACAGATCCCAGGAGGCGCTGTCTGAATAGGAGCAGCGGCCAGAGCAGGACGGTCGTCAGAGTGAAGTACAAAAACAGCAGGCAATAGCAGAGTCAATTTCAGGCCAAGGTCAGAGTCAAAAACCAGGAGGGCGGCAGAGGTACAGAATCGTTAGGAAGTAGCAGAGTCAGAATATCCAGGCCAAGGTCACAAACCAGGAGAGTAGCAGAAGTACAGAATCGTCAGGCAAAAGAGGGGTCAGAAATCCAGGCTGAGGTCAGAGTCAAACAGAAATCAATCACTAAGTAACACACAGGGGAACCAAGAATATATCCGGCGGCTTGCAAGACCAGTCCCAAGGTATTTGAGGGATCAGGTCATCCCTCACAGGTTCCTGGACTGGTGATGTCATTAGGGCCGCCCCCAGGACCAGGCCAGATGGAGTTGCAGTAACCCCCTGATGACTGACAGAGGGGCGGAGCCTGCGCCCACCAGATGCCTGCGCAGGAGCCACTTCTCTGTCACCACCATAACTCACGGGCGGACCACGGCGCCTCCCAGTGGCCGAGGCAGGAACAGCCGTCCCCGAGTCTGACAGTGAAGTGGCGGTCTGGCGCCTCCTAGAGGCCGTGACCGGAACAGCAGGCCTCGAATCCAACGGTGACGTGACAGACCGGCGCCTCCTAGTGGCTAAAGCTGGGACCATCGGCCCTGAGTCTGACGGCGACGTAATAGAACCACGGCGCCTCCCAGTGGCCGAGGCAGGAACAGCCGTCCCCGAGTCTGACGGCGAAGTGGCGGCCCGGCGCCTCCTAGTGGCTGCGACCGGAATAGCAGGCCCCAAATCTGACGGAGACGTGACACCCTGTCTGTCTTTCCCACCTGCATCAGCCAGCCTGTTTATCAGCCGTGCCGGCCAGAACCTGCCTGCTTGTATATCAGCCGTGTCCGCCTGCACTAGCCTGCCTGTTTATCATCCGTGCCTGCCAGCACCTGCCCGCTGGTTAATCTACTGTGCCAGCCTGTACCAGCCTTCCTGTATATCAGCCGTGCCCGCCAGCACCTGCCCGCCTTTACATCTGCTGTGCCCGCCTGTACCAGCCTTCCTATATATCAGCCATGCCCACCAGCACCTGCCTGCACCTGCTGTGCCAGCTTGTATACCAGTCGTACCTGCCTGCACCTGCTGTGCCAGTCTATATACCAACCATAACTGTCTGCACCTGGCTTGCCAGTCCGTATCTCAGCCGTATCTGCCTGCACCTGCTGCCATGCCAATCTGTATACCAGCTGTACCTGTCTACACTTGCCATGTCTCCCAGTATTCCTGTCGTGCCTACTTCTAATTATCAAGCCCATATACCTGCCTCTTTGGGGGTCAGCCGCTGTATAGCCGAGGTCTGTCCTGCAGTAGCACCTGGCGTCCATCTGTAGCCAAGTCTAACCCCACCATCAGGGGCTCTAGAGAAGAGTCAGGTGTTCGCCTAGTCATGCACCTCCAGGCTCTCGTCGGATCACGGCACAGTGGTTCCACCACTGTTACATCACTTCATGAGCACAATTTGTTTTCTGTGACATAATTGTACATCACAGGGGTCATGACGTGTTAACACAAGTGGTACAAATACAAGAAGAATGCCTTTTTGGCATGTAGTTGGCAATATGGCTGAAACATCAATGTATTTTACTTGTGTTTGAGTCAGGCCCTTTTCTATCCGAGTCCGTCATTGGTTTGAGTTACGGTACAATCTAGATTATTACTTTTTATCTTTTTTAGTAAGATCTCCCTCATAAGATGCGCTGATCACATCTTGCCCCACACCTAAGACCCCTGGTAATCATCCGTAATCTGCAATTAAATTTGGCTGCAAGTGTTCAATTTCCCTGCAGCACCTCCACAGGGGAAATAAAGTATTACATGTTGAACATTCAATGTTCTAGGAAATGCACATATGTGCCAAGTCAGGCCCTTTTCTATCCGAGTCCGTCATTGGTTTGAGTTACGGTACAATCTAGATTATTACTTTTTATCTTTTTTAGAAAGATCTCCCTCATAAGATGCGCTGATCACATCTTGCCCCACACCTAAGACCCCTGGTAATCATCCGTAATCTGCAATTAAATTTGGCTGCAAGTGTTCAATTTCCCTGCAGCACCTCCACAGGGGAAATAAAGTATTACATGTTGAACATTCAATGTTCTAGGAAATGCACATATGTGCCAAGTCAGGCCCTTTTCTATCCGAGTCCGTCATTGGTTTGAGTTACGGTACAATCTAGATTATTACTTTTTATCTTTTTTAGAAAGATCTCCCTCATAAGATGCGCTGATCACATCTTGCCCCACACCTAAGACCCCTGGTAATCATCCGTAATCTGCAATTAAATTTGGCTGCAAGTGTTCAATTTCCCTGCAGCACCTCCACAGGGGAAATAAAGTATTACATGTTGAACATTCAATGTTCTAGGAAATGCACATATGTGCCACGTCCATCAAAACAATGTGCCTGACATTGACCATGTTATTTTCTGCAGTGTATAGCCAGGATATTATTATTATATAATATTTTCCTAGAATCTGCTTCCTTTCATGTCATCTTTCAGCATGGCCCTCGTCACTGATTCGCTTGATGGATGATACTCCATGCTAGCCAATGCATTCTGGAAAACAGTGATAGCAGATCGCTGCAGCTGAACAGAGGTCTATCCACCCACCACTACTGGCGATGCAAGACACAGCTTCTTCTTTTACTGTTTTTTTTTTGCCAGGTTTTAATCACCCAACAGGGAGCGTGGGCTGAGTGATTCTGTGTGACTGAGAGGAGCTTTCACAGTATTAATGATGGATGGGTCCTCTAAGCTAACGAGGGATCAGCGAACAATCAGGGTTCAGACTTCTCACTTCCTTCTAATCCACAGCGTGAATGGGAAATTTCTACGCCTATTACAGCTCACATAGAAGTGCCAATTTAAAAACACATTTCACACTTCTATATGTGGTAGCGATAGTGGGAATCTTGCAGCTAGTGTCAATGTAAATTGGTGCTGTCGGTGGCATGCAATCTTATCCCTGCGTACATTCTGTGCCCTCCACTGCAAATTGGTCATTAAATTCCATTCGCGACTGCCCACTTTTCTTGGGTCATAGAGGTTGCTCTATTCTAAGGAGGACACCACGGGCTGGCACTGTTCTGGTACCTAGTGGCTACCGCTATGGGTACTGTAGCACTATAGTCTCTGGCAAAAGCACCATTAAGTCTCAGCTTCCTCCTCTTTCAAACCTTCTGAGATCAACACGGCTGCCATTATTCTGGTTGACCATTTGGCCCAGTGAATTGAAAATTGGGATCAGGAGGGAAAGATTAGCTCTTTGGGGGCGGACTAAAAAAATGCATTGTGGTTCCCATTGTCCATTCACTTTCCTCTGAAGAACTTGATGAACATGGGTCTTTTTCAACCATATTAACTATTTTCTGTATGTAACCATGTCTAATAGCACATTGGTTAGCACTTTTCCAAGGGAACTATGTTTCAATTTTCCAGGATCCTCAGGCTTCTTTTGTGGTAGACTGTTCTGAGGACACCATGGATAGCCATTTTCTAAGGACACTACTGCTTTCTGTGTTCCTCTGAGGTACAGGAGCTGCCCGTGTTCTGGGAGCACAATGGTTGCCACTATTAGGAGGCAAAGTAGCTGTCCCTTTTCTGTGTGAAACCATGGTGGCCACTTTTCTAGGGCACTCCGGCTGATACTTAGATACATTGGCTGTCTCTGTTGTTGGGTCACTCCGGGCAGCCCTTTCCTGAGTGCCCTATGGCTGGAATTTTCATGGGGACACTGCGGCTATCACTGTTTTGTGGCTACTGTTGCATATTCTGTTTTTGGAGCACTGTGGTGTCTGGAAGAATATTGCAGACCAATATGCTTGACCCGCTCTCAGTTACCTAGGGAAACATAGCTACCACAATTCGGATGAGAGAATCGGAGCACAATGTGAGGTGAAGATGAAGAACAAAATTTCTCCATCTTCTCCATTTTATCAGTGCACAAAAATCGGACAGTACCGAGATGTCATCCGAGTGCTGTCTGATGATTTCCACGCACTCATTGACTTGTATGACCGAGTGTGATCAAATTTGGGCATGCAGCAATTTTTTCCGCAGACAGAAAAAATTGGACTTGTACACAGCCCCATACATGAACGTTGGTTCAGGTGTGGTCCAATATTTGGGACTGATGATATGGCCATCTGCACCTGCCCTTTGGTGTACTGTGGGGAGCTCAGTTTTAAGAACTCTATATCTGGAAACATCTCCAAAAAGGGCTCCAATCGGCCATGGACAGGTATTGTTTATTTTTTTTAGGGTGGGGGAGATTCCCACAAAAAGTCACCTACAACCACCATTCCTTCCTGGTACACCGACCACTCATCTCCCAATACCCAGATGTCTCTCCTGGTAATAACACACGGACTTCAGGGGAATTTCCTCTTGTTATTAGTGTGAGAAGTACAAGATATTTTCTCGTTATTGACCTATTGATTACTAATTAGATTTGTGCTACTCCGTTATGAGTTGCGATATACATCCTATAATAGGCGATAGCTGGAACGTGACAGGTCACTGTCTATAAGACCCTCACTGTGTGCGATGTATCCAGCAGAACCGGAGCGGGTGATGATTGATGGATCATTCTATAAATCTGTATCCTCATTATTCTAGAAATGATGATGTAGGAAATGAGACGGTCATCACTGCACTCTGCAAAAAGGAAACGCTCCAATGCAAGGAAGTCATTTAAAAAAGGAAACTATGAATTAAAGAGACTGACGGATCTGTAATTTACATTGCTGTAGCTCTCCTGACCAGACAAGTAGCTATAAGGGGTGCAAAGGCAGCATGTCATGGTTAGGACATGGTTAATGTCCTGTTCTCACAGGGTTAACTTTTGCCAGCCTCTCTTTGGATCTTGGTGGGGTATTTATACTCACTCCAGACTAGGATTCCCTGTCAGCTATACTGTTATTCTGGCTGTGTGTCTGACCCCACTGGTGTGCGTGTATACTGCATTACTTGTTTGATTCCCGTGTATGACCCGGTCTGTCCCCTCACTCTGTACTCCATCTCTCGTTTTGGTACTATTGTCTTCTCCGATTCTGACCTCCTGACTTGGCTATCGTTACTCCGTTACAGTTTGTCCCTATTGTACCGTCCATTGCCCGTTCTGGTTTTCTGATCTAGGCCACGCCCCCAGCAGTCACGTACTTCAGGTCCTGCTCGTCTGAAGCACGCATCGTCACCACTGCTGCCCCGCTCCACAGGTATCTTTGAGCAAGTGCAGTGCGGTGATCCTGACACAGCAGGTACGAAGTGGTACCTAAGGAAGCGCAAAGACTCCTATACCACATTAGACACCAGGATTAAGACCAGAGGTCTAATTACAGTTTTGGGGGTCCAGGAGCTTTTGCATACGCCTTTGCTAGAGAGAGAGACCACCACTTATTGAGGGTGGTCACCTGATGACTCGAGCTTAGTAGTTACTGGTAGTTTATAATCATTATATCCTTAAGTAATGTAAAACTTGCTGTGCTAATGTTTATACCTAGAAACCAATCTGAGGAAGCAGTGCTGCAGTGTAAAGCATGGTGAGAGGCAAAGCAGTAGCTTAAGCTTCTAGTGAGACAGGAAGTAGATGTAAAAGATCTAGGTGATAAATTATTGTATTTACTTGCTTCGGTGCTGACTTTTCCCTCTGCACTTACACAATTGTACCAAAATTAATTGCGTGTTCTCCCGACCTCAACTACGACCCCATTATATAAGGATGCAACAAAAAAAATCCTCTCCTACTGTATTATATTGCATTTTTCCGCAAGCATTTAATGACTCCCGTACAAATGGAGAATTCATATGAGGCCACATCTTGTATTTCTAGCAGAAGAGATCACCTTGACACCTCTCTGCATTCTCGCCAAGTAACCGATGACATAATCACATCCACGCGTAATGTGTTCTCATATCTACGTGGAAATCTAATAACCAAGAGAAAGGGGTCGGGACATTACATAAAATCAGGCAGGTTTATTGCTGGCAATGAGAAAGAAAACATGATCAATTATGTCAATTACATGTTGCAGTCCTTGGACGGAAGACACAAGTGTCTGCCATCACTAAAAGCCAAGCAAATCCTGATACAGGCAAGTGGAGAAATGGCATTTTATTGGGGGAATTACTGATTTTCTGTGTGACAAACATAAATTCAGTAATCCTCTTCGAAAGGATCGAAAAGTAATCCCTCTCCAATGTCACTGGGATCTGCTCACTCTGGCAATCCTTTGTAAGACTGTAGAGGTAATACCCCTCATTGCCAAAACACTATTAAATATACAATTTACGAGCTCCAGTAATCCTCCTTAGAAGTACCAGATTCCTCGTTTTCACTGTAACTTACTTTCTTGACCATCGCATCTACTTAATCCAGCAATCCTCTGCAAAGGATCAAGAAAATGTTGCATGTACACCACTCAGTATATGAATGCGATACAAAAGAAACTTGAGTTCTTTTTGGAATCCTGGGGAAATCTTACTCAGGATGACCATTAATTATAATTCTTCACAGTAGAGTGGAGATAATGGTTTAAAGGCACACAGCTATGACACAGTTCTGCATTGAAGTTGATTACAGGGGTTTTATTCAAGCTTCTTTTCATCACACAGAATCACTTCTCTGCATGCAATGCTTCATCAACATATATGAAAGTCTCTTTACAGATAACTTCTCTTCACTCACAGTGTCTTAACCTAAGAAGAACTGTACCTTCCTTGCTCATGCAGTGAGGTGGGAGAGGGGATGAGTCCGGTGCTGTAACTCTCTCACCTCTATCTGAGGTAATAAAGATGCTCCTGGCTGTCCTGACTGCTTCTTTTATTATATCAATCGCTTCTGTGGAAGAACTGGTCTACATCTTGTCTGATTTCAGTCTGACAGGAGACCCTCTAACACACCTTACTCTTGGATGTTCTGGACACAATAATAACTTTCCTAATATCCCCTGGGGCTGAGATAACCACTCCCTGTATGCTATAACCGTTTTAAGCCCTAAAGTTGCTGGATGAATCTAAATCAACAGTGCAGCTTCTATCTTTCACAAAAAGATGGCTCTCCTGTGCAACATGCATTGTAGAATGGGATCCACTCACTCAATTATCTGCAAACTATCCAGAAGAGAGACCTTTCCATTGCTACTTGCATTCACAGCTATGGGATCTATACAATCTAGTAATTCTCAGCAAAGAATCAAGAAGACATACTGTACCTACCTACATGCACTCTTGATTAATGGATTTACTTACTCCAGTAAAACAATTTAGAAAAGACGCCTATCCATCACTACACTTAACCATGGGATCTAGTAATCCTCTCCACTGTCAAATGAGCTGATAATCATTATACCTACTCCCTCTAGTAATCCTCTGCAAAGGGTCCAGAAAAGCTGCCTCTTCATTGTAACATGCACTGTAGACTATGGGATCTACTCAGTCAGTTCTCTGCAAATGATCGAGAAGAGAGACCTTTCCATTGCCATGTGCATTCTTGACAATGGGATCTACATAATCTAGTAATCCTCATCAAAGGATCCTGAAAAGACGCCTCTTCATTGGAGCACGTAGATTCTGTTGTTAACACAACATCAATGATTGCCTGTAAAGAATCCAAAAAAATCTACCTCTTTATTTTCACATGCATTCTTGATTATTGGATCTACTTACGCCACTAACCCTCTGCAAAGGTTCCAGAAAAGATTCCTTTCAATGGCAATAAATGTTGTTAACCATTAGATCTACTTACTCTATGAATCCACTGCAAATTATTCTTAAACTCTTCTCCAATTTTGAAAATAGGATTTACACATGCCAGTAATCCTCAGCAAAGGATGGAGAAGACATATCTCCAGTGCCACCTCTACTCCTGATTAATGGATTTACTAACTCCAGTATAACAATTTAGAAAAGACGCTTCTCCATCCCTACACTTAACCATGGGATCTAGTAATCCTATGCAAAGCATTCAGATGTGACACCTATCCACTGCCAAATGCACTGATGGCCATTAGATCTACTCTTTCTAGTAATCCTCTGCAAAGGATCCAGAAAAGCCACCTCTCCATTGTAACATGTACTTTTTAATTGTTCTACTTACTCCATGAATCCTCTGAAAAGGATCCAGAAAAGACACCTCCAACATGCAATCTATAAAATGTGATCTGTTTACTGTAAGGGTCCATTTACACAGGCCGACCTGGGGTACTAAATGACAGCTGTGCGATTGCTGATTGGCGCTAGTTTTATAGCCTATATACATAGTCCAACCCGGCTTCAGATGAGCATTTAAAGGTCTGCAATAGATCGCTTAGTGCGCATTGGCTACCACTGTCCATAGCAGCGAGAGTACTGTTTATAAAGGATGATGCACTGAGGAGAACAATGATCTTTTGAGGAGATCAAAAGATTGTTTCACCCGACGAACAACCGTTTTTCTTGTTCGTTGGGTGATCGCCAGTCTGTTTTAACTGTAAGATTATTGTGAAGAGAGCGTTGCTAGCATTGCTGGTTCGTGATAATCCTGCAGTGTAAATTGATCTTAAGATACATAGGTCAGATGGATCAAGACCAGATGAGGGACCCATTGTAAAAAAAAATATACAAAAAATAGAGTCCTCATTAGGTTCTGCAGCCTAGTACAGAACGGCTCGGTGTATGCTTGCCCTTCCCTTCCCAGCCCTTTAACAATCTTATGACGATTCTCCACCCTAAAAATGCAGTTCTTCTAGAAAAGGAAGTCCCACCCAGTACGAAAGGGTTGAGGCTGACCAATGCTGAGCCTTTTCGGTCCAAGACCCTCTTAGTAACCAAACGGGATGCCTCTATGACATGTACAGTCATGGACATATACTGTTTAGAGTAGTTTTCCTGACTTTATAGACTCCTTATGACCCCATGAATAAAGGGTTCAATCTGTGTTTTTGCTGGGGTCTTCAGGCATCTCTCTGGTATGCTTATGATATATCTGGATAGAGATGGACCCCATAACAGTCATGGGGCAAAGTGGAGCAGTTCTGAACCACAATTGTGCTATGCCAATGAACCAACTATGCAACGAATCACCCAACCAGCCATCCTGATCTTGCTTCATTATTTGCCCATTAACAAAGCCACTGACATTAATTAGTAGTGATCTGTACTATACAGCTGAGTACTAAAAAGACCTTGGGAGAAATTTTCGTTGGTGTAGGTCAACCTTGACAGATCTAATTAGGTATTGCATGCATATGCATTTCCTCTAATCCGACTGTCGAGAGTAGCAGGTGCGGGGTAGCCCCGGCTGAAGCATTACTGATCCATTCCAGAGAGCTTTACCTGGCATTTATTCACCTCTGCGAGTACACACATGTCAACTTTGGGGGTTTAATATTGGAGCACTGATGACTAAACATGAAAAAAAAATGACTAATTGGATTTTTCCTTACGTCTAAGTTGTGTGGTTTTCAGTTTGTGCCGGCAGGACCTCTCACTCGCAGGTGTAAAATGACTTTATTATTTCTCGTGTTCTTGAAGATACACTTGACACATTCATTATAGCGTTAGCCTTTTTTTCTGCCCTCACTCAGTCCTGTGTTCACTGCTGTGAATTTCATCGCTGTGATCTACCTGTTTTTTTGTTTTTTTTTAAATCTTTAGAAGATCTAAAATGCAGCTTGTATTATTACATATTGTTCTTTTTAGTCCATGTCTAATGCTTATCTTTTCATAACATGTTCATTGACGGTGACCAGTGTGTCTTTATACAGTATGTAGAGATTCTTCACGCGTTTGAGCAACCAGACGTTTTTGTAAATGTTGGAATCAAAAGACATCAAAAGGACACGTCCTCCATCTTGAATCCTAGTGGTGGCTTTTACATTTATAGTCCTATTCCATGGGATCACCATTTCTGAAAAGCTCTGCCGTGCTTCACAACTCCTGCAGCCCAGCTGATTCTGGGGGAAAAGATGCGATGGGATGGATAAATCCTTTTTCGATTTGTGATGTGTTTACACCTACACATGCAAAAGCTGTGCACCAAGTATAGGTTGTCAACATAAAATTGCATTGCTTACCTGTTAAATCCTCCACCGCTCCAGAACTCTGGTGGAGGATGATGACGTGGGCAGCAGATGAAGCCATCCTTTGGTCTTAGTGGTGTGAACGCTGTGATCAGTGATCGGCTGTAGCAGTCACATATGTTGATGTGATGTCACCTCTGCAGTAAACGCCTTTAAACTGGCATCTCCAAAGCACAAACCCAATATAATCTGAAGCTTCTTTGCTGAAGACCTGCCTGAAGCTTCCCTTTGTGCCACCACTTGATCAATGGAAGGTTTTGGCATCTGGTGCTATGGCAATCATCATAGTAGATATAGATTTTAGAAGGACAAAGCCTTTAAGCTTCTTCATTTGGCCAACAATTATAATCTTCAACCTTCATGCCTTTCAGGTTTTTTTCTCCAGAAAGTGCCACATTTAACCATAGGTTATGGGTATCGCAACCCATCAACATTTCCTTCATCCTATGTGATCTTCAAAACCCCACTCAACCCATGGACAGGTGTAATGCTGTTTCGTGAAGAAATTAGCCATTTTTTAATCCAAGATCATCCAAACTCTCAATTTTGGAGTTCTCCATTTAGTGGCTTTTTCCCTTTGTTTCACCCTATAGTGTGGTGCATCAAACTCATATCTTCCCACCTCCATTATGTCAGTGCCACTGACGGTGCCACAGGTCGATTCTGAAACTCAGAGCCTGCAGACAGGGCAATTCATGTTACAGAAATGGTCTATGCTTTGGGATTCCTGTCCTTCATTCTGGACAGTTAGCTGCCCTCTAGCTCCACTAAGCTCATGCTCACGCTACTATTTGGGATAATGGAGCCTTAAGGCTGGACCTCTGAGTCAAGGTTTGTCATTTGTCAATGGGGTTGCCTTAAAAAGAAAAGAAATCCACATTTTCACATTTTTTACTATGTTACTAGAAAGTCAGTTGAGCAACCAATGAGCCTCATATTTCTTCAGTGTGTGTAAATACCAATCAGCCCCATAATTAAATCACCAGCTTCATACTGAGAGGGTTCCTATCTTGACCTATTAAGCCATGGACTCCACAATATTGTTGAAGGTCCTTGAGTCATCAAAGACAAAGACATGAGCAGAAGATCTTATATGTCACTCATGGATCAGACGTGTTTTTCCAGTATATCCTACAGTTGATCGATTTGATGGAGATTTGGGGAATGTGGAGACAAGTCATCAGCTTCATCTCTTGAAATGTTCATCCAATTTTTATAGTGTGTTTATCTGGCAGAAAGAGGGCACTACCATGAGGGCATGAAGGGGGTATGTGGTCTGTGCAATATTTAGGTAGATGATACAAGTCACATCTAAATGATGTCAAGATCCAAGATTTCCTAGTAGAACATTTTCCCATCCTACTGCCTTCGCGCGGCTCTTAGTTACTCGCAGTTTACGTTGGATACCAGCTCCCAGCGTCGCTGATCGTTGCTCTCCCGCCGCCACACGCAGCGATGCGTGCTGGCCAGCGGGAGACCAACGATCAAAAAACGGCCCAGGACGATCCTGCATGATCAACGATACCCGGCGGGGGGGGCGGTCGCTGATGCGTGCCACGCACTGCGAGATCGCTAGCGAGATCGCTGTGGCGTCACAAAATCAGCGATCTCGCTAGCGATCTTGCTGTCTGTGACAGGGCCTTTATCATGATTCCGTTGTCCTTTACTCGCTTGCAGTCCGATGGGTGACGGGATGCTGCGTCTTCAGGTTTTCCCGCCTAACACATGGTCCCGCTTCTGGTTTTGTCCGCTGAGCCCCTTAGTCCATTGAACTGGATGCCCGCACCACAATGCTTCACTTGGCACTTGACTCTCGGTACACCCGCTGGTACCTGGATAACCGCACCGCGACGCTTCCCTCGGCGCACGTCTCTGTGTGCACCCACTGGTACCCTGGAGTCCCCACTGCGCCCATCATGGGTCTCTGCTCTGCAATCTATCTCTCTCCGCAGCGCGCAGCAGCTCCTTACTCTCTCTTCCCTTCTCTTCTGACTTTTCCCGCGCTCAACCTACGCCCCTTCTCTCCAGGTCATGGGTTCTTTCTGACTCCCATTTCCTTTCCCCCTGCAACACTAGATGCAGCCTCAGCAGTTCGTGACCCGGTGTCTCTTAGGTACCCACAGTCCAGTCTTCTTCCTTACACCCTCAAGGCATAGATAAAACATTAATGTAATCCCCAACTTTGGGTCATTACATATTACTCAAGGATTGTGCAATCCTATATCAGTTGGCGGTCTTAGGGAGATGATCTCCCCTAACTGTGCTGCTAGCTGAGGCACCATACGTATTACGTGCTGAATCCATGTACACGGCATTACTGATGCCTGAGCCCTTAGCATCATTCACCACAGTTCAGTAGCCTTGCAGGTTACCTACGTGTTTCGCAGTGAGGAGGCGCAAGGTATGGAGGGCTGAATCGTTGAATATCCCCTTTTTTCCCCCAACAGGCAATGTCTAATCACCTGGAAGATGTGAGTTTTTACAATAAATCGTGTAGCGCTTCCCTTCACTTTAATCATCTATTTGCTTGTATAATTTATTAATTCATTAAAGCTTTATTAGGAGAACTTTACAGAAAATCAATTCAATTATTTTAACGGTCGACGCAATCAATGAAAACCCTTCATTAAAACGTATGGAGTCAAGCATTATAAAAAGGTTTTCAAGGAAACAACATAATGTATCAATTTTACCACTTGTCTTGTTTTTTATTTCATTTTTTCAAGTTCCTTCTGTAGTAAAATGACATTGCAACTTATCAGATATTTGCCTCCATTGCACCATGAATAAGACCCGCTGAGGTTGAAACGTGTTGGTTATACCACCTGAGATACCATCTACTGTCATGTCCGTTTATTAATTTTTCATATATGTATTTTGAAGTACAGTCTTCATTTTTTTTAAAATAATTTTTTCCATTAATTTTTGTATTTTAATATTAATCCAGCGCTGGAGATTCTCTTTCTTTGCACTTATATTGGGTTCAGAGATAACAGTCACACACAGGCCCTGGTGCCTGATGGGGTCCAAACATCCCTTTGCTATATAAGACACTATTGTTATAAATGCCACATGGTAAATGGGGATGATCTGTGGGACCCCAGTGCGGGTTACTCCTCTCCAGAGTCTGAATGGCTCGGAGATATGTATGCTTGGCCTCCGCTCCATTCGTTATTTATGGGAGTGCCGTAAACTGTACACAAACAAGAAGTATTCAGCTCACCCCTCTTCACTCCTGATCACACCTCCGACGCACGGAAACACCCTGACCCGGGTGTATAGTGCATGCACAACATAAAGAAGGATTTTTCCAGCGTCTCCAGGAGATAAAATAATAATTGCTTTATTGAGAACTAGCATCACACCTCTTGCCATGTTAACCCTCAACACACACACTCCTCAACACACACTCCTCTCACCTTTCACCATCTCCACTCACTCTTTCACTCCACATACGACCCCTTCTCTCACTCCGTCTCTCATACTCACGCCGTCATCGCCGCTGCTCCACGATCCCCGACATCTTCTTCCGCCGGCGCCATCCTGGATCCAGACGTTGTCCACGCCGGCGACATGTTCTTGCGGCGACGCCATCTTGAGTATCGTGAAATCCCGCGATAGTCAAGATGGCGTCGCCGGAAGAACATGTCGCCGGCGTGGACGACGTCGGGATCCAAAATGGCGTCGATGAAATCTCGCGAGTTTTCGCCGACGCCATTTTGGCTCCCGACGTCGTCCTCGCCGGCGACATGTTCTTGCGGCGACGCCATCTTGACTATCGCGGGATTTCGCCGATCCAAAATGGCGTCGCCGCAAGAACATGTCGCCGGCGTGGACGACGTCGGGATCCAAAATGGCGTCGGCGAAATCTCGCGAGTTTTCGCCGACGCCATTTTGGATCCCGACGGCGTCCTCGCTGGCGACATGTTCTTGCGGCGACGCCATCTTGACTATCGCGGGATTTCGCCGATCCAAAATGGCATCGCCGCAAGAACATGTGGACGACGTCGGGATCCAAAATGGCGTCGGCGAAATCTCGCGAGTTTTCGCCGACGCCATTTTGGATCCCGACGTCGTCCTCGCTGGCGACATGTTCTTGCGGCGACGCCATCTTGACTATCGCGGGATTTCGCCGATCCAAAATGGCGTCGCCGCAAGAACATGTCGCCGGCGTGGAGGACGTCTGGATCCAGGATGGCGCCGGCGGAAGATGATGTCGGGGATCGTGGATCAGCGGCGATGACGGCGTGAGTATGAGAGACGGAGTGAGAGAAAGGGTCATATGTGGAGTGAAAGAGTGAGTGGAGATGGTGAAAGGTGAGTGGAGTGTGTGTGTTGAGGGTTAACATGGAAAGAGGTGTGCGGTGACGTCACCGGTTACAACTGGACGGAAGTTGTTACAACCGGAAGTTGCTTAGGGCATTTATTATTATAGATATAAAATCTTCATACCATCAGGTAAAAACGACATAAAGAGGCGTATGGAGGGGAGCAATTTCCTACGCGTTTCATCCTGAAAGGGCTTAATCATGCAGCCTGTCCAGCTGCATGATTTGTGGCTGCTGGACAGGCTGAATACATGTGAGGAATGCCTGTTTATTAGGTAATTCCCACATGTATTCAGCCCGTCTACAAGTCACAAATCATGCAGATGAGACGACGAAAACTAAATCTCCGAGCACGCCAAAATACTCGGAGGACACACGAGCATGCATGGGGAAACCCGAGCAACGAGTGTACTCGCTCATCACTAGTTCCTTCACAATATTTGCTAGGATCACCTGGGACAAACTAAATTCTAAAATATACTCTTTTTCTCCCTTTCATCCATTCTCTGGTTGAACTTGATGGACATATTTGCGATCTAAACATGTAATTGCTACCTCTACAAAAATATCTGCACTTCTGAATAGTAATTTCAAAATCCCTTTGAAAAAAAAAAAAAGGTTCAATACTAATGTGGATTAGCTCAGTTCTCTGACAAGGCTTAGTACATACATGTCGTGTCACTTACATGCCGACGCTCTTAATTTGCAAAACATTACTGATTCGGAACTCCAAAAATAATGAATTGCATGATAAAAAGCCACACTTAATATTTATTAAGGCCAACACAAGTTGCTACAATTGGTTCAACTGGATTTTTTCCTGTAGAAATCATTCAGTTTTCGTGACAAATCTGCGCAGAAAAAAAAGTAATGGCCGGAGCTGAGCCTCCCCTCAGAAAAGGTGTCAGGCGGAGGCCAGCATGACGGGGGGTGTGGAAGGTGAATGTGGGGGGAGAGGGCTTGTAGGAGGGGGTGGGGGCATATATATATGGGCGAGTAACGGGCCTCCCTCCTCACAGTTCCTGCTCGTTTTCCCTAAGCAAGTTTGGGACTTACCATGGCCGACTTGGAGCGGGCGCTGGAGTGCTTGAGGGCGGCTTCCATGACTCAGCCTCCGGGATGGCTGGAAGTGCAGCTGGCGGCGATCACCCCGGGGACGTCAGGGCAGTCGGCTCTGCCTGCAGACATGGAGCGGCGTGCACGGCGGGCGAGGCCTCCCACACGGCTTTCCCCTGATGCAGCTCCTCGGGCCTCCCGTCGGCGCAGGAGCCCCTCCCGGGACCCTCCAGGCCGGGCGCCCTGCGCTGCTCGCTCGGGCGGGCCCCGGCGTGGGAGGAATCCTCAAGCCCGGCGAGGCCCTGCGGCGGTGTCTGGGCCTCTGTCTCGCTCCGTGTAGAGGGCGGGGCGGACACGCGCCGGGCGGCGCTGCACCCAGGATCCCTCGGAGGGCCGCGCTGACGGCTCCAACACAGAGCGGGCTGCTCCCATCTCCAGGTCGGCAAGTACGGCGCTAGCGGCCTGCTCCTCAGCAGGGCTGGGTTCCTCACCCTCTGCCACAGGGGGACCATCGGGTTCATCGGGGGGCCGCGGCAGGGGGGCTCCCACACCGCGGCCTGCTTCCTGCTCCGGGCGTACTGACGGGAGGCCACGCAGCAGGGACGGCACGGCCTGCTGCGCTGCAGGGCATGTGCCATCAACCCCCACATCTGGCAGCAGGGGGTATGCTCCGGTCCCACGGAGCTCTTCATCGGGGGCTCCACACGCGTCATCACGGACGGATGGCGTGTCATCAGGGGCTTCGGTCACGGGGACTCAGGCAGCACCGCCATTTGGGGATATGCAAGCGGGATCCCCCTGGGCTTCGGGCCCGGTATCCCAGTTCCTTCAGGGGGGAGTCCCGGACTACAGCGGCGGTCCAGTGGAGTCGGCATCGGGAGCCAGTCGGGCGGGAACCCATCCGTGGATCCAGGCGGTCCGGCTGGAGGGCTCACAGCTCCCTCGCAGCCCGGTGAGTATAGATCTGTGTCCCCTGTATGTCAACCACTGGTGTCTCCGTTGTCAGGGGGGGTGGGTCCCTCGACGGACGGTTTGAGTATTGGGGGGGGGTGTTAGGTCAATGCTGGCAGACGTCCGTGATTTGCTTTCGCGCTTAGAGCGGGATATTGTTGCACCGTCTCCTTTGGCGGCCTGGGTGGGGTCCCCGGCTGTGGAAAGGGTGGGGCGGAGCGGGCCGGAACTGGCGGGGCGCATTAGCGAACCAGTGTCGGTTTCGGTGCAAACAGAGAAGGAGAAGGAGTGTCGCGTGCATTTGGATGACAGGGCTCATGGTGAGGTCTATGTATGCTTTGAAGGCCCACTGGGTGCTCATTTAAAGAAGGAAGTTAAGGAGCGCATATGGAAGGATGAATATGTGGAAATTTTCTCGTTGTTGCCTCTCGAGAAATTTAATTTGGATAAGAGTAGGAAGGAGGATAGCAAAAAGGAGGAGGAGGAGAAACGCAGGTGGCGTTTAATTCCTCAGACGTTTGTCAATTGGCAGCAGGCGTTTGCCATTTTGGCAAGCGTTATTGGGGAAAGGGCCCCGGACAATTGCTCGGCATTGTTTTGTTACCTGGATGCGATAGGCGAAGCTTACAGGGTTTACGGGGGTCAGGCGTGGCTGCGGTATGATGAACAATTTCGGCAGAGGAAGGCGGTTCGCCCAGCCATTCGTTGGGATCAGAAGGATATTGGGTTATGGATGCGCGTCATTGCTCAGAACAAGTTTGGGAGCTCCTTTCATGGGGGGGCTGGCAGCACCAGCCAGGGCAGCAGTAACTCCAGTGCCACGAGCGGAAGCGGTTCGGGGCAAGGGGTTACCCACAAGTTGGGGGTCTGTTGGCAGTTCAATGACGGGCAGTGTAAGTTCGGGGCAAATTGTAAATTTAAACATCTCTGTTCCACTTGTAACGGTGCTTCCCACGGAGCATCCAAGTGTTTTAAAAAAGGGAAGCCAGGAGCCGGGGGCGGTAATTCCAAAGGGGGAGACTCCAGTGAAAATGGAAGGGATGGTCCCTTATCTAAATAGATACGCGGACCGTGAAAAAGCGGCACTGTTGTATGCGGGTTTTAGAGATGGTTTTGTGATTCCGCATTCCCCTTTTGACATTCCGCCCGTTTTGAAAAATTTGCGTTCGGCCCTGGTTCACGCTGCTGTGGTCTCGGAAAAAATCGAAAAGGAAGTATCTTTGGGCCGCATGGCCGGCCCTTTCACGTCCCCGCCGTTTCCGGATTTGGTGGTCTCTCCCCTGGGTGTGGTTCCGAAGAGGGAGCCAAATAAGTTTCGGCTTAGGCCTGTTTCACACTTCCGTTTTTTCAAATCCGTCAAAATCCGTTGGTTTCCGTAAAAAAACGGATCCGCCATTTTTTTGCAGGATCCGTTTTTTTTGTCCCATAGACTTCCATTAGTGGTTACCGCGGATCTGTCAAAAAAACGGATCCGTTTGCATCAGTTTCCGTCAAAAAAACGGAAACGGATCCGTTTGGCGGACACAAAAACGGAAGTGTGAAACAGGCCTAATTCAGCACTTGTCGTTTCCGCGGGGTAGGTCGGTTAACGACGGTATCGATCCGGAGATTTGTTTGGTCGTTTACTCCTCGTTTGACGAGGCGGCGCGGTGGGTGCGGAGTTGCGGTCGGGGGGCCCTTATGGCTAAAACTGACGTTGAAGCTGCCTTTCGTCTGTTGCCGGTCCATCCGGACAGCATGAGGCTCCTGGGTTGTTTTTGGGATGGCAAGTTTTTCGTGGACAGGTGTTTACCCATGGGTTGCTCATTGTCCTGTGCGTATTTTGAGGCCTTTAGTTCTTTTCTTGAATGGGTGGTGCGCGATGTTTCCGGTTTTGAATCAGTTATCCATTATTTGGATGATTTTTTGTGTGTCGGCCCTGCGGAATCATTGCGTTGCCACAGATTATTGCAAGCCATCGAGTGGGTGGCTGAGCGCTTTGGCGTTCCACTGGCGCCTGGTAAAACTGAGGGTCCGAGTACGTGTTTGCGGTTCCTGGGGATTGTCATTGACACCGTTGATTGGGAGTTTAGGCTGCCGGAGGACAAGTTGGCTGATCTGCGGGCCGAGGTGGTCCGAGCGCGCCGTTTAAAAAAGATATCGTTGCGCGATCTCCATTCGTTGCTGGGGAAGTTGAACTTTGCGTGTCGTGTGATGCCGATGGGGCGAGTTTTTTCACGTAGGCTGGCGAGCGCTACCTCAGGGATTCTAGCCCCCCATCATTTTGTCAGATTGTCGTCGGAGCTCAGGGCGGATTTGGCGGTTTGGGAGTCTTTTTTGGTTGGGTATAACGGTCGCTCGCTGGTGATGGCTGAGGTTGTTGGTAACGACGCGCTGCAGCTGTTTACGGATGCAGCCTGGGGTGTTGGTTTTGGAGCTTACTTCAGAGGACAGTGGTGCGCATCTCGTTGGCCCGAGGAGTGGATTGTGTCTGGTTTGGTGCGTAACATTACGTTGTTGGAGATTTTTCCGATCCTGGTGGCGGTGCATTTGTGGGGACAGGAGTTTCGGGACCAGCGTGTGCGGTTTAATTGCGACAACATGGTTGTCGTGTGCGCGATCAACGGGCTTACCGCCTTGTCTCCTCCAGTCGTTCGTGTATTACAGCGATTGGTTCTCCTATGCTTGTCCTTGAATGCGCACGTGACCGCGTCACATGTTCCTGGTGTCAGGAACGAAATAGCTGACTCTCTCTCTCGTTCGCAGTGGGATCGTTTTCGCTCTTTGGCGCCAGAAGCAGATGTCGAGGGTTTGGCTTGCCCAGAGGAACTGTGGAAGTTGGCTTACGGGCCGCAGAGTCGTTGATCGAGTCTTCTTTGGCTCCAAAAACTTGGGAGGCTTACCGGGCTGTATGGCGGATGTGGGAGGAAGTTGTGGCAGCCGGCCCTGTCATTGGTTTCGGGCAGGATCAAGAGGGAATGCTGTTGGCCTGGTTGGGGCGCGGTTCAATTGAGGGCTGGTCTTACGCAAAAGTGTCACGGGTTTTGGCTGCATTGTCCTTTGGCTTTCGTTTACGCAATAGTTGGGATCTGACAAAGACGTTTTTGGTCAGACAAGCGGCTAAGGGTTTTCGCCGCTGCAAAAGCGGGGGGGATTTGAGGAGGCCAGTATCTTTTAATTTGTTGGAACAGTTGGGCCTTGTGCTGGAGTTGGTTTGTTCTTCGCATTATGAGCTTTTGCTATTTCGCTTGGCTTTCTCGTTCGCCTTTTTTGGAGCTTTACGGGCGGGTGAACTTATTTCCCCTAACAAAGGATCGGTTGGTGGGTTATTGGCTAGGGATGTTGTATCGACTTCGAGTGGTGTGGAGTTTTGGTTACGACGGTCCAAGACGGATCAGTCGGGAAAAGGCCGCCGGGTGGTGTTGGGCAGGGTGCCCGGCTTTTCAATGTGCCCTGTTCATTGCTAACAGAATTTTTGGGAGCTTCGACCCAGCTGAGCGGATCATTGTTGTGTCATGTGGACGGCACTAGTTTGTCCCGTTATCAGTTTGGCGCTGTT
The DNA here is from genome assembly GCF_039654945.1 of Dendrobates tinctorius. Lineage (NCBI taxonomy): Eukaryota > Metazoa > Chordata > Amphibia > Anura > Dendrobatidae > Dendrobates > Dendrobates tinctorius. Next base: position 23,644,763 of record NW_027361825.1, on the reverse strand, counting down.
TTTAAAAAGGCTATTCGGTTGTTGGGCCTCGACGAATCCCGCTTCGCTTTTCACTCTTTTCGGATTGGTGCTGCCACGGAAGCAGCGTCTGGGGGTTTGGGTCCTGCGTACATAATGCATATTGGTGGTTGGAAGTCTAATCGGTACCGAAGTTACGTTAGGCCTCACTGGTGAGGGAGGGGTGGGGGGTGGCTTGGGTAGCGGCTTGGTGGTGTAATGGGAGTTTACTTTCTCGGACGGTGGTATGTTGTGATGGCTAGCGCCTCTCCCCCTTTTCTTTTGTTCCAGGTACCGAGCCTCTGCTGGTTTGGATTTTTGGGCACTCCTTCGTTCATTGGGGAGCTTTGCGAGCTGATGTCCGGAACGAAGGCAGACAACTGGGCTTCCCCAGGACCGTGGCGGTGGTGCGGTGGCTCGGTTTCAGGGGAATGGAGTGGAGAAGGGTACTGCAAGAAGTTCACGTGTGTGCTCAGTTGGACCGCGCACCGGACATTTTGGTTCTTCATGTTGTGGGCAACGATTTGGCGGTTCGACCTTTTCGTGAGTTGATAAATGACATCAAGCAGGATTGCTTGCGGCTGTGGTTGTTGTATCGGGGGGTTACCATTGTCTGGTCCGAAATTGTTCCACGCAAGCGTTGGCGTTCTATGAGATCCTTGGTGAAGGTCAACAAGGCAAGGATTAAAGTTAATAGGGCGGTGTCTTCCTTTGTGGTTAGGAACGGGGGCGTGGTTGTGCGGCATTTTGATCTGGAGAAAGGGGAAGGGGATTTTTGGTTGGCTGATGGCGTTCATTTGAACGCGGTTGGGTCAGACATTTGGACACTGGGTCTGCAGGAAGGCATTGAGAGGGCCATGGCATGGCGTGTTCGGGGGGTCTCGGGCCGTTGAGGTGTTCAAGGGCCCTCGTTGTGGCGGTTCAAAAGGGGGGGAGTCCTTGGAGTCGTTATGAAATTGGTTTTGGAGACTCACGGTATTGGGTCTCCTACGTTTGTATGGTGTGGTGATCTGGTGAAAAGTGGAGGGGGAGTTTCCGTAAAGTGGGCGGATCCCCTAGTTGATTAGTGGACAAGATGCCTCGGTGTGCTGGTGCTCCCGAGCCAGTGGGGTAACGGCTGGGAGTAATTCGTTGGTTTTGTCCACAAAATTTTGGGGTAATTCACCTAGATCTTTGTGGCTTCAAGGACTACTCCTCAGCGTTCAAGTATTGTATTTATGGTGTTCATAATACATTGTTTTGTTGTTTGTTAATTTAATAAAAGGCTGCTGTGGCCATACAAATTCCAAAAAGAAACTTGGTCTCTGGTGTTTTTAGCAGCGTATGGGTTAATACATGGGGGTGGTGTGGGGCTTGGGGATGGTTGTGTCTCCCATAAACGTGAACAACTTGACAATCCCAACGTCACGCGACAAAAGCGCAGAAGATACTTGATTTGTGTACATACCCTAAGATCATTGAAGATGCTGCATCTAAAAAAAATGGATTATCCTCCACCATCAATTTACTCCTGTTTAATTTATTTTTGGCACTATGTGCTATAGAAGGTAGTGCCATCGGCAGGTTGAAGCCCAATCCTATACTATGGAAACCCACTAATCAAAAAGTGCATATATACTGTATATAACGAGTGCTGTACCCAAATGAAGAAGTAGCGGTATTCGCATAGGACTGGTTTTTGGGGAACCCTGTGATGTCATCAATAACATCACAAGGAACCCTTGTCTAAAGATGCGTCTACACCTTCGCTGTATGTTCTCTCATTGCTGTTAAAATACAAGAACTGTGCCCCAATAGTGTAAAAAATTTAAAAAAAAATAGGATCTACAAATAGAAAAACATGTCAGCTCCAGTTTTAAATAAGAATAAAGAAATAAAATTGACATAAAATAACCCAAAACTTTAAAACACATAAATATTTTAGATGATATGGAGTTTGGTGTTATCTCTGCTTGGCTCTTTTGTAACCATTCTGTCACTCTCCTGAAATTGATGTACCCCCATTTTGGGTCTTCTGTTCCTTTATTAATATCTAATCTTATGTTTCTTCCATTAAAAGGGGGAATAACTAGGGTGGGAGAAGTGGTTGCAGTCATACTTAGTAACATAGTAACATAGTTAGCAAGGCCGAAAAAAGACATTTGTCCATCCAGTTCAGCCTATATTCCTTCAGAATAAATCCCCAGATCTACGTCCTTCTAAAGAAGCTAATAACTGTAAGATACAATATTGTTACGCTCCAGGAAGACATCCAGGCCTCTCTTGAACCCCTCGACTGAGTTCCCCATCGCCACCTCCTCAGGCAGGGAATTCCAGATTCTCACTGCCCTAACAGGAAAGAATCCTCCTCTGTGTTGGTGGAAAACCCTTCTCTCCTGCAGACGCAGAGAATGCCCCCTTGTGACCGTCACCTTCCTTGGTATAAACAGATCCTCGGAGATCTTAGGCCATGGAACCTAAGGGTTACCAATAGTTCCCACAGGCCCATATTAGTAGACCAATACTATTAAAGAGTCCTGATTGGAGATTTTACAAGTTACACTGCCATTGCCCTTTAATATACGACGAGCAGCTAACTCTAGAGTTTAGATTCTGCAGCTATCTTACTGCGTCTGTCTCCATCATAATCTGATTGTCTCCGTTTCGGTTTCTATAATGTTCTTTGTCTCGCTGCCATTCTTGGATTGTCTTACATCTTTTCTCCTGCCTCTCCTTCTCCCCCTCTTCTTATTCCATCACATTTAACAATTACATTGCGTCCGTCGGCCACAATTGTCTTGAGATTTTCCAAGTCTCATTAGTAGGGTTTCTGATATGGGAGAAATAGCGGATGGCAACCTTCCCTATAGTCTGCAATGTTGATAATGTCATAAGAGCTGCCTGGTCATGCAATGCTCCTCGTCCTGCAGAATGCTGATAACTGTATCTATCTGTATGCCAAGAATTGTATTGTTAAATGACAATGGCCCTTTAAAAGGGTTGTCCAGACCTAGAAAAACATGGCTGCTTTTTTCCCCTCGAGACGCCCGTCTATGGTTTATGTTTGGTACTGCAGCTCCATTATCGTGGATAGGACTGAGCTGCAATACCACACATGGTCTGTATGCCACTGTGGCACTGCTTTAGGAGAAAGCCTCCATGCTTTTCTAATCCGTGAACCCCTTTCACCACTTAAGGGTACTGTCAATTTATTTTAATTTTTTTTCCTCCTCTTTTGTAGTTCTTTCAAAAACCATAGCTTTTTGTTCTTATTTTTCTGTCGACAGACATATGAAGGCTTTTTTTATTTACACAATTCACTTTATCATATAACGTAAAAGTGCAAAAAAACAAAAACAAAAAAGTTTTGCTTTTTTTTTTTTTAATAGAGTTTTGTATTTATGCCATTGATTCTGCATTAGTATTATTGCGGCGATACCAAAAAATTGTTTATTTATTTTTTTAATTTGTTTTAGTGGCTTAAAAGTCTGAATTTTGTATGTATCAACATTTGCCGGAACCCAAAACTTTTTTTTATTTCTCCATTGATAGAGGTATAGGTGTGTTTTTTTTTTTTTTATGTGCCATGGTGTACTTTTTGCTGGTACCATTTTGATCGCTTTTCATTGCAGCGACTGAAAAATGGCAGTTCTGGCATTTTTAGGGGTATTTTTTACGCCATTTACCATGTGGGCTAAACAATTTTATATGTTGATTGATTGGACTTTTATGGACACAATAATATTGAACATGTTTATTTTTACAGTTCTATGCCTTAGACTTGGGAAAAGAGTGTGATTAAAATTTTTAAGCAGGTTTTTTTTCCATTTACTTTATCTTTTAGTCCTCTTAGGGGACTTGATCAATAGATCCTGCGATCAAACAGGACTGGAGTATGTAAAACACCAGTCCCCTATGAAGCCCAGTCTGTGCCTGGGCTTCACAAGAATACCAAGATCGTAGCAATAGAGGGCCGTTAGCAGACCCCTGGATGCCACGGCATCCCAATGACATTCTATGAACAAGTTGCTGGATTGCCAAGATGAGTGCCCTGAATAGACACCTGGGTACGATCATGGCATTCAAATACTGCTATTACAGACAATTGCATTCAGCGTTGGACTGGCCCACCAAAGAACCGGAGAATCCTCTGGTGGGCCCTGTCTTGTCCTAGTGCAAGCCTTGCAACTGCTCTGGGGCTCTTGATTGGGAGAGAACCTGGCTCCTCCATGTGGATTTCAACAGTATCTGAACAATCACGTGATAACCAATCGAATTAGCAACCAGAGCTGAATCCCAACATTGTGCATCTTACGGCTATACCACTTGATACAGTGAATGACAAAAAATTAGTCTAGATCTGAAAAACCACTTTAATGATAATGCATTGGTTTTGTATACATGAAAGGTGGGCCCTCAGAATCAAGTCCTCTGGTGGGCCCAATGTTCTTCAGTCTGACACTGATGGCATTTAGGGGTCACCTGTACCACACCTGAACCTGGCCAGCTCCTGAGCCCGCGCCACACACTCACTTCCCTAGTAAGTCATGGAGCTCAGGGAGGAGGCAAGGGACCATATTCTCTGGCTGATATGCTTCTAGGAGGGATTTCCTCCATAACACAGCAAGAATACGTGGTAAAAACCCCTTTGTGTGCCTCAATATCAAATTGGATTGATGATGATAGATTTAGAGAAACCTATGATGCCCAGTGCCCACAGCAACCAATCACAGTGCAGCTTGTATTTTGTCAGAGCTATTTAAAACATGAAAGCTGAATTCTGATTGGCTGCTCAGGCCAGCAAAATTTTTTTTTCATACATTGAGGCCTATTGAATTTCATGGAATCGTTGGAATCCACAACACACGGATGTGTATTGTGGTCATGTACTATGGCAAAACATTATCAGGATAGGTTTACGTTACTAAAGGGACAGTGAATGAACATCCTGAAAAGATGCAAAACATTAAGGGTCAGATTTATAAAACTGCCAATAACAACAAATCACAGTGCTACTTTTATTTTTCAAAAACACTTTGGGAAATGAAAGCTCAGCTGTGGTTGGTTGCTATGGGTGACAGCATTTCTCTTTTACACAATCTCATTCATTTGCCCGATAGATTTTAATAAAATGATAATTCTTTTTTAAAGCACATTCGTACACCACAACATAAATCAGATTTCCTACATATTTTCTGCCTTTTTTTTCTTCAATGTTGCACCGAGCACACCAGTTATTGAGCACTTGTTGGAACTAATCTGTACGCCACCCACACAATGCCCACAAGGGTACGAGACGCTCATATTGTGAAGACTCTCATGATTAATTCAAGATAGAAATGAAGCTAAACCAAGCAGGAAAGTTTTATTTCACACTTCACGTAGCTGGGACAAAACCCTGCCCCCTCGTTCACAGTTTCCCCTGAGTGGGAGACCCATAAAGGTTCTTGACCACCACCAGGTTTCACCAATCGAAAATGGTGTGATACTGAACAGGGCTTTTCCTACACTTTAATCGGCTCCTACGGGAGCAGCGTGGTTCCCCCCAGAGTTTATTTCCCCCATAATACCCCTGGAGTAATGATGCCCCCAATCATAGTGTACACAGCATGATGCCTTTACATTGCCCTCTCCCCAAAATACCATCTACCCCTTTTTTGATGAGCAAACCAAATCTCCGCTCTGTGCAGTGTGTAGTCGGTGGAGCTGGTGCCATGTAGTGTCGTCATCGTTCCTCCTAGGTTGTGCTTCCGGCTCCTCCACCATTATATTCAACTGTATCTGCGTCTTAAAGATGCAGAAATAGATTAAAGTGGGACAACTCCCCGAATTCAAAACTGTGTCACTGGATCAGTGATGGTTTGAAGGCATGTGTACAGCTGTAGTCACATGTGCAGGTTTTGTTACATTTCCAAATTTTTCCTTCCTTTATGTTGGGTAGAGCTGTGTTTTATCATTACATTGAAAGTAAAATCAATGTGTTTTTTTTTTTTTTTACAAAAACTGCAACAAAACCAAATATAAAACACACACTGCATGAAAACCACCATAAAAGTTGCACTTGGGAAAACAGCCCAAAGGCTGCTTACAGATGTAGCAGGGTGGATTTTGTCATTGACAGTCAACGATGTTTTATTACATTGATTAAGAAAAAATCCTAACAGGATTTTCCAGGATCATATTATTGATAATAATCGATCCTTCTAAAAGGCTACCAATATCAGATCAGTAGAGCATTTGACTCTTGGCACCAGGGGACCTACTGCCCTTTTGCAGTGGTGGGTCGGGCCCCCAGACACCACCCTGTTCTACATCACTTTCCACTCTATGAGAAACTGTAATTCCCAGCATACCCAGACAGCTGCTACTGACCTTCTAGATTTGCTGGTATTGCATTCCACAAGGTAACTTACTAAAAGTGTAAGTAGATGTAAATACTTATGTCCCCCCCCAAAAAAAATTGAGAAAAGTATTCAAGAAGTGATACCTTTATGGGTTAACCAGAGAAATTATATTTGCAAGCAATATTTCAGGGCTTGCAAATATAATTTCTCTGGTTAGCCCATAAAGGTATCACTTCTTGAATACTTTTCTCATTTTTTTTGAGGGGGGGGACATAAGTATTTACATCTATTTTTCTAGCTAACACGGTACCACAATATTATTTTATATTGTACATCGTAAAAGTGTAAGTCAACTTTTTTATTTGATTTTCCTTCAGTTACTGAAAAGTTATGATTATTTGTTGTATATTTCTTTACTTTATTGCGCTTCCTTCTCTTCCAAACACTATGCTGCAGTGTTGTTTCAATGGTCAGGTTATTGTCCTTTAGAAGCTACTTTCAACTACTGCGCAGCAAAAATCTGTACACTATATTCAGACAGTCTGTACCACACTTTCACTGTCTGAGCCTTCTCTGCCCTCCTTTCCTGTACTCAGACAAGAGAATTCCTGCACATAGAATGTATGAATATCATTTATGGATCTTTCTGAGCAGCAGTTGAAAGCAACTTCTAAAGGAGCACATACTAGATATTGAAACAACACTGCAGTATAGCATTTGGGAGAGGAGAAAACAAAATAAGCTAGTGAAGTATATACCAAAAAATCACAACTTTGCAAAGGCTAATCAATAAATACGTTAAAAAAAGTTTACTTACTCTTAGAGGTTAGGGTTAAACGTGCGTATAAAAAATCATTCCTATTTTCATCCAGAAAAGTTGGACGACTTATTTCTCACGTGTCATCTGTGTGCAATCCGTTCTTTTACTCAGCACTATTAATCATTTACAGTTTCTGTATGCTGCAAAATTGAAATGTGTCGGTAAAAATCAGATGCCAAACTGTGGCGTATACATCGGATAAGTGCTAGCCAATGTTTTTATGATAGCACTCGGACCAGTGTTATTCTATGGGACAATGCTGATTTTTTTTTCCTCATACCGATTCGGCATGAGAAAAAAATTGCAGCATGCTGCGATTTGTAGTGCAAATCACATCGTACTCACCCTTTCAAGTCCATGGGTGCGAGGAAATCATTGGACTGCACTCAGATGACATCTGAGTGCAATCTGACTTCTGCAAATTCACACTATGGAGAAGACGGAGAAATCTTTTTCTCCATCTTCTCCTCACCTGTGTTACTATTCTGTCATCCAGGAGAATCAGAATACACAAAGCTGACACTTGGATCAAACTCTGATCAGAGTTTGATCCTAGTGTCATTTACATAATCACCCTGATTTTCGGAGGAGACAATCTACACTCGTGTGACCCCTGCCTAAAAGTGAATTTACAGTTGAAACCAGAAGTTTCCATTCACTATATCAAAAGACACATCTGCATGTTTTCTCAACATCCAACATGAAATCAGAATAAACATTTCACATTTTTGGTCAGTTAGGATTACCATAATTATTAATAGGATGTCCACCCGGGATTCTGGTACGGCCTCCCACTGCCTTGAATGATAGGTACATACTGTCCTTAGCAGCCAACTGCTTAAAGGGAACCTGTCACCCCCTCCTGGCATTTTTAAGTAAAAGAAAATCTGGCCGCACGTCCACGCAGGCGCGACAGGAAGGGCAGGAAGTCATGAGAGAGGACGGGCAGCAGTAACTGCGCATGCCCAAGAATAAATAGGACAGCGCAGGCGCCAGAATTTGACAAGAGCGATGTGGAGGTGGATCCAAAAATGCAGGAAGGCATGAGTGACGGATGTGAGGCGTCTCTGTAAGATGGTGAAACACCTGCCCCCCTGTCAAATATCAGGTATGTCTGACCAATTTTATAAACGATTATTTCTGCGGTGGAAGGTACCCTAAATAAAAGAGCCACTTAGACAGAATGCAGCATTAGTGCTGCACAAGGTGGCTCTTTTACTTAAAAACACCAGGTTCCCTTTAACATTGACCTTGTGACTGTACTTCCCTATCTGAGACACTACCAGAAAATGCCTACTTTTTACTGGCACTAGCCCTTTCCCCTTGTGGGCTCAAACATTAACTGTATCTTATCCTTCACCTTTAGCTAACTACAGTTACTATCCTATAAGAGTATATATGTGGCACCCCTGAGGGTTCAGTCACCACAGAGGTACTGCACCTCCTCCTGAGGTGTAGTATCCTACTCCCCAGGTAAGATGGTAACACCTGACCAGACTCCAGTACCTACATCCAGCACAGACACCTTAGAGCAGCAGAGCACCATTTATGGCAGCTGCTTTGGTTCATGAAGGGTGCTGGATAGTGGGTGGAGCTATAGATTACACTAGAGGGGAAAGCTGACAGGAAGTTAGGTCAGTTCCCTGCAGGGGGAAGAATATAGAGGACCTCTCTGCAGTCAGAATCCCCATAGAAGGGGAGAAAGACAGTTCCCCTCTGGGGGAAGGAGGGAAAGCACGTAGTTGCAGCAGCCTCCTGTGAGCTGGAGCTGCTGGCAAGGAAAGAGAAAGAAAGAAAGGTCAGTTGTTCAGAAGGAAGATAGATAAGAACGGAACGTGAGGAGGAGAGAGACTGGGGATTAGGGCTAGTGCAGAGCCCTGTCCTAAGTTCAATGCGCCAAGGCTGGGCGCCGGTATCTGAGGCTGTGTGTGATACTAATGATCTTACAGTAAAAAACGGAAAATAGAAGTTGTGACCACTTTATTCCCACCTAAGACTCGAAGACACAGCAGCAACGTGGGTGAGCTAGGACATGATTGTATGGAGTCCCCGAAGCAGGCTACAGCTGCCTGTCATACGAGTGGAGTAATCTATAGGTAACATCAAGAAAGGAACTTGAGTGTAATTCAGAACTACAAGTACTTCAGATTAGCGCTAGAAAGGAGACGTTCAGAAAAGGCACACGAAAGGGAGTGCTGGAAGGGTGTATTCCATGTGCCTGGGAGTTGGCTGAGCCCCTGACCTGGAGAGCATGGCACTGAAGCGGGCATCTGTCTATGCCAGAAATGTGAGTAAAGTTTCGGAATTGCACTCAGCTGTGTCATTGCCTTCTTCCTGCGCCAACCTACTCAGCACTGTTACATCTCTGTGCCTAACACTACATCATCTACCTCAACATCCACTACAGCTGCCCTGGGACTACAGCTCTGCCTGTGGAGAGCTACTACTTCTTTGCTGCACCACACCATCCGTCCCAGAGGATCTGCTCTGCAGTGCTGGTCCTCCTTCTGACCAGATACCACAGGTGGAGTCACGAATTATCTACTTATAACTTTATTCAGCTTCATTCCATCTATTTTACATTGGACGCCCAGGGCCATGGACCAGGCCACCGCCACCGCGATACTTCCCGTTTAAGACGTCGGCCCGGTACCGAGTAATCCCCACAGCCCAGGGGGTGATCCATATACTAAGCCTATTGTCCTTATCTTATGTCCTATCCTTATACTGTACACTATTGTCGGGGTAGCTATTGAGGGAGGGCTAAATTAACCCTTCACGGTTGATCCAGTAATTTCCAAATTAATCCACAGAGTGTTGCTAGCAACTCAAATGACCACACAGAGACGGGGGTCTCTGTACGGGAGGATCGAGACAGATCACTAGTTCCCTTTATTTTAGTCACTTCTTTTATAATCTTTTGCTTAATTATGCAAAGTTTTCAACTACCAATAGCATCATTTCACTTTATACGCCAATAATATTGCAAGAAAACCAGAAACTGCATATATGTCCGTATCCAAATAGCACAGAAAGTAATATAATAGCATATTCTTCAGAGTTCTACACCCCCGGTTCCCTTATCTTGCACCTGATGGAAACAGTCTGGTTTCATGACATCCTGAACTTTTTCATACTAATTACAAAAATGTATCTTACAGCAACAAAAATGGAGAAACAAAACCTTCAGAGAAATGGAGAAATGAAACTTCAGCTGATTTTAGTTTTAACCCTTCACATTCCCCCCTAGATAAAAATTTTTAACACATATGCAACATCAGAGGTGCTATCCCAAGCTAACAGCTTGAGGGGTACTGGTCTTCACATGACTGATGCCATATTACCAGTCATGGCTGTCGCGGCGCACCCGTCCCCTCTGTATACTGCAGTTCACGAATAACAATTTTTGATGACGGTGGTGGAGATCTTTTGAAGATGGCCATGCACTTGGCTTCAACATCTTCATCAGGTAGCCTTTTGAAATCGGTGTAGAGAAGAGCAGGGGTGACAACGTCTTTGGTATCATCATTAGCTGTCTTAGTGCAGAATTTCCTAATACATACAGAAATACACCAAAGAACAAGTTTTAGTATCACATATACAACAAGGATACAGGCAGCAATGTGTAACAAGCTTTGTAAGATCCCAGCTATCCATCCCCCAATTCCCTTAAACCAATTGGCTGGATTGAGAAAGGAGAAGGTGTCTGACCACCAACTGTCCTTATTACAATCATTGTCTTTATTGTATTGATCTCTGAGTCTTTCAATATCTTCTAACTTTAACTTCTACCAATAATAATATGGAAAATGCAAAAAACCAAAACATGATGTCCCCTTCATTTGCTATTGGCTTGTTGGGTGATGAGAACTTGATAGGGACCGTCATACAAGGGTTCTAGTCCGTGCTTCCTGACATGCCTCTTCACAACTATCAAATCACCAGGCTTCAGGTTATAACAGGTGTCGGTTTCTGCTGAATCTGGAAAAGAAGAAGAAACCAGAGCATGGGTGTTAGCAAGATTTTTACTAAGCTGAAAAACACATTGAACAGCATGGTCAGTTTCTTCTGATAACTGCTGAGGCTGGAAGTTTGCAACTGGGGGCCTAGCACCAAACAATATCTCATGTTGGGACAGGCCATGTTTTGCAATAGGGGTAGTACGAATGTGGTATAGTACAATGGGTAGGAGCTCTGGCCATGGAGCCGTAGTATCCTGCATCGTTTTGGTCAATTGTCCCTTCAGTGTGCCGTTCAGCCTTGCAACTTCCCCACTGGATTGTGGGTGGTACGGAGTATGGAGGGCTACAGTGGATCCAAGCATTGTCAGAACTTCTTGGTACACATAAGAAGAAAAGGCCGGACCTTGATCACTTTCAACAACTTCTGGAACCCCATATCTGCATATAACTTCCATCACCCGTTTCTTCGCTGTGGTCTTCGCAGTCATGTTGGTAACAGGGAATGCTTCCGGCCAACTGGAGAACCGGGGCCCAGTAGAATTTTTGCACCAGTGCGAGGGCCTGATTCTTTCCTCGATGTGTAGGCCCATGTGGCAATAGCAGGGTACATCCGCTTAGGGAGACACACGAGTTGGTCCTTTTTCCAGAGACCATTATCCATTCGTGCCCCATCAGTCTTCCATTGCTTCACCTCTTCCTTTGGAGACATTCTCTGCATCGTCATTAAGCGGTCTCGCGGGGTCCGACAGAAAACTTCAGTCTGTTGTAGATCATCAGGTTCTTGTAGGGTCAGTGCATCTTGTAACTGTTTCCGCTGAGAGCGTGTGGTCACCATAGCTGGTATGGTTGGTTCAACGGGTAAAAGAGCGGCGGCTTTTTCTTGCATATCCGCAAATACATTGCCAACAGTCTGTGGACTGGTCCTAGGACCATGCGCCTTAACTTTGATAATGGCCGCCTGAATAGATAATTTGATCGAGTCCATGAGGGTTTTAACAGCTTCAGCATTTTTCACTGGAGTTACGGCAGTAGTAATAAACCCTCGATTGGCCCATAGTGCCCCAAAATCGTGAGCAATACCAAATGCATACCGTGAGTCCGTGTATATATTAGCCCGTCTGTTCTTGGCCAAAGTACATGCAGTAGACAGAGCCTGGAGTTCTGCTTCTCGTGCTGACTGTGAGGGCGGGAGCGCAGCTGAGTGCACTACAGTGTCCTCTGTAGTAACAGCGTATCCCATGTGGAATCTACCAAACTCGTCAGCATATCTTGAACCATCCGTGTATAACACCAGATCAGGATTTGGGAGTGGATTCTCACTGACATTTGGTGGAGTAGCTGTTTCTTCAGTCAGAAGTTGGGAACAATCATATTGGAGATAATCCTCATCACTGCCATCTTTCCTTATAGTTCATTATACCGTCTTTCAAGGCATTGTAAAGGGGTTGCATTATGTGGGATGCATCCGGTATCCACTGACAGCAATAAGTGCATAGTCCACGAAAACGCTGGAGTTCAGCTTCATCTTTTGGGAAAGAAAGGGAGCTGACAGCTATTTTTCTTTCTTCTGCGAGGTGTCTGGCACCCTGAAGGAGACAGTGACCCAAGAATATCACTTGACCAAGGCAGAACTGAAGTCTCGAGGCCGAAACCCAACAGTTCAGTGCTGCCAGATGCTTGAGGAGACTAACAGTGGCAACAATGGCAAAAGACACCTGCTCATATTTTTTTTTGCAAACTAGTTGGGACTGTTTTGGGCCCCTTGTGGCATCTGTGGGAAAGGCATGCAAAGTACAGATTTCCTCACTGTCTTCATCTACATAGGGATTACGTATATAACGTAAGAACCATCCGACCATCATCTTGGAATTGTATTCTGGAGCGGAACTATGATAATAAATCTGCCCCTAGTAAATTTACTGGACATGTGGGAGAGATTACAAACTGAGTAGTAACCTCGGGGAAGGGTCCCACAGGGATGGGGTTTATAAAAGTATATTAATTGGGTCTGCCATCTACCCCGATTAAAACAGCAGGAGAATGACAATCTCTGAAAGTGACCGAGTCGGGCACAGCGCCAGAATTACAGACGAGAATTGGCATGGCGGGTCTGGGTAGTAAGATTCCTAGTCATAGGATTAGGAGAGTAGGGAGCTGAAGTCTGAGGGGGGGGCCAGAGTTTGCTGTGTACTTGCAGCAGCGCTGGGCACAATGGTGGGGGCTGCTGCTAGAGCAGGGGCTGTCACAACTGTCGCTGTTGATTTATTTTTCTGTTTCCTTGCTGCTGCAGAACGGGTTAAATTCTTCTGAAAACTTTTTATTACTTTCAATGCATTGTCCGGAGTGGAATTCTCAACGTCAGGTCTAACTGAAATTATTGCCTCTTGCAATTCGGGTCTGAGGCCGAACATCAAAGCTGCCACAAAAAAAGTGTATGGGCTTCATTATACAGTGAGAATCCCAGATCTCTAAGTACTACCATAAGACGCCCATAGAACTTCTCGGCAGTCTCCCCTTTGGCCTGTATGATATCTGTGAGAGAGGTAGCTTGGTCCGCTAATCTATCTTGTACCCAAACCTTTAAAGCATTGCAGAAATCAACACCACTCTCATAGGTTTCCCCATCCAGATTCATATTATATATTATGCCACCCTCAATAATTGGAAAATACCCCTCCCCAACTTTTACTCGAAGTATGTGTAATAGATCTCTTCGGGGAGTGGAATAAATCTCTCGATTTGCTGCCATTTGCCTCTAGAAAGCCATGGGGGAAGTCTCTGGATTGGGTAATTGATTGCAAAGGGTGTCTATCTGAGATGAGGTGAAGGGAGTATAGTCATAACCACTAGCAATATTAGACATAGCGGGGACTGAGGCTGGCGGCGGATGATAATAGGTACCGCCAGAGTTTAACAAAGGAAAGGTGGGGGCGGGGGGCTGCTTCTCCCGGTCTCCTTGTACAATTATCATCTAGCAGGGAGACCTCTTCTTTCAAATCATCACTTTTAACTATTTATCTGCCTGACACATTAGTCTCGATCTCAGTTCCTTCTTAATCAATCACTTTCTCAATTCTTTCCTGCACCACAGTCACTTTCTTGAACCACAATACATCCCGTCCTTGTCATAATAGGTAATTTTTCCTTCTTCAACATAGCAGTAACAGAAACAATCAGAATTCATTTTCTCTTTTCTTCCTAACACCTTCGTCACACAATGCATGTGCCAAGCCACAAAATTCTTCTTTTCCTTCCAGGGATTCTCTCATTTACAGCTAAATATCCTTACTTCAGTTGTGCACAGATCTGGAGCGGCCATTTCAGTCTGTTCCACTGGGTCAATAATCCCCCTCTGGGATTGCCCAAGATTCAACGCGGTACTCAGTGAAAGGAGGAGGGCGTCTCAGACTATCCCTCTGGACACCTCTGGTTATATATATCTATATATACCTGAGTTACGTATCCTACCCAGTCTTCGATCACATCACCACGCCTGACTCTAACAGTGAATTCAGGATTTCAGGATATTTTGACTATAAAGAGAGTCACAATCACTGGTCAATCCAGAGTGTCCATCCCTTATGAGGTACGGTTCGAGCACTGGGCCCCCAACGGGACTGCACCTCTATTTGATTACTCCCAAGAATCACCCCACCATGGGGACAAACCTCAGATCCTCTTTGCAGCAACAAGCACAGGAAAACCACACCAACGGTCAGTCTGAACAGTATAACTGCCAACTTACCGTGGTTGTTGTGGGGGATGATCAGTCCCAATTTTCCAGCACCTGTGTCCGCTCCGAGGGTCCTTTGTCTTGTTGTCCTCCGGGGGCAGAGGCATCCCTATTCGTGGGCCCCACGTTGGGCGGCCAAACTCTTGATGGAGCTTTTTAGGGAGGGCTAAATTAACCCTTCACGGTTGACCCAGTGATTTCCAAATTAATCCACAGAGTGTTGCTAGCAACTCAAATGACCACACAGAGACGGGGGTCTCTGTACGGGAGGATCGAGACAGATCACTAGTCCCCTTTATTTTAGTCACTTCTTTTATAATCTTTTGCTTAATTATGCAAAGTTCTCAACTACCAATAGGATCATTTCACTTTATAAGCCAATAATATTGAAAGAAAACCGGAAACTGCATATATGTCCGTATCCAAATAGCACAGAAAGTAATATAATGGCATATTCTTCAGAGTTCTACATCCCCGCTTCCCTTATCTTGCACCTGATGGAAACAGTCTGGTTTCATAACATCCTGAACTTTTTCATACTAATTACAAAAATTTATCTTACAGCAACAAAAATGGAGAAACGAAACCTTCAGAGAAATGGAGAAATAAAACTTCAGCTCTGATTTTAGTTTTAACCCTTCACACTATCACGTCATATACCCCTGCCACCGTGCCACGTACTATGCATATACAGTAATATTTCAAATTACTATATTAACAGTACATAGTTCACATTTCACAAAACACTATATAGATGTAAAAATGCATGATATTATCTATATTACACAATTGTCTTCAGGAGCAGTAACAGGGCAATACAGTCTTAAGGCCTCGTCACACTAAACGATGTCCCAGCGATCCCACCAACGATCCAACATGATGGAATCGCTGGGACATCGTTAGGCTGATTGCTGGTGAGCTGTCACATAGACAGCCCCAGCGATCAGGACCAGCGACGCTGGGCGCTAGTTTCTAATGTAAACGTCGGGTATCCAGGAGCCGCGTGACTCCCTGGATACCCGCTGTTTACCTTGGAAATCGGCATACACGCTGGTTTCCAAGGTAAAAATCGGGTATTTAGGAGCCGCGCGACTCCTGGATACCCGACGTTTACCTTGGAAACCAGCGTGTATGCCGGTTTCCAAGGTAAACAGCGGGTATCCAGGAGCCGCGGCGATGCACGCTGGGCAGCGGGAGACCAGCGATCGAAAAACGGCCCAGGCTGCTTGAGCACGATCAGCGATAACCGGCAGGGGGGCCAGTCGCTGATCCCCGTCACACACAGCGATCTCGCAGGCGAGATCGCTGATGTGTCACAAAATCAGCGATCTCGCTAGCGAGATCACTTAGTGTGACGGGGCCTTTACACGTGAAAAATGCTGATGACACACTGATGGTAAAATCGGACATGCTGATTAC
Organism: Dendrobates tinctorius; assembly: GCF_039654945.1. NCBI lineage: Eukaryota > Metazoa > Chordata > Amphibia > Anura > Dendrobatidae > Dendrobates > Dendrobates tinctorius. Next base: position 23,628,509 of record NW_027361825.1, on the reverse strand, counting down.
ACACTGATTGACACCTATGTGTTTAAACAAGGACATGTCAATGAGGCCTTAAACATTTTGCTTTTTAGAATTCTGGCTCAAAACTGTTTGAGATATTGCCCAACTTGTAGAGATTTTTTGCCGTTTTTATGACAGTCATGGCCAGCCAGCTCCGACAACTTTTGAAATGTGTGCGGAATTTAGCAGGAGAATGAATGTCCGAACATGAATGAGAAATTCATTATAATTTACACCTCATTCTCTGCCAGCAAGTTATCTTAAATATGGAGATGAAATGCAGAATGCTATAGACTGCCATGAATGAATCTTGCTTTTCGGCTGTACAGATTCGAGTCAACATATGACTGTACACAGACAATAATCGTGAAAGAAATGTCACCCAGTCTAGTTCATGGATGAAGGTGACAATCACCCGCGAGGCCTAGTAACAGCAGCATTGCCGTGTGTCATTGAAGGAATGAGACTTATGTAAGAACATCTCTGCTCGCTTCGTCGCTCTCCACAAACTCAATCTCATTCTGGCACCTCGGTGCTGAGATTAGCAGAATCCCCACATAGTAAGCAGCATCACCTCCACCACATCACACGTAAAGTCCAAAGAAGTGTCCCCTCCTCACTGTGAAGACAGTGTGCTCAGGCTGCGTGGGCGGCTGTGCAAGATGAAATCTGTTCCCCCTACACTCTCTCCGCTATCTTACTCTTTGAAAAACACAAATGAAAAATCTGATTTGCCTCTCCACGCTACAGAGGAGGTGAAATGGCGCAACAGGACTGCCAAGTCACAACACAAGGCCATACAGAGAGAGTGGAGGGGTGTCAGCAGGTGCAGAGCAAAGGCATTAAGCTGGTTTTACACTTGCTGTATTTTAGCTGGACGTTTTGGCAGCCCCAATAGATTTCTATGGGGCCGCAAAATCGGCCTGCAAAAATTAGTAGGAGGGCTGTGCTCCATATGGCCGTGAGGGCCGTATTTGCAGCCGTGAAAAAATAATGAGCTTGCTCGATATTTTTCACGGCTTACGGACACGGCCACAATACATTTCAACGGTACCGCAAAAACAAAGGTAGCTTGTTTTTGCGGTACACTGTATTTGCGGATTGACGTTTTTCCCTGCTATTTGTTATAACAGGGAAAAATGGCGATCTGTGAAGGTTTTTTGCGGCCCGTTATTGCGGCAGACCACAAAAAATGCGGCGATACAGCCCGCAAAAATGGGCTGCAATAACGGACAGCAAAAAATGCGGTAAGTGTAAAACCAGCCCAACAGCGCAAACGCTGCTGGTTAACTCTATACGGCTTGAATAACAAAAACATTTCAAGCTAAATTGGTACATTTTTCTGCACTCGTCACAAGTCCCTGTATTGATCTAAGTCCTTCCAGTTCTACCTGATCATGAAATACATCTATCTTTTTTTTTTTATATAATTCACCCCCATTAGTTTATGTATTTTGCAATCTGCATTCTAGTTCAATCCAAGGGTGTTGAATGGGATTGATGTCTGGGCTAAGTGCAAATAATCATGTTCTTCTACACCAAACTTCCCCAAACTTTAAGGAGCTTGGGCACTTGGCAAAGCCATGGGGGTAGAAAAGGTCTTCCCAAACTGTTCCCATGAAACTGGAGGCTACAATTGTCCACAATGTCTTGTGCTGAAGCTTTGAGATTTCCCTGCATTGAAATTAAGGGGATGAGGCCGACACCTGATAACAAGCCCATAGTATTATCCCTCCTCCACCAAACTGTACAGCAGGCACAATGCAGTCGGGGGGTAACGTTCTCCTGGTATTCACCACACCAAGACTTGTCCATCAGACACCAGATAGAGATTTTTTTCTCGCACCCATTGACTTGCATTGGCGAGTCTCGTCCGAGATACGCAGCATGCTGCGATTTTTTTCTCAGTCTGATTACAGCTGAGAAAAAAACGCCAATGAGATGTCACCCATTGAATAACATTGGTCCGAGTGCAATCCGATTTTTTATTGGATTGCACTCGTCCGTATTTCTCGCAAGTGAGTATGAGGCCCTAGTCATGTACCGATGAGCTGCTTTGCCTATTGCTCTCAATGTTCAGTGAAAAATTGAGAGAAGCAGAAGAGAAGCTCGTTGTCACAGGACAATAAGAATGAAAGTCTCATATGAGTGAATTGTCCATGTGATGACTACTGGAACCTGCAGAGCTGAATCCTGACATTACAGCTTCTGAATTTTCACAGCGAATGCACTGCACACTTTCACGATTCTCCCTTGCCGGTGGCAAGAGTACACGGTCATGTCAGCACAAGCATGCGATTTATATACTTCTGGCCACACTCCGACTAGACGTGCCCGGTCTCGCTCCGCTCATTTTCATTGAGTGAGGCCACACATGTCTAGTCAGCATGTGACTGCATGTATGTAAATCACCAGCATGAGAGAATCCTAACAGCGTTCAGTGAGCACTGTGAGAACTCAGAAGTCTGCAGTCACATAGAATGACTGCAGACTCACCACAGACCTGGACACCCCCTTTAATGCTCCTAACATAAATAAAAACATGAGAATTAATCAGTCTCACAAATAATATTTACATCCAGGTACCTTATAGATGATGTCGTTTCTGGAGTCGTTCTCCTTCTTTTCTTCATCTTGTCCAGACCCCATGATGACTTTTCTCATCCAGATTCCAGATCTCGTCTCTGCAGACCTCCATCTCTCCACATGATGCCCTTAAAAGATAGCAGTGTCATTATAATGCTCCTGAATAAAAATATCCACCCTACGCTGAGCCACTGAATAAGTAATTTACCCTCATTATATTGTCTGCACAAAATATTACCCCACGCTGTCCCTCTTATAGTACATGCTCTTCACACTGACCTCTCTTTTCCATATTGGGACCCCTTTTCACACTGTCCTCCCACACTGTCCTCCCACACTGTCCTCCCTATAGGGCTCAGTCTCTATAGTGAACCCTTTCATCTCACTCCCCCACCTTGGTATACTGTCCCCTCCTGGCTGTACCCTTACACTGTCCCCCCCATGCTACACCCCACTACTCAGTCTCTGTTCTGTGCCCACACACTTTTCTCCCCCCATATTGTTGCCTCACACTATTCCCCTCCCTCCTTATACTGTCTCCTCTCACATCCCCCCTGTTTACCATACTGTCTCCTCGTATATTTACCCCCTAACTCTCTATACTGCCTGCTCACACATACCCCTGACTCTCCATACTGTGTCTGCACACATCCTATCAACTTCACTCCCCATACTGTGTCCACATACATTTTTCCCATCGCTACTCATTCTGTGTCCGCCTACATTCCCCGTTCGCTCCCCATACTGTCTGCACCCATCCCTCATACTGTTTCCTCATACATGCCCTGCATCTCCCCCTTTGCTCCTCATTTTGTGCCCTCAAATCCCCCCACACATTAAATTCTCCATCCCCACTGCACATTAAATCTCCCATCCCCACTCCAAATCTCCCCACAGACATTAAATTCCCATCCCCACTCCCAATCTCCCCACACACATTAAATCCAAATTCAATTGTACTGGCAAGACAGACATGAGTACAGTTGATCCCTGGGAGCCAGCACACTGCAGCTTCTCTGTGCTGGCTGTCAGCTTGACAGCCGACACAGAGAACGGCCGACTAATAGTCTGGGGGCACATTTCCCGGCTGCGCCCCCCCCAGATACTCCCCTGGTCCCGCCTTCTATTACTCATCTCTCTTCATCGTTCGGTATGTCCTCCTCTTCGGGGGTCAGAGCTGCATTTCTCTGCTCTGTGCACATATTAAATTAAACTATTCACACTTCTTCTGTAATTGAGACTTTTTGAGTTTTTGTTCCAATAAAACTACTACAACTAATCAAAAGAACTTACAAAAATATAATTTTCTCTTTTTTTGTGAGCCTCCCCATGTCTCAAACCCACAACCTTCAACATTACAAGGAGGAGCAAAATCTAATGAGCCACAGGCTCTGGTGATGTCATTGGGAAAATTTTGTATACTTGCTCCATATTGCAGACTCTGACTCCACAGGCAGATTACAGAGATACATTGTATATAGCAGTATATTTTTAGGTGTCTGTATTCTAGAGTGAGAATAAAAGATTTTTTTTCTGCGTATATGTGGTGCCCCTGAGGCTCCGTCGCCACAGAGGTACTGCACCTTCTAAGGTGTAGTGCCCCACCATCCTTTCCACACTTCAACACCTACACCCGCACACAGGATAGTTCATCAAAGGACCAGATTGCAGCTCCATGCTTAGAGGGTAGCAGAGCACCTTTCGTGGGTCCTTGCTTCGTAACACGAGATGTGCTGGGAGGTGGGTGGAGTTTAGATCCATATAAAAGGTTGGGAAGGTTTAGAATTACAGGTCAGTCCCTTAGGGGGCCGTCTGACAGAAGGTCGGCGGAGTAGGAAGTCACTCAGAGAGAGGAGTGAGGATCCCTGGAAGAAGGGATGAAGGAAGGAGTGATGCAGCTGCCTCAGTGACCTGAGCCAGTTGGCACGGGAAAGTAAGAAAGGTAGAAAGACGAAGAACTGTAACCTAAGCATCCATAGGAAGGAAAGACAAGTACGGAACGAAGGAGTAAAGAGAACAGAGAGGAGGAGTGGGTTGGATAGGAACCCTGCCTTTTATGAATGAGTCACCGGAGGAGGAAAAAACAAAAATACAAGCTAAGTCCAGAAAACCGGAGAGGTTGGTAGCTAGCGGATTGCAGACCCCTGATCCTATTCACAACATCTAACAGTAGCTGTGGGGTGTTCCTACTGTGGTCCTAGACACCTCGTACACAGCTGGAGAACTAAATAAACCAAAAGGAAGAAAGGGAAATCTAAACTGCCCCAGAGCAGACCCCAAAGCAATAGACAGCCCCCAACATGTATTGACAGTGAAAACAGATGAAAACACAAACACAGACAGAAAGACAGGCTGAGCAAACGATGGGGCCCTCACTAACTAGATAGGACAGGAAAGAAAAGCAACTGTCTGCAATCACGCAAAAACCCTGCCAAAAATAATGTCCAACACGTCTGATAAAAAAGGCCCTGAAGTCACTAGACTTCAAAATCACTATATCAGCACTCAGGTATATTCTGAAAACAGAGCAAAGAGATCAACTGATCAGAGACAAAAATGGTGTTCAGCCAGTCCCAACCAGGGCTGGCTGAACACAAACACTAAGTAAGCAGACTTAATCTCATGGAACAATAGCAGAGCAAAAACTTAGCTTTAGTAGACAGGACTAAACTGGAGGCCAGAGCTCAGAGCAGAGAGGATCACCAGCAACCCAGCAGGGTGTCGGTGGCCTTATATCCACTCAGAGATTCCGGATATCCAATCACACTCCACCTTTTCAGAAGACAGGTTTTTCCCATCCAAATCAATTTCACTACCTCCTTTCACCAGCAGAGGGAGTTCATCGGACATCAAAGGTGAAGGAGAAAATGAGCTCATAACACCTGCCTATAGGTTCTCCGCGCAAGGTCGGGGCCTGGTCCCCGAGGCTGTATGGAGACTTATGGTTCTGCAGCAGACACCGGTGGAGTGGTTGGCTGTAAATGCACTACACCCATCCAAGACTTGGGACAAAACAGCAACACGGATAGAGAGCCGGGACCCAGGAGCATCCCCAAGCAGGCTACAGCTGTCTGTCATACAAGTAGAGTTCTAGGAACATCTAGACAGGAGGTATTCCAGAGTAACTAAGTACTGGAGTGCTTCACACCACAAGGCGCGTTGGAGGAGTCGTTCAGGAAAGGTACATGTTGGCAGAGTGTTGGAGAGGAGAGCCCCGACTTGCCCAGGAGGTTGATTGAGTCTCTACCCCGGAGGACACGGCACGGAGGCAGGCACCAGTGTGTACCACGAACTGTGATTAAAGCTTTGAAACTGCAAGCTCTGGTGTCCTCCATTCCTTCGTCGCTAACACTTTCAGCACCGCTACATCTGGGTACCAGCATCCACACCATCCTGCACTTCTCTAGATCCATTGCACCTACACTGCCCTGGGACTACAGCTCCACCTGTGGGGAGCTACACCATCTTTGCTGTATCACACCATCAGTCCCAGCGGATCTGCATGCAGCGTTGGCTTAATATCTTACTTGCCAAACACCACGGGTGGCGTCACGAACTATCACATAAACTACATTAAAAACCACCATTACTTGGGCGCCCAGGGCCACGGACCGGGTCACCGCCACCGCTGTGACACAACCCCCCTGACACGGCCCGGTACCGAGTACCCCACGGCCCTGGGAGGGCGACCCATATAAAATTAAGTCTAAATTTTTGTGGCCAAAATGTTACGCACACTGCATAACTTGTTCCTCAAAGTTGGGAGGTATGCATTTATTCAGGTGATCACCAAAAAGAATAGAAATAAAGAATCTAGCCTGTCCATGTAGTGTAATGCCTAATTTCCCCAGTGGGGACACTGCAAAGGATCAGAACGCCTGATGACAATTTCTCCCACACATTACAACTGATCGCTGGTGATTGCTGTTGTTGGAACCCCCAGGGAACCTTTGTAATCTGTAGGGGGACCAGGCAGCATAGTAATTTCTCCTGCAGTGCTACTAAAAAGAAAAACGAGGAATTTCATGGAATCCCTTGCAATCAATGATCAATATGTGCAATTTATTGACTTTTGGGTCCTTCCACAAAAGCCGTTTATAACTCCCCATTTCACTAAATAAACTTAACTAAAAATGCCCTAACAGTGGATATGAAAATAGGTTTTAAGCTTGGGCATAAAAATCTCTTGTGCACATTCACATTGTAAAATTAGTGTCAGCAGTTTTCTTTATTCAACCCATACCCACCAGAGAATTATAAAGCAAGTGTAGTAACGTGGGTGGGAAAGATCATGTTGTAAATTATAAATTACGCCAAGTGCCGTGCGCTTGACATTTTTGTAGCAGTATATGCACACCTTCTAACACTGTCGGGTCTCTCTGTATCTGTAATACTCTGTACAGGATGTATAAGGCAGGACCTGGTACAGACAGAAATAAAGTCAGGACGTAAGGACCATGTCCCTGTCTTACTCCCCTTCTTGTTTGATATTGTGTCTATTATAGGCGGAGAGCAGAAGGCTTTTGATAGAGCATTTCAGAGACCTCGGGGGACATCACTCCACAAATCTGGGGTCTAAATTATTCATTGACGAACTCTACATCTCTACTCAACCCCCTCACTCCTCTGTTCCTTGCCTATGGGTGCTGGAAGAGCTACTCATTATCAGCCTGCTCCCTGGATAATATTGTACATTTCTAGTGCTCCTCCTTTCCCATCCATCATACGGTCTCATTATAGCATTTAATTTCTATAATTCAAGCTGACTCTCATAAACTTCTCTTCTATATAGGTGTAAAGAAAAAATATGTGCACATGCTGTATACTCCATGTTAGCACAGTACAACTCATGGCAGGGCGTAGCTATAGAGTGCAGACAGCGGTTTAACTTGAAGCTCGTGGGCCTCAATGAAAAGTGGCCAACAGGACCCTCAACTATCACAGATCTTTAATAGAATTGGCCTTTTGTGGCCAAAAGGACATTTTGGCCCTCCCTACTCTCCAAAAAATTAAAGTAACACTTAAGTCACATATAACATAGATATAAATTGTAAATTGTCTCTTCAGAGAGGAAACCAAACCTATCGGCCAGCCAATTGAGGTCTGGATTCCAAATCATCTAGAAAATCACACCTAAAATTTTTAATCAAAGGCAGATCCAATTTGTGAATTTTATCACGGCAACTCATATTGTGACCCAGTAGTACAGTATGTGCCTGTATGTTCTCCAGACAGCATGTGGGCATGCTCCTAATGAGAGGGCAGATGGGGTCAAGGGGGATCTCCTCCGAGATCTGGATCAGGGCATCAGTGGCTCCTGGACTGCTTGTGGCATTACTCGGCCATTACTTGGTGACTTTGAATGTGTAATGTTCCAGAGGTTCTCCACTGGATTTAGATCTGGGGTATGTGACAGCAAGCCATGATGGATGATGTAGCCGGAACCATCGCTTTCAGCATTGTGTCTCCAGATTATTTCACATCAGTCACATGTGCTTAGAGGGAGCCTTCTCTTATCTGTGGAGAGAAAAGGTGACCAATGGTGGACCTGCCAATTCTGGTGTTCTCTATCAAACTGCACGGTGTTGGAGTGAGAGCAAAGGTCCTAGTACGGGATGACGTGCTCTCTTGCCAGTCTCATGGGGACATGCACATCATATAGTAGGGTTTATTGTAGGGTGCTCGCAATACTCATCCTGTTCCTTATGGCACAGAGGAGCAGATGCCAGTCCTGCTGCCAGGTTGATGCTTTTCTATGACCCTTTCTTTCTCTCCTCGTGTAACGGCGCAAATCCTGGTATCTACCCCATGCTCTTGAGACTGCAGTTTGAGACACAGCAAACCTTCTTGTAACGGTTGGCATGGATATGTGGTCCTGAAGGAGCTGGACTACCTGTGCAACTATACGGAAGGATAAGGAGAGTGAAATTATATATGACCATCACTTGTACCATTCTCTTTTTGGGAGGTTACCTCTCCAGTTCATCTGTTGTCATTTTTCATTTGAACCAAAGCAGTTGACAATGGTTCACACTAACTTCTGGTTCCTAAGTTGACAGATTAAATCCCAGAAATTTAATTGACTTGGTTTTACCCATGATATGCAAGTCCTCTCTTCATTTATTGAGCAGTGTAGTTACGCCTCTGGATGCAGAGGTAGACGTTGTACCCAGTGCAAGAAGGAGCTTAAAGGTCCTGTTAACATGTAAGAAACCACCTGTATAATAAATGGCACATGGTAGGTTTTGCCCGTTAGAGATTTTGCATTGGGGCCCAAGCTGGGGCCAATATATCTTTGGTGCAACCTGTGCATCCATACAGGAGCCCAAGAGGTAAGGGGGCCTATGATCACCTCCAAAGTAGGTGGATTTGTGCATTATGATGAGCTATTGAGCTGTAAAGAGCCTATATATTGGTTTTACCCAGGGGTCGTCTATCTGTATCCGCCAGTGGGCCCAAGGTCTTCAAGTTGAGTCCTGGAACTTTGAGCTTTGTTCATTTATTTATCTATTTTTACTCAATTGTCAAAAATGAAATAAAAATGATTCAAATTATTTAAAAAAAACCACAATTTAAAAAAAAAAATCCTCACCATGTGAATTATTCTCCCCTCAATGGATATGCTTCAGTCTAACCTCCGTACCATGCCGTATTGATGTTGCACCCATGGTGACATCAACTATTGGATGATGTGGTTCTGTGCAGTCTATTATATAAGCCAGATATAGAATGGTGCTCGGGAAATGAAGACGTTAGATATCAGAATTACTTTTACAAAATTTGTTTTTTTGTAAAGTTTTCTGTTAATAAAGGGGTTCAAAAGCAGCACCACTCTTGGGCTACAGCTGGTATAACAGCTCATCCCCATTTGAGTGAACGGGCAGACTCCTTTTTTCAATCTTGGACAACCTCTTTTTTAAAAAAGTTTAGACTTTTGTGATGATACGGAAGTCACAGGCAGCCACACATGGCTGGGGGACCCTCATTAAATGACATCTGACATAATCCCTAACATAAACAGAGTCCGGATTGGCACCCAGAACTCAGCCATTCAAGCAACTAAGTTTGTGAAAAAGACGTACAGCACACGGATGTAATCCCATTGCTGGCCATTTTTCTTGGACCATATTCTAAGCGATGGTTGGGACCCAGTCATCTGATTTTAATATATGTGGGAAAAATTGGTAATAGAAGGTAAAACTAGACAAACGGAAGAAAAACGACCATCACTGATTAAAAATGGTCACAAATATGTGCATAAAGCCTTAGAGAAAAGCAGAGTGTTTGCTAACCAGCTAGGCAGCCATTTTTGGGGCTAGTACAATATTTATGACGACCTAGCCTACCCATTCTTCAGCAATCATAGAGGGCATTGGAAATCATTATGATAAATATTCATGAGCGAGTGGTTCCTACTGCTTTGATAACTTGCATTCTCATAAATATTCTAAACAAAATGGCTGCCCTTATTGTGAATAGATGAGGGAAGTGTTTGGGGCCAGATCCCCTATAAATACTGAAAGGGAAGAAAATATTTCCTCTGTAGAGTTTCTGTATAGTAAATCATCCTACACCATTCTCTGTTGCAGCATATAAATTGACAGATTTGCCTTCAGGACTAGCGTCGGCGGCCATATTGGTTGTTATTTAGCTTTCTGAGGAACATAACAGATGACTCTATTTCAGGGAACATCTAAAAAAAAAATCAGTGGATCGTCGGGGGATATTGTTCCTAAAACTCCTTGTGGTTAGCTGATATTGCTGGGAGACGGACTTCTAACCAGACTATATGGCAGCTCAAAAAATGGTGTCCCTATGGCATCCATTTGTTCTAACAGAGCCAGGACTTGAACCTGGCAAACTGAGAAAAGTGCCGGGAATCTACAGCAATTGAGGGGCTAACTACTTAGATTTCAAATTTGTCACATCCGGATGTGAGCACTGCATCTATGTAGCAAGCTCAGGAGCTGAGCCTGCACTATACAATGTGGCACCTGAGTCTAACTGCTGTGATCTGAACTAACTCTGACCTTAACCCCTTAGGTGGCTGGTCTTAATAGGATATTGGTAATTTTACACTACAACATCACCATATTGCATTGCACCGTAGAAATGATTGCAGGTTCAAGTCCCTTAGGAGAGCAAAAAAATTATATATATATATATATATATATATATATATACAGTTGTGGCCAAAAGTATTGACACCCCTGCAATTCTGTCAGATAATACTCAGTTTCTTCCTGAAAATGATTGCAAACACAAATTCTTTGCTATTATTATCTCCATTTAATTTGTCTTAAATGAAAAAACACAAAAAGAATTGTCCTAAAGCCAAATTGGATATAATTCCACATCAAACATAAAAAAGAGGGTGGACAAAACTATTGGCACTGTTCGAAAAATCATGCGATGCTTCTCTAATTTGTGTAATTAACAGCACCTGTAACTTACCTGTGGCACCTAACAGGTGTTGGCAATAACTAAATCAAACTTGCAGCCAGTTGGCATGGAATAAAGTTGACTCAACCTCTGTCCTGTGTCCTTGTGTGTACCACATTGAGCATGGAGAAAAGAAAGAAGAGCAAAGAACTGTCTGAGGACTTGAGAAACCAAATTGTGAGGAAGCATGAGCAATCTCAAGGCTACAAGTCCATCTCCAAAAACCAGAATGTTCCTGTGTCTACCGTGCGCAGTGTCATCAAGAAGTTTAAAGCCCATGGTACTGTGGCTAACCTCCCTAGATGTGAATGGAAAAGAAAAATTGAAAAGAGATTTCAACGAAAGATTGTGCGGATGTTGGATAAAGAACCTCGACTAACATCCAAACAAGTTCAAGCTGCCCTGCAGTCCGAGGATACAACAGTGTCAACCCGTACTATCCGTCGGTGTCTGAATGAAAAGGGACTGTATGGTAGGAGACCCAGGAAGACCCCACTTCTTACCCCGAGACATAAAAAAGCCAGGCTGGAGTTTGCCAAAACTTACCTGAAAAAGCCTAAAACGTTTTGGAAGAATGTTCTCTGGTCAGATGAGACAAAAGTAGAGCTTTTTGGGCAAAGGCATCAACATAGAGTTTACAGGAGAAAAAAAGAGGCATTCAAAGAAAAGAACACGGTCCCTACAGTCAAACATGGCGGAGGTTCCCTGATGTTTTGGGGTTGCTTTGCTGCCTCTGGCACTGGACTGCTTGACCGTGTGCATGGCATAATGAAGTCTGAAGACTACCAACAAATTTTGCAGCATAATGTAGGGCCCAGTGTGAGAAAGCTGGGTCTCCCTCAGAGGTCATAGGTCTTCCAGCAGGACAATGACCCAAAACACACTTCAAAAAGCACTAGAAAATGGTTTGAGAGAAAGCACTGGAGACTTCTAAGGTGGCCAGCAATGAGTCCAAACCTGAATCCCATAGAACACCTGTGGAGAGATCTAAAAATGGCAGTTTGGAGAAGGCACCCTTCAATTATCAGGGACCTGGAGCAGTTTGCCAAAGAAGAATGGTCTAAAATTCCAGCAGAGCATTGTAAGAAACTCATTGATGGTTACCGGAAGCGGTTGGTCGCAGTTATTTCGGCTAAAGGTTGTGCAACCAAGTATTAGGCTGAGGGTGCCAATACTTTTGTCTGGCACATTTTTGGAGTTTTGTGTGAAATGATCAATGTTTTGCTTTTTGCTTCATTCTCTTTTGTGTTTTTTCATTTAAGACAAATTAAATGAAGATAATAATACCAAAGAATTTGTGTTTGCAATCATTTTCAGGAAGAAACTGAGTATTATCTGACAGAATTGCAGGGGTGTCAATACTTTTGGCCAGAACTGTACATACACATACACACACATGAATAAGCATATATATGGAAAATGGTGAACAAAGTTCCCATGTATATGTATGAATATAGACCATATAAATTACAGCTCTGGAAAAAGTAAAGAGATCACCACATCAAATCCCTGTCATGGGCAGCCCATTCTCCAGACCTGAACCCCATTGAAAACCTCTGGAATGTAATCAAGAGGATGATGGATAGTGACAAGCCATCAAACAAAGAAGAACTGCTTACATTTTTGTCACCCAAAAGCAGCGTGAAAGACTGGTGGAAAGCATGCCAAGACGCATGAAAGCTGTGATTAATAATCATGGTTATTCCACAAAATATTGATTTCTGAACTCTTTATGAGTTAAAACATTAGTATTGTTGTTTCTAAATGATTATGAACTCGTTTTCTTTGCATTATTTGAGGTCTGAAAGCACTGGGTTTTTTTTTACTTTGACCATTTTTCTTTGTCAGGAAATTATCTCCCAATCACCACATACCATGCACTGTCCTCCCTCCCCCACTGCATCTATTGTAGCTCACTCTCTGATTTTGAACCAGTCACAGAAGAAGAAGTAAGCAGGCTCCTTGCATCTTCTCGCCCAACCACTTGCACCAGTGACCCATTTCCGTCACATCTGTTCCAGTCCCTTTCCCCTGCTGTCACCCCTCACCTAACTAAAATATTTAACCTCTCCCCCTCTTCTGGTATCTTTCCCTCCTTATTTAAGCATGCCATCATACATCCACTACTTAAAAAACCATCTCTCGACCAAAACTGTGCCGCTAACTATAGACCTGTCTCTGATCTTCCCTTCATCTCTAAACTCCTGGAACGCCTGGTCCACTCCCGTCTGATCCACTATCTCTCTGATAACTCTCTTCTCGACCCTCTCCAATCCAGTTTCCGCTCTCTACATTCTACTGAAACTGCCCTCACTAAAGTCTCTAATAATCTACTAACAGCTAAATGAAATGGTCACTACTCCATGCTAATTCTCTTGGATCTCTCTGCAGCATTCGACACGGTGGATCATCAGCTCCTCCTCACTATGCTCCACTCCATCGGCATCAAGGACACCGTTCTCTCCTGGTTTTCCTCCTATCTCTCTGACCGCTCCTTTACTGTATCTTTTGCCGGCTCCTCCTCCTCTCATCTTCCCCTTACTGTTGGGGTTCCTCAAGGATTTGTTCTAGGCCCCCCTCCTCTTCTCCTTGTATACTGGCCCTATTGGTCAATCAATCAGTAGATTTGGTTTCCAGTACCATCTCTATGCTGATGACACCCAATTATACGCTTCTTCTCCTGACATCATGCCAGCCTTTTTAGAAAACACCGGCGATTGTCTAAACGCTGTGACTAACATCATGTCCTCACTATATCTGAAACTGAACCTGTCAAAGACTGAACTCCTTGTGTTTCCTCCCTCTACTAATGCACCTATACCCGACACTGCCATTTCCGTGTGTGGTTCCACTATTACTCCCCAGCAACATGCCCGCTGTCTTGGGGTCATACTTGATTCCGAGCTTTCATTCACCCCCCACATCCAATCACTGGCTCGCTCTTGTTATCTGCATCTCAAAAACATTTCGACCTTTTCTTACCTTTGACTCTGCAAAAACTCTTACTGTTTCTCTTATTCATTCTCGTCTGGACTATTGTAACTCTCTTCTAATCGGTCTCCCTCTTACCAAACTTTCCCCCCTCCAATCGGTCTTGAATGCTGCAGCCAGGATCATATTCCTCGCCAATCGTTACACCGATGCCTATACCTTGTGCCAGTCCTTACACTGGCTACCCATCCACTCCAGAATCCAGTACAAACTTATTGCCCTCACCCACAAAGCACTCCATGTCTCAGCACCACCCTACATCTCCTCCCTTGTTTCAGTCTACCACCCTACCTGTGCCCTCCGTTCTGCTGATGACCTGAGGTTAGCATCCTCAATAATCAGAACCTCCCACTCCCATCTCCAAGACTATACACATGCTGCGCCAATTCTTTGGAATGCACTACCCAGGTCAATACGAGTAGTCCCCAATCCCTACAATTTTAAGCGTGCCCTGAAAACTCATTTATTCAGACTGGCCTACCGCCTCAACACATTAACCTAACTATCCCTGTGTGGCACAGTCAAAAGTTTTTCCATAACCAGGTTCCCCGCATCATGTTCCCACATGCTTTATGCATCTATTAGCCCTCTGTGTCCGTACTGTTACACACTTACCATTATGGCTGGTCCAAACAATCAGGGCAACTGTTACCACCCACCTCTTTTCTCATAGATTGTAAGCTTGCGAGCAGGGCCCTCATTCCTCTTGGTATCTGTTATGATCTATGTGATTATTGTTATGCTGTAATGTCTATCGTCTGTACAAATCCCCTCTGAAATGTAAAGTGCTGCGGAATATGTCGGCGCTATAGAAATAAAATGTATTATTATTATTTGTCATAAAAAAAATGCAAAATCTATTACTTGAAAATTCGAAGACATGTTGTCAGAAGTTTATGGACTAAAAGAACAATTTACATTTTACTCAAAAATATACCTATAAAGAGAAAAATCAGACAAACTGAACATTTGGAAGTGGTCTCTTAATTTTTGCCAGAGCTGTAAATATATATTGTATATTTAGATATAACATTTGGTTATATTATATATCTGTAATATATATTACATACAAATATATTATATCAATAAAATATGTATGTATAATGTTTACATATATTTTTTAAAAATATATATTTATATACATACACTCATATTTTATCTTTATAATACATTTGTATGTACCGTAATATATTACAGATATATAATATAAAGGAATGTAATATATATTACAGATATTATGTATATATATTTTTTAATTATATTACCGTAATATCCATTCACACATATTCACATACACACGTACACATATATTTTGCGTACATAAAAAAGTTCAGATCACCTCCCTTTTTCCTCAGTGTGCATGAAATCTAAAAAAGTCAAATTAAAAGCAACAAATTTAGTGTCGCCATGTACATAGTTAACTACCCAAATTAACAAAATGTCTGAATAATTTATTCCATATACTGAAGTGCGAAACGCAAAAAAAATGTAGAATCCCCACTTTTTGCTTCTCAAAAAAATCTAATAAAATGAGATCAGGAAGTCACCAAAATGGTAATGATAAAAAGTACAGTTTGTAAAGCAAATTTAAAAAAAAAGAAAAAAACAAGCCCTGATACACCACTATGAAGCGAAAGGTAATAAATGTATATGTGACATCGGTGGCCGTACCCGCCAATGCCCCTTCAGCGGCAGCACCCGCCGCAGTGTCCCCTCACCTGCACGCCCCCGTCCACGTGTGCACCCGCTCTGCCTTCCTCCCTGCTGCGGGCACATGCACCGGCCTTAGGTCGCGTGCGCGCGCCCACCCGCTCTCTTCCTCTAGCGGTGGGCGTCGCTGAGGGGCAGGGCTGGGGGACGTACTTCCGGGTGCTAAGATATTTCAGGCGTCCTCTCTATGAGGAGGGCGCCTGGTGATCGTGTGGTACCCCTGCACCTTTCTGGCCGCTACAGTTCCACTGTAGTCCTCATTTCGTGTATACTCCTTGTCACCCGTCTGTTCCGCCTCTGTCTCTGTTCCTTGCCGACCTCCGTGCCTGCCTCTGCCTCGCCTTGTCTGTGCGTCCCCTCCAGTGTCTTCCCAGTCTGTTGTCTGTGTATGAGCCTCTCCTCCTGTCTCCTTGCCTCCCTGTGCTCTCCGTCCTCTATCCGCCCGTTGTTATTCCTGCCCTTGGGATTTCCTCATCAGACTCCCTTTGCTCCCTGTACCTTCCCCTGCTGCCTCTATTGTTCCTCCTTCCCTGCCCAGGAACCCCTGCTCTGGTTCCCTAGGTTCTGTCCATCTCCCTTAGCCTTATTGTCCTTTGAGCCGTCCCTCTAGGTACCAGCTGTCGAGGCTTCTGTCCCCTGTGGTCCTGCCCCAAACGATCCCTGTATAGGGGTCGGTCTTCACCTGGCGTGCTCGGCCCAGGGGCTCCTGATCCGCGATCCAGAGGGTCCACTCTCAGACGTAGCCTGTTCCTAAACATCACAGTATAGCTGTAGGCAAATAGGAGGCTACCAGGGGCCACTGGGGCTCTATTGCCCTGGGGCCCGCGGACCCATAATGTCCTGCTCTAACACTGTCCGGATGAGACTCTCCTTCGCATTGTAGTATTATAAAGGGCTTCCATTTTGTCTCTGTGACATTTGTACTTCAGTTTGGGCCGTCCAGATTATTGCTTTCTGAAACAGGACTCCAAAAAAATAACCTTTTCTCCCATTCTGTCTCCTCAGTAAAACTCTACAAGTCAAGATTGTTGACGACGAAGAATACGAGAAACAAGAGAACTTCTTTGTGGTCCTGGAGGAGCCTCGGTGGATGAAACGTGGCATTTCAGGTACCCCTGTCATTTCCTAATCTGGACCCCACCATTCTTATAAAAACATTCATCTACTAAAAGGCTGAACTAGACCACCACCCCACACCCCGAAAAACCTTCGTCCAATCAAAGAGCTGCTTTTTTTCCCGGCACGGGAGAGGTTAATCACAGCCACCTAAAAATAGTCTCCCAATTAGGAAATCTATGGCAGCATTTGCTAATGGTTTATACGGCTCACATCATCTCCAGTGGAGACGAGGCAGGCATTGATTTCCTTGGTTCCTTTGTTGCTAAGCAACCTGCAGATGATTACACTTTTTGCCTAGCAACAAGTTTTATCGGTTGCCTAGGAGAATCGTGTACAGCGGCAAATGGTTGCCAAATAACGTTACCTTGTAGAACACTAGACACGGTAACATAGCAACGGGTATCGAAACAGTTGCTAAGCAACAGGCAATATGGCAGAAATGTCTAGATGAATGTAGTGGAATGAGGGTACGAGTCTTGGCTTTCCGGCACTGGGTCTTGTGTTACGCATCCCAATAACCAGATGTCTTATGTTATTAATTGTGAGCCTTGGACACAGCGGTAACTACGCTACAAATATGCCGCCACTTTTCCCACACTGAAATCATTACTAATTAGGACGATCCAATTTATCCCCTTAACGCCGTCTTCCTATAGCCATAACTTACTAACTTACTTTTTTTTTGTCACCAAAGCCATATTTTTATGGGACGCGTTGTAGTTTTGAAAAACATCATTCACTTTACCGAAAAATGGTAATAAAAATTCCAAGTGTGGAAAAACAGTGAAAACCCAACCCCACAATTCTGCCATTGTTTTGGGAGATTTTATTACTATGGATGTAAAATTACCTGAAAATATGACTCTCTAGGCCAGAATGATAATTTGCGGCCATAGCAAACATTATTTTTTTTTAGTGATGAAATAAAAGTGTGAACTTTGAAAAAAATAGAAGTTTATAAGACCTATAACTTTTTTATTTTTCCGTTAATGGACTGGTGTTAGGGCTTGTTTTCGTGCGTGTTGTGCTTTAGTTTTTATAGATCTATTTTGGGGTGCGCTATTGATCGCTCTTTATTTTTACTTTTGCGGGAATTATGGCGATAGAAAAATGACAGTTCTGGCCTCTCATTTTTTTTCATTTTTGCCGTTCACCTTATGAGATAAGTATTTTTTATAAAAAAAAGCATAAAATCCAGCAGGCTGGGTCCTTGAAAAATCATTTACTAGATGTACAAAAAGCCAGAAAAAAAATCACCATTAAAAAAACAGACGCGTTTCAGACGTAGTCCTTACTGCTTGTAATGAGAGAAAAAACACAAAAATTGAGCTTGGTTTGAGTTGGTACACATGCAGCATATAAATGCATGTTCACATGGCCAAAAAGCATACAAAACCTACAAAAGACAAAATGAAAAAACCCTGCTATAATTAAATAAGTAAAAAGCAAAAGTGCATTTAAATCACACAGAGTTCTTAGTAATACTTGTCGATGGTGGGACGGCTTTTATGCTAAGTTTGATCAAATACAGTATTACTAAGAACTCTGTATGATTTAAATGCACTTTTGCTTTTTACTTATTTAATTATAGCAGGGTTTTTTTCATTTTGTAGGTTTTGTATGCTTGTAATGAGAGACCTCCATCAGTCTTCAGAGCAAGGGACCCCAATTCTTCACTCTTTCCAGGAGCAAGTCTGCAGATAGCAGGAGTCTGGCTCACGTTAGCTTTTATGGATGATCACGGCACGCTCATAGCGTCAGTGCGAGTACGTACAAGTCAATCAATATGAGGAACTGACTTTATTATGTAAATAAGAGGGGTCTGATGGTGCACCATGACATTTACATATCTATTAAAAGTTGATTTTTAATTAATTAAAAAGTTAAGCTATACCTACTTAGTAATAATAATAATAATCTTTATGCAGCGCTAACATATTCTGCAGCGCTTTACAGTTTGCACACATTATCAGCACTGTCCCCGATGGGGGCTCACAATCTAAATTCCCTATCTGTATGTCTTTGGAATGTGGGAGGAAACCAGAGAACTGAGAGAAAACCCACGCAAACACAGGGAGAACGTACAAACTCCTTGCAGATATTGTCCTTGGTGGGATTTTATCTCAGGATTCCAGCGCTGCAAGGTTGCAGTGCTAACCACTGACCCACCGTGCTGCGATTTAAGTAGGAACTAGGTCCTCTATATAAATGGCATTTAGTTGAAACGTTATTTCGCACATGACATACAAAATCTATCATAATACATGTTGGCTACCTACAGCCACCACTAGAGGGAGTCTTCTGCATACAGTGTTATTATGGAGTTCAGTGCATAACCTGTATGCAGTAAGCTGCTAGGCTCCCTCTAGTGGTGGATGCAGGTAGCCAGCATGTTATCTTTTATGCTTACTTCTATGTAGAGAATTTGGATCTCTGTATTCGAAAAACGGAGATATATTAAGACAATAGGTCAGAATTTGAAACTTACAGAATTTTAAACCTGACGAAGAGATGATCAAATCTATTCTACCATTTTAATTTGTTTTCATTTTTTTAAGGGAAGGGAAAGAGTTAAAACAACAAAAAAATCTTTATGCTCACCTTTCCTCACCTCTTCTTATGCCACCTTCACAGCTGCAGATTTTGGGCAATATCCACACAAAGAGAGGCCAATTCAATAGAACAGTGCTATATAACTTATGGATCTCCAGTTGTTGGGGAACTACAACTCACACAATGCCCTGTCTGCCTGTGGCACAGAGCACAGTGTTTATGGTCTCTCCTGTCATTGGCTTTATGCGATATGAGAGCACACATAGTGCAATGTTAATTATCCACCATGGAGCGTCAGCTATAGAAATCTCTGTCCGTACAGGGAGGCTCGTTATTATATGATAAGACCATTATTTTACTGGGGCAAATCTGAAATTACAATTATCAAAAAAAGGAAGGATCGGGTCATCGCACAGCGTAACAACAGGCCATGTAGGGGGGAGATAATGAGCACTTCCTACAGTCTGCCACTCCGGATAGAAGGAAGCGCTCATTATCTCCCCACTACGTGACCTGATTCTCGACCAACTGGCCAGCAGATGTAGAAATTGTTTGTGCATATTTTCCGAGGGTTGGTTGTGAAAATGTCTACTAGGTTTATCATTAAAGGAACACTCCAGGCAAAACTGATAAACTGTATTATATTTAGTACAAAGCCCGAGGGGGTGGAGCATGACACATGGATTCAGTACTGTAGAGTAAATGTCTGTGTCATGCTCCACCCCCTCAGGCAATACACTTGGCGAACTACAACTTATGGATATTCACAGGTTTCCTAGCAAAAAAAATTCTTAATTTTAAAATAGGACCTGTTAGTAGTTCAAAATTGGCTAGTTTTTGCTTTTTATTCCTACTGATCACCTAAGTATTCAATTTAGAAAAGAAAATGTAAAAATCCACCACACAGTTCCAGAGATATGGGCATTTTTATTTAGTGCAATTTTTATGGTCTTTATCAAGAGGACTTTGCTCACAAGATCCTCTGGGGTGTGTCTTTAGTCTGTATGATTTAACTGGCCCACAGGATCCTCTGGGACGTGTCTTTAGGCTGATCTGCGGCGTTTAACTGGCCCACAGGATCCTCTGGGGCATGTCTTTAGGCTGATCTGTGGAGTTTAACTGGCCCACAGGATCCTCTGGGGCTTGTCTTTAGGCTGATCTGCAGAGTTTAACTGGCCCACAGGATCCTCTGGGGCGTGTCTTTAGGCTGATCTATGAGTTTAACTGGCCCACAGGATCCTCTGGTGCATGTCTTTCGTTTGCTCTGCATGATTTAACTGGCCCACTGTATCCTCTGGGGCGTGTCTTTTGTCTGCTTTGCATGATTTAACCGACTCATGGGATTCTCTGGGGCGTGTCTTTAGGCTGCTCTGCATTGTTTAACTGGTTCACAGGATCCTCTAAGACATATCTTTAGGCTGCTCCGCATGTTTAAACTGACCCACAGGATCCTCTGGGGCGTGGCTTTAGGCTGATCTGCATGAATAAACCAACCCATAGGACCCTCTGGGGCGTGTCTTTGGGCTGCTCTACATATTTAAACTGATCCACAGGATCCTCTGGGGCGTAGCTTTAGTCTGCTCTGCATGATTAAACTGTGAGCACTACCTGCTTGGTAAAGACCACAAAAATTAGCATTAGGTAAAAAGGCCTCTATCTCTTCAACCACATGGTGGATTTTTAAAAGAGAAAAAAAAATACAAAAAACTGAATATTCAGGGAAGCAGTGGAAAGAAGAGAAACAATTGGCTACTTTTGACCTGCTGACAGGTCCTCTTTACACGCACCCACAAAGCTCATGCTATATATATAACTTTGTAAACTGTTTTCTATAGTAAGAAAATAAAAAAATGTAGGCCTGTCAAAATATATTGGAGCTGATTTCTACACAAATGATATTTTAAAAAATATACTGGAACTTATGGTAATTACAGACATTACAAAACACTGCAATGTTCATTTTCCCTCAAGCTATTAATGGTAAAGTACAATACAGTATAAATGATTCCTGACTGCTATAATGTACAAATGGCCTGTCATAATAACACAGCCCACAGAGATAACAGATATAACATAGGTATAGAGATGGCTCAGCCTTGCCCCCTAGTGGTAAAAGGTTCTGCAACTTTTGAGATTTTTATTTATTGATCAGATTGCGTTTGCTCTTTGTAGTGATATCAGACTATGTCGCCTGATGCTACTTGGAAACAATCAACAAGTTGCTGTTGACAGATCCTCTTTTTCCTATTGCGTGTCCTTGATGTGTGCTATGATAGTCTTTGGGTCATCCTTAAATAGGAGATCTTAAAGAAGCCCTCTACCTCCTCCTCCTCTTATCAAAGTTTTATCCTCTTGCTATATTGCAATCATCATATTATATAACACTGTGTACTTATAATTGCACATTTTGCCTTCTACCCAGTTATTTCTTCTCTTTTCACTGCTCTATGTATTAACAGGAAGTCTCTTGTCCCTGCATTCATCATTCCCCACTTCAGTTCCAGACCCAGCTGCTCCCTCCTCCCCCATGTTAGGGACTTTTGCAGTGACTTATGACTCATGCAGGAGAATTTGACCTCCTGTTTCTCCATAGAGCTTAGAAGGATTGCGCTAGTCTGTTTTTAATTACGTGATGTCATAAACCTAATGGAAAAGAGAAGAATTAGGCTGGTTTCACATTAGCGCTTTTTAAGCGCACGCACGGCCGGGGGTAGCTCCGCCCCCGAGCCGGCTCTCTGCCCGGCGTGCCCGCCCCTTGCTTGTAGCGCCGCCTCCTAGCGCACAGCGGCGCCTGCGATCGGCGCACCCTATCTTTAGCATAGGGTGCGCAGATCGTGCGCAGGCCGTGCGCTAGTTGCGCTTTGACCTGCGCTGCGCACTTTTGACGGTGCGCCGTGCGCGCCAAAATCCGAAAAGAGAGAGCCGGCTCGGGGGCGGAGCTACCCCCGGCCGTGCGTGCGCTTAAAAAGCGCTAATGTGAAACCAGCCTTAGCTGGGTAGAAGGGAAAAATTAGTAAATTAGTAATTGTAAGTACACAGTGCTGTATAATCGGATGATTGCAATGTATTAAGAGGATAAAACTTTTGATCCTTCTTTAAATAGGAGCCGAGCTGCAGATCCCAGCAGCTGTGCTGTTTAGCTCCGGTCCCTATTTACATCCTGCCACAGCACAAGCACATACCAACTGATCAGATCAAAATTATGACCCCCGAAAACCCCTTTAACAGCACAACTGATGGGACCTTGTTTGAAATCACTGCCAAACCTGCCAATAGGGGGAGCACAGTCCATACAGAGTTATACAGTTCATTCGGTTCTAGCTGTATACATCCATATACGATTAGCTCCCCCTAGTGGCGGTTGAAGGTAGTTTTAATTATATCATTTAAAGGGGATCTGTCACCCCATTTTTGGACTATAAGCTGGGGCCACAGCCATCAGGGGCTTATCTACAGCATTCTGTAATGCTGTAGATAAGCCCCCGATGTAACCTGAAAGAGAAGAAAAAAGCTATATTATACTCGTGACAGACTCCCTTTAACAAACTAGAAAGTTAATTATAAAAGTGT
Organism: Dendrobates tinctorius; assembly: GCF_039654945.1. NCBI lineage: Eukaryota > Metazoa > Chordata > Amphibia > Anura > Dendrobatidae > Dendrobates > Dendrobates tinctorius. Next base: position 23,605,541 of record NW_027361825.1, on the reverse strand, counting down.
ATTGGTGAACAATAATACAGATAATTAAGTCCATTTTGATTTTTTTTTTCGCCCTTGTCATAAAGTAACATATTTAGCACCTTTAATATGTAAATAATGGGAATATAATGGGAATATGAAATGTAGAAAGTATCCATTTGCTTTAAACAGTGATTGAAAAGACAAAAAGGTAATGAAGATAATAAATATGCACAGTATACAGTGCAAACATTCAGAATTCTTACAGTGCTGTGTACGGTACTGTATGCGGGGTGCATGTGAGGGGCGGTGGGGGATCTGTGGCCTCTTAAGATGTGATGCTTCATTTCTGTCTTCTCGCTTTCTTCTTTCTCTCCAGCTCTGTTACTTACTGAGGGTAAGATCTTTTCTTTTACTGTGTTTCAGTGCTAATTGCTTGTGAAATGCACCCCCCAAAATTTCCAATCATCCGGCATCTGATAGTCAGGAACTCGTATCAGTCAGTGCTTTTCTGAACATGGCCTGACTTGTGAGATGCAGGATGAGACATAACGTGTTCTCCTTCTTTTCTGGACTATTGAGGATGTCTGATCGTCTGTACCGTATAATCAATGGTTGTAATATTGCTCTATGTGGTACTGCTGCAAGTAAAATGTTCACAGAGGTTATTAAAAATAGCCCCTAGAGGAGCAGATGTAGTGGGTGGTCCAACAAATAGTTGCTCTGTACAAGTGACCCCTGTTTTGCCGACTCTAGGTACAGTATTTGAACAATAGCTGTGTAATACCACGTTTCGCCTGCAGAGGTCACTGCAGACATCTTGCCTGCTTGTCGACTGTCCCGGAAATGAGACCCTCCTTAATCCCCCCAAAACACATGCATGCTCGAGCATACATGTGTCCTCAATGGGTACAGAGAAGAAGACTTTCAGAGACCGCTTGTAGAAATTATTTCTTGTAAGAATCTAACAGGATAAAATCCAACATGATAGATCTGTTTTTTAACCCCCCCCCCAGATATGGATGATTGGGAAAAGAGAGAGTCTACACACCCCCTTCCGCATAATGCAGTTGGGTGATCCCACTTAAAGAGACAGATTTGGTACAGTTCTGCGTATGATCTTATGTTTATGGGTACCTTAAAGCAGATCTGTCAACAGATTTTACAACACAAACTGTATACATTATTAAATACACATTTTGACCTAATGAGGCTGGTGTACTTACTTTGAAGATCCATTATAATCTTTATTGTGCGACGAGTCTTTTATGAGTCCAGCTACAGAGTGAGAGAGCTCAGGAGTCCATGTATATTTCAGTCTTTGCCTGACAGACAGCAGCAGCTAGTGCTGTGCAGTGTGAGATCACAACAGCACCAGGGAGGAGGGACACTGAGGAGCTGTTAATCAGGCTAGGTAGGCAGATAATGGGTTGAACGTTCATAAAAGGAATATACAATCCATCTGACCTGGGTTTTCAAAGTACACCAGCCTCATTTACTAGATGAGGTTACTGATTGAGAGACCCCACTTCTTTTATGAACTCAATATTCTTCAACAAAAGGGTAGACAAAAAGTGTTTTAAACTAAACCATCCCTTTAAGGACATTATTTGCCTGCAGTAATGTCAGCTTGTCTATTTTGGGTAATGCGCCTAGTATAGCATATGTAATGTCTTATGCCATCTTGCACTTGAGCTTGTGATGGTTACTAAGATATTTTCTCTCCGTAACCAGACGAGGAAGACAAGAAGCTGACTGCAGAAGAGGAGGAGGCTCGGAGGATTGCAGAGATGGGAAAGCCAATACTTGGGGAGCATTCCAAGTTGGAGATTATTATTGAAGAGTCCTATGAATTCAAGGTGATGTCTTTATACTGTTGTGCGCGGTTTTATACTCCAAGACGTGGGACCTCCATTATCAACACATTATCATTTCTTTACATGAATACCAAACATGATTACTCTATTTACTTGAAAAAAAAAACTATATTGCAAAAAAAAAAGTGTTTATTGTAATTTTTTGTCTTTATTTTATGGGGGTGGATTGTCAGGTTTTTAATTTCACCTTTTTGAAATGTGATGGTATATATCATAATTCTTGTAAACAAGAACACAATTGTGATTTTTAGGCAGAGAAAATTCTCTTATACTTAGATGTGCAGTCTGTGGCTCACTGTTAGTGTTTCTGCCTTTGATACTACACGTCTTTGAGCTTAAGCCTGGATAGTGGCTGAAAATGAAATATATGGAGACCTTAGCTTAATCGGATCAGGACTGTGGCTCACTGTTATTGTTTCTGCATTCGATAGTACACGTCTTTGAGTTTAAGTCCGGATAGAGGCTGAAAATTAAATACGGTATATAGAAAACTTAATAAGTTCGGGACTGTGGCTCACTATTAGTGTTTCTGTCTTCAATACTACACGTCTTAGAGTTTAAGCCTGGACAGTGGATGAAAATTAAATATTTTGAGACCTTAACTTAATCAGATCAGGACTGTGGCTCACTGTTAGTGTTTCTGCCTTCGATACTACATGTCTTTGAGTCCGGATAGTGGCTGAAAATTAAATATATAGAGAACTTAAGTTAATCATATCAGGATGCTACCTAGGTGTACCATGGGCACGTCCACCGATCAACGAGGGGATGGGTTCTTAAAGTATTAGTAAGACAAATGTCAGCTACGTAGATCCTTCTCCTGCAGTTTCATAATTATCACTTTCAGCAGTCATCAGTAAAGCGCTGTGGCCAGATTAGCATGAGGATTTATCTGCTTTTTGCTGTAGTAAACCCATAAAAAGGGAAAGAATGCTGTATAATCCTTATTTAAGCCTAAGCGTATCTGCGCTGCTGTGGTAGCAGAAAAGGCTTTCTATATGAGTCGCATGTAATTGCTGCTGAGGTAGCATCCAGCTGTGAGGGGCAGAGGAGGGGTCTTCAATCCCTTGTCTTGTGCAATGCTTCATAGTTTTATATCACCAGATTGCAGTTTTACGTACATGTGACCACGTCCAACGCATCACTGCTGATAATCCCGCCAGATACATATACTGACAGCGAGGCCAGCGGGTAGGAGGTTACTCTTGGCTCAATATGGTCTCTGTTATCATGAATCATATATGGGTTTATTTTCTCCATATTAATATTCCAAACTTAGTTTTTGGGTAAATTTGGGGAGATCATGGTCCAACTTTTGTGATCATCCAAAACCCTTTACCAGGCCTCCAGACGTGAGATTTTCCAGATCGCTACTGGCCCTTACAATACTGCCATACAGTGATCATACTATGCCACATTTCATTCTCAGACTAACACTGCCACAAAGAGCCCAAGTTTATCCATCACATGAAAGGGATTTTCTGCGCTTTTTTTTAAACTTTACACATTGCATTAGTCTGGTAGAAAAAAAAATTAAATAGCATTTATTTACCCTCTGATCGCTCACAGTTCCTTCGTTCCACTGGATATGTCCCCCTACCAGTCTGCTCACCATCTCTTCCAATGTTTTTGGCACTTGGCTGCAGCAAATTACTGCCGGCAATGATTGTCTGCAGCAGTCACAAGCCAACCGTGCATGAAGAAAAGGAAAGGAGACTAGTAAAGGAGACCACCAGCACTACAGAGGAACTTTGGGAGATCAAAATGTATGTATATGAAATTACTTCTTTTTTTTTTTTAATGACCACACTGGGGTCATATATTAATTTTAAAAAAGGGAGTAAAACCCCTTTAAATTCCATCATCGCACCTTGTCCAGGCTCACAATCTCCGTTATAGGTCATGTTCTTCCACCAAACTCCCCCTCCATGTCTGTATGGACGTTGTGCACTGGGCACATTCATGGGGAACAGAAAAGGGTCTTCCCCAAACTGTTCCCACAAAGCTGGAAGCTACAATTGTCTCCAATGTCTTGTGCTGAAGGATTAAGATTTCCCTTCACTGGAACTAAGGGGCTGAAACAGACCCCTGATAACAAGCCCAAAGCGTCATCCCTCCCCCACCATCTGTACAGTGGGCACAATGCAGCCAGGGGGTAACGTTATCCTGGTGTCACCAACCCCATCTATAATCAGGCGCCAGATAGAGAAGTGCGATCTGTCACTGCACAGAATACATCTCCCTCACAGTCCAGTGGTGGCGGCTTCACACTACTCTATCAGACACTTGACATTGTGCTTGGTGATGTAAAACTGCATTCAGCTGCTCAGCCATGAAGCTTCCGGTGAGGGTGCAGTGTTTGTGCTTATATTATACCAGCGGACGTCTGCACTCTGCAGTTATGGGGTCAGCAGAACGTTTGTGACTTTTCTGCCCTCTGCTCCTCAGCACTCGGCCCCCCACTCTAAAGTTACAGGATCTCCACTTTGTGGCTCAGTTGCTGCAGTTCCTTCCATTTCTCAGCAATATTACTCACAGGTGATGGGGGAAGATTTAGGGTATGTGCAGGCGTTTAGTAATTGGCAGCGATTTGGACGCAGCGCGTCTCTGCAAGATACATAGACATGCTGCAGTCTGGAAAGACGCGCCGTATATCCATCTCTGCAAGTAAGCCGCAGGCATCTGTGGAGAGATAGTGGGCATGGCATTTCTTTAAATCCCATCCACTATGCTGTAACATCTGGACGCTGTGGGTTGGACGCTGCACAAGTATGCAATGTTCAACTCGCAGCATTTACTGACCGTGTGCATATACCCAGGGGCGGACACAGACTGTAGTGGGCCCCTGTGCAAGAAATTTTTTGGGCCCCCCAACCCTTCATAGGGCAACAAAGTTATTTGTTATTTGTTGTTATCTAATATTGAGGCTATGCAGGGCTGGATATAATATCTGTATAGAACATAATGTAACCCCCCCATAGAATATAATGCAGTCCCTCCCATATAGCATAATGCAGCCCCTCCATAGAATATATGGCAACCCCCTCATAGGATATAATGCAGCCCCTTATATAGTATAATGTAGCCCCTCCATAGAATACAGTGTAACCCTCCTCATATAGTATAATGCAGCCCCCATAGAATATAATAAATATAATACAGCCCCCCCTATAGAATATAATGTAGCCCCAAATAGAATATAATTCAGCACACCTCCCCATAGAATATAATGTAGCCCCTCATATTATATAACACAGCCTCCCCTTATAGAATATAATGTAAAATGTACCCCCCATGGTATATAACACAGCCGCATAGTATATAGCCCAGCACCACATGGTATATAGCCCAGCCCACCATGGTATACAGCCCACCATGGTATAATACAGCCCAGCATGGTATATAGCCCCCCAGCATGGTATAATACAGCCCAGCATAATATAATACAGCCCAGCATGGTATAATACAGCCCAGCATGGTATATAGCTCCCCCCCAGCATGGTATAATACAGCTCAGCATGGTATATGGCCCCCCCCAGCATGGTATAATACAGCCCAGCATGGTATATAGCCCCCCCAGCATGGTATAATACAGCCCAGCATGGTATATAGCCCCCCCAGCATGGTATATAGCCCCCCCAGCATGGTATGATACAGCCCAGCATGGTATATAGCCCCCCCAGCATGGTATAATACAGCCCAGCATGGTATATAGCCCCCCAGCATGATATAATACAGCCCAGCACGGTATATAGCCCCCCCAGCATGGTATAATACAGCCCAGCATCGTATATAGCCCCCCCAGCATGGTCTAATACAGCCCAGCATGATATATAGCCCCCCAGGCATGGTATAATACAGCCCAGCATGGTATATAGCCCCCCCAGCATGATATAATACAGCCCAGCATGGTATATAGCCCCCCCAGCATGGTATATAACCCCCCAGCATGGTATAATACAGCCTAGTATGGTATATAGCCCCCCCAGCATGGTATATAGCCCCCCCAGCATGGTATAATACAGCCTAGTATGGTATATAGCCCCCCCAGCATGGTATAATACAGCCCAGCATGGTATAAAGCCCCCCCAGCATGGTATAATACAGCCCAGCATGGTATGTAGCCCCTCCAACATGGTATATAGACCCCCCAGCATGGTATATAGCCCCCCCAGCATGGTATGATACAGCCCAGCATGGTATATAGCCCCCCCAGCATGGCCCCACAGTCCAGCATGGTATATAGCCCCCCCCAAGCATGGTATGATGCAGCCCAGCATAGTATATAGCCCCCCCAGCATGGTATAATACAGCCCAGCATGGTACATAGCCCCCCAGCATGGTATAATACAGCCCAGCATGGTATATAGCCCCCCCCAGTATGGTATAATACAGCCCAGCATGGTATATAGCCCCCCCAGCATGGTATATAGCCCCCCCAGCATGGTATGATACAGCCCAGCATGGTATATAGCCCCCCCAGCATGGTATAATACAGCCCAGCATGGTATATAGCCCCCCAGCATGGTATAATACAGCCCAGCATGGTATATAGCCCCCCAGCATGATATAATACAGCCCAGCACGGTATATAGCCCCCCCAGCATGGTATAATACAGCCCAGCATCGTATATAGCCCCCCCAGCATGGTCTAATACAGCCCAGCATGATATATAGCCCCCCAGGCATGGTATAATACAGCCCAGCATGGTATATAGCCCCCCCAGCATGATATAATACAGCCCAGCATGGTATATAGCCCCCCCAGCATGGTATAATACAGCCTAGTATGGTATATAGCCCCCCCAGCATGGTATAATACAGCCCAGCATGGTATAAAGCCCCCCCAGCATGGTATAATACAGCCCAGCATGGTATGTAGCCCCTCCAACATGGTATATAGACCCCCCCAGCATGGTATATAGCCCCCACAGCATGGTATGATACAGCCCAGCATGGTATATAGCCCCCCCAGCATGGCCCCACAGTCCAGCATGGTATATAGCCCCCCCCCAAGCATGGTATGATGCAGCCCAGCATAGTATATAGCCCCCCCAGCATGGTATAATACAGCCCAGCATGGTACATAGCCCCCCAGCATGGTATAATACAGCCCAGCATGGTATATAGCCCCCCCCAGTATGGTATAATACAGCCCAGCATGGTATATAGCCCCCCCAGCATGGTATATAGCCCCCCCAGCATGGTATGATACAGCCCAGCATGGTATATATCCCCCCAGCATGGTATAATACAGCCCAGCATGGTATATAGCCCCCAAACATGGTATAATACAGCCCAGCATGGTATATAGCCCCCCCAGCATGGTATAATACAGCCCAGCATGGTATATAGCCCCCCCAGCATGGTATAATACAGCTCAGCATGGTATATAGCCCCCCCAGCATGGTATAATACAGCCCAGCATGGTATATAGCCCCCCAGCATGGTATCTATCCCCCCAGCATGGTATATAGCCTCCCCCAGCATTCTATATAGCCCCCCCCAGCATGGCATGATACAGCCCAGTATGGTATATAGCCCCCCAGCATGGTATAATACAGCCCAGCATGGTATATAGCCCCCCCAGCATGGTATAATACAGCCCAGCATGGTATATAGCCCCCCCAGCATGGTATAATACAGCCCAGCATGGTATATAGCCCCCCCAGCATGATATAATACAGCCCAGCATGGTATATAGCCCCCCCAGCATGGTATGATACAGCCCAGCATGGTATATAGCCCCCCCAGCATGGTATAATACAGCCCAGCATGGTATATAGCACCCCCCAGTATGGTATAATACAGCCCAGCATGGTATATAGCCCCCCCAGCATGGCCCCACAGCCCAGCATGGTATATAGCCCCCCAGCATGATATAATACAGCCCAGCACGGTATATAGCCCCCCCAGCATGGTATAATACAGCCCAGCATCGTATATAGCCCCCCCAGCATGGTCTAATACAGCCCAGCATGATATATAGCCCCCCAGGCATGGTATAATACAGCCCAGCATGGTATATAGCCCCCCCAGCATGATATAATACAGCCCAGCATGGTATATAGCCCCCCCAGCATGGTATATAACCCCCCAGCATGGTATAATACAGCCTAGTATGGTATATAGCCCCCCCAGCATGGTATATAGCCCCCCCAGCATGGTATAATACAGCCTAGTATGGTATATAGCCCCCCCAGCATGGTATAATACAGCCCAGCATGGTATAAAGCCCCCCCAGCATGGTATAATACAGCCCAGCATGGTATATAGCCCCCCCAGCATGGTATATAACCCCCCAGCATGGTATAATACAGCCTAGTATGGTATATAGCCCCCCCAGCATGGTATATAGCCCCCCCAGCATGGTATAATACAGCCTAGTATGGTATATAGCCCCCCCAGCATGGTATAATACAGCCCAGCATGGTATAAAGCCCCCCCAGCATGGTATAATACAGCCCAGCATGGTATGTAGCCCCTCCAACATGGTATATAGACCCCCCAGCATGGTATATAGCCCCCCCAGCATGGTATGATACAGCCCAGCATGGTATATAGCCCCCCCAGCATGGCCCCACAGTCCAGCATGGTATATAGCCCCCCCCAAGCATGGTATGATGCAGCCCAGCATAGTATATAGCCCCCCCAGCATGGTATAATACAGCCCAGCATGGTACATAGCCCCCCAGCATGGTATAATACAGCCCAGCATGGTATATAGCCCCCCCCAGTATGGTATAATACAGCCCAGCATGGTATATAGCCCCCCCAGCATGGTATATAGCCCCCCCAGCATGGTATGATACAGCCCAGCATGGTATATAGCCCCCCCAGCATGGTATAATACAGCCCAGCATGGTATATAGCCCCCCAGCATGGTATAATACAGCCCAGCATGGTATATAGCCCCCCAGCATGATATAATACAGCCCAGCACGGTATATAGCCCCCCCAGCATGGTATAATACAGCCCAGCATCGTATATAGCCCCCCCAGCATGGTCTAATACAGCCCAGCATGATATATAGCCCCCCAGGCATGGTATAATACAGCCCAGCATGGTATATAGCCCCCCCAGCATGATATAATACAGCCCAGCATGGTATATAGCCCCCCCAGCATGGTATAATACAGCCTAGTATGGTATATAGCCCCCCCAGCATGGTATAATACAGCCCAGCATGGTATAAAGCCCCCCCAGCATGGTATAATACAGCCCAGCATGGTATGTAGCCCCTCCAACATGGTATATAGACCCCCCCAGCATGGTATATAGCCCCCACAGCATGGTATGATACAGCCCAGCATGGTATATAGCCCCCCCAGCATGGCCCCACAGTCCAGCATGGTATATAGCCCCCCCCCAAGCATGGTATGATGCAGCCCAGCATAGTATATAGCCCCCCCAGCATGGTATAATACAGCCCAGCATGGTACATAGCCCCCCAGCATGGTATAATACAGCCCAGCATGGTATATAGCCCCCCCCAGTATGGTATAATACAGCCCAGCATGGTATATAGCCCCCCCAGCATGGTATATAGCCCCCCCAGCATGGTATGATACAGCCCAGCATGGTATATATCCCCCCCAGCATGGTATAATACAGCCCAGCATGGTATATAGCCCCCCAAGCATGGTATAATACAGCCCAGCATGGTATATAGCCCCCCCAGCATGGTATAATACAGCCCAGCATGGTATATAGCCCCCCCAGCATGGTATAATACAGCTCAGCATGGTATATAGCCCCCCCAGCATGGTATAATACAGCCCAGCATGGTATATAGCCCCCCAGCATGGTATCTATCCCCCCAGCATGGTATATAGCCCCCCCCAGCATTCTATATAGCCCCCCCCAGCATGGCATGATACAGCCCAGTATGGTATATAGCCCCCCAGCATGGTATAATACAGCCCAGCATGGTATATAGCCCCCCCAGCATGGTATAATACAGCCCAGCATGGTATATAGCCCCCCCCAGCATGGTATAATACAGCCCAGCATGGTATATAGCCCCCCCAGCATGATATAATACAGCCCAGCATGGTATATAGCCCCCCCAGCATGGTATGATACAGCCCAGCATGGTATATAGCCCCCCCAGCATGGTATAATACAGCCCAGCATGGTATATAGCACCCCCCAGTATGGTATAATACAGCCCAGCATGGTATATAGCCCCCCCAGCATGGCCCCACAGCCCAGCATGGTATATAGCCCCCCCAGCATGGTATAATACAGCCCAGCATGGTATATAGCCCCCCCAGCATGGTATAATACAGCCCAGCATGGTATATAGCCCCCCCAGCATGGTATATAGCCCCCCCAGCATGGTATGATACAGCCCAGCATGGTATATAGCCCCCCCAGCATGGTATATAGTCCCCCCAGCATGGTATATAGCCTCCCAGCATGGCCCCACAGTCCAGTACTCACACTGATTTAAAAAAAAAACAAAACACACTCCTCACCTTCTCCTCCTGCCTGCCTTGCTCCCAGCTCCTGTCTCCTCTCCTGCACTGCCTGGTACACAGTGAGAGCGCGATGACATCATCGCGCACCCGCTGTGTCAGAGGCAGAGCGGGGAATGATGGGAGAGGGAGCGTCAGCTGGCGCTCTCTCCTCCAGGCTCCATCATTGCCTCCTTCAATGCGGGGAGGAGAGGGGGGGGTGGAGTCGGCGTTGGCGGCAGGCGCCCCCCCGCCTCACAGGGGCCCCTTTCATTGCACTACACATGGCTAATTTGAATTTTGACATAATTAGCCTTGCGGTACTGGAAGCTGGAGGGCCCCCTTTCCCCCGGGGCCCCGTGCAATGCACGGTCTGCATGGGCTGTAGGCCCGCCCCTGCTTATACCCTTAGGAGGAAAGAAATGTAATGAACGGACTTGTTACCCCGGTGGCTCCCATTACAGTACCGCACTGGTATCTGTGAGCTCTACACCACCGGCCGCTCTGTCACATGTTAGTAAAGGCAGACAGCACGGCAAGGGTGGCAGGTGGTTATACACCAGGGGGCGAGGGGCCAGATGTTATACACCGGGGGAGTCTATACACCGAGAACAGGGGGATTGATGTTATACACTGGGGGGAACAGGGGGATTGATGTTATACACTGGGAGCGAGGGGCTGGATGTTATACACTGGGGGCAAGGGGCCGGATGTTATACATCAGGGGATGAAGGGCTGGATTTTATACATCAGGGGGTGAGGGAATTGATGTTATACATCGGGGGGCAGGGGGAGGGATCGGATGTTATGCAATGGGACTGCATGACAAACCTGAATTCAGTGATTAAAGCGTGTTTCTCAGTACTTTTCTCTGTTTAGTGTAGATATTTATGTGTGATTACTGATTAGGCCTCTGTAATATGTACAGAATGGCCTTCCCTATATGGTTTTGCAGTTGTGTGAAAAATTGTTTGTCCCCTTCCTGATTTCCTGTTCTTTTGCATGTTTGTCACTCTTAAATGTTGCAGATCACCAAACAAATTTAAATATTAGACAAAGATAACACAAGTAATCACAAAATGCAGCTTTTAAATGAAGGTCTTTATTACTAAAGGGAAAAAGAAATCCAAACCTACAGGGCTCTGTGTGAAAAAGTGATTGCACACTTCCTTAACACTTAAACTAACTGTGGTTTATTACATCTTTAAAAAGCTGAGTTCAATTTCCCTAGCAACACCGAGGTCTGATTGCTGTCACACCTGTTCTCAATCAAGAAATCACTTAAAAAGTACCTGACGGACAAAATGAGGTAGACCAAAAGATCATCAAAAGCTAGACACCATGCCCAGATTCAAAGAAATTCTGGAACAAATAAGAAACAAAGCAATTGAGATTTATCAGTCTGGAAAAGGTTATAAAGCCATTTCTAAAGCTTTGGGACTCCAGGGAACCACAGAGCGAAAGCCATTATCCACAATTGGTGAAAACATGAAACAGCGGTGAACCTTCCCAGGAGTGGCCAACCCACCAAAATTACCCCAAGAGCACAGCAAAGACTCATCCAAGAGGTCACAAATGACCCCACAACAACATCCAAAGAACCGCAGACCTCACTTGCCTCAGTTAAGGTCAGAGGTCAGTGTTCATGACTCCAACATAAGAAAGAGACTGGGAAAAATGGCCTGCATAGCAGAGTTCCAAAATGAAAACCAATGTTGAGCAATTAGAACTTAAATGCTTGTTTCAGTTTTGCTGGAAAACATCTTGATTATCCCCAAGATTTTTGGGAGAGTACTCCGTGGTCTGACAAAAGTTGAACTTTTTGGAAGGTGTATGTCCCATTACATATAGCGTAGAAGTAACACAGCATTTCAGAAAAGGAACATCATACCAACAGTAAAATATGGTGGTGGTAGTGTGATTGTCTGGGGCTGTTTTGCTGCTTCGGGACCTGGAAGACTTGCTGTGGTAAATTGAACCATGAATTCTGCTATCTAGCAAAAAATTCTTGAAGGAGAATGTCCCCAGCCATCTGTTCGTGACCTCAAACTGAAGCGCTTTTGAGTTATGCAGCAGGACAATGATCCAAAACACACCAGCAAGTCTACCTCTGAATGGCTTAAGAAAAACAAAATTAAGACTTTGGAGTGGACTAGTCAAAGTCCTGACCTTAATCTGATTGAGATGCTGTGGCATGACCATAAAAAGGTGGTTCCTGCTCGGAAGCCACCCAATGTGGCTGAATTACAATAGTTATGCGAAGATGAGTCAACCAAAATTCCTCCAGAGTGTTGTAAAAGACTCATTGCCAGATATCGCCATTTCTTGATTGTAGTTGTTGCTGCTAAGGGTGGCCCAACCAATTATTAGGTTTAGGGGGCAATCACTTTTTCACACAGGGCCCTGTAGGTTTGGATTTCATTTTCCCTTAATAATAAAGACCTTCATTTATAAACTGCATTTTGTGATTACTTGTGTCATCTTTGTCTAATATTTCCATTTGTTTGAAATATTTACGTGTGACAAACATGCAAAAGAATAGGAAATCAGGAAGGGGGCAAACGTTTTCATAAACTGTACTATGCTTTCTACTTGTTGTGTCCCACTTTCCATCATTACGGCAGGGCTTAAACTTCCATATTGTTTCACGTCATTGTACAAGCCTTTATGACTATTTTCCTGAATACATGGGTTCAGTTCTTGTCTTACCTTGTTCCCGGTCTGTTCTACCCTTGTGTTATTCAGTATAGTTAATTATTTATACTGCCTATGGATATGACTCTCTGGATACAATTACCTCCAAACCTATGCCGTATCCAAAGGCTATGAAAGAAATGACTGTTTACTCATTAGAAAATGACTGAAGGGACATAAAGATGGAAGGAAAGGGTCTACATAGACCGGGGCAGGACAATGACTGTTATCCCACTATAGGAAACCCTCATTAAAATAATCGATGTGCTTTAGGATTTTTTTTCATGTGGATTTTGGTCATGTCTTGGACTTTTGAGGACAAAAAATATATTCCTCTAAGAGAGTTCAGCTTCAGAACAGCTATGGGATGTATTGACTGTATATATTCTTCAACTGCTTAAAATATGGTTTATGGTACAAAGCGTACGATCCTAAGGTGTCCATTTACATTACAGCAAAGCTAGCTAGACCCTGCTATTTCATGTGTAGAGTCTCTTGACTGATGATGTCAGGAGGAGAGAAGGCTCAGGCATGTTGACTTTTTACACATCTCATCCTCGTGTACAATGACTGATAACACCTCTATATACAGTAGATAATACAGGATCCATCATTCACAATAGGTGATGTCACAGCTCACCTCCTCCTCCTGTACAATGACCGATAACACCTCTATATACAGTAGATCACAGGATTCATCATTCACAATAGGTGATATCACAGCTCACCTCCTCCCCATCTGTACAATGACTGATAACTCCTATATACTGTATTTATAGTCCCCATGCACCTTCACCAGCTATTGACTTTTCAACCATCAACTATTCTTCCTATTTTCCCATGTACAGGCACGCTCGTCTTGGCAGAGGGTGTATTGTTCTCAATGGCGACAGTGTAGGGAGCCGTTGTCAGACATCTTTGACTGCTTCATATCTCCAGTGAGAAGAAAGGATTGGGCAGGTTAAACTCAACATGCCTGATCCACCATTTCCTCTCTCATCTGTTGGAGAGAGATGGTAGGCCCCCTATATAAATTACTATATATGAAGACCCTGCTGCTGCATGGCTTTAGGTGGTAGCAGACCTAGGACCAGGTCTACATCAGTACCACCGCCATAATCTATAAGCGGTATATCAGAACAGAAAATGTCATTGATTTATCTTTTTTTAGGCCTTTTTTAATTTATTGGCTCCTGAAAACCACATCTATTCACAAATGGCCAATTGATTGTCGCAGTATTTATGTGCCGCCATTGACGTCACACACTTTAGACACAATGATCTCACCAGGCCTGAAGATTGTTTTCCCAGGGAGGGTCACGACATCAAGTTAGATATTTTAGGCTGTAATCGATGATGCTATGACGATAAATTAGTCTACTTCTCCTTTCCTTTATGCCACGGCCATTCTGTAGCCATTGGTCCAGATAGACCACAAAGGGTTAATGTATAGAAATGTAAAGTCCATACCTATATATTAATTTCCCCACAGCAACTAAAAAGAAAAACAAAAAACATTTTTTGAGTGGTTTATTAAATGGAAGTTAGATGCTTGTTGGGGGGGATGGCGCTATATGGCGGCACTTGTGGATTGACACAAACTTTCCATATATCGTTTGGGGAATTGGTAGTACATTTGATGAAGAATCAGCTTTATTATTCAGCTCCTCTTCTCCCCTTACAGAGCACGGTGGACAAACTCATCAAGAAGACGAACTTGGCACTTGTAATTGGCACCCATTCCTGGAGGGAGCAGTTCATGGAAGCCATCACCGTCAGTGCAGGTCAGCCTATATCCCGTACTCAATGCACTTGCCGTCACTGCAGGTTAGCTTATGCCCCATGCCCCGTGCTAATGCTCTCACCGTCACTGCAGGTCAGCCTATGCACCATGCACCATGCCCAATGCTAATGCACTCACCATCAGTGCAGGTCAGCCTATGCCCCATGCCCCGTGCCCAATGCTAATGCACTCACCATCAGTGCAGGTCAGCCTATGCCCCATGCCCCGTGCCCAATGCTAATGCACTCACCATCAGTGCAGGTCAGACTATGCCCCATGCCCCGTGCCCAATGCTAATGCACTCACCGTCACTGCAGGTCAGACTATGCCCCATGCCCCGTGCCCAATGCTAATGCACTCACCATCAGTGCAGGTCAGCCTATGCCCCATGCCCCGTGCCCAATGCTAATGCACTCACCATCAGTGCAGGTCAGACTATGCCCCATGCCCCGTGCCCAATGCTAATGCACTCACCGTCACTGCAGGTCAGCCTATGCCCCATGCCCCGTGCCCAATGCTAATGCACTCACCATCAGTGCAGGTCAGACTATGCCCCATGCCCCGTGCCCAATGCTAATGCACTCACCGTCACTGCAGGTCAGCCTATGCCCCACGCCCCGTGCCCAATACTAATGCAATCACAGTCAGTACAGGTCAGCCTATGCACCATGCACCATGCCCAATGTCAATGCAGTCACCGTCACTGCAGGTCAGCCTATGCCCCACGCCACGTGTTCAATGCCAATGCACTCACCATCAGTGCAGGTCAGCCTATGCCCCACACCCAATGCCAGTGCACTCCCCATCAGTGCAGATCAGCCTATGCCCCACGCCCCGTGCCCAATACCAATGCACTCACTGTCAGTGCAGATCAGCCTATGCCTCACACCCAATGCCAGTGCACTCCCCATCAGTGCAGGTCAGCCTATGCCCCACGCCCCGTGCCCAATACTAATGCAATCACAGTCAGTACAGGTCAGCCTATGCACCATGCACCATGCCCAATGTCAATGCAGTCACCGTCACTGCAGGTCAGCCTATGCCCCACGCCACGTGTTCAATGCCAATGCACTCACCATCAGTGCAGGTCAGACTATGCCCCATGCCCCGTGCCCAGTGCTAATGCTCTCACCGTCACTGCAGGTCAGCCTATGCCCCATGCCCCATGCCCAATGCTAATGCACTCACCGTCACTGCAGGTTAGCCTATGCCCCACGCCCCGTGCCCAATGCTAATGCAATCACAGTCAGTACAGGTCAGCCTATGCACCATGCACCATGCCCAATGTCAATGCAGTCACCGTCACTGCAGGTCAGCCTACACACCATGCCCAATGTCAATGCAGTCACCGTCACTGCAGGTCAGTCTATGCCCCACGCCACGTGTTCAATGCCAATGCACTCACCATCAGTGCAGGTCAGCCTATGCCCCACACCCAATGCCAGTGCACTCCCCATCAGTGCAGATCAGCCTATGCCCCACGCCCTGTGCCCAATACCAATGCACTCACTGTCAGTGCAGATCAGCCTATGCCTCACACCCAATGCCAGTGCACTCCCCATCAGTGCAGATCAGCCTATGCCCCACGCCCCGTGCCCAATACCAATGCACTCACTGTCAGTGCAGATCAGCCTATGCCTCACCCTCTGTGCCCAATGTTAATGCACTTGTGAGTAGGTACGCGGGATGCAGTGACAGATGGGAGGCAGAGCAAGGGTTAACAGATTTATTAACAGGGGAATACTCCACGCAGGGAGGTATTGGTTTAGCAGGGAAGTGGCAAATGATATTAGCACAGTATGGGTGCAGGGTGAAGTAATAATTGTAATAGGTAAAGCAACTGTTCCTGAAAGAGTTATCAGTCTGACGGCTTCCTGACTACAGAGTCTTAGGTTCCAACGGTGGCGCTTACGCAACTGGCACGTGATGATTACACACTCACCGTCAGTGCAGGTCATCCTATGCCTCACGCCCCATGCCCATTGTCAATGCACTCACCGTCAGTGCAGGTCAGCCTATGCCCCGTGCCCAATGCTCTCACTGTCAGTGCAGGTCAGCCTATGCCCAGTGCCCAATGCTCTCACAGTCAGTGCAGGTCAGCCTATGCCCCGTGCCCAATGCTCTCACTGTCAGTGCAGGTCAGCCTATGCCCCGTGCCCAATGCTCTCACTGTCAGTGCAGGTCAGCCTATGCCCCGTGCCCAATGCTCTCACTGTCAGTGCAGGTCAGCCTATGCCCCGTGCCCAATGCTCTCACTGTCAGTGCAGGTCAGCCTATGCCCCGTGCCCAATGCTCTCACTTTCAGTGCAGGTCAGCCTATGCCCCGTGCCCAATGCTCTCACTGTCAGTGCAGGTCAGCCTATGCCCCGTGCCCAATGCTCTCACTGTCAGTGCAGGTCAGCCTATGCCCCGTGCCCAATGCTCTCACTGTCACTGCAGGTCAGCCTATGCCTCACGCCCCATGCCCATTGTCAATGCACTCACCATCAGTGCAGGTCAGCCTATGCCCCGTGCCCAATGCTCTCACTGTCATTGCAGGTCAGCCTATGCCCCGTGCCCAATGCTCTCACTGTCAGTGCAGGTCAGCCTATGCCTCACGCCCCATGCCCATTGTCAATGCACTCACCATCAGTGCAGGTCAGCCTATGCCCCGTGCCCAATGCTCTCACTGTCATTGCAGGTCAGCCTATGCCCCGTGCCCAATGCTCTCACAGTCAGTGCAGGTCAGCCTATGCCTCACGCCCCATGCCCATTGTCAATGCACTCACCATCAGTGCAGGTCAGCCTATGCCCCGTGCCCAATGCTCTCACTGTCAGTGCAGGTCAGCCTATGCCCCGTGCCCAATGCTCTCACAGTCAGTGCAGGTCAGCCTATGCCCCGTGCCCAATGCTCTCACAGTCAGTGCAGGTCAGCCTATGCCCCGTGCCCAATGCTCTCACTGTCAGTGCAGGTCAGCCTATGCCCCGTGCCCAATGCTCTCACTGTCAGTGCAGGTCAGCCTATGCCCCGTGCCCAATGCTCTCACTGTCAGTGCAGGTCAGCCTATGCCCCGTGCCCAATGCTCTCACTGTCAGTGCAGGACAGCCTATGCCCCACTCCACATGTTCAATGCCAATGCACTCATCGTCGGTGCAGGTCAGCCTATGCCCCCTGCTCCATACACAAGGCCAATTCACTCACAACAGTCTATGCACTATGCCCCATGCCAATCCCCCGTTTACAATTTTGTAGGCAATGAATGATGGGGGTCGGGGTGACTGCCGGAACCCAGCATGACCAACTGAAATAAATCAGAATGCTGCAAGTGAGAGCCGTAGGACCGAATATCAAGAACCTTTTACATTGGAAATTGCGGTGCCCCCCATCACTGCAGTTCCCCTTTAGGCTAGTTTCACACTAGCGTTTATGAGCGCAGCGACGGCCTGCGCACGGCCGCCGCTAAGCCCCGCCCCCTGCCGCGCCTCCGCCGGTAGCTCCGCATGCGCCCTGCGTCCCCTATCTTTATCACTGGGGGCGCAGGCCGTGCGCAGTATGCGTTTGGCGGCGCATGCGCCTTTTTGACGGTGCGCCGGCGCCACCAAACTGCAGCAGGTTGCGTTTGGCGCAGGTCGGCGCACCGTCAAAAGGATGCATGCGCCGCCAAACGCATACAGCGCACGGCCTGCGCCCCCAGTGATAAAGATAGGGGACGCAGGGCGCATGAAGCGTCATGCGCCGGTAGGCGGAGCTACCGGCGGGGCTTAGCGGCGGCCGTGCGCAGGCCGTCGCTGCGCTCATAAACGCTAGTGTGAAACTAGCCTTATTTAGCCGCCTATGGTATTTTTGTTTGTCGCGCCCCTATAATGTGTGTGAATCGCTTATAAGTAGCCCCTAATCTGACCAGATTTACACTAAGCCGCTCATTATGCACTAATTGCCTGACTTTAGTACTTGTAATTAATGCTGGATTTCTACATTTACGGGGATCATGTATTTAAAAGGGATTTACTTTTAAGAAAAAAATAATAATTGATTAAGCGGCTTACTAACCGATATCTGGCATGAAACCACCCGCTACCAATAATACCTGTTATCGGTTATTAACCCACTTGAAGAAATTTTCTTAAATACACTTTTTTTATGCCAGGGCTGTGCAGCCAAATACAACAGGGCATATTTTAACGTGGACGTGCTATTGCTTTTTCCGGGGGGCAATTTTCTGTAGATTTCAAGTTCATTTTCCTTGTTTTTCACAGATAGAAAAATTACCTATTAGAGTCTATGGGGCTATTGTATGTCTGGTTTTTTTTTCTTTTGTTGGGGGGTGTGTGGAGATTATTCACTAAAATTAAAGAGATAGCACCATCTTTATAAATGGGTATTTTTTGGATAGAGCTTGTAAATACAAGCAATTTTGCAAGTTACTGCTTCTTAAAATTTTCTGCTGTTCTTAACATATTAAGGGTATGTTTCCACGGTCAGGAAACGCTGCGTGTTTGACGCTGCATACAGCCGTCATCTACAAGCTCTACTATATCTGGATGTCATGCATCCAGATGTAGCAGAGCTGGACTCGTCGTGGGACACTCATTATTAAGGACTATGTCGGACAGGAAGTATTTGTGTTTATTTTATTTTTATTTTTTTTCAGGAGATCGAGGACTTCGGGGAATTAGGCATATAATAAAATGGCAAAACTGTGTGGTGTTTTATTTCATTAAAATACTTTTTCTGGCTGTCTTTTTTTAACCCTTTAACTATAGGATTAATAATGGATAGGTGTCTTAATGAAATCAAAGGTGACATTAGCCCCTTATTACCCCATATGCCACCGCTACACGGCAGTGAGAAGAGAGAGGTTAAGTGCCAGAATTGGCGCATCTTACACATGTGCCATTTCTGGGGCGACTGTGTGCTGGTGTTTGTATCCATGACCCCTTCCTAGGCTATGAATATCAGCCCGCAGCTGTCTGCATAGCCTTTCTGGCTATTAATTATAGGAGGACCCCACGTCATTTTTTTGTGGGGGATCCCCCTATTTTAATAGCCAGTAAAGGCTTTGCAGACAGCTGTGGGCTGATATTCATAGCCTGGGAAGATCCAAGGGTATTAACCCCTTCCCAGGATATAAACATCGGCCCCCAGTCGCTGGCTTTCTCTCTCTGGCGCAGAAAAATTCACGGGAGCTCACACCATTTTTTTTTCTATTATTTATTTTAAAATAAAGGAAAGGGCATTACATATTAAGCCGGGGTCAGACATGCGAGAAACTCGCATGAGTCTCGCACCTCAGTACTCAGCACTGCACTCGGGACCGGAGTGTTCAGCTGCATAGAAATACATGCAGCCGCACACTCCTGTCCTGAGTGCCGTCTATCTATCTATCCCATATCTATCATCTATCTATTATCTCTCTCTCTCTCTGTCTATTTGTCTATCTATTATCTCTCTATCTATCTATCTATCTATCTATCTATCCCATATCTGTCTATCTATCTATCTATCTATCTATCTATCTATCTATGTGTGTAAACATTCTTCAATGGAGTATGTAGAGGTAGGACAAGGAAATTACATCACAATTCTTTTTTGTTGTTAAATAATATATCTTTATTTAGCTTACAAAAAAACGCATACAAATCTGCATGGAAAAAAACGCATCAAAAACGCAGGTGACCCACCAGTGACCTCTGATACAGATTTGGTGCAGATTTTACCTGCGTCAAATCCTGAGCAAATACTGAGCCAATCCTGACAGTGGAAACATACCCTAACACTTTTCTTTTGCTTACAGCTTGTTGCCTTGGAAACCGACCACTGCTGGACAGCAGAACATACACAGTGCTTACAAGCTGTTTTCTGTTGAGCTTGTAAGCACTGTTTTGATGCTGGCCAGGATCATTTGAGTGTGATGTTACCACCTAATTGCGGCAGCTTCGGCACAGTGCTTACAAGCTAGACGGCAGCGGTGGTCGGTCTCCTAAGTAACAAGTTGTAAACAAAAGAAAAGTGTTTTCAAATTTTAATAAGCAGTAAATGGCAAATGTGCACCCAACAGTATCCATCACTGAGGAGGAGAATAACCGTTTAAAAGTCTTATAAATGCATATAAGGCTGTTGAGTTTTGGTCAAAAGAGGCGGAGCCGGTATGGACTGTCCGTAGCTGAAGTGTGAATGTTGGACGTGAAGAACTGGTGTAATTATACGTAAGGGGGCAGTCAGACGGCTGTATAACACAGACGACCATCGCATCGCAATGCTCGGACTGGCCAAACAGCTCTCCTGACCCAAGCTTGACAGCTTCATGTATTTCCATGCAGCTATCACACTCAAGACGGGAGGTCCGCCGGCCAGTCAGAGCATTGCGATGCGATCGTCGTGCGTGTTATACGGCCGTCTGACTGCGCCCTGTGTGTGATAATTGTAGGTAATCTCATGATGAGAGTACCCGTCCCCGGTATAGCTTCGCTTCTTACAAGACTCTGGCGCCCCCTTGTGACTTTAAGAAGTAACAACGCTGTAATACAGTCAAAGCTGTGTTTTCGGGAGCTGGCAGTTTGCAGTTTTCCTGTGAGGCCACTTATGAGATATTTACTAAGGATTTCAGCTAAACTGAATCACCTGAGGATAGACGGCAATTTCTCACCAACGAATGGCTTTATCGATGGCAGAAATTAAAGCTCTCGGGGGCCATTTAAAACAGTGATGTCTTCCTATGTGGCAGAGGGGCATTTGGGCACTATCAAGTGGCAGATATTGGGTGCAACAGTCACTCCATTACTTATGGCTACGCCACCGAGGCTTATAAAGAAGTTATCCTGAGCCATCCAATGCCACTAACTACTGATGACTTCACGAGTTGCCTGCATGATCGACATGGGTCGCCCTCCCAGGGCTGTGGGGTACTCGGTACCGGGCCGGTCTCTCAAAGGGGAATGTCACAGCAGCGGTGACCCGGTCCGTGGCCCTGGGCGCCCATGTAAAAGGGGTTACGTGATGGAATAAAGTTTATGAGTGAATGATTCGTGACGCCACCTGTGGTGTTCGGCAATGAAGATGTTAAGCCGACGCTGCAGACAGATCCCCTGGGACAGATGGTGTGGTGCAGCTATGATGTTGTGGCCCTCCACAGGTAGGGCAGCAATCCCAGGGCAATGAGGATAGGTGTTGAGGAAGAGGGTGCAGTGTCTGGCACAGAGATGTAGCAGTGCTGATGGAGTTACGCGAAGAAGGCAAGGACACAGCAGGGTGCAGTTTCTTTACCTTTACTTTGCTTGGCAAATGCAGTCCAGGGTCCATATTACAGATGGCACAGGAGCTGGCTAGCCTGGAAGCAACTTAGGAATCTCTCTAGGCAGATGGGTTGTGTAGTATCCTTCCTAGTGCTTAGTTTTAGGTACTTGCAGTACTGTGTTACACTGAAGTTCCACTTGCTTATTCTCTTTAGAACTCCCTCATATGGCAGACAGCTGTAGCCTTCCTCTTCTGGCTCACACGTCACTGTTGTGCCTCAGAGTCTTATGTGGGAATAGAGCATTTACAGCTTCCCATTCCTCCGGTTTCTGTTGCAGGACCATCAGTGTCCGTACAGCCTTGGAGACCGGGCTCCAGATCATGCGCTATAGCTGGGAATGAGCTTCAACTCTCTGCTCAATCTCCCCACTCTTCTCCTCACGTCCACACACGTTGCCCTCCTCACACGAACTCCCTAATCTTCCTTCCTGGCCCCCAGAGAGTATCGCCTCCCCCAGGTTTGGTTCAGAGCTCCCTCTGCTGACCTGGAATGGAAACTGTGTCATGTGTTGTGGTAAACTGCCAGAGAGGTCCTTTATTGCTTCCAAGCATGACATCACACTCCCTAGGAGGAAGGCAATACCACTGTTGCGACCATACTCCTGGGGGCGCCACAGACATGTAACGTGTAGGTGTCTTGGCGGGATCGTAACCTCATTAGCACCGCTCAGTTGTAATGTGTAAGTGTGCAGCACCGGATGGAACCCTGCACTAGATTCATGCACTTGTAGACTGAGCTTAGGTCTACTTTGAGTATAGTTTAAGAACTCTGTATATATGGTCTATAAGATTTTATCTGACCACTTCTCGCCTTTATCTTCCAGGGGATGAGGAAGAGGAGGATGATGGAAGAGACGAAAGACTCCCCTCCTGTTTTGACTACGTCATGCACTTCCTAACGGTGTTCTGGAAAGTCCTGTTTGCCTTTGTGCCCCCTACAGAATACTGGAATGGCTGGGCCTGCTTCTTCGTCTGCATTACTATAGTGGGGATGCTAACTGCAGTCATAGGCGACCTAGCCTCACATTTCGGCTGCACCGTTGGGCTGAAAGACTCAGTAACTGCGGTGGTGTTTGTCGCACTTGGCACATCTATCCCCGGTACAGAATTAGTTTTACACAGAATTAGCCATGGTATATAGGAGGTTAATACAGAGCTCTTTTACTCTCATTTTTTGCTATCTTTTGCAGATACGTTTGCAAGTAAGGTGGCTGCAACACAGGACCAGTATGCAGACGCCTGCATCGGCAACGTGACGGGAAGCAACGCAGTGAATGTCTTCTTGGGTATTGGGGTGGCCTGGTCCGTAGCTGCAATCTACTGGGCTATCCAAGGAGAAAACTTTGAGGTGAAGACGGGTACATTGGCCTTCTCGGTCACACTCTTCACCATTTTCGCATTCATCAATATCAGTGTCCTCTTATATCGTCGTAGACCCCATATAGGAGGGGAGCTTGGAGGGTCTCGCCTATCAAAGACCCTCACTGCCATTCTTTTCATAGGCTTGTGGTTTCTCTACATCTTGTTCTCTAGCCTGGAAGCCTACTGCCATATCAAGGGCTTCTAAGAGGGGATACAAAGATACGACAAGAGGCTTTCTTGTAGAACTCAAACATTCCATGGGCTGCCACTCACATCGGTTGTGAGATGTTTCATTAGGGAGAAGCGGAGAGCTAAAAACAAGGAAAAAAAAGGATAATTTATTTATTTTTTTAATTTTGTTTCCATTTTTGGGTCTTATTCCTTCATCTTCTGTTTTGGTAAAGTAGCACAATTTTGCAAAAAAAAAAAGAGGCCATTAGATTGTCCTCTATATTAAAGTTCAACTCATAGAATGAGTTATAGAAGTTGAGTTGAGGGTCACAATTTTGCCTAAACAGCCTCTGGCAACAAGTAACTGCTTAAGGTAAGGTTGAGATTTTACTCATACTACAAGTTACAGCAAATAGACTCCTTACATCTATGTTCTCCGGTGTCATGTCATGACGGAGGAACCCGTCCTCTACATACAATTAGAAGTTGTGGACCTAATCAACTTTCATGAAGATGGACCCTACTAGATAGCAATGGACATGAGGTATGAGGCACTTTTTGGTCTAGTTATTAGTGAATGGAGAGTTGAATATTGGAAACACCACCAATATGGCAGCCTCAAATACCTATTACAGTGGTAAGTATGTTTTAAGCCACAACTCATGTAGGACGCTCTACTGGAATGACAATGGATGGGACTCTGTAGCCCGGTAACACACACTGGTGCTATTATATCTAATGTCAGGCACACAAAAGTTCTCGTCTACCAAGATTTCAAGGTTTACCAACACAAATTTATAGCTTTCCTGTATTTTGGCCAACTCAAGTGAGATGGTCATAGTCAGTAATGTTTACAGTGTTCAATATGAGAACTGGTTGGTGCACGGTGATGAGGGAGAACCTTAAATTCTGAACTACGGTCTACTTTTTCAGTGACTATAATAGTCAAATAGGAAGGCTTAAGGGCATTTTAGTTTAAGTGCTCTATAGTGACCCCAAGAATTTCCATTCATTCTCATATTCCATAGTTATGATACTCAACCACTTGTAGTTGAAAGAAGTAGTAACGGACAATGATGACAGTTCCCAGGGTTCATCGAGAATGGTTACTTACTGGTATGTGCATTGATGAACCCGATACAATTAGTATGTCCTGAGGTCTAGTCAGATGGTTCTTCCAGAATGGAGGAAGAAGAGACTCCACCTGTCGTAGCGCCCTCCGATGTTATCCCGGTGAAAGAACTCAATTCATTCCTCCTGAAGAACTGTGTCTGTTTTACACCTCGGAAGGAAGCGTCTTTCAAACGTTACATGTGGTAATCTATACCAGTGTTAGTAGTTACCTATGAGTAGTAGTACAACCTATAAAATTTTCAGCTCCCACTGCCCTTATTGACCATCAGACCAAAGTTTTGATGTTCTGATGGGCCATCACCTTCAAGCCCTGGGATTCCCAAGCCAATCAGGATAAAGCCATTTGCCAACCCTCCTAGTCATTTGTCTAGATTTATGGGGTAGCAGCTCCTGCATGTCACTGCCCAAACAATCCAGATTGTGAGTAGAGAAAAACAGCACAGTGTTCAGCCATTTTCTTCCAAATAACGCCCGGCATGGTGAGTACATGATTAAAGCAATGAGATAGATCACCGTGAGCTCTTTCCATCAAGAGGACCTTGTCTTATCCTAGAAACATAAATTAAGAATTAAAGCAGGTGTTTCTAAGTATCCAAACTGTACGGAGTTTACGATGAAGAAGAAGGTATCCATTAAAGTTAATACCTTGAGTCATCTTTCCCAAAACCCAACCTGTTCACCACAGAAGACACAAATGTGTCCACCATTATGTCCCTACTTCATAATCCAGCTGCATGTCTTCAAGGTCCAGTTATTGAGTGTTGGCTAGTTTTGGGAGAGAGCCACATTATTGAACATTTCTTTCAGTGGCCATCAATCAATCTTCGGACTTGGTAATGTCTATTAATGAACCAGAAGGAGACAAGGTTCCCAAGAATGGGTTGTACTGATAACATACATGCAGACTTTTTGACTTTTCTGCACACCATCCTGTTCTCCATTTAGATTTCACTGCAAGTGCAACACCTCGCGACGGTGATCTACAGAGGCACAACATGATGTGATCCAGCAACTTGTTGGCACTTGTTTAATTTGATCAAAGACAGGCTGTATTTGTGCATTACTGGGCAGACTTCAATAAGCACACCCATGGACCAAGCCCCAATTCTGCAACGGGTGGCAGGTTAATGCTGATGAAAATTTCCTGTTTATATGCTTACCAAAAAAAAAATAAAATAATGGGACACGTCGGTCCCAGCTCCTATGCCAGATGAGGGCACTGCGGACTGTGAGAGGAGATAACACTGCCCTTTGTACTGTTGATGTTCTCATATGGCTGTTTTATATGTAATGCCGGCTACATCCTTCAGTGTTTAGTCTGTGTGTCTGCTCATCCCACTACGTCTTCACCCAGATGCTGAGATCTTTGCTTCCTCTTTGTCTTCCTGAGCTTTTTGCTCCTACCATTCTTGCTTTCAATCTTAACCTTACCCTGTACATCTTGCGCGAGGCATCTCTGCTTAATTTGGGGTTGGTGAAGTCTTGACATCTTCCTCCTTTCATTCTTTTTTGTTGCTTTTATGTATTTCTCACATATCTCTCAATCTTTCTTCATCTTTATTTGATGGGTCTTCATCAATTGTACAAACTTCCTTTACATGTTTAATTTCTTCTAGGTTTTCTTTCCATTTTTCCTTTCTTATCCGTGCCAGACTGGGGTTCCCCGGGCTCACCAGAGGAGATGGCAATCATCCCATAAGATATTGACCCTAGTGGCCAGGTGATTGGCGAGTCCAAAGTCATCTCCCGATGAGGTTCTTCTCATGTAAATTATGATCTCACGTTTCTCTGGTGGGCCAGTCTGACCCTCAGTTATTACAAGATAGAAAAATGGACATGGCCTGAGGTGTTATCTCAAATCTCTGAGATTCTGAACTTCGAGATGACTCTGCTTGAGACGACTCAACTCTTCTTTTGCTTGACTTTCTTCTGTCATGGCACTCCCGCCCAACTATATCTATTACTTTCTCCAGTTTTGCTTCCTCCTTGCTTCCCATTTCATCTTACCTTTCTTCCTCCTAATTATGGCATCCTTCTCCTCCTGCCTCCTTGTCTTTGGCTGTCTGTCCCCTCATCTCTCTGAGTTTGCGTGTGCCGACACAGAAAGGTCCTCAGCATGTCATATTAATGCAAGAAAAGCTATAACTTTATCAATATAATTATTTATTTTGAAAAAAAAAAGTGTGTTTCCTTGTGTGATGTTGGGTACAAGGTTTCTAGGGACTGGACATTGATCGGGGATTTATTGTAATGGCCATATTGGAGTTGGACGGGAATTTTGCTCAATATCAGACATTTAGGCCTGTTTCACACTTCAGCTTTTTGACGTCAGTCAAAATCCGCCAATTTTTGAAAAAAACGGATCCGCCAAAAAGGGGGCGGATCCGTTTTTTCCCCAATAGACTTACATTAGTGGCGGATCTTGACTGATGTTCGTCCGTCCCACCCGTTTTATGATGGATCCGCCAAGATTTCAGCGTCTCCTGGGTGGATGGGATAGACACTGCAACGTTTTTTTGCTTTGATGGTCCGCTATTTATCTGTGCGCATGCCCGGAAGCTTCACGCCGGGAAGCATTTTAACTATGAAATGCCGTTCCGGGGATCTCTCTCTCTCCTTTTCCCCCAGGCTGCGGTTCCTTTAAAATGCAGACTTCGGCGGATCCGTCAAAACAACGGTCCGGTGGCACCCGTTACTATCTCAACGGACACGGATCCGTTCTCCGCCACAGAAAAATCGTAGGTGTGAAACAGGCCTTAGTATTTGCCTCTCAGAAGGTTTTGCCTTTTCTGTGTGAACACAATAGGATTACAGGTTGGAATTGATAGAACTGTATCTTTTCCCAATACGATAATCAGACAAAATGCCACATATATTTTCTGATGCTCTGCAGAACAAGCGGTGAATCAAAGTGCCGGAGCGTGCTTACAGCCGGTGCTCACAGTATTACTCCTACATGTATATAGCGCCATTAATTCCACAGCGCTTTACAGACATTATTGGCACTGTCCGCGATGGAGCTCGCAATCTAAATTCCCTATCAGTATGTCTTTGGAGTGTGACGGGTGACTCTAGCGGTTCCGGTGCTCCTCTATGACTGAAGTCCGGCAGCTCCCGGGAGGAATAAATTCATTTTCTCCTGGTAGCTGCACTTTTAGTAAGGTGGCCGAACAGCATTGTAACAATGTTAACCTTATACCTACAGGTTAAAAGCATTTGGGGACATAACAGGATCACTTTAAAAGGATTGGGTGACCAGAAAATTTCCTAATGTGTAAATCAGTTTTTTACGTTACATTCATTTTTTATAACTTTTTGATATTTTTTTTTTTGTATTTTCAATATCCATTTCGATATTAAATAAAAATGTTGCAATTTTCAAACTGGTCACTAAGTCTAATATTAGATTAGACCCTATTTTTTTGTATTATAGCATTATCTAAGCATGCTCTAATCAGGGCAGATGAGGTGAGCTGTGACATCACCTATTGTGAATAGTGAATTCTGTGTTATCTACTGTACAGTATATAGAGATGTTATCAGTCATTGTTCAGGAGGAGGTGAGCTGTGACATCACCTATTGTGAATGATCGTTCCTGTGTTATCTACTGTATATAGAGGTGTTATCAGTCATTGTACAGGAGGAGAAGGTGAGCTTTGACATCACCTATTGTGGATGGTTGTATACAGTGGAGTTACCAGTCATTGTACAGGAGGAGGTGACAGGTGGATCCTGTGTTATCTACTGTATATAGAAGTGTTTTCGGTCATTGTACAGGAGGTGGAGGAGGTAAACTGTGATATCACCTATTGTGAATGGTGTATCCTGTGTTATCTACTGTATATAGAGGTGTTATCACTCATTGTACAGGAGGAGGAGGTGAGCTGTGATATCACCTATTGTGAATGGTGGATCCTGTGATTTCTACTGTATATAGAGGTGTTATCTATCATTGTACAGGAGGAGGTGAGCTGTGACATCTATTGTGAATGGTGGATTCTGTGTTATCTACTGTATATAGAGGTGTTATCAGTCATTGTACAGGAGGAGGAGGTGAGCTGTGATATCCCCTATTGTGAATGGTGGATCCTGTGTTATCTACTGTATATAGAGGTGTTATCAGTCATTGTACAGGAGGAGGAGGTGAGCTGTAATATCACCTATTGTGAATGGTGTATCCTGTGATATCTACTGTATATAGAGGTGTTATCTATCATTGTACAGGAGGAGGTGAGCTGTGACATCATCTGTTGTGAATGGTGGATTCTGTGTTATCTACTGTATATAGAGATGTTATCAGTCATTCTACAGGTGGAGGAGGTGAGCTGTGACATCACCTATTGTGAATAGTGAATTCTGTGTTATCTACTGTACAGTATATAGAGATGTTATCAGTCATTGTTCAGGAGGAGGTGAGCTGTGACATCACCTATTGTGAATGATCGTTCCTGTGTTATCTACTGTATATAGAGGTGTTATCAGTCATTGTACAGGAGGAGAAGGTGAGCTTTGACATCAACTATTGTGGATGGTTGTATACAGTGGAGTTACCAGTCATTGTACAGGAGGAGGTGACAGGTGGAGCCTGTGTTATCTACTGTATATAGAGGTGTTATCAGTCATTGTACAGGAGGAGGTGAGCTGTGACATCACTTATCGTGAATGGTGGATCCTGTGTTATCTACTGTATATAGAAGTGTTTTCGGTCATTGTACAGGAGGTGGAGGAGGTAAACTGTGATATCACCTATTGTGACATCTATTGTGAATGGTGGATTCTGTGTTATCTACTGTATATAGAGGTGTTATCAGTCATTGTACAGGAGGAGGAGGTGAGCTGTGATATCACCTATTGTGAATGGTGGATCCTGTGTTATCTACTGTATATAGAGGTGTTATCAGTCATTGTACAGGAGGAGGAGGTGAGCTGTAATATCACCTATTGTGAATGGGGTATACTGTGATATCTACTGTATATAGAGGTGTTATCTATCATTGTACAGGAGGAGGTGAGCTGTGACATCATCTGCTGTGAATGGTGGATTCTGTGTTATCTACTGTATATAGAGATGTTATCAGTCATTCTACAGGTGGAGGAGGTGAGCTGTGACATCACCTATTGTCAATGGTGGATCCTGTGTTATCTACTGTATATAGAGGTGTTATCAGTCATTGTACAGGAGGAGGAGGTGAGCTGTGACATCACCTATTGTGAATGATGGATCCTGTGTTATCTACTGTATATAGAGGTGTTATCAGTCATTGTACAGGAGGAGGAGGTGAGCTGTGATATCACCTATTGTGGATGGTAGAACGTGTTATCTACTGTATATAGAGGTGTTATCAGTCAACGTAATCCTGTCATAATGAGACTTCTGATAAGTTTTCTATACACAACCAGAAGTGGGAGTCTATTATAATGTATAGTGGACAGTGTGAAAATTGCAACATTTCTAATTTAGTAATATTGAAAAAAAAAAGAAAAAAAAAAGTTTAAAAAAGCAAGCTAAAAAACCCCTTCACCTGATGAACGAGGGTCTTTGCTAGCTCAGTGTGTACTTGGCAGCCTGTTTACACTGCACGATTACCAGGCAACAAGCGTTTGTAGGACTCTTGATGATGATTCTTACTTGACACGTTTTGTGTAGACATTGGTGGCTCCGAACATCACAAGACAATGATCTTCATGAGATAATGAGGCTTTGTTATCATTTGTCACAAACCTACTTGCAAACTTTTGAGAAGACATCAGAATGATTCAGAAATATATAAAGTGGCATGCAAAGCGTGTTAAACAATTATACTTATATTTTTTTCTCCTTATACCTGCGTATTTATATAGGACAAGCTCTCAAAATGAAAATAGTCTACGCCACCCGCCCCCCAGCGCAAATACAGGTCCCCCTAAACAAAACACGCCAAACCTAAGTACATACAACTTTCAACAAACAAGAACAGTTTA
The DNA here is from genome assembly GCF_039654945.1 of Dendrobates tinctorius. Lineage (NCBI taxonomy): Eukaryota > Metazoa > Chordata > Amphibia > Anura > Dendrobatidae > Dendrobates > Dendrobates tinctorius. Next base: position 23,574,867 of record NW_027361825.1, on the reverse strand, counting down.
CCCTTTCTGAACATGCGACCTACAGCTACGTCACATGCTCCGGTGTATGGAGTGGGCTGCCATCTTTCACATTCTTCCATACTGTATTTATACTGTAGTAGTGCAATATATATAGAATAAGCAGTCAACGAACTGAAGGATCAAGTCCTAATAAGGGGACTATAAAATAAAGTAAGAGAATTACAAAAAATAAAATAATGGGCAGCACTGTGGCTCAGTGAGTAGCATTGTTGCCATGTAGTGATGAGTGAATGTGCTCGAATAAGGCGTTATCTAAGCATGCTTGTGTCCTAACAGAGTGTCTTCGGGATGCTTGAAATATATGTTTGAGTCCCTGCGGCTGCATGTCTCGCGGCTGTTTGACAGCTGCAACACATGCTGGGATTGCCTAACAAATAACAATCCCTGCATGAGTTGCGTCTTTTGAACAACCTTGAGACATGCAGCCGCGGGGACTGGAACATACTTTTCGAGCAAGCCGAAGTCACTCTGTTACCACCCGAGCATGCTCAGATAACGCCTTATCCCATCACATTCGTTCATCTCTATTGTCTTGCAGCGCTGGAGTCCTGGGTTCAAATCTACAAAGAACAACATCTGCAGTGAGTTTGTATGTTCTTCCCATGTTTGCGTATTTTTCCTCCCACACTCCAAAGACATACTGATAGGGAATTTAGATTGTGAGCCCCAAAAAAGTGAAGTCTGTAAAGCGCTGTGGAATTATTGGCGTAAAATAAAAAAAAAAGTATCAAACTTGAAAATTACCCCATTTTCCCAGGTTTAAAATAAATAGAAGTCAAAAACATTTGAAAATAAGCACATTTGGTATTGAAGCGTATGTGAAAGTCTGAAATATCAAAATTATAATATCTCTAAATAATACCTAAATTATAAAAACAGAGGCTCACAGAAATATACACAAAAACTTTGTTTTAAAAAGACAGTTTACATTAAAAACTACAGAAAGCCATAAATACAAGCCAATATTCACTAATGAAAACCAATCTTTTGAGTAGCGCAGCACAACTAATTGAAAAATAGACAGATACCTGTATTTTTAATATATCAGTGGTTTGAATGACTTGTGTGGCACCCCTGAGGGTTCAGTCGCCACAGAGGTACTGCACCTCATCCAGAGGTGTAGTATCCCACTCCCCAGGTAAGGTGGAGGCACCTGACCTAACAGCACTCTAACACCTGCAACCAGCACCCCCCCCAGAGTAGCAGGGCACCCTGGATAACCCCTGCTTGGGTCATAAAGGGTGTTGGGAGGTGGGTGGAGCTAGTAGGAGAAAACAGTGCAGTTCAGTGAGAATGTGAGGAGAACCTGAAAGTAACAAAGGTGTGCTAAAGCAGCTCCCTGTCAGAGGAGCTGCTGGGGAAGGAAAAGACTGAAGAAAGTACCCTGAAGAGGGAAGGGATCCTAGAGGCACGGAGCAGTGGCTATACTGCTCGTGGAGCTCGTTCATCATGGAGAGTGGAGGGAGGCCTGTGGATCGCGGGGAGAAAACAAAGCTCCCCCAGCCATGTAGATCAAGGCTTCAGCCGCCCAACTGGCATTGACCGGGCACGCCTGGAGAAGGAATTGGAGGAGCTGACCAGGTGTCTGCATCAACATCAAGCCCTCACCCGGTGGAAGCAGGCTGCTTTAGAGGAAGCCGCCACACCACCGGTACCCACACCACCGGAATCTGCGGTAGATGACAGCGGCACTGGAGGAGCAGGTACGGACGCCACCCCTGGGACATGGGACGCCTTGCTAGGGCCCATAGGACCACCACCAACTCCCAAATCCGGCCAGGTAATCGTAGATGTGGCCTGGGACCGGAAGGTTGAGCCCAGGGGAGAGATACTGGAGCCTGTCAAAGTAGAATAGCCGCTCCCTGCAGTGCGCCGCAGGACGGAGGTACTCATCTGGGAAGATAGCGAAGCCGACCTGATGGGATTTTCCATCATGCAGGAAGAATTCTGCCTCTGGCAGGTTCAGAAGCTGGAGCAGGAGAGGGAGCGAGAGGCCCAGCTGATGGCCCTGGAGCGCAACCTTTAGGCTAAAGCCCAGGTCCGCAGGGAGCGCATGGAAAGCAGGAACCCGATGGGTTGGGCACAGTCCTCAGTTTTGACCTGGATGAAGGATGGGGCTTTATCCAAGATTCCAAACAAGCCCCCGACCTGTTTGTAAATCGGCGTGATGTGGAGTCCCACCTCATCCGGAGACATCCTGAGCGTGACCTCTTCCCGGGAGAGCGCGTCTCCTTCACTCGGCATTACGGTGAAAGGGGATGGTACGCCCTGCACGTGCACCGGATCCCTGTGGAGCTGATGGCCCTTAAAGAAAACCAGGGGGCAGCAGTAGCCATGGTACCACCATCCACCACAGCAGCGACAGCAACAGCTCAACCGGCAGCAGTTCCTCAGGCTGCAGTCGCAACAACAGCTCCATTGGCAGCATCCACCCAGGCTGCCACTGTCACAACAGCGTCACCAGTTGTGACTACTACTACAAATGCTTCCATCCAGCCAGGAGGCAGTAAGCGCCAGATTCTCCCCTGGAAGCAGAAATGAAGGCATAAAGATGACATTGCACTTTAAATAGTTTACCCAGGGCGGTTTTGCAAGTTTTATATGCTGATTTTCTTTTATAGGATAAGTAACAGGACTAGGAGATCATGAACGCTGAATAATCCAGAGACTTTATTGTAAATAGTTTAGGACTTCTTAAGGTGCTTCTTCTTGGTTTTACAAGCAACCTTTAGGAACAAAGATTCATCTCTTAAATAATGACCACAGAACAAAAACCCGTTAGGTGTGGCCGAATAGGTGGTCCTGGAGGGAGACCAGCTATGCCTTGCAGCCCACCCAAGGCCCACATTGGAGGTTTGGAGCGGGTCCTCCATATTTAACACTTAGGACAACTGGATATAACAAGAGACCCCGGCTGGGATAGTATCTAAAGAACTACCTTGATTAATAAATGTTTCTGATTAATAAAGAGTTTTATTGCATTTGCAGTACCATATTGCACTTAATGTACAGAAGGTTTTATACCATAGTAGAGAATGTGGAATGTGTCTTAACATGTGATGGTAATAATATTGTATAGGGTTTGCAAGCACTTTTGTTGTAAGTATTGTAGAGTAACAATACTTTGTAGGAAGTCAGAATTAGTGTATGGATAAGAAGTGAAGTCTTAGTACTGTTGCAGGGACAGTGTGTCCTGATGTGGTGGCGAACCTCTCACTTAGCAACGGTTGCTACCTGTAGGGTTTTAGGAAAGAGAATAGTGATAGTATTGTATAGGTAAATGTAGAAATGTAAAGTATAAGGTAGTATAATTTTATTAGTAATATTTTCTGGTAAGATAATGTTATGTAACGTTAAAGGAGAAGTGCCTCTCATCATGGGAAGATGTTTCAAATATTATTAACTGCTGGCAGTATTGTTAACATTTTTGTATGTTCCAGTAACATCTATGCTGTTGCTTTGTTCCAGCCCGTGGATGTGCTGTGTTTAACGGGGGGGGGGGGTATGTGGCGCTCCTGAGGGTTCAGTTGTTACAGAGGTACTGCACCTCATCCAGAGGTGTGGTATCCAACTTCCCAGGTAAGGTGGAGGCACCTAACAGTACTCTAACACCTGCAACCAACACACCCCTAGAGTAGCAGGGCACCCTGGATAACCCCTGCTTGGGTCATAAAGGATGTTCGAAGGTAGGTGGAGCTAGTAGGAAGAGAGCAAGAGAAGACAGTGCAGTTCAGTGAGAACATCAGGAGAAAGTGAAAGTAACAGACGTGTGCTGAAGCAGCTCCCTGTCAGAGGAGCTGCTGGAGAAGGAAAAGACTGAAGAAAGCACCCTGAAGAGGGAAGGGATCCTAGAGGCACGGAGCAGTGGCTATACTGCCCGTGAGGCTCGTTCCACGCTGATGGATGTCAGGTGTAGGGATCAGGTCGCAGAAGGGTATCGGCCCCTAGCCTAGTGATGTGGACAACGGACTCAGCTGGAAAGCCAACAGTACCTTTAGGTAAGTCAGCCACTAGACACAGTTATCTTCTCCAGAAAGACAGCCATAAGGGAGCAAGGGAATGCAGAGAGGACGTTATCCGACAAGGTCTGCGGCTGCTGGCCTGGGACACTGACTGTGAGGTGTTGTGTAGGAAGAGGCGAGAAAGCAACACAGTGAGACGGCCAGGAAAGGCATATACTGAAAGGAGTACTGGAAAGGTGTTCTCCATCTGCCTGGAAGTTTGCTGGACCCATCACCTGAAGGACGCACCACCAAGTGGGTATCTGTGTACACCAGAACTATGAGTAAAGCTTTGGAACTGCACCCTGCTGTGTCTTTTGAGTTCATTCCTCAACACTCACTCAGAATTGCTACATCTAATATCCTCAAACATATCACCTTTATTACCACCACTTCCCTGGGACCAAGCACTGCCTGTGGAGAGCTATTCCAACTCTGCTACATCACGCCACCAGTCCAAGAGGATCTGCACTGCAACGCCAGTCACCCCTGACAAGAAACCACAGGTGGCGTCACGAACACTTTATCACAAAAACTTATAAACTCAATCCCTTTTAAATATCCCCCTTTATTGGATGCCCAGAGCCACGGACCGGGTTACCGCTGCTGTGACACTGCCCCTTTAAGAAGAGGCCTGGTACCGAGTAATCCCCACTGCCCTGGCGGGTGCTCCACCTGCATTCATCACACAGTGAGCCGACAATGGTCAGGTATATAGTCTTCGCAAATATTTGATATATAGGGGGATGTGAGTTGATGTAAATACAGTTAGGTCCATATATATTTGGACAGAGACAACATTTTTCTAATTTTGTTTCTAGACATTACCACAATGAATTTTAAACAAATCAATTCAGTTCAGACTTTCAGCTCTCATTTGAGGATATCCACATTAAAATTGGATGAAGGGTTTAGGAGTTTCAGCTCCTTAACATGTGCCACCCTGTTTTTAAAGGGACCAAAAGTAATTGGACATATTAAATAATTGTAAATAAAATGTTCATTTCTAGTACTTGGTTGAAAACCCTTTGTTGGCAATGACTGCCTGAAGTCTTGAACTCATGGACATCACCAGATGCTGTGTTTCCTCCTTTTTGGTGCTCTGCCAGGCCTTCACTGCGGTGGTTTTCAGTTGCTGTTTGTTTGTGGGCCTTTCTGTCTGAAGTTTAGACTTTAACAAGTGAGATGCATGCTCAATTGGGTTGAGATCAGGTGACTGACTTGGCCATTCATGATTATTCCACTTCTTTGCTTTAATAAACTCCTGGGTTGCTTTGACTTTGTTTTGGGTCATTGTCCATCTGTAGTATGGAACGACGACCAATCAGTTTGGCTGCATTTGGCTGGATCTGAGCACACAGTATGGCTCTGAATACCTCAGAATTCATTGGCTGCTTCTGTCCTGTGTCACATCATCAATAAACACTAGTGACCCAGTGCCACTGGCAGCCATGCATGCCCAAGCCATCACACTGCCTCCGCCGTGTTTTACAGATGATGTGGTATGCTTTGGATCATGAGCTGTACCACGCCTTCACCATACTTTTCTCTTTCCATCATTCTGGTAGAGGTTGATCTTGGTTTCATCTGTCCAAAGAATGTTCTTCCAGAACTGTGCTGGCTTTTTTACACTTGTGGCCAAAAGTTTTGACACCCCTGCAATTCTGTCAGATAAAACTCAGTTTCTTCCTGAAAATGATTGCCAACACAAATTCTTTGGTATTATTATCTTCATTTAATTTGTCTTAAATGAAAAAACACAAAAGAGAATGAAGCAAACAGCAAAACATTGATCATTTCACACAAAACTCCAAAAATGGGCCAGACAAAAGTATTGGCACCCTCAGCCTAATACTTGGTTGCACCACCTTTAGCCAAAATAACTGCGACCAACCGCTTCCGGTAACCATCAATGAGTTTCTTACAATGCTCTGCTGGAATTTTACACCATTCTTCTTTGGCAAACTGCTCCAGGTCCCTGATATTTGAAGGGTGCCTTCTCCAAACTGCCATTTTTAGATATCTCCACAGGTGTTCTATGGGATTCAGGTCTGGACTCATTGCTGGCCACCTTAGAAGTCTCCAGTGCTTTCTCTCAAACCATTTTCTAGTGCTTTTTGAAGTGTGTTTTGGGTCATTGTCCTGCTGGAAGACCCATGACCTCTGAGGGAGACCCAGCTTTCTCACACTGGGCCCTACATTATGCTGCAAAATTTGTTGGTAGTCTTCAGACTTCATAATGCCATGCACATGGTCAAGCAGTCCAGTGCCAGAGGCAGCAAAGCAACCCCAAAACATCAGGGAACCCCGCCATGTTTGACTGTAGGGACTGTGTTCTTTTCTTTGAATGCCTCTTTTTTTCTCCTGTAAACTCTATGTTGATGCCTTTGCCCAAAAAGCTCTACTTTTGTCTCATCTGACCAGAGAACATTCTTCCAAAACGTTTTAGGCTTTTTCAGGTAAGTTTTGGCAAACTCCAGCCTGGCTTTTTTATCTCTCAGGGTAAGAAGTGGGGTCTTCCTGGGTCTCCTACCATACAGTCCCTTTTCATTCAGATGCCGACGGATAGTACGGGTTGACACTGTTGTACCCTCGGACTACAGGGCAGCTTGAACTTGTTTGGATGTTAGTCGAGCTTCTTTATCCAACATCCGCACAATCTTGCGTTGAAATCTCTTGTCAATTTTTTTTTCCGTCCACATCTAGGGAGGTTAGCCACAGTGCCATGGGCTTTAAACTTCTTGATGACACTGTGCACGGTAGACACAAGAACATTCAGGTCTTTGGAGATGGACTTGTAGCCTTGAGATTGCTCATGCTTCCTCACAATTTGGTTTCTCAAGTCCTCAGACAGTTCTTTGGTCTTCTTTCTTTTCTCCATGCTCAAGGTGGTACACACAAGGACACAGGACAGAGGTTGAGTCAACTTTAATCCATGTCAACTGGCTGCAAGTGTGATTTAGCTATTGCCAACACCTGTTAGGTGCCACAGGTAAGTTACAGGTGCTGTTAATTACACAAATTAGAGAAGCATCACATGATTTTTCCAACAGTGCCAATACTTTTGTCTACCCTCTTTTTTATGTTTGGTGTGGAATTATATCCAATTTGGCTTTAGGACAATTCTGTTTGTGTTTTTTCATTTAAGACAAATTAAATGAAGGTAATAATACCAAAGAATTTGTGTTTGCAATCATTTTCAGGAAGAAACTGAGTATTATCTGACAGAATTGCAGGGCTGTCAATACTTTTGGCCACAACTGTACATGTTTTTTTAGCAAAGTCCAGTCTAGCCTTTTGATTCTTGATGCTTATGAGTGGCTTGCACCGTGCGGTGAACCCTCTGTATTTACTTTCATGCAGTCTTCTCTTTATGGTAGATTTGGATATTGATACGCCTACCTCCTGGAGAGTGCTGTTCACTTGGTTGGCTGTTGTGAAGGGGTTTCTCTTCACCATGGAGATTATTCTGCGATCATCCACCACTGTTGTCTTCCGTGGGTGCCCAGGTCTTTTGGCATTGATGAGTTCACCAGTGCTTTCTTTCTTTCTCAGGATGTACCAAACTGTAGATTTTGCCACTCCTAATGTAGCAATTTCTCGGATGGATTTTTTCTGTTTTTGCAGCTTAAGGATGGCTTGTTTCACCTGCATGGAGAGCTCCTTTGACTGCATGTTTCCTTCACAGCAAAACCTTCCAAATGCAAGCACCACACCTCAAATCAACTCCAGGCCTTTTATCTGCTTAATTGAAAATGACATAATGAAGGGATTGCCCACAACTGTCTATGAAATAGCCTTGGAGTCAATTGTCCAATTACTTTTGGTCCCTTTAAAAACAGGGTGGCACATGTTAAGGAGCTGAAACTCCTAAACCCTTCATCCAATTTTAATGTGGATACCCTCAAATGAAAGCTGAAAGTCTGAACTTCAACTGCATCTGAATTGTTTTGTTTAAAATTCATTATGGTAATGTCTAGAACCAAAATTAGAAAAATGTCTCTGCCCAAATATATATGGACCTAACTGTATGTCTGTCAATTTGAGAAAAACCCTATCAAACCCTATGGCTGTTACCTTCCTGACCGCAGAGGTTGGTACCCTAAAAGATATCGCATGAGTGGTGCCCCCACTCACCATTAGCTGTCCCTTCTCAACCCTATTCTAGCCCTGTGCCTGCAGTCAATGAGTACAGCCTATAATACAACACCTTACAAAAGGACAGGTCTGGTTTTTATTAATGAGGGAGGAATTATTGCTTTTTGTAGCTTTTAATTATTCTGACTCCCTAACTAGGCTGCGAGTGTGTCGCTCTTGAGACACTATTTCTATGGATGTCTCTGTGTACTAGTACTCACACAAAAAGATTTCATCAGATAGCTTGACTCGACTGCAGAGGCATGTATGAAGAAGATTCCAGCAGACCGTTTTTTTTTCATGCTCAATTCCCGTAGCTATGCACAAATACAATAGCTAAAAAAAGATTATTCGGAACCAGAGATGCGAGACATATGCTTCTTAACATGGCTGACATACAGAGACTGAGGACAAAGAAGGGAGAGGTTACTGACATCAGAGTGGGAAGATAGGGAGGACAAACTTCGAAAAGGCAAATCTTGCATAGCAGCGTAACAATACAATACTGTCTTGTTCCCAAGGGACATGACATTAATGTATACCTAGTAAACTGATTTTTAAGGAGAATTTTGTTTGTATATTTCGGTGAGCCTCTAAATATATCTCCCCATGGTAGCAAAAAGCTCCTTTTCTGTGAGCGATTCATTAGATAAATACTGTAAAGGAAAAAGAAATTCAAATGCCAAAATTGCCGTTTGTTTTTTTTAGTCAATGCTCATCCACATAAAAATGTGTTAATAATCAAAAATTTGTATGCTCCTAATGTTATCAATGAAAATATCAGATCTACACACAGAAAAACATGCCCCCTTACACCTCCATGGACAGAGAAATTAAGGCATTACGGGTCTTGGAAAATGGTGACAAAAACCCCAAATATATACTGTATATACATATGTTTTTTGTTTTTTTTACAGATTTCTGACTTTTTCTCTCACCACTTATGGTACATAAAGCAAAATTTTATTATTTTGCTATCTCTTCTATGACTTGTAGAATAACGAGGCAATGAATACAATGAATGCTATAACAAAATCCAAAACCCCAATTGTTTTTCCTACCCCCATTTCTTTGCAGTTGGATTTTTTAACTTGTTTTCCAGACCATTCTATGGTAAAATCAATGGCCTCATTCTAAATTATATCTCGTCCAGTAAAGAAACAAGATCTTGTCTGAAAATAAAAAGCTATGGCTCTTGGAAGAGGAAAAAACGTGCAAAAATAGACAATTGCCTCGTCTTAAATAAATACTGACCTCACATTAGATGCTTATGAACATTTCATGAGAGTTGGAGTCAAGACTTGTCCTATCACTGGGATCTCCATCAATTCCAAAACAAAAGGTCTAATCCATGAGAAAAGCAGCCAGACTGATCAAGCAATCCAATGGTCATGCTATCGTCATTACATTAGTGATCTGTTTCTTCTAGACCTTTGGTTACCATAAACTCTCATATCTTCTCAGACTCCTCTATAAAACTTCTCTTGTGTTGCACCTATATCCTAGAAACCATTACTTTATCTCAGGCCAATTCCCAACTTTCACAGTGTTATGCCATATCTGCCTATGATGATCCACCATGATTCTCCTGGCTATTCTTTTTCTGTGCTTTCCCCTTGTGGTCATGCCCCTTTGATGTTTTTAAAAAGGACCTGTCACTAGTTCAAAAGTGGCCAGCTTTTGCTCTTAATTTATTCCTTCTGCGTCCCTGAGTACTCAGTTTTCTGATAATCCACTGTACGATTCGAGATACATGACCCTTTAGTTCAACTTTTTATGGTCTTTATCAAGGGGGCATAGCTTATAAGATCCTCTGGGGTGGGTCTTTAGGCTGCCCTGCATGATTACACTGTGAGCCACACCCACTTGGTAAAGATGGCAAAAAGTAGCACTAAAAATGTCCCATATCTCTCGAAACCTTATGGCAGATTTAAAATAAAAAAATAAAAATGGAATATTTAGGAAATCAGCAGGAATAAAATAAGAGCAAAAACTGGACGCTTTGACTTGGTAACATTTTCTTTGTACACTCAATCTTAATTATATAAGGGCAGCTAGTTTTCACTGACCAACCAGTAAACTTTCCCCAAGGCATGTAGTACATGATGCAGAAGCACCATATGAATTTACATGGACCGATTTATGCCCATTAACAAGTGATGATCCACTGGCCGACACAACTGTATGGTAACAATTCAACCAATTAGCCCCTTCCCAAAGTAGGATGTACATGTGCTTCTTACGTTGGCTACTTGTGTATGGAATGGGCTCAGGAACTGTGCTTGCTTCATATAAGGCTGGAGTCAGACGCAACATATAAAAATCGGTCCATTTTTCACAGCCGAGAATCGCAGAAATGTTCCCTGAACAGTGATCCGTATGACATCAGTGTGCAATGCGAGGATGCGATTTTCTCTCATCTAAGCATCCATGTGACATCCGTATGGCAAGATATTCTCGCAGCCTTCCAAAATGTACATTTAACTGATCCATGGCCTCAAATATTCGTCAAAACATATATATACAGTCATTGACATCAGCGGTGGTCACTGAGGCTGTGCAGCGGCCCCACCTGACCTGAGGTGAACTGGGCAGCATGGGAAAAAGTGGAGAAACTTTCCCAAGCTACAGAGTTCATGTCCGGTCAGGCGGGGAGGCTGCGCTGGCAGCGTTTCATTCATTACACAGTGGTTTACAGCCGGGGGTAGCATTAGCACTGCTCCCCCGGTTGTAAACTATTTAACCCCTTGAGATGGATTGCAGCGTTGGACTTGACTGTTCGGCGGATAGGTATGGTATATTGTTGCATTTTTATTTTTAATTTTTTACAGGAGAACGAGGGCTTCACTTGAATTGGGAATTTAATAAAGATGGCAAACCTGTGTGTTTAACTATTTCATTAAAAGACTTTATTCTTAATGTGTGTGTTTTTTTTTTAACCCTTTCATACTATTTGATTAATAATGGATAGGTGTCTTATTGAAACCTCTCCATTATTAACTGGGCTTAATGTCACCTTACAATACAAAGGTCACATTAACCCCTTATTACCCCATATGACACCCGTTACAGGGCAATGGGAAGAGAGAGGCTAAGTGCTGGAATTGGCGCATCTTACAGATGCGCATTTTTTGGGGTGGCTGGGGGCAGATGTTTTTAGCCGGGGGGGCAATTACATGGTCCCTCTCTAGGCTATTAATATCTGCCCTCAGTCACTGGCTTTCCCTCTCTGGCGGAGAAAATTGCGTGGGAGCCCAAGCCAGTTTTTTCCGTGAAAAAGTGCTTTTATTAAATACAGCTACAAAATATTACACACAGACACTACTAACATTATTAGTGACTGACGTGTATAAATCTAACTGATATGCAATGGTATAATGTATGTAAACCATGTGTCATATCCTGCCAGCTTCTGCAATGATTTTACAGAAGCCGACAATTGAATTATCGGCTATTCTGCTACCTAACTCTCTGTGAAATATAAATATATATGTATATATATATATATATACACACTAGCTGAAGAGCCCGGCGCTGCCCGGGCATAGTAACTGACTACGATTAGTTATAACAAATTATAATGATTATATCTATATATGTAAAGATGAGTGTAGAGCCCCGCCCACTCCGCATAGCCACATTCACTATAATATCCCACATCATCCCGTCAGCCAGAGCTACCGGACTACTACCCCTAATATCCAAAATCATCCCGTCAGCCAGAGCTACCGGACTACTACCCCAATATCCCACATCATCCCGTCACAGCCGCTGGACTACTACCCCAAATATCCCACATCATCCTATCAGCCAGAGCCACCGGACAACTGCCACTAATATTTGACATCATCCCGTCACAGCTGCCGGACTACTACCCCTAATATCCCACATCATCCCGTCAGCCAGAGCCAACGGACTACTACCTCTAATATCCCACATCATCCCGTCAGCCAGAGCCAGCGGACTACTACCCCTAATATCCCACATCATCCCATCAGCCAGAGCCACCGGACTACTACCCCTAATATCCCACATCATCCCATCAGCCAGACCCACCGGACTACTACCCCTAATATCCCACATTATCCCGTCAACCAGAGCCACCGGACTACTACCCCTAATATCCCACATCATCCCATCAGCCAGAGCCACCAGACTACTACCCCTAATATCCCACATCATCCCGTCAGTCTGGGTTCAAAACCAGAGCGCTGAGTGGAACGGACCTAACTTCCATACCGGGGATCCCTTTAACAGAGGACTGGCGTCAGAACCAGAGCGCTGAGTGGATTTGCCCTGACTTACATACCAATGATCCCTTTAATAGAAGCCTGGGGTGAGAATCAGAGCGCTGAGGGATTTACCCTAACTTTCATACCGAAGATCCCTTTAAGAGAGGCCTGGTGTCAGAACCAAAGCACATAGTGGATTTGCCCTCACTTCCATACCGGGGATCCCTTTAAGAGGGGCCTTGGGTCAGAACCAGAGCGCTGAGTGGATTTGCCCTGACTTGAATACCAATGATCCCTTTATAAGAACCCTGGGGTCAAAATCAGAGCGCTGAGAGATTTGTCCTAACTTCCATACAGGAGATCCCTTTAAGAGAGCCTGGGGTCAGTACCAGAGCATTTGGAGGCAATTGCCCTGACTTCCATACCGGGGATCCTTTAAGAAAGGCCTGGGGTCAGAACCAAAGCACTGGATGGATTTGCCTTGACTTCCATACCAATGATCCCTTTAGAAGGAAGCCTGGGGTCAGAATCAGAGCGCTGAGGGATTTGCCCTATCTTCCATACCAGAGATCCCTTTAAGAGACCCTGGGGTCAGAACCAAAGAGCTGAGAGGAACGGTCCTAACTTCCATACAGGAGATCCCTTTAAGAGAGCCTGGGGTCAGTACCAAAGCATTTGAAGGCAATTGCCCTAACTTCCATACTGGGGATCCCTTTAAGAGAGCCTGGGGTCAAAACCAAAGTGCTGGATGGATTTGCTCTGACTTCCATATCAATGATCCCTTTAAGAGGGAAGATGTGCCTATGGGATGGAGGATGTGTGATGGGTATATGGGCGGGGAGGGGGTGATTCATTTCTGTCATGTGCTCTCTGCTCCTTTCAGGGGAGCAGACAATGGCTGGGAGCTTATGTTTCCAGGGATGCTAGATTTCAACCCACCATGTCAGTGTCTGCTGAGGTGTTGTCAAGTGGGACACTGTTGCTCATAGCAACCAATCACAGCTCAGTTTCTTTTAACCAGCTCTGGTGAAATGAGAGATGCTTAGTGATTGGTTGCAAGGAAAACTGTTGCTCATAGCAACCAATCACAGCTCAGCTTCTTTTAAACAGCTCTGGTGAAATGAAAGATGCTTTGTGATTGGTCGGTGATACACACACACACATTCATTTTTATATAAAGAGATATACCTATACTATATGTATATATTTATTTTATCTACCCGTCAGTGTGATTTAACATTACAGTGCCATTAATTGCCGGCTTTTCTAAAGCACACCGGTGCATATTTATCACAAGTCACATGCATGGTCCGCGTGTAATCCGTTTTTTTGTAGCTCCGATAGACTTGCATTGGAGAGTCTCGGCTGTAATACGGTGCAAATCGCAGCATGCTGCAATTTCTCTTGCACTGGCGAGAAAAAAACTGATGATGGGAGCTGCCCCATAGATTAACATTTGTCTTCATCACTCAACCACCACAACCCCTTTGTATACCAGACCAATGCCCAAACCCCATAACCTCACTCTCGAACATCACTGTAGGGGAGCTTGTTCGTCTCTTCTCCAAATCGCAACTCACAACCTGTGCACTCGATCCCATCCCATCCCACCTCCTCTCCAACCTCACCACTACACTTATCCCATCCCTAACCCACATCTTCAACCTATCACTAACGTCTGGAACCTTCCCTTCTGCTTTAAAACATGCCACAATCACGCCTATCCTTAAAAAGCCAACCCTCGACCCAACCGCTATGTCCTGCTATCGCCCAATATCGTTGCTCCCATTCGCTTCCAAACTCCTGGAACAGCACATCCACGCTGAACTTTCCTCCCACCTATCATCTAACTTGCTCTTTGACAATCTACAATCTGGTTTCTGCCCCATCACTCCACTGAGACAGCCCTGACCAAAATTACTAACGACCTACTTACAGCCAAATCAAATGGACAATACTCTATACTCCTGCTTCTAGACCTGTCCTCTGCATTCGACACAGTTGACCACTGCCTCCTACTACAGATCCTCTCCTCCTTCGGCATCAAAGGCCTTGCCCTATCCTGGATCTCCTCATACCTTTCCAACCGCACATTCAGCGTCTCCCACTCCCACACCACCTCCTCATCCCACCCTCTCTCTGTTGGAGTCCCCCAAGGCTCTGTTTTAGGACCCCTACTCTTCTCAATCTATACACTTGGTCTGGGGCAACTCATAAAGTCCCACGGATTCCAGTACCACCTTTATGTTGATGACACGCAGATCTATCTCTCTGGCCCAGACGTCACCTCTCTGCTGTCCAGAATCCCAGAGTGTCTATCAGCCATATCCTCCTTCTTCTCCTCTCGTTTCCTCAAGCTCAATGGGACAAATCTGAACTCATCATCTTTCCTCCATCTTACAGATCTTCCTTACCCGACCTAGCTATAACTAATGACATCACACTTTCCCCAGTACCGGAAGTCCGCTGCCTCGGAGTAACCTTTGACTCTGCACTGTCCTTCAAACCGCACATCCAAGCTCTTTCTACCTCCTGTCGCCAGCTCAAAAATATTTCCAGAATCCGTCCTTTCCTCAACCCTCAATCTACTAAAATGCTTGTGCATGCCCTCATCATCTCCCGCCTCGACTACTGCAACATCCTTTTCTGTGGTCTCCCTGCTAACACCCTCGCACCTCTCCAGTCCATCCTTAACTCTGCCGCCCGACTAATTCATCTCTCTCCTTGCTACTCCTCCGCAAATCTCTTCACTGGCTCTCACTCCCTCAGCGTATCCAGTTCAAATTAATAATACTGACCTACAAGGCCATCTATAACCTGTCTCCCCCATATGTCTGAACTAATCTCCCGATACCTTCCCTCACGTAATTTCTGGTCCTCCCAAGACCTCCTTCTCTCCTCCACACTTATTCGCTCCTCACCCAACCGCCTCCAAGACTTCTCCCGAATATCCCCTATTCTCTAGAATTCTTTCCCCCATCAAGTCCGACTATCAACCACATTTGGATCCTTCAGACGTAACCTGAAAACCCACCTCTTCAAGAAAGTCTACAGCCTGCAATGACCCCGCTACCTCCTTCTCTCTCACCACTACCAGTGATATCACCTCAACCAACACTGCAACTGCTGCAACCCACCAACCTACTGTCTTCTTCCCCACCATCCTGTAGCATGTAAGCCCGAAAGGGCAGGGTCCTCTCTCCCCTCTATATCAGTCTGTGATTGTTAGTTTGTTTTCTGTAAGTGACATCTGTAATTTGTATGTAACCCCTTCTCATGTACAGCACCATGGAATCAGTGGTGCTATATAAATAAATAATAATAATAATAATATATACATTATAGACTGCTCAAAAAAAAGGGAACACTCAAATAACACAGCCTAGATCTGAATTAATAAAATATTCTCATTGAATAATTTGATCTGTACAAAGTTGAATGTGCTGACAACAAAAATCACACAAAAATCATCAATGGAAATCAAATTTATTAACCAATGGAGGCCTGGATTTGGAGTCACACACAAAATTAAAGTGGAATGTAATGTCCTTAAATCAAGTCAAAATGATGCTCAGTATTGTGTGTGGCCTCTACATGCCTGTATGACCTCCCTACAATGCCTGGGCATGCTCCTGATGAGGCGGCCTGAGGGATCTCCTCCCAGACCTGGACTAAAGCATCCTCCAACTCCTGGACAGTCTGTGGTGCAACGTGATGTTGGTGGATGGAGGGAGACATGATGTCCCAGATGTGTTCAATCCGGTTCAGGTCTGGGGAACAGTCGGGCCAGTCCGTAGCTTCAATGCCTTCATCTTGCAGGAACTGTTGACATTGTCTGGCATTGTCCTGCATTAGGAGAAACCCAGGGCCAACCGCACCAGCATATGCTCTCACAAGAGGTCTGAGTAACTCATCTCGGCACCTAATATCAGTCAGGCTACCTCTGGCGAGCACATGGAGGGCTGTGCGGCCCTTCAAAGATATTCCACCCCACACCATTACTGACCCACTGCCAAACCGGTCATGCTGAAGGATGTTGTAGGCAGCAGATCGCTCTCCACGGCGTCTCCAGACTCTGTCACGTCTGTCATATGTGCTCAGTGTGAAACTGCTTTCATCTGTGAAGAGCACAGGGCACCAGTGGTGAATTTGCCCATCCTGGTGTTCTGTGGCAAATGCCAAACGTCCTGCACGTTGTTGGGCTGTGAGCACAACCCCCATCTGTGGAGGTCAGGCACTTAGACCATCCTCATGGAGTCGGTTTCTAATCATTTGTGCAGATACATGCACATTTGTGGCCTGTTGGAGGTCATTTTGCAGGGCTCTGGCAGTGCTCTTCCTTTTCCTCCTTGCACAAAGGCTGAGGTAGCGGTCCTGCTGCTGGGTTGTTGCCTCCTACGGCCCCCTCCACGTCTCCTGGTGTACTGGCCTGTCTCCGGTAGTGCCTCCAGCCTCTGGACACTACGCTGACAGACACAGAAAACCTTCTTGCCACAGCTTGCATTGATGTGCCATCCTGGATGAGCTGCACTACCTGAGCCACTTGTGTGGGTTGTAGAGTCCATCTCATGCTACCACGAGTGTGAAAGCACAACCAACATTCAAAAGTGACCAAAACATCAGTCAGAAAGCATTGGTACTGAGATGTGGTCTATGGTCCCCACCTGCAGAACCACTCCTTTATTGAGAGTGTCTTGATAATTGCCAATAATTTCCATCTGTTGTCTATTCCATTTGCACAACAGCATGTGAAATTGATTGTCAAACAGTGTTGCTTCCTAAGTGGACACTTTGATTTCACAGAGGTTTGATTTACTTGGAGTTATATTCTGTTGTTTAAGTGTTCCCTTTATTTTTTTGGGCAGTGTATATGGAAACACACACATATATTTTCCTTCACTTGGGAACACAAATCATCAAGATGGGATACAAATCTGGAGACGCTGCAAGCTATGGTAGCACATTTACTGTAGCTCATGCAGGCTGCTTAAATTAACACCAGCAACAAGTGACCTAGCGTTGTCATGTTGGACAATTTGGATAAATGGCCATACTACTGGATCCATGACCAAATCAATATAATGCTGAGCTGTTAGCATCCCTGGAATGAAGACCAGATGGATCTACTCCCGACAACATAATGCCAGGAGTAGCACTGGTATGATGTTCCTTCGTTATGGCCTCTTCATGGCACAGCCCATGTGGTCTCATCAGATTAGAAGAAAGGCGCATAGTGATCCGTTCTGTACCGTAAATGAAATTAGATGTCACAAACCAAGCCTAGCGGTATAGTCACGATTTTTGTGGAGCTGTCCTGCGAGATCATGGCTACATCTCGACGTCCGGTCTCCTGCTATGGAGGCTTCACTGTGTATGTTACGGATTAGTAGTTCCTCCTGCCCAGGGGCGAGACCGGCATCTATCTGCTCTCTACATAAATTCATTTAAATTTTTCATTAGTTTCTTCTTGAAGTCTGGTCTCCCCAGGATTGGAACCCCCAACCTGTATCATTAAAGGCAGCAGCAAAAGCTATGAGCTACAGGCTGCACTGTCAATTATAGAATTTTTTGTATTAGTATGTGCATTCTATTCGGCTCTCATACAGGCTGGTAGTACTGCTATATAGGGCTTCATCTCTACATACCAATGCATTTCTATATACAGTATCAGTATATTAAAGGTAAAATAAAAGTCAGGGCTTTTTCGAGTCTCGCATCTTAATACCCGGCACTGCCGCCGGCACTCGGGTCGGAGCGTACGGCTGCATAGAAATACATGCAGCCGCACGCTCCGCTATCGAGTGCCGGCGGCAGTGCCAGGTATTAAGATGTGAGACTCGTCCGAGTTTCTAGCATGTGTGATCCCGGCCATAGAGTAAATGTTGCACTTTTTTCTGCTGCTTTTTATCTACACGTTTTCTGTAACACACGATGCAATAACAATCTTCTCTGATAGTTGCTGTTTTTATGCTATTTATATGATGCATTTTTGGTGCAGATTTGAAGCAGCGTTTTTAATGCTTTTTTTTTTATAGTACAAAAAAGCATTGATTCTATACATAAAAAGGAAACTGGGTTAAAAAGGAAACAGAGAATAAAAACATCAAAGCCGCACAGTCCACCAGGGTCTTTAGGCGCACAGTGAGCAGAGTTTTCATGAAAACGCATGAATTTTGCTTGGAAAGTTAGGCCGTGTTCATATGTAGTGTAAATGCTGCATTTTTTTCAACTGTTTTTTTTTTTTTCACAGAAAACCTGCTGGGTTTAACTGTTAACGCAAATCGGATGTGATTTTATGAAACTCCTGTGTCTAAAGATGCTGCTGAACTGTGCGCTTCTGGTGCTTTTTTTTCTCTATAGGTTTCTGTGGGGAGCCTGAAAAAATGCAAGTAAAAAAAACACAATTGCCTCTTTGTAAACTGGCCCCTGGCGGTAGTCGTGCAAGAAGGCCAATCTCTCCATGCTGGTGCCAGATACAGAAAATTAAGTGGGTGTGCGCGACTTTGTACCTGGATCTGCTGCTTCCATCGTTAGTTCCATGGCACTTAGTGCAGTCCCGCTCCCGTTAACTACGTCATTCAATATGCCAGACCGGTCTTTACAAAAAATATCCATTTTATGCTCGATCAAACAGGTGAACAAGGGATTACAGGATATACATTCTCATTCTCCATCTTCCATACTACAGGGTGGGCCATTTATATGGATACACCTGGGTGAGCCATTTATAAAGTTGGATCCAAAATGGCTGACTTCAAAATGGCTGTCATAGTCACCACCCATCTTGAAAAGATTCCCCCTTCCCATATACTAATGTGCCACAAACAGGAAGTTAATATCACCAACCATTCCCATTTTATTTAGGTGTATCCATATTCCTGGCCCACCCAGATGTATCTGTGGCGCCCCTGAGGCTCAGTCTCCACAGAGGTACTGCACCTCCTCCTGAGGTGTGGTACCCCACCATCCAGGTAAGTTGGAGGCTCCTGACCACTCTCCAACACCTGCATCCCACACAACACGGTAGTTCAGCAAAGCCACATTGCGGCTCCCTGCTTGGAGTGTAGCAGAGCACCTTTGGTGGCTCCCTGCTTGGAACACGAAACGTGCTGGGAGGGGGGTGGAGTTAGAATACATAAAAGAGCGGGAAGGGTTAGGATTAGGGTCAGTCAGTCAGAGGGAGTCACTCAGAGAGGAGTGAGGAAAGAAGATCCCTGAGAGAGGGGTGGAGGAAGGAGGTGCTGCAGCAGACCTCAGTGATCTGGGTCTGCTGGCACGGGAAAGGAAAGAAAGAGAAAGACATTGAACTGAAACATGATCTTCCATAAGAAGGAAAGACTAGTACGGAATGAAGGAGTAAAAGCGAACAGAGGACGTGGGTTAGGAGAGAACCCTGCCTAGAAGTTCTAAGCGCAAGGCCGGGGCCCGGTCCCCGAAGTTGTATGGATACTAATGGTCCTACAGCAGACACTGGTGGAGTAGTGAGCTGTAAATGCACTACTCCCATCTAAGACTTGGGGGCACAACAGCAACCTCGATAGTGAGCCTGGACTCAGGAGTAAGGAGTCCCCGAAGCAGGCTACAGCTGTCTGCCGTACAAGTAGAGTTCTTGGGAACATCTGTCAGGAGGCACTCCAGTGTAACTCAGTACTGGGAGTACTTCACACTTAAAGGCGCTATAAGAGGAGACGTTCAGAAAGGCACATGTTGGCGGAGCATTGGAAGGGAGCATTCCATCTGACCTGGAGGTTAATTGAGTCCCTGACCCGGAGGACACGGTACGGAGGTGGGCACCTGTTTGTGTACTACAGACTGTAAGTAAAGCTTTGGAACTACAAGCCTGGTGTCCTCCATTGATTCCTGCGCCAACACACCCAGCACCACTACATCTGGGTACCAGTTGCTACCCCGCTTGTGCCTCTCCTCTACCCCCTACATCTACACTGCCCTAGGGCTACAGCACCACCTGTGGGAAGCTTCACCATCTTGGCTGCAACACACCACCAGCCCCAGAGGATCTGCACGCAGAGTTGGCTCAACATCTCACTTGCCGAACACCACAGGTAGCGTCACGAACTATTCCATTAACTACATTCCACCATTTAATGTCCCCTGTTAACTGGGCGCCCAGGGCCACGGACCGGGTCACCGCTGCTGTGACACATCCCGCCGACACCGGCCCGGTACCGAGTACCCCACAGCCCTGGGAGGGTGACCCATATCCATATAAATGGCCCACCCTGTATACACTGGCTCCATCCTCAGAGCTAGGCCGGAGTCACATTACCATATAACACAGCCGAGTGCTACACATAGTTTATTCTATTGGGGCAGCCCAGAACTGCGATTATTTTCTCATGTCGATTCACTCTTTTCCACTTGATGGTACTGTTCCATGCACTTATAAACTTTTCCTTTCTGCACTTGCTTGAGATGTCCTGCATTTCTGTAGCGATGACAGCTTGCCTAATTTACGGGTGCATATCTCTAAAGAAGCACTAACTGGGCATAATGTACTGGGCACTATACAACGTACTGGTGACTACAATGGCAGATTTACAATTTCCTCTCAGCAATATCCATCGCTGCTTGTTTCTGGAAAACACCCATGAAGTCAAATCATCACTACACCTGTGATAAATTCCCAAACAGAGGTGTATCTAGGCTTTCTGGCACCCGGGGCAAGAATTCGGTTCGGCGCCCCCCACCTCCAAGCACACATGCGATTTGCACACTTAGTCATGTACTGATGAGCCACTCTCCCTAATGCTCTCAATGTTCAGTGAAGAACTGAGAGAAGCAGGAAGAGAAGCTCGTTGTCACAGGACCATCAGAATGAAAATCACAAATGAGTGATGTGATGACTACTGGAACCTGCAGGGCTGAATCCTGACATTGAAGGTTTCTGAATTCTCGCAACAAATGCACTGCACAGTTTTTAGGGTCCTCCCTTACCGGTAGCAAGAGTACACGGTCATGTCAGCACAAGCATGTGATTTATATACTTCTGGCCACATTCCGACTAGATGTGCCCGGCCTCGCTCCGTTCATTTTCATTGAGTGAGGCCACACATGTCTAGTCAGCACGTGACTGTTTGTATGTAAATTACTGGCACGAGAGAATCCTAACAGCGTTCAGTGAGCACTGTGAGAATTCAGAAGTCTGCAGTCACATAGAATGTCTGCAGACTCAGCACAAACCTGGACAACCCCTGTAATGTTCCTAACAAAAATAAAAATATGAGAATGTCAGTTTCACAAATAATATTTACATCCAGGTACCTTATAGATGATGTCGTTTCTGGAGTCATTCTCCTTCTTTTCTTCATCTTGTCCAGACCCAATGAGTTTTCTCATCCACATCTCGTCTCTGCAGACTTCTATCTTCTCCAGTCTTCTGCAGCAAATCTCCAAACGATGCCCTTAAAGAGAGCAGTGTCATTATAATGCTCCAGAATAAAAATATCTGCAGTACACTGAGCCCCTGAATAAACAATTGCTCCTCACTATATTGTCTGCACAAAATACAACCCCACACTGTCCCTCTTATAGTACATGCTCTTCACACTGACCTCTCTTTTCCATACTGGGATACCTTTTCACACTGTCCTCTCACACTGTGCCCCCCCCTATAGGGCCCAGTATTTATACTGTACTCTCTCATCACACTCCCCCTCCTTGGTATACTGTCCCCTCCTTGCTGTACCCTTACACTGTCCCCCCATGCTACGCCCCCACTACTCAGTCTCTATTCTGTGCCCACTCACTTTTCTCCCCCCATACTGTCACCTCACACTATTCCCCTCCCTCATCATACTGTCTCCTCTCACATCCCACCTGTTCACCATATTGTCTCCTCATATATTTACCCCCTCACTCGCTATACTGTCTGCTCACACATACCCCTGACTCCCCATACTGTGTCTGCACACATCCCATAACCCTCAGTCCTCATACTGTGTCCACATACATTTTTCCCATCGCTACTCCTCATACATGCCCTCATACATACATGCTCCTCATTTTGTGTCCTCAAGTCTCCCCACGCACATTAAATCTCCCCATCCCCACTCTAAATCCCCCCACACACATTAAATCCTCCCATTCCCATGCCAAATCCCCCCACACATTAAGTACCCCCCATCCCTACTCCAAATCTCCCCACACATTAAGTACCCCCCATCCCCACTCCAAATCCCCCCACATTGGGATTTCTGCTGTTCTGGCACATCAGTGGCTCTTCCAGTGGGTCATGGAACCCGCAAACCATAACAGTAAAATATTCCCTTCTCAGCTTAGCACTGTGCCTGAGAAGTAGTTCCAGATTACATGTAGGGTATTGGTGCACTCAGAAAAAATTGAACAAAAAACTGAGGTAATTTTTTCTATAAGCCCTTATAAAAATTAAAAATTGGGGCAAAAAAAAAACATTTTAGTGGTAAAAATGCAATTATTCTTTGTTCACTGCCCAAACGTATAAAATTTTGTTAACCACATGTGGTATAAACATACTCACTGCACCCTTAGATAAATTCATTGGGGGTGTAGTTGGTAAAATGGGGTCACTTATGGGGGTTTCTGCTGTTCTGACACCTCAGGGGCTCTGCCAATGTGACATGGCACTCTCAAACATTCCAGCAAAAATATGGTGCTTATTCCCTTCTGAGCTTTGTACTGTGTCTCAAAAGTAGTTTACAACCACATATAGGGTATCGACTTACTCAGGAGAAATTTCACAACAAATTATATACCGTAGTCTATTTATTTTGCTCCTGTTACCCTTGTGAAAATGAAAAATTTGGGGCAAAAAGAAAATTTTTTTCATTTTCACAGTTTAACGTCCTAAAATTCTGTGAAGTACCTGTGGGTTCAAGATGCTCACCACACATCTAGATAAAATCTTTCAGGGGTCTAGCTTCCAAAATGGCGTTACTTGATTCCCTGTTTAGACACAGCAGCAGCTCTCCAAATATGACGAATGATTCCAGCCAATTATGCGTTCAAAAAGTCATATGGAGCTCCTTCTTTCCAAACCCTGCCCTGCGCCCAAACAGTAGTTTATCACCACAAATGGAGTATCGGCATACTCAGGAGAAATTGCACAACAAATTGTATGGTGCGACTTCTCCTGTTACCCTTGTAAAAATAAATATTGGGGCTAAAGCAACATTTTATTGTGGGAAAAATTTGATTTTTATTTTGACAGCTTAATGTTATAAAATTCTATAAAGCACCTGGGGCTTAAAGTGCTCTCCACACCTCTAGATAATTTCCTTGAGGAGTGTACTTTCCAAAATGGTGTCACTTATCGGGGTTTTAACTGTTTAGGCTCTCCAAATGTGACATAGCATCCACTATTTATTGCAGCATTTTGTGCTCCAAAGTTCAAATGGCGCTCCTTCCCTTCCGAGCCCCTAAACAGTAGTTTTCAAACAAATACAGGGTATCAAACATACTCAAGAGAAATTGCACAACAAATTTTATGGTGCATTTTCTCCTTTTACCTTTGTGAAAATGCATAAATTTGGGGCTAAAGTAACATTTTTGTTGTAAAAAAAATTCCCTTTCGCATTCCTTCAGTTCCTGTGAAGAACATGAAGGGTTAATAACCTTTTTTGAATATGGTTTTGAGCATCTTGAGGAGTGCAGTTTTTATAAAAGTGTCATTTTTGGGCATTTTCTGTCATATATAGACCCCTCAAAGTCACTACAAATGCGTACATTTTATTGGAAAAATGAGAAATTGCTGATAAACCTTTAACCTTTCTAACTTCCTAACAAATAAAAATATGTTTTAAGAATTGTTCTGATGTAAAGTAGACATGTGGGAAATGTTATTTATTAACTATTTTGTGTGACATAACTCTGTGGTTTAAAGGCATAAAAATGTTAAAATTGCAAAATTTTCACCAAATTTGTGATATTTTCACAAATAACGCAAGTAATATGGAAGAAATTTTACCACTATCATGAAGTACAATATGTCATGAAAAAAACAATCTCAGAATCACGGTGATCCATTGAAGCGTTCCAGAGTTATTACCAAGTGGCACAAGTGACACTGGTCAGAATTTTAAAAAATTGGCCTTGTAAGGAAGGTGAAAAGTTTAACAGAATCTGCACTGTTAAAAAAAACACATTAAAAATGCTGCATCAAATAACAGGGAAAATGCATAATAAATGTATCTACTATGCAATAATCAGCGAACAATGTGAAGATGTAGTTTGGTGCAGACACCAGCAGAATACGTGCAGATAAAAAGCAAAAGAAAAAAAATTACACATTTTGGGCTCATTCCCACTTGCAATGAAATCGAATGAATGCAATCTGATAAAAAAAATTAGATTGCATAAGGACCAATGTTATTCTATCATTGCGTGTTCATCTGCGTTATTTTTTCAAGCTCAGATCGGATCATGATCGGACTGAAAAAAAAAAATCGCAGCATGCTGTGATTGTAATCGAAAATCGGATCGCATCCTACAATAGAAGTCAATGGGTGTGAGAAAAAAACCCCACAGCACTCGTACTGTCCGATTTTTACACACCGATCACATTTGAAAAGTCGGCAATTCATGTGCCGCGTACAGTAAAATCCCACTGACAGGTTAGAATAGAATAGTATGTAAGACAGTGGCACACACACACACACACACACACACATATATACACTGCTCAAAAAAATAATGGGAACACTTAAACAACAGAATATAACTCCAAGTAAATCAAACTTCTGTGAAATCAAACTGTCCACTTAGGAAGCAACACTGATTGACAATCAATTTCACATGCTGTTGTGCAAATGGAATAGACAACAGATGGAAATTATTGGCAATTATCAAGACACCCTCAATAAAGGAGCGGTTCTGCATGTGGGGACCACAGACCACATCTCAGTACCAATGCTTTCTGGCTGATGTTTTGGTCACTTTTGAATGTTGGTTGTGCTTTCACACTCGTGGTAGCATGAGATGGACTCTACAACTCACACAAGTGGCTCAGGTAGTGCAGCTCATCCAGGATGGCACATCAATGCGAGCTGTGGCAAGAAGGTTTGCTGTGTCTGACAGTGTAGAGTCCAGAGGCTGGAGGCGTTACCAGGAGACAGGCCAGTACACCAGGAGACGTGGAGGGGGCCGTAGGAGGCAACAACCCAGCAGCTGGACCGCTACCTCTGCGTTTGTGCAAGGAGGAACAGGAGGAGCACTGCCAGAACCCTGCAAAATGACCTCCAGCAGGCCACAATTGTGCATGTGTCTGCACAAATGGTAAGAAACCGACTTCATGAGGATGGTCTGAGTGCCCGTAGTCCACAGATGGGGTTTCTTCAAAAATTTCAGGTTTGGAGATTGTTATTGCAAAAAAAGGGGGAGACAAAAAAGCGCAATAGGGTCTTATCCACGTTACAAAAGACAGTATATCATGAAATATGCTCACCTGGTTAGGATGAGATAAGAGCGTGTAGGTAGCGGCTGCTGCAGATCCACAGGTCTTTACTGTGAAGGAGTGGCAGTAACATTCTTGCACTGTTCACTAATCTCTATTTGGTTTGGAGATTGGGCTGGCCATGACAGGGATTTGATGTGGTGGTCCTTCATCCACATATTGATTGACCTAGCTATGTGGCATGGTGCATTATCCTGCTGGAAAAAACAGTCCTCAGAGTTGTGAAACATTGCCGGAGCAGAAGGAATCAACTGTTTTTCCAGGATAACCTTGTATGTGGCTTGATTCATACGTCCTTCGCAAAGATTAACATGCCCAATTCCAGCCTTGCTGAAGCATCCCCAGATCATCACCCGATCTTCCACCAAATTTCACAGTGGGTGCAAGACACTGTGGCTTGTATGCCTCTCCAAGTCTCCGTCTAACCATTAGATGACCAGGTGTTGGGCAAAACTGAAAATTAGACTCATCAGAGAAGATTACCTTACTCCAGTCCTCTATGTTCCAATCCTTATGGTCTTTGGTAAACTTCAGCCCGGCTCTCCTTTGCTTCTCATTGATGAAAGGCTTTTTTCTACCTTTACATGACTTGAGTCCTCCCTCTAGGAGCCTGTTACGAACTGTTCTTGCCGTGCACTTCACCCCAGCAGCCATTTGCCATTACTTTTGTCGGTCACTTGATGTCATTGTTTTCCCCAATGTCTGCTGCTTGACCTTGTTCTAATGGACTGTTGTCTTAGAAATTTTTAGGATTATTATTATTATTTATTTATAAAGCACCACTGGTTCCATGGTGCTGTACATAAGAAGGGGTTACATATGAATTACAGATAACACTTACAGTAAACAAACTAACAATCACAGACTGATATAGAGGGGAGAGAGGACTCTGCCCTTTGGGGCTTACATGCTACAGGATGGTGGGGAAAGAGACAATAGGTTGGGGGGTTGCAGCAGCTCCAGTGATTATGAGGTGGTAGCTCCAGTAGTGGTGAGGAGGCAGTGGGGATCATTGCAGGCTGTAGGCTATCCTGAAGAGATGGGTTTTCTGGTTCCGTCTGAAGGATCCGAGTGTGGATGATAGCCAGACGTGTTGGGGCAGGGAATTCCAGAGGATGGGGGTTATTCGGGAGGAGTCTTGGAGGCGGTTGAGTGAGGAGCGAATAAGTGTGGAGGAGAGGAGGTCTTGGGAGGACTGGAGATTACGTGAGGGGAAGTATCGTGAGATTAGTTCAGAGATGTATGGAGGAGATAGGTTGTAGATGGCCTTGTAGGTCAGTATTAGTAATTTGAATTGGATACGCTGAGGGAATGGGAGCCAGTGAAGAGATTTGCAGAGGGGAGAAGCGGAGGAGTAGCGAGGAGAGAGATGAATTAGTCGGGTGGCAGAGTTGAGGATGGACTGGAGAGGTGCAAGGGTGTTAGCAGGGAGGCCACAGAAAAGGATGTTGCAGTAGTCAAGGCGGGAGATGATGAGGGCATGCACAAGTAGTTTAGTTGATTGAGGGTTGAGAAAGGGACGGATTCTGGAGATATTTTTGAGCTGGAGGCGACAGGTGGAGAGAGCTTGGATGTGCGGTTTGAAGGACAGGGCAGAGTCAACGGTTAGTCCTGTTTCACACGTCTGTTTTTTGATGTCAGTCAAAATCCGCCAATTTTTGAAAAAAAACGGATCCGCCAAAAAAGGGGGTGGATCCGTTTTTTTCCCACATAGACTTACATTAGCGGCGGATCTTGACTGATGGTCGTCCGTCCCACCCGTTTTTTGACAGATCCGTCAAAATTTTAGCGTCTCCCGGGCGGATGGGATGGACTCTGCAACATTTTTGCCGAGCAACGGTCCGCTAATTTATATTGCGCATACCCGGCAGATTCTCTGGAGCAGGGCTTTTAACCCCTGAGTAGCGTTCCGGAATTCTCTCTCTCTCTCTCTCTCCTTTTTTTCCCCAGACTCGTTTTGCTCTAAATTTCGGTCACTACCTGCTAAAGCGGATCTGTCCAAAAACAGATCCCGTGGCAGCCGTTTGTGTCACAACACTGATGGATCTGTTTTTTTCACAACCTGGCAGATTTGGACTGACATCAAATAACTGAAATGTGAAACAGGCCTTTTTCCGAGGCAGCGGACCTCCGTTACGGGGGAAAGCGGGATGTCGTCAATTGTTATAGAAAGGTCGGGTAAGGAAGATCTGTGGGATGGGGGAAAGATGATTAGTTCAGATTTGTCTACATTGAGTTTGAGGAAGCGAGAGGAGAAGAAGGAGGATATGGCCGATAGACACTCTGGGATTCTGGAGAGCAGAGAGGTAGATCAGAGTATCATCAGCATAAAGGTGGTACTGGAATCCATGGGACTTTATGAGTTGCCCCAGGCCAAGTGAATAGATTAAGATGAGTAGGGGTCCTAGAACAGAGCCTTGGGGGACTCCAACAGAGAGAGAGTGGGATGAGGAGGTAGTGTGGGAGTGGGAGACACTGAATGTGCGGTTGTAAAGGTATGAGGACATCCAGGATAGGGCGAGGTCTTTGATGCCAAAGGAGGAGAGGATCTGTAGTAGGAGGCAGTGGTCAACTGTGTCGAAAGCAGAGGACAGGTCTAGAAGGAGGAGTATAGAGTATTGTCCGTTAGCTTTGGCTGTAAGTAGGACGTTGGTAATTTTGGTCAGGGCTGTCTCAGTGGAATGATGGGGGCGGAAGTCAGATTGTAGATTGTCATTGAGCAAGTTAGATGAGAGGTGGGAGGAAAGTTCAGCGTGGACATGCTGCTCCAGGAGTTTAGAAGCGAATGGGAGCAGCGATATTGGGTGATAGATGGATGTGGCTGTTGGATCGAGGGTTGGCTTTTTAAGGATAGGTGTGATTGTGGCATGTTTGAAAGCAGAAGGGAAGGTACCAGAAGTTAGTGATAGGTTGAAGAGGTGGGTTAGGGATGGGATAAGAGTGGTGGTGATGTTGGGGAGGAGGTGGGATGGGATCGGGTCAAGTGCACAAGTGGTGAGGTGTGATTTCGAGAGAAGGTGAGCAAGCTCCCCCTCAGTGATGTTAGATAAGGAAGTTATGGGGTTTGGGCATTGGTCTGGTATGCAAAGGGGTTGTGGTGGTTGAGCAATAAAGACCTGCCGTGTTTAGTCTATCTTGTTTTTGAAGTGTGTGGCAAAGTCCTCGGCAGAGATTAGGGAAGTCGGAGGGGGAAGTGGTGGGTGGAGGAGGGAGTTAAAAGTATTGAACAACTTTTTGGGGTTGTGGGATAAGGAAGATACAAGGGATGTAAAGTAGGCCTGTTTAGCAGAGGTGAGGGCAGATTTGAATGCAAGTGTTGCTTGTTTGAGTGCAGTGAAGTCGTCTTGCGAATGCGTTTTCTTCCAGCGCCGTTATGCAATTCTGGATGCTTGCCGAAGCTTTTTAGTGATGTTATTGTGCCAGGGTTGTCTATTGATTCGTCGCACTCTGCTATGCATGACAGGAGCAACCGAGTCGATGGCTGATGCAAGAGTGGCATTGTAGAAAGTAGTGTCAGTGTCTGTATCGTGGAGTGAAGATATGGAGAACAGTGTCAGGATAGCGTCAGAGAATGTGCGAGTGTCTAGATGTGCTAAGTTTTTGCGGGGGTGCGCATGCTGCTGGACATGGGTGACAGGTGAGGAGGACAAGGATGAGAAAGTGAGTAGATGGTGGTCAGATAGAGGAAGAGGGGAGGTGGTGAAGTTAGAAAGAGAGAAGAGGTGGGTGCAGACCTGGTCTAATGTGTGTCTGTCTGTGTAGGTGGCTGAGGAGGACCACTGAGTAAGTCCAAAAGATGAAGTAAGGGACAGGAGTTTGGAGGCAGCTGACTGGTGGGTGTCAATGGGGATGTTGAAGTCACCCATGATGATGGTGGGAATGTCAGCAGAGAGGAAGTGAAGGAGCCAGGTAGAGAATTGGTCAATGAAGGCAGTGGTCGGGCCTGGAGGTCAGTATATGATGGCCACTTGGAGGTTGGAGGGAGAATAGATGCGGACAGAGTGGACTTCAAAAGAGGGGAGGACAAGGGAGGGAAGAGGTGGGATTGGGTTGAAGGTGCAGTTGGAAGAAAGGAGAAGGCCCACTCCTCCGCCATGTCTGTTGCCAGAGCGAGGAGTGTGGGTGAAGTGGAGGCTGCCGTAACTAAGCGCAGCAGGGGAGGTGGTGTCGGCGGGTGTCAGCCATGTTTCGGTGAGGCCAAGGAAGGAAAAATTACGAGAGGTAAAGAGGTCATGAATCACATGGAGTTTATTGCAGACGGAGCGGGCATTCCAGAGTGATCCAGAGAGTGGGAGCATGGTGGTGGTTGTGATGGGCACAGATTTGGGGTGAGAAAGATTTCTGGTGTTTGTGTTTGTTTTGGAACAATAGAAGGGGGTAATAATGGGAGGTATGAGCTGTGGGGGTCCAGGGTTGGGAGATATGTCGCCGGCAGTGAGGATGAGAAGAAGAGAGAGGGAGAGTATGTGGGAGAAGGAGCGTGGGTGGCTTGTTTTGTATTTTATTAGGAGAGCTCTGAGGTTGAGGAGCAGTTCAGCAGAGGAAGTCAGGTGGAAGGCAAGAGGGAAGTAGAGATTACTATTTGCTTAGCGGGTGCTGGGGTTTACGGATAGCGAAGGAGAGTGAGGATTAAAGGAGCCAAAACTGTTAGAGCATATGTCAGCATGGTGAGAGTAATTTAGAATGCACAATAAATTTAGTACAACTAAATGAAGTGGTTAGTCGTACCTTCTGGTCACTTCAGGCATATTTCAGAATTTATCCTTAGAAGGATGAAGGCAACATGACACTGTATCCTTCTGCTAGTAAAGCCAGAATTGAGCCCTTCTTTTCCTCACTCAAGACTTTTCTTTTCAACTCCTTTGGCATGGTTAAAAGTTATTTTTTCATTCCTATTACTTTTGGCATATTGCTAGCACTTGTTTTGCCATCCAGCTTGTCCTATTGCAAGATGATTGTGAACACCACAGTAGGGCTTTTTATACTTTCCTTTGTTAAATAAGATTTGGTTCAGGTGATCACCTAATCAGAAGCACATTAATAATAATAATAATCTTTATTTATATAGTGCCAACATATTCTGCAGCGCTTTACAGTTTAACAGTTTCAAACACAACAGTCATAAGTAACAACGCTAACAATACAATAATTAAAGCAAAATAAGACGCTCATGAGAGCTTACAATCTACCATGAGGTTGGGGAGATACAAAGTACAGGTGTGTATTTGCAATGATGGTCCAGCCATCTTGAGGGAGTGGGGGATAGATAGAGATAGTGAATGAGCTACACACACACATAAAATGACTTTGATTAGGGAAAGTGATAGGCCGCTCTGAACAAATGTGTTTGAGGGCACGCCTAAAACTGTGCAAGTTGTGGATGGTCCTAATTTTTTTGGGTAGAGTATTCCAAAGGATTGGCGCAGTGCGGGAGAAGTCTTGGAGTCAGGAGTGGGAGGTACAGATTAGTGCAGAGGTTAGTCGAAAGTCGTTTGCAGAGCGCAGTGATCAGCCAGGCCGATAGACAGAAATGAGGGAGGAGATGTAAGGGGGTGCCGCACTGTGGAGAGCTTTGTGGGTGAGAACAAGTACTTTTAATTGAATCCTGCAGTGAATGGGCAGCCAGTGTAACGATTAGCCAGATGGATGACCCTGGCTGCTGCATTAAGGATGGACTGGAGAGGGCAAAGTCGAGTGAGGGAGAGGCCAATTAATAGAGTGTTACAGTAGTCCAGGCGGGAGTGGATCAAGGCAACAGTGAGGGTTTTTGTTGTTTCCATGGTGAGAAAAGGGCGGATTCTAGAGATGGTCTTTAGGTGTAAGCCGCAAGAGTGGGCAAGAGATTGTATATGGGAGGTGAAGGAGAGATTGGTGTCAAACGTAACACCCAGACAGCTCGCCTGCTGCTGAAGTGTTATTATGGTGCCACCCACACAGAGGGAAATTTCAGATTTATGGAAGTTAGTGGATGGCGGGAGCAGAAGTTCAGTTTTGGAGACGTTGAGTTTCACATAGAGGGCAGACATGATGTTGGAGACTGAAACACAAAAAGAAAGCACAGAATAACAAATGTGCAAAAATACCCTGCAGTAAAAAATATAACAATAATCAGCAAGTGCTGGTAAAAAGATGACAACAAATACAGGGTATTTAGGCGATACGTTTTTTTGCAAAAAAGTGTATACCAAGCCACTCCACCTCGTCAAGGTAACCCTAAATGGAGCAGTACCTATCTAATGTATTTAAAACCTGAACATATGAACAGTGTCTAAATGAACAGGATTAAGACAGACGCTTCCTAGTATGGGTACGTGGTGTAAGACGGCTCTTTATTTTCATGTCACACAAGAGAGGGGTGGGGTCTCTCAAACCATGCAAAAGCAAGGAAAAAAATGGATTAAAAACACATGTGACATGCACAAATGTGAACAAGTCGGTCGGACAGTGTTCACACCACCCACTGACTGAAACACAAAAAGAAAGCACAGAATAGCAAATGTGCTAAAATACCTATTTTCCATTGGTTAAAATGGTACTGTACACCGCAGCAGATTCTGGGCTGGATCCACAGCAGAATCCGCAACGTGTGCACATACCCTTAGGCTAAGTTCACACGTAGTGGAATTCCTGCGGAAGTTACAGCAAAAATTCCGGAATTCCATTCCGCGGGAAAATCGCATTTTAAATTCCCGCGATTTTCCCGCCGAAAAGCTAGTGATTTTCAAGTGTAATTAGCTTGCAGAATGCAAGCGTTTTCTAAGCAATCTGTAGCATCGCTTGGAGAACTGATTGACAGGTCTGTCACACTCGTCAAACATAGTGTTTGAGGAGTGTGACCAACTTTTTACTATTGAGGCTGCCTATGCAGCATCAGTAGTAAAAAGATCTAATGTTAAAAATAATAAAAAAAATAAAAAATTGGGTTATATTCACCTTCCGACGTCCCGCGCAGCGTCCCCAAGCCTCCGCGATGCTACGGCAGGTCCCGTTCCCAGTGATGCATTGCGGCAATGACCATTGATGACGTCGCGGTCTCGCGAGACCGCTACAGCATCGCGAGATGCGACGTCAGCAAAGGTCATCGCAATGCATTACTGGGAACGGGACCTGCCACTTGTATCGCTGAAGCCTGGGGACGCTGCGCGGGACATCGGAAGGTGAATATAACCCGATTTTTTTATTTTAATTCTATTTTTTACAGGGATATGGTACCCACAGCCCGGAGGACAGTCTCCTCTTCTCCAGACCATAGGTACCATCCGCAAATGTTCTGCTTACTTTTCGCATGGTGGGCACAGCCACATGCGGAAAGTAAGCAGAACAATGCATTCCTATGTGGGCAGAATTGCCGCGATTCGGCAGATTAATGGCATACTGCAGATTTTTACGCGATGCGGTTCCGCCGCTTGAAAATCCGCAGCATTAGCACAGCATTGCGGAATCCCATAGGATTGCATGGGATGCTGTTTTTTGCGTTTTCACGGCAAAATCGTGCGGTAAAAAACGCTGCGAAAAAACCTGAACCTGTGATCACAGCCTTAGAAGTTTTTTTGTGCGATGGGCTGAGGTTTTTCAGGAAGGTGAGAAGTGCATGGGAGCTGTACATGGGAGAGGGAAGTATAGAGGGGCTGATGTGTATGAGTGATGATGGAGGAGCGATGGGGCGGTGAATGTGGATGGCAATAGAACACAGGAGGATAGAAATAAAGCACATGGAGAAAAAAGAGAGCAAAGTGTGGGTTACCCGTCTCCTGCCCTGACTATTTGCCATGGATTAACTGCTTTTTCTAGATGATTAGCTTCTGGGATGCTTTGCTGAGGGGATGTGTGCATGCACCCCGCATTGTGTGCACTCCTTAGAATGCTTCTAAATTTATAGGCCAGAATACAGGGTCAAGAGAGAAGGATTGTGGGAGCTGGTTTGTGATAGAGCAGCTGGTGCTTATTTATCTCTGCTATAACACCTTTCCCAAGATGGTATCTACAGTGACCCCCAACCATGGATATAAAGCAGTAAGTACTGAGTACAATGCTACAGATGAATTATAGCAAATATTCAGTAAGCAAAGTTCAGTAAAATATATTGCAGGGTGATAAACAGCAGATGATAGCAAGCAGAGGTTGTACCATTAAAGGAAATGTTGCAGTATGATAAACAGCAGATGACAGCAAGCAGAGGTTGTACCTGTGTGAAGAGAGAGGATGGATGTTAATTCTTTGCCATGGATTAACTGCTTTTTCTAGATGCTTAGCTTCTGGAATGCTTTGCTGAGGGGATTCGCGCACCCCACACTGTGTAGAATGAGGTGTGCTCCACATTAAGTAGAATGAGGTGTACTCTCGTTGGAATTCAAATGACACAGGAATGGAATGGCTGTCAGACATGTAGAGAAGCTGATTTTTATAAAACTGCACAATGGTCTCTTAATTTTTGCCAGCACTGTATATTACATAGCTAGAAGAAAACCTGGCAATTCATCTGCTGTGTACTGTAAAATCACAGCAGGAGCCATCAGGATAGAATAGATGGATTACATACAGTAAATACAAATAGAATAGGTAGATATAGAGATGTCAGTGACATATACAATTAGAATCCCTAGCCCCTTCCTAGACTACTAATATCAGCCCACAGCTGTCTG
The DNA here is from genome assembly GCF_039654945.1 of Dendrobates tinctorius. Taxonomy (NCBI): domain Eukaryota; kingdom Metazoa; phylum Chordata; class Amphibia; order Anura; family Dendrobatidae; genus Dendrobates; species Dendrobates tinctorius. The sequence goes on along the minus strand of NW_027361825.1, from coordinate 23,540,387 downwards.
CATAGCCTTTGCTGGTTATTAATTATAGGGGGACCCCACGGCATTTTTTTTGTGGGGGTTCGCCATTTTAATAGCCAGTAAAGGCTAATTATACAGCTACTGTATGAGATGATATTAATAGCCTGAGAGGCTCCCTGGGTATTATCCCCTTCCCAGGCTATAAACATCTGCCTCCAAGCGTCGGCTTTCTCTCTGCTGGTTAACAAAATTACAAGGGAGCCCATGCCATTTTTTTTAGAAAAATAATCTTTTAATAATCACATAAATCTACAGTAAGCTGCACAAACACTGTACTAATTGTATGTCACTGACATCTATATATCTACCTATCCTATTTGTATTTACGGTATGCAATCCATCTCTTTTATCCTGTTGGCTCCTGCTGTGATTTTACACTATGCGGCTTCTGGATTGTCGACTTTTCTTCTATCTATTGTGGTGCAGTGACCGCTGTGTCCGCTAGGGGGCGCTGTGTGGGTGTCCCAGGACAGCCGTATAAGCATTTCCATTACCCTGATAGGTGTAGGATACTGAAAGATCATAATGATCAGCAGAGGTACTGCTGACTAGTACGTTCTGTTACAATGTGTCAGGGAAGCCTGTGTGTGGTTGTGTGCAATAGGACCTTGTGTGAGGTCATAGTCATGTGATCACCTGTGGGTGTGGTTATGGACCATATAAGGTACCTGAGATCTGGTCACAAGGGGTGAATGCTGGGACCTGATTGGTCCAGTTTGGAAGGTCCCGTGTGGAGAAGGATCTCCTCACTAACAGCACGTGTGGAAGCTGTGACTAATGGCGATGTGTGCCTGACCGTTCCCAGGGAGAGGGAAGGAACGTTTGCAGTGTAAAGCAGCATGCAAGGTAACTCAGAGACGGGACTGCTACTGAGAGACTGTATAGCCTGCTGGCTAGATGAAGCACAGCCTGTGTGACTAGGAGGGGTATAGGGGAGCAGAGCTCCAGTGTGAAGATATCCTGCTGTCTGCTATAAGACTGTTGCATGTTACTGCTGGAGGTTTATGAAGGATGAATAAACCTCATGGACTATGATTTGTTGGAAAATCCTGTGCCGGATGTGTTTTTTTGATCGCTGCAAGCGAGTGTCCCCCCCACCCTGAATGACAGCGCTACCTCACAAATGGTGGAGAATTGCTAAAGGCAATATAGTAGCCTTGTTGCTGGGGGCAACGGAAAAGGACTGCCAAAAAAAAAAAAAAAAAACCTTTGTTGCTAAGGGCTGCGGTTCCAACAGCACATGTTGCAGTGCTGACAACGCTGAGCCAGGAGGGCTGACTGTTGTGGAAGCCGTATACTGACAGCAGCTCAGTGAAAGAGACTGGTGATTGCTAGGGTGCCTCTCCGGATAAGAGGTACCCGAGGACCTGTGTGGCCGACACAGGTAACGACAGGTGTTCGTTGTTGTACTGACCTGGATCAGTGAACAAGGTCCTGGAGGGTCAGTGTTGGGAGGTTCTGGGAGAGGAATTGGATCCCTGGAACACGTGATATGACCTTGGACCTGGTGAGGCCGGTGTGTTGGGAGACCCTGGGAGGAGGGTCGGCTCCCTGAATAGCACCCGGTGTGCCCTGTGGGTTGGATGGTCTCAGGTGGAGACGGTACATCCTGAATAGCGCACAGACAAGATACCTGAGTTTTTGGAGTTTTTCGTGCATGTGTTTTTCTTTTTTCCTCTGCAAAACCTGAAGGTGCTTGTTGTGGCTCAGTGGGGTCACGAAGGTCTCGCAGCACAGGGACCTGGTGTTTTTCCTTTTTTGGGATCTCCTCTTTGAGCATTGGTAGCAGACGCTGTCTGTCTACACCATCCTGCTGCAGCTTTATTACATATGACTAAGCGGATACAGTAGTTGTGGCTTTACACAACTATAAAGGGTGAGTACCCTGTATTTCTTTATACCCATTATACCTGCACTGGTAAGGCCCTATGGGCGCGCTTTTGTGGTTTCTTTTATCTTCGAGGGTGACAAGCGGCTTCCGGTAACCCGGCGGGGTTACGAAGGGGACAAACGGCTTCCGGTGGATCGCCGGGTCCACGAAGATGGCGCAGCAGGAGCTGCAGTGACACCAGCCGCTGGGTGTGTGAACAGCAGCCGGTGGTGTCGGTGATCGGTGACAGCAGGAGTTGTGGTGGTGCCAACAGACTTGTGTGGTATTGTAAAAAAAAAAAAAAGAGACATAAACTGTACTGTGTGAACTGTGGCATAAGAAGTTCTGCAGAACGGACATGGGGAAATCCCGCAAGGGGGCGGTGACCCAAATTGGTGTGGTAACCCAAAAGGGGGCGGTAACCCAAATCGGGGTGGTAACCCAAAAAGGGGTGGAGTCCCGGGAGGGGGCGGCAACCCAAAGTGGGGTGGTGGTCCAGAAAGGGGCCAAGTTTGAAGAAATGTCAGCACTAGATGACTCAGTGGGTATGTCTGGAGTACCGCAGTGCGTGTGTATGACTTGGTCAGAATGTGGGATATTCTTTCCGGATAGTGACGATGGGCCGCAGGTGTGTACCGTGATGCTGCATCGGGAAGGAGTCCCTGGTAGGCTGGACTCAAGGAGTCAGGTGACTCTGACAGGAACTCCGCTCGTTTTTTCTCTGACCGAGAAAAACGTCAGAGTTCGCTGCGTCCACGGGGTCGTTGTGAATTATAAGGTAGACAGAGTCCTGATTGAGATGACAAAGGGGGAGTGCCAAGGTGGTAGTATGCCACCAAACTTAGTGCATACCATTGAGAGGCGCCGGGACTTTGTCATATTTAAAGATGTGGGGCAGGACGATAGAGACGTTTCTACTGTAGGGCTAGCAGACACTGAGACGCTGACGCCTCCTAACGTGGACAGCCTAGACGTAAGGGCGACCGGAGAAAGAATTGCGTCAGACGAATTTACTGACCTGACGTCACCTGAAGTGTACCACAGTGTGAATGAAAATGGTGTGGTAAACAAAAAGAGCGGAGCTGACACACGGATAGAGAGTGTCTTGGGGGTTCACCGTATGGTGTGGTGTGACTGTGACGTGTTATTGCCAGTAGCCACCACTAGGACAGAATCTAATGCTGTGCTGGCTGAAACTCGTGACAGGACTGGTGGTAACCTGATCGAGAAGATAACGGGAATAGAAACACAGTCAGAGGGTAACCGGGGGGGTTCACTCGACATGTTAGGATAGGATATGGGTTGAACTAGATGGACTTAAAGTCTCCCTTCAACCTTAATAACTATGTTACTATGTTACTATGATAGGACTGACTCAGTGGTACCCTTTGATGATATAATTAAAGAATTAGTGGTGCGACACGTGCTGGCCAAAAGAGAACAAGATCAGGAGATACAACTAATAAAAGAGACAGTGGGAGAACATGTCAAACGAGAAAGAATCTTGAGACAATTGGCAGAGCACAAGGTGGAGGGGCTCGAGAAAGAAGTCTTGGCGCTCAGAGGTCACCTGTTCACCTGGCAAAGTGTGAACAAGAGCCTTAAGGAAGAGATGGAGGAACTCAGAGGAGTAGTAGAACGTCTTCTGCGGGAGAAGAGCTTGGACGGAGATGTGCAACAGCTGGGTCCGAGTGATAACAAGACGGAACTGCCGGTACCTATCTTGGCAAAGGCTCACGAGGAGATAAAATCTCCTGAAGTTGGTGAGCAAAGAGCCGAAGAAGACAGTCACCCGGTCGGGTCAACTGTAGTGAGGGAAGTGTCCGTGGTAAAGCCAGAGTCTTCTGTCCAGGAAGAGAGCAAGACCACGACCTTCAAATCTGTGATCGAAGTACCCGAAGACATGCAAGAAGCCTGTGAGGAGGAAGGTGTACATGAGGCTTTCAAAGAGGCGGTCAAAGCGTGTGAGGTGCACTGTGCACCTGAGACTCGGCAGTTGGTGATAGTATCAGCCAGGGAAGATACATCAAACCGAGTAGCTGTCCTGAAAGAGATGCATTTGCAGTGTCTACGTGTCAAACAATTGGTTAGGCAGAGTAATATGAAGGCTGCTTGACGCCTAGAGATAGCAAGAGAGGCTATGGATTGGTTGGGTTTGAGGAAAGATGTGGTTCCGGTACCCAAAGCTCTGATTGGGAGAATCATTGGAAGGTCCGGGAAGGTAATGCAAGACCTTGTGAATATCTCCGGTGTGGTGAGGGTGAGGATCCCTCCTGATGATGAAGACCAGGTATCCAGGGAAGTGGATAGGATTTCCATCATGGTGGTTGGCTCCGTGGAAAGCCTGAGAGACTTTCGGATGCTCGTGGAGTACCTGCAAGAAATTGAGCAGTTGAGGCTGGACCGTCAGCGAATTAATAAAGAAATACAGAATACCAGGTGGCGGCCGCCTCCAACCCAGAATGTAAGGACCCGAACGGTTCCTCCAAGAAGTGACATGGCAGGTGGCAGAAGAGTGTCAGCAAGGGGTAGTTCGACTGGCAGGATGACGTTGAAAGACCATAGTTCCTGTGAGATGCTGACTGAGTCAGACTCAGACCAGACAGCAGGCTCTACTAAGACTTTTGACCGCACCAACCGAGAGAGACGGTCAGGGAGAGAAAGATCAGGTGATGAAGCTTACTGCAGACAGGTGGAGACTAGAGAGTGTCTGATGACGCAGACAAACCATGACTGGGGGGTCAAAGACAATAACCGGTATCAGGACCGCTGGGAGCGGGGGAGGCCTAACCTAGAGATGAGGCCGTATGACAAATGGAGACGGTTCTCTCGACCTGGTGGGCAAGGTGTAGTGAGTGCCCAGTCTCGAGAGCCGGGGGTTATGCGGTGTGTTCAACCCCACAGGTTTGGACATAGGTGGGAGGTATGTGGTGCAGTGACCGCTGTGTCCGCTAGGGGGCGCTGTGTGGGTGTCCCAGGACAGCCGTATAAGCATTTCCATTACCCTGATAGGTGTAGGATACTGAAAGATCATAATGATCAGCAGAGGTACTGCTGACTAGTACGTTCTGTTACAATGTGTCCGGGAAGCCTGTGTGTGGTTGTGTGCAATAGGACCTTGTGTGAGGTCATAGTCATGTGATCACCTGTGGGTGTGGTTATGGACCATATAAGGTACCTGAGGTCTGGTCACAAGGGCTGAATGCTGGGACCTGATTGGTCCAGTTTGGAAGGTCCCGTGTGGAGAAGGATCTCCTCACTAACAGCACGTGTGGACGCTGTGACTAATGGCGATGTGTGCCTGACCGTTCCCAGGGAGAGGGAAGGAACGTTTGCAGTGTAAAGCAGCATGCAAGGTAACCCAGAGACGGGACTGCTACTGAGAGACTGTATAGCCTGCTGGCTAGATGAAGCACAGCCTGTGTGACTAGGAGGGCTATAGGGGAGCAGAGCTCCAGTGTGAAGATATCCTGCTGTCTGCTATAAGACTGTTGCATGTTACTGCTGGAGGTTTATGAAGGATGAATAAACCTCATGGACTATGATTTGTTGGAAAATCCTGTGCCGGATGTGTTTTTTTTGATCGCTGCAAGCGAGTGTCCCCCCACCCTGAATGACAGCGCTACCTCACACTATCTGTTATATACATATATATAGATGTGTGTGTGTGTGTGTGTCACTGACATTCTATGTGTATATATCTATTCTATTCTAACCTGTCATTCTGTGATTTTACTGTACGCGGCAGATGAATTCCTGGCTTTTCAAATGCGATCGGTATGTAAAAAAATCAGACAGCACTCACATGGTCTGATTGCTGGGCGATTTTTATCTCGCATTCATTGACTTTTTATGCGGGATGCGATTCGATTTCTGATTACAATCACAGCATACTGCCACTTTTTCCAGTCCGATCGTGATGTGATCCGAGCTGTAAAAAAAAAAATGCAGATGAACAAATAATGATAGAATAACATTGGTCTGAATGCAATCTGATTTTCTTTTTTTTTTTTTTTTTTTTTTTTTTAGGATTGCATTCGTTCGATTTCATCGCAAGTGGGAATGAGCCCACTGTGTGTAAACAAGGCCTTACAGATGTGTTTGGAAAAATGGCACTTAAAAAAATACTGCTCATTTTGCAAAAAAACTGCACCCGATATAGTGAAGCTTATATAAAAATGACAAAATTCTGGCAGCTACAACTATGAATGAATAAACAAAAAATAAATCCATAGGTCCCCACTGTCCTGGATACAGCAGGACAGTCCCGGACTTGGATCTACACCCTACTGTCCTGGGTAGAGTTGAGCGACTTTGGTCGGATCGGGTTTCATGAAACAAAATGTGAGTCGGATGAAACCGGTCCGATTAGGGCAAAAAAAAGTCGGAGTTTCGTCCGAAACCTGACCCCAATGCAAGTCAATGGGGAATAAAAGTCGGCATTGAGCGGATGAGATTCATCCACTCAATGCCGACTTTTATTTCCCATTGACTTGCTTTGGGGTCGGGTTTTGGACGAAACTCCTACTTTTTTTTGCCTTAGTCGGACCGGTTTCATCCGACTCACATTTTGTTTCATTCGAGTTTCACGAAACCCGATCCGACCAAAGTCACTCAACTCTAGTCCTGGGAATCTACTAACACACACTGCCACAACCCCTCTGACATCTCCTCCTGCCAGGGTAGAAATAAATGGAAAATGTATATAAATTTATTGTTTAAGATCTAGGCATTGCTGACAGAAGTAGCATGGAGTATATACAATATAAACTGTATATATTTATTCTTGGCTTTAGCATAGATGGTCATCACTCAGATCTAAGGCAAATCAATCACAAACGTCCAAATTCATTGACGATCCAGCAGTACAATAATATCACAAGCAGGTGGCAGTGTCTGCTCACTGTAAATATAGGATGCCCAGGGCCGCCAGCAGTATTGCCGCCAATAAGCTTTGCATCAGTTTGAGTCCCATAGAAATGTATAGGATCTGTGATGATCTTTTATATATGTATTTAGTTATTTTGCAAGGCGATATTTTCTAAGGGTGTGTGCGCACGCTGCGGATTCTGCTGCGGATCCGCAGCGGTTTTGGTCCTGTGGGCTGCGGTGTACAGTACCATAATATCCTATGGGAAATGGAAACCTCTGTGCAGACGGTGCAGATTTTTCCACGCGGTTTTGCCTGCGGTTTCAAGTCCGCAGAAAGAATTCACATGTCAATTTTTTTTCTGCGGATTCCGCTGCGGTTTGCCATCTCCTCCATTGTAGAGGTGATAAACCGCAGGGGAAAACCGCAGAGCAATCCGCAGGTCTTTTGACCTGCAGATTTTACAAATTCCGAGCAGACAAATCCGCAGAGCATTCCGCAGCGTGTGCACACACCCTAAGTGTGAACACAGTGGCTTCCTGTAGTCACAAGACTACATTTGTCCTCAAGAGGGCGCCCTTGTGCCTTAAACAATCTGGATGGCGGAAACCTAAACCCATCAGCTCTGAGCCACCATGGGGCCATTCCAAGCTGTCACCGTGTGTGAGACGTAACTGGCCCCTGCTTTACGACTTGTTTATGCTTAATAAATCCATTGGAATGATAGAATTGCAGATCATGGTGTGATTAAGTAAGCAGACTCTGTTCTGTTTTTCTCCATGCAGCAAACTCTGACACCCAGAGTCGCTATTACAGGAGGAATTCTGTCTCTCTGAAGTTAAAAAATGTTGAATTCTGACTTAAAGGGGCGTGAAAAGGACGACTTTCCCCGTCCGTGCCGCGTGGATCGAGGACCAGTGGCGATCTCTACTCTGTGAACCGAAACTTTGTGCTGCTCCCCGCAGCAGGTCCCATGGGAGCTTGTTTTATGTCGCTCATTTAGGGGTCGTGGACTGGAGTCAGGAGGGGTTGGTTGTGCAACTACTGTATGCAAACCTCAGTTTATGAGATTTCACTTTGAGGAGTGCGGGTGTTTTTTTTTTTTTTTTTTTTTCTTTTCCCCCCCTTTAGGCTATGTGCCCACGTTGCGTTTTAAAACGCACACTGAAAACCGGACTCCTTCCCAGAAATCGCACGTTTTTTTCTGTTTTCGCAGCGTTTAGGCTGTGTGCCCACGATGCGATTTTTTTTTTTTTAAGTGTTTTTGCCGCGATTTTCGGCGCAAAAACGCTTGAAAATCATGTACAGAACGCGCCCCATGCATTCCGCATATGCTGTGCTAATGCTGCGCTTTTTTCCGCGGCGGAAACGCATCGCGGAAAAAAACGCAGCATGCTCATTCTTTTGTGCGGAATGGCAAAGAATTGCCGCGATTCCGCACCCATAGGAATGCATGAGAATCGCTTAGTTCCCGCAAGTGGCTATGCCCACCATGCGGGAAGTTAAGCGCCTCATGTGCGGTTGGTACCCACGGTGTGGAGGAGAGGAGACTGTCCTCCAGGCCCTGGGTACCATACCCCTGTAAAAAAAAAAAAAAAAAAAGGGGGTATATTTACCTTCCGGCGTACCGCGCTGCATTCCCGGCCTAAGCATTCCCAGTAATGCCTTGCGGCAAGGTCCTGTGATGACGTGGTCTCGCGAGATCGCTATAGCAACGCGAGACCAACGTCATCACAGGTCTCGCAAGGCATTACTGGGAACGCTGAGGCCCGGGATGGCAGTGCGTGACGTCGGAAGGTAAATATACCCCGATTTTTTTTTTTTTTTTTTTTTTTTTTTTTTTTCATTCTATCTTTTACTATTGAAGCCGCATAGGCGGCCTCAATAGTAAAAACCTGGTCACACTTGTCAAACACTATGTTTGATGAGTGTGACCAACCTGTCAATCACTTTCCAAGCGATGCTGAAAATCGCGAACAGAATCGCGGTGAAATCGCGTGGAAAAAAAACGCGCGATTTCTGGGAAGGAGTCCGGTTTTCAGTGTGCGTTTTAAAACGCTACGTGGGCACATAGCCTTAAAGAGCCAGGAAGTTTTTCAATTTCGAAAAGTCTTTTTTAAAAAAAATATATATTTTTATTCTTCCATCCGTGGAGCTGTGTAAGGGCTCATTCTTTGTGTGCGGAGTTGACTTTTTTAAGACCATAACATAGTTTGATCACTTTCTGTAGTATTTTTTTTATTTTTTTTTTTTTTAGGAAGTAAGACTTTAAATTTAGGAATAAACTGCATTTAGATTTTTTTCTTTTTGTCATTTAGCATACTATTTAAATAATTATACATTTTAATAGATCTGACTTTTTCAGACCTGATGATATCAAATTTTTTTACGTTCTTTGTTTTTAATTTTTCCTTTTTTTTTTTTTAACCTGTGATCATTCCATTGCTTTCACCTTGTATTGCAGCATACAGTGTACTGAGCATGCTTGACCACGACTCAATTTATTGGGACCGATGGTGATTTTGTCACTCCATAGATATGAATAAAGTAGTGGGCAGACATGCATAGTGTAGCTCCATTCACACACGGGACTTTAGGGCCCCTATTCTGGTGAATGGTGGACAGACCCCCAGCCATTATACATTTCTCACCTATTCTCAGCCATTTTTCATGAAGCAGCTATTTGCTATTTTCTAACTATCAACAAGTTAGGGCTCAGCTGAGGTGGATTCACTATGTGGCAGATCAAGGTGAACACATGGACCAAGGGGTAAGCTGTAGGGCTGGAAGACGAGAAGGAGGATGCACCAGAAGTCACAGAACCAGGTGTGTAGAAGGACACATGAACTGAAGAAGTATAACAACCCATGAATTGCTGCAGCATAATGTGGACAAGTCAAGAGAGGAGCTAATTTTGCTTACAGTAGATGAAGGGTTAATCAGCAAACAAATCGATAGTGCTGGCAGCAGAGAGGATGAGACAAGCTTGGTTAAAGAAAAGATGCACTCGGTTGCAGTAGTGTTTGAAGTGGGAACAAGTCCAGAGAGGAGTTGGCTGTGCTTACAGCAGATGAAGTGTTAATCAGCAGATCTGAGCCAGGAAGTGAATGCAGACTGTAGAAACCTCAAGAACTTGCATAGAAGGTAGCCAGCTGGGAGAACAAGAAGAGGCCACCTCAAAAGCTCATGGTTAATGAATACTAGATTACTCAACATCCTGAAACACATGAGTGTCTAAATCGGCCTTGGCTCATGTTACTGAAGTTCCCCAGGAAACTTTTGGAGCACAGAAAAGGGCAGCAGCCATAGGGAAAGAGAGCAAAACCTGGCCCTGGAGTCGAGACATGTGAGTAACAACAATGTAGACCACTAGACCTCTAACTTCATCTTCTGGACAATACCAAGAGCAGAATGGCCAATATACCTAGAAATATGCAGTTGGTACTAATTTTTTGGATTATTTTGTTCTATAAATGATTTGTCTTCCTAATATTACTAATATGTTGTCTCACTAACAAACACCAACAGAAAATGGCTGAAGCAGATCAGTTCTCACTGGCTTAATATGGACCTACACATCCAGGTACATTCTGCTGACACCTAACTTTTAGCAGTCACCTCCTTTGATGTTGGGTGATGAACATCTTCCTCTGCTCCTTGATCAGTATACTGGTTTCTTAATATGATTGACTTGTTCCTGAATTATATATTGTCATGTCAACCCCTGATTTGTGATATGAATCCAAGCAGCAATTACTATAAATTGTGTAAAACGGCGAGAGAAATGATAGGAGAGATGAACAAGTATTCCCCTGGCCTTGGGAGGTCTTCTGCCCAACTAGAAGCTCATTGTCTTACAGGGGAGAATGACAGCACCTATGAATCCTCTGAAGGGTGGGTGCCACTTTAAGATCAGGACTTAAAGGGCTTGTCCCACCAACAAGCCAAATGTATGTGCACCAACCCTTGCAGACATACTGTATATAAATCTAGGCTCTTTGTTTTATCCAAGTGGGTGTGGTCCATATCTCTTCTCCGTTGGTATCTTTGAGGACCACACCCACTTGGTTAACATGACTAGATTTATACACGGGGCCATATACATTTTTTTTTTTTTTTTTTTTTTTTTTTTTTTCCCACTGGGTGTAAACTACAATGATCTTAGTTACTGACCGCAAACAGATATTATAAAGATAAGAACTGAAACACGCGGTATATTAAATAGTTGCTTAACTTATTTTACAGTTTTCTTTTACTATATAAAATATAAAGCCCTTTACCTGTGGGTTCATGTATACCTGGATGTACATATGTGATGGTTTTTTATCTCCGCAGGATCTAACGTATCACTGCATCCTCAAGGAGCAATCCCGAGTGCATTCATTCTCTCAGTTAAAACATATGGACAGTGGCCGTTTTACATGTATGGATTTGTTTTGGATGTTTTATGCTGCATTATAGCGGTAATATATGGCTGAGCTATGAAACAGGAAAGACGCCTGTCCTCCATATGTTCTCCATTGTGGGTGAATCTGGGTTTTATTTTGGACACCTGTGCTCTAGAGCTGGAAGGGGGAGGGAGAAAACCTATAACATAGTACTGGTAATTAGCGATGAGCGAATATGCTCGTTACTCGAGATTTCCGAGCATGCTCGGGTGTTCTCTGAGTATTTTGGCGTGCTCTGAGATTTAGTTTCTGTCACCGTAGCTGCATGATTTGTGGCTGCTAGACAGCCTAAATACATGTTTGGATTCCCTAACAAACAGGCAATCCCCACATGTATTCAGCCTGTCCAGCAGCTGCAAATCATGCAGCACGCCCAAAGTACTCGGAGAACACCCGAACATGTTCGCTCATCACTACTGGGAATGCATTTATGTATCAGAGGATGGGATTTTTTTTATTATTTATATGGCGGTAGCATATTTGTCAGCACATTACTGATATTTTCACTACTCACATTAATTACTGTCATAGTCAATGGGGGTTCATAATCTAACTTACAGTCTTAACCTTCTCATGGTATTATTATTATAGTATAATTATATTGCTTTTAGGAATAAAGTTTTTTTTCCTGTGAGCCTTGAAAAAATTGTTCAGTACTGTAAAGTATTGCAGAAAATTTTTTAATCAATATTATGGTTTTAAATCATCATTGCATTTTCACCATTTTTTTTTTTTTTTTTTTTTTTTTTTTCTGTGAATACTTCTCAATGGCCGGGGTCACACTTGCGAGTGCAATGCGAGAAACTCACGCCTCAATACCCGGCAGCCGCACGCTCCGCTCCCGAGTGCCAGCGGAAGTGCCGGGTATTGAAGCGCTCGCGCGAGCTCCCCCAGCCAATTAGTGACTTTTTGATATGTGACAAAGGCATAGAGCCTTTTCTTTTTCAAATTTCTATTTTGTTATTTAGTTAATTTTCAAATTTTTATGTCAATGTGGCTTTTCCAGATGATTTTGGGTATGTGTGCACAATGTCTTTTTCAAAAGCGCAAAAAAAAACTTAAAAAAATTTAACATGCTCTTCAAATATAACTTTTTAAAAAGTCACAATTTTTGTGCAAATGCATCCCTGTCCCCAATTCCTGCCTCTCGGAGTGATTTTTTTTTTTTTTTTTTTTTTTTTTTTTTTTCTTTTGTTTTGTATGCCAGTAATTTTTCCAGAATATGCAACTTTTTGCATTAAAAAGGCGCAAAAAAAAATAAAGTACAACATCCAAACCATTTTTACGTATCTGTATTTGGCAGGGGCGTCACTATATTGGTTGCAGGTGCTGCGGTTGCACTTCCTATATCCTAGGTCCCCAAGACAAATACAGTGATAGTTGGGTCTCCTTGTTGAAGGTTTTGGCCCATGAGCTTTAAAGTGACCCCACTGGTCACATGAAAGTTGGAATGTATGATGTTCATTCACCTACATGTTTGTTTTGTTTTTTTTTTTCCATCTTGACTGCTGCATTGCTGTTGTGTTTTTTATTTCTTTTACATGCCGCATGATGTGGTTTGCAATCAGAAATCCAGCTGTAAAACCATAGTAAATTAATTTTTGCCATCTGGTTTTAATGCAACTTTCTTGCCGCAGTACTGCCAGAATATATAAAAATGTAGTGTATCGCGATGCTTGTTAAAGTGACCACAGGGGGTGCTGTTGTACTGGTCTACGTGCATGATTTGCAAAAAAAAGGAAAAAAAAAAAAAAGGGGGGCAACATTTAATGTTTTCTTGCTTTGAACATTTATAAAAAATTGCATTGAAATTAGATTGATTATAAAAAGCCACCCCCTTAATTAGAGAGTTCTGGGGGTATTTTTTAAGTTATATTACGGATTTGCAGTGGGCAGTAATTGATTCCACTGAGCTGTTTATGGTGGCCTGTAGTGATAAGCGAGTGAGCTCGGATAAGGTGTTATCTGAGCATGCTCGGGTGCTAACCGAGTGTCTTTGGTGTATTTGAAAAATAGCTTTCTAGTCGCTGTAGCTGCATGTCTCGCGGCGGTTCGACAGCCGCAACACATGCATGGATTGACTAACAAGCACGCAATCCCTCCATGTGTTGCAGCTTTCAAACAGCCGCAAGACATGCAGCTGTGGAAACCCAAACATATTTTTCGAGCATGCAGCAGACACTCAGTTAGCATTGGAGCATGCTCAGATAACACCTCATCCGAGCATGCTCGCTCATCCAGTGTGTACTATAAGATGGTTCCTATAGTCAGGGATTTTGCTTTCCTGGGCATTGCCCTGCTCGACCATTTAGGATGCATAAGCCGCTAAGCTACACTATAAGCCCATAAATAGTTTATTGCTGGCTAACAGGATCCAGGGCAACATGGAGATTTAGATCTGTGCAGGCGAATCACTAATAATGCAGTTCCACTAACTATAATCATTGTGACGGTCAGTAACAAAGTAATAAAAGAAAAAAGTTTTGGCGTAGAAAAGGAGTAAAAAAAAAAAATAGCACATCCAGTGCGGTCTGCATCATTTTTGCAAGGGAATTGCTAAAAACAAAATCTAAAACGTTCCCTACACGTGAAGGTGATACGATGTACATATTGGATGACCATGTATAATAAAGTCTATACAGAATAATGCCGCATTTACACCTCTGTGTGCCACAAAGGGTGGAGCGCAGACTCATGAGACTAGCTATTTAAGGACAGGAGAACCGCGGACAGTCAGTGTGGTGTGTGCTTGCACCGTGACACACGGATGTGTAAATGCTGTATAAGCCTAGGGTTACACTAGTGTATTTTCTCAGATGAGGAGAAAATGGGGAAAAAAAGCCTCCATTTTCTCCATTCTGTCAGTCCGTGAAAATTGGACCGCACTCACGTCATCCGATTATTTTTTTTTTTTTTTTTTTTTTTCTCCCATGGACTCGTTGACTTGCGTGGCCGAGTGTGATCCAATTTAAGGATGCTGCAGTTTTTTTCCTCGAACAGTCTGTGTCCGAGAGAGAAAAAAAAAAATCACAGCTGTGCACGACCCCATAAAATAACATTCGTCCGAGTGTGATCCAATGTTTTGTCCGATCGTACTCGGACCAAAAACACAGCCGTCTGCATGAGCCCTAAGAGCGAAACTGGCCAGGTAAGAGGCCATGTAGAAAGGGATGCGGAGAAAAGATGTAAGAAGGAGTGGGGGTCTTTGTTCCACTCGGTTGATCAGAGATCCCCCTTTGAGGCCAGCTGCTGTCATTACAATGGTTGGCAGCAGAAGTCATGTGGGACTTGTTTGTGGGCCCTCACAACAAACAGCTGCTTTGAAAGGTCTAAAAGCTCCAGTATGGAGCTCCTGCTGAGGTGTCCTCTTCTCTGTGACCTCCACCTGACCTACTGCAAAATGGCCGCCTGGCAAGGAGGCCTGTGCATGTCAATTAAACCCAAACACAGGGGTTAAACTGTGAAGAATTCCAGTCATTTCTGATTACCTGGCAGGAGATTTCTTACCAAGAAATTGAGATTGATTGTTTTTTTAATATATAAATGCAAACCTGCTGATAAATTTGGAGCTGCACCATTCGCAAAAACAAGAGGCGGTGAAGATTAGGGGATGTTTGCCAAATTGCGTCATGGACCCACATTTCTGGGCCAATAAAATTATATAATTTGTATATTTGTAGCTCTCACCTTTGGCGACCAATCACATTGCTACTTTTATTTCTTTATTTCTCAGGTGACATCTGAAAGATGTAAGCTGGGATCTCATTGGTTGCTATGGGCAACTGCTTTACTTTTCTTTAGCACCAATTTTAATGAAGGCCCCTCAGTGTGTTTAGATAGACCCCTGCACATAGCAGAGTGAGGTTACTCATTAGCGCTCTTCTATGTGTACAGTAATATCCGGGAGTGTCACTATAGGGCACTGATACAAAAACAATAGTTGGCGGCCTTCTGCTCAGGCGAGTGTTGCTCTCAACTGAATTGATGGCCGCAGGGGGATTATTGCTTTTTAAGGGTGCATTGAAGAAACATTACTTTATAAGCGGGCACTCCGGCAAATCAGCGACACGGGATTTCTGTTACAGACAGAATTAGACGATTATATAGTAGATAAGGGGGAACTCTTGGAATTAGTTTATAAGGGAACACTTGGACCATTATTACTTTATAAGAGGGCAATTCTGGTATTGTTAGCATATAAGATGACACTCGGAATTATTTCTGTATAAAGGGGCACTCTGGGCATTATTACTTTATAAGGGGGCACTCATAGCATTATCACTTTAGAAGGGTGTGCTCAGGGCATTATTACTTTATAAGGGGGCATTTGGGATATTATGAATTTATAAGGGGGCGCTCGGGGCATTATTACTTTATAAGGGGCACTCGTGGCATTATAACTTTATAAGGGGGTTAGACAAGGCATTATTACTTTATAAGGGGGCGCTCGGGGCATTATTACTTTATAAGGGGCACTTGTGGCATTATAACTTTATAAGGGGGTTAGACAAGGCATTATTACTTTATAAGGGTGCAATCTGACTATTATTAATTTATAAGGGGCACTCTCTGTATTAATTATAAGGGCACAATCAGACCATTATTACAGTGGGCACTAAGGGCATTATTACTTTTTATGGTGGCACTTGGGGTATTTTTACTTTATAAGGGGGAACTCTTGGAATTAGCTTAAAAGGGACCACTCGGACCATTATTACTTTATAAGGGGGCATTTGGGATATTACGAATTTATAAGGGGGCGTTCGGGGCATTATTACTTTATAAGGGGCACTCGTGGCGTTATAACTTTATAAGGGGGTTACACAAGGCATTATTACGTTATAAGGGTGCACTCTCTGTATTAATTATAAGGGCACAACCAGACCATTATTACATTACAGTGGGCACTAAGGGCATTATTACTTTTTATGGTGGCACTTGGGGTATTTTTACTTTATAAGGGGGAACTCTTGGAATTAGTTTAAAAGGGACCACTCGGACCATTATTACTTTATAAGGGGGTGCTTGTGGTATTATTACTTTATAAGGGGGCACTCTTGGTATTAGTTTAAAACGGGGGCACTTTTGGTATTGTAAGTTTATAAGATGACACTCGGAATTATTACTGTATAAGAGGGCACTCGGCGCATTATTAATTTATAAGGTAATACTCAGGGGGCCTCTAAGATTTATTTACATAGAATTTGTCTTGCGACCATCTATGAGATCTGAAAGTGGTTCTCGAGATAAGAAAAGCTGGGGACTCCTGCATCAGTGGGTGCAAAGGTATCTGATGTAGCTCGGACCTGGTGACTGAATGGATAAACACCTTCTGTTCAAACAAAGAAACGGTTAAAAATGGCACATGGTAGATCAGAATCATATTGTGCCAAACTCTGCTCTGCATCACACAAAGATGTAGAATTCATTAGTATAGTTGTGTCCATGTGCAATTATCATTTTGCACTTGTCCCCTATATACTAGTTACTTAAAGCACCGGACCCCTAAACATAGGTCCCCGGTGACACTTTGCACTTTTAGGCCTCATTCACACGTCAGAATTTTTGCATCAGTGTTTGTATGCCAAAACCAGGAGTGGAACTTACATAGAAAAACTATAACTGAAAGACTGATACCTGTTCTCTGTTTTGGAGACACTTCTGGTTTTGGCATACAAATACTGATCAAAAACACTGACATGTGAATGAGGCCTTACACAAATGTCAAAGCTTCTTTTTCCTTCCTACAATAAACTGCTGCATTTGACATCACTAGTAATTAGTATTTAGCCCACACGTAGCATAAATGCAGACCTTTTCAATCGTGATGAACTAATGACTATCAAGGGCTCGGTGGGGTGCTGCATCCATGGGCCTCCACTATACATACATTTTCCACGCCTTGGCACACACTGGGACATTCTCTTGATATTCACTTGTTATTATTATACACAGTTACCCTTCAACAAGTGACTGCAGAAATCCCCTCCCTCCAGGACTCGTTGTATTTATTGGCAATGTCATAGCCGAGGGGTACAGGCCCAGTCCATGCCCCCCCCCCCCCCCCCCCCTCAAAAAAAAACAAAAAAAAAAAAAAAACACCCTTTCTAATTAAAACATGATTTGTTTAACTTTTTTTTTCAATTCTCCAGTTTTAGGTAACGGAAGTTTAAAATGCTTCCAACTTTCAAATGTTAGAATTCTATCGCTTTTTTTTTTAACCATCTTCTTGGTGTCAGTGAATGGGAACTTTTTTTTTGCTTCTCGACAGACAAAGTTTGTTGGCATTGCATCCGGTCTAAAAAAATGTTTAATGAGATGAGTTCTTCTCCAGCAAGAATTTCCCTGCTGATAGTTTTCTACAATGTATCATTGTAAGTAAAATATAACCAGGTGGAGTTCTGACAAAACAAAAACTTCCTGGATTGTAAACCACTCAGCCATAAGATATAGATACAATTTTTGTGAAGCAAGAGAGAAGTGAAATTTCTATTCAGTGACAGCAAGCAAAGACATTGAAGATTGCAAGATCTGTAAAACAAAGCTTATTACAAAGTTTCAGAATTTTAGCTCCACTTCCGCAACGTTTTTACACCTATTCCATTATAGGAATCCGCAGGTGTAAAAATGCAGGCAAAAATCCGTATTAAATCCGCAGGTAAAACTCAGGCATTTTGACCTGCGGATTCTGAGCAGAAAAATATGCAAATGATTCTGCAACATGTGCACATACCCTTAACCTACTTTCTATAGCAACAATGATCACCCTGCTGATCTATTATCAGATGCAGGCAGGTTTATGACTGCTGTTCATTGCCTGCAGGACGCCATAAACAGGGGCTTACAGTCTGGCAATCGTGGGGGGAATTGCATATTATTGGTGTGATACATTGGGACAAAAGACATGTGGATTGAAACTTTTGTGTCCACTGCTCAATGAAAATATACCATTGTGTTGCATATGATATGTTACCTTATAATTGGGGTATGACTGAACTCTGCTCCAAAATCTGCATGAAAAACTGCTACAAATACTTTTTGAATAGATTTCCTATTCATTTCAATCGGACCACAAGCCTACGGTGATGTATATCATATGATGCTGTTTTTTCCACAACTTTATTTTTCTATTCGGGAAAAAAAGTAGGAGTATGGTATTTTTTACATGAATTTTGAAGCAGATCTGCTTCGAAATCCTCCTCAAACCCCCCACCCCCCTTTGAATACCAATTCATGTGGATTTTGAAGCAAATGAGTTTCAAAATCCAAGTAAAAAAAAACTGTGTGAGCATACCCCAAGTGTAGTGTTCACATAGAGTAATTTACTTTTGCAAGTATTTTGCTCCAAAATCCACAAGAAAAAAGACTTCCAGTTTGCTTGCAACAAGTTTTCTTTTCATGTGAATAATAAAATGTGCGTATAGTTCACATATTGTGTCTTTTTCTGCTAATTTTTTTAACATGTTAAAAAAAAAGACATTCTGACAGTTCTTTGGTTCATAAATTGTAGCAAAACATGCATTTTTTGGCAATGTTTTTGCAGTGAAAATACGCCATCACCATAAGCCACACCGTATTGAAACACCCCATATTATAAGTAAAATTCATTAAAAAAGCCACGCTGTAAAGCAGCACCAAAAAATGTGTTCCGAAACCGTACCGAAACCCATGTCTTTTAGAAACGTTTTTTTAAGATGTGAATTTATACATTACACAAAAATCCATGTCGGAAAACTTGGTGTGAACATATCCCTAAAGATTCAAATAATGCTTACTGATGTGAATTTTTAATGTCCATTAGCAATATTAAAAGGTTTTTTTTATGCTTTATTTGTATTTTTGTGTGTGTGTGTGTGGTGTGTTTTTTTTTTTTTTTTTTTTTTTTTTTTTTTTTCTGGAACATTTTTTCTTTTGATTTAGTGGTGAAATTAGGTTGTTTTTTTTTTTTTTTTTTTTACTTTCTAGCAGAAAAGCCTCAAGAACTTGTTTTTATTTTTCCAAATGGGAAAAAAACATGGCAAAAATAATAAAAAATAATTTATGTAGCTCCATCATCTTCCCCAGCATTTTACAATTCAGAGGGTTCATGTAACAAACAATATCAGCGTAACACAGAGGTGATGGAATATAGCGGAGAACCGAAAAGCAAAAAGTAAAGAGCGCTTGTAGAGTATGGTCCAGCCATCCTTTTAATAAATATCAGTTTTTTGGTGAGTTCTTTTACACTGTGTATTTTCGATAAAACACAAGTAGTCTATTTTACTTAGGGCAGTTTCACACGTCCAGATAATTCCGGTACCGGAGCTATCCGTGTCCGTGTGACATCCGTGTGCTGTCCGTGTTTTTGAAAAATTATTTTCAATGTTAACCCTTTGACTTTTAAAAATGCACACGGACAGCAACCGTGTGCGGTACGTGTTTACACAGACTCATTGACTTGTATGGGTCCGTGTGATCCGTGCTGTTGCACAAAAACGGACATGTCAGCGTGTTTTGCACACAGACACACGGTCCGTGAAAACATGCTGACATCTGCATAGACACATTCTTTCGAATGTGTCTACGTGTGTCAGTGTCTCCAGTACGTGAGAAAACTGTCACTACACGTACCGGAGACACTGACGTGTGAAACTGCCCTTAATGAGTGTAGAAAATCTGCAACATCAAAAACTCACTAAAAGCTCATCATGGGAACGAAGCCTAAAAGGGGATATCTGGGACTTTTGTGGGGAAAAAAAAAAGAAGTGCCTAAAGAGTGGCAGGCAGGTAGTTGCTACCTACCTGCCAGTCGTGCTCATTGCCATTTTTCCCCAGCATAGAGCAGTCAGATACCGCTCCTGCTGGCAATTCATCTGCCTCTTCTGATGTCACATTAACAGAGCGTCAGCTGCTTTTCCACTCTTCTCTGTTGATGTGGCGAGAATGCGGAAGTCGGGCTGATTGACAACCAGCTCCCCTAGTTAAGCTGTCACTCAGAATGAGGTCGGCAGTCCCACCCTGTCAACATATCACACCGGAAAAGAAGCCTGTGCTCTGTCAACGTGACATCAGCAGAGGCAGCTCAATTGCTGGCAGGAACAGTTTGTGACCGCTCTTTGCCAGCGAAGAACTGCGCCGGGCACAACAGGCAGGTAGGTAGCAACTACCTGCCTGTTAGTGTTAAGGCACTTTTTTTTTTTTTTTTACATAGTCCTGGATACTCCCATTACGTAAATTGAGTTCCTTGCATTTTTACTTGTGGATTTTCAAATATAATCTAAGTCTATGGAAAGAGTCTGCACATAAATCCCAGCATACCCGCAGGAGAAATTGCCATGTTGCGCATTTGAAACTTGTACCGCACATCAGTTTATGCTGAGTGAAATAAAAGTATAGTGGTCATGAGATTTCTAGAAATCCCATCCACTTTGCTGGAACTGTGAGACCATTCGTTTTTGCGAAAAGACGCTGCATCAAAATCCTCACTAAAAACGCACCATGGGCACAAAACCTAAAGGTTTTGGTTTTTTTTTTTTTTTTTTTTTTTTTCCCTTGTGGATTTTAGAACATAATGCCCCCCCCCAAAAAAAAAATCCACGTAAAGAAAACCTCAATGTGAAAATAACCTTACAAATCAATTCTTTGGGCATTTCTGCTGGAATTAAAGACACTTCAAACTTTACTACTGAATTCAATTGAAGCAGGAAAGCAGATTTCATAGAAAATTCAGTAGCAAAGTCCTCCTTTATTGCACACAGATTTTGTGATGGATTTCATTGAATTTGCTGTGGATTTTTTACTTTATACATTGCAATGGGTAACATTTGGGGTACAAATCCACAGAAAGAATTGACATGCTGTGGATTTTCAGTCTGGGAAGGACTATCCACAGCGTGTTGCCTTTACGTGGACATATGCTAAAAAATAATGTAAGATTATTTGGAGTCACCTTGGAGCTCCTTGACTTTTATTGATGTTACTTAGAATCAATTCTTAATATTCTTATAATCCACAGTAGGGAGTTACCCCATGTATAATTTAGAGTAAATCCATATAATTCTAATATTGGGATTACACTTTGGGATCATTTAATATGCATTTTGCCTTTTCAGAAAGGCATGCCAGAGCCGGTATGTCAATCTCCACGAGGAGAAACGTTACTACTTTGGGTTCAGCTATTTTCACAAGACATAATATACTCTAAGGACTCGGCAGACTGTTGGTTTTCCAGTCTACTTCTCATCTGCACAATTCGTCCAGCCCAGTGGCCGCCTTGTCCATGGAATTTTGATAAATATAGTGTTTCATGGCTTCGTGCTCTGTATATAGTTATAGGCCAGTGTTGTAATTAGTTTTTTTTTGCTGCATCTCTGAGGGAAACATATTGTACTTTTATCAGCACCCCCCCACCACCCCTCATCAATCTTGACCTGTCGTCCACATCAGCGTGATCCAGTTGCTGGTCCTCTCTCCTCCCCATTTGATGGATCTTTCATTCAGAGCCATTTAATTGAAGTCCTCGGGTCCTCATCAGGACAGCGCTGTGTGGCTGGCATGCCGGCTGTCACTGGGAGAGATTTGGCCTCTGGAGAGCTGGGTGCTGAGAGGTCATCCCCTCTTGACACGGAGGCCCAGCAAAGTGATCCATCATTTGCTGCCAACCAGTGGTCCAGGAGGGGGGCACTGGGGCTCTTCATGTCTTTCCCCTTCGTTCTTTGTGTTGGTGAGCTTGGAGGAACCCACCATATGGGAGGCAGGGTCATGTCACAGCACATGCACTAATGGTCTAGAACTCACTGCACATATGTGGTCAAACTTTGATTATTGATGAGCAATATTCCATAATCATGACAGCATGACCAAGACAGGAAATGGTTTTATGGATTGAAATGTCATTGAGAAGCCTTTAATGGAATCAATATGACACTATATGCATGTACAGGGTTCTGCCCTACTATAGGAGGATGATGACTATGCTGCAAACTTCCCAGGGAACAACAATGACATTTGCATTGTATGAATATGTATTCTTGCCTTAGTGACAGCTTGTACATGTAGATGTCATTGCATATGACTGGTGTCTGGAATCCTCCCTAATTATGACAGCTGCCCAATAATAATATTCTAATGAGAGTTGAACCAACAACCTGGCTCCTTCTGCATGGGTGAATCATTTTTTACCCCTTAATTGCACATTCTTTGTCACCCATTCATTTGTTTTTTATATTCTTTTTAGATTTTTAATATTTCTGTATTTTTATAATTTTTTTGCATGCTAAAGGTTTGGGGTATTTTTTTTAAAGGGCAGTGTAATCAACTATACCATTCTGTCCTGAAAAAGGGTGCAGGTGATGTACAGAGCAATGCACAATAGGAAAAAAAAAAAGAGGGAAATTATGTCTGCTTGAGAAGGAAGATGGGGTTTTTAACCAAACCAAAAACTCTTTAATGGCTCAGACTCCTCTGCGTGAAAAATGGATGAGTGCAATCTGATTAAAAATTAGATGCACTCTGACTAATGTTATTCTATGATTCGCTGCTCATCTGCGTTTAACAGCATGTATTGGACAAGACTCGAAAAAGCAAGTCAATGGGTGCGAGGAAAAAAACGCACATCACACAGACCATGCATATGCCATTCTATTTTTATGCACCCATTTCCTAGAAAACATGACACTTCATCAGCCAGTCCAGTAAATTCACTGTGTGACCATCAGAATAGAATAGATAAAAAGATGTCAGTGACATTTATATAATTAGTGCAGTGCGTTTGTAGTTTACTCTACAGGTATTTAGCTAATAATTCAATAACTTAAAGAAAAAGATGTTGTGGGGACACCCGAAATTTTATTAGCAAGTTGAGGGAAAGCAGACAGCTGGGGACAGATGTTGAGAGCCTGGGAAGGCGTTAATATACATGGAGCATCTCAGGCTATTAATGTCAGCTCACAGCTGTATATTTAGACCTTACTGGTTATTAAAATGGTGACCCCCCCCCCCTATAATTAATAACCAGCAAAGGCTAGGCAGATAGCTGTGGGCTGATATTAATAGCCTAGGAAGGGGCTATAGATATTAGGACTCCCAGACTAAAAGCATCCGCTCTCAACCGCCCCAGGTATGGTGCTTCCGTAAGATGTTCCAATTCTGGCACTTAGTCTCAGCTCTTCCCACTTGCCCTGGTGCGTTGGCAAATTGGGTAATAGCATTGGGGCTGATGTCAGCTTTGTATTGGCAGATGACATCAAGCCCAGAGGTTAGTAATGGAGAGGTGTCTATAAGACACCTCCATTACTAACTCCATAGTCAAAGTGTAAAAAACAAACAAAAAAAAAACAGCCTGAATAAAGTTCTTTATTTGAAATAAACATTTGCCCCCTTTTCTACCCATTTCATTTAAAAGATAAAAAAAGAAAAGTGATACTCACCTGTCGTACGAGAATATAATCCATTTTGTCCCTCTGCTACATCTATTTGCCTTGCTGATCGTTGGTATGATGCGAGTGCTCAGCCGGATATTCAGCAGAGACACTGAACTGCACGTGATAGCGCAGCATCCATGTCTTGCGGTGACATGAATAAGTTGAGTGGAGTTCATTGGCTATGAACTCCATTCACTTCACTGCCATCAATGCTAGCGCGTGAAAATTTTCTCATACCCTTGCGGTGACGTCAATGAGGTGAACAGAATTAATCGGCTAAGAACTCTGTTAGCCTTATTCACAACACTGATGCTGTGCTTTGATGTGCAGCTCAGTGTCTCTGCTGGCTGCCAGGCTGAATGCTCGCATCTAGATGTAGCAGAGCTACACTCATCATTGGTCAACTGGATTATTTTCTAATTGGACAGGTGAGGAAAATGTTTTTTTTTTTCTTTTACAGGGGACATTGGCTTGAGTGGATTATCATCTTGTCAGACAGGTGAGGATTATGGTGGTTTATTATTTTTTTCTCTTTTACAGGGGACATGGGTATTGAAGGACTATCTCCACATTGGACAGGTGAGGATTATGGTGGTTTATTTTTTTTTTCTTTTACAGGGGACATGTGGGCTTCAGTGGATTAGGTGTAAAGGTAGGTATAAATTTTGTTTTTATTTCTATTTCAACTAAAGGTGTCAGTGTCTTTATTTAAATTAAAGGACTTTATTCTGGGTGTTTTCCATTTACAATATGACTATGCGGTTACTAATGGGGGCGTCTTATAGATGCCTCTTCATTACTATCCCTGTGTTTGATGTCAGCTGCCAATACAAATCTGACATCAACACCAATGCTGTTATCACACTTGCCACCGCACCAGGGCAACTGGGAAGAGGGAGGCTAAGAACCAGAATTGGCGCATCTTATGGATCAGCTGAGAGCTGATGTTTTTAGTCTGGGAGGGGGCCAATATCCATGGCCCCATCCTAGGCTATTAATATGAGCTCACTACTGTCTGCCTTGCCTTTGCTGGTTATTAATTATAGGGGGGCATTTTAGTAACTTGAAAATGATAAGTATACAGGTGTGAGCTGATATAAATAGCCTGGGAAGCTCCATGGGTATTACCACCTTCCCAGGCTAGAAACATCAGCTCCCAGCTGTCTGCTTTCCCTCAGCTGGTTAACAAAATTATTCGGTCTCCCATGACAGCACCACGAGGGGATCTGCCCTTCAGGGACCGGAAACCTACAGACTTAAAAGGGTGGCACCTCTCTCCCGCATCAGATGGTTTCCTGTCCCTGACAGGGGAACCTCTTTAGACATACCTGTAGAAGACCGGTTGGCTCAGGCAGCCGGGGTCCCCTGCCTCATCTGGTCCAGTGCCCTGGAAGCCCCACAGTGGGTCCTGGGGGACTGCACGTGTGAGTGGCACCAGGCAAGCAGTCTCCGGGAAAGAAGGCTGGCTTGATTGTGGTCCGGCATCATGGTGCAGGTGAGTAGGCCAGGCTGTGGCCGTGTGTGTCCTCTGAGACTGCGTTCCGGGCATGCGGCGGTGATGCTTCTGGCGGACAGGCAGGCCCAGGTGGCGGCGGCCGGCGTGCTTGGATGCGGCCGAAGCGCGGTCCGGTGACGCGAATAGGGAAAGCCCCTTATGACGCGTCCGGGGCGTGGCATTGGTGACGTGGCCAGGGGGTGCTCAGTGATGTGGCTAGGTCACGCTCCCTGTGATGCAGCTGGGGCACGCCCTCGGGGTTGTGGCTTCCACGGCTGTAAGTTCAGGGGGGGCACGGTTCCTGGGGCTGTGGGCAGGGGCGTCTGAGGTTCCGGGGGCGCCAGTCGGGCCATGGGGCGGTGGAATCGGCTGGGAGGGGAAGTCGCCGGGTGTGCGAATGCCGGGGGCATGGTCGCAGGGGAGAGGGCACAGCCAGTAGTCTGGCCATGTGGAGGACCTGCTGACCTCGGTGGTCCGGGGGCGGTACCAGATCGGGGGAGTGGCCTGGAGTATTTATGGAAGGCCAAGACAGAGCTAGGTGCTTCCAGACCCATAATCCAGCTAGGACATGGAGTCGCCAGAGGAGCAGGTGCAGCATTCACCTATGCAGCAGCAGCTCAATGAGAAGCCCCATGTAAGAGTAACCCAGCAACGACCACATAGTGGCACAGAAGGTGGTTGTGTGGGTGAGAGAAGGTCCAGTCAGAGGAGTTCCAACAGACTGGATGAGTCTCCAGCCCCTAAGGAGGATCCTTCGGGTGAGAGATATATCCCCGCGTATTCCGGTACCATTCAGTTATGAGTCACTGGCAAGTGATCTTCGTGAAAGTACGCTCGGTGATGTAGTCTTCCCCTTGTCTCTCTAATTTCTATTAGGGGAAGAAATGTACCTCTAAGGCCAAGTACAAGGAGTGTGCAATTTGCAGAGCCCTGCTACCACATTCCTATGTGCCAACCATGCATTCAGCAGATGGTAGTGGAAGATACACCCAGCCTGTGGGAGATAGTTAGGGCAGAGGTTAGGGAATCGGTAAGATCCCTTTCCCAGGAAGGTGTCCATAAGGAAAGAAGGCCCAGGTACCCAATGTCGGACAGTGGTAGTAACTCAAGAAATTGTGTCGGCCTCATCTGCTTCAACATCATCATCATCGGATACCCGGTCAAGCCGTTCCTGCTTCCCGGTCGACCGGGTGAATAAGCTGGTAAAGGCGGTCAATAATACAATGGGGCTTGTAGAGCCCCGGCCTGAGAAATCCATACACAATGTGATGTTCGGGGGTTTGGATCAGAGAGCTTGCAGATCTCTTGAGCTGAACGATAAAATCCGTGGTCTTATTTTACATGAATGGAAGAGACAAGAGAGGAAAGGCGCCCTACCTCCGGCCTTCAAAAGGAGGTACCCGTTTGAAGAGTCTGCCTCGTCCTCATGGGATAAAGCCCAGAAGCTGGATGCAGGGGTCGCTAAGGCATCTAAGAAAGCCTTGCTACCGTATGAGGACATGGGAAATGTAAAGAATCAACTAGATAGGAAAGCAGATACCTTTCTGAAGGGTGCTTGGGAGATGTCGGCTGGGTCCCTTGGGCCGGCTGTGGCTGCCACCTGTACAGCCATGTCTTTAATGGTCTGGTTGGACCAGATGGAATCTCAACTGAAGGACAAAGCTTCCAGGGAAAGTATCCTGACTTCTCTTCCCATGATCCAGGGAGCTGCAGCTTTTTTGTCGGACGCGTCGGCTGACTCAGTCAGGCTTGCCGCAAGGGCATTGGCCCTTTCTAATGCAGCACGAAAGGCCTTGTAGCTAAAATGTTGGCCTGGTGACATCCAGGGCAGATCAAAGTTTTGCACCATCCCTTGTGAAGGAGAACACTTGTTCGGGCCTTGTTGGACAAACTTTTGGAAAAGGCGGGGGATAATAAAAAGAAGTTTCCTAACCTGTCGGGTCCTTCCTATTGACGTTACTTCAACAGGTTCAACCGTAGAAAGTCGTCTAGAGATAAAAATAGATGGGACGGCAGGAAAAAGAAAGGTAGAGGATACATGTTTGGTTCCTCACGGGATCACAGGAAACCGCCCCAATGACTGCTGGCCCAGGTGGGGGGGGAAGGTTTTCAGCCTTCTACCTGACATGGTCAAAGATTTCGGATAGTGTATGGATACATAATGTCATCAGTGCAGGACTAAAATTAGAGTTTTGGGTAATACCTCAGGGCAGGTTTATGGCAACTCCCATTCGTTCCTCACCGGCAGAACAAGAACAACAGGCTCTAGAGTTGGAAGTTTTGGATCTATGGCACAAGGCAGTCTTAGTAAGGGTTCCTGTGTCAGAAAGAGGTAGGGGATTCTATTCCCCCCCCCCCCCCCCCTTCCTGATTAAGAAACCGGATGGTTCCTTTCGGACCATTATTAATCTGAAAGGTCTGAACAAATTCTTGGTGGTGTGTCCCTTTAAGATGGAGTCTGTGAAGTCGGCAATAAAGTTTCTCTTCAAAGATTGCTTCATGGTAGTGTTGGATCTTAAGAGGCATACTAGCACATACCTATACATGCAGATCACCAGCAGTTCTTTAAGGTGGCAGTATCACTGGGGGGTGCGGTAAAACATTTCCAGTTTAGAGCCCTCCCGTTTGGTCTCACCATTGCTCCACGGGTCTTTACCAAGGTGATTGCAGAAGTCATGGCACATCTCCATGAGCAGGATGTTGTGGTGGTCCCCTATATAGATGACTTTTTAATTGTAGGCAGTTCGGTCCGGCACTGCACTACTCAATTGAAAGGGGTAATGTCCACACTAGAAGGGTTGGGGTGGCTTGTGAATATCAAAAAGTTACATTTACAGCCCTTAAAAGTGCAGGAATTCCTGGATCTTGTGCTGGACTCTGAAATTCAGAAATGACGATTACCGGGGTCTAAGTTAGACAGTATTCGGTGTCAAGTTCTGAAAGCGGTGAACAATCCATCTATGTCCCTTAGGGGGCGATGTTCCTTCTAGGCTCACTCCCTGTAGTCCAGCTGATTGCTGGGCCCAAATCCATATTAGGGCCTTACAGGGGGATGTATTACTTAACAATCGTCAGCTTGGAGGGTGCCTAGAAATGAAAATCCCTCTGTCCCCCTCTACGATACAGTTCCTGCATTGGTGGTTAGACTTGTGAAACTTGTCCAAAGGGGTTTCCTGGGTAAACCATATCTCCCGGGTTGTTACTACAGATGCTAGCCCCACGGGTTGGGGGGCTCATTTGGTGGAGGTGTGGGTCCAAGGGAATTGGACATGTTGTGAGCAGGCTGGTTTGTCTAACCTGAAAGAGTTGTTGGCAGTGGAGCTGGCAATAAGATGGCTCCTTATGTCCTCACAGGGTCAACATGTCAAAGTGCTTTCTGACAATCAGGTAACTGTGGCCTACATAAACTACCAGGGGGGAACCAGGTCCAGTTCTTTGATGGAGGTGGTGACTTGTATTTTTCAGATGGCCAAAACTCATCTGCTGTTGTTAACCTCCCTGCACGTAAGAGGAAAGGAAAACATCAAGGCCGACTTCCTAAGCCGCAACGAGCTCAGGCAGGGAGAATGGGTGTTGAACCAGACTGTCTTCAACCAAATTGTGCAGATGTGGGGGTGTCCAGACATAGATCTCTTTGCCAACAGAGGGAACAGGAGAGTATGTCGGTTTGGTTCTCTAAACCCCAGAGAAAGTCCACATGCTGTAGATGCTCTCTTGATCCCATGGGATTTCACGCTGGCATATGCCTTTCCTCCGATAGCCCTGATTCCATTAGTATTGAGGAAGATACAGGAGGACAGGGCATGTGTCATCCTAATCTCCCCTTTTTGGCCCAAGAGGCCATGGTTTTCCTGGCTGAAGATGTCCATAACTAACCCATGGGTTCTTCCGGAACTCTCAGACCTCCCCTCCCAGGGTCCAATCCTCAATCCACGAGTGTCCAGTATACATCTGACGGCGTGTAATTTGAGAGGGCGCTGTTAAGAGGGAAAGGGTTTTCTCATAACCTGTTGAACACCTTACTCAAAAGTAGAAAAGCATCCACAACAAAATATACGCCAGAACCTGGAGCAAGTTTCTATCAGTTTTAAGGGCGGAGGTTGGAGGAAAGGTTCAGATAGGCCAGGTGTTGGAGTTCCTACAAAAGGGCCTAGAGATGGGTCTAGCCACGAAAACCCTCAAAGTCCAGGTGTCGGCACTAGGGGCCCTGTATCATTGTGATCTAACAGGCAATTATTGGATATCTAGGTTTATCAGCATTGGCTAGGTCTACTCACTTCCTTAGACAGAAGTTAATGCCTTGGGATTTGTATTTAGTGCTGATGTCATTGACAGAATCTTCATTTGAGCTCATTGAGGTAGCCCCAATAAAAAATCTTTCTATCAAAATGGCCCTTTTGGTTACACTGACATCAGCCTGTAGGGTTAGTGACATTTAGGCCCTATCTAGACAGCCACCATATACCCAGTTTAGGGAGAATAGGGTTATTTTAAAACCCGGATCCCTCGTATTTACCAAAAGTAGCCTATAAGTTCCACTGACTGAAAGAGTTTTTCCTTCCTTCTGTGCCAACTCCGAAAATCAAAAGGAGAAGAAAGTCCATTCATTAGTTGTTAGGAGGTGCCTACTTAGTTATACTTCAATAACTGACCCTTTTGAGAAAGAGAATTCTTTTTGTCTCCGTTCAGGGAGCTAGAAAGGGGCTTAGAGTCTCCAAGAACACCTTACCTAGGTGGATCAGGTAAGCGATTTCTTGGGCCTATACAGCAAGTGGTGTTGCAGTTTTGGAGGGTCTGAAGGCTCACTCCACACGAACCGTGGCAGCTTCCTGGGCTGAGAGTTTGGCGGTGTCGATTGAGGAGATATGTAAGGCGGCTGTGTGGTCTTCTCCCTCCATGTTTTTCAAACATTATAGACTTGATATGGGTGCCTCCTCAGATCTCACATTTGGGAGAAGGGTGCTTCAGGTGGTGGTCCCTCCCTAATTTCCTTACATCTCTGTAATTCTCTCAAGGTGCTGTCATGGGAGACTGAATAAATGCTTAGTTACTTACCGGTAATGGTGTTTTTCGGAGCCCATGACCACACCCTTATATTCCCTCCCTTCACGTGTGGTGAGCATTTCTTTTGGCCTTAAGCACAAGCACGTGTGGAAAGTTATGTTGCATACAAAATGATGTATGTATTGCTACTAACCTGGGAGGTTCTCTCATGCTCTGTAATCCAACTGATGCAAGAGAGGTGCCGCCCTTTTATGTCTGTTGGTTTCCTGTCCCTGAAGGGCAGATCCCCTCACTAATGGTGCTGTCATGGGCTCCAAAAAACACCACTACTGGTAAGTAACTAAGCATTTTGAGGGATCCCAGGCCATTTTTTCCTGTAATTTATTGATTGATTGTATTAATGTGCAGTAATGTATGTACAGTAAGCTACACACACTGTACTAATTATATGTCACTCACATTTTTATCAGTTTACAAAGTAAATATTCTCCTATAAACAATCTGTAAACGACATAGAGAAATACTGTATGTAAAAGATAATGTTAAAATCGAATTACATACGGATTGCATACTCATTTCATTTGGATGTCAGACAGATTCTAGGTGAGAAAAATTGCATTGTACTTGCATGAAAATCGCATGACACTCGTCCAACTTTTCAGCAACAACATTGGAACAATTTCATTCAGGCTGATGGGTATGAGCTCTAAAAGGAACAGGCACCTATCTATAGAGAGATATCTTGTGGCTCCTTCCTTCTAATCAATCAAAACAGGCTACATTTACTTTTTTTATCCATTACATTGACTTGAATGATCCATTTGGATGAAAAGATAATGTCACGCTCGAACACGGGTAAGTCCGGCGGACGACACAGCATATAAATATGACGGGATAGGAAATGAAGAGTATGGTTCTATTGGTAGAGAGATAGGACACCTCCTGAAACAAACCTGTGCCTGTCCCTAAGCTTCCCTCATGCCCTAAGAGGGTCCCCCCCCCCGCCGCTGTCACGTGCCTAGTGCCTGACTGTAACCTCAATGTACCCAGGCTAGTGCACTGGTTGGCAAAGACGCTAGCCTCACCACTGCATATGGATAACATAGGGGACGAGACAAACACAGAACAGACAAAAATGGAAATACTCAGCTTCAGCTCTGCTGCTAAACTCCACAGCACCAGAACAAACCACACCAGGAATCATAACTCAAACAGCAGCAACACCACAGTCACAGGAGAGCTCCTCACCCCTAGCTGGTCTGCATAGAAGAAGAACTCTATAACCGATGATCAGCTGATGGGTCAAATGACTTTTTAAAGGGAGGTGGGAGTAGTTATCAACCAACATCAGCTGACTAGCCTAAAACAACTTTAAGCAAGAGACTGACATTAACTCTTGCTGGACCATAAGGAAAAACAACATTTACATTTCAGCAGACCAAGAGCTGCCACGGATCTCTTAAAGTATGTTCCCAGGGTCAGTAAACACTGTGGGTTTGACACTGCATACCTCAGCAGCGTCAAACCCGCAACGGACAGAAGTTACAGCATAGTGGATCAGATTTTCAAGAAATCCCATCTCCACTATGCGTATACAGACGCCTCCGGCTTCCCTGTGGAGATGCACATGCACGTCTTTCCAGACCGCAGCATGTCTATTT
The DNA here is from genome assembly GCF_039654945.1 of Dendrobates tinctorius. Classification (NCBI taxonomy): domain Eukaryota; kingdom Metazoa; phylum Chordata; class Amphibia; order Anura; family Dendrobatidae; genus Dendrobates; species Dendrobates tinctorius. Next base: position 23,508,620 of record NW_027361825.1, on the reverse strand, counting down.
CTTTTTTTTAATAAATTTGCAAAAATTTCTACATTTCTGGGGGGTTTTTTTCAGTAAAGATGGGGTGTAGAGTGTACATTAATGAGAAAAAAACGAACTTTTTTGAATTTACCAAATGGCTGCAATGAAACAAAGAGTGAAAAATTTAAAGGGTCTGAATACTTTCCGTACCCACTGTACCTTTACCGTTGAAGAAGGGGTAGATTTAACAAAGACTGCAGAGATAGTAGCACCCAGAACAGTTTTTACAAAACTTGCCTGGACCAACAATCGATGACTGGATTGTGTTTCTTTAACCAAGAAAGGCTTAAGACGATGGTGGTAGACGTAGCATGACAGGAACTCTTCATTAAGATTCCCTATGCGCAAGTTCACATTATGTATTACTTGGGTCAAACTCTTCTGGCTGAAAGGAGCAGAATCAATAGCACTAGTGTCCAACCGATTAGACCATTGGTCTGAGCAAAGAGAGGATTCACCAAACTGACTCCAGCTCCACTATCCACAAGAACTGGATTAGTCTCAGTTTTCCCACCAACCACTAATTCAGCTGAAATGGTAAACGGAGAAGTAAAAGTGGAAGAAATGTACACATTCTGCCCGTTTCCCTCCAAACGACCTGGGTAACGAGGCTTTTGTGATGGTGTACCATTTTTGGCACGAGATGGACTGACTTTAATATAATAATCCGTAAGATCACAGTAAAACATGCCCGCATCCAACGGTGAACCGCCGGTATCCTAGTATTAGAGGAGACAGCCCCCCCCCACCCACTGCATCAGTTCATCAGACAGCACCTGTGTGACCTCCTCCCTAGGAAGAACAACAGGGGAAAGAATTGATGTATATCTCTCCGTGAGGAGTCTATTCACCCTGATAGCACGAGCTATGGTGGCCTCCAATGACTAGGGAGTAGCATACTGCGTGTGCAATCCTATAATCCCTTTTAAAAATATGAAACTTTAATAAACTGAGGTAAAAAACACCCCCCCCCCCCCCCAGTGCAATAACACAATTAACAAACTCTATACAATAATAACCTACGATAGCCCTACACTAGCCTGCTATCCCTTCCTGACAGTGGAGGTTGGCACCCTAAAAGATACGATTTGGCGCCCCCACTCCGCAGCGCCTGTCCCAGACTCGCCCTAAATGACCCTTATAAACTACAGATGGGAAAACCAGTAAATAAAAGAGATGAAAGATAGTGCTTAATATAATGTACAATATATAAAAGACAGGCTATTACATGTAAACATAGAGAAACCTCTTGTATAACCAATAGATAGTAGCAAGTCTTGTCTTTTTGTGTATTAATAGACCACAGAAAATATAGATTCCATAAGCTACCAGTAGATAGTGGCAGTCTTGTCTTTTTGGGTATTAATAAACTACAGAAAACATAGATTCCATATGCATTATCAAATAAAGACAAAACTCTCTGCAGTAAAATCAGACAAGCACAGACAAGAGGTAAAAAATAGCGTGGTTCAATAAAGCAATAAAGGAACATCAGAATTATATCCATATTGGTTCCCATAGAAGGCAATGGATGATACCTATTGCCAAAAAAAAAAAAATATAGAAACAGCTGGGGGTTAACCCAAACTTAGCTTCCAGCCTCGACGCGTTTCCCCGTCCACACGGTTCATCATGACCGCATATGGCTACTACAGTTTTTCCTTTATATTAATACCTACCCAGCTCCCAATATTCCCCCCACTCCTCAAATAACGCACACTACAACTTTTTAATTCTTTGGATAATTTTGGCCACAGCGGCCGATTTTATTAATGAACAACATTAACAATAAACATAAAATATTAATCTTAATGCAAATAATACGAGGGGAGGGTTCTTGGAGCTAAAAGATCTGGCTATAAAACCTCAAAATCTACCACCATGTTACCCTCAGCCGTCCAGCCCAGCTCGAGGGCACCGTAACTCCCGTTCCGGGAGACTAACCACCAGAGCTCCCGAGGTAACAACCCCGTCCAGAGCCCATCACCAAAAGCCAGATCCCCCATACCCACTTAAATTGTCGGGAATATTACTTCCAACTCCTTTCCCGACCAATCACCGCCAACTCCAAGAACCCCACCCCCCGCCAACCACGAACAGCCCTGACCACCTCAGGCTCGTGAGTGCCCCAAAACCACCAAGGCCCTCTCAATCCCCTCCTGGATTGCCAATGCCCACAAATCCACACCAATAGAATTTAAATGCACTCCATCGGCCAGCCAAAAGTTACCGACACCTGCCTCCAATTCAAAGTGCCTAACGCTAATTCCACCATTTCTAGCCACAAACCCTGACACTGCCCGATTCAGTTTTACCCTAGCCCGATTAATCCCCTTTAAAGACCTCACTTGTCTCCACCTCTTTCTAGGAACCACGTCCGACCATACAGTCACCACTTTCGGAAAAGATGTCCACAGTCTTAAAAAATCAGCACGTATATCCCTTATTAGTTCCCGCACCGGTCTGACCCCTAAATCGTTACCCCCCCGCGTGTATTACAATAACATCGGGGGTTCTGTCCAGACGTGCGGACTTAGCCAATTCCGGTAGCACCCTGCTCCACACCAACCCACGGACCAGAACCTGCTCCCTCCTAAAGCCCAATTGCCTCCCATCTGGCCTTGCATCAGCCCGTAGCGCACCCCAATACACATACGAGTGTCCAAATATCCAGGCAAGAAAAACATAACAGATTATGGAAAAAATACAGTCCTGGACATGCAACCAACACAATTTAACGCCGAACATAAAGTAAATAACGATCCGACTGCCATCTCCCAATGCCCTTGATTGCCTCCGCCCCCAGGCCCAGACTGTCCGCTTCAGTTGCAGCCCAGATCCTAAAAGAATGGGACCCATACCTGTCCAGGGGAAGGCCCAATTCTAACAATCCCTTCTTCAAGACCGCCATAAACCGCCATACCCCTACGAAACCCCTTCAAAGCCTGTCTTATCAAGAAAGCTTTGGTCACATCTGTCATTCCCTGTAATTTAAAACCAAAAGCCAAACCCGCTACAAACTTGTTGACCTTAGCAGCAGACCAACCGCTGTCAGCCGCCCTCCCAATTAAGAACAATACCGCTAACACCCTATCCTCCTCGCTACTAACCCCACCCCATTCCATCATCCAACTCTCCCATATTCGCCACGAAGATTCGTAGGCCGACCATGTCTGATGTGATAACGATTCCCGAATCAGTCGTCCCGCTCGTCCATAATCACCTTCCACAGATGAGAAGGGCATTCCACGCCCGTGGCATCCGCTCCTGGCGCCAGCTCTCGAAAACGCCCCCCACTGAAAACGAGACAAAGAGTCTGCTATTGAATTCGTAACACCGGGCACATGCACTGCGGAAATCCCTGCATTCAACTCCAAACAACGAAGCACCAAAACCCTAACCAACTTGATCACAGGGGGAGAAGAGGCAGTCAAACTGTTAATCACCGCCACTACACTTGAGTTGTCGCAATGGAAACGCACTTTCCGATTCGCGAACATGGGACCCCACACGAAAACAGCTACCACTATTGGAAACAGTTCCAACAATGCCAAATTTTTTTGTAAAACCCAACAACTTCCACGACGGAGGCCACCGTCCAACGCTCCACCTTCCTTTGCAGTAGGCGCCGTAACCAGAGCCGCCCGCTGCATCCGTATAAATCTCAAAATCAAAATTGCGCAAAGTCTACTCCTGCATCAACGACCGACCATTGTACTCCCGCAAAAAATTCTGCCAAACCATCAAATCCTCCCTATGCTCCTTATTCAACCGAACATAATGGTGCGGAGCTTTTACTCCCGCCGTCGCACCAGCCAGGCGACGAGAAAAAATGCGACCCATAGGCATGATCCTACAGGCAAAGTTCAATCTCCCCAATAAAGATCGCAATTCCTTCAGGGTCACTTTTTTCAACTTTGCAACCCTATCCACCTCCTGCTTCAACACCAACAGTTTGTCCTCTGGCAAACGACACTCCATCCTTTCTGAATAAATGATGATGCCTAAAAAACTTATAACGGTCTTAGGGCCTTCAGTCTTTTCTGATGCCAACGGCACCCCAAAGCGCTCAGCCACCCAAAACATGGCTGCCAATGCGTTCCTACACAACGGCGAGTCCGGGGGACCAATGAAAAGAAAATCATCCAGGTAATGAATGATCGATTGTGTGCCTGTAACATCCCTCACCACCCATTCCAAAAAAGTACTAAACGTCTCAAACAATGAACACGAAATCGCACAACCCATCGGCAAACACCTATCTAGGTAGAAACTCCCATTCCAAAAACAACCCAAAAGCGGGATACTATCTGCATGAACCGGCAGTAACCGAAACGCAGACTCAATGTCTGTCTTAGCTAGCAAAGCCCCTGAACCATACCGACGCACCCAAAGCACCGCCATATCAAAAGAGGTATACTCCACGGAACACAACTCTCTATCAATACCGTCATTGACTGACAAACCTTTCGGATATGACAAATGCTGAATCAAACGAAACTTGTTAGGCTCCTTCTTCGGAACTACCCCCAAAGGGGAAACAACTACACCCGCTAATGGAGCCTTGGGGAACGGACCCGCCATCCTGCCCAATTCCACTTCTTTCTTTAACTTCGCGTCCACCACCTCTGCATGCAGCATTGCCGAACGCAAATTCTTGAATGAGACAGGAACCTCATGGCCAGGAGGTGGAATCTTGAAGCCCTCAACAAAACCATCCCAAATAACCCTTGCCTCCGCCCGAGCTGGATACCTATTTAGAAAGGGGGCCATCTCTCGAACTCTCACCGGACTCTCCCCCTTGACCGGCACCCACGTTTGGCTTACCCTTACCTTTTTTAAAACATTTTGACGCCCCGTGCGAAGTGCCATTGCAGTGTGAGCACACGTGTTTGAACTTGCAACTGTTCCCGTACTTACATTGCCCATCATTAAATTGCCAGCAAGTACCCGACTTTTCTCTTCCCTGGGTTGCCTGACCACCGCTTCCGTGACCTGCTTGCTGACTACCGCCCCCCCCCCGCTCCCGTGAAAGGACTGGCCATACCTCACTGGAGCCATAACCTTCAGCCACAGCCCGATATCCTTCTGATCCCACTTTATCTCTGGCCTTACCACCTTCCTCTGTCTAAACTGCTCGTCATACCGCAGCCACGCCTGCCCCCCATAAACCCGATGCGCCTCCCCAATAGCATCTAAATAACAAAACAAACCAGAACAATTGTCCGGAGACTTTTCACCTATGACACTTGCCAAAATAGCAAATGCCTGCATCCAGTTCACAAAAGTCTGCGGAATCAGTCGCCACCTCCTCTTTTCCTCCTCTTCCTTTTTACTATCGTCCTTCTTCCCCTTATCCAGGTTAAATTTTTCCAACGGAAGAAGGGAAAATATCTCCACGTACTCATCCCGCCAGATTTTCTTTTACTTCTTTTTTTAAATGGGCGCCCAAAGGCCCCTCAAAACACACATAAACCTCCCCTTTTGCCCTATCGTCCAACTTAATTTTATCACCCTTATCTGTCTCTGTCTGCACCGAGACAGATACCCCCGCCGATGACCCCGCATCGCATTCAACCGAGCGCAGCACCTCACCTACTGGCTGGGTCCCGGAACCCCGACCCACTAACCATGCCCCCGCTGGGGATGGAGCTGCTTCCCCAACTACACCCTCCTCCAATCTCCTCAAAATTAGTGACATATTGTCTAAAATATCCCTCAACCCGGGCACCTCAGCCCTGGTAGTCCCGCTAAGCCCCCCTAGCTCCCTAGCATCTCCCCTCCTACCCCCAACATCCTGCAATACAGCCCCTGCGGGCGACACACAATACATAGAGCCATACTCACATAGCTGCGCGGGTGCTGTGTCCCCGCCAGCTGGATATCCGGAATCCTGGCGTCCTCCGTGATCCCGATGGGCGCTTCGCTGCTCAAGGCCCGCGCCCCTGGCCTCCTCGTCACCAGGGGGGACCCAAGCATGCGAAACCCGATGCTCACTTGAACTCCCGCCGGAGCAGGACCTGCGACGGTCCCTGGACCCGGACCAGCCTGACCGGCCCACACCACCCTCCAGCCGACTGCCGGGCATCATCTCTTGACTGCCCGCCGCAACCTCTGTACCCCACGATGTGCTGGGACCAGGCAGGGCATCCTCGCAGGAACTCCCCCTGCCCGCCGCTCTCTCTGACCTCTGCGCTGCATAAGGGCCAGGCAAGGAGTCCACTCGCTGCTCCCTCCCGCCCGCTGATTCCCCTTCCAAGGATGATGAACTGGGGCCAGGCAGGGCGTCCTCACTATGCCCCCCCCTGCCCGTCGCGCTCCCCATCTGGCTCTCAGACTGCCAGGCACCCCACGACGATCCTCTTCACCTGGGGCACCTGCCGCGCCACCGATCGGTGAGCTTCCTGGCGCAGCCCACTGTCGTCCTCCCCGATGTGACAGGAGCATGCCTCGGCCTGCTTCTTCTTCCTGGAGCCGGCCAGACGCTGCTGCACCCCGCGATACTTCGGCTCCCGCCCGTGACATCACATCCTCCCTCGCCTCCTGGTCCTGTGCGGCTCCCGGCTTTCTGCTGCGAGCGCTGGAAGGCCGGCTGGGCGGATTCCTGCCGGGACAAGCACTGAGGTGGGGAGCGGTAGTGCCGCCCGCAGGGTCCCTGGAGGGGCTCCGCAGCCGTCGCCTGGAGCGCGCTGTCACCTCCGGTGACAGTCTTTCAGGGGGCCGGGTCCGTCTTCCTCGCCTGCTGGTGCATGGGGGATCCGCCGCCCTGAGGAGGGAGGACAGCTGTGTCCGGAGCCAACCTCCCCTTCTGGAACGAGTAGCATCCTGAAGCTTAGAAAAAAGCTGCTCCGCGGTCTCCATCTTCTTGACAACTTGACAGGTGGGTCTTCTCCTCTGCTGATGATGAAGTGACCTTCTTCCCGCACTTTTTCCACACCAGACTGCCCCCCCCACCCCGAACCCCTCCCCTGCCCCCTTCCAGCCAATCATTTTAAAACTGCCAATAATTCAAAACGTGCCTGCCAATTGCAGTCATGGGGGGGCTTCCTCTAGGCTGTGCCCTCCCCCGCCCCCTTCTGGAGGCACAATAAGGAACCAGCCAATTCATGGATGTGAGGTGTCCAGATAGAGAGGCAAACGCGTCGCGGCTGGAAGCTAAGCTTGGGTTAATCAGGGATAATCAGGGAATTTTTCCAACTATATACCTGTCCAAACAATCACCTGACAAGCCAGCAGAATGCTCATTTGTTGGGTACAATTATTTTTATGCTTAATTTACAACCCTCCTTATCGACAGCAGATAATTTTGTGTAAAACAAATCAAGTGCTGCCGAGAACAATTACATTTTAATAGATGGAGGCCTGATGCTATCGGGAGGGAGGTAATGTCACGATGGGGGCAGGCTTTGCAGCGTTGAGAATCTGTCCCCCCCCCCCCCCCATGTGCTCACCCACCTATCCACTCTCTTCCCCATGTGCTGACTTCTTTTTGTGCTCTCTTCTTTGACCTGTCTACCCCATGTGCTATCCCCCCTGTCTGCTGTCTCTCTCCTTCCTGTGCTGTATTCTCCCCTCATGTGCTGTCCCGTATGAGCTGTATCCCCCCCTGTGCGCTGTCTCTCTCACCCCTGTGCGCTTTCTCTCTCTCTCTCTCTCTCTCTCTCTCTCTCTCTCTCTCTCTCTCTCTCTCTCTCTCTCTCTCTCTCTCTCTCTCTCTCTCTCTCTCTCTCTCCCATCTGCTGTCTTCTCCTCTCATTGTCTGAGTCTGACCGTGTACAGAACACACCACAGCTGGGCAGGGGAGGAAGCAAAAGGCAATACTGACATTACAGTAGGAGATCAGAGGATACATTTTGTGAGGTAAAATATTGTTTAAAAACATTCAGTGAAATATTTTACCTCACAAAATGAATCCTCTGTGATCCCCTGCTGTAATGTCAGTATTGTCTTTTGCTTCCTCCCCTGCCCAGGAGATGTGGTATGCTCCGTACACGGTCAGACACAGACAATTTTTAAAATGAACTCTCGTTCATGGGAAAAACCCCTTTAATGTGACCGGCCTCCTCTGCCTGTAGGCATGTCGCGCATCTGCCGCCGGGATCAGCTGAATGATTCACTGCGCCTGCACGGAATTCGCACAGGCGCAGTGCAAAGGTGTTCCGCTGGTGGTACCGTGCAAGAGGCTGCGTGAGTGTGTGTGTGGTGCGTACGGCGTATACAGTGTGTGGTGCGACGGTGTTCCACTGGTGGTACCACACAATAGGTTGGTACCAGCAGTAGTTTCCATATTGAGACACCCATCACTTGGGTGTGCTAATATGGCGGTCGGTGAACTTCCTCCGCTTGGAATTTTGGGATACAGTGACATCTGGACAGAACAGGAAATGAAAACATTACAAGGCAATTATATAAATAGATAAGCACAGAAAGATTGTATTAATTAGACATGTGCCACATACACACACCAAATACGTGACACATACACAGCAGTCACATGCCAAACACAGGCCATATACACACCAGTACTAAGAAAATATAAAGCTGCACTTTGGATTGTTTAGAAAATTACATATAGAAAATTGGAACTGCATTACTGCCATAGAAAATAGGTAAGTGCTATATTATGTACATATGGAAATTAAAAAATTTGAAATGCAATATTGTTATAGGAAAATGTACATACTAGTCACATGCTAAACACAGGACACATGCACACCAGTTACACACTAGATACAGGACTAGAGATGGGCGGACCTCTGTATATTCAGGTCCGGCCAAATGTTAAAAAAAAAAATTTGGGTTCGGGTACCAGAACACTACCCGGACTCAATTCACTTGAATGGGGGCCCGAACATCCAGTGTTTGCTATGCGGTCATGTACTTGACAGCGCAGTAAATACTACTTCTGATCGGCGGTAAAATCACCACCACCGGTCAGACAGCTGCAGTGACAATGACAACATGAGCCAGCAGCAATGATCATAGGTATAAAGTTTACCTCCGGTTACTGGCGTCGGTTAATGGGACCCATCAACCTACTGCTGCTAATAATGGCAAGAGCAGAAACGGCTGATGGGAGGATTCATTAGCCTGCTATATATAAACAATTAAATACAAACGTCTGGGCCATGCACATATAGTGAACAAGTCGGTAAGGCCTCTTTCACACTTCAGTTTTTTGCATCAGTCAAAATCCGCCAAAAGGACGGATGGCGGATCCGTTTTAGTACTGATGACAACGGATGCCACCCGTCCGTTTTTTTTGACGGATCTGACAAATGAAGAATTTTAAAGGTATCGCAGCCTGGAAAAAGAGAGAGAGAGAGTTTTTTTGGTCCGGCACCCAGAAAGATTTTCGGGTTAAATGAGTGTCTGGAGGATCCGCCAGAGGAAAAAAACGTTGCAAGCTCCGTTTTGAAATCTTTGAGGATGGTGACGGACAGCAACTTTTGGCGGATCCGCAAGAAAAACGGATGCAACGGACGGCAATCCGCCAATAATGTAAGTCAATGGGGGAAAAAACGGATCCTCAAAAGAAAATTGCTGATCCGTTTTTTTCAAAACCTGGCGGATTGTGACTGACTGTAAAAAAACTGAAGTGTGAAAGAGGCCTAAGACAGTGTTCACACCACCAAGAGACTAAAACACAGTACAACAAACGTGAAAAAATACTCTGCTGTAAAAAAAACTAACAATAAATAGCAAGTGCTAGTAAAAAGATAACAAAACAGGGTATTTAGTTGATACGTTCTTTGCAAAAAATGTATACTAAGCCGCTATACCAAACGCCAAGGTATACCCCTCAGAGCAGTCCTAACCAATGTATTTAAAACCTTGACAGCGCAGTAAACACTACTTCTGATCGGCGGTAAAATCATCACCACCGTTCAGACAGCTGCGATTCCCACTCTGTCAGATGACAACTTGAGCCAGTAGCAGTGATCATAGGTATAAAGTTTACCTCCGGATACTGGCGTCGGTTAATGGGACCCATCAACCTACGCCTGCTGCTGCTAATAATGGCAAGAGCAGAAACGGCTGATGGGAGGAGTATTCATTAGTCTGCTCTACATAAACAATTAGAAGAAAAAAATAACGGCATGTGCTCCTCTGTATTTTTGATAACCAGCCAGGCAAAACTGACAGCTTGGGACTGCAACCCTCAGCTGTCAGCTACAAAAAGGTTGGTTATCAAGAATAGAGGGGTCTCCACGCTATTTTTTAAAATGATTTAAATAAATAATTGTAAAAAAACCGACATGAGATCCCCCATATTTTTGACACCTAGCCTTGCAAAGCAGACAGCTGGGGGCTGGTATTCTCAGGATGGTAAGGGGCCTCTGATATTGACCCCACCCAGCCTAAAAACAGCAGGCCACAGCCGCCCAGAAAAGGTGCATCTATTAGATGCACCCATTCTGGCGCTTTGCCCGGCTCTTCCCACTTGCCCTGTAGGGGTGGCAAGTGGGGTTCATATTTGTAGGGTTGATATCACCTTTGTATTGTCCGGTGATGTCAAGTCCACGGATTAGTAATGGAGGGGCGTCTATAAGACCCCTATCCATTACTAATCCTATAGTTATACAAGTACTGTGACTCCCATCCCTTCCTGCATCTCCCCTGGCTCACTCTCCACATTTGATCCCATCACAGAAGAAGTCTCCAGACTCTCATCTGACCACATGCACTACGACCCCATTCCCTCACATCTCCTCCAGTCGTCGCAACTCGCTTAACTGCAATCTTTAATCTCTCCCTCTCCTCTGGCATTTTCCCATCCTCCTTCAAACATGCCATCGTTACTCCATTATTAAAGAAACCCGCACTCGACTCATGCTGCAACAACTACAGACCAGTCTCCAATCTCCCCTTCATCTCTAAACTTTTGGAGCGCCTAGTTTACTCCCGCCTTACCCGTTACCTCTCCACTCACTCCCTTCTAGACCCTTCACAGTCCGGCTTTGGCCCCTACATTCGACTGAAACTGCACTCATCAAAGTGACTAATGACCTTCTGACAGCAAAACATAACGGTGACCACTCTCTGCTCATTCTTCTCGACCTATCTGCAGCTTTCGACACTGTTGACCACCATCTCCTACTCTCTAGGCTCCAGTCACTAGGCATTAAGGACACAGCTCTCTCCTGGTTCTCTTCCTATCTTTCTGACCGCTCCTTCAGTGTTTGGTTCTCTGGCTCCACGTCATCTCCTCTTCCTCTCGCTGTTGGGGTACCTCAGGGCTCAGTCCTTGGCCCCATTCTCTTCTCTCTCTACACAGCCCCAATTGGACAGACCATCAGCAGATTTGGCTTTCTGTATCATCTTTATGCTGATGAGAAAATGGAAAACGGTCTTAGAAGCACAGGAAAGAGACTCAGACAAGAGATAGGTTTAAACCACAACGTGTTTTCGACGGAGGATCTGTCTTTATGATGAAGACGGATCCTCCGTCGAAACGCGTTGTGGTTTAAACTCATCTCTTGTCTGAGTCTTTTTCTTGCTCTCCTAAGAACGTTTTCCATTTTCTCATTGCTCCTATCCTCCATTGGAGGTTTTCAGCTGGAGCTGCGGTGGAGACCTGACATCCTTGTCTGCCCCTGGGTTGCTTCTTTAGCGCTCCTTTATGACCACTTATCACTGACTCTTATCTTTATGCTGATGACACACAACTATACACGTCATTCCCCGAACTTACCCCCACTGTACTACAGAACACCAGTGACTGTCTGTCCGCATTCTCCAACATCATGTCCGCTCTCTATCTGAAACTCAACCTCTCCAAAACTGAACTTCTTCTGCTCCCGCTGTCTACTAACCTCCCTAAATCTGACCTTTCCCTCTCCGTGGGTGGCACCACAATAACACCAATCTCTCCTTCACATCCCAGGGTCATCTATCTGGCAAATTGGTACTCGGACATGTCCGCTCTTCACCAGTCCTTACATTGGCTGCCCATTCATTATAGGATCCAATTCAAAGTACTTGTTCTCATCCACAAAGCTCTCCACAGTGCAGCACCCCCCTACATCTCCTCCCTCATTTCTATCTATCGGCCTAACCGACCGTTGCGCTCTGCAAATGACTTTTGACTAACCTCTGCACTAATCCGTACCTCCCACTCCTGACTCCAAGACTTCTCCCGTCCTGCCCCAATCCTCCGGAATGTTCTACCCCAAGAAATTAGGACTATCCACAATTTGCATAGTTTCAGGCACTCCCTTATAACACATTTGTTCAGAGCGGCCTATAACATTCACTAATCCTAATCAGTCATTCTATGTGTAAGTGTGCATGTGTAGCCCATTCACTATCTTTATCCATCCCTCACTCCCTCAAGATGGCTGGACCATCATTGTAAATACACCATTGTAAATACACACCTGTACTTTGTATCTCCCCCACCTCATTGTAGATTGTAAGCTCTCACGAACAGTGTCGTCTTATTTTGCTTTAATTATTGTATTGTTAACGTTGTTACTTTATGACTTGTTTTGAAACTGTTGAACTGTAAAGCGCTGCGGAATATGTTGGCGCTATATAAATAAAGATTATTATTAAATAAAGACACGGCAAGAATAAAGTCCTTTAATTAAAAGAATGACACAGACTCCTTTAATGAATCCAAATTAAACCATACTCGCGTCATCACCTATTCCACTGAAGCCATCGTCTCCTGTAATAAAACAAAAATAAAGAACAACAATATCCCTCACCTGTAGGTCGTTTTGTCCCACACCGTAAACCATGTCTAGGGGATAAACCGTTTTCAACCTGGATGGCGCCAAGATCGACCGTCCAGGATGAGAACCACTGGTGAATGAGCTGCTGTGAGTGCAGCATCAGTGACTAGCGGTGACGTCATCGAGGTTACCGCAGGTCACTGAGGCTGCGTTCTCAGCCAGGCTGATCTGTGGTGACCTCATTGAGATCCCCGCTAGCACAGTGAGAAAGTTTCATGGTGCAGCGCTGAGCTCAGAGAGTTCACCGCAGTTCAGTTTGAGAAATTTCTCCAATTGAACTGCGGCAAACTCGTCGTAGAACCAAGAGGCTTTTTCTCCCCCCCCTTTTCAAAGAGCCCCTCATCATCACCTTCCCTATGCAGCCCCACTCAAGTTACAGCAACCCTTTCCAAAATCCATCATCAAAGTACTCACACTGAGTCCTGGGTCCTAATTCCCATCTGTACAAAGGTCCATTGTGCAGCTCCTCCGTCCTCTCCTCACAGGGCTCCATGGTGCAGCCTGTCATTTCCTTCCTCTCCAGCAGCCTCAGCACATCTCTGCTTCCTGCTCTGGGTCTTCACTGGACTGTAGAAGGCCCCGACCCTTCCGGTGACTTCATTCCCTCCCAAAATCAACTCCATTCTAGATGCTCCTGTACTAGGTCTGCAGTATCACATTCTACTCTGTGCTGGCTTTGGAGAGTGCGTTATTCTATCCTGATGCCGGTGGCCATCTGCACTGCTCAGCAACAAGTGATGTGAAGTGAGTGCTCATCACCTGCTGTTGCCAACTTTTATTGATCTCATGGAGCACTCCGCAGCTGAAAGAGCGATGAGCGCAATGAGATCAATAGAAGCGGCAGCAGTTGATGAGAAAGCGCTCACTTCACATCATTTGTTGCTGAGCAGTGCAGACAGCCGCCGACACTGGGATAGAATAACGCACTCACAGCTCAGTGCAACCGATCAGAATACAGGGCAGAGCAGGCAAATGAAGGAGGCAGGAATTGTGTTGTTGGCCAGGGGCGGGCTCACGGATTCTCCAGTTTCCCTGTGGGTCAGTCCGCATATATCACCTCAATATTAAATCCAGGTCACAAGTTTATATCCATTCCTTTATTTTTTATCTATATTATGCATTTGTGACTTAAGCACTTAAGCAGCAAGGGTTTAAAAAAAAAAAATGAACATAAGGGGATAGTAGTGCTTATAGGATTCTACAGGTATTTTAAACCTACCCTGGTATACTGGACGGTCCGCTGTACGGGTTACCTCCAGTCCCCAATAGCACCTATGGGAAGTATCCTCCTCCTTCTGGCCCATGATCCCTCAACCCAGGTGTCTATAAAGGTAAGTATACCTACTCCCAAGCTACTATTCCCCATTTCAAGAAATTGTTTTAGACATCACCTCTCCATCTTAACAGATTATTGTCCGACAGTCTCTTGCATTGTAAATTTGTGACCTGGGTTTAATATTGAGGCGATATATATGGTATCTATCTATCCCTATTTTACTATATAACCAGTAGGTAATATAAGGTAGAAACCAAAACCGTAATAAAAAGGTATTATAATAAATAAAAATGTATTATTTGAAATTCCTATAGAAGAAGAAGTATTATTATTATTATTATAGCGCCATTTATTCCATGGCGTTTCCAATCGGTACCCCCGGGGCCTCGTCTGTCCTGCGGTTCTTGATGTCAGGGCCTCCCCCCTGACTGTCTCTTCCCGTCAGTCCCCTGGTCGAGCTCTCCACCGTCAGTCTTCTGCTCCTGAGCTCCTCCCGGGACTAGAACTCTCTGGAACCCACTCCTGTTCTATTTATCTCACTCCTTGGGAAATCCCCTCCTGGGTTCCTATCTCCCCGCCCCCCATGACTAAGTGATTTCTATAGCCTTAAGCTGCTGTCAAGTCCTAAACTATGCTCCCCCTGCCATCTTGTGGTCAAATCCAGGTATTGCACTCCCTTTTCTATCTTCCCCAGTTGTTACCCTTCTGTCATTGCCAATCTCCGTCTATAGTGCACAAACCATCCCCTCTTCCTCCAGTCAAGTCTGTCCATCAAGTCACCTTCCCCACACAGGAGAAGAGAGGACCCTGCCAGCGAGGGCTCACAATCTACAAGGGATGGGTGAGGATACAATAGGTGAGGGCAGAGCTGGTCGTGCAGCGGTTTGATGTATCGGTGGTTACTGCTGGTTGTAGGCTTGTTGGAAGAAGTAGGTGTTCAGGTTCTTTCTGAAGGTTTCCACGGTAGGCGAGAGTCTGATATGTTTGAGTAGAGAGTTCCAGAGGAGGGGGGATGCACTGGAGACATCTTGTATGCGATTGTGGGAAGACAAGATAAGAGGGGAGTAAGGAAGGAGATCTTGTGAGGATCGGAGGTTGCGTGCTGGTAGGTACCAGGAGATGAGGTGACATAAGTATGAAGGAGACAGGTTGTGGATGGCTTTGTATGCCATAGTTAGGGTTTTGAACTGGAGTCTCTGGGTAATGGAGAGCCAGTGAAGGGATTGACAGATTTACAGAGAGGAGAGGCCAGGGAATAGCGGGGGGGGGGGGGATAGGTGGATTAATCGAGCAGCAGAGTTTGATAGATTGGAGGGGCGCGAGAGTGTCAGAAGGGAGGCCACACAGCAGGAGGTTGCAGTAGTCAAGATGGGAGATGATGAGGGCATGCACTAGAGTTTTTGCAGATTTTAGATTGAGGAATGTACAAATCCAGGAGATGTTTTTGAGTTTGTCGGCAGGAGGTGGAAAGGGCTTGGCTATGTGGCTTGAAGGAGAGATCAGAGTCAAGGATTACACCGAGGCAGCGAACTTGTGGGACTGGGAGAGTGAGCAGCCATTTACTTTAATGGATAGGTTTGTTGGGAGAGTAGAGTATAAAAAAATATTTTTTAAAAAGCAGAGACAAAAGAAAATGTGAATTAAAAAATTAACCACAAAATGTATTACTATATTTTGTTTTTTAGACACAGGAATTGTGATGTCATTCACATACAATATAACACTGCTGGAAAAGGATGATGCCACTCCTTTAAGATATCATTTACATCTTGAGAATGGTGATGTCATTTCTGTATGGTATGACTTACATCTTGGGAATGGTGATGTCACTTTTGTATGATATGACTTAGGCCGGGTTCACATTAGCGTTCGGGGGCGCTGCGGAGCATGGGAACGCAACCCATGCAGTCGGCGGGCACGTCAAAACGACACATCCGCATGTCCTGCGTACCCAATGTTAAAGATAGGTACGCAGGACACATGCAGAAGTAGGCGGGGCTTAACGGAGGAAGTACACAGCCCTCCGCAGAGCCCCCGAACGCTAAATTGAACGTAGCTTTCTCAATGATATTGAGGTCAGGAGACTGAGATGGCCACTCCAGAACCTTCACTTTGTTCTGGTGTAGCCAATGACAGGTCGACTTGGCCTTGTGTTTTGAATCAATGTCATGTTGTAACATCCAAGTACGTCCCATGCGCAGCTTCCGGGCAGATGAGTGCAAATTTGCCTCTAGTGTTTGCTGATAATGTGCTGCATTCATCTTTTCTTCAACCTTGACCAAGTTTCCTGTGCCTTTCTAGCTCATCCCCGAAACACCAGCGATCCACCTCCATGCTTGACAGTAGCAATGGTGTTCGTTTCATCATAGGCCTGGTTGACCTTTCTCCAAATGTAACGTTTATGGTTGTGGCAAAAAGTTCAATTTTGGTCTCATCACTTCAAATTACCTTGTTCCAGAAGTTTTGAGGTTTGTGCTCTTTTTTGCATATTGTAGGCGAAATATTTTTGGCATTTGCGCAGTAATGGCTTTCTCCTGGTGACTTGACCATGCAGCCCATTTTTCTTCAAAAATGCCTCCTTATTGTGCATCTTGAAACAGCCACACTGCTACTTTTCAAAGAGTCTGGTATTTCAGCTGATGTTATTTGTGGGTTTTTCTTTGCATCCCGAACAATTGGCAGTTGTGGACAACATTTTTGTTGGTTTACCTGACCGTGGTTTTGTTTTTACAGAGCCCCTGATTTTCCATTTGTAAATCACAGTTTGAATGCTGCTGACTGGCATTATCAATGCCTTGGATATCTTTTTGAATCCCTTACCTGTTTTGTACAGTTGAGTTGCCTTTTCCCCATAGATCCAATGACAATTCTTTTGGTTTCCCCATAACTCACAATCCAGATGAAAGATGCAAGTTTCTGTCTGGATCCCAGAAACTCACTCAGCTTTTATGCACACACTGATTACAAAGCAAACCCATTTGTGTCAACTTCTGTGCATGTTATCAGGCCAGAATCACCAGGGTATGTGAACTTTTGGTCAGGATCATTTGGATGTTTTGGGTTGTCATTATGATTATAAAAGAGAAAACACAGTAGTTTGACAATAAATGGCTTAACCCAACCACTAACCATGAGTGGAGAAAAAGTTTTGGTGTTATCATTCACATTCTCTGAAAAAAGGCCAAGAAAGCAAAAATTCTGCCAGGGTATGTACATTTGTTAGCTCTGCTGTAAACGCATATTTAAAGAACAGTGATGTCACTTCTGTAAACAAAAACAGACATAAGAGAACGATGACATCACTTGTGAAATATAACTTAGTAATGGTGCTGAATGATCTGATACCAACAACCCACTTTATGGCCAGTTATGTCTAGTACTGCTGATCACTGTGGAAATCTGAAGGTTACTTTATATTGTAAAGGATGTGGCCTCGGGCTGTGGGAACATTTATCCACATGTGTAGATGACTTGTCCTCACACTGACCCTCTGCTGACTGCTCCAGTTGAACTCACCTTGCGTGGTCCTGGGTATAGTCTCTGTCATTGACAACTTTTGATCACTGGAGCACAAGTAACTGCAGCTAAACGCTAAGCTGTTCCATGTGATGGCTTATTTCCCCGTTTATATTTTAATTGGGGGTGCAAAGAGAGAGGGTGAGTTCCAGAGGTATAATGTATGTGAAAGAGAAGACAAACCAATTACTTCCAACTGTGACTACAAGTAGATTAACCTCTTCTCAACCAACTTGCAATGCTTTTGCCAATGAGTTAGTCAGTAGGACTCGAGTCAGGTTTTGTTCAGATTTGAATATACTTTAAATCCACCTTCACCTAAAAGAACTTTGTGTGTGTGTGTATGTGTATGTGTATGTATATGTGTGTGTGTGTGTATATATATATATATATCAGTACAGACCAAAAGTTTGGACACACATTCTCATTCAAAGAGTTTTCTTTATTTTACATGACTATGAAAATTGTAGATTCACTCTGAAGGCATCAAAACTATGAATTACCACATGTGGAATTATATAATTAACAATAAAAGGTGAAACAACTGAAAATACTGTATGTCTTATATTCTAGGTTCTTCAAAGTAAAAGGGTCATTTTATTGCAGCCTGCCCTTTGGTACTAAGGAAAAGGGGTACTTGGTTAACCCTTGGTGGTCTGGAGTTAGATAAGCAGGTCGTGCATTTTTCTTTTGCTTGCAGTTCCCGATTTGTCCTGTCAGCAGAAGTGGTGCTAGACAGCAAGGCCAAGAACATTTCTGTGTTTGACAGTGGAGCTGGAGTCAGTACGGTGAACGCCGAGTTTGTGAGAACTCATGGTCTTGCTTGCTGTACATTAGCTAAGCCTATTCCCATTTTCGCCATTCAGCTCCACTTGCACAGAAGACTCTAACACAAATTGTTCATAATATAAAACTGAGGGTGGGGCCGACTCATTCTGAAATAATTCCATGCTATGTTTAGAGGGGCTCCCCCACTCCAATTGTGTTGGGCCTACCCTGGCTGGTCAGACGTAATCCGGTGGTGGATTGGCAAGCTAGGGAAATCATTGAATGGGGAGATGACTGTCAGGAAAACTGTCTGAATGTTTCCCTCTGTGCAGTATCTGCTGAAATTTTGCCGGGATTTCTGAAGGGCTTTGAGGATGTCTTTTCGGAGAGGGGGAGTCAGGAGCTACCCCCGCATCGTGCGTACGATTGTCCCATTAAACTGCCCAAATCCAGATTGCATAATCTTTCTGGCCCTGAGAGACAGGCTATGAAGGAGTTCATTGCTGAAAGTCTGGAGAAGGGACACATCAGACCCTTATCTTCGCCCGTTGCGGTGGGGTTCTTCTTTGTGAAGAAGGATGGCGGCTTATGTCGCTGTGTAGATTTTCGGGAATTAAATCAAATCACCATCCGAGACCCATACCCTCTGCCTCTGATTCCAGATTTGTTCAGTCAGGTGGTGGGAATTAAAGTGTTCTCCAAGTTGGACTTAAGGGGGGCTTAAAATCTGGTTAGAATCAGAGAGGGGGACGAATGGAAAACTGCCTTCAACACCTCTGAGGGGCATTTTGAGAGCCTGGTTATACCATTCGGTCTCACTTCTGCCCCTGCAGTTTTCCAGCACTTCATCAATGACATATTTCATCACTTGGTGGGCAGATTTGTGGTGGTCTATTTAGATGACATTTTGATTTATTCGCCGGATTATGAGAATACATCAGGGGCATGTTAAACAGGTTTTACAGATGTTAAGAGATAACAAACTGTACACCAAACTGGAGAAATGTGTTTTTGCAGTACAGGAGATAGTTTTTGGGATATTTTGTTGTCATATTCAGGTGGATCCGGAGAAGGTCCGTGCTGTTCTGGACTGGGACCATCCTCCTAAGAACCAGAAGGCCTTGCAGCATTTTCTGGGCTTTACGAACTTTTACTGAAAATTCATTTGGAATTACTCAGCAATTGTTAAACCCCTTACTGACATGACAAGGAAGGGGTCAGATTTTTATAATTGGTCAGAGGCCGCTCTGAATGATTTTTCCTCCCTAAAAAACTGTTTTGCCAAGGTACCCATACTCAGTCAACCCGATGCCTCTCAGCCATTTATTGCAGAGGTTGATGCATCGGAGGTGGGGGTGGGGGCTGTGTTGTCTCAGGGTCCGTCTCCTGGTAAATGGCACTCATGTGCATTCTTTTCAAAAAAATTGTCCTCGGCCGAGAGGAACTATGACGTGGGCAACAGGGAGCTGTTGGCAATTAAATTGGCATTGGAAGAATGGCGACATTGGCTGGAGGGGGCTACCCATCCTATTACAGTTATTACTGATCACAAAAATCTTGCATATCTGCAGTCGGCCAAGCGTTTGAACCCGAGACAAGCTAGGTGGTTGTTGTTTTTTACGAGGTTCAATTTTGTGGTCACTTTTCGCCCCGGGGTAAAAAATGTTAATGCTCTGTCTAGGAGCTTCCCGGGTGAAGGAGACCAAGAGAGTCCAGTACCAATATTGCAGGAGGGGGTAGTTGTTTCGGCACTACATCCTGAACTGGAGGCTGAGGTGTTGGAGGCACAGGGGGAAGCCCCTGTCTCCTGTCCTTCAGGAAAGCTATTTGTACCACCCAATCTGCGCAGCAAGGTTATTAACGAACAGCACAAGTTGGTGCTAGCAGGGCATCCAGGGGGTAAAGCAACTGCGGACCTTCTCTCATCGTTTTTGGTGGCCTGGGTTGCAACGGGATGTGGTGGAACAGGTGTTCGCATGCAGTACTTGTGCTCGCTGTAAGGTATCGCGTACTCACCCATCTGGTACTCTCCTCCCATTACCCATTACCTCCAGGCCTTGGACACATCTATCCATGGATTTCATCACAGACCTACCAGTATCTGGGGGTAAAACAATGGTGTTGGTGGTTGTGGATAGATTTAGTAAAATGATCTATTTCGTCGCATTACCAGCACTTCCTAATGCCAAGACTCTGGCCTAGGTTTTCATTAATGAGATCGTAAAACTTTGGGGTTCCCTCCGATGTCGTGTCTGATCGTGGACCCCAATTTGTTTCTAAGTTCTGGAGGGCATACTGTTCTCTACTGGGGGTACAGCTGTCCTTCTCTTCAGTCTTTCATCCCCAGTCAAACGGGCAGACAGAGCGGGTCAACCAGAATTTGGAGACATACCTCAGGTGTTTCATCTCTGAAAACCAAGAGGATTGGTCATCTTACTTACCATTAGCTGAATTTGCAATTAATAATCACCGTCAAGAGTCCACTGGCAGGTCAACGTTTTTCGGTGCGTATGGTTATCATCCACAGTTTGGTACCTTTAATGGGGGAGGCGCTTCAGGAGTTCCGGGAGGAGGAGCGTTTCACGTTGTTGCTCTCTTCCATGTGGCAGGGCATCCTGAAGAGTTTGAGAATTATGGCAGACAGGTACAAACGTATGGCTGACAGACACGTGCCAGGTCCGAAACTGAATGTGAATGACTTTGTGTGGTTGTCCACTAGGAATATTAAATTGAAGGTTCCTTCTTGGAAATTGGGACCCAGGTTTATTGGTCCTTATAGAATATCTGCTGTCATAAACCCAGGGGCGTTTCGTCTGGAGCTTCCTCAACCTCTCAATCCACAATGTTCTTCATAGATCTCTTCCTAAGAAATGTCTGAACCCCATTGAGTCCTCATCCCCATCGCCCCCCCAAATTTTGGTAGATGGCAATTTGGAGTTTGAGATTTCAAGGATTGTTGATTCTCGTCTCCTACGTCATTCCTTGCAGTACTTGGTGCACAGGAGGGGTTATGGTCCAGAGGAAAGGACGTGGGTGTCAGCGTCAGAGGTGAATGCCCCCAGGTTGGTTAGGGCATTCCATACCTCACATATTGAGAAACCAGGTCTTGAGTGTCCGGAGACCACTCGTAGGAGGGGGAGTACTGTCACGAGCGCTTCGGAGGTGACAGGCTATCATCATGCGTCAGACCTCAGAAAGTCTGAGAACCTGTCCATACAGACTGCTCCCTGAACCATCTGCCTCTAAGACCCAGCGTTGACCTCCTCCTGCCCTGAGAAGTTTGGATCTATTTAGTGGCCCAGCTATGACCCAGTGCGGGTAATAGCTTAATTTCCACTTCTGCTTGCTAGAGTGTTGGACCTTCTCAGAGTGCTCCAGTTTGGTGTCTGGAATCCCTCTTCTGGTATCCGTATCTGGCGATTCAGCTAAGTGTTCCCATGTTTGTCTCACGTTACCGTCTTTAGTTTAGCGGAGACTGCCTAGCGCGCATCTCCCTTCCATTCCCTATTCAGGACTAGGCCCCAGGGAGATTCAGAGCCTCAGGTTCCGGCTCGGCGTTTGGTGAGGAACCAATATAGGGACTCGGTAGGAGTTCTACGGAGAGATTAGATCTAGCCTAGGGGGTCTCCAAATCCCTTCCTTAGTGTCTGGGCCCCCTTCCCCATTTCCCTTTATGTTACACTTGGTTTTCCCTCACCGTGCGTGACAATTACTGACCCACTGCCAAACTGGTCATGCTGAAGGATGTTGCAGGCAGCAGATCCCTCTCCACGGCATCTCCAGTCTCTGTCACGTCTCTCACATGTTCTCAGTGTGAACCTGCTTTCATCTATGAAGAGCACAGTGCGCCAGTGGCGAATTTGCCAATCCTGGTGTTCTGTGGCAAATTCCAAGCATCCTGCACGGTGTTGGGCTGTGAGCACAACCCCCATCTGTGGATGTCGGGCCCTCAGACCATCCTCATGGAGTCGGCTTCTAACCATTTGTGCAGACACATGCACATTTGTGGCCTGCTGGAGGTCATTTTGCAGGGCTCTGGCAGTGCTCCTCCTGTTCCTCCTTGCACAAAGGCGGAGGTAGCGGTCCTGCTGCTGGGTTGTTGCGCTCCTAATGCCCCCTCCATGTATCCTGGTGTACTGGCCTGTCTCCTGGTGGCACCTCCAGCCTCTGGACACTATACTGACAGACACATCAAACCTTCTTGCCACAGCTCGCATTGATGTGCCATCCTGGATGAGCTGCACTACCTGAGCCACTTGTGTGGGTTGTAGAGTCCGTCTCATGCTACCACGAGTGTGAAAGCACAACCAACTTTCAAAAGTGACCAAAACATCAGCCAGAAAGCATTGGTACTGAGATGTGGTCTGTGGTCCCAACCTGCAGAACCACTCCTTTATTGAGTGTGTCTTGATAATTGCCAACAATTTCCATCTGTTGTCTATTCCATTTGCACAACAGCATGTGAAATTGATTGTCAATCAATGTTGCTTCCTAAGTGAACAGTTTAATTTCACAGAAGTTTGATTTACTTGGAGTTATATTGTTGTTTAAGTGTTCCCTTTATTTTTTTGAGCAGTGTATATAAATATTAAGAACTACTAAAGGAGGCAGAGCAAGGAAAAATAAAATTCCACCCCCTTACACTCATCCTTTCCTTAAATTTGGTCCTCCCCGACCAAACATTTTCCAAACTTTATTAGTTACAATGCATACTCCGCGCAGGGAGAAAATGAGGATTTTAACCTAAGTCCCATCCGGTATGCACCGCAGTTCATGTCCTACGCATGGGGCAGCAGTCCTGGGGGTAAGCTCTCCCTTTCCTTGAGGGAAGTACGTTTTTTTTCTCTCTTGCTAGGCTCCAGCCGAATAGACAGTCTCTGCTTTTCCAGCACAATGGGCGCAACAGGCGGAAGAAAACAAAAGGAGAAAACAACACTTCATTTCAACGTTGTTAATGGGCCGCAAAGGCCGTGTGGCTCTTTGACTGCAAAGCGTAGCAGGGCTCCCTGCCCTATGGGGATGCATAACAGTCCTGGATTAACTCAGGGTGCAACTTGCACAATTTATTTTTCAACAGCACCAAACAGAACTGTTCAATGGCACACATCTCAGGTTGTGCCTTTTACATCCTTATCTTCTGTTTGGCGATGAGATGAGGTCATCTCTGCGGCCGCAGAGGCTGTAGATTGCTGCAAAACAGCACAAGCGGTAGTGCTGGCAGTCTCCCGGGTGCCAGCTGATGTTTGGGCCTGCAACGATTCTCATCATAGAGGGTGACCGCTATCACGTAATATCCACGGGGACAGTCCTCCTTGAAGGAGACCCGATCCCTTTTTTTAGCAACCGACCAAATATGACGGACGCCACATTCACGTAGACCTTGGCGTCGGTCCCTTCCTCTCTGATGAAGCCATGGCCTCGCTCGGCGTCAGTATAGACCAGCCATCTACGAGTATGTTGCCCTGCCAGAGCGCCCCCGCCAGGCTGCCGCAGCGCTGTCCAGACTTCTCTCTCCCTGTGTTTCTTACATTTGATGACTCCTTCCACCAAGGCAGCCTGCCTAGGAGTTGGAAAGGGGCCCTCTGTTGTCAGGTGTGAATGGGTGGCTCCCAGTGACATGGCAGAGTAAGAGGCAGGTCGAACCTCCGACGGCTGGTGTTGGGAATTGGGCCCCCTGTGGGGAAGTGGGGACAGACAGCCTCCAGGGCAGGGCTCTGCAGGGAGGACATTCCCTCAGGGATTGGGGTACACTCACCCACTCAGACATTGGTGCAATAGTCACAGCCATTCCAGGAACCCTGACCCCCTCTGCGGGGACACCCGTGTGCTTGGCGGACGAATGGAGTGCCGGCTTGTCCTTCACTTCTGCCCGTGGTTCATCCAGGGCAGACGCCAGTTCAGGTCCCTGCTGAACAAACAGCAAGGTGATGGCTCCGTCGACAGCTGACTCCACGGCCGAGGCATCTCTGAGGGCAGAGAGGTGGGAACCCCTGCCGATTCCTCCTATGTCTTGCCAGTCTGGGCTTCCGCTCTCTCTTGCCGCCACTTCCACTCAATGCGGCCTACGCCCTGACGGCTACTGGTGTAGGAGTGTTGCATCGCGGCCAGTTCAGGTTCACAAAATGGCGTCCCACAGCTTCTTCCAGAATTTCCTTCTGGGTCCCACCCGTTTCCAGGAGGGACCGCCTCCAACAACTCCACACATTTGTTGTTAGTCAGTGGAAGAGGGCGGGGTTTTCTCCTTCATCCGCACCCACCAGGAGCAGACTGGGGCATGTTGTCGGGTAGTTTTTGGTGCCAGAGGACGGCTGCAATGCCCACGAAGGACACGGTTCTTGTTGTTGTCTCCTTCTTCATTGCCATCTCCTGCCAATTCCACAGTCACCATCTTAGTTACAGTAATGATGTCAGACTTTCTCACAAAGTAAGCCGAGTCCAACTTGGTAGTCAAGTCCGATGTTGTCACAGAATCTTTAGCAGTCAAATTCAGTGTTTCATCAATGTTCAAAAAATCTTCTTTCAATTCTCTAAATACAGCAACCACTTGCTCCTTGTTATCTTTCAGAGGCACAGCAGTCGCACACACAACACCATTAACTCTTTTCTTTGCGGGTTCTCCGCATTGCGAGGTAGTCGCCTCCTGCCGACTACACCAAATGTAAAGGAGGGCCAGGACTATAGTTGTGGCCAGGGACACTAGAGCATCGGTGTCCATGCCTTCCCTCACAGAAAAGGAAAGTCAACTATTCAGTGTACCTGCGTCTCCAGGTTCCGGTCCCTCTGGGCACTTCCCAAGCGATGAAAGCCCCTCTCCGAGGTGAGTCCCATTAACTGAGACACAGCCCATGGTAAATTGAACGATTTCTTTACTGACAACTTCACACAATATATCCACAGTTGGCACATCATTTCTAACACATCCGTCTTTACATGCTTCCTCAGCTTTCTCTACTTTGCTGACACTGCCACATGGCACGTACCCGGACCGGACTGTCTTAGAATGCTTCCCAGCTTCTTCCTGGCCTAACCTTGTCATGATAATTCCTTCTGCCTGTTTCGCCCCAGACTCGAGCGTCCGCCCAAGCGATGAGTTGCCACATATTGGATGCTGTTCTGGCTCTCTGTACTGCTGTCCAGTAGCTGTGGATAACTGGGACTTTCACTGATTAACGTTTTGCAGCTGCCGAGCCATCCTGGGCCTATAGCCCATGTGGACACTTTGGGCACCCTGGCCCCATCTGAACTTCCTTCTAACCTAGCCTTACCTCCCAGCAGCCCCTCCTACACTTAACCCTAACTTGCTAAGAACTCTATGTACTAAAGTGCCCCCCCGTATTGTCCAAAGGGTGCACTACACTTTCCCTATCTAAAATATAATATTATACAATGGAACACAACACATTTACAGGGAATGGTAACACATATAAAAGTGTGGCAATACCATTGATTCTGGGTGGTATTACCTGACAACATGTAGCAATACCACCGGATTACTATATAAACATTAAGAACTACTAAAGGAGGCAGATCAAGGAAAAAGCAATATTCCACCCCCTTACAGAGTGCTTCAACAAGACCTTGAAGGTCATGCTCAAGAGAGTTGTTGAGAAGGATGGTCAGGACTAGGACTATCTGCTCCTGTTCTTTTCTCTTGAGAAGTTTTAAATACCTCCACTGGCTTCTCGCCGTTCAAGCTCCTGTACAGCTGACATCCACGAGGGTTACTGAACATCGCCAAGGAAACTTGGGAACCCAAAGTCACACCGCACCGGAGTGTCATTGAGCATGTTGCTCAGCTGCAAGAAAAGATGGCACATGTAATGCCTATCGTAAGGGAACATCTCCAGGCACAGGAGGCCCAAACGAGGGTATACAACAGATCAGCAAGGCTAAGGCAATTCCAGCCAGGGCACCGCGTTTCTAGTACTTATCCCTACGGTGGAGAGCAAATTCTTGGCAAAGTGGCAAGGCCCGTATGGAATAGTGGAAAAACTCAGGGACGTGAATTACAAGGAACACCAACCCGGTTGCAGGAAGCCGCACAGGGTATAACATGTAAAACTCAAACCTTGGCAGGACTGTGAACCACTGGAAGCTCCTTGCCTGGAGGCCTGTCCCGAAGCCAAGATTGAGGAGTTCATGATTGGTGAGACGCTAACGATGGCCCAGAAGGAACAATCTCGAACTGCTGCAGTCGAACCGTGACCTTTCTCGGAGTTGCCAGGGCGCACACAGGTCGTGGAATGCGATGTGTTAACGGAGCCACATGTAAGGGTAAACCTCAAACCCAACAGAATCCCCGAAGCATGCCGGTAGATAATCTCCAAGGAGGTAAATAGAATGCTGGACCTTGGAGTGATAGAGGAATCAAGAAGTGGCTGGTCAAGTCCCATAGTCCTCGTACCGAAGCCCAACGGCAAATGGCGGTTTTGTAATGACTACCGCAAACTCAATGAGGTGTCCCATTTTGACGTGTACCCGATGCCCCACGTGGATGAACTCATTGAGCGCCTTGGACCTGCAAGCTACATCACAACCCTCGACCTGACGAAGGGATACTGGCAGATCCCCATGCCCCAGAGTGCCAAGGAGAAGACTGTATTCTCGACGTCTGATGGGTGTTTCCAGTACACCAGGATGCCATTCGAACTGCAGGGGGTCCCAGCTACCTTCCAGAGGGTGCTGGATCGAATCTTGGCTCCACATAAGAAATATGCCGCAGCCTACTTGGATGACATTCTCATCTTTAGCTCTTACTAGAGCCCACACTTGCCCAAGGTACAGGTGATCCTCAATGCATTGAGGAAA
The DNA here is from genome assembly GCF_039654945.1 of Dendrobates tinctorius. Classification (NCBI taxonomy): domain Eukaryota; kingdom Metazoa; phylum Chordata; class Amphibia; order Anura; family Dendrobatidae; genus Dendrobates; species Dendrobates tinctorius. The sequence continues at coordinate 23,481,491 of NW_027361825.1, read as the reverse complement.
GTTGGATTTGCCATAAATCCAAAGAAGTGTGCCATAGGGAAGGAGGAGGCCAGGTACTTGGGCTACATTGTCAGGAGGGGCGAGATCAAGTCACAGCTGAATAAGATAGAGGCAATTCAGAAGTGGACACAACCGCTATCCAAGTGAAGGCGTTTCTTGGGATTGTGGGGTATTACCGGCGTTTTAGCCCGAACTTTGCCATAATTGCCGCGCCCTTAACGGATCTCCTTCTGGGCACAAAGTCGACGATGGTGCAATGGACTCGTGACACAGAGATGGAATTACAAGAACTCAAGCAGGCTCTGTGTAAGCACCCGGTTCTGATTGTACCAGACTTTAGCAAAAAATTTGTAGTCCAGACCGATGCTTCAGAGGTTGGATTGGGAGCCGTGCTGTCACAGGAAATAAATGGTGAAGAGAATCCTATCCTGTACCTGACACAAAAACTCTTCTTGCGAGAAGAATTACGCCATAGTGGAGTAAGAGTGCTTGGCTATAAAGTGGGCTGTCGACACCCTGAAGCACTACCTACTAGGTCACAGGTTTAAGTTAGTGTTGGACCATGCCCCTCTGCAATGGTTGAGAGAGAAGAAGGGTAAGAACGCCAGGGTGACTAAGTGGTTCTTAGCCCTTCAAAACTTCACTTTTTTCAAGTAGAGCATAGGCCAGGGAAGTTATATGGTAATGCAGATGCTCTCTCCTGAATTCCCTGTCTGATATCTGAAGGTGATAAAACCCCTGGCTTTGGGCAGAGGGGGGAATGTGACAGTCACTGGCATAGTATGTGGAGGGAGATATGTGTCACTGCGCATACTGCGGTCAGTGATGTAAAACTAGAGTGTTTTTTTTCCTCCTGCACACTACTGTAAGTGCTGAGAGGGTTAATAGGAACTTATGTTATGGGCTGGTTTTAGAGGACCTTCATAGAGTGGGTGGGCGGAGGTCCACCGTATCTCCACATGCAGAGTCCTGCCAGGACCTGTGTGTGGTCAAGGTCATGTGACCATCACATGGGTGTTAAATACCTGGCCATAATAGTCAGTAGGGTGTTGTGTATTGAGAGAGCAGGAACTCACAAATAGCTCCCGGAGGAGCTAAAGCAGTGGTCCCCAACCTTTTTTGCACCGGGGACCGGTTTCAAGCAAGACCATTCTTCCATGGCCCGGCAGGGCGGGGATGGAGGTGTGGCAGGGGCGGGGCTTTGGTCATAAGGGGGCGGGGCTATGGACACGGTTGTAGTGTAGCAGTGCATACTTATAATTAAATAACATTTATAATGTGACTCAACTCACCATAGGTTTTGAATAAGTGCTCCATCACCCCCTTCTCCCCATCATTGCCTTCACCCCATCACTCCCTTCTCCCCATCATTGCCTTCTCCCCATCACTGCTGTCTCCCCATCATTGCCTTCACCCCATCATTCCCCTCTCCCCATCATTGCCTTCACCCCATCACTGCCATCTCTCCATCATTGCCTTCACCCCATCACTGCTGTCTCCCCATCACTGCCGTCTCCCCATCACTGCCGTCTCCCCATCATTGCCGTCTCCCCATCACTGCCTTCACCCCATCACTGCCGTCTCCCCATCATTGCCGTCTCCCCATCACTGCCGTCTCCCCATCATTGCCTTCTCCCCATCACTGCCGTCTCCCCATCATTGCCTTCACCCCATCACTGCCGTCTCTCCATCATTGCCTTCACCCCATCACTCCCTTCTCCCCATCATTGCTTTCACCCCATCACTCCCTTCTCCCCATCATTGCCTTCACCCCATCACTGCCGTCTCCCCATCATTGCCTTCACCCCATCACTCCCCTCATGGCCTTCTCCTCATGTCCCCATCTCCTCCAGGGCCAGGCTACACAAACACAGACCAACACACACACAGACATACATGTACACACATTATACATACACACACACACACACACACACACACACCACCTCTCTCCTCTCACCTGTCCGCCGCCCGCGCTTCCTCGCACTGACACAGCAGCGCCGCGCTCCTCTCTGTGTCAGTCAGAGACAGGAAGCGCGGGCGGCGGGCAGGAAGCTGGACGGGTCCTTGCAGCTCCGATCCTGCTATTCCCTCTTGCAGGCAGCGGAGCTGCTTGATCGCTCCCTGCCCGCCGCTAAGAGCTGCTGCGCGCCGCCCCAGCACCCGCTACGCCACTGACCGCCCCTGGCTCACCTTGTGTCCGCGGACCGGCAAGGGCACTGCAGCGGCCCGGTGCTGGGCCGCGGACCGGCGGTTGGGGACCCCTGAGCTAAAGGACTGTACGCAGAAAACTTCAGGTGATTCTGCAGAGAAAGGACTGTGTTACACTTTGTTTTGTTTTCCATTAAGCCAGGAAGGCTCTGCTTTTGCTTTTCTGAACCCTGCCTTGAGCCCCCTTCACAGATAGCGAGATCGCTAGCAATGTCGCTAAAGCGTCACCGATTTTGTGGCGCAACAGTGATCTCGCTACAAGTGGCACTTACCTCCGACCGGGCTCCCCGCTGGATATTGCTGATCGCGTGAGAACGGGATGTCCATTTCTCGTCATCGGCTTCCTGCTGGCGCCGACGAGCGACTCCCTAGACGTGGGCGGAAGACGTCACCCTCACGGCGTGTGACAGGTAAGTAACGACCACCGACCGCTGTTGCATCGCTGGTGAGATCTGCCTGTTTGGCAGCTCACTAGCGACCATTTAGCGATGCACCAGCGATCCTGACCGGGTCGTATCGTTGTCGGAATCGCTGGTGCATCGCTAAATGTAACGGGGCCTTTGGTCTATGCTGACTTTAATAAACCAGCAGGTGTTTCACTGTCAAAGTGTTCCTGTGTCTACCTGGAGAAACAGCTAAGCGTGTCAACCTCTTACAATATACAGTTGTGGCCAAAAGTATTGACACACCTGCTATTCTGTCAGATAATACTCAGTTTCTTCCTGAAAATGATTGCAATCACAAATTATTTGGTACTATTAACTTCATTTAATTTGTCTTAAATGAAAAAAACACAAAATAGAATAAAGCAAAACATTGATCATTTCACACAAAACTCCAAAAATGGGCCAGACAAAAGTATTGGCACCCTCAGCCTAATACTTGGTTGCACAACCTTTAGCCAAAATAACTGCGACCAACCGCTTCCGGTAACCATCAATGAGTTTCTTACAATGCTCTGCTGGAATTTTAGACCATTCTTCTTTGGCAAACTGCTCCAGGTCCCTGATATTAGAAGGGTGCCTTCTCCAAACTGCCATTTTTAGATCTCTAAAGAGGTGTTCTATGGGATTCAGGTCTGGACTCATTGCTGGCCACCTCAGAAGTCTCCAGTGCTTTCTCTCAAACCATTTTCTAGTGCTTTTTGAGGTGTGTTTTGGGTCATTGTCCTGCTGGAAGACCCATGACCTCTGAGGGAGACCCAGCTTTCTCACACTGGGCCCTACATTATGCTGCAAAATTTGTTGGTAGTCTTCAGACTTCATAATGCCATGCACACGGTCAAGCAGTCCAGTGCCAGAGGCAGCAAAGCAACCCCAAAACATCAGGGAACCTCCGCCATATTTGACTGTAGGGACCGTGTTTTTTTTTCTTTGAATGCCTTTTTTTTCTCCTGTAAACTCTATGTTGATGCCTTTGCCCAAAAAGCTGTACTTTTGTCTCATCTGACCAGAGCACATTCTTCCAAAACGTTTTAGGCTTTTTCAGGTAAGTTTTGGCAAACTCCAGCCTGCCTTTTTTATGTCTCGGGGTAAGAAGTGGGGTCTTCCTGGGTCTCCTACCATACAGTCCCTTTTCATTCAGACGCCGACGGATAGTACGGGTTGACACTGTTGTACCCTCGGACTGCAGGGCACCTTGAACTTGTTTGGATGTTAGTCGAGGTTCTTTATCCCACATCCGCACAATCTTGCGTTGAAATCTCTTGTCAATTTTTCTTTTCCGTCCACATCTAGGGAGGTTAGCCACAGTGCCATGGGCTTTAAACTTCTTGATGACACTGCGCACAGTAGACACAGGAACATTCTGGTCTTTTGAGATGGACTTGTAGCCTTGAGATTGCTCATGCTTCCTCACAATTTGGTTTCTCAAGTCCTCAGACAGTTCTTTGCTCTTCTTTCTTTTCTCCATGCTCAATGTGGTACACACAAGGACACAAGACAGAGGTTGAGTCAACTTTAATCCATGTCAACTGGCTGCAAGTGTGATTTAGTTATTGCCAACACCTGTTAGGTGCCACAGGTAAGTTACAGGTGCTGTTAATTACACAAATTAGAGAAGCATCACATGATTTTTCGAACAGTGCCAGTACTTTTGTCCACCCTCTTTTTTATGTTTGGTGTGGAATTATATCCAATTTGGCTTTAGGACAATTCTTTTTGTGTTTTTTCATTTAAGACAAATTAAATGAATATAATAATATCAAAGAATTTGTGTTTGCAATCATTTTCAGGAAGAAACTGAGTATTATCTGACAGAATTGCAGGGGTGTCAATACTTATGGCCACAATTGTGTGTGTGTGTGTGTATATATGTGTGTGTATGTATGTATGTGTATATATATATATATATATATATACACTCACTGGCCACTTTATTAGGTACACCATGCTAGTAAGGGGTTGGACCCCCTTTTGCCTTCAGAACTGCCTCAATTCTTCGTGGCAGAGATTCAACAAGGTGCTGGAAGCATTCCTCAGAGATTTTGGACCATATTGACATGATGGCATCACACAGTTGGCGCAGATTTGTCGGCTGCACATCCCTGATGCGAATCTCCCGTTCCACCACATCCCAAAGATGCTCTATTGGATTGAGATCTGGTGACTGAGGAGGCCATTTGAGTACAGTGAACTCATTGTCATGTTCAAGAAACCAATCTGAGATGATTCGAGCTTTATGACATGGCGCATTATCCTGCTGAAAGTAGCCATCAGATGTTGGGTACATTGTGGTCATAAAGGGATGGACATGGTCAGCAACAATACTCAGGTAGGCTGTGGCGTTGCAACGATGCTCAATTGGTACCAAGGGGCCCAAAGAGTGCCAAGAAAAAATTCCCCACACCATGACACCACCACCACCAGCCTGAACCGTTGATACAAGGCAGGATGGATCCATGCTTTCATGTTGTTTACGCCAAATTCTGACCCTACCATCCGAATGTCGCAGCAGAAATCGAGACTCATCAGACCAGGCAACGTTTTTCCAATCTTCTACTGGCCAATTTCGATGAGCTTGTGCAAATTGTAGCCTCAGTTTCCTGTTCTTAGCTGAGAGGAGTGGTACCCAGTGTGGTCTTCTGCTGCTGTAGCCCATCTGCCTCAAAGTTCGACGCACTGTGCGTTCAGAGATGCTCTTCTGCCTAACTTGGTTGTAACGGGTGGCAATTTGAGTCACTGTTGCCTTTCTATCAGCTCGAACCAGTCTGCCCATTCTCCTCTGGCATCAACAAGGCATTTCCGGCCACAGAACTGCCGCTCACTGGATTTTTTTTCTTTTTCGGACCATTCTCTGTAAACCCTAGAGATGGTTGTGCGTGAAAATCCCAGTAGATCAGCAGTTTCTGAAATACTCAGACCAGCCCTTCTGGCACCAACAATCATGCCACGTTCAAAGGCACTCAAATCACCTTTCTTCCCCATACTGATGCTCGGTTTGAACTGCAGGAGATTGTCTTGACCATGTCTACATGCCTAAATGCACTGAGTTGCCGCCATGTGATTGGCTGATTAGAAATTAAGTCTTAACACACAGTTGGACAGGTGTACCTAATAAAGTGGCCAGTGAGTGTGTATATGTATGTGTGATATATAGCGCATATATGTCATTGTGAGCTTAGCATATTACAGTCCTTTCTCCCTGAGCAACATTTTATACACAGAAGAGGTACTGTTATACCAGGTCTCAGTATCTTCTTCAGCCTAAGCTCCAGCAGTCAGTCTCCAGTGCCAAACAGAAGTATTCAACTCTGTGCACAGTTCACGCTGAAAAGCCGGCAGTTTCCACACATTACAGCAGCTCCAACACTCAGACTGCTCAGCTTTCCTAGATGACCCATGCTGTGTCCATTCAGAGACAGACTCTGGCATGTCTCTCTCCCAGATACAACTGACATTTTGGCTGGATACTCACCAGCTTCAGCACACTAGACCCTGGTCCATTCAGCAGACTGACACATCTAGTGAACACAGGCACTGGTTCTCAGTTGAAGCTAGCCAGGTGCATCAGATTAAGACCTACAGTGCTAGGATTTAACCCAGCCCTACCTGGCTTTGTTACATTACCTAATGGAAATCATTATGATGGCATTAAAAGAGGATTGCGGGAGAACTTTTTAAAGTTTGGCACAGCTATCCAGGGATGCCACTAGGAATTTCGGGGCCCCATACTGGCAAAATTTTCAGGGCCACTTGAAACTCCTCCCAGGGTCCACCCCAGCTCCGCCTCTACCCCTCGAACATTCCAAAGCCCCACCGCCCTCTCTTGGAACAACTCCACTTCTGCACCATGTCCTCACCAATCACACATTAACAGTTCCCATCACCACATACATAGTAGGCAGCTTTTGTTTTGGCCAAAAGATTTTTTTAATCCGCCACCACGACAAAGTAGACTCTTTGGCCGGGCCCTACTCTACTGTAACTTACTAAACATTTGCTAAAATATCCAATACAATTTTGGTATATTTTTATTTATTTTTCAATTTTTAAAATTACCTATAATGCCACATACAAGGGACAAATACCACCGCACCATGACCAGACACCATATTACCACCACATGGTGAACTAAAATCCCACATACAAGGAACAAATACCGCCACACCATGACCAGACCCACATTTTACCACCACATAGTGACCGGGGCCCCCTCTGCTCATCGGGCCCCATCCAGTAAGGGCAGTAATGCCCTGATAGCGGCCCTGCTTAGGTCAGTGGGTTTGGGAAGAAGGATACTTATATTATAAAGTCTTCTGGAATATTAGGAATAATTAAGGTATATAAAAGAATTGTCCAGCTGAAAAAAGTGTATGGCCGGGGTCACACGAGTGATGATTCTCTCATGTGAGAGAATAGTCCAAATTATGCTACTGTCACTCAGCTCAAACCCTCATCCAAGTGTTATCTGATTCTCTTGCATGAGATAATCGGAGCACATTGAGAAGACAGGGAACTTAATTTCTCCATTATCTGAGGTCGCTGCGGATCCGCACAAAGAATTGACATGCTGCGGATTTCAATCCGCAGAAAATCTGTGTGTAAAAATCCACAGTATGTACCCAGCGTTTTTGGTTTTAGGCTAAGTGCACACGGTGCGGATTCTGATGCGGATCTGTAGCGGATTTGGCCCTGTGGATTCGCAGCAGAACTGCATGTGATGTACATGCATTAAAGGCTATGTAAAACAAAATTCGCAGTGCACATGCTGCGCTTTTTTTCTGCGCAAATTTGGTGCGGAATGAAAAATGCAGCATGTCACTTCTTTTGTGCGGTTTTGCTGCAGTTTTCCACCTGTTCCATTCTAAAAATCCGCAGGTGGAAAACCGCACAAAACATGCAGGAAAAATGCAGGTCATTTGAACTGCGGATTTAGTAAATTCTGCGTGTTAAATTCCAAAGCAGAATACGCACTGTGTGCACATAGCCTTAGATAGACTTCAATGGTACTGTACACCGCAGGGCCAAATCTGACATGCACAGAGAATGCCAAGAGTGTGCAAAGCCGTAATCAAAGCAAAAGGTGGCTACTTTGAAGAACCTAGAATATAAGACATATTTTCAGTTGTTTCACACTTTTTTGTTAATTATATAATTCTACATATGTTAATTCATAGTTTTGATGCCTTCAGAGTAAATCTACAATTTTCATAGTCATGAAAATAAAGAAAACTCTTTGAATGAGAAGGTGTGTCCAAACTTTTCTTTTGGTCTGTACTGTGGGTATTATATATGTAATATATGGATCGCCCGCCAGGGCAGTGGGGTTACTCGGTACCGGGCCGGTGTCTCAGAGGAAGGTGTCACGGTGGCGGTGACTCGGTCCGTGGCCCTGGGCGTCCATGCCAAAGGGGTGAAACGTGGCTGAATAAAGTTTATAAGTGGATGATACGTGATGCCACCTGTGGTGCTTGGCAATGAAGGGGTTAAGCTGACGCTGCAAGCAGATCCTCTGGGACTGATGGTATAAGGCAGCAAGATGTAATAGCTCCCCACAGGTAGAGCTCTAGTCCCAGGGCAGTAGTAATAGGTGTTGAGGAAGAGGGTGCAGTGTTAGCATAGCTCCCAAGTGTCACGGATTTGGCGGGACAGTCCCGTTTTTTTTATTGCATGTCCCGCTGTCCCGGGCGGTAGCTTTTTTTTCCCGCATTTCACTAAGCCGCCATGCCCCCCCAGACAGACCCACCGGCCACCGCAGCCCCACAGTGATGAATCCCAGCGCCGATCGCTGGATTCTTCAGTGCGCACAGGACCTGTGATAAGGTCACAGGAGGGGAAGAGTCAGGGGTCACATGATCAGGGGGTCGTCCGATGCCCCTGATCATGTGACCCCTGACTCCTCCCCTCCTGTGACCTCATCACAGGTCCTGTGCGCACAGCCCTGACCCCTGAGTGCCTTCAGGACTCTGTTGTGCTGGTTGTCATGGTGCTGGATGAGCTGAAGTTTATGTGTGGAGTCAGGAGGGGTTTTCAGTGTGGATGTAGTAGAGCTGCGCATGTACAAAGTGTACGGAGCAGAGCCGTGTTTACGAGGTGGATGGAGCAGAGCCGCACATGTACAAGGTCTACGGAGCAGAGTCGCACGTGTACGGAGCGGAGCCGTGTGTACGAAGTGGACGGAGCAGAGACACATTTGTACAAGGTGTACGGAACGGAGCTGCACGTGTATGATATAGAAGGTTTGCACATGTACGAGGTGTGCGGAGCAGAGCCGCGTGTGTACGAGGTGTGCGGAGCAGAGCCGCGTGTGTACGAGGTGTGCGGAGCAGAGCCGCGCGTGTACAAAGTGTACGGAGCAGAGTCGCATATGTACGAGGTGTACGGAGCAGAGCCGCACATGTACGAGGTGTGCGGAGTGGAGCCGTGTCTATTCAAGGTGTATGGAGGGGAGCCGTGTTTGTACGAGGTGTATGGAATGGAGCCCTGTGTGTACAGAGCTGAGCCGTGTGTTTATGGAGCAGAACCGCGTGTGTACGAAGTGTATGGAACAAAGCCATGTGTGTAAAAGGTTTACAGAGCGTGGCCGCGTGTACAAGGCGTACGGAGCAGAGCCGCATGTGTATAAGGTTTACCGAGTGGAGCCATGTGCGAGGTGTATGCAGCGGAACCGTGTGTGTACGAAGCATAAAAAGCAGAACCGTGTGTGTATGAGGTGTCCCGGATCCAGCAGAAGACATGCCTGATTTTGATAGTCTGACCCGGCTGGGAGCTTACTTTTCCTGCGGACACAGGAGTACACGGCGGAGCCCCAAAGAGAACTTTAAAATTCACACGTGACATTCCACCGGAAGCGACGTGCTAGAAGCTGACCGGAAATTAGGTAATTTCGGGAGGAGATTGTGACGGAACCATGGAGGCACTTCAGGGAATGCTGCAGATCCATCACCATGTCCTCCTCCGATAGCGTGGACAGCAGGATCACTTTGGACTCAGGGATGCCGGCCATGTGAATGGATCATGATATGTCCTGCATCGGGAGGCTCAAGGGGGCATTACAATGGGAGCCGGGCTGCTATAGTATCTTTATAGAATCTTTCTTTCTCACTCTGTTTCTTTCTTTCTCTCTAATCTTTCTTTCATCTGTATCTTTCTTTCTCTCTGTTCTTTCTTTCCCCTCTTCCTTTCTCTCTCTCTGTTGTTTCTTTCTTTCCCCTCTTTCTTTTTCTCTCTAATCTTTCTCTCTGTTCTTTCTTTCCTCTTTCTTCTTTCTTTCTCTGTTCTTTCTTTCCCCTCTTCCGTTATCTCTCTCTGTTCTTTCTTTTGCTATGTTCTTTCTTTCTCTGTTCTTCCCCTCTTTCTTTCTCTCTCTAATCTTTCTTTCACTCTCTGTTCTTCCTTTCTCTCTCTGTTCTTTTCTATCTTTCTCTTTCTGTTCTTTTTCTCTCTTTTCTTTCTCTCTCTCTGTTCTCTTTCTTTTTCTTTCTCTCTCTGTTCTTTCTGTACCATCTTTCTTTCCCATCTCTCTCTCTGTTCTTTCTTTCATTCCCCTCTTTCTTTCTCTGTTCTTTCTTTCCTCTCTCTCTCTACGTTTTCTATTTTCTCTCTCTGTTTTTTCTTTTCCTCAGTACCAGTCAGTGTGCCCACAGTACCAGCCACTGTGCCCTCAGTACCAGTCAGTGTGATCAGCAGTGCTAAATGGGTGTGTTTTGGACATGGGTGTGGCTAGTTGTGAAATGGGTGTGGTTGGGGGGCGTGGCCTAAAATTTTCCACAGCGCGCCGCAGCCTTTGTCCCTCTTTCCCTTCTTCAAAAGTTGGGAGGTATGGTGTTAGGCACAGAGATATAGCAGTGCTGAAGGGGTTGCAGGAAGAAGGCAATGACACAACAGGGTGCAGTTTCCTTTACCTTTACTTTGCTTTGTAAGTGCAGTCCAGGATCCAGATTACAGATGGAACAGGAGTTGATCAGCCTGGAAGCAACTTGGGAATCTCTCTATGCAGATGGGTTGTGTAGTCTCCTTTTTAGCGCTTATCTGAGGCACTTGCTGTACTGAGTTACACTGAAGTTCCCGTTGCTTGCTCTCTTTAAAACTCCCCTCGTGTGGCAGGCAGCCGTAGCCTCCTTTTTCTGGCTCACACAAGTTGCTGCTGTGCCTCCTAGTCTTAGTTGGGAACAGAGCATTTACAGCCTCTTGTTCCTCCGGTTTTTGCTGCAGGACCATCAGCATCCATACAACCTCGGATACTGGACTCCGGACCACGCGCTACAGCTAGAAGTGAGCCTGAATTCTGCTCAATCCTCCAGCTCCTCTCTCCCACGTCCACACACTTCACCTTCTCCACACAAACTCCTCCAACTTCCCTTTCCTGGCCCCAGAGAGCAGCTCCTCAGCAGTTTGGTTCAGAGCTCCCTCTGCTGGCCTGGAGTGGGAACTGTGCTGTGTGCTAGATTTACCTGATAGAGAGACCCTTCATTGCTTCCAAGCATGACATCACACTCCCCAGGAGGAAGGTAATGCCACTGTGGCAACCATACTCCTGGGGGCGATATATATATATATATATATATATATATATATATATATATATATATATACAGGCTGCTTGCATCTTCTCGCCCAACCACTTGTACCAGTGACCTATTTCCGTCACATCTGCTCCAGTCCCTTTCCCCTGCTGTCACCCCTCACCTAACTAAAATATTTAACCTCTCTCTCTTCTGGTATCTTTCCCTCCTTATTTAAGCATGCCATCATACATCCACTACTTAAAAAACCATCTCTCGACCAAAACTGTGCCGCTAACTATAGACCTGTCTCTAATCTTCCCTTCATCTCTAAACTCCTGGAACGCCTGGTCCACTCCCGTCTGATCCGCTATCTCTTTGATAACTCTCTTCTCGACCTTCTCCAGTCCGGTTTCTGCTCCTTACACTCTACTGAAATTGCTCTCACTAAAGTCTCTAATGATCTACTAACAGCTAAATCTAACGGTCACTACTCCATGCTAATTCTCTTGGATCTTTCTGCAGCATTCGACACGCTGGATCATTAGCTCCTCCTCACTATGCTCCGCTCCATCGGCATCAAGGACACCGTTCTCTCCTGGTTTTCCTCCTATCTCTCTGACCGTTCCTTTACTGTATCTTTTGCTGGCTCCTCCTCCTCTCATCTTCCCCTTACTGTTGGGGTTCCTCAAGGATCGGTTCTAGGCCCCCTCCTCTTCTCCTTGTACACTGCCCCTATTGGTAAAACAATCAGTAGATTTGGTTTCCAGTACCATCTCTATGCTGATGACACCCAATTATACGCTTCTTCTCCTGACATCACGCCAGCCTTTCTAGAAAACATCGGCGATTGTCTAAACGCTTTGTCTAACATCATGTCCTCACTATATCTGAAACTGAACCTGTCAAAGACTGAACTCCTTGTGTTTCCTCCCTCAACTAATGCACCTATACCCGACACTGCCATTTCCGTGTGTGATTCCACTATTACTCCCCAGCAACATGCCCGCTGTCTTGGGGTCATACTTGACTCCGAGCTTTCATTCACCCCCCACATCCAATCACTGGCTCGCTCTTGTTATCTGCATCTCAAAAACATTTCTAGAATTCGACCTTTTCTTACCTTTTGACTCTGCAAAAATTCTTACTGTTTCTCTTATTCATTCTCGTCTGGACTACTGTAACTCTCTTCTAATCGGTCTCCCTCTTACCAAACTTTCCCCCCTCCAATCTGTCTTGAATGCTGCAGCCAGGATCATATTCCTCGCCAATCGTTACACCGATGCCTCTACCTTGTGCCAGTCCTTACACTGACTACCCATCCACTCCAAAATCCAGTACAGACTTATTGCCCTCACCCACAGAGCACTCCATGGCTCAGCACCACCCTACATCTCCTCCCTTGTTTCAGTCTACCACCCTACCCGTGCCCTCCGTTCTGCTGATGACCTGAGGTTAGCCTCCTCGATAATCAGAACCTCCTACTCCCGTCTCCAAGACTATACACGTGCTGCGCCAATTCTTTGAAATGCACTTCCCAGGTCAATACGAGTAGTCCCCAATCCCCTACAATTTTAAGCGTGCCCTGAAAACTCATTTATTCAGACTGGCCTACCGCCTCAACACGTTAACCTAACTATCCCTGTGTGGCACAGTCAAAAGTTTTACCATAACCAGGTTCCCCGCATCATGCTCCCACATGCTTTACGCATCCATTGGCCTTCTGTGTCTGTACTGTTACACACTTAACATTATGGCTGGTCCAAACAATCAGGGCAATTGTTACCACCCTCCTTTCGTGTCTCCCCTTTTTCCCTCATAGATCGTAAGCTTGCGAGAAGGGCCCTCATTCCTCTCGGTATCTGTTATGATCTATGTGATTATTGTTATGCTGTAATGTCTATCGTTTGTACAAGTCCCCTCTGAAATGTAAAGTGCTGTGGAATATGTCGGCGCTATAGAAATAAAATGTATTATTAATAAATATAAATTATATATATATATATATATATATATAATGTTAGTGTGTGGTTGTGTTACATGACATTGTCATGTCTGTCATGTCTGCCCTGTCTGTTTTCTCTCAAGAACTCCTGGAATGATGTGCATGCGCATATCTTGTTTGCTATCCTGCTCATTCCCTTAGAGCAGTGTGCACACTCACCTCATGTCTGAGCTGCAGGATGCCTGCGTTTCTGCTCTGTCTTCTGTGATCTTCTCGTCTTGTCTAGAATTGCTGATCATGTGACCTTTCTTAGGATCCTGCACTGTCTGGTTTGGTAATCATCTCGTCATGTCTGGAACTCTGATCATGTGACTACGCTCTGTTATCCTGTGGATCTGAACCCGGAAGTGCTCCCCTGGTCCTGACCTGGAAGAGGAGGTGCTATGCCCTATATCAGGCAGCCCCTTCCTATGCTCAGGGCCTGAGTATTGTGTTGTGTCCCTGCATGGCTGCTTGGTCTGTGGGGCGCTCCCTCTATTCTGTGCCCTTGCACTCTGCTCTGTCGTGCGTCTCTGCACACGCTCCGTGCTCGTATTCCGTCTCTGGTCTCGTGTCTTGTCTAGTGTTTGTCTTTCGTGCCATGTTTTGTCCCTGCTCTGCTTTGCCTTGTAGTCCTTGTTTGCTCTGATTCTGTTCCGTGTTTGTGTCCTCGTGTCATGTCTCGCTCTGCTTTGTGGCTTCAGGTACCCTGCCTCTGTCTCTGTCCCTGGTGTGTCCTTACACGTGCAGGCCTCCGTCTCTGTACCCTGCCCTGGCGTGTCTCTACACGTGCAAGCCTCCGCACTGAACCTCTCCCTGGCGTGTCTCTACACGTGCAGGCCTCCGCTCTGAACCTCTCCCTGGCATGTCTCTACACGTGCAGGCCTCCGCTCTGAACCTCTCCCTGGCGTGTCTCTACACGTGCAGGCCTCCGCTCTGAACCTCCCCCTGGCGTGTCTCTACACGTGCAGGCCTCCGCATAGAACCTCTCCCTGGCGTGTCTCTACACGTGCAGGCCTCCGCTCTGAACCTCTCCCTGGCATGTCTCTACACGTGCAGGCCTCCGCTCTGAACCTCTCCCTGGCGTGTCTCTACACGTGCAGGCCTCCGCTCTGAACCTCCCCCTGGCGTGTCTCTACACGTGCAGGCCTCCGCATAGAACCTCTCCCTGGCGTGTCTCTACACGTGCAGGCCTCCGCTCTGAACCTCTCCCTGGCGTGTCTCTACACGTGCAGGCCTCCGCTCTGAACCTCTCCCTGGCGTGTCTCTACACGTGCAAGCCTCCGCATAGAACCTCTCCCTGGCGTGTCTCTACACGTGCAGGCCTCCGCTCTGAACCTCTCCCTGGCGTGTCTCTACACGTGCAGGCCTCGCTCTGTACCCTGTCTAGTCCCAAGGTCCTTCCTTGGCCCGGCTCTGGGCTTCAGCCTACTCTCCGCTGCTAGACTGTCCCTGTCCCTGGCATGCTCTCCGCATGCGCAGGTCTCTGCCTCGTTCTTTGTCTTGTCCCTGTTGTTTTGTGCGCTCTTGCACATTTCGTACTAGGCTTTGCCATGCTGCATCGCATGTGCCTCTGTCCTGTACCCTTTGCCTGGCCCTGCCTTGTGGCTCCGTGCCTCCGTGCACATGCCTGGTCGTCTGCGCCTGCCTGGTGTGCCTCAGCCGTGCCGCCTCTAGCCGTGCTCGCCTGTGTGCCCCGTCCAGTGCTATAGTGGTCTGGCTGCGTGGCCCCGCAGCGGTGCCGCCTCTAGTCGTGCCCGCTTGCCTCTGCCATCGTCGGTACCACCTGCCGGTGCTCCCAGCCGTGGTCTCTGTGCTTCCTTGCACTCACGCTGGTTTTCGCACTGTGCCTTTTCGTGCTACTCTTGCACAAAGCCTTTGTCTCTTTTGCTCTTCTCTGTTCCCTAGTTTGCCTGCCGGATTCCATAACCTGCCGACCGCTGCCAGAGGTCCGGACCTAGATGACTGCGGCCTGATGTCCGGAGCTTATGTCCGTAGCCAGATACCTGGACCCTGTCGGTCGATGCCAGCATTTGGATTCCGATGCCACCGTACTCTGTGCCTCTCCCTGGCATACCCCTTGGCATGCGCAGGCCACCGTCCTGTGAACCTGACCCGTCCCTGGCATGCCCCTTGGCATGCGCAGGCCACCGTCCTGTGAACCTGACCCGTCCCTGGCATGCCCCTTGGCATGCGCAGGTCTCTGTTCTCTGAACCTGATCCTGACGTGTCCGTTGACACGCACCATGTCACTAACTCTATCTTGTTTCCTTGCATGGAACCCTGGCTGACTTCTGGATGTCCGGATCCTGCCGATCATCCTCTGAGCTACAGACCCTGATGCCCTGGTTGATTGTGGACTGTTGTTCGGAGTCCGATGTCCGCGTACCATCTGCACGTTCCATGCTTGGACCTCGGCGTGCCATTGCACGCACTCTGTTCCATGAACTCTGTGTGTTCACGTTTGCTCCTGTTGCACCCTGAAGAGTTCCTCAAGTCTTGGACCTCGGCATGCTCTTGCACGCACCTTGCCTTATGTTCTGTGTGTCCACGTTTTGCACCTGTTGTACCTGAAGTCTTCCTTAATGAAGTTTCTTTAAATTAACGACTCGTCTTTCCTTGTCTTGTTTCCCTGAGCCGGCCGTCTGGTCCAGCTGCCGTGGTGGCTCACCCCCTTGGTCTTGCCCCTGTCACTCCCTGTATAGGGGGTGGTTCTCATTAGGTCAGCTCGCCCTAGGTGGGTGGGTGCCACGGCCCAGAGGGTCCACTCTTTCAAAGAAGAACGACTCAGCATAAGCTGACACTCGTCACAGACATTTCTCTATAACTCCTGATGAGCAGCTTCCTTGCCCCCTGCAGAGACTCATGAGACTTCTGTGCCTCCTCTGCCCCGTGATAGGACACCACAGCTCCATTCTGAAGACTGAAGTTTTTTGCACAAGTTTGGAGAGTAAATGCAGGGAATCTTGAGAGGGGGTGGCTGTGTCCTGTCAGGGGGCAGGTTGGGCTCGGGGTCTTATGCTTCTCTGCAGCAGGTGGGGGTCACTCAACTCTGCTCTTTTGATGATCTATAGCTGCTACAGTCAGACAGGGGTCAGACTCAGGACATAGCAGCATCCTCAGTGAGCGGCTTCTGTGCTGACAGACAGTATGGCTGCCGCTGTCACTGAGCACACAGCCGGCTCACTGACGGTGTGTCTGCTGCAGGGACTGGAGCCTGTCATCACACCGTCCATACACTTCACCAGCACAGGCTCAGACACTCACTGGGAGCTGTAGGCTGCGCTGCTCCTACTGCTCAGTGACTCACTCATGACTGTGTGACAGCATGGGAGAATACTGTACCTGGCTGCACTAAGCCCATGCTCAGCCCGGATTGGATGCTGGAAAGTCCCGCCCTCCTGTTGCTCAGCACTGGCTGCCTCTCCCAGCTGTCTGTCACAGTGACTCCTGCTTCCACCACACACTAAGCGCTTCGATTTATGAAAATTCTGACTGCAGGCCCCTCCAGGTCCCGGGCCCCTTACAACAGTAAGGCTAATAATGCCCTGATGGCGGCCCTGTGTGTGTGTGTGTGTGTGTGTGTGTGTGTGTGTGTGTATATAATTATATATATATATATATATATATATATATATATATATATATATATATATATATATATATATATATATATATATAAAACGACAGCACAGGAAAAAATAGGGTGCAAAGCCTCCCAGGCACGTACCAGTCCTTGCACATAGAAATAAAAAAAGATGGATGCAGCACACCATATGAAATTTTAGAAAGAAGTATTATTTAATAGCCCATATGGCGACGTTTCGGTCTTGAGTGCAGACCTTTCTCAAGCAGTTACAATAGTGCATATGCTCAGTATTTAAGGCAACCCAAATAACAAGTATTTAGTAGCAAATAATACAATGTGTAGCATTGTGATAATATCACATAAGTTATACAAAAATACAATATAGCTCAATGGTCTAAAGTGACATAGTGCAAAAATATATAATAACATACAAAACATTTATATGTAAAATAATTGATCATTAAGACCAGCTGTGCACAGTCAAACATCATGGCTCAACCCATCCTAACACATTGCACCAAAAACCGGCGTCCAGCAATAGCTAATGTGTATATCTACAAGATTGCAAATGGGAATTCATATTATGCCATCTTAA
The DNA here is from genome assembly GCF_039654945.1 of Dendrobates tinctorius. Taxonomy (NCBI): domain Eukaryota; kingdom Metazoa; phylum Chordata; class Amphibia; order Anura; family Dendrobatidae; genus Dendrobates; species Dendrobates tinctorius. Next base: position 23,464,168 of record NW_027361825.1, on the reverse strand, counting down.
AATATGGCAACTTAATGCCACGTGCACACGTCAGACACTGCTGACAACCCCTTAAGCATCTGCATGTTCAGTAAATAGGGCAATATTTTCAAAAAGCCAGTGCAAACAAAAAACAAAAAAAAAAATTGCATTAAAAAATAATAAAATCATATATCAAATAACGCTGAACACGGGGCAGTGTTAATATTCATACTGGTAAGTAAATACTATTGGGACATTGGTGCAGGAACACCCCCCCATGAGCTGGGGCTGGTAACCCGTCGAACCAAAGGAGACAAAATGGTTAAAAGCACCCTGGTAAGAGCACATTTACCACAAGCAATCCAAATGTCCATACCTAGTTAAATTTTAAACCAGATTTTAAACACCTAAATCCCCTGTATAATGGAAATACAAAAAAATAAAATAAAAAACTCTTTATTCTGTAACATGCAGAGTACATAAACAATTATAATTATATATATATATTAATTTTTCAATGCATGGGATGAGTCATGTTCAGTTAATGACCTCTCGCACAATATGATCTGAAAAAGAAAGTTTTTGTTTTTTTTTTATTTTTTTTTAAAAATAAAGGTTACCAAACTACACTACTTCAAATGAAGCAAAAAGATCACAATATCAGTCATGTAAGGCAAACAACATAAAATCACAATGTTATCACAAATTTAGAATCAACATATAGGTCATTAAGCTTCAGAATTCTAATCCATTCAAACTTTTTAATTTTAAGCAATTTAATTCTATCACCACCCCTCACAAAGGTGGAATGTGGGCAATTATCCGAAATTACAAATCTCTTTCAAAATATCCAAACCAAGTGAAATGTTTTAACACCGGTAAGTCTAATAATCTTTTCTCATATCGTATAATGATGTTTAACTATGCATAGCTGGTCTTAATGATCAATTATTTTACATATATATGTTTTGTATGTTATTATATATTTTTGCACTATGTCACTTGAGCTATATTGTATTTTTGTATAACTTATGTGAAATTATCACAATGCTACACATTGTATTAATTGCTACTAAATACTTGTTATTTGGGTTGCCTTAAGTACTGAGCATATGCACTATTGTAACTGCTTGAGAAAGGTCTGCACTCAATACCGAAACGTCACAATATGGGCTATTAAATAACGCTTCTTTCTAAAATTTCATATGGTGTGCTGCCTCCATCTATCTATCTATCTATCTATATATATATATTATATACGGTATATAGTTCATAGAGTTCTACATAGCATTGTAGCCGCTAAATCAATTGCCGGCATCTGTAAAATCATTACAAAACCTGACCTGAAATGACACATGGTTTACATACAGTAAACCATTTCATTTAGTTTTTTATATGTCTTTGACTAATAATTACAGTCATATGTAAAAGTTTGGGCACCCCTATTAATGTTAACCTTTTTTCTTTATAACAATTTTGGTTTTTGCAACAGCTATTTCAGTTTCATATATCTAATAACTGATGGACTCAGTTATATTTCTGGATTCAAATGAGGTTTATTGTACTAACAGAAAATGTGCAATCTGCATTCAAACAAAATTTGACCGGTGCAAAAGTATGGGCACCCTTATCATTTTCTTGATTTTGAACACTCCTAACTACTTTTTACTGACTTCCTGAAGCACTAAATTGGTTTTGTAACCTCATTGAGCTTTGAACTTCATAGCCAGGTGTATCAAATCATGAGAAAAGGTATTTAAGGTGGCCACTTGCAAGTAGTTCTCCTATTTGATTCTCCTATGAAGAGTGGCATCATGGGCTCCTCAAAACAACTCTCAAATGATCTGAAAACAAAGATTATTCAACATAGCTTTTCAGGGGAAGGATACAAAAAGTTGTCTCAGAGATTTAACCTGTCAGTTTCCACTGTGAGGAACATAGTAAGGAAATGGAAGAACACAGGTACAGTTCTTGTTAAGCTCAGAAGTGGCAGGCCAAGAAAAATATCAGAAAGACAGAGAAGAAGAATGGTGAGAACAGTCAAGGACAATCCACAGACCACCTCCAAAGACCTGCAGCATCATCTTGCTGCAGATGGTGTCACTGTGCATCGGTCAACAATACAGTGCACTTTGCACAAGGAGACGCTGTATGGGAGAGTGATGCGAAAGAAGCCGTTTCTGCAAGCACGCCACAAACAGAGTCGCCTGAGGTATGCAAAAGCACATTTGGACAAGCCAGTTACATTTTGGAAGAAGGTCCTGTGGACTGATGAAACAAAGATTGAGTTGTTTGGTCATACAAAAAGGCGTTATGCATGCGCTGTATTGTTGACCGATGCACAGTGACACCATCTGCAGCAAGATGATGCTGCAGGTCTTTGGAGGTGGTCTGTGGATTGTCCCTGACTGTTCTCACCATTCTTCTTCTCTGCCTTTCTGATAGTTTTCTTGGCCTGTCACTTCTGAGCTTAACAAGAACTGTACCTGTGTTCTTCCATTTCCTTACTATGTTCCTCACAGTGGAAATCTCTGAGACAACTTTTTGTATCCTTCCCCTGAAAAGCTATGCTGAATAATCTTTGTTTTCAGATCATTTGAGAGTTGTTTTGAGGAGCCCATGATGCCACTCTTCATAGGAGAATCAAATAGGAGAACTACTTGCAAGTGGCCACCTTAAATACCTTTTCTCATGATTTGATACACCTGGCTATGAAGTTCAAAGCTCAATGAGGTTACAAAACCAATTTAGTGCTTCAGGAAGTCAGTAAAAAGTAATTAGGAGTATTCAAATCAAGAAAATGATAAGGGTGCCCATACTTTTGCACCGGTCAAATTTTGTTTAAATGCAGATTGCACATTTTCTGTTAGTACAATAAACCTCATTTGAATCCAGAAATATAACTGAGTCCATCAGTTATTAGATATATGAAACTGAAATAGCTGTTGCAAAAACCAAAACTGTTATAAAGAAAAAAGGTTAACGTTAATAGGGGTGCCCAAACTTTTACATATGACTGTAGATTAGTGTATGTGTGTCAAATTTGGGACATGTAGGTGTTAAATTAATGGGTAAATTTTGTGAAAAAAATTGCGTGGGCTCCCGTGGTATTTTCTCCGTCAGAGAGTGAAAGCCAGGGAGTGAGGGCAGATATTAATAGCCTAGAGAAGGACCATGGTTATTGACCCCCCCCGGCTAAAAAAAAATCTACCCACAGCCACCCCAGAAAAGGCGCATCTATAAGATACGCCTTTTCTGGCACTTAGCCTCTCTATTCCCATTGCCTTTAGCGGTGGCTCATGGGTTACTAATGGGTTAATGTCACCATGCTATTGAAAAGACACACACACATTAATTAAAAATTATTCTAATGAAATAATTACACAAAGTTTTTGACCAAATTTATTATGCTGCCAATCCAACTGAATCCCCTGTTCTCCTGTAAAAAAAACAAAACAAAAAAAAAGCCCAATATCCATACCTCTCCGCAGATCAGTCAGGACCCCTGCTGCAATCCGTCACAAGGGGTTAACTAGTTTACAACAGGGACCGGTGCTAATGCTACCGGCCTGGCTGTAAACCGCTGCAGAATGAATTAAATCATGTCTGTGCAGGCTGACCGGAGATGAACTAATAAGCGTAAAAGTTTCTGAAAATTTTCCCACACTCCTGAGTTCACCTCAGGTCAGGCGGGGACTCTGCACAGCCTCACTGACTACCCCTGACATCACTGAGGCTGCGCAGAGTCCCCGCCTGACCTGAGGTCAACTGACAACATGGGAAAAAGTTCAGAAACTTTCCCACGCTAATCAGTTCATCTCCCATCAGCCGGGGAGCCTGCGCAGATATTTCATTCATTCTGCAGTGGTTTACAGTGAGGCTGGTAGCATTAGCACCGGTCCCTGTTGTAAACTAGTTAACCCTTTGTGATGGATTGCAGCGGGGGGACCTGACTTAACTGCGGACAGGTATGGATATTGTTGGTTTGTTGGGAATAGAGAAGCTAAGTGCCGGAATAGGTGATTTTTTTTTAACCAGGGGGGACAAAAACAATGGTCCCTCTCTAGTCTATTAATATCTGCCCTCACTCACTGGCTTTCCCTTTCTGGCGGAGAAAATTACGCAGAGCCCACACAATTTTTTTTTCACGATTATAGCCTTAAATTTAACCCCTAGAGTTCCAATTTTTTCCTAACATAAACTAATAAATTTAGTAAACACTGACATATATAAATTGTTTTGATATGACACGGTTTACTATATGTGAACCATGTGTCATATCATGTTGGGTTCTGTAATGATTTTACAGAAGCCGGTAATTGATTTAGCGGCTTTTATGCTATGTAGAACTCTATGAAATATATATATATTTTATGTCTCAATGACACTCAATGATATACAGTGCTGTGAAAATTAATGGGGACAAAGCATTTTTTAAGTAAAATCGTAAGTTGGTTACCAGTCAGTGTTTCAAACCCGTTTTAACTGCTTTGAACAGGTGTGAGTGCCTGTTCAAAGCAGTTAAAACTGGTTTGAATCACTGACTGGTAACCAACTTACGATTTTACTTAAAAAAATTCTTTGTCCCAATTAATTTGCACAGCACTGTATATATGTATTCTATGTGTATATATCTATTCTTTATTAAACCGGTCAGTGTGATTTTACAGTATAGCGCACTGAATTGCTGGCTTTTGTAAAGGACACCGTTGCGTATTTCTCGCAAGTCACACATATGCTCCTTGTGTACTCAGTTTTTTTTCTCGTACCCCTAGACTTGCATTGGCGAGTCTTGGGCGTAATATGGTGCAAATAGCAGCATGTTGCAATTTCCTCCGCACGTATAATACAGGCAAGAAAAAAAAATCGGTTGATGGGAACTGCCCCATAGATTAACATTGGGAGGAGTGCTATGCGATTTTTTTTTTCTCGCATAGCACTTGTCCGTATTTCTCGCTAGTGTGACTCCGGTCTTACCCAAAGTATTTTACCTTATTAAATAAATGAAAGACAATAAAGCTTTTAATAAAAAATTTTTTTATTTATTAGAGAATTATAAATTAAGATAGTAATCGGAGCATGCTCAGTTAAAAAAAAAAAAGGAATCCGTCGCCGGATTCCATCATTTGATTGATTACGACGGATCCTGCGCCCATAGGCTTCCATTCTAGCAAACGAAGGACGGCAACGGATCCGTCGCTGTCCGATTTTTTTTTTTTTTTTTTTTTTAAATTTATTTATTTTTTAATGTAGACAAAAAACGTTACTTTGTCCGTCGTCTCTGGCTGACTGACAAACACTTTTTGACGGACGAAACGTGAGGCCATCCGTCGCAATCCGTCGCTAATACAAGTCTATGAGAAAAAAACAGATCCAGCGGCATCAGTCACCGGATCCATTTCTTTCAAAATTCGCCGGATTACGACTGATAGCAAAAAACTGATATGTGAAAGAGGCCTAAGAGAGAGCAAACCCAACGTGTAGACAGTATGTAGGCCCAGCGTATACCGGATGGCACATAAAGGGAGCCGGCACAATATAGCACATATGAAGTTAGGTATCAGCAAGCTCATTTTACAAAATTCTGTAGAGGCAGATCTCTGGGTGTAGTCATGGCACAAAGGGCGGGAAGGTCACTGTAGACGGGACGGGTCAAAAGTGGCTCTAGGTAATATAAATAACAGTAAGTGAAAAGGAATATATAAAAACAGAATATAAAACTCAGCATCTGGACTAGGGGGCTAGAGAAAGGGCAAAGGGATCATGAATCAAATATAAGGATCACTCAAATAAAAATCTTTAGGAATTTTAAGGAAAGAGGCAAAGCTAAGGGACTCATTGAAACCCTTGGTGCCATAGTATCCAATGTAACAATCCACTTTGTTTCCCTCTGGGCTAGAAGCTTTTTATAATTGCCTCCTCTGATCCCCATGTGATTGATATTGATAGCGATTTTGGCATCACAATTTTGGTATGTCCTAAAATGGCAGTTGATCTTTTTAAGGTCAGAGGGGTTGGCGACTGTCTTGTCTGCACAAATGTCCCGCACATGCTCCTCTACTTGCACCATAGGCTCTCTAGAAGTGAGGCCGACGTATAGATAGAGATATTCAGTCATTGTACAGGAGGGGGAGGTGAGCTGTGATATCACCTATTGTGAATGGTGGATCCTGTGTTATGGTTATGTATTGTATATAGAGGTGTTAACAGTCATTGTACAGGAGGATGTGGAGGTGACCTGTGTTTTCACCTACTGTGAATGGTGGATCCTGTTTTACCTACTGTATATAGAGGTATTACCATTCAGTGTACAGAAGGAGGAGGTGATCTGTGGCATAACCTATTCTGAATGTTGGATCCAGTGTTATGTACTGTATATAGAGGTGTTATCAGTCATTGTACAGGAGGAGGAGGTGAGCTGTGACATCTCCTATTGTGAATGGTGGATCGTGTTATCTACTGTATATAGAAGTGTTATCAGTCATTGTACAGGAGGATGAGGAGGTGAGCTGTGATTTCACCTACTGTGAATGGTGGATCCAGTGTTATCTACTGTACATAGAGATGTTATCAGTCACTGAGTATAGAGACGCTATCTCTAATTGTTATCTTTACTGTAATAGTCATGAGATTTTTGAATAGTGATCTGTACAGAACAAGAAGTATGAGTCGAATATTATACTTTGTGATCATTGAAAACAATGCTCAGATTTGCAAATGAAATGATTTCTGAAAGTCTCTATTATTGCCTCTAGATTACTAAAAGTTCTTACTGACTCGTCTACCAAAGATGATATTTTCCCATTCATTAAGACTTCTGTTGATGTAATAAACTATGGACGATCATTAAATATTTCTTATAGGAATGATCAGTTAGTTTCTTTTTAAGTGGAGAATCTTTTACTCATTCTTCAATGACCATTTTACTTCTTTACAACTGGCAATTATCATTATAAAAGCTCATAAATGGTCAATTCTCTGTGATAATTGCTAAGTATAAATGGGTTTTTATTACTATTATAGAGACCTGGAGGAATAGGAGCAGGTTTACGTAGACTAAATGCAATCAGTACTTGGATAGGCCTAAATCCACTGCCGGAACGGTCTACCTCATCCGGGCCATAAACCTTAGATAAATGATGGTTGACCTCACTCATTTCTGAAATCTAATGTGTACTGGGACAGTAAAACTATATAGTAATGTCTGTCATCAGGCCAGATCCTGGGGCTTCCTATCTCCTTTGACAGAGAGTAATTTGTTTGGACCAGGAGACACAAGACATACAGTCCTGTAGTGATAATCTTCTTTTGATAAAAACCTGATTGAATGGAAACAGCGAAACACAGCCTAGTAAGGGACACATCACTGGAATCAGTGTCTCTGCCTATATACTGTATTATTATTACCTGTCAAAAACCTACTGACAGATCCCTTTAAATACTATAAAAATAAAATGTAACAATTGAAATCATCTTCTTTTTGATAGTTCAAAAGAAAAAAGCTAAGATAAAAACAAAATAATCATATATCCTATAGTAAGTGAAAAGCAATAGTGCATGTAAATATCATAGGGAACTTAGTGTAATATTATTTTGATAAAAAAAAGTGTAAAAGCCATCCCACCACGACAAGGTGACCCACTTGGGATGGTCCTATCCTCTAGTGTTAAAGCCTCACCTTGTGCCGGCCAAGTTCAATCTAGATGGGGGCAGAGAAGTATCGGGATCCTCACTTTGCAGACACCTGGATATAGGAAGCTATATAGATGAAATGCCTAGCTTAAATGGGGGGACACGCCAAAGTGCAAGAAACTAAAACAAAACCAAGGAAATGAGCCGAAGCATAAGTTGGTATACGCACAATGCGTAAGAGCACCTTTACATTGTTGACCTTTAACCTGACAAAACCTAAGTATTCAAAAGGAAGAAAAAACATATTTTATGTCGCTGTGTCCATAAATGTTCTATCTATCAAGCTATAGACTAATTTAAGCCATAAAATAAATGATGGGAAATTAAAAATAAAAACGCCTGAATTTCTTTTTTTTTCAGTCTTCATACTTTTCTAAAAAAAAGGATGGTAAGTAGTTGTCACAATCCATTTTTGGATCTGTGGCAGATTTGGCGTTTCATATTAAAACTTTTTTTCCTTTCAGACCATTGGGGGTTAATGTCAGCTTTCTCCCCCTGATGGCCGCTGGTGTAATTACATTGCTGCTGAGTTTGCTGATGCAGATGGTGACCTCTCCCACCTTCCTTCAAAAGGTCACCTGATGCGTCAGCTGACGGTTGGTGATACAGGTCCTTTTGTATACCAACCATGCTCAAGACAGGAGGTTGCTGGTGCAGTGGTGCTTCAGTTTAATGCTGTGATCTGGTCCCTTACTCTGCTGTGTGGTGCATTGCAGCAGAGAAAGCTAAGTGTTGTTTTTGTCTTTCCTATTCCCTGTGGTGTTTGTCTTACCTTACCTTGTGTTATACATCTGCGTATAGGGATCCCTCAAGAAGAATCCCTTTCATGCTACGTCTTGGGGGGAATGTCATCACCAATCGTTTTAGGCCTCCCTTGGTTGAAAAGACACAACCCGGTCATAGATTGGTGGTCCAGGGAAGTAGTCAGCTGGAATCAGTAGTGTGAGGGCTGCTGCCCGAGGGCTACTGTCTCTGCTGTCTTTCTACAACCGTCCCCTTCTTCTCCAGTGGGGGCAGCAGAGGTGCTGCCAGGGAGTAGGGGCAAGTCTCAACCCTCACCCCAAGCTAACCCTTGGTGTCGGAGTCTTCTTAGGAGGAGGGGTCAGAGGAGGGTGGTGGTTCCTTCTGAGCATTGTGGAGGTGTGAGTGTGATGACACAGGGGGACACCTCTGTTGTCGTTTCTGTAAAGAGTTCACCATCTTGTGGCAAACGTGTGCGTGGAAATTAACGTTCAGGTCCGGACCTGTGTTTGAATGAGTACGTATGGGTGTCCACAAAAAACATCGGGTGAAAGTGTGCTGCCGGGGCCTGGAGTTCTAGGGTAATCGGGCAGTATCGGGTGTCGGCCATTCTCGGCCTGTGGACTTTTTAGCTGGAGTTAATCCCAGTAATGCAGGTTCATAATTCATTCCCCAGGTCAGCGCTCTGGAGATTTGTGTCGCCTCTGGAGCATACGTTGTTGTCACGTCCATCAGTCCGTATTTGCCATAAACCTGAGGGTCAGGTGACTGCCGAGGTGAGCTCTGGTGGATCTATGTTTCCTCATCGTAGGTTATTTTTTGGTGAGGTCCAGTGTTGAGGGTCCAGAGGCGCCTCATTGAAATGGGGGTACTGTCACGATCCATTTTTGGATCTGTAGCAGATTTGGCGTTTCATATTAAAACTTTTTTTCCTTTCAGGCCATGTCTGTTTTTTCCTGGTGGCCGCTGGTGTAATTTCATTGCTGCTGGGTTTGCTGATGTCTGTGGTGACCACTCCCACCTTCCTTCAAAAGGTCACCTAATGCATCAGCTGACTGGTGGGTGATACAGGTCCTCTTGGATACCATCCGTGCTGAAGATGGGAGGTTGCTGGTGCAGTGGTGCTTCAGCTGAATGCCGTGATCTCGTGCCTTACTCTGCTGTGCGGTGCATTGCAGCAGAGAAAGCTAAGTGTTGTTTTTGTGTTTCCTATTCCCTGTGGTGTTTGTCTTACCTTACCTTGTGTTGTCTTAGTGCAGCATTGGGACCAGTGTTTTCACTTGCCAATTCCCTACTTAGGAATAGGGGCAGGGCAAGTGAGGGTTTAGGTATCCTGTTCGGCGAGGGGTTTAAAAAACTCGTATAGGGATAATAGGGAAATCAGGGCACATCCTTAGGTGAGTGCAGGAGGTGTCCATTCCCCGTTCCCTATCACAGGGCTCACTGTTGTTAAAGTTTCCCTGGTGTGTTTTTTTGTTTTGTCGTTTAGTGACCGACCGATTGGTGGGTCGTGTCACACTGGGCCAGTCACTCCGTGACAGTACTCAAAACAGTGCACGAGTTAAAGCAGCAGCTCAGTGCACTAAAAACAAGCTATCAAAGTGCTCCATCAACAGGAAAATAAAGTTATAGGTCTCACAAAACGGCGACACAAAAACATTTGTGTATTTTTTTTCTGAATATTTTTAATGGCTAAAATATAATAAATGACTAAACAAGTTTGGTGTCGCCGTAATCATACAGACCTACAGAATCATGCCATCGGGTCATTTTACAGCACAATGAATGTTGTATATAAAAAAAAGCAAAAATAATGTGGGTTTTTCTCACCGTTATATTCCATTTGTAATTTATTCCCTTTTTCAGTAAATGATATGGTAAAGCGATCAATGTAATTCATAGCTACAAGTTTCACCAACAACAAAAAAATTACCTCATACAGTATGTCTATTGAAAAATGGAGAAAAAAAAAAAGCTCTCAAAAGCAGGAGGGGGCGCAGCAATGAAAATATAGAAAAATCACAGTCATTAAAGGGTTAATCGCTCTATCCAACAATGTCCTCCATACTCCTTGCACTTTAAAAAAGCTATATATCGGTGCATATAAAGATACTGTCTGCTGGTTGGTCCATGCAGATATGTATAGTGTAAAAGATGACTTAAAGGATGTTGTCCACCTTGGGGTACTATTTATAAGTACACGTAATTGGAGGGAAAAAAACACATTTTTACAACTGGGTTCATGAAAAATTTTGTACGATTTGCCTTCTATAGTCTCTGAGCTGTAGTGTTTAGTGCTGGATGCCGAATAAGCTCCCTATGACCGTATCATAGGAGAGTTTGTATCTTTCATCTTTCATTTTCTGAGCTCGCCTCAGATGATTTGTGACCACAGAACACATTAAAGTTGAATGTGCTGGGGAAACAAAAGAGCGCGTAAAAGCCAAAATTTGTCACGAAACCTGATTTGTAAAAATGATTTTTATCTCGAAGTGCCCAAAGGTGAACACCCCTATACTACAGGTACATGTAGGTATGGACACAAATGTAGGTGACAGAACAAGACAAAAGTTTCTGAGTACTAAAATTCCAAGGAACGTACAAGATTCCCCGGGATAATTTTACAAATTGTTTGACCATAAATAGTCTTGTTTCAAACACCGCCAGTACTGAGTTCTTCAATGGAGATCGGATTACACTCACCTCTTCAGTGAGGTAATTTAGCTGGGAGTCAGCGGCCCAGGCCCCATCCTATGTGAGAATTGAGGGCCTCCGACCCCTTCTCCAATTTCTTTCTTCCCCTAGTGTGGCACATGGTCCCTTCTGACCCAATGTGTGTTACATTCATAAACACGGCATGAGGGAAAACACTGAACCATCACTGGCAAAATACTCAGCTCAGAACACAAGCTCGTAGGTCAAAAGTCTAATGATATAATTATGATCCTTCATGTCGCAGCTGGACGGTCAACCAAAGATGAACAAGACCAAAAAAAAAAGATGAGGCCATCGGGCTCAACATTTATGTAGTGTGACCCTATCAATGTCGTTGAGTTATAGTCATGTTCTTTACCTCCTTCCACAGGGTCTAATTAAGGGATATTATTACTGCAGTGATGTATTTATTTTATTTTTTGAGTATACTGTTTTAAATGGGGAGGGCGGTACTGTTACAGTGTAGAGCGACACTGTCGCCTTTTTTTCTTCATGTGATGTAATATAGAAGTTGGGAAAAATAAGTAATGTGTTCTGCAAGCGGAGCGCTAGGTAACTGTGTTATTTCCTGCAGAGACGAGCCCTGGCTGGAAGACGTGATGGCGATCTGTGCTGGATGAAAGATGAAAAACAAAGATGAAGGACTTCACCTAGAGACATCACTGGTGAGTTAGTGTGTTACCTATACACTGACACTATACACTGTATAGAGGCCCTGTGTATAATGTCATTGATCACTGTATTACCTATACACAGACACTGCATACTAAGTACAGATCCCCTGTGTATAATGCCACTTATGGTGATAGTATCATGTTTTTTTTTATTACTGATCAGTATTGTAGTATTCAGTCACTGTGGTGGTAATATGTGGTCTGGTCATGGTGCGGTGGTATTTGTTCCTTGTATGTGATATTATTTGGTCACTGTGGTGGTAATATGTGGTCTGGTCATGGTCTGGCGGTATTTGATCCTTCTGTGTGGTAATATAGGCCACTATGTGGTCTGGACATGGTGTGGTGGTATTTTTCCCTTGTATGTGATATTATTGGTCATTTTAAAAATTGAAAAATAAAAATCTACCTAAATTGTATCACATATTTAAACAAATATTTAATAGGTTACAGTAGATTAGGGCACGGCCAAAAGAGTCTACTGTGTTATGGTGGCAGCTTAAAAAAATCTTTTGGCCAAAACAAAAGCTGCCGGCTATATGTGTAATCTGGTGATGGGAACTGTTAATGTGTGATTGGTGAGAAGTGGAGTGTTTCCAAGAGAGAGCGGTGGGACTTTGGACAGTTCGAGGGGTGGAGGCGGGGCTGGGTGGAGCCTGGGCGGAGTCTCAAGGGGGCCACGAAAATGTTACCAGTATGGGGCCCCGAAATTCCTAATGGCAGCCCTGACCAGAGCTACCGCCTCACCAGCATCGGAGCTGCTGCAACTCCCGACCTACTGTCTCCTTCCCCACCATCCTGTAGAATGCAAGCCCGAAAGGGCAGGGTCCTCTCTCCCCTCTGTATCAGTCTGTCATTGTTAGTTTGTTTACTGTAAGTGATACCTGTAATTTGTATGTAACCCCTTCTCATGTGCAGCACTATGGACTCAATAGTGCTATATAAATAAATAATAATAATAATAATAATGACACATTTGCACAGAAGTAGAGACGTGTGGCGTCCCTAGAGAGACGTTTGCACCACATGACATAAGGTTTTCTTGTCCTAAGTAAAGGCTTAAAAGGGCGTCTATTCGATGGGACATATGTCATGTAAAGTTGCAGGGATCTTTAAGTAACGTTCTTTAAAAATGTATTATGTAATATGTACAATGTATCACTACACAATTCTAGAACATCTGCTCATGGAGCAAGGGGATGGTGATGATGGCTCGTGTTACCACAAGGGGGTCTTACATTCACGTGATCCCATATAGGACACACTTTATGACCGTTGGGCCAGCCGCTACTTAATATACATGGCCAGCCTAAGATCTTATGGACAAAGAGAAGACCCCATTTGTGGGTCATAGTGTATGAACCCAACCAGTGCTTTACTGAACCCAACTTATTATGGCCATATGGCCGCCAGCCCACAAACTATTACTATGCCGCTATGGCTTTTAGTAGTCGGTGGCTTTACTTCAAGAAGCGGTTCTCTTGACTAGAGTTTTTTTTTCTGTTTTCAACTTTATGGCATCCTATAAATGTCATGTTATCACACACACTGCACACAGACATGCATATATACACACACTGCACATACATAAACGTATATACACACACTGCACCTATGGTACATACCAGCTTGTTTCCTCTTCAATTTCCCTAGACTCCCTCAGGTAAAGAACCTTTGGTGACATCATGGTCACATGACCATATTATCACCAAAGGTCCTTAAGCAGTCTTACATTCGGAATAAAAACGCTGGAGTCCACTAAGAGAATAGGGCTCTGGGCAATTGCCCAACTTGTTCCCCCACTTCCCTAATGCCTGCCCTGACTTCAACAAGGGCCGGCATTCATGGGCGTTCATCATGTGTTTGGGGGGTTGCACTTTAACATCCTGATTTACCCAAATCTAACCTTGGTAATTATGGACAGTCCCTCTTGTATATGATGTCCTAATGGCAGCAGCAGCGCAAGAAATATAACACACGAACACGGTTGTACTGAGTTCTCCAGAGCAGTCACTCCTTTTTGAAAACATACAGGGGAAGGGGGCTGGTTTGGTCTTTGCTCTCTTAGGACCTCTCTCTGCTTTATTGCCTCTGAGGCATCTATGTTCTGTAGTGGGGCATATTGGCAGAATTTGCCCTAATCAGACAACTTCCTAAAATATAATTATATGACATTACAGAGTTGTTATTCATTACCTCCAAATGCAAATGTTGAAAAATAAAATATTTTTTTTCTGCATTTCTTTACTTTTGGTATTAAATTTGTTTTTTCATGTAAATGTGCTTTTTCTATCTTCTTTCCTCTGTGGGTGAGTGGATAGGTGTGTGACGAGGTGATTAGGTAACCAGATACATATGTATGGACACAGCGTATTATGTATGGATTAAGGCAGTTGTATAAATAGCTGGTCATTGCATGTACGTGTGTGTATGAAGTACTTGTAGTCTTTGGTGACTGCGAGTATATTGGGGGAGGGAGGCTGCTAGTTTGAGAGGGTCTCTGAGGTTACCACATTAACCTCTGACCTCCGCAGACCTGGGTTCAAATCCCAGCTGAGCTCCCAAAGTCGAATGAGTTTGGTAATTATCAGCTTCATCCCCAGAGGGCTTTTATCTCCAGCAGAAATCCAGGCCTCAATTAGCCCTGTGGAGGAGAAGGGCCCCGTGTTAGAATAGCAGAGGGTGCCACGGGGCACTCGGAGTCAGTGTGCGCCTTTACACATTCCATTAAGTGGCGAGGGGAGAAGTTAGGGCTGAGGCCATGCTGCTGTAATTGATACTGTCAGGGTGTAAATACCACAGGAAAAAAAAAGTGCTGGATTCATGGACTTCAAGGCAAAATGAAAATCAAAGGCTCCATTTATTACAATTTTGCTCTTGTTTGCAACAGAGAAATTCCTTGAATCCAGCAGATCATTTCGAATGTCTGATAATCTGGAATTAGGTGACTGGCCTTGGGTCTCCTGACCTGAACTTGACAGCCTCATAAGCATAGGCAGATTCAGGTAAGGAGACCCGGTGCCGGTCTGTGCAATGTGGTCCATAATCATACCGTACGATACGGACATCTGTATTCAGCATGTTCGCTGTGATAGAGAAAAATTAAAATCCATACAGACATCTTAGGAGAGGGGACATATCCTCCCTCTTACTGAACATAGGGATTAATTATAATTGGGGAAGTGACAAACTAATTATAACTGGGGAAGTGAGAGGAAGTTGACACTTCAACCTCCATTTAAGTAGGGACCTCCTGCATTACCACAGGAGATGGATTCTGGGAACCAGCCATCAGGAAGGGGATTCGTTTACGCATAGGCGGGGAAGTACACTTCCCAGGCAAGAGCTTCCTCTGATCAAAACACTGTTCTGAGACTTTTTGGACCCAGTGTTCAGTGATAAATATTGGGGTTTGCATCGATCTGATATTTGTGGGAGATATATTTTTGGCGTCTTCGTGAAGGAACAAACAAAATGTGTTTACTCTGATTACCGAAAGGCCATTCTAACCCCTCCATCTTAACATTGTTCCAATGGATGATGTTATCCATGTCACATGTTTGCTCTATAGAAAGGTAAAATCGCAATAGGAAACATGACAACAATATCTACTGCCTGGGACCTTCAGAGGCAAACATATCCTGAAAGTTAGAGATCTCATAAAATTCTAGTAAACCTAGTACATCCCATAACCAGCCCCCATATGATATCACCAAGGGGAGGCATGTGGGCGTAATCTTGATCTAATAAAAATTAGATTTTGGGTGTCTGTCATTTTTCATTCTAAAATACACAGTTCACCGTGAGAGTGCTTTATTTTCCCTATTGAAGAGCTTCCCTTGTCCATAAAGATAACAGCCATTCCTGCGACATCAGGTTTAGTAATTCTTTTTTGTTATTCCTTTTTATTTTATGGAATTTTATGTTTTGTTTTGTTCCCATTTTGTATCATCTTGTATATGTTTATAAACACTACCCACCTTCCCAGATTAAATATATAAAATGTAATAGCTCTGTTTTCTGATTGTAAAGTGCACCACTGAAGCTACAAGCTACCAGTAACAGGTGTCTAATCAGCCTGTATAAACAATTGGTGGTGGCAGTTAGTAGATTTTGTTATTGTGCAGCTGGCAGTGACCATACCAGGGTATATATTTATGCTAGATGGTGGCCCGATTCTGACGCTTCGGGTATTCTAGAATATGTATGTATTATATTTATGAAGATTTTAATAATAATGCAATAATGCACCCCCCAATCCTGATATGCATGGTCCTCTCACCCCCCCAATCCTGATATGCATGGTCCTCTCACCCCCCCAATCCTGATATGCATGGTACCCTTCACCCCCCAATCCTGATATACATGGTACCCCTCACCCCCCTTTAATGATATGCATGGTCCCCTTACCCCCCTATCCTGGTATGAATGGTCCCCTCACCCCCCAAACCTGATATGTATGGTCCCCCTCTGTGGAGGAAACAGGACCCGTTCCTCCCACATCACCAATGTGACGTAACTACACAGGCACATCTCTCCGGTGCCCCCTTTGCCTCTCAGGTCAGTAAGGGAACTGCACCTAGAGCAAATGGCCGCCGGGGAGGATGTCCTGTTACCCGCTGGGTATTCTAAGATTCGTAATCAGAGTAAAAGCATCAGACCAAGATTAATTTTATGGTTTAATTGCCTTAAGGGCGCACTAGATAATTACAGAAATATACAGAAAGCTATACAATGGAATTACAGTGGATTTGCAGTCAGAGTAAAATATAACAATAAGGGTACAAGAATTAGAGATATTAAGCTGGAGGTCAATTTACCAGATTGTAGGTTGCATGTGGGTGCCTGGAGCTCTGCAGTTACAGGTACAAGAATCTTAGTTGCCGGACAGACCCCAAAGCATGGGCCGCTGCTCCCCTTAGCAGATCTGTCCCCAGTTCCTTCTTAGATCATCATCGTCTGGTTCTTCTGTGTGAGAGAGACTCTCTGCCCTGGGCTGCTAGTTCTTAAGCACGCTAGGTCCCTCCCCCTGTGTCAGAGGGTGGACTAATAATCTCCTCCCTTTAGCTCCCTGTAGAACTTATTCCCAATATCTAAGAAAGGGGGTAACTTTCAACAGCATGATCGGATCAGGACATGAGAGGTACCAGTGAATGCGGTTTGTTTTGCTTGTCGTGTGGAGAGCAAACATGGCCCCATTTGGTCGCTGTGGAGGGCCATTCTATGTATCTCAGGCCCCAGAACCCTCACCGCCTCAGGAGTCGCACTGCCAGATGCGCAATTTCCTCAGGGTCACTCGGATATTTTTCATGAGTCCATAACTCGAAAGATGTGCTCATAATCCATGATCCTAGGATGTAGTCGGGGCGCCTGGGAGAGACAATGGATGCGTATTTCTGTGTCTAGCTGACAGGTATATTCTAATTGAAGCCCCCAGGCGCCTCCCTGCCCCATGCCCACGTGGCTCCTTCTCAAGCTTTGAAGTTCTGTTTTGGGCCTTATCTCATTATCATACTAAAAGGCCTTGCTATTCAACATTGGAGCCCTAAATCCTGCTTTGTTCACTATGCTTACAGGCCCTGGGGGGGTAGGAGCAGTTAACTCCTTCATCACACCTCCCTGCTTTAGAGGGTGCTAGGGGGTATCACATTCCTGTGTTCCCCCATGCGCCCTTCTGCACCCTCTCCTTGCCGGGACAACCCATCAGTGTTACCATGGTCCCTGCCTCTTTTGTGGTGAATGGTGAATTGATACTGCTGGAGAACGAGGCTCCAGCGTAGCAACCTCCCATTTGTCCCAGAGACTGTGTGTAACCAGCTGAGGGGGTTGTGGTCTGTTTCCACGGTGAATTGGCGTCCATACAAGTATGGCTGCAGATGCTGCAGGGCCCACACAATTGCCAGACATTCCTTCTCCATTGTGGAATAGGCCACTTCCCTCGGCTGGAGCTTCCGGCTCAGGTACAGAATGGGGTGTTCATGGCCCGTAGTGTCGACCTGTCTGAGCATAGCACCTAGGCCGAAGTCGCTGGCGTCGGTCTGCACTACGAACGGCTGTGTGAAGTCGGCTGCCTGTAGCACAGGAGAGCTCGAAAGGGCGGTCTTGAGCGCCTGGAAAGCTGTCTCGCAGGCGACTGTCCAGTCGACTGCGACGGGCAGCCTCTTCTTGGTGAGGTCCGTCAGGGGCTTGGCCAGGGCACTATAGTGTGGAACAAACCTCCTATAGTACCCGGCAGTCCCCAAGAAGGACATCACCTACTTCTTGGTCCTGGGGGTGGGCCAGGATGCGATGGCATCCACCTTCCCGGGCTCTGGCTTCAGAGCTCCCCCACCTACCCGGTGTCCCAGGTAGTGGACCTCACTCATACCCAGCTGGCATTTTTCCGGCTCAATGGTCAAGCCTGCTCGCTGGATCCGCCTGAGCACCTGCGCCAGGTGCTCTAGGTAATCCTCCCAGGTGGGACTGAAGATGGCGATGTCATCTAGGTTCGCGGTCGCATACCCTTCCAGTCCCTCGAGCAGCATCCTCTGAAAAGTGGCAGGGGCATTCTTCATGCTGAATGGCATCACCGTGGACTCGTACTGTCCGAATGGGGTGATAAAGGCAGAGCGTTCCCGTGCCCCAGGGGTCAGGGGAATCTGTCAATACCCCCTGCTCAGATCCATGATGGTCAGGTACTTGACCCCGGCCAGCTGATCGATCAGGTCATCGATGCGCGGCATTGAGTACGCATCGGTGACCGTCACAGCGTTGAGCCCCCGGTAGTCCACGCAGAACCGCGCAGTTCGGTCCTTTTTAGGGACGAGGA
This sequence comes from Dendrobates tinctorius, assembly GCF_039654945.1. Classification (NCBI taxonomy): domain Eukaryota; kingdom Metazoa; phylum Chordata; class Amphibia; order Anura; family Dendrobatidae; genus Dendrobates; species Dendrobates tinctorius. The sequence continues at coordinate 23,445,577 of NW_027361825.1, read as the reverse complement.
CTACAGGCAAAGCCCACGCGCTGTTGGACACTTGGATCACCCCCAGCTTCAGCATCTCGTCTATCTCTTGGCGTATGTGCTGCTGCACCTCAAGAGAGACCCGATACGCTGAACGCCGGATCGGGGGGTGATTGCCGGTGTCCACGTCATGGACGGCTGTCTCAGTCCTTCCGGGCAGGCTGCTGAACAGCTCCCGAAAGGGGTGTAGGGTGACCCCACCTGGTAACGTTCGTCCTCCGAGAGCTGGTGGCCAACCCCCACATCCTCTATGGATCCACCCGCCTTGGCTTGGGTGAGCAGATCAAGGAGGGCTTCTACCTCTCCTTCCTTGGGAAGGTTGCACACTGGGTGGACACAAGCCTCCCGCTCATGATGGGCCTTCATCATGTTCACGTGGAAGGCCTTCCTCATTCCACGGACGTGGTCCAGGGTGACCAGATAGGTGACAGCGTTGAACCGCTGGTGCACGAGGTATGGACCCTCCCAGGCTGCCTGAAGCTTGTTTTGAGGTACGGGAACCAGTACCCACACCTTTTGACCCACCTGGTAGGTCCATTCACAAGCATTCTGGTTGTACCACCGCTTCTGGTCAGCCTGGGCTTGGGCCATATTGTCATGCACCAGCCGTGTCAAGGCCATCATTCAGTCCCGGAAGCGCACGACATACTCAATGACCGACACTGCAGGGGTGGCCAAATCCCCTTCCCATGCTTCCTTCACCAGAGCAAGGGGCCCCGTACACGTCGCCTGTACAGGAGCTCAAAGGGGGAGAACCCCGTTGAGGCCTGTGGGAACTCCCGGTAGGCAAACAGCAGGTGTGGGAGATACCGCTCCCAGTCTCTCCCGTGGGAGTCGACCAACATCTTCAGCATCTGCTTTAAGGTGCCATTGAACCGCTCACACAGGCCATTGGTCTGTGGGTGGTACGAGCTGGCTACCAGATGTTGCACCAGTACCTGCTTACAGAGAGACTCCATCAGCTGCGACATGAACTGGGTACCTTGGTCGGTGAGCATTTCCTGGGGAAACCCCACTCTGGAGAAAATCTCCAGTAAGGCAGTGGCCACTTTGTCTGCCCGAATGGACGACAAAGCTACCGCCTCCGGGTACCGGGTGGCATAGTCCACTACCGTTAGTATGAAGCATTTCCCGGAGCAGTTTGGAGTGGACAGAGGTCCAATGAGATACACAGACACCCTTGAGAAAGGCTCTTCGATGATGGGCAGAGTTACCAGTGGGGCTTTAGGGCGCCGCTCCGCCTTCCCCACCCACTGACATGTGTCACACGAACGGCAGTAGACAATCACCTCGGTCCTCATTCCCGGCCAGTAGAAATGCTGAGCTAGACTGGCCCTGGTTTTAGTGATCCCTAGGTGTCCGGCCATGGGAATCTCGTGTGCAATCCGCAACAATTCTGCCCTGAACGGATAGGGTACCACTAACTGTCAGTCCCTGGGCCACGCCTCCGGTGAACCCTGCTGGACCGTTACCCGGTACAGCTGTCCCTGGCCTCAGACCACTCGCTCGCGGTCGAACTCCAGGGGAGGCTGTGCCGCCTGCTCCTTGAGAGCTTTCAGGCTAGCATCAGCTTCCAACGCTGCCTGAAATCCCTGACTCAATGTGGCAAGAATTGACGAAACTGCCACATCCTTTGTCAGCTCCCCGGGATCTGTCTCCTGGCCGCTGTTTGACTCGGCAGCCACTTGGTCGGAGTGGGGGAAACCATCGGACCTCCGCGAGGCTCCTTGGGCTCCGGCGCTCCTACTCCTGGTAACCAGCCATGACCGCTGAGACCACAGGTAGCACCTGCTTTGCCTCGGCTTCCGACCAAGTCCCCAGGACAGGCAGACTTCCCTGGCCTCCTGACATCCCGGATGCGGGGAACTCCTGCCCTGGGGTCTTACCTGGTGGCTCCTCTCCCGGGATGCCCCCTCACCCCATGGCCTGTTCCTCTTTCTGCAGAGGCCCTAGACTGAGCAGGCTGGATTCACTTAGGGGCCCTACACTGCCCGTAGCAGCCCCTCCTTCCACCTCTGAGCTCTCCCCTGCAGTCTTCTTACCTGTCCTCACTGTGAGCCCTGTGTGTGTAGTGTCAGTGCATGGCTTACCATCAGGTTTCACTCCCTCCTCCACTGTTGGATTCACATTCAACACATTAACATTAGTATTCACAGTAGAGTCATGACATCCTTGGGGAGCTGGACTTGGGGGTTCAGTGGCCACATACTGAGACACTAGCCTCCCCAAATCGGTCCCAAGCAACACTGGCAGGAATATTAGGCGTTACTCCCACCTGAACTGTTGGAGGCACATTCAACACATTAACATTAGCAGTCACAGTAGAGTCATGACATTCTTGGGGAGCCGGACTTGGAGGTTCAGTGGCCACATACTGAGACACTAGCCGCCCCAAATCGATCACAAGCAACACAATGGCAGGAATATTTGGCGTTAATCCCACCTCCCACCTTTCCCCTCCCGGTGCCCCAGTCCAAAAACACTTTGGCGACGGGCAGCGCCGGTTCAACACCTCCAGTTCCGGAGATGGAAAGGGTTTTCCCAGGCACCAAGTCTTGAGGGGACGTACCAGGGTTCGTTCAGCGCCTGTGTCCCGCAGTCCCATGACCGCTGAGCGGCCGATGGTGACGGGTTGGTAATTGTCCAGGGACCTCCCACACACAAAACAGTGGACGGTTTCTGGGACAGGGATGGGGCCTTCTGGCGCAGGGGACATGCAGCCTTAAAGTGTCCTGGCTGGTTGCAATGATGACAACGTCTGGGTTCTACTCCTGGCCTGGAGAGGGCAGCAGGGGGATACACCCCTTGCACTCTGGGGGCTGGGGGGACATGGGCAGGATAGGGCTTACCCCCTCTCCAGGTGCTGCTGGCAGGCTTCTTTGGCTCAGATGCCCTGTTGTTGGCATACTCATCTGCCAGGACGGTTGTAGCAGAAGCCCCCTTTGGTTTCCGGTCATGGAGTAACTGCTGGAGGTCCTCTAGGTAGTTCCACAAGAACTGCTCCGTGACGAACAGTTCCTGGACCTCCTGGCGGGTGGTGAGCTCTAGACCCGAGGTCCAGTGCTCCGCAGCTCTCAGCAGTGCCCGCATGTGGTCGGTCCAGCTGTCCTTTGAGCCCCGCTGCAGGCTCCGGAACTTCCTGCAGTACGACTCCGGGGTGATGTTGTAGTGCTGCATCAGGGCCCGCTTGATGCTGTTGTAGTCCTGCTCCTCCCCGGCAGGTAAGTCCCCCAAAACTTCCAGGGACTTACCCCTCAAATAGGGGGTCAGGTTCCTTGCCCACTGATCCAGGGCCAGATGGTGTTGGAGACAGGTTCTCTCAAAGGCCAGCAGAAAGGAATCCAGGTCTCCATCCTTTTCAAGCAGGGGAAAGTCCTCCGCCCGGACCTTGGAAGCCTTGGTCCCCGGTGGGGCTGGAGCTTCCAGCGGGAGCCCGTGCTGAGCCATCTCTAGTCGGTGCCGGCGCGCCGCAGCTTCACAGCGTTCTGCAGCCTGCAGCACACGTTCGGCATGCTCACGCTCTGCTGCTTTCTCTGCCGCCACCAGGAGTATGTCATGGGCGGCGTCGTTACCAGCCTCGAGCTGTGCCATAGCTGCTTGGAACCATCATACATATTCGCCATCCCACAGTCGAGTGCCCACATACCCATCACACATCATCCCATAGTCCCATGCCCATATACCCAACACACATCCTCCATCCCATAGTCCCATGCCCATATACCCATCATACATATTCGCCATCCCATACTCGAGTGCCCATATACCCATCACACATCCTTCATCTCATAGTCCCATGCCCATATACCCATCATACACATCCTCCATCCCATAGTCCCGTGCTCATATACCTATCACACATCCTTCATCTCATAGTCCTATGCCCATATACCCATCATACATATCCTCCATCCCATAGTCCCATGCCCATATACCCATCACACATCCTCCATCCCATAGTCAACCATTATGACATCATAATGAGCGGCGGGACCTATGATGACATCACCGTCGCTGTGGCAACCATTATGACATCATAATGAGGGGCGGGGCTTGATACACGCGCGCGCACACACACACACACACACACACACACACACACACACACACACACACACACACACACACACACACACACACACACACACTTTCCCCATTATGTAGATAGGGGCAAAATTGTTTGGTGAATTGGAATGCGCGGGGTTAAAATTTCGCCTCACAACATAGCCTAGGACACTCTCGGGGTCCAGACGTGTGTGAGGCTCAGGAGCAGACAGCGTCCGGGAGTGGACCCTCTGGATCGTGGATCTGGAGCCCCCGGGCCGAGCACGCCAGGTATTGACCGACCCCTATACAGGGATCGTTTGGGGCAGGACCACAGGGGACAGAAGCGTGACAGCCGGTACCAAGAGGGACGGTTCGAAGGACAATTAGGGCTACGGACGACTGGACGACAGACAGAATCTAGGGAACTAGAGCAGGGGTTCCTGCGGAGGGAAGGAGAAACAATAGAGGCAGCAGGAGAATCATAGAATCATAGAATCATAGAATCATAGAATCGTAGAGTTGGAAGGGACCTCCTGGGCCATCTGGTCCAACCCCCTGCTCAAAGCAGGATTCGCTAAATCATCCCAGTTAGATGTCTGTCCAGCCTCTGTTTGAAGACTTCCATTGAAGGAGAACTCACCACTTCTCGTGGCAGCCTGTTCCACTCATTGATCACTCTAACTGTCAAAAAGTTTTTTCTAATATCTAATCTGTGTCTCCTCCCATTCAGCTTCATCCCATTGCTTCTAGTCTTTCCTTGTGCAAATGAGAATAAAGTTGATCCTTCTACAATGTGACAGCCCTTTAGATATTTGTAGACAGCTATTAAGTCTCCTCTCAGTCTTCTCTTTTGCAAACTAAACATTCCCAAATCCTGCAACCTTTCCTCATAAGACAGGGTTTGCAGACCGGTCACCATTCTGGTCGCTCTTTTCTGAACTTGCTCCAGTTTGTTGATGTCTTTTTTAAAATGTGGTGCCCAAAATTGGACACAATATTCCAGATGAGGTCTGACCAAAGAGGAGTAGAGGGAAATAATGACTTCACGTGATCTAGACTGTATGCTTCTGTTAAGGTACAGTGAGCGAGGGGAGTCTGATGAGGAAATCCTAAGGGCTGGAATAACATCGGACGGACAAAGGACGGAGAACTCAGGAAGGCAAGGAGACAGACGAGGGGGCTCATACACAGCCGACAGACAGGGAAAACACTTGAGGGAACGCACAGACAAGGCGAAGCAGGCAAAGAGGACGGAAATGGAACAGAGACAGAGGCGGGCAGACGGGAGACAAGGAATACACATGAAACGAGAACTACAGTGGAACTGTGGAACTGTAGCGGCCAGAATAGTGCAGGAGTACCACACGATCACCAGGCGTCTTCCCCTTAAGGAAGACGCCTGAAATTCCTTAAGCCAGGAAGTGACAGTCAGCCCTGCCCCTCAGCGATGCCCCCCCGCCATGTGAAGAGAGAGGTCGGGCGCGCGGCTTAAGGGAGGCGCACGGGACCGCAGCAGGACGGAAGCTCGGGCGAGAGGAGGAGGGCAGGTGAGGAGAGGCTGTGGCAGGTGCCACCGCTGAAGGAACATCGGCGGGCACGGCTGCTGATGTTACAGTACCCCCCTCTTTATGTCCCTCCCTTTTGAGCTTGGCAAAAAATCTCTTCAGGATAAGAGGGGCATTAACATTTTCTCGAGGTTCCCAGGACCTTTCCTCGGGACTAAATCCTTTCCAATCGATAAGGAAAAGAGTCTTTCCCCTGACTCTTTTCATGGCCAAAATGTCCTTAACTTCAAAAACGTCATCTGCCCCGATTGGCGATGGAGAAGTGATGGGAGCTGGTTGAAAGCGATTAAGAACCACAGGTTTTAGGAGCGAGACATGGAAGGCGTTAGGAACCCTGAGTGAAGCCGGCAACCTCAGTTTATAAACCACCTCATTCATACGTCCAAGTATTTCAAAAGGCCCAATGTATCAGGGGCTTAATTTGTAAGAAGGAACCTTCAGGCGGATATGCTTGGTTGAAAGCCAGACTTTGTCACCAGGATGGTATGGAGGAAGGTCCTTCCGTCTCTGGTCCGCATGTTTTTTAATCTGGGCACTAGCATTCATGAGTGCCTCCTGTTGTGAGTTCATTTTCCCCTTCACCATTGAGGTCTGATGAACTCCCTCTTCTGGTGAAGGAAGGTAGTGAGGCTGATTACCAAGCACCTGAGCAGGATGATGATGATTGGGTGACTGGAATTGCTGACTGGATATAAGGCAGCCGACGCCCTTCTGCCTTGCTGGTGATTTCTCAGAGGGATTCTAGGAGACCAGTCTGATTCCTGCTCCTCAAAAGCTAACTTTTCTGCTCTGTTTTTTTGCATTTTTGTTTTGGTTTTGTTTTGCCTTGTTTTTCTGGATTTCTGCCATCCCCTGCTGGGGTGAGCTGAATTCCTTTTTGCTCTGTCTTCAGAAAATACCTGAGTACTGATAGTCTTTTTGAAGCCTAGCATCTTCAGGGCTTTTTTCCCTATCAGTCTGTTGGCTCTTGTTTTGATAGGGTTTTGGCGGATTGCAGACAGCAGCTTTTCTATCCTGTCCTATTTAGTTAGCTTGGGCCCCATCATTTGCTCAGCCTATCTTTCTATCTGTGTGAGTGTTTTTTCATCTTGCTTCACTGTCATTATATGTTGGGGGCTGCCTATTGCTTTGGGGTCTGCTCTGGGGCAGTTTAGATTTCCCTTTCTGTCTTTAGGCTATTTAGTTCTCCATTTGTGATCGAGGGGTCTAGGGCACCGTAGGAACCCCCCACGGCTACTGCTAGTTGTTGTTGATAGGTTCATGGGTCTGCAATCCGATAGCTGACAACTTCTCTGGTCTTCTGGACTTAGCTAGTATTTCTGTTTTTGCCTCCTACGGTGACTCATTCATAACAGCCTCCCTAGTCTCCTTCCAGACTTGTGAGAATTCTGTGGCGAGAACATCTGCTGCGGGGATTCCAGATGACATGGAAAAAGGCAGCGGAACACTGGGGTTCTGACCTGAAACCACAAAAAATGGCGACTTGGCAGTTGATTCACTGGGATGATTATCATGGGCAAATTCAGCCCAAGGTAGGAGTGAAACCCAATTGTCCTGATGGGCGTTGGAAAAGTGACGTAAGTCAGTTGTCAGAACTTGATTAATCCGTTCCACTTGCCCGTTGGACTGTGGATGATAAGCAGAGGAGAAGTCGAGGGATGTGCCCATAAACCGACAGAGAGCCCTCCAGAATCGAGAAGTAAACTTGACTTCACGATCTGACACAATCCGTTGAGGAAGACAATGCAGCCTGAAGATCTGGTGGATGAAGATCTCGACCAACCTCGGAGCAGACAGCAACACGGGCAAGGGAATGAAATGGGCCATCTTGAAGAAGCGATCAACTACGACTAGGATCGTAGTGCATCCGGCTGAGCGAGGCAGATCTGTCACGAAATCCATTGCGATTTGCCGCCAAGGGGCCTCCGGAGTAGGTAACGGGTGAAGCAGACCGGGAGGCAGGCTTCTCGGCACCTTGTTCTGAGCACAGACCGGGCAAGAAGCAACATAATAATTCACATCTTGGCGAAAAGAGGGCCACCAATAGTAACGAGAGAGAAGCAAGAGGGTCTTCTTGGTCCCCACGTGCCCAGCAACCTTGGAGGAATGCCCCCAGCGCAGCATCTCCGGGCGCTTGTTCTGAGAAACGAAGGTTTTTCCTGGAGGAGGAGTAGAGAAATTTACAGGAGCCACGGTGATAACTTTGGCAGGCTCGATGATATATGATGGACCCTCATCCCCCTCAGGCGACTGCAAAGACCTGGAGAGCGCATCTGCTTTGATGTTCTTATTCCCAGGTTGGAAATGAAGCTTGAAATCAAAACGAGAGAAGTACAGGGCCCATCTGGCTTGTCTGGAATTGAGTCTTTGAGCGGACTGCAGATAGGCCAAATTTTTGTGGTCCATGAAGATAGTAAAGGGGTGCACTGCCCCTTCGAGCAGATACCGCCATTCTTCCAGAGCCATTTTAATGGCCAGCAACTCCCGGTCCCCAATGGAGTAATTGCATTCTGCAGGTGAAAAGGATTTAGAAAAAAACCCACAAGGGACCAGATGCCCTGATGAAGCCTGTTAGGAAAGGACCGCTCCCGCTCCGGTGGAGGAGGTATCCACCTCCAGGATAAAGGGCCTACTGGCCACCGGTCGATGTAAAATCGGTGTTGATGCAAAGGAGCGTTTCAGGGTAAGGAAGGCATCCTCGGCCTCGGGAGACCAGCTGTTAGACTTAGTTCCTTTCTGGGTCAAGGCCGTGATGGGCTTGGTCACTGTGGAAAAATGAGGAACAAACTGTCGGTAGTAATTAGCGAATCTGAGGAAGCGCTGGATGGCCTTTATACCGACGGGACGAGGCCACTTGAGTACCGCCGAAAGCTTTTCCGGATCCATCTTCAGACCGGAATCTGTGATTACATATCCCAAAAAGGATAACGAAGTTTGCTCAAAAAGGCACTTTTCAATCTTTGCGTAGAGATGATTCTCCCGAAGGCGACGCAGAACCACGCGTACACTTCTCCGATGGGATGATAGATCGGGCGAGAAGATGAGAATATCATCCAAGTACACCACCACGCAGGAATACAGTAGATCCTGAAACACCTCATTAACGAATTCCTGAAACACAGCCGGAGCACTGCAGAGGCCAAACGGCATGACTAAATATTCATAATGGCCATCACGGGTATTGAAGGCAGTCTTCCACTCGTCCCCTGCGCGGATCCGGATTAAGTTGTAAGCACCCCGTAGATCCAGCTTTGTGAAGATCTGGGCCCCTCTTAGCCGGTCAAAGAGTTCGGGGATAAGCGGAAGTGGGTACCGATTCTTAACGGTGATATTATTCAGACCCCGGTAGTCAATACATGGTCAAAGTGATCCGTCTTTTTTCCGAACAAAGAAGAATCCCGCGCCCCCAGGGGACGAGGATTTCCGGATGAAACCCTTGGCCAAGTTTTCCTGTATGTATTCTGTCATGGCCGTGGTCTCTGCTGGAGATAGAGGATACGTTCTCCCTCTGGGAGGGGTGGCTCCGGGGATCAGGTCGATAGGGCAGTCTCATAGGCCCGATGCGGTGGCAGGGAATCCGCTTCCTTTTTGCTGAACACATCGGCATATGCGTGATACGGTGCGGGAAGACCCGGAATGTCGACTGGCCTAGACAGAGAACGAGGATGGACGATGGCCGGCAGGCAGCGTTCATGGCAGGAGTCACCCCAACGCAGAATCTCCCCTGAGCGCCAGTCGATAACTGGCTCGTGCAGCCTGAGCCAGGGTAATCCAAGGAGAACAGCATGGGATAAGCGAGGCAGGATGTAAAAAGCTATTTTCTCGAGATGGAGTGCTCCAATTTGTATGTCAACTTCGGCAGTGACCATGGTGACGAGCACAGGTAGTGGTTTGCCATCAACGGAGGAGATCGCACGTGGGTCTTTTAGGATGACCACGGGAATCTGGAGTTTATCAACCTCTTCTTGACGAATGAAATTACCAGCTGCACCCGAGTCCACATACACCTCCACAGATCTACGCTCCCGACCTGTAATAATTAAAGCTGAAAGAGTAAGGGGCAGAGAGGAATTATGATCACCTAGGAAGACCTCCCTTACCTGGCCTAGGTGGAGGCGTTTCCCGGGTTCTCAGGACAGGTGCGCACAAAGTGGTTGGCTCCTCCGCAGTACAGACAGAGACCATTCGTCATCCTTTCCCTGCTCTGCTGCTCAGATAACCTGATACGATCTATCTGCATGGGCTCGGGTGTGCCGCTAGGGGTGGGTGCAGAGGACCGTGGTATAGGAGCTTGATACAACCTAAAGGGCCTTCTCTCCCTAGCTGACTCTCAAGCGTGTTCTAGAAAGCGAAGATCTATGCGAGTCGCCAGGGATATGAGATCTTCCAGGGTGGTGGGGGTGTCTCGTCCGGCAAACTCGTCCTTGATCTTGCTAGAGAGACCTCTCCAAAAGGCACCTACCAGGGCCTCGTTATTCCATCCCAGCTCCGAGGAGAGTGTCCGAAAGCGGATGGCGTACTGCCCTACAGTAAGAGGACCCTGACGGAGGTTAAAAAGGGCCTCCGTAGTGGAAGCTAAGTGGGTCACCCTCCGTCCCAGGGCTGTGGGGTACTCGGTACCGGGCCGGTGTCAGGGGGGATGTGTTACAGCAGCAGTGACCCGGTCCGTGGCCCTGGGCGCCCAAATCAATGGTTGTTTGTAATATTGTTTATGGAATAGTTTGTGACGCCACCTGTGGTGTTTGGCCAGCAAGATGTTAAGCCAACGCTGCGTGCACATCCTCTGGGGCTGATGGTGTGTTGCAGCATAGATGGTATAGCTCCCCACAGGTGAAGCTGTAACCCCAGGGCAGTGTGTAGGCGCAGGTAGTGTAAAGGAGGATACCCAGATGTAACGGTGCTGACGGTGTTGGCGCACAATGACTGGAAGACACCAGGGCTTGTAGTTCCAAAGTTTTACTCACTGTTCGTGGTACACACTGGTGCCTGCCTCTGTGCCGTGTCCTCCGGGGCAGAGACTCAATCAACCTCCTGGGCAAGTCAGGCTTCTCCTCTCCAACACTCCGCCAACATGTACCTGTCCTGAATGACTCCGCTATTGCGCCTATTAGTGTGAAGAGCTCCAGTACCGTGGTTACTCTGAAGTTCCTCCTGTCAGATGTTCCTAACAACTCTACTTGTATGACAGACAGCTGTAGCCTGATCAGTTACCTCCTGGATCCCGGCTCTCTATCCGTGTTGCTGTTGTGTCCCAAGTCTTGGATGGGAGTAATGCATTTACAGCCAACTACTCCACCGGTGTCTGCTGCAGAACCATAAGTGTCCATACAACCTTGGGGACCAGGCCCCGGCCTTGCGCTGAGAACCTATAGGCAGGGTTCCTCTTCCAACCCACAACTCCTCTCTGTTATCCTACTCCTTCGTTCCGCGCTGTTCCTTCTCTCTTATGGAAGCTTAGGTTGCAATTCTACGTCTTTCTCCTTCTGTTCCTTTCCCGTGCCAGCTGGCTCAGGTCACTGAGGCAGCTGCAGCACTCCTTCCTCGATCCTTCCTTCCAGGGATCCGTCCTCAGTCTCTCCTGACTGACTGACCCCCTCGCCTCCTCTCTCTACTGACCTCCCGTCAGACTGACCTGTTATTCTAAACTTTCCCTTTCTTTTATATCTAACCACCCATCTCCCAGCACATCTCGTGTTACGAAGCAAGGACCCACGAAAGGTGCTCTGCTATCCTCTAAGCATGGAGCCGCAATCTAGTCCATTGCTGAACTATCCTGTGTGTGGGTGCAGGTGTTGGAGTGTGGAAAGGAGTTCCCAACTTACCTAGGTGGTGGGGCACTACACCTTAGGAGAAGGTGCAGTACCTCTGTGGCGACTGAGCCTCAGGGGCGCCACATAAGCGCCCGGGTTCGTCAAATACCTTGCAGAATGTCTCCAAAAAATTCAGGATGCTAGAAACCACGGGGTCATCCCTCTCCCATAAAGGGTTCACACAGGCCAGCGCCTCTCCCTCGAAATGGGACACTATGAACGCAACTTTGGCGCAATCTGTGGTGTATTGTTGGGGCAGAAGCTCAAAGTGCAGTCTGCACTGGTTTAAAAAACCCCTACATAACTTAGGATCCCCGCTATACCTGGGAGGCTTTCCCAGGCGAGGGGGCGGAGATGAAACAGCTTCCTGGGCTTGGGTCGAAGCAGCCGCAGAGGACTGCAATGCAAGCAGTTGATCGTCAACGGACGCCATATAACCCAAAATGTGAGACTGAGCATCGCGCTGCTGCGCAAGCTCCTGCTGAAGGCTGGCTAAGAGAGGAGCATGCCCTGGGTCAGTGGTTTGCAGGGCGGAGAGCCGGGTGTCCATGGATTTCATGAAGGACATTATCCGGGTCTGATTCTCTCTTAAGAAAAGCAGTTCCTTCTGTGTAGCAGCCGCGGCACCGGCGGGGTCCATGGTCTGGTGATACTGTGAGGCTCAGGAGCAGACAGCGTCCGAGAGTGGACCCTCTGGATAGTGGATCTGGAGCCCCCGGGCCGAGCACGCCAGGTGATGACCGACCCCTATACAGGGATCATTTGGGGCAGGACCAGAGGGGACAAAAGCGTGACAGCCGGTACCAAGAGGGACGGCTCGAAGGACGACAGACAGAATCTAGGGAACTAGAGCAGGGGTTCCTGCGGAGGGAAGGAGAAACAATAGAGGCAGCAGGAGAAGGTACAGTGAGCGAGGGGAGTCTGATGAGGAAATCCTAAGGGCTGGAATAACATCGGACGGACAAAGGACGGAGAACTCAGGAAGGCAAGGAGACAGACGAGGGGGCTCATACACAGCCGACAGACAGGGAAAACACTTGAGGGAACGCACAGACAAGGCGAGGCAGAGGCAGGCAAGGAGGACGGAAATGGAACAGAGACAGAGGCGGGGGCAGACGGGAGACAAGGAATAAACATGAAACGAGAACTACAGTGGAACTGTAGCGGCCAGAAGAGTGCAGGAGTACCACACGATCACCAGGCGTCTTCCCCTTAAGGAAGACGCCTGAAATACCTTAAGCCAGGAAGTGACACAGTCAGCCCTGCCCCTCAGTGACGCCCCCCGCCATGTGAAGAGACGCGGCCTAAGGGAGGTGCACGGGACCGCAGCAGGACGGAAGCGCGCGCGAGTGGAGGAGGGCAGGTGAGGAGAGGCTGTGGCGGGTGCCGCCGCTGAAGGAGCATCGGCAGGCACGGCTGCCGATGTTACAACGTGTGACTGTGCCAAATTTTTTGGCTGTAGCTGCGACGGTGCGGACGCCAATCCCGGACATACATACACACACACACACACACACACACACACACACACACACACACACTTGAGCTTTATATAATATATCAGACTAGCTGAAGAGCCCGGCGCTGCCCGGGCATAGTAACTAACTGTGGTTAGTTATAGCAAATTATAATTATCCTCCATCCCATAGTTCCGTGCCCATATACCCATCATACATATCCTCGATCCCGTAGTCGAGTGCCCATATACCTATCACACTTCCTCCATCCCATAGTCCCATGCCCATATACCCATCACACATCCTCCATCCCATAGTCCCATGCCCATATACCCATCATACATATTCGCCATCCCATAGTCGAGTGCCCATATACCCATCACACATCCTTCATCTTTGTCCCATGCCCTTATACCCATCATACATATCCTCCATCCCATAGTCCAGTGCCCATATACCCATCACACATCCTCCATCCCATAGTCAACCATTATGACATCATAATGAGCGGCGGGGCTTGCAACCTATGATGACATCAGCGTTGCCATTGCAATCATTATGACATGATAATGAGGGGCGAAGCTTGATACACACACACACACACTTTTTCCCCATTATGTAGATAGGGGCAAAATTGTTTGGTGAATTGGAACGTGTGGGGTTAAAATTTCGCCTCACAACATAGTCTAGGACACTCTCGGGGTCCAGACGTGTGACTGTGCCAAATTTTGTGGCTGTAGCTGCGATGGTGTGGATGCCAATCCCGGACACATACACACATACATACATACATACACACATACATACATACAAACACTTGAGCTTTATATATTAGATGTAGCTCTTTCACAGACAAGACCAGTAATACCTTTTCCTAGATAGTCTATTCCTCCATTACTGAGAAATCAGTGTTTGAATTGATATGCAAATGAGCTGAAGAACTATGGTAGATCTGAAGCCCTTGTTACTCCAGCTCTATTATCCAACCAGAGTTCATCTGAAGACTCCTTTGCCTGTCACACAGCATAGAGGCTGTCAGTCAAGCAAAAGAAAACTGCTTTTGGCAAGGAGTAGAGCTGGGGTGACAGAGGCTTCACATCTACCATAGCTATTTAGACTCAATTGCATATGAATTGAAATGCTGATTTCTCAGTAAGAGAGGAGCAGACTGCCCATGTAAGGGGTACTTCACACATAGCGAGATCGTTAGCGAGATCGCTGAAACGTCACAGGTTTTGTGATGCAATGGCGACCTCGCCAGCGATCTTGCTACATGTGACACATAGCGGCGACCGGCTCCCCGCTGTGAGCTGCGATATCGCTGATCGTGCTCAAATGTCCTAGGCCATTTTTTGTCCCGCTGGCCAGCATGCATCACTGTGTTTGACGCCGACGAGCGACCTCGTTGGCGACTCAGAACTCAGGGATGCAGGCGTGAGTCATCAGAATAGCTGCTGTGTGACAAGGTCCCAACGACCGCCGAGGTCGTTATATGGATCACCATATCGTTGCTGCGTCATTGAGTAGATCTGCCTGTTTGACAGCTTACTAGCGACCATGTAGCAACACACCAGTGATCCTTACCAGGTCGTCTCATTGTCGGGATCGCTGGAGCGTCGCTATATGTAACGAGACCCTTAAGGTTTTGCTGTACCTTTCTTTGAAAGAGGTACAGGTGCATATAAATAGTTTAGGTGTGAAATCCTGCTAAAAGATTCTTTTTCAAGTGGTTTTCCGAGTCATATAAAAGATGCACAAAGCTACAGGTGGTTATAAAAATATCTACATTCATGACCGAAACTATTGGCACCCTTGAAATTGTTTCAAAATAAAGTATTTCTTCCAGAAAATTATTGCAATTACACATTTTGTCATACACATATTTATTTCCTTTATGTGTATTGGAACAACACAAAAAAACAGAGAAGAAATAGTCAAATTGGACAAAATTTCACACATCCCCATAAATGGGCAGGACAAAATTGCTGGCTCCTTTCCAAAATTATGGGTAAGCAACTGTGGTTCAAGCATGTGATGCTCGTTCAGACTCGCCTGTGGCAAGTAACAAGTGTGGGCAATATGAATATCACACCTGAAACCAGATAAAAAGAGAATAAGTTGACTCAATATTTGCATTGTGTGTCTGTGTGTGCCACACTAAGCATGGAGAACAGAAAGAGGAGAAGAGAACTATCTGTTGACTTGAAACTAAAATTGTTGAAAAATATCAACAACCTCAAGATTACAAGTCAATCTCCAGAGATTTTGATGTTACTTTTTCCACAGTGCGCAACATAATCAAAAAGTTTACAAACCATGGCACTGTATCTAATCTCCCTGGATGGACGACAGAGAAAAATTGATGAAAGGTTGTAATGCAGAATAGTCCAAATGGTGGATAAGCAGCCCCAATCAAATTCCAAAGAAATTCAAGCTATTCTTCTGGCTCAGGATGCATCGGTGTCAGTATGAACTATCCATCGACATTTGAGTGAAATGAAATGGTATGGTAGGAGACCCAGGAAGGCCCCACTGCTGACACATAGACATAAAAAAGCTAGACTGCAGTTTGCTAAAATGTACATGAGTAAGCCAAAATTATTCTAGGAAAGTGACGTGTGGACAGGTGCACATCATTTTACTGTTTACTGAAAATGGAATGAGGCCTAAAAAGAAAAGAATACAGTACCTACAGTCAAATATGGTGGAGGCTCAAAGATGTTTTGGGTTTGTTTTGCTGCCTCTGGTACTGGGTACCTTTATTGTGTGCAAGGCATCAGGAAATTTGAAGATTAACAAAGGATTTTGGGTCGAAATGTGTTAGAAAGCTGGGTTTGCATCCTTAGGTTATGTGTATTCCAGCATGAGAATGACCCCAAACATACTTCAAGAAGCACCCAGATATGGATGGAAGCAAAGTGGTGGAGTGTTCTGAGGTAGCCAGAAAAAAGTCTGGATCTAAATCCCATTGAAAACCTGTTGAGAGATCTTACAATTGCTGTTGTGAGAAGGCTCCTTCAAATATGAGAGACCTGGAGCAGTTTACAAAAGAAGAGTGGTCAAAAGTTCCAGTTTAGGGGTGTAAGAAGCCTGTTGATGGTTATAGGAAAGATTGTTTGCAGTTATTTATTCTAAAGGGTGTGCAACCAAATATTAAGTTGAGGGTGCCAACAATTTTGGCTGACCCATTTTTGGGAAATGTGTAATAATTTTATTTGAGAAATACTTCATTTTCTGGAGTAATTTCTACGGTGCCAATACTTTCGGCCATGACTGTATAATCCCTGTCATTTCAGCAAAGCGTCCATGGTTCCTCCCACTTGACTTTTGTTTACCTTGTGATGCCTTCTTGTGATCCTCTGCAGGGGCCATGTGAGGCACACGAGATCGCTCCAGCCATGTAATACCAAGAACACAACGCTGTGGGAATTATATCGGGGAGCACGGGTTTTTTAGTTATTGTATTAGCATTTGTGGCTTTGGGCAATTTTTAGATAACTTGGAAAACCTTTTTAATGAAGATGAATGACAAGGTTTTACATTGAATAGATGTTAGTCGAAGCTTATTTTCATATGTTTAGGTCTGAGGCGATATTACAGATTCGTGTTGTTCAGATCTGTTACACGACACCCATAGCTGCTTTTTTATGTACTGTGCCAAAATTAATAAATGTCCTCTTTGTGTGCACATTTACTCAATGTGTGTGTGGGTTTTTTTGTGTAACACATATAAAAAAAGAAATAAACTCTTTTTTCAACTGGTTGTGGCTGAGAACTGAAATATGGGATCTCAGAGGCATTTTTGCAACATCTTCTGCAGGAGCACGCCGCTCTTTTGCCTTCTGGGTGGGTGCACTCCTTGATTGACAATTCAGACCAGCAACATGATTGCACCGTTGGGCCAAAGTATGAGCTCTTCAATGCTGCTAGTAGACAGCTTTGCTTTTTCATCTTCGGAGGATCCAGCCAACTCAGAACAGAAATTACAATCTCTATTGCCTTGGAGACTAGCCACCTCTGAAAGATTGTAGTGGTGGCCGGTAGCATAACAGCAATCAGTGAAGAATAAAATTAAAAACTGCTATTGAGATTGAGCAGGATTAACAACAAGTAAATTACAAAGTTGCTTGTTCTTACAATTGTTGCAATTTTAAACAATTATGATAATGAGAATAACCATTTAACCCCTTCGCACCCGAGCCTGTTTTTGCCTTCGTGACCGGGCCAATTTTTTCAATTCTGACCAGTGTCACTTTATGAGGTCATAACTCTAGAACGCTTCAACGGATCCCGCTGATTGTGACAATGTTTTCTCGTGACGTATTGTACTTCATGATGGTGGTAAAATTTCTTAGATATGAACTGCGCTTATTTGTTAAAAAAAAAATCGAAATTTGGCAAAAATTTTGAAAATTTTGCAGTTTTCAAACTTTTAATTTTTATGCCCTTAAATCAGAGAGTGATATCGCACAAAATAGTTGATCACATTTCCCACATGTCTACTTTACATCTGCACAATTTTGGAAACCTATTTTTTTTTTTTTTTTTTTTTTTAGGAAAAGGAAGTTATAAGGGTTAAAAGTTGACCAGCGGATTTCTCATTTTTACAACAAAATTTACAACACCATTTTTTTTAGGGACCACCTCACATTTGAAGTGAGTTTGGGGGGTCAATATGACAGAAAATACCCAAAAGTGACACCATTCTAAATACTGCACCTCTCAATGTACTCAAAACCACATTCAAGAAGTTTGTTAACCCTTCAGGTGCTTCACATGAATGAATGGAATGTGGAAGGAAAAAATAAACATTTAACTTTTTTTCACAAACATTTTACTTCAGAACCATTTTTTTATTTTCACAAGTGTAAAAAGAGAAAATGAACCACAAATTTTTTTGTGCAATTTCTCCCGAATACACCGATACCCTGTATGTGGGGCTAAATTACTGTTTGAGCACACGGCAGAGCTCAGAACGGAAGGAGTGCCGTTTGACTTTTTCAATGCAGAATTGGCTGGAATTGAGATCGGATGCCATGTTGCATTTGGAGAGCCCCTGATGTACCTAAACAGTGGAAACCCCCCCACAAGTGACCCCATTTTGGAAACTAGACCCCTTAAAGAACTTATCTAGATGTGTCGTGAACACTTTGAACCCCCCAAGTGCTTCACAGAAGTTTATAATGTAGAGCCATGAAAATAAAAAATATTTTTTTTTCCACAAAATGATATTTAGCCCCCAATTTTTTATTTTCACGAGGGTAACAGGAGAAATTGGACCCCAAAAGTTGTTGTCCAATTTGTCCTGAGTACAGTGGTACCCCATATGTGGGAGAAAACTGCTGTTTGGGCACACGGTAGGGCTCGAAAGGGAAGTAGTGACGTTCTGGAATGCAGACTTTGATGGAATGGTCTGCGGGTGTCATGTCGCGTTTGCAGAGCCCCTGATGTACCTAAGCAGTGGAAACCCCCCACAACTGACCCCATTTTGGAAACTAGACCCCCCAAGGAACTTATCTAGATGTGTGGTGAGCACTTTGAATCCCCAAGTGTTTCACTAAAGTTTATAATGTAGAGCCGTGAAAATAAAAAAAATCATTTTTTTTCCACAAAAGTGACCTTTTAGCTCCCAATTTTTATTTTCACAAGGGTAACAGGAGAAATTGGACCCTAAGAGTTGTTGTCCAATTTTTCCTGAGTACGCTGGTACCCCATATGTTGGAGAAAACTACTGTTTGGGCACACGGTGGGGCTCGGAAGGGAAGTAGTGACGTTCTGAAATGCAGACTTTGATGGAATGGTCTGCGGGCGTCATGTTGCGTTTCCAGAGCCCCTGATGTACCTAAACAGTGGAAACCCCCAATTCTAATTCCAACCCTAACCCCAACACACAATTAACCCTAATCCCAACCCTAACCATAACCCTACCCACAAACCTAACCCCAACACACCCATAACCCTATTCCCAGCCCTAACCCTAGCCTTAACCCTAGCCCTAACCCTAGCCCAAGCCCTAGCCCTAACCTGCGTACCTGCTTTTTTTTCTTTACTTTTTTTTTTCTTTTTGTGACAAGATCGCTGCCCTGCAATCTGACTCATAGTAACGCGACTTCTCCTCTGATCTCACACTGACAGATGATCAGAGGAGAAGCAGCGTTACTGTGTGACAAGATCGCTGCCTGGCACAGCTGTGCCAGGCAGCGATCAGCTGTGCCAGGCAGCGATCTACAGTCATGGCCAAAAGTTTTGAGAATGACACAAATATTAATTTTTACAAAGTCTACTGCTTCATTTTTTCTAATGGCAATTTGCATATACTCCAGAATGTTATAAAGAGTGATCAGCTTAACAGCAATTACTTGCAAAGTCAATATTTGCCTAGAAAATGAACTTTATCCCCCAAAACACATTTCAATATCATTGCAGCCCTGCCTTAAAAGGACCAGCTAACATCGTTTCAGTGATTGCTCCATTAACACAGGTGTGGGTGTTGATGAGGACAGGGCTGGGGATCAATCTGTCATGATTAAGCAAGAATGACACCACTGGACACTTTAAAAGGAGGCTGGTGCTTGGCATCATTGTTTCTCTTCTGTTAACCATGGTTATCTCTAAAGAAACACGTGCAGTCATCATTGCACTGCACAAAAATGGCCTAACAGGGAAGAGTATCGCAGCTAGTAAGATTGTACCTCAGTCAACAATCTATCGCATCATCAAGAACTTCAAGGAGAGAGGTTCCCTTGTTGCCAAAAAGGCTCCAGGGCGCCCAAGAAAGACCAGCAAGCGCCAGGACCGTCTCTTAAAAGTGTTTCAGCTGCAGGTCGGGCTACCAGCAGTGCAGAGCTTGCTCAGGAATGGCAGCAGGCAGGTGTGAGTGCATCTGCACGCACTGTGAGGCGGAGACTCTTGGAGCAAGTCCTGGTCTCAAGGAGGGCAGCAAAGAAGCCACTTCTCTCCAGGAAAAACATCATGGACAGACTGATATTCTGCAAGAGGTACAGGGAGTGGACTGCTGAGGACTGGGGTAAAGTCATTTTCTCTGATGAATCCCCTTTTCGATTGTTTGGGACATCTGGAAAAAGGCTTATTCGGAGAAGACCAGGTGAGCGCTACCACCAGTCTTGTCTCATGCCAATTGTCAAGCATCCTGAAACCATTCATGTGTGGGGTTGCTTCTCAGCCAAGGGAATGGGCTCTCTCTCAGTCTTGCCTAAAAACACAGCCATGAATAAAGAATGGTACCAGAATGTCCTCCAAGAGCAACTTCTCCCAACCGTCCAAGAGCAGTTTGGCGATCAACAATGCCTTTTTCAACATGATGGAGCACCTTGCCATAAAGCAAAGGTGATAACTAAATGGCTCAGGGAACAAAACATAGAGATTTTGGGACCATGGCCTGGAAACTCCCCAGATCTTAATCCCATTGAGAACTTGTGGTCAATCATCAAGAGACGGGTGGACAAACAAAAACCTTCAAATTCAGACAAAATAAAAGCATTGATTTTGCAAGAATGGACTGCTATCAGTCAGGATTTGATCCAGAAGTTGATTGAGAGGATGCCAGGGAGAATTGCTGAGGTACTGAAGAAGAAGGGTCAACACTGCAAATATTGACTTGCTGCATTAACTAATTCTAACTGTCAATATAACCTTTTGCTACTCATAATATGATTGCAATTATATTTATGTATGTGATAAAAACATCTGACAAACACACATAAAAACCAGAGGCCAGCAGATCATGTAAAAATATAATATTTGTGTCATTCTCAAAACTTTTGGCCATGACTGTAGTCACACAGTAACGCTGCTTCACCTCTGATCATCTGTCAGTGTGAGATCAGAGGAGAAGTCGCGCTACAATGAGTGAGATCGCCGGGAAACAAGCAGCTTTCCCAGCGAGCGCTCTCATTGGCTGCTGTGCCGCTGACGTCATCAGGACCTAAACCAATCAGGTCTTGATGACGTCGGGGGTCCCAGCATGCATTGTGCACCGGGATCCCCGCATTATAAGGTATGTGGGGGTCCCGGGGGGCACAAAACCGCCGACAGTAGATAAACGTCGGCGCTGAACAAAGCCCAGCAATCGCCAACGTTTATCTACTGTGGGTGGTCGGGAAGCGGTTAAGAAACATTGTGGCGAAAGGAAGGCTAACACCACAAAATCTGCATCAGAGCGTCCCACCTTCCATGTGCCAGCTATAATACTGGTATCATCTGATGTGGCAGAGTGGTCTTTGTGCATTAATATACCAGACAACCGCCCCCTCCATGTATTGGTAGGCTGTGAGCGGTTGTTTCATCTGTATTCTTGCACCTGTGTTGCCATCTTAATTATATGGGTCCACTGCATCCTGATGCATTTGTCTGGAGGCCTGGATGGGTAAACCTCTTTGCTTTTTGGCAGAGTGGTCTTTAGCATACTTCTCAACTTTCAATGAATGGAAAGAGTTGTTTCGTTAAACCTTTGCAATCACCACTCCGACATGCAGTCCCATGTAAATACTCCCTCCCCCCTTAATTTAGCCCCCTCTTACATAGAGTTCTCCTGTGTCATCATGGGCACCATAAATCACTCCATTACAGACCAGCCCAAGGGACTGGGTGTAACTTGGAAAATTCGTCCCACTGTTCTTTCTCCATGGTTCTGCCTCCCTGTAGGGTTTGCACCAATAAACCAGTAGAGGAGTAGACTTCCAGTAATATAAGTAGAGAGTGTAGGGGCAGACTTCTAAGGACTGCATCCTAAATACCCTATTTTCCTGCTGGAATCAGGATGATTGTGTTTATACCCTAAACCCTCAGGACCTGAGTGTGACTGCTGCCTTAGCAGACCTATAGCTACCTTCTTGATGTTCATAATAATTACATAGAATTGAGAGGACCTCATTGGAATGAAGGCTTCTCATTATGATGCTGGGTTTAGCTATCCAGTCTCTCCCACCCCATTTCATTTTCATGATTGTTGCAGCAGTTTTCCACTTATTCGTTTGCACAGGTTCTAGCCAGCAAAATACAAAAGGATTAGGACCAAGCAGGACTTGGTGCTTCTTTCTCCAAGGTCACAAAACCAGCTATGCTGGGGTCAATTTAGTAGGACTGTCAGTCAAGCAAAAGGGGTCAGTTGACCCATGACTATATTTTTAATGTGGAGATTAAGCAGAGGTCCATACAATCCTAATGTTGCCGTGTCTAGAGACAAAACAAGAATGCCAGTGCTGTAAGGCATTATCTGTAACCACTGAGCCATCATACATAGCCAACCACTCACAACCTGGCAATCAGAAGACGTTGTGATGATGTTTGTATGGTGGGACAATCCGTCTTTCTTCTTTCACCTATTGGCCATGATGCAACATTTGCCAGTTTACGACTGCCCAAAGATGGATCTCTAAGCAAGATTAAGTTGACCATTGCATAAACGGATGAGTATTACGAGAAGAATAACAAGAAGTGAATATGGTTGTTGGGGCCAAATGGTGTTATCTATTCAAAGAAGCCATGGGCTTCCACCTATGGTGACATATGGAGGGGATCTGTAAATGAGTGTTGAAATAGGGACCATTAGATGAGGTTGAGTAAAGAAGAAGGAAAAGAAGAAGGGTGGTTCTGCAGGTATCTCCAGTCTCCTGCATTTCTGTACCAGCAAAGAAAGGGGGACTGAAAATTGCATCTTTAGCAGGACCTGTCAGAGGCCAGCGAAGAGTAATGAGTGCAGCTCTTTCCTTCATTAACATAAACTCATTTACTTGATCAATGGTCCCCCAGCAGTAAACAACAATCTTTAATCCATAGACGAGCTGATTGGCTTTTGCCATCTCTGGGAGCCGAGAGCACAGCGATCCGCCTGACAATAAGGGAAGAAAAATGTTAGCTCCTACCCCACAGCCGAGCACAGCCTGGAAAATTAAAAGGGGGGGAGGCGAGAGAGGGAGAGAAGGGGAGATGGATGATAGAGAGAGGAAGACGGGGGAGTAAGGGAAACTGCATTTCAAGGGAGAGACAGAGACAGCAAAAACAATATAAAAAAAAAAAGTTAGAATATACAGAGAGCACTTTACTGTGTAGCAGGTTCAGTCTACGGTTGACCATAGATGCAACGTAAATTCCACCGATAATTAGCTCTCATACTAATCATCTATCTATGTGTCTATAAATGGTGATTTGCTTAGGATTATTGAAAATTTTTCAGACTTGAGATCGGTCTTCATCGTGGTCATTATCGTTACTCTTTGGGTTTTATAGAAGAGTTGACCAAGAATTTCCCCTGTGGGTCTATAGAAAAATTTTCAATTGTTGGAGTATATCTGGTTGTGTATAATTTTTAAGCATTAGTCTTTTCATAAGGAATAAACATTGAAAAAAATCAAAGGATTAGGGTTTTATCTTTTTTTTTGTCTGAATACAGCTTTTTCCAAATCCATTGTGTGGGGCAATGGGCTACAAGGGTAATGGGCAGAGTATGACTTCACAGGCCAAAAAACTAAATATTGCAAGCAAAACCTAAAGCAGTGGTTCTTCTTGAGCGGCACCCTCTTGACAGCACTTATGATGGTCTTTAGCTGGTCCTCATATGGTCCTTAGCTGGCCGTTATTCCTTTAACTCAACATAAATGGAATAAACCCAACATGGTTTCTGTGGAAGTAGTCAAAAAAATTACCTTGCACTGATGGCACCGGTATCTTCCTAGGAAGTATGGACAGTACTAGTGATCAAAGTATTTTTTAAGAGTCAAAAGTGCGATCATTGGTCACTGAAAAACTAATAAATTGATGGTTGAGTTACAGGTCTCAGGATAAGATGAGCTTATACATCAACTATCTTGGACTGGTCCACCAAAGGGTTACAGGTCTAGTGCTTAGATCAACTTGTGCATGGACTGTGTTGGTTTGGACCACCAAAGTATCAAAAGTGCCTTTGATGAACCAAGGTTCTGACACAATAATGGGCCCCTAATAGAACAGGGCCCCAAAGGTCCAGCAGAAGACTGCCTCATATGACTGACTTTGGGGCCATTCACTTACAGATGGGTTCAGAAATAACATAATAAACCTTATATCTGTAAAATCTGGCCCTCATAATGAACCCAATGGTGAACCCAAGGAAATCCTGTCCATCATTGACTCCCAAAGATATGCAAAATGTTAGAATAGTAAAAATAATTAAATATTACTATGTAAAATGTTGCTTTTTTTAATCTCTGATCTCTGTGATATTCAAGGGCACCTAGAGGACACGTAATATATTGACCTGGGATTAACACAAGCCTTTTTGAGGTCCACAGGATTAGTTCTTTCCAAGGCTAATTTGCACTGTAAATGGACACTTCTTTAGGATCAGTATTTTTTATAATATGGGTCGAGTCCGGTTCTTAGCCATGCTGTACCACCTTATATGTGAGAGCAGTTTAATGAACGCAGTGTTATGCAGGTGCGACAGAAGGAGACTGGATATAAACAGCCTTAGAAGCACAAAAAGTGATTAGGAAGGAGGCAGGATGGTGAAAAATGAATGTTGGGAGCAGAGTAATTTGCCGGCTATCCAAGGTGATAGATGGCACAGGCGGGTAATCAATGCTTGGAGTGCGTGCCGAAGGGAAATGGAGCAATATGTGGAGTACAGTTGCTCTGGAGGCGGAGGGAGCGCGGCCGGGGGATTCGAGGGAAAGAAAAATGTTTTCTTCGTTGACCAGCCTTGTGTCGGCACTGGCCGAGAAGGGATTTCAATTATCGGACTGTTCCCAGCAAACCCTCATAGCTCAAAGGAACAGAGTCGGGGAAAAGATGGATGACAAAGAGGGGCACTTCAATCTGCTGCATGAGACGTGTAAATCCTCTGTCTGTAATTCACAGCAGCCGCTTCTCCGCCAGAGACCTTTCTACTGTGAATACAGCATTATATAGGCACAGCCTCCTGGTAATGGATATCGCCTCCTATATTGTGCTATATAGTCCTGCTCTATAACGCACTTAACTCATTTTCCCTCTTATGATTCAGCTCCAGTTCCTTTGTATTCTGCATCCCTGATGTTCCTCCATATAAGACGTCCCTACGATCTACAGTATATGGTGGTTTCTTCATATAGGTTCTTATTCACCTGGCTGTATCGTACCAAGCGCTTTTATGGTTCATGCACGTGGCTGGATCGTACCGAGCACTCTTAATGGTTCATGCACGAAGCTGTGTCGTACCGAATGCTCTTACGGCTCATGCATGTGGCTGAATCATACCAAGCACTTGTCACGGGGTTACCACGACAGTGTGGAGCCAGAAGACCACAGCGTCTGATTGCTCCTACTGCGGCACTGAGAAGAAGCACTTCTTTTTAAAAGGGTTCATTTCTTCTGGCAGAATAGGGGTTAATTGGCCATGTTGGAAATCCCTGTGCTCACAGCTGTGCTGGGTTAGCCACTCCCTTCCCCTTTATAATCTGGGCTGTGTTACTAATCCTTGTCAGAGCTAGCATTTGCTGCATGGCTATCAGTGGGAGAGGAGCACATATGAGGAGAGTTGGAGGAATTATCTGTGACTGTTGTTTGGTT
Source organism: Dendrobates tinctorius (assembly GCF_039654945.1). Taxonomy (NCBI): domain Eukaryota; kingdom Metazoa; phylum Chordata; class Amphibia; order Anura; family Dendrobatidae; genus Dendrobates; species Dendrobates tinctorius. Next base: position 23,420,134 of record NW_027361825.1, on the reverse strand, counting down.
TGTATGCGTGGTAATTCCCTATCCTCTACTTTGGTTTATTCCCCTACTTCCATGCCCCAGTGCATTCCTCTGTTACATGTGAGTGAATATTTTGTATGTCTGGAGTTTTCTGCTAACCCTAGTCCGTGTTGCCTGGTTTGTCGGGTTGGTGTACTATTGTGTACAGTAGAACACCCTCTTCCCTGGATGGGGGAAGAGAACAGATGAAGGGCTAACTCAGAAGATAAGGCAAGGACGGAGGCCCCAGCATCTTCGCCATCTGAAGTATCCCGGGGAACAGGGCAAGCTAGGTCCCCTATAAACAGGTTGCGGGATGCAGTGACGCAAGGGAGGCAGAGCAAGGGTTGACAAATTAACTATTTAACTGGAACAATAGAGGAACTCCTTGCAGGGAGAAAACAGTTAAATTGAAAAGGAGAAATTGCAATGTAACAACAGTCCAGTAATCAAACTTATCGTGCCTTTAAGGTCCTCAGCTGCAGGTGATCCATTGGGGATTGTATTACTGGCAACAGATGGGGTCCCACAGATAACGGTACAACTTCTGGCGGCAGCGGGCGGTCACTGGTTTTACCCGCTGAGCCCCTAGTCCATAAGCCAGTGCAGCTAAAGCAAAGAGAGCTGCAGAAATCCCGGTGACAAGTGTGGGCTGCTGCGCTCTGGCCGGCAGAGGAGACCGCAACCTAATGTCCTTCAGCCATCCCACGTTTCCCTGCGTTCTCCACTCTCACTGTCCTGCCCGAGTGTCCAGGAGATGTCGGCCACAGTATGTCGCGACGCTGATGCCCGGGGTGCACTACTCGCCCTCCCGCACTCTCCCTGATGGCTGGAAACTGACTGCTGCTTCACGCGCTTTTGGCTCTGTTTCCGGTTTAAACACGCCCCCTCGTCTGGGGTCATGGGGCCTGTCAGGTCCCCTATTTCTTCCCCCGGGCAACATAGGACACAGCCTCGACAGTTCCGGACCCAGTTCAATACAGGTACCCGCAGCCTGGTCCTCCTCCTTACATCCCTCCTAGCGTTAGGGACAGGGAAGGAGCCCCTGGTCTCTGGTCACCCGACAGCTGTTTCGTGACAGTGCTCATGCATGTGGCTGGATCGTATGTAGCGCTTTTGTGGCTCATGCTTGTGGCTGGGTCGTACGGAGGTCTCTTTTGGCTAATGCTTGTGGCTGGATTGTACAGAACGCTCTTATGGCTCATATACAGTATGTGGCTAGATCGTACAGAGTGCTCTTACGGCTCATATACAGTATGTGGCTAGATCATACAGAGGGCTCTTATGACTCATATACAGTACGTGGCTAGACAGTACGGAGCGCTCTTATGGCTCATACACAATACCTGGCTTGATCATGCGGAGCCCTCTTATGGCTCATGCACAATACGTGACGATCGTATGGAGCACTCTTATGGCTCATACACAATACATGGCTTGATCGCACGGAGCGCTCTTATGGCTCATACACAATACGCGGCTTGATCGCACAGAGCGCTCTTATGGCTCATACGCAATACGTGGCTTGTTCTTACGGAGCGCTCTTATGGCTTATACATGTGGCTTGATAGTAAGGAGCACTCTTATGGCTCATACACAATATGTGGCTAGGTCGTACGGAGAACTCTTATGGCTCATACATGTGGCTGAATCGAACAGCGCGCTCTTATGGCTCATATGCAATACGTGGCTAGGTCATGCGGAGCGTTCTTATCGCTCATCTATGTGGCTTCATCATACGGTGCTATCTTATGGCTCATGCAATATGTGACTAGGTCGTACAGAGCGCTCTTACGGCTTATGCATGTGGCTGGTTCATACAGAGCGCTCTTGTGGCTCATGCAATACGTGTCTAGGTCGTACGGTGTGCTCTTATGGCTCATGCATATGGCTGGATCTATGGAGCGCTCATATGCAATATGTGGCTAGGTTGTACAGTGCGCTCTTATGGCTCATGCTTGTGGCTGGATCATAAGGAGAGCTCTTATGGCTCATGCAATACGTGGCTAGGTCGTATGGAGTGCTCTTATGGCTCATGCATGTGGCTGGATTGTACGGAGCATTCATATGGCTCATGCATGTGGCTGGATCGTACAGAGCGCTCTCATGGCTCATATACAGTACGTGTCTTGATCGTACACAGCGCTCTTCTGGCTCAAATGCAATATGTGACTAGGTCATATGGAGCACGCATGACTCAGCTGGATGGTCACTGTTTTTTCTGATGCAGATTTAGCTGAGCTCAGAATACTGAGCCCTGTATAACTGCGCCCACACCACTGATTGGCAGCTTTTGGTGTACATGGTATACTGACAGAAAGCTGCTAATCAGTATTGGGGGCATGGTTGGACCAGGAGGCATGAGACACCTAGTCCTTTATTGATAACTTCCTGTTAATATAACACTGATTTTACTGAAACAGAAAAGCACAGCCTAGTAAATGACACCTCAACTGAATCAGTGTCTCAGCCCCTTGAGTCCTGCACAGGTTAGAACCCACCTGTATCCCATGGTTCCCCTAGAATATGCATTGTCTGCCTTGATATGGTTCGGACGCCTTTAGATATGGTTGAGGCTGCTTCCCCGACCATGACACAGCCCAGGAAAAAAGAAACATGAATGAAAATCCTGGACTGTAACAGAAGAACAAGCGCTATGCACTTTTTGCAATAACCAGGTGTCAAGAAATTCTATTTTGTGATCTCACTTTCCAGTTCCGGTTATCAACTTGCAGCTCTCTGGCGCCCCCCTTACCCTCAGGTCAGTCAGGGAGCTACACCTAGTATAAGTGGTCACCAGAAAGGCTGTCTTGCCGTGTACTGGCTATTGGGCACTCTGCAGTGACGGTGGTATGTATATCCCCAGTCTCATGTAGGAAAGCCACACATAACCTACGTTCCGTCACTGCCAGGGTCTCAAAAATTCCCCAGAACATTTTGCTGCAACCAGCTCCTTGTTTGACATTAAAACCAATATCGGGTCAGGAGCCCACCCACACAGGGTACTGTAATTAGCGCGGAGGTCGTGGCGGTTTGTTTATAGAGCCTACAACTTGCAGTAACCACCGATCCACCAAACCGCTGCATGACCAGCTCTGCCCTCGCCTACTGTATCCTCACCCATCCCATTGTAGATTGTAAGCCCTCGCGGGCAGGGTCCTCTCTCATCCTGTACCAGTCGTGACTTGTATTGTTTAAGATTACTGTACTTGTATGTATTATGTATACCCCTCCTCACATGTAAAGCACCATGGAATAAATGGAGCTATAATAATAAAAAATAATAATAATAATAGAGCAAGGAAAATGAAACTAGTAAATTTTATAGATTTACTACAGAAAATATAGGCAGTGTTTACAAAAATACAGAAAGATGTTACAAAAGAGACAAGATACAGTAATGTATATACAAACAGTTACAAAATAAAAGGGATTAAAATATGAAACTTGTACATCTCAGTCACTGGCACACCATGTGGAGGAGGGGAGTTCCCAAGGACAGAGATTCAGTCCACAGCATGGATGCTAGAAAGCTGTCTCCCCAGGTCTGAACAATAGCCTCATTGAGCCTTATAGCCTTATACCTTTTCTTTGCTGACCTCACTGGGTGGGCAAAGCCAGGGAGTGTACTCCCCTTTCTAAAGTTACTAAATACTTATAAGTGCCATAACTCTGGCTGCAATGCTCCCAGTGTGATGACCGGAGTATCATATGTTTTCTTACCAAATTATCTTTCATGTAAAACCGAACATGCCGCATCTGAGAGGTACGAGTGGGCAGAAATCCGTTTCTTGATTTCTGGCTGCACAAGCTTCAAAACCCACCTGTGGATAGCTTTAACTATGCAGATTCCAAAAATATAAGTTTCCTGCCTCTATGATTATTCTGTTTTATTATATTCGAGTTTGAAGGAACAAAGAAAAATGTGCTCAAACCTTTACTTCCTGTTTGAGCTGGCAGACCAGGATCTCACATTACAAGAGCTGGCATAGATGGAAGGAGGGAGAGAGTGGACATTCCATCGGGGGGGGAAAGGGGGAGGGGGTCAGATGCTGCACATGAGAGCAAGCCTCCCAACCATCCCGGATTCAGCGGGACAGTCCCAATTTTGACAGTCTGCCCCGCTGTCCCGGCCGGGAGTTTACTTTTCCTGCACTGCGCTGATAAGCCGCCACGCCCCCCATGCACCGACCCCGTCTATTCCTCACCCTCCCAGAGACCTACCGCAGCCCCTCACTGCTAATAAAACCCAGCAATGATGTCGCTAGGCGTTAGATTCCTGGCACTGCACAGCGGGAATCCAGAGCCAGACATCCTGCGGTCTCCCATTCTCCTCTGACCGCTTGGACTCCTGCTCCGCAATCACGGCGAACCAGGCATTCTCCTCAGACTCGTTCTGTGAGCCTGGATGTTGCTGCCACCTCCGGTGCAGCAATGGTAGCGCAACCTGCTTTGCAGGGAACCGCTCCAGAGGCTAAGTCCTCGTGCCGTGCTACTGGGCATGCCCGCAACGTGCCCTTTCACTGGAGAGCAGGGGTCACATGTGCAGGTCCTGTGTCGGATCTGATTGGTCCTTCCTAAAGTATTGGAAGGTCCTGGAAGCGCATGGCTATAAAAGCCCCGCATGGCGGCTCGGCCATGCGCTAGTGTAGCATATTATCCTGTGTGTGTATGGTGATGGATGCATGGACTGGTATCTGACTCATTATGAAACCCCTACCCTCTGATATTACGAGTGGTGACTGAGTGTGCATAGTCAGATCCAGGGTTGTGGCAAGCTACACGCCACTTGCTCCACGCCTACACTAGCGTCTGTCGGCGCCCGGTCCTCGGCGCCGACGCTTGCGGCCTTAGCTGCCGCTGCGCTGCAATACCAGCAGCTATTGGTGTTCGCGGCTGCGACGCCACACGCCGGCTCCTGTGACGTTAACAGGGCCAGCATCTTTGCATATATTTTTGCCAAGCGACTCTGTGTCTGAACAGAGCCGTTCCTAGCGTTCGGGTGACGTTAACCTGTGCGCACTACGGCACCTTCTGGTGCATCTGCCATTGTCCAGCAGCGGTCTAGTCACCTACCGCACGGTGGACCCCGGGCGGCGAACGCACCTCCTATTATTTATATTTGGTGCGTTCCGCCGTCCCTAACATTACACTAGCGCCAGGGTCTGGCTGGCAATGGCAGACGTGCAGCAGTTGCAGCGCTATATTCGGCAGCTGGAGAGCAGGTTGGCGGCTATTGAGAGCGCCAACTCAGCAGCGAATACCGCGCTAACTGATGCCCAGACAGTCGCGGAGGCTGTCTCACGTGCGCCCGCTCTTTTGCCCATGCCGACACTTTCTCGCCTCCCGCTTCCAGACAAATTTTCGGGTGACAGCGCCACCTGTAGGGGATTCGTCAGTCAGTGCTCAATTCAGCTTGAGTTACTGGCTGCACGGTTTCCTACAGAGCGGGCTAAGGTGGGGTTTATTGTGTCACTTTTGTCTGGCAGAGCATTACATTGGGCCACGCCATTGTGGGAACGTGATGATCCCGTGGTTCAGGGTGCTGCGCAGTTCCTCGTGGTCCTGAAGCAGGTCTTTTTGGGACCACGGATCACGCACGACACCTCTTTACAATTACTCTCCCTAACACAGGGGTTACTTTCGGTCAGCCATTATGCCGTCCGGTTCCGGACATTGGCTTCCGAGTTAGAGTGGCCGGACAAAGCCTTAGTCCCGGTGTTTTGGAGAGGGTTGGCTGAGCACGTTAAAGACGCTCTAGCTACCAGAGAGGTTCCCACAAGTCTGGAGGATTTGATTGCCGTTTCCACCCGCATTGACCTCCGGTTTACGGAGCGCGGGCTGGAATGGGCACAGTCCAGACGTAGGGTTAACTTGGCTCCCACGTTCACCGAACCACTAATATACCCCGCACAGGAGCTTTCAACCTCAACCTATGGAGGTGTCTCGCACCGGCTCTAAGCCACGACCGATGCGAAGCTCTGCACGTTGCTATCAGTGCCGACAGTTTGGTCACCCGGCTAGCACGTGTCCTCTGCGGGTGAAAAGGCGTCCACGCCCAGTGGCCGTAGATAGTGGGCAGTCCAATATGAAACCCTTCTCACCCAAACCGGTATTCCGGGGCATCTTAGACAGTGGGTCCTCCACCTGGGAGGCAGAGGTTACCGTGGACTCTGGGGCCGAGGGGAACTTTGTCTTCTACCTTCGCCCAGAAACACGCCATTCCCCTGGTATTATTACCTCAGCCTCTGACCATCAGGGTGGTTAACGGAGCACCGTTACCCTCTCAGGTGACCCATCAGACAGCTCCACTAGGGCTCACTATCTCACCCTCTCATCATGAGACTCTGTCCCTGCTAATCCTGCCCGACGGCATCGATCAGGTGCTGCTCGGGGTTCCCTGGCTTCGGTGCCACTCTCCTCATATCGAGTGGGCGACAGGGAAGATACTGGCCTGGAGCAAGGACTGCGAGGGGAGATGTCTGAGGGGCAGTCTTCAGGTGGCTTCCACTGAAGTGCCTGCGGATCTCTCCGCACTACCTAAACCCTACCACCAATACGCGGACGTCTTCTCCAAAAAATCGGCAGAGACGCTCCCGCCGCACCGTCCTTACGACTGCCCGATAGACCTCATGCCAGGCACAGAACCTCCTAGAGGCTGTGTGTATCCACTATCTCTCCCTGAGACTGAAGCTATGTCACAATACATCCGGGAGAACCTGGCTAGAGGCTTTATCAGAAAGTCGGTGTCACCGGCTGGTGCAAGGTTCTTCTTCGTTCAGAAGAAGAGCGGAGAGTTACGCCCCTGCATTGACTACAGAGGTCTCAATGCGATCACGGTTAAAAACAAATACCCTCTACCGTTGATCTCCGAGTTGTTTGATAGGTTGCGAGGGGCCCAGATCTTTACTAAGTTGGATCTGCGAGGGGCATACAACCTGATCCGCATTCGCGAAGGAGACGAATGGAAGACAGCTTTTAATACCAGGGATGGCCATTACAAATATCTCGTTATGCCCTTTGGCCTTTGTAATGCGCCAGCTGTCTTCCAGGATTTTGTCAACGACGTCTTCCGCGACATGCTTTCTACCTCGGTGGTGGTATATCTGGATGATATACTCATCTTTTCGCCAGATTTGACTACCCACCGGAGGGACGTCTGCAGGGTCTTCGACCGTCTGCGGGCGAATTCCCTCTTTGGCAAGCTGGAGAAGTGCCAGTTTGAGCAGGAGTCCTTGCCGTTCCTGGGCTATATCATCTCGGCCCAGGGGCTGGCCATGGATCCTGCCAAACTGCAAGCGGTAATGGACTGGCAAGAACCTCATTCACTCAAAGCGGTGCAGCGCTTTCTGGGGTTCGTGAACTATTACCGCCAGTTTATACCACACTTTTCCACCCTGGTAGCTCCTTTGGTTGCTCTCACCAAAAAAGGAGCTAACCCCAACGCTTGGTCTGAACAGGTCTCCAAGGCCTTCTCGGCTATAAAGTCTCATTTTGCTGGCGCCCCCATCCTACATCGTCCCGATGTGAACAAGCCATTTATACTAGAGGTAGATGCCTCCTCTGTCGGTGCAGGAGCAGTTCTTTTCCAAAAGGACGCTCAAGGTCGGAAGCATCCCTGCTTCTTCTTCTCAAAGACCTTTTCACCGGCAGAGAAGAATTACTCCATCGGTGACAGGGAGCTGCTAGCCATGAAGTTGGCCTTTTCAGAATGGAGACATCTCCTGGAGGGGGCTCGGTTTCCCTTCCAGGTGTATACGGACCATAAAAATCTGGTCTATTTACAGACTGCCCAGCGCCTGAACTCCCATCAGGCTAGGTGGTCACTCTTCTTTTCCCGCTTCCGCTTCACCCTGCACTACCTTTCTGGAGAGAAGAACGTCCGTGCGGATGCTCTCTCACGCTCGGTGGTCTCGGCTGAAGAAGGAGAGGCTGAGCCTCGGTTAATTCTCCCGCAGGAGAGTTTTACGACCGTAGCTCCAGTCGCTCTCGAGTCAGTGCCACCAGGCAAGACCTTGGTGCCTCCTTAGCTACGGCCGGAGGTCCTCGCCTGGGCACATGCCTCCAGGGTGGGTGGTCATTTTGGCAATAAACGGACCACCGAACTCCTGGCAAGGTCATATTGGTGGCCACATATGGCTCGAGATGTCAAGGAATACGTGCAAGCATGCGTCTCGTGTGCTCGAAACAGACCCTCTAGACAGAGGTCGGCGGGGCTGTTGTATCCCCTGCCAGTGGCGGATAGACCGTGGGAGATGGTTGGCATAGACTTCATAGTTGGCCTGCCCAAGTCTGGTGGCAGTATGGTCATCTGGGTGGTCACCGACCATTTTTCCAAAATGGTGCACCTGGTGCCAATCGCACGCCTGCCTTCCGCTCGAGGTCTGGCCACTTTGTTTATTAAGCACGTATTCCGTTTGCATGGCATGCCGGACAAAATCGTGAGTGACCGAGGTCCCCAGTTTGCGTCTCGGTTTTAGAGGGAGCTCTGCAGCCTACTCAGCATCGAGCTAAATCTGTCCTCCGCCTACCATCCCGAGACGAATGGCTTGGTCGAGAGAGCCAATCAAACCTTGGTCACCTATCTACGGCATTTTGTCTCTGCCAGGCAGGATGACTGGGCATCCTTGCTACCTTGGGCTGAATTTGCCCTAAACAATGCGGTGGCTGATTCCATTGGACAGACGCCCTTCCTCTTAAACTACGGTCAACATCCACGCGTCCTTGTCCCGATGCCAGTGTCCTCCACTTACTCCAGGGTGGCAGACTGGGCAGTGGAGGCCCGGGATATTTGGGATCGCACTCGGGATGCTATCCGGGCATCTAAAGAAAGGATGAGGGCGTCCACCGACACGCATCGGCGGCCTGCGCCAAGCTTCTCCCCTGGCGACATGGTATGGCTCTCTACCCGAAATATTAAACTGCGGGTCGAGTCTCCCAAGTTCGCACCGCGATACATTGGACCATTCAAGGTCCTCGAGCGACTTAGCTCGGTGGTCTACCGCCTGGCTCTTCCTCCACATTTGGCCATTTCGGACGTGTTCCATGTGTCCCTCCTCAAACCAGTTCACATGATCCGGTTTCTCTGAGTCATCTGCCGGGTCATCAGACTTATCGTCTGACGAGTTTGAGGTTAACGCCATCGTGGGGCGCAGGTTTGTCCGTGGCAAAAAATTTTATTTGGTGGACTGGAAGGGTCATGGTCCCGAGGCTCGGACCTGGGAGCCAGTGGAAAACATTCATGCACTGCTCCTGATCACGGCCTTTGAGCGCAGTGAGGCTCAGAGGGGGGGGGGTGTTAGGCGTCGGATTCCTGGCACTGCACAGCAGGAATCCAGAGCCAGACATTCTGCGGTCTCCCATTCTCCTCCGACTGCTCGGACTCCTGCTCAGCAATCAGCGCGAACCAGGCATTCTCCTCAGACTCGTTCTGTGAGCCTGGATGTTGCTGCCACCTCCGGTGCAGCAATGGTAGCGCAACCTGCTTTGCAGGGAACCGCTCCAGAGGCTAAGTCCTCGTGCCGTGCTACTGGGCATGCCCGCAACGTGCCCTCTCACTGGAGAGCAGGGGTCACATGTGCAGGTCCTGTGTCGGATCTGATTGGTCCTTCCTAAAGTATTGGAAGGTACTGGAAGCGCATGGCTATAAAAGCCCCGCATGGCGGCTCGGCCATGCGCTAGTGTAGCATATTATCCTGTGTGTGTATGGTCATGGATGCATGGACTGGTGTCTGACTCATTATGAAACCCCTACCCTCTGATATTACGAGTGGTGACTGAGTGTGCATAGTCAGATCCAGGGTTGTGGCAAGCTACACGCCACTTGCTCCACGCCTACACTAGCGTCTGTCGGCGCCCGATCCTCGGCGCCGACGCTTGCGGCGTTGGCTGCCGCTGCGCTGCAATACCAGCAGCTATTGGTGTTCGCGGCTGCGACGCCACACGCCGGCTCCTGTGATGTTAACAGGGCCAGCGTCTTTGCATATATTTTTGCCAAGCGACTCTGTGTCTGAACAGAGCCGTTCCTAACGTTCAGGTGACGTTAACCCGTGCGCACTACGGCACCTTCTGGTGCATCTGCCATTGTCCAGCAGCGGTCTAGTCACCTACCGCACGGTGGACCCCGGGCGGCGAATGCACCTCCTATTATTTATATTTGGTGCGTTCCGCCGTCCCTAACAGCTGTTGTGTGCACAGGGTCTGTGATGAGGTCACAGGAGGGGATGAGTCAGGAGTCACATGATTAGGGGCCTCAGTGTATGCAGGACTCTGCTGTCCTGGTTGTCATGGTGCTGGATGAGGGGAAGTTTGTGTGGGCTCAGGAGGGGATTGCAGGGTGGATGTAGCAGAGCTGTGTGTGTACGAGGTGTACGGAGCAGAGCCATGTGTGTATGGCGTGTGCGGAGCGGAGCAGCGTGTGTACAAGCTGTACGGAGTGGAGCCGTGTGTGCTCTTGGTGTACACTGCAGAGCCGTGTGTGTACAGTCATGGCCAAAAGTTTTGAGAATGACACAAATATTAATTTTTACAAAGTCTACTGCTTCATTTTTTCTAATGGCAATTTGCATATACTCCAGAATGTTATAAAGAGTGTTCAGCTTAACAGCAATTACTTGCAAAGTCAATATTTGCCTAGAAAATTAACTTTATCCCCAAAACACATTTCAACATCATTGCAGCCCTGCCTTAAAAGGACCAGCTAACATCGTTTCAGTGATTGCTCCATTAACACAGGTGTGGGTGTTGATGAGGACAGGGCTGGAGATCAATCTGTCATGATTAAGTAAGAATGACACCACTGGACACTTTAAAAGGAGGCTGGTGCTTGGCATCATTGTTTCTCTTCTGTTAACCATGGTTATCTCTAAAGAAACACGTGCAGTCATCATTGCAATGCACAAAAATGGCCTAACAGGGAAGAGTATCGCAGCTAGAAAGATTGCACCTCAGTCAACAATCTATCGCATCATCGAGAACTTCAAGAAGAGAGGTTCCCTTGTTGCCAAAAAGGCTCCAGGGCGCCCAAGAAAGACCAGCAAGCGCCTGGACCGTCTCTTAAAAGTGTTTCAGCTGCAGGATCGGGCTACCAGCAGTGCAGAGCTTGCTCAGGAATGGCAGCAGGCAGGTGTGAGTGCATCTGCACGCACTGTGAGGCGGAGACTCTTGGAGCAAGGCCTGGTCTCAAGGAGGGCAGCAAAGAAGCCACTTCTCTCCAGCAAAAACATCATGGACAGACTGATATTCTGCAAGAGGTACAGGGAGTGGACTGCTGAGGACTGGGGTAAAGTCATTTTCTCTGATGAATCACCTTTTCGATTGTTTGGGACATCTGGAAAACTGCTTATTCGGAGAAGACCAGGTGAGCGCTACCACCAGTCTTGTCTCATGTCAACTGTCAAGCATCCTGAAACCATTCATGTGTGGGGTGGCTTCTCAGCCAAGGGAATGGGCTCTCTCTCAGTCTTGCCTAAAAACACAGCCATGAATAAAGAATGGTACCAGAATGTCCTCCAAGAGCAACTTCTCCCAACCGTCCAAGAGCAGTTTGGCGATCAACAATGCCTTTTTCAACATGATGGAGCACCTTGCCATAAAGCAAAGGTGATAACTAAATGGCTCAGGGAACAAAACATAGAGATTTTGGGACCATGGCCTGGAAACTCTCCAGATCTTAATCCCATTGAGAACTTGTGGTCAATCATCAAGAGACGGGTGGACAAACAAAAACCTTCAAATTCAGACAAAATAAAAGCATTGATTTTGCAAGAATGGACTGCTATCAGTCAGGATTTAATCCAGAAGTTGATTGAGAGCATGCCAGGGAGAATTGCTGAGGTCCTGAAGAAGAAGGGTAACACTGCAAATATTGACTTGCTGCATTAACTCATTCTGTCAATATAACCTTTTGCTACTCATAATATGATTGCAATTATATTTCTGTATGTGATAAAAACATCTGACAAACACACATAAAAACCAGAGGGCAGCAGATCATGTGAAAATATAATATTTGTGTCATTCTCAAAACTTTTGGCCATGACTGTACAAGGTATAGGGAACGGAGCCCTGTGTGTATGAAGTGTACGGAGCCGCATGTGTACGGGGTGTACGAAATGGAGCCCTGTGTGTACGAAGTGTACAGAGCAGAGCCATGTGTGTACAGAGCAGAGCCATGTGTGTAGGAGGTTTACGGAGTGGAGCCCTGTGTGTACTGAGTGGAGCTGTGTGTGTGCGAGGTGTACGGAGCAGAGCCATGTGTGTAAGAGGCATACAAAGCGGTACCGTGTATGTATGAGGTGTGAGGAGCGTGCGTGTACAAGGTGTATGGTTGGGAGCATTCATACCTCCCAACCATCCCGGATCCAGCGGAACTGATCCTGATTTTGACTCTGCCCCGCTGTCCCAGCCAGGACCTTACTTTTCCGACTCGCTGACACAGGAGTACATGGCTGAGCCCCGAGGAGCACTTGAAATCTCGTATGTGATGTTCCATCGGAAGTGATGTGCTTGAAGCTGACCGGAAATGAGGTAATTTCATTAGGCAATTGTGATGGAACCATGGAGGTACTTCAGGGAATGCTTCAGATCCATCACCGTGTCCTCCTCGCCTTGGAATCGGAGATGCCGGCCATGTGAGTGCATCACGATATGTCCTGCATCGGGTGGCTTAGGTGGGCATTACAATGGGAGCCGGGCTGCTATGGTATCTTTATAGAATCTTTCTTTCTCTCTCTGTTTCTTTCTCTCTCTGTTCCTTTCTTTCCTCTTTAATCTTTCTTCCTTTCTCTCTCTTTCTTTCTCTCTCTGTTCTTTCTTTCCCCTCTTTCTTTCTTTTTCTTTCTTTCTTGCTTTCTTTCTTTCTCTGTTCTTTCTTTCACCTCTTTCTTTCTTTCTCTCTGTTCTTTCTTTTTTCCCTTCTTTCTTTCTTTTTCTCTCTCTGTTCTTTCTTTCTTTCCCCTCTTTCTTTTTCTCTCCCTCTCTGATCTTTCTTTCCCCTTTTTCTTTCTCTCTGTTCTTTTTTTCTGTCCCTTCTTTCTCTTTGTTCTTTTTTTCTCTGTTCTTTTTTTCGTCTCTTCTTTCTTTATCTCTGTTCTTTCTTTCCCCTATTTCTTTCTCTCTCTCTGTACTTTCTTTTTCTCGCTCTGTTCTTTCCTTCTTTCCCCTCTTTTTCTCTCTCTGTTCTTTCTTTCCCTTCTTTCTTTCTTTCCCCTTTCTTCCTCTCTCTGTTCTTTCTTTCTATCTATCTATCTCTCTATTCTTCCTCTTTCCCCTCTTTCTTTCTCTCTTTCTGTTCTTTTTTTTGCTCTGTTTTTTCTTTCTCTCTGTTCTTTCTTTCTCTGTTCTTTCTTTTCCCTCTTTCTTTCTTCCCCTCTTTCTTTCTATCTCTGTTCTTTCTTCTTTCTCTCTCTGTTCTTTCTTACTTTCTATGTTCTTTCTTTCTTCCCCCTCTTTCTTTCTCTCTCTCTGTTCTTTCTTTCTCCTCTTCCTTTCTCTCTCTCTCTGTTCTTTCTTTCCCCTCTTTCTTTCTCTCTCTCTCTGCTCTCTTTCTTTCTCTCTCTCTGCTCTCTTTCTTTCTCTCTCTGTTCTTTCTTTCCCCTCTTTGTTTCTTTCTTTCTCTGTTCTTTATTTGTTTGTTTCTTTCTCTCTGTTTTTTCTTTCTTTCCCCTCTTTTTGTCTCTCTCTGTTCTTTCTTTCGCTCTCTGTTCTTTCTTTCACTCTCTGTTCTTTCTTTCGCTCTCTGTTCTTTCTTTCCCCTCTTTCTTTCTTTCCCCTCTTTCTTTCATGCTTTCTTTCCCCTCTTTCTTTCTTTCTTTCTTTCTCTCTCTGTTCTTTTTTTTTCAGTGCCCTCTTTCTTTCCTTCTATCTCTGTTCTTTCTTTCTTTCTTTCTCTCTGTGTTCTTTCCTCTCTTTCTTTCTTTCTCTGTTCTTTCTTTCCCCTCTTTCTTTATCTCTATGTTCTTTTTTTGCTCTCTGTTCTTTCTTTCCCCTCTTTCTTTATCTCTCTATGTTCTTTATTTCGCTCTATGTTCTTTCTTTCCCCTCTTTCTTTCTCTCTCTCTGTTCTTCCTTTGTTTCTTTCCCCTCTGTCTTTATCTCTGTTCCTTCTTCCGCTCTCTGTTCTTTCTTTTCCCTCTTTCTTTCTCGCTCTGTTCTTCCTTTCTCTCTGTTCTTCCTTTCTCTGTTCTTTCTTTCTCTCTCTGTTCTTTCTTTCTCTCTCTGTTCATTCTTTTTTTCTTTCTCTCTCTCTCTCTGTTCTTTCTTTCACTTTATGTTCTTTCTTTCCCCTCTTTCTTTCTCTCTCTCTGTTCTTTCTTTCTTCCCCTCTTTCTTTGTTCTTCCTTTTTCTCTCTCTGTTTTCTTTCTTCCTTTCTTTCTCTCTGTTTCTTTCTTTCTGTCTGTTCTTTCTTTCACTCTCTGTTCTTTCTTTCTTTACCCTCTTTCTTTCCCTCTCTCTTTGTTCTTTCTTTCTCTCTCTGTTCTTTCTTTCCCCTCTTTCTTTCTCTCTCTCTGTTCTTCCTTTGTTTCTTTCCCCTCTTTCTTTATCTCTGTTCTTTCTTCTGCTCTCTGTTCTTTCCCCTCTTTCTTTCTCGCTCTGTTCTTCCTTTCTCTCTGTTCTTTCTTTCTTTCTCTCTCTCTGTTCTCTCTCTGTTCTTTCTTTCACTCTCTGTTCTTTCTTTCCCCTCTTTTTCTCTCTCTGTTCTTTCTTTCTCCCCCTCTTTCTTTGTTCTTCCTTTCTCTCTCTCTCTGTTTTCTTTCTTTCTCTCTCTCTGTTTCTTTCTTTCTCTCTGTTCTTTCTTTCACTCTCTGTTCTTTCTTTCTTTACCCTCTTTCTTTCCCTCTCTCTTTGTTCTTTCTTTCTCTCTCTGTTCTTTCCCCTCTTTCTTTCTCTCTCTCTGTTCTTTCTTTCACTCTCTGTTCTGTCTCTCTTTCTCCTCTTTCTTTCTCTGTTCTTACTTTCTCTCTCTCTCTGTTCTTTCTGTTTCTCTCTCTGTTCTTTCTTTCTCTCCCTATTCTTTCTTTCTCTCTCTGTTCTTTCTTTCCTTCTCTCTCTCCTTTTCTTTCTCTTTCTGTTTTTTTTCTCACTCTCTGTTCTTTCCTTCTTTCTTTTCCTCAGTACCAGTCAATGTGCCCTCACAGTACAGTACCAGTCACTGTGCCCTCAGTACCAGTCAGAAGTGCTAAATGGATGTGATTGGGGAGTGGACATAAGTGTGACTAGTTGTGAAATGGGTTTGGTCGGGGGCGTGACCTAGAATTTGCCACAGCCTTTGTCCCTCTCTCCCTTCTTCAAAGGAAGTGAGGTATGTGAGAGCTCAGTGCTGCACGGCACAAATGTAACGGGGGACAAGTCAATCAGAAATGTTTTGAGATGCGCATCAGTCGGCATTTGGTGGGAACAACTATGGAGGGATTTAAAGGTAGCAGTGTTAACCAGCTAAACGGCTCAAGAGGACACAAAGTCCCCCCTTGATACTTAAGAACATAGTATATGTCCTGTGTCTAATTTTACATTGGGGCCCACCATGAGTCTCCAAACCCCTCCTATATAGCTTTATGTATGCAGTCCTACTAACGTCGGTAGGTTCTAGGAAACATCTTACTATTTAATTGGATTGTCTGGAAAAAAAAAGACAATTTAGCAAGGAATTAAATGTCTGGTGTAGAATGAGTAACTCTGGAAGCCTTCCCTATTAATCAGTTTATTGCCCCATATACTCCCTGTTTCTCCTAATATAACTCAATAGGTGCAGCCATAAAACAATGTGTTTAATGTCTTTTCTGATGTTAGAGAGACACCAGATCCTGAAATCATCGCCTCAATATACACAAAGTTTAGATAATGTATTGATTCAGAATACAGATTTTTGTTGTGTACTTACCCAAGTCATTTCCACCAGTCTCCTTACATGCACCTGAATACAATCGTCTTTTCTGTACATATAGATGACAATTATAGTTGTGTATAGCCCCCGAAAACATCTGATTTTATTCATTACTAAGAATAGGCCAAAAATGAGCTTTAGTCTTATTCAGGTCTAGGGCCTATTCACAGGGTACAGTTTGCTCTAGGAAAATATGCCGTAGATTTTTCAGCTAGAAATCCAAAGAAATTTGGATTTATGCTTTGGATATGCACACTGATTAACCCAATGGTAATTCATGGAGCTAGTGGTGGAATAAACCTTGTCAAGGCCCCCAGACTCATGGTTCTCGGGTGTATGCTTATATACAGTATACTCATAGCCCTTTGGTTTAGTGTTACTTTTACTGGGGGCAATCCTCAGTAAAAAGGGACTATTTCTTGATAGGAGTTAGATAGGATAGTACGGTAAAGAATTTCAAGTGCAGTGTGCTACAAGTGCCAGCCACAATCTTTCGTTTGGGGCAGTGTGAGGCCTTACTGGAATCCCTTGCAGACATTACTGCAACATCCGGAGCTCAAGGCTCGTTGCAGGTACTACGAAGAGTGCCTTATCCTTTGCATACAGGGGATGATGGGTGTGAAATTGCGTGAAGGGAAGGTAATGGATCCCGGGAGTACCAGAGCCATCTTCTTGAAGATGGAGGGATGTCAGCGATAGTACACCGTAGTAGTGATCTGGGAAGACAGAGAACAGGATTAGCCCTTTCTGCAGTACAAAACAGCCTAGGAGAGAGTCATAGAGGTGGCTCAAGTTGGACCTACTACTTCCAGGACATCGGACGGTCCCTAGTGGCCCCCCACACAAGAACAGCCGGTGGTACAGGTGATGCAGGGGGCGGTGGCTCATTTCTATATGTCAGGAGCTTCGACAGTACCGGAGGCCGGGTCACTTGCGACTCAGGCACCTGGGAACCGGGCATCAGGGAGCAGGTGGAAGTGGTCCCCAAGGCCCTCTGAAGGAGGAGAAAATGTGGATGCCTGAACCAGAAGAGAAAAGAGGAGTCTGCTTTGTAAAGTCCCAGCTGTGCTTGCTGCATGAAGAAAGTCAGTAAAGGCCTGAGGGCAGAAGGCCCAGCATTGACTGGGTCCTGGTGTTGATCAGAATGGCCGAAGAGTTTGTGTTCCCCCACCCCACAGTTTTGTTTTGCACACAGGTTGTACATCCTCGGCTGAATTAAGGGGCTGTAAATGGCTAAAGGATCCCAAACCCTTTCCTGTTGCTAAGGACTGTGCACTTTGCTCCGTGTCCCATCTCCCCCTGGACTCTGCCTCATGCTTTCTGTGAACTTTGCTCCCAATAGACAGTGAGCTTGACACATAGGAGGCATTGTGCAATTGAAGGGACTGTTGTTCATCAAAGGGGGAGGGGAGGAAATGGACGACCGAATGTTCCAGCCAGGTCAAGAATTTGTGGACTGTGCCCTCATTTTAAGAACTGATGAGGAACCTATGGACTGTGCTTATGGACTGATGGGTGATTGTTGTGAGGGCCATAAGACTATTGTGTTAAAAGGAATATGGACTCTGATGGACATAAGTTTCATGGTCCTAACAGAGAGGACTGGACTATTTTGAGCAGAAATAGATATTCAGTAACCTAAGAATTGTGCAGGAGAGTGATTCAGGGTCTTCAGTGCTTAGTGGTCTTGACTGGTGAAAAACTGTAAAACTCTAAGTAAGTTGCATGAGGGAGTAAGTTGGCCCACAGGCCCAAAGAACTTGACTTTGTGTTCCGGGGACAGTACCGACCGGTAACGGACACTATATACCTTTGGAGGAAGAGACTGTTAATTTTATATGTTTTATGTGTTCCTGCATGGTTGAGGACGACCATTAATAAGGAGGGGAGGAATGTAAAAGTGGCGGACCGTACTGACATGTTTATAACCCTGAGGACACTAAGCACGCTGTGGTGTGTGTTATAAAGTGAATAGTGTCATGCGGTTTTACATATATTTTGTCATTTGAAGTGTGAACTGTGTATTATGTAAAAAATGTGATACAGTAATGTATAATGTGTCGTAAGGAAAAAGTATTGTTAGTTTAATATGCATAGTGTGCAGCAGGAATATAGGGAAGATAAAGTATAAGATAAGTATAGAATTCGACATAAGGTAGTGACCATAGGGTAAGATAGACTTTGATACGGTAAGGTGAGTGTAATATGCTTAATATGCAGCATTGTAATGTATAATGTTGTGAAGATTTTGTCAGCTACATGTTGTAGAGACAGACATTGTTAAAGTTCGGGAATAGCCCATACTGAGAGGGACAAGCCCAAGTAAAAAGGGACTACTTCCTGATAAGAGTCATATAGTAAAGTACAGTAATGCAGGTAAAGTTCAAGTGCAGTGGGCTACTAGTGCAAGCAAGAATCTATCATTCGGGGTAGTGGGAGGCTGTATTGGAATCCCTTGCAGACATTACTGCAACATCCTTAGCTCATGGCTCTTAACAGGAACAGCGAAGAATGCCTTATTCTCTGGCATACAAGGGAGGATGCACGTGGAACCGCTTGAATGGAAGGAAATGAATCCTGGGTGTACTGCAGAACTGGGTGGAAAATCCCTGGGACTAACGGAATCAGAAAATGTAGGTATAGTCCGGGAGTAATGGATAGTAATGCTGAAAATGTACTGTATTAAGCAAATAAGGAATAAGAAGTGTTGTGATCAATACTGCGTGTTACAATCTGATGAACTTGAACTGCCAGTAAACTTTTGTTTGTTGAAAGTAACTGAGTGTCCCCTGAGTTATGTGCCACAGCTCCTGAAGATAGAAACTTGGAGACAGTGGAGGCGTGCGGCCTACAAGTGAATGTGATGCACCCGACACCTGACAGCACACTGGGACTGGGACACAATTTTCCTGTAAAGTATCAGGGCGTTATGGAACAGCAGCTCGACCATGGCTACCGCCCTCGATCACTTTTCATATGCTTATATATACTTATGGCCTTTATATATACTCATGAACCTCAGGTGTAGGCTTATATATACTGGTGGCACTGGGGTGTAGAACTATATATATATATATATATACTTGTGGCCATCGGGTGAAGGCTTATACACACTCATGGCCCTTATGGGCTTATACACTCACTGGCCACTTTATTAGGTACACCATGCTAGTAAGGGGTTGGACCCCCTTTTGCCTTCAGAACTGCCTCAATTCTTCGTGGCAGAGATTCAACAAGGTGCTGGAAGCATTCCTCAGAGATTTTGGACCATATTGACATGATGGCATCACACAGTTGGCGCAGATTTGTCGGCTGCACATCCCTGATGCGAATCTCCCGTTCCACCACATCCCAAAGATGCTCTATTGGATTGAGATCTGGTGACTGAGGAGGCCATTTGAGTACAGTAAACTCATTGTCATGTTCAAGAAACCAATCTGAGATGATTCGAGCTTTATGACATGGCGCATTATCCTGCTGAAAGTAGCCATCAGATGTTGGGTACATTGTGGTCATAAAGGGATGGACATGGTCAGCAACAATACTCAGGTAGGCTGTGGCGTTGCAACGATGCTCAATTGGTACCAAGGGGCCCAAAGAGTGCCCAGAAAAAATTCCCCACACCATGACACCACCACCACCAGCCTGAACCGTTGATACAAGGCAGGATGGATCCATGCTTTCATGTTGTTTACGCCAAATTCTGACCCTACCATCCGAATGTCGCAGCAGAAATCGAGACTCATCAGACCAGGCAACGTTTTTCCAATCTTCTACTGTCCAATTTCGATGAGCTTGTGCAAATTGTAGCCTCAGTTTCCTGTTCTTAGCTGAGAGGAGTGGTACCCAGTGTGGTCTTCTGCTGCTGTAGCCCATCTGCCTCAAAGTTCGACGCACTGTGCGTTCAGAGATGCTCTTCTGCCTACCTTGGTTGTAACGGGTGGCAATTTGAGTCACTGTTGCCTTTCTATCAGCTCGAACCAGTCTGCCCATTCTCCTCTGACCTCTGGCATCAACATGGCATTTCCGGCCACAGAACTGCCGCTCACTGGATTTTTTTTCTTTTTCGGACCATTCTCTGTAAACCCTAGAGATGGTTGTGCGTGAAAATCCCAGTAGATCAGCAGTTTCTGAAATTCTCAGACCAGCCCTTCTGGCACCAACAATCATGCCACGTTCAAAGGCACTCAAATCACCTTTCTTCCCCATACTGATGCTCGGTTTGAACTGCAGGAGATTGTCTTGACCATGTCTACATGCCTAAATGCACTGAGTTGCCGCCATGTGATTGGCTGATTAGAAATTAAGTCTTAACACACAGTTGGACAGGTGTACCTAATAAAGTGGCCAGTGAGTGTATATACTCGTGGCTTTCGGATGAAGACCTATATGTAATCTTGGCCCTTGGGTGTAGGCCTATATATACTCGTGGCCCTCGGGTGAAGTCTTATATATAATCTTGGCCCTCAGGTGAAGGCCTATATATAATCTTGGCCCTTGGGTGTAAGCCTATATTTACTTGTTGCCCTCGAGTGAAGGCCTATATATACTTTTGGCGCTCAGGTGAAGACCTATATAAACTCTTGGTGTTGGATGAAGGCCTATATATACTGTATTCTTGGCCCTCGAGTGTGGGCCTATATATACTCGTTTGTGTTCCAGAAGCTTCTACTCATCAACGTTGTACTATGATCTAGAGTTAAGGAGAACTTGCTGCCAATTACCGCTCCTCCACTACCACTCCATGTTTTGGAAAATTACACAGTTGCCACACCCAATTGCATAGCTGCCCCTCCTCTGATACTCGTGAATTCTTGAATATACCCATCAAGAGGCAAGCACCACTTCACTGTTTGCTGTAATGTTCACAAGTAAAAAAAAAAAGGTCCACATGTCACATATTTTTTTCTATCAATGTATGCTGGTGGAACTTTGGTTTTATTTTTTTTTGTGTAGACACCAGTAGGCACAAATGCATATTTTGCATTGGCAGAGGGTGGAAGCCGTGGGTGAGGTACTCGTCTCTTGCGCCCTGGCACTTTACTTGAAGGTGAGGGTCTTGGCTGGGTGTGTGGACTTGAGTTGTGAGGGCGCTACGCCAGTGCAGGCCGCATCTAACCATTGACATTGGTTTGCCAGGGCCAGATATTGGAAAGTTCAGTGAGGAAGGCCACCATCCAAAAATAAACTTTTTAGTTAATGTGAACTTAGTTGGGGATATATACAGAAGATATCGGGTACACAACTTCACGAACGTTTCCTTCACAACATGTAACATTTTTCACATTATTTTATTCCTTCCTCTGTATTCTCTTTCCTTGTCCTCTGTATTCACTATTTGTCACTACTTCACCACATCCCAGCTCACCACTACAGTTCAGCTTTGCAAGAGTCCTTTACTCAACCTTTGATTCCTCGTCTTTTTTCCCCTTAGGGGAGCTATGGTGCCAGTATGGCCGTTATTTATCTTTTCTAATGCTGACGCGCTGAAACTCCCACCTGGGGGCACTCTATTCGGCTCATGCACTCAGTCCTGTCTAGGCCTGCTACCTTCAGGAGTTATAACCTCTGCTAGGTGTCCTCTCCCAGGATCCATCTCTGGAGAATCACTTTGTCTCTCAGTCACTTTTGCTCTTTATTGCTCTGCACCTTGCTATCTATTTCTCAAGGTCTCCTCTCACTTTAGGGACAGCCAAAAATGCAGCACTTCTCACATTGGACTTTAGGTCCTTTCTCTAGGTTTTCCAATCCTATCTGATTCAGTCCTAGGAAACTGTCCCTTTTCCATCACCCTAGTCTCCATCACTCTGGGCTAGTCCCAACCATTAACTCTTGACGTCCCTACTGTCAGCAATTCACAATATCAACTTTACTAACACAAGTGACAATTAACATTATACATCACAGTTCACATTACAATAACACTAATTTCTTCAAGAAAGTGGGCGATATATCCATCTCTTCACAATTGTAAATCAGAATGCCCCATCCTTCTTTCCCATGATCATCTATCTGGGAGGAGTCAAGAAGTTATCACAAACCTCAGATGGTTGCCAGGTCCTGCCAAAATGAGTGCATTTCGACAACTTTAATTTGTTGTTAGTGGCCTTAGTCTTTCAATAAACTTAGCAAAACGTAAAAGTACGAAAAACGAATAGAATAAGCGAATAGAAAACATTTTTTAATATATCTTAGATAATCATTTTTTTCTCCACTCATGAGCCATTTCTTTCCTTCTCACCTGCCCCCTGAGTTCATCATTCACTCTGAATAAGACCTCATATCCATCTTGGTCAAGACAGACAGACTGGCAGACAGTGAGGTTTCAGGTTACATAGCATATTGAAATCTACGAGGAGTACGGAGAGGCATTGACCCAGGAAGAGAAACTGATCGCTGCTGAAGCTTCTCTAGGAAATAGATGATCTCACACCAGAGCTTGGTTCACAGCTACACTGCTCAGTCCTGCTTTATATTGTCCTTCATGATTCTGATGCTTCTGAATGTGTGTTTCTAAAGACTAAAGTAAAAAAAAAGCAGGAATCCCTCTTTCTGTATGTATGTTTAGCAATTATTCTCTACCTACTAGTTCAGAGACAACTGAAAGTTGGCTGAAGCTTCACTAGGAAATAGATGATCTCACACCAGAGCTGGGTTTACAGCTACACTGCTCAGTACTGCTTTATATTGTCCTTCATGATTCTGCTGCTTCTGAATGTGTGTTTCTAAAGACTAAAGTAAAAAAAATAGCAGAAATCCCTCTTTCTGTATGTTTAGCAGCTAGTCTCTACCTACTAGCTCAGAGACAACTGAAAATTAGAGCTAGATCTGGTGAAAATTGGTGAAAAAAATGCAGGATTCAAGTTATACAGTTTTCAGAAAGTGTTATTCCTCACGCACACACAGGACCCAAAATGTAACTTGAAATTATAGTTCAGTTTTAAATTCTGACAAATTCCAGATCAAGATCTACTGGACCCCTTCAATGTTAATTCTTTTTAAGAAAGCTTAGAACACTAAAGTCTACCCATAAAAGCGTAATGGCTAGGGCCACCTTAAAGATGGAATGTCTTCTCTACTGAAGGGTGTTTTTTTTTTTTTTTTTAGTAAATGCTTGTATTCCCCGTGAAATAACCATGCTGGAGCATCATTTCTAAGAACTCTGCTTCAAGATGTCCCTCTGTTATTCCTTGTAGAAATACTGATTGACGATGCAGTGCCATTTCCCATGTCAACATAGAGTGACTCTACATAATTTGACACTGTCCGATCATTGCTGAAAGCATCAGACTGTATAGAAACACAACTATTCCTAAAAGGAATGGTAAGACCCAGTTGTCAGTCTGTTCATACATTTCCTGGAGGAATAACAGAGGAACAGCACAATGCACAGTTGACCAAAAAAAGTTGTAAATTTTTTTTTTTTTTTAATTAGTCAGTGGTCTTCTCTAAGTTCAAGCACGATATACAGTGTGTCCGTAAAGTCATGGTGCACTTTTGACCAGTCACAGGAAAGTATACAAGTATACCACGATCCCCAGATCTGTCGCCCTTAGGCTTTTACTTTTGGGGTTATGTGAAGCAACATCTGTACATTGAACGTATCAACGACATTAATCACTGAAAACAGAGAATCACAGACGTTATTCACTCAGTTACACCAGACGTCCTTACCCGCGTGTGGCAAGAACTTCACTATGGTTTGGATGTGTATAGGGCAACAAATGGAGCCCACATCAAACTGCACTGAATAGGTATGAAACCGGGAGAGTTTTTCTTTTATTTGGAGCAGATTTCACATTTTTATCATTTTTTTGTTGCTTTCCAGTGACTGGTCAAAAGTGCACCATGACTTTACGGACACACGGTATAAAAAGTGTCTACACTGCTAGAATTCAAGACACCCCAAAATGCAAAATTAGTTTTAGAAATCGCTCCCTTTAGCTGCTAAGAGCTTAGGGCAGGTGAGGGCTGACTGGGGAGGGGGTAGTTGAGTATATTTGGCCATCTGAATGGAGCCACTTTGGACATTAAGGTACCCAATTCTGCATCACAATGTAGCCTGCCAGCGAACGTGCCCCCCCACCCACGATCGGCTCCAACTATTAGACTCCTCCGATGCTTGTTAATCCACGAGCTGAAATGATAGAGGGGAGAAACTGGTAATTATGTATTCAGGAGAGACAGAGGAATTGAGAAGTGTTTCATGCTTGGGTTCACCCCAGCTGTTAATTGAGTGATCTTGTTAAGAGAGCCTTTCAGCCCCTGACAGTTTCTCGAGCTAATTCCTTAATGGCCCCAGTATTTAGCGGCCCTAGTTAGGTGAAAAAACGGAGGGAGGGTTGGGGGGGATGTTAGCAATGTAATGGTTGCTTTCTGAGCTCTGACGCGGCCCCTATTGTGATACAGTTTATATTTAATTCTAATAGATTGGAGGCTGCCGGAGTATACCGGGTGTGGGTCTGCATTATATTATATACTACTGGTACTCATTATTTTAACTCCTTCATTATTGATGAAGAAAACATTAGACTTATAATGTTTTCTCCTTTCGTAGCATATAAATATCAAAGACTGACTGTCACTTCGAAACAGAAAAACAGGTGTGAACAGGTGCAATCCAAGAGAGCCACCTCCATATGTAACTCACAAATGAAAGCTGCACTTGTAACTCTATAATATGCAAACATTGCATGTATGAAGCAGAAAATATGTTAAAATGAAGCAGCAATGCAATTCCAATTTCATATATTCTATGTTTGCATACTATAGCGTCACAGAGTGGAGCTGTAATTTGTTAGTTACATATGGAGGTGGCTACTCCTAGTATGCACCTCTTCTGTTTGGAAGTGAGGGTCAGTCTTTGATATTTCTATACACATTTTTTGAGCAAGCACTCCACCCATCAGCCTATGGCAGTTTTAATTACAGCTCGTCCTACCTACCCATAATTGCAGACTAGCAGCCCAGGAGAGGTATAATATTAGGTAAGGTTACCCGCAAAGAAGATCGCCTGGTCGATGGCTGTTGGGCGCGCATGTATTGGCCAATATATGCGCTAAGTATCTTCATTTTAACCTATTTTCTAGAGCAGTAATGTAATTCCGGTTTCATATATTCCATGTTTCCATACTATAGCATTACAAAGTGCAGCTTTCATTTGTTAGGATATGGTATATATGTAAGCATAAGAGTAGAGGGTGCAGTGGTAAACACTGGTACCAAAGGGGCACCTAAAAGCTTCGCTACAACATAAGAACACACTAGTATTACAAATGGCGCATGGTATGTGTTTATAATGAAGCCCAGAAGCATCAAATTACCCCACTTTATACGCATGTTCTCAGTGGTATTGTAATGCCATGGCTGATGTAAAATGGCAAGGCAGAGGGTATGATAAGACACAGTTCTTGGTGGTTACAATAAAAAAACAGTTATTGGTAGTTGCAATGAGTCATCATTCCTTGCAGTCTTGCAGTCACAATAATGCCCAAGTCTTATTAGTTACAATAATGCACAATCTTTGGTAGTTAGTTAGGCACAGTTCTATGTAGTTATAATGAGACACAGTTTCTGGTAATTAAAAAGCCACACTTTCTGGGGTTACAATGAGGCACAGTACTTGATGGTTACAGTAAGACATGATTCTTGGCACTTACAATAAGACACAGTTCTTGGCAGTTACAATAAGGCACAGAGGAACAGTTCTTGGTAGTTACAATAAGGCAAAGTTCCTGGTGAATACAGTAAGGCACAGTTTTGGCAGTTACAATAAAGGACAGAGGCACAGTTATTGGCAGCTACAATAAGGCACAGTTATTAGCAGTTACAATAAGGCACAGTTATTGGCTGTTACAACAACGCACAGTTATTGGCAGCTACAATAAGGCACTGTTCTTGGTAGTCACATTAAGGCACAGTTATTGGCAGTTACAATAAGGCAAAGTTCCTGGTGAATACAGTAAGGCACATTTATTGGCAGTTACAATAAGGCAAAGTTCCTGGTGAATACAGTAAGGCACAGTTTTTGGCAGTTACGATAAGGCACTGTTCTTGGCAGTTACAATAAGGCAAAGTTCCTGGTGAATACAGTAAGGCATAGTTCTTGCCAGTTACAATAAGGCATTGTTCTTGGGAGTTACACTAAGGCACTGTTCTTGGCAGTTACAATAAGGCACTGTTCTTGGCAGTTACAATAAGTCAATAAGGCACAGTTCTTGGAAGTTACAGTAATGCACAGAGGGACAGTTCTTGGTAGTTACAAAAGGGCACAGTTCTCTGCAGTTACAATAAGGCACAGTTCTTGGCAGTTACAATAAGGCACAGAGGCACAGTTCTTGGCAGTTACAATATGGCAAAGTTCCTGGTAAATACAGTAAGGCACAGTTATTGTCAGATACAATAAGGCACTGTTCTTGGCAGTTACAATAAGGCACAGATATTGGCAGTTACAATAAGGCACAGATATTGGCAGTTACAATAAGGCACAGTTATGGGAAGTTAAAATAAGGCACAGAGGCACAGATCTTGATAGTTACAAAAGTTACAATAAGGTACAGAGACAAAGCTCTTGGTAGTTACAATAAGGAGAACAGCAATAGAACAACAAGGTTTACCCGTACAGGCCTCCAAACAAATGCACTATCAGTGTGCAGTGGACCCATATAAAGATGGCAACACAGGTGCAAAAATACCAATCAAGCAACTGCTCCAGCCTACCAATACATGGAGGGGGCGATTGCCTGGTATGTTGATGCACAAAAACAACTTGTATGCGGCGCTGTTCACACTAAGGCCATGCACAGCGTCCAGGCCAGCCTAGTAC
Organism: Dendrobates tinctorius; assembly: GCF_039654945.1. Lineage (NCBI taxonomy): Eukaryota > Metazoa > Chordata > Amphibia > Anura > Dendrobatidae > Dendrobates > Dendrobates tinctorius. The sequence goes on along the minus strand of NW_027361825.1, from coordinate 23,393,428 downwards.
CAACACCCTTCTATTAGTTCAGGCGGGCTGCCCAGCGCTAACAAATGCATGCCGTGTGGAAAACAAACACCACAGTTTACAAGACCAAATGAGCCCAACTGCACCCTGAATAAAAAGTGCAAAAAACACATTTTAAAAAAATATATATAAATATATCTTTCATAAAAAATGTGGAGTATTGGTTAATATTTTGGCCAAAATACGTGAGCCCGTAACCTACGTCAAAGATCTCCACGCTTACGGGTACCTAACACTAAATAATAATACAGCACAGTACAAAAAGAGGACTTGAAAAACCTCCAATAATGAGAACAGCAATAGAACAACAAGGTTTACCCGTACAGGCCTCCAAACAAATGCACTATCAGGGTGCAGTGGACCCATATAAAGATGGCAACACAGGTGCAAAAGTTACAATAAGGTACAGAGACAAAGCTCTTGGTAGTTACAATAAGGCACAATTCTTGGCAGTTACAATAAGACACAGATGCACAGCTCTTAGCAGTTACAATAAGGAACTATTTTTGGCAGTTACAATGAGGCACAGTTATTGGCAGTTACAATGAGGCACATCTCTTGGTAGTTACAATAAAGCAAAGTTCCTGGTGATTACAGTAAGGCAGAGTTTTGATTGGTTACAAAAGGGACAGTTCCTGATGGTATAAATTGAGACACAGTTTTGTCAGTTACAATAAGACACAGTTCTTGGTGGCTACAATAAGGCATAACTCTTGGTAGTGACATTAAGACACAGTTCTTGTAGTTACATTATGATATAGTTCTTGGCAGTTACAAATACGCTTTGTTCACACTTACCATTTTTTCTACATTATTGGTCCTTTTGCCCGTAAGGAAAAAAATCAGCGTTTTACCGTAGCGGAAAAATAAAAATGTCTAAAATTCTCATTCACTTGTGGTGTTTCTTTTCTTCTTTTTTTGAGCTGCTGTGCATTTTTTTTAATTCACAGCATGTTTATTCTTTCAGCTTTCAATTTTAGTCAATTCGCTCAGTTTTCGCTGCATTTTTTTATCCATTCAATTGAATGCATAGAAAACAGATCAAAAAATGCATAAATAAAACACATTAAAAATGCACGTAATATAGTGCTTTTCCTGCCAACAGTCTACGTTTTCATTGCAAAAAAATGCTACAAAAAAGCCCTGTGTGAACATACCCTAAAGGCACAGTTGTTTTTAGAAACAGTAAGGATCAGTGCATGGGCTCTTGAGAATTATAGTAGTTTCCATAGACTTTCCAACTCCACTACTAAGTTACCCACTCCCGGCTACCTAGAGTATGCAGAACGCAGCAGTCAAATCATCACTGGCTGCTGCGCTCTGCACAATGAATGTTCATTAGCTTGGCATTGCAGTACAGTTGTTACCTTTGCAGAATGCAGTAGTTGAGCTGACTATGTCACTGGCTGCTGTTTTATGCACATTCAACTTCAATGTACTGAGCGCAGTAGACAGTGACAAAGGCAGCAGCTGAACTGCAAAGCCAAGCTCAATAAATGTTCAGTGTGTAGAGAGCAATACTATAGACGATGATGATTTGACTGCTGCGCTCTGCAAAGTCAGTTGTTTAAATGATACAGGAAAGCACACTCAATAACATTGTGTTTACATGTCACAGGCCCATTACAGATTTTTCCATTATCACATCATTGTTTCGCCTCGATTTTCCAAATCTAAATTTCACCCTATGTATCGTAGGATGAAAACGATGCAAAGGATGAAACGTTCGGCTTCCCCAGACCTTCTTCACAATGATATCCTGATGGAGGTCTGCTGTTAATAAGATCTATTGGAAAGTTATCCGAGTATTTGAAGTGTTTTTCTTCATGTGAACTGTAATCGCTATGTTTTTGTTGCAACTTTTGAAACTCGCAGCAAAAAAGAAAATACAACCTGAAGGCATGGTGTGAACACACCCTAAAGCCCCCGTCACACTAAGCGACGCACCAGCGATCCCGACAACGATATGACCTGGTCAGTATCGCTGGTGTGTCGCTACATGATCGCTGGTGAGCTGCCAAACAGGCAGATCTCACCAGCGATCAGGACCAGCGACAACGCGCGTAACAAGCGCGCGCATCGCCTAGTTACCCGTTGTGAACCTTGGATACCAGCGTGCTTGCGCTGGGAGCTGGTATCCAAGGTAAACAGCGGGTAACTAAAGCGCGCGGCGCTTAGTTACCCGCTGTTTACCTTGGATACCAGCTCCCAGTGCGAGCACGCTGGTATCCAAGGTACACAGCGGGTAACTAAGTTACGCGCGCGCTTAGTTACCCGCTGTTTACCTTGGATACCAGCTCCCAGCGTCTGCTTACAGTGCTGGGAGCTCGCTGATCGACAGTCTTCCACTGCTACACGCAGCGATGCGTGCTGGCCAGCGGGAGACCAGCAATCAAAAAAATGTCCTGGACATTAGAGCACGATCAACGATACCTGGCGGGGGGGCCGGTTGCTGAAACGTGTCACACACAGCGAGATCGCTGGTGAGATCGCTGTTGCGTCACAAAACTTGTGACTCAGCAGCGATCTCGCTTAGTGTGACTGGGGCTTAAGTGTTCAATATGCAGAGTACAGCAGCTGATGGAAAAGCCAGCTGGACTGCTGCACTCTGCATAGGTAGCCTAGCGACCGGGATGATAAGGATAATTAATTAATTTCCTTTTTAAAGCAAAAGAAACATAAAGATAATTAATTTAGAGGAAAGCTGAATCTTGCCAAATGGCCATTTTTCCACTAAGTAGAATGTAGTAAGTTTGGCCACGTATGACCGTCCCATCCTCCCCCTTTCCCTTTTGTCCACAGTGATCATGGTGCTGATAGATGTCTAAAGCTGCTATTAAGAAGCTGCCGAACTTTTTACCTGGTGCAATTACAATGTACCAATATGTGGGCTGAAAATGTAAGGTTACCGGGACCTGGTGACAGATTGAGTATATGGACAAGTTGCTCATTGCTAGATGCCCGGCATATTATTTAACATTCTGTATGGTAGATACAGCCCATCATTTTCATTGCATCTCAGTGCAATTTTACATTACTTACTGTGTATTCTGATTGTGATTCTCAGTTTTCCTAATTCCTTGTGATTATTTGGATAAATCATATTAATAGGAAATCCTACTTTCTACTACCAATCCTGAATCACGTCGTTGGCATATCCTGGAAATGTACTGCAGGTATTTACTACAGCTCTCAATGAATGAGATATAGTTGTCACTCATGGCATTTAATGGTGTTTTTGGTGGCGTTTTTATCTTCTACATTTAAAAATAATGTTGTTTTTTATTCTATATAGAGAAATCTGTGGGAAAAGTGATTGAAAAAAAAACGCAAACTAATGCTGTAACCAGATAATTAGGAGAAAAAATGGAGAATAAAGTTTTACTGTGGTTATTTCCTGAAGAAGAAGTTGGATAACTTTAAAACGCATAGAAAATAAAACTGCATGTTGATCCATCTTGGGTGTCCTTATTCATCCGTGTAACTCCACCAGCAGCACAGAAAACCACTCTCATGTTCCTCAAAATACTCAGATAATTCTGAATCTAAAATTAAAGGACACAAACATACCATAAAAGGAAAAAAAAAATAATATCCGTGTGGGTTTGACACCAGGCATCCCTGCCAGTCAGTTGGTCCAATCCCAGTATCTCTGCCAGTCAGTTGTTCGGACATCTGGTATCCTCGTCAGGCAGTTGGTTGGACACCAGGCATCCCTGCCAGTCAGTTGGTCCAATCCCAGTATCTCTGCCTGTCAGTTGGTCGGACATCTGGTATCCTCGTCAGTCAGTTGGTTGGACACCAGGCATCCTTGCCAGTCAGTTGGTCAGAGACCAGGCATCCCTGCCAGTCAGTTTGATCCGACAACTGGCATCCCTGCCAATCATATGTACAGATCTATTAGAGCACAGTGCCATTCACTGTCTAGTGGTCATTCTTGGGTACTACAGATCAGTTCCTATTGAAGTAAACAGGAGCTGAGCTGCAGTCCCTGTGACCGACCACTACACCATCTACAGAGCAGCACTGTTTTGGCTCTGTACCCTCTTGTTGCCCTATCCGGCAAAGTGGGCTTGCGATTCTCTCCCCTCCCTCAAGTAGCTCTTCTAGTTGTTCAAGGCGACACCATGTCAGAAGATTATTTTTGTGGTTTCACTTCTAGCAGATATTGTCCAGAGTAGGTAACCAGAGATAAAAGGATAGAAGGCTGAGAAAGGAAGAGGAGAGGAGGGGAAAACCCCAATATGGGTGGTCAGTCCATGTGAATTGGGGAAGAAGACTTTTGTTTAAGTGCAGAAAGCGAACTGTTTTTACAAGTAAATATAAAGGAGAAGAATAACAAGGTTAATACTGAGCAATGACCCCAAGACCTAGCAGACGAATGCTCTATAGAAACCTTAGCAAGAGCTGTTTCCGTGAGTAAAGGGAAAACCGATTGAAGGATTTCATCAGAGAGCTTCCGAGAGCGTTAGCGGATTAGGTGGAAAACCACCAGGCATTCAAGTAGTTTATAAACAAAAGGAAGGTTAGAGACCATGTTGTAGCTGGAGGCAGACAATGGATCCAGAAGCAGTTCTTTACAATAAGAGTAATCAATGCTTCCTTAAAAGAGGAAAGAGAATTTCCAGATGAGAGAAAGGATGAAGATTTTATATAATAAGGAATCAGAGCAGAAGGGTTGCGGTAAGCTACGATCATGAAGTTGTCAGCAGGTAGAAGGGCAGGATGGGGTGTTGTGAGGCTGTAAGCAAACGGATCAAATCTGGAGAAGACCTACATAGGATCAACATTCATCTTAGTTTAGAGCTGAGCTTAAGTACTAGGCTCTTCTCAACCCATCCCAATCCTAATTCGATGATGTCCATCAAAACCTTCTTGGGTCTTTTGCAAGAGTGGACTGGTTATGATTTTTTAAATTTAAAAATATGTGTCAATAAATGAGAAATCAAGATCTGAGGAATTGTGGTACATTGGATCCACCAGAAAAGTTGCTTTCCAGGATACACCAAATTGGAGATGTGTGTGTCACGAGTGTTTCACGTCCTCCTGGGAGTTCTTGAATTAGAAGATGACTACATATTGTGAATCGCAGATCTTCCATTTAGCCTGTGTGTTTGTGTTTCATATTAAATGGATTTTGCTTCCTTTGGTGCTGAAGGGGTTAACAACCCTTTCTATGCATGCTACAAACTTGCAGCTTCAGCTCACAACTGTTCTTGACCTAATCATTTCCTCTCGCTATAAAATCTGGCCAGACCTTCCCCTCCTTGCCAGTGAAAGTTTTACTTCCTTGCTATTTGGAGACACTGTGCTGAGTCGGAGGTCGCTGTTGCTGTTGGATATATGCTTTCCTTATTGTCCTATTCCCATTTGGTTTGTACATTCCTATACTTCCCTATATACCTTTCTACTTTTGGGTGAGTGTTTTGTATGCTAGTTGCTTTCTGGTATCCTTGTTTGTATTACATGCTCATACTACAGCATTTCCGATCCAGGCATCCTGGGGAGGGGTAGGGAAGAGCTTAGGGAATAACAGGAGAACAGTAAGGCTGATGGCCCAAACCTCCTCACTTTTAAAGGCACTTTTGGGAGCAGGATTAGTTAGGGCCCAAGCACTAGGGACAGTAGAGGGCCCCTTTTCCTATTCATGTACAGTCACTGCATAACAATGTGCATATCAAACACGTCAAGGTAATAAATTGCAGCTGTGAGAACGCTTCAGGTTTTCTCTAAACATCCTAGGTTTTGTTGTAGCAGCACCGTCCTCTGTATCACATCCGGGCTCGTCAAAGGAAGTTTTGGCACATGTATTTGCTGATCATTAATATTATTAGATCAAAGAAGCTCAGTGATCAGGAATATAAAAAAATGATTAAATGTATTATATATTGTTGTGATGATCAAAGAAATTTTGGATGTGTTTTAGTTTTCTTTTAAAATTCTAGAAGATATTGCAGAACTTCAACATTGATATTCAAAATGGAAGTCTGACTAACCAATTACAAGAGCTAGCCATATTCTATGCCTGGGAGGTCAGCTAGTTCCTATTTAAAGATGACACGTCACTTGCAATAAATGTATAACTGTCTTACCCGGTGTAAATGCCACTGTTTTCTTGAATCCAGTGATGTTTCCCTTTTGTTCCTGCTCCCCGTTATATATCTAGTCTTTTTATCCAAGTGGGTGTAATCCTGTCTTAACTACATAAGTATTTCTGGGGGCCAAGCCCCTTGGCTAACATCATCCAAGGAAGAGGAGGTCATAACTCAGGAACGGAGAGGAGCGGGGTAAAAGAAAAATAACAATGGATTCAGGAGAACAGCATCATTTACATGTGGCAAATATGTAGGAAAAAATTATAAATTTATGGCAAGATGTAACGAATGGAAGCGGAGGCAGAGATGGTGAAGTCCACATTCGTTTTTTATTTTTAAAATAGAACCTCGGGACCACGGTCCGGGGGGCTACGAAGGGGGCGCAACTAGTGAGCCCCGGGTACCCGTAGTAAAGTCCCTCAGACAGGACCAGAAAGGAATACACGGAGGACACAGGTGCTACCTTCAGTTAGACCCCCGAACACGTGGCAGCTGTCCCAGCGGGACCAAAAGGGATAACAGAAACAATAGCAGAGTCCGTAATGAGGTGGGTCCTGGATCCGGGTAGTTGGTAGATAGCAGGCTCCAGTAACCTTGTCACAGTCCTCGGACTCGGATGGCTGTTGGTGGAAAGGGATGGCTTTTGTACAGATGATTGCAGAGATAGCCAGGATTATCAGGATACAGATAATCTGTGGAGACAGATAGCATGAGAGAATGCACAGAGACTGCAAACGCAGCGCAGACAGGTTAGCAACAGAACCGGATGTAGCAATGGTTGATACTCGTTGCTCTGGCACTCTTCCTATGGAGGAGAGGCCAGAAATAGCTGCCAGTTCGCTGCCATTGGATAATTACCAATTTTGAAAAATGCACGCTGTCCCTTTAAGAAGCCAGGGGAGCGCGTGCGCGTGCCCTAATAGCTTTTGCTGAAGACCTGCCGACGGAACGCCATTAGGTGGGAGAAGGAGAGAGAACAGAACGCTGAGAAGCAGCATGGGACACACAGGGCTGCTGCACAGGGACAGCGTGCAAGGCACGAGGTGAGTGCCCTGAACGGGAAGCAGCGGCTGACCGGGGCACAGAGCAAGGACAGGGACCGGGTGTAACAGTATCCCCCTCTTTACGCCTCCTCTTTTTCAAGCCTGCGTGAAATTTTTTAAGAAGAAGAGGAGTCTGGATGTTTTCTTTAGGCTCCCAAGATCTCTCCTCAGGACCAAAGCCCTTCCAGTCCACCAAGTAATAGGTCTTATTCTTAACGGCCAGGATATGTTTTACCTCAAAAACATCATCCTCCGAGACAGGATCAGGAGTGATGCCCTGGTCCTTAAAGAAGGGGCTCATAACTACTGGTTTGAGGGGAGAAACCTGCAAAGGAGTTAGGCACACGTAAAGAAGTAGGCAACTTCAGCTTATAAGAGACTGGATTGATTTGTCCCAAGACTTCAAATGGTCCAATGAACTGGGGACCCAATTTCTAGGATGACAACTTCAGACGGATATACTTGGAGCAGAGCCATACTGTGGAGGAAACAGGACCCATTCCTACCACGTCACCAATGTGATGTAACTATACAGGCACAGCTCTCCGGTGCCCCCTTTGTCTCTCAGGTCAGTAAGGGAACTGCACCTAGAGCAAATGGCGGCCGGGGAGGATGTCCTGTTACCCGCTGGGTATTCTAAGATTCGTAATCAGAGTAAAAGCATCAGCCCAAGATTAATTTTATGGTTTAATTGCCTTAAGGGAGCACTAGATAATTACAGAAATATACAGTAAGCTATACAATGGAATTACAGTGGATTTGCAGTCAGAGTAAAATATAACAATAAGAGTACAAGAATTAGAGATATTAAGCTGGAGGTCAATTTACCAGATTGTCGGTTGCACGTGGGTGCCAGGAGCTCTGCAGTCCACAGGTACAAGAATCTTAGTTGCCGGACAGACCCCAAAGCATGGGCCGCTGCTCCCCTTGACAGATCTGTCCCCAGTTCCTTCTTAGATCATCATCGTCTGTTTTTTTCTGTGAGAGAGACCCTCTGCCTTGGGCTGCTAGTTTTTAAGCATGCTAGGTCCCTCCCGCTGTGTCAGAGGGTGGGCTAATAATCTCCACCCTGTAGCTCCCTGCAGAACTTATTCCCAATATCTAAGAAAGTTGGTAACTTTCAACAGCATGATCGGATCAGTACATGAGAGGTACCAGTGAATGTAGTTTGTTTTCCCTGTCGTGTGGAGAGCAAACATGGCCCCATTGGGTCACTGTGGAGGGCCAATCTATGTATCTCAGGCCCCAGAACCCTCACCGCCTCAGGAGTCGCACTACCAGTTGAGCGATTTCCTCAGGTTCACTTGGATATTTTTCATAAGTCCATAACTCGAAAGATGTGCTCATAATCCATGATCCTAGGATGGAGTCGGAGCGGCTGGGAGAGACAACGAATGTGTATTTCTGTGTCTAGCTGACAGGTATATTCTAATTGACGCCCCCAGGCACCTTCTTACCCCATGCTGACGTGGCTCCTTCTCAAGCTTTGAAGTTCTGTTTTGGGCCTTATCTCATTATCATACTAAAAGGCCTTGCTATTCAACACTGGAGCCCTAAATCCTGCTTTGTTCGTCACACATACCTTGTCTCCGGGGCGAAAGGTAGGCGCATCCAAATGTCTCTTGTCCGCATGCCTTTTCATACGCTGGGAGGTTTTCTCCAGAGCATTTTTGGTGTCCCTCCAAACTTTAGAAAAATCTTCAGAGAAAGTATCGCCAGCCGAAACGCCAGATGATCCGGAAATGGGAAGAGGTATTCCAGGTTGCAGTCCAAAGTCAATCTGAAAGGGAGACTTTCCAGAAGATTCACTTACTTGGTTGTTGTAGGAAAATTCAGCCCAGGTCAGTAAGTCTACCCAGTCGTCATGATGCGCGTTGACAAAGTGACGCAGAAATCCAGCCAGGATTTGATTAGTCCTCTCCATTTTTCCATTAGATTGGGGATGGTATGCCGAGGAAAAATCCAGTTCAATTCTTACCAGTTTTCAAAGTGCTCTCCAGAATTTTGAGGTGAACTGGACTCCTGTCGGACATGATGTGGAGAGGGAAACCATGGAAATGGAAGATGTGCCGGATAAACAGATCCGCCAGTTCAGGAGCAGTGGGAAGACCGGATAGTGGAATGAAGTGAGCTATCTTAGAAAAGCGGTCCACCACTACCCACACCACAGAACAGCCAGATGAGATTGGAAGATCTGTGATGAAATCCATTGCAATGTGCTGCCAGGGGGCAGACGGAATAGGTAGAGGCTGAAGCCTACCTGCAGGTAGACTTTTGACAGTCTTGTTGGGGGCACAGGAAGGACAGGCTGCGACGTACTCCTGGATATCCTTAGCCATAGCAGGCCACCAGTAGTATCGGGTGATGAGTTGCAGCGTCTTCCTCTGACAGGCGTGACCAGCCAACTTGGAAGAGTGACACCACCGAAGGACACAAGTACGTTCAGGAGCAGACACGAAAGTTTTCCCAGGGGGAAGTCGGGTAAGATCAGCAGAAGCGACAGCGACTAACCTTGAGGGTTCAATGATGTGCTGAGGTTCTTCCTATTAATCAGGAGGCAAAAAGGCTCTAGAAAGTCCGTCTGCCTTGATATTTTTGTCAGCTGGACGAAAATGAAAAACAATATTAAATCGAGCAAAAAAAAACAAAGCCCAGCGGGCTTGACGGGGATTCAGCCTCTGCGCGGTTTGGAGGTAAGCAAGGTTTTTGTGATCGGTGTATATGACTACCTGATGAAGAGCTCCTTCAAGAAGATGCCTCCACTCCTGCAAAGCCAATTTGATAGCCAACAATTCCTGGTCTCCAATGGAATAATTCATCTCTGTGGAAGAAAAAACCTTGGAAAAAAAAACACATGAGTTTATTCAACCAGTGGATGATTTCTGGGTAAGTACTGCTCCCGCACCTACGGAGGAAGCATCAACCTCAAGAAAAAATTGTTCATTAGAGTTAGGACGATGGAGGACAGGTGTGACAGCAAAGGCCTTTTGAGAGAAACAAAAGCCTCCTCTGCATCAGGAGGCCAATCCTTGGGATTTGTGCCTTTCCGGGTCAGAGCTGAGATGGGCGCCACTCGGGTGGAAAAGTTAGGAATGAATTGTCTGTAGTAGTTGGCGAAGCCGAGGAATCGCTGTATGGCCTTCAGCCCAGACAGATGAGGCCACCTGAGTACAGCCGATAACTTCTCTGGATCCATTTTCAATCCTGTGGAGGAAACAATATAGCCGAGGAAAGGCAAAGAGGATTGTTTAAAGAGGCATTTCTCAAACTTGGCATACAGTCTGTTTTCTCTGAGCCTCTGTAAGGCTTGTTAGGTAGCGCTGTCTTTCGGGTAGGGGATACTCGCTTGGCAGCCAATAAATCACATCTGGCACATGTTTTCCTTAAAACAATCATGGTCCAAGCGGTTTATTTACGCATCATAAACCATGACCAGCAACATAAAGTTCATATCAAACGGCATAGCGTCCATGACAGAGCTCCACTCTGATTATCCTCTACTCACACATGTTATGCAATGTCATTGCGCAGGCTTTCTAGCCTCACAGTTCTCACCCTGTCAGGGTTTTACCTCATGGCTGCTTCTCCATGCTGCAGATGTCCATTCCCTCCTCTGGGAACTCTCAGACACGTGCAGACATTACACACAGGCACTTCAGGGAGGCAGATCTCCCAGCGAGACCTTCCAAACGGACCAACCGGGTCCCTGCATTCACCACATGTGACCTACCCTGGCCACCTTATATGGTCCGTAGCCACGCCCACCGGGTCACATGCCTCATCACAGGTCCTTGAACCATTCACACACACTTTGTAATAGCATTCTTAAACACACCCCCTGGGTGGGTTTGTAGGTAACTGAGCTCACCCATCTCCCCAGCTACCTGGAGACTTCTCCCTGACACATTGAAACAACACGTCAGCAGTATCACTGCTGATCAACACACACAAGTCTCCATCTCAAGGCCACCCACCTTGATACATAATGGTCATTCATGACTCTGCCATTCATCCTCTCTCCTAGGACATCCACACAGCGTCCCCTAGCGGACACAGTCATCACTACACCACATACCTCCCCCCTCTGTTCAAACCTGTGGGGTTGAACACACAGCATAACCCCAGGATTTGGAGACCGGGCAGTCACTACATCTTGCCCCCCAGGTCGAGAGAACCATCTCCATCTGTCATACAGCCTCATTCCTACGTTAGGCCTCCCCCGCCCCCAGTGGTCAGAATATCGGTCCTGATCTTTGACCCTCCAATCACCGTCTGTCTGCGTCATCAGACACTGTTTAGTCACCACAGTCCTCTCCCTGTCTGTTCCGTTCCCCGACCAGCTCCCTCGGTTAGTGCGGTCATAAGTCTTAGTCAAGTCTACTGTCTGACTTGAGTCTTACTCATTCAGCATCTCACAGGAACTTCGGTCTCTCAACGTCATCCTGCCAGTCGAACTACCACTTGCTGACATTGTTCGGCCATCTGCCATGTCACTTCTTGGAGGAACCGTTCGGGTCCTTACATCTTGGGTTGAAGGCGGCCGCCACCTGGTGTTCTTTACCTCTTTATTGATTCACCGACGGTCCCACCTCAACTGCTCAATCTCTTGCAGGTACCCCACTCGATACTCCACGAGCATCCAAAAGTCTCTCGGGCTCTCCACGGAGCCAACCACCATGATGGGAATCCTACCCACTTCACTGGATATCTGGTCTTCATCATCAGGAGGGATTCTCACCCTCACCATACCGGAGATATTGACAATGTCTTGCATTACCTTCCCAAGTCTTCCAACGATTCTCCCAATCAGAGCTTTGGGTCCCGCAACCACATCTTCCTGCAAACCCAGCCGAGCCATAGCTTCCTTCGCTAACTCTAGACATCGAGCAGCTTTCATATTACTCCGCCTGACCAGCTGTTTGGCGTAGAGACATTGTAAATGCATCTCTTTCAGGACAGCTACCCGGTTTGCTGTATCTTCCCTGGCTGATATTATCACCAACTGCCGAGTCTCAGGTGCCCAGTGCATCTTACACGTCTTGACCGCCTCTTTGAAAGCCTCATGCACACCTTCCTCAGCACAGGCTTCTTGCATGTCTTCGGGTACCTCGACTACAAATTTGAAGGTCATGTTATTTATCTCTTCCTGGACAGAAGACTCTGGCTTTACCACGGACACTTCCCTCACTACCGTTGACGCTACCAGGTGACTGTCTTCTTCAGTCCTTTGCTCACAAACTTCATGAGATTTTATTTCCTCACGACCCTTTACCAAGATGGACACTGGCAGTTCCGTCTTGTTATCACTCGCGCTCACCCGCGGTAAGTCTTCGTCCAACTTCTTCTCCTGCCGAAGATCTCTTACAGTTTCTTTGAGTTCTTCCATCTCTTCCCTAAGGGTCTTGTTCACACTTTGCCAGGTGGACAGGTGACCTCTGAGCTCCAAGACTTCTTTCTCGAGCTCCTCGACCCTGTGCTTGGCCGATTGTCTCAGGACTCTTTCTCGTTTGACATGTTCTTCTACCTCTTCTCTGAGGGCCTTATTCAGTCCTTGCCACGTTACCATGTGACCTTTGAGCTCAGAGACTTCTTTTTCTAGCTCCTCTAGTCTGTGCTCCCAGTCTCTCTCAGAGTCACAGTCACCCCCAGAGTCTGAGTCACCCCAACCTGCCAAGCAATCCCTCCAGTTACCCATTAGCCGTGCGAACACTCCCGCCGTTTTATCAACCAGGTCAATGTCAGTCCTGTCACGAGATGTCAGGTCCGTCCATTGGGCAGATGTACCCCTTTTCTCGGTCACTTCTACCTCGGACCTCTCCACGTCAGGAGCCGTCACCGTGTTAGTATCGGTTAGCCCAACAGTAGGAACGTCTCCCCCCTCCTGGCATACGTCATCAAACCTGACAAAGTCCTGCCCCCACTCCAAGGCATACACTAAGTCTGATGGTATACTGCCACCTTGGCACTCTACCGCACAGTTCACCGTGACCCCATGTTTACAGCGAACCTGGACCATTTTCTCGGTTAGACAGAAAGTGAGAGGAGTTCCTACCAGAGTCACCTGACTCTTTGAGTCCAACCGTCCCGAGTTTCCTTCCCGGTGCAGCATCACGGTACACACTTGCGGCCAGTCATCACCCGGAAAGAATATCCCACATTCTGGAAACAACATACACGAACACTGCGGTTCCTCTTTTGCCACACTGGCCCCTTTCTGGACCACCCCGATTTGGGTCACCGCCCCCCTCTGGGACTCCACCCCTTTTTGGGCTACCACCCCGATTTGGGTCACCGCCCCCCCTCTGGGACTCAACCTCTTTTTGGGTTAGCACCCTAATTTAGGACGCCACCCCCTTTTGGGCTACCACTCCGATTTGGGCCACCGCCCCATTTCGGGATTTCCCCATGTCCGTTATACCAGTCTTCTCAGACCACAGTTCACACCACACAGTTTGTCTCTTACGATACCACACAACTCCTTGTTGGCACCACCACAGCTCCTGCTGTCACCGATCTTCGACACCACTGGCTGCCGTTCACACACAGCTGCTGGTGTAACCTTCGTAACCCCACCTAGTTACCGGAAGCCGCTTGTCCCCTTCGTAACCCCGCCGAGTTACCGGAAGCCTCTTGTCCCCTTCGTAACCCCGCCGAGTTACAGGAGGCAGCTTGTCACCTTCTTGACTCCCACTTAGCCACCGCAGTTGAGAAAAGAAAAAAAACACACCACACAAAACTCACGTGTCCTGTCTGTGTGCTATTCAGGACGTTCCATCTCCGTGTGAGACCATTCAACACACAGGGCGCATCGGGTGTGATTCAGTGAGCAACCCTCCTCCCAGAGTCTCCCCACCTCACCAGGTCCAGGGGCTCGGCGGGTGCTCTTCAGGACATCCATCTCCGCCTGAGACTGCCCAACACTCGCGCCTCACCAGGTCCAAGGTCATACCACGTGCTCCCGGGATCTGATTCTTTCTCCTAGAATCTCCCAACACTGACCCTCCAGGTCCTTTCCTCACTGAACCCTCCAGGTACACAGTCTCACTCACTGACCCAGGTCAGTACCACACGAACACCTGTCCGTTACCTGTGTCGGCCACACAGGTCCTCGGGTACCTCTTCTCCGCAGAGGCACCCTAGCATTCACCAGTCTCTTTCTCCTGGGGAAGCGGCCGCACTGGGCTCACCGATCCAGACAGTGCCTTACTCACTAGGCCACCTCACGGTTCCAGAACCACAGCCGGGCAGTGGCTTCCCCAAATGCAGGCCGTCACAGGCTCTGCTCACACATGTGGCTGGTCAGCATCCTACACGGCTTTCACGACCGTCCGCCCTCCTGGCTCAGCATTGCCAGCACTGCACCATGTGCTTTGGAACCGTTGCCCCTAGCAACAAAGCTTCAACATTGCCCTTTGCAATCTCCACCAATTGTGAGGTAGCACTGTCATTCGGGTAGGGGATACTCGCTTGGCAGCCAATAAATCACATCTGGCACAGGTTTTCCATAAAACAATCACGGTCCAAGTGGTTTATTTACGCATCATAAACCATGACCAGCAACATAAAGTTCATATCAAATGGCATAGCGCCCGTGACAGAGCTGCACTCTGATTATCCTGTACTCACACAGGTTATGCAAGGTCCATTGCGCAGGCTTTCTAGCCTCACAGTTCTCACCCCGTAAGGGTTTTACCTCATGGCTGCTTCTCCATGCTGCAGATACCCATTCCCTCCTCTGGGGACTCTCAAACACGTGCAGCCATTACACAGAGGCACTTCAGGGAGGCAGACACATCTCCCAGTGAGACCTTCCAAATGGACCAATCGGGTCCCTGCATTCACCACATGTGGCCTACCCTGGCCACCTTATATGGTCCATAGCCGGGTCACATGGCTGTGACCTCATCACAGGTCCTTGAACAATTCACACACACTTTGTAATAGCGTTCTTAAACACACCCCCTGGGTGGGTTTTTAGGTAACTGGGCCCACCCGTCTCCCCAGCTACCTGGAGACTTCTCTCTGACACATTGAAACAACACATCAGCAGTATCACTGCTGATCAACACACACATAAGTCTCCATCTCAAGGCCACCCACCTTGAGATAAATAATGGTCATTCATGACTCTGCCATTCATCCTCTCTCCTAGTACATCCACACAGCGCCCCCTAGCGGACACAGTGGTCACTACACCACAGGCTACTTTCACATTTCCGTTCTTTGAATCCGGCGGGCTGCGGCGAAAAGTTGTCAAACCGGATCCGGTAGAAGACACAGCCCACCGGATCATCTGTTTAGGCCGGAGATGTTGCAGGAGGGAGAGGGAGAGATAGTCTTCGGGCATGCGCTCTGCAAAAAAGCGATCCGGCGCTGTCAAAAAACGTTGCAGGCAACGTTTTTTGCAGATACCGGACAGGCATTTTTTGCCATATCTGGCAAAAGCCGGACACGCCGCATGGCCATCAGGCGCAATGCAGCGATAACGCAAGTCTACGGGAAAAAAGCCAGATCCGGTGGCAACCGGCGCCGGATCCGGTTTTTACATTTTTCGCCGCATCGCACCTGATGCTTAGAAACGGAAATGTGAAGGCAGCTTAAGACTAGGCGTACTTGCCTCCGGTGCGCAGCCAAGTCAGTGGAAAAAATAAGAATGCCGTCCAGGTAGACAACAAAACAGGTATAGAGCAGATCCCTGAAAATGTAATTGACGAACTCTTGGAAAACAGCGGGTGCATTGCTTAGGCCAAACGGCATTACCAGGTACTCATAGTGACCATCACGGGTGTTGAAGGCTGTTTTCCATTCGTCTCCTTCCCGGATTTGGATCAAAATGTAGGCACCTCTGTGATCTAGCTTGGTGAAGATTTTGGCACCTCGAAGGCGGTCGAACAGTTCTGAAATGAGAGGCAAGGGGTATCTGTTTTTTACCGTGATCTGGTTTAGTCCCCAGTAATCAATACAGGGCCGCAAGGATCCATCCTTTTTCTTCACGAAGAAGAATCCTGTTCCTGTCGGTGATGATGATTGTCGGATAAATCCTCTGGCCAAATTCTCCTGGATGTAGTCCGACATAGCTTGAGTCTCTGCTTGGGAAAGAGGGTAAACTCTCCCACAGGGAGAAGATGTTCCAGGAAGAAAATCTATTGTACAGTCATACGACCTGTGGGGAGGAAGTCTCTCAGCCTCCTTTTTCCCGAAGACATCCGAGAAGGACCAGTAAGAGGGTGGTAACCCAGGCAGGGTAGCAGGTTGGACCGGGGGTGAAACTGGTTCAATCAGGGTTAACCATCGGTCCGTGCAGGAATCTCCCCAACACAGAATTTCGCCTGTTCTCCAGTTAAGGACTGGTTCGGGTTTCTGGAACCATGGCAAACCTAGAAGCAAGGGGTGAGACGAACCAGGGTACACATAAAAACGGATTCTTTCAGAATGCATTAGACCTACCCAGAGTTCCACTGGCTCAGTCTGGAACTGGACGGGTTCGGTTAGTGGCTTGCCATCGACAGCAGTCACCCGCAACGGATTGGGAAGAACCTGGACTGGTAAGCGGTAATGATCCACAAGCGTCTGCTGGATAAAATTCTCGGCGGCTCCGGAATCCAACAGACAGAGTCCAGAAAATTTTATTGCTCGGCAGGACACGGAGACCGAGATCTGCAATGAAGGAGAGGAATATTCTCTACCTAGGGTGGCCTCATCTACCGAGCCTAGGCACTGGAGTTTCCCGACTTCTTTGGGCAGGAGCGGATCAGGTGTTCGGAACTACCACAATAAAGACAACTTCCCTCTTTGCGACGCGCATCCTGGCGGCGGTTGGCCAAACTTACTCTGTCAACCACCATAGCTTTGGGAGAAGGAGGTGAGGTAGCCATTTTGGAAGAACTAGAGTCCGGGTGGTAGGACCTCTTGTCTCGCTTGATCTCCATGGAATGCTCCTGAAAACGCAGGTCAATCTGGGTTGCCAAGGATATCGGATCATCCAAGGTGATAGGCCTGTCCTGCCAGCTCATCCTTGATCTTTCCAGAGAGGCCTTCCCAGAAGGTAGCCACCAAGGCCTCATTGTTCCAGGATAACTCAGACAGGAGAGTGCAGAACTTAACAGCATACTGAGCCACCGTGAGAGTTCCTTGGCGTAAGCGAAGCAAGGCAGAAGCAGTCGACGTGACACGACCAGGTTCATTGAAGGTCCTGCTAAAAATCTCTAGGAAAGATTGAAGATCATTAACCAGCGGGTCTCCTCTCTCCCATAACGGGTTTAACCAGGCAAGAGCTTCTCCTGCTAGATGTGACATAATGAAGCCCACTTTGGTACGGTCAGAAGTGAACATATGCCCCAAGATTTCGAAGTGTAGGGTGCACTGATTGAGAAAACCCCGACACTGAGTGGGATCACCATGGAAGCGGGTAGGAGCCGCCAGGCGAGGACCCTTGCTTGCCGTGAGGTCAGGTAGTTGGCGACCTCTGGGGTCCAGTGGGTTCCATGGCCAGAGCAATCTGTAAGGAATGGAAGCGGAGGCAGAGATGGTGAAGTTCACATTCATTTTTTATTTTTAAAGTGGAACCTTGGGACCACGGTCCAGGGGGCGCCAAAGGAGGCGTAACTAGTGAACCCCAGGTACCGTAGTAAAGTCCCTCAGACAGGACCAGAATGGAATATCCGGAGGACACAGGTGCTACCTCCAGTTAGACACCGGACACGAGGCAGCTGTCCCAGCAGGACCAAAAGGGATAACAGAAACAATAGCAGAGTCCGTAATGAAGTGGGTCCTGGATCCAGGCAGTTGGTAGATAGCAGGCTCCAGTAACCTTGTCACAGTCCTCGGACTCGGATGGCTGTTGGCGGAACGAGATGGCTTTTGCAGAGATGACTGCAGAGATAGCCAGGGTTATCAGGATACAGATAATCTGTGGAGACAGCATGAGAGAATGCACAGAGACTGCAAACGCAGAGCAGACAGGTTAGCAACAGAACTGGATGTAGCAATGGTTGATACCCGGCGCTCTACCTATGGAGGAGGCCAGAAATAGCAGCCAGTGCGCTGTCATTGGATAATTACCAATTTTGATAAATGCATGCTGTCCCTTTAAGAAGCTAGGGGAGCGCGCGTGCGTGCCCTAATAGCTTTAGCTGAAGACCTGCCGACGAGACGCCAGGAGGTGGGGGAAGGGGAGAGAACTGAACGCTGAGAAGCAGCAAGGGACACACAGGGAGCCGGCTGCTGCACAGGGACAGCGTGCAAGGATGAAGTGAGTGCCCTGAACGGGGAGCAGCGGCAGACTGGGGCACAGAGCCAGGACAGCGACCGGGTGTAACACAAGAGATATGTCCGCTTTAAGTTAACTGGACTCTGCATTCTGCTGATTGTCAGGGCTTAGATAACCATTGATCAAACATTTATGGTCTGTACACAGGATCAGCTCTCAATGTTCTGGAAAATTTCTTTAAAGGGTAATCTTCGTTTTAATTTTTTTTCCCCAAAAAATCAACAGTATTTGTGAAGATAAGAAACTTTTTAACATATTTTGTTAGAGAAATCACATTCTTTCTCCTGCTGAACTGATATTTCATTTTTTAAACTTCTCAATTCATTGAATACAAACTTTCCTATTAATTAGATAGAAGATTGCAGTTGGTGCTCATAAAGTTCCATGGATAACTATAACTGAACTTGTAGTGGAATGTCTGTGTCGACCTCTAGCTCCTCCCTCCTTTATAGAATTTCAAAAGCACCAACTGTCATCTATCTCAGTAATGGGAAAATCTGTCTTCATTGAATACAAATTTTACCAATGAATTAAGAGTAAAAGATCAATTCAGGAGGATAAATAACAAAATATTTATGATAGAGCACAGTGTTGCTTATTTTATTGTGAACTATTTACTTATGAAATAAAAATTAAAATGATGGTTACTCTTTAAGTCTGTTGTTATCTTAGATCAATGAACTGAATAATACAATTTATTACTTTTTGTTGTAGCACTCGGGTAACAGCGTGGGCATAATGACCAGGTTAGCAGGCGTAGCAGCTGCTATGGGAGCAAACGTCTAAGGAAGCTCATCTCTACCCATAGGTAAGGTGCAGTTAAAGATTCTGGATGATGGAACGAGATGGGAAGAATTGAATCTGGAGCTTATTATTTTCTGAACTGCTAAAAGTTATCATGGTCAAGAGGGAACACCTTCCAAATTTTGCTTTGGCACAATGCGGTTCCATGCTACTTCCTTGTGTAAAAGCCTTCTTGGTAATATCATTATTGGTATTGGGAAAGAATAGACATACTGATCACATAGGAATCTGGTGTGCAGAGTAAAGGATGAGCATGAACGTGATTAACCATGTCACTACAGATATTATTAATGATAGTAGAATAATAACCTAAAGTGTGAAAAAAAGGCAGATGTGCAATTACATTCAGTAGCACATACCCACACCCTCAAGCTCAACCTCTGCTCCATTCATTCTCTATGGGAAAGATCCATTACACATGGTCAACCTCTGCTCAATTCATTCTCTATGGGAAAGATCCATCGCACATGCTTAACCTCTGCTTCATACATTCTCTATGGGAGAGATCCATCGCACATGCTCAACCTCTGCTTCATTCATTCTCTATGGAAGGGATCCATGGAAAATCTATGGATCTATGGGATCTATGGGATCTATGGAAAAATATATTGCCAGATATTTTTATGGTATTTCATTCCATCATCCATGTATGCTGTCTGACAAGTGTGAACTGCATCATATATTGCCAGATATTTTTATGGTATTTCATTCCATCATCCATGTATGCTGTCTGACAAGTGTGAACTGCATCATATATTGCCAGATATTTTTATGGTATTTCATTCCATCATCCATGTATGCTGTCTGACAAGTGTGAACTGCATCATATATTGCCAGATATTTTTATGGTATTTCATTCCATCATCCATGTATGCTGTCTGACAAGTGTGAACTGCATCATATATTGCCAGATATTTTTATGGTATTTCATTCCATCATCCATGTATGCTGTCTGACAAGTGTGAACTGCATCATATATTGCCAGATATTTTTATGGTATTTCATTCCATCATCCATGTATGCTGTCTGACAAGTGTGAACTGCATCATATATTGCCAGATATTTTTATGGTATTTCATTCCATCATCCATGTATGCTGTCTGACAAGTGTGAACTGCATCATATATTGCCAGATATTTTTATGGTATTTCATTCCATCATCCATGTGTGCTGTCTGACAAGTGTGAACTGCATCATATATTGCCAGATATTTTTATGGTAATTCATTCCATCACTCCTGTGGTGGGTCTTTAATTTTTTTTTTTTTTTTTAACTATTTGGTTTCTGCTTTGAAGTGTAGAAAGGTTTTTTTCCCTTTCTCTGTTTGATGGCCTTGTCCAGCGTTAGTTATTTACCCTGCATAGTAATGCCTGCTCTGGCCTTGTGCTAATTGGTTAATTACTGATTGTGGCCTTTTGGTGGCTGAAGCTAGCAGACATTTCATTTCATATATATTTAGCTCTGGTTGGGATAGCACGTGTGCGGGCTCACACGTGCAACAGATATTAAGTGCAACGGGATCAAGTGTTTTGCAGTTAGACAATGCAGTTGGACAGGGGAGGAGACAGGTAAGGTGCATAAGTTTTTCATGCACGCATGCTTCTTGGTCAGTCGTACTACATATGCATTGATCATATCAAACTGCTGCTTTTTTGTCTTCACCTCTGCTTTCTAACAACTCGCCTGCCCTTTTACACATTCTGTGCACTCTCTGCATATCCACCCCTCCCATTTCCCCTCTCCCATGTATAACTCTGAGGCTCTATTGACATTTCTTACCCACACCAAACCATCCAAAACCACCATGCAGCACTCAAAACGTTCATACAAATCATCCCACCACCTGCTTTTTCTGTTTTTTCTCCTTTTAATAGTTGCAGGTGACATCTCCCCCAACCCTGGGCCTCCCTCCACCAGCATACGTTACTCTCCTCCTTCTGCATATAGAAACCCTGCTAATCTTATTAACATTCAGTGCATGCCTTCTCCTCTCACTTTCCAATGTGCTCTCTGGAATGCACGGTCTGTGTGTAACAAACTGACTTACATTCACGATCTTTTTCTCTCTAATTCCCTTAACCTTCTGGCTATTACAGAAACCTGGATCCAGCATTCTGACACCACCGCTGCTGCCGCTCTCTCGTTTGGTGGGCTAAAATTTTCACATACCCCCAGACCTGAGAACAGACAGGGTGGAGGTGTTGGTTTGCTCCTTTCATCACAATGTGCTTTCCAGGTCATCCCCCCGGTTCCCTCACTTACATTTCCTTCCTTTGAAGTCCACGCCGTCAGACTCTTTAAGCCCTTCTCCTTACGAGTGGCGGTCGTTTATCGCCCTCCAGGCTCCTCCCGCCAGTTTCTAGACCAATTCACCACCTGGCTTACTCACTTTCTATCCTGTGACATCCCCACCCTCATCATGGGAGACTTTAACATCCCCATCAATGATCCGCTCTCCCAGTCTGCCTCTCATCTTCTTTCTCTAACTTCTTCATTCGGCCTCTCACAGTTTACTAATTCTCCTACACATGAGGACGGGAATACTCTGGACC
Organism: Dendrobates tinctorius; assembly: GCF_039654945.1. NCBI lineage: Eukaryota > Metazoa > Chordata > Amphibia > Anura > Dendrobatidae > Dendrobates > Dendrobates tinctorius. Next base: position 23,371,647 of record NW_027361825.1, on the reverse strand, counting down.
TGGTTTTCTCCCGTCCCGGCTCGCTGCACGACTTTACTAATTCACCCCTCCCGCTCTCGGACCACAACCTTCTTTCCTTCTCTGTCAAAAATTGTCTCCTCACCCGGAACACCCCCACTTACCACACTTATCGGAATACACGTACCATTAATACCCAACAGCTTAGGGACAATCTCCACACATCTTTAGCCCCCATCTCCACCCTCTCCTGTCCAGACATAGCATTGTCACACTTCAATAATACACTGAAGAATGCCCTAGATGAAGCAGCACCTTCTATACGCAGAAAGACCCGACACAGACAACGGCAGCCCTGGCACACAACGCAAACACGCTTTCTTCAGCGCTGCTCGAGGTGTGCAGAGCGGCAGTGGAGAAAATCTCTCTTAGCAGAAGACTTCATCCACTATAAGTTCATGCTCAAAACCTATAACTCTGCCCTTCATCTGGCCAAACAATCCTACTTCACCACCCTCATCACCTCACTATCCAACAACCCAAGACGACTTTTTGAAACCTTAAACTCCCTCCTGAAACCTAAAGTACAGGCCCCCATCACCAACCTCAGCGGTGAGGATCTGGCCACTTATTTCCTAGAAAAAATCAACCACATCCATCAGGATATCTCAGCCCTATCTCCTCAGTGCCTGGATCCCCTTCCCTGCCGCACCTCAAGCTCACTAGACATCTTTGAGCCTGTTTCAGAAGAAGAAGTTTCCAAGCTCCTCGCTTCTGCTCGGCCTACAACCTGCAACAGTGACCCTATTCCTTCACAGCTCCTGCAGTCTCTCTCACCAGTGGTCACCACTCACCTGACTAAAATATTTAACCTCTCTCTTTCTTCAGGTATATTTCCCTCCTCATTTAAACATGCCATCATAACCCCTTTACTTAAAAAGCCATCCCTGGACCAGAACTGCACTGCTAACTACAGACCTGTCTCTAACCTTCCCTTCATCTCTAAACTCCTGGAACGCCTGGTCCACTCCCGTCTAATCCGCTATCTCTCAGATAACTCTCTTCTCGACCCCTTACAATCTGGTTTCCGCTCTTTACACTCTACTGAAACTGCCCTCACTAAAGTCTCTAATGATTTAATAACAGCTAAATCGAAAGGTCATTGCTCCCTGCTGATTCTCCTGGATCTCTCTGCCGCATTTGACACTGTGGATCACCAGCTCCTCCTCACTATGCTCCGCTCTATAGGCCTCAAGGACACGGCCCTCTCCTGGTTCTCCTCCTACCTCTCTGACCGCTCCTTCACTGTATCTTTTTCCGGCTCCTCTTCCTCTTCTCGTCCCCTTACTATCGGGGTCCCGCAGGGCTCAGTCCTAGGCCCCCTCCTCTTCTCTTTATACACTGCCCCTATTGGACAAACAATCAGCAGATTTGGGTTCCAGTATCATCTCTATGCTGATGACACCCAATTATACACTTCTTCCCCTGACATCACCCCTACCCTAATTCAAAATACCAAGGATTGTCTGTCTGCTGTCTCTAGCATCATGTCCTCCCTCTATCTGAAACTAAATCTCTCTAAAACTGAACTTCTTGTGTTTCTCCCCTCTACTAACCTCACTCTACCTAACATCGAAATAACCCTGGAGGGTTCAACCATAACTCCCAAGCAGCATGCACGCTGTCTTGGGGTCATATTCGACACTGAACTTTCCTTTACTCCGTACATCCGATCACTCAGTCGCTCTTGTCACCTGCATCTTAAAAACATCTCCAGAATCCGACCTTTTCTCACCTTTGAAACTGCTAAGACTCTTACTGTCGCTCTTATTCATTCTCTCCTGGACTACTGCAACTCTCTTCTGATCGGTCTCCCTCTTACCAAACTTTCTCCTCTCCAATCCATCTTGAATGCGGCAGCCAGGGTCATATTTCTGTCCAGCCGCTTCACCGATGCCTCCATCTTGTGCCAGTCATTACACTGGCTACCTATTCGCTACAGGGTCCAGTATAAACTCATCTCTCACCCACAAAGCTCTCCACTGTTCTGCACCGCCTTATATCTCCTCTCTCATCTCTGTCTATCGCCCTACACGTGCCCTCCGTTCTACAAATGACCTAAGACTAACATCCCCCGTAATCCGAACCTCGCACCTCCGCCTCCAAGACTTCTCTCGTGCTGCTCCAGCTCTCTGGAATGCACTTCCCCAGGCGATCAGACTGATACCTAGCCCTGACCTATTCAAGCGCGCTTTGAAAACCCATCTCTTCAAACAAGCCTACCACATCAACTACCCAGCAAGCTAACTTTGCCCTGTTCCCTCCTTCCAAATATTATTCTGAATCTGCACCCTACTATTCATCTGTCTCCACACCCTTCATGCACAGGATAACTGCACTTGATACTTGTCTATTGCACTTAAACACACGGGCTGATGACCGGATCATGCAGCTTTATATGAAAATCCCTATTATAATTGCCAGACCTGAATTAACAAGCATTTTTCACCTACTGTGTCCCCCCATTTCCTTGTAGATTGTAAGCTTGCGAGCAGGGACCTCACTCCTAATGTCACTGTTTGAATTGTCTTAACTTGTATTGAATTTATTGTCTGTACATGTCCCCGCTTAATTGTAAAGTGCTGCGGAATATGTTGGCGCTATATAAATAAAAATTATTATTATTATTATTATTATCCATTGCAAATGCTCAACCTCTGCTCCATTCCTTCTCTATAGGAGAGCTCCATCATACATACTCAACCTCTGCTCCATTCATTCTCTATAGGAGAGCTCCATCATACATACTCAACCTCTGCTCCATTCATTCTCTATAGGAGAGCTCCATCATACATACTCAACCTCTGCTCCATTCATTCTCTATAGGAGAGCTCCATCATACATACTCAACCTCTGCTCCATTCATTCTCTATAGGAGAGCTCCATCATACATACTCAACCTCTGCTCCATTCATTCATTCTCTATGGGATTGCTGGAAATATCCAAGAACTGTACATGGAACTCCAAGTGGTTGGACCACCAGTGAGAAGTTATTTTTTTTCTATTATCCTATGTTAGGGATAATTTTTGATTCTGGGAATATCCCTATACTTAGCTGTCTTGGAAACCTTTAACCTTTCTAAAATTTAGCAAAATCCTAATTATACACACAGACCAACATATATGTACATTTTGGTGGAGAAGGGATGACGCTTTGAACTTATCAGGGGGTGGCCTAAGCCCTTTAGTTCCTGTAAAGGAAAATCTTAATGCTTCAGCACAAGACATTGTGGACAACTGTAGCTTCCAACAGATTGGAGAAGGCCATTTTCTGTTCATTATGACTGTGTCCAGATCACAAGGCCCATACAGACAGGGACGGGGAAGTTTGGTGGAAGAACATGAGCGGCCACACTGAACCCAGACCCCAGCCCCATCCAATAACTAGAACGGAGATTGTGATGCCGGCCTCTGTCCAACATCAGGGTCTGACTTCACAATTGCTCTTCTGGATGAAGGGCCAAAAATTCCTGCAGATACCTCCAAAATCTTCTAGAAATTCTTCCTAGAATGTTATATCTGCAGAGGGGCTGACTCCATATTAACATCTATAGAGGTAGAATGGGAGGTCAGAAAAGCTTGTGTAGGGGAATGTGTAGGTGTCCCAATACTTGTCTTCATATGGAGCATCTATCTATACTTTGCCTTAGGGAACTGCACCTCGTATTCCTTGTACCACTCACCCTTAATCTAGTAGTGCTTCATTTGCCTTGTGAAATCAGTACAGTCTTGGTCTTCTGATACCCTACAATTGGTTGCAGTGTAGACAGAGAATTAATTGCGGGCAGCACCAACCTAGGCTGCGGCGCTGTGCGCTGTTCAGTGTTTGCAGTAAATGAAGATTTATGACTCTGTCAGGTTCTTGCTATTGCTGCAGTCCTGAGTCCCAGGAGAAATCAGCCAAGTGACTAAAACCCCCTCCACTCACTAATACCAGCCTGGGGAATCATTTGCAGCCTTTGATTAAAGCCCCTTATTAACCACTTCACTGCCGCATAATACGTATCTACATTGTCCGCGGTCCAGGCCTAGAAGTGATACGTTCCCTGTACATTTTCATGTCTCCAATATCATTCCTAGAGATCTCCTTTGCGTGAGTCGTCCCCACCATCTGATAGAAAGGGGGCAGTATGGAGCTGATTAGTCACATGAACAATCACCACCCAACACTGTCGGACACAGACCGGAAGAGGCCCCTGTGCGAGAACAATATATGGGCCCTCTGCAGCCCAATAGCTGATCATAATGTACAATGCCGCCTGCAGTGGAGGTGCTAGTGGCCCCTCATCTCTTGGGTCGACCTTGACCCCCATGTACAACGTATGAAATGAATGATTATAGAGTGGGAAATATAAGTATTTGATACACTGCCAATTTTGCAAGTTTTCCCACCTACAAAGAATGGAGAGATTTGTAATTTTTATCGTAGGTACACTTTACCTGTGAGAGACAGCATCTAAAAATAAAATCCAGAAAATCACATTGTAAGATTTTTACATAATTAATTTGCATTTTATTGCAGAAATAAGTATTTGATACAATAGAAACAGAACTTAAAGGGAATCTGTCACCGCTTTTTTGAGATATCATATAATGATATCATTCAATTATGTGTCACATAAGGATTCTCTTAGTACTTTTGCTTCCCCCTGACCCCGCACCTTTCATGCATAAATACCTTTTTTATATCGGTTTAGATGTATGTAAACTGCCGCTGTCCGGTCCACTAGGCGGGGCTTATTCAACTGCTTCCCCCCTCCCTGTCTTGCTCTACACAAGAAGAAATGCATAGAGCAAGGGGGGGGGAGCAGGTGAATAAGCCACGCCCAGCGAACCGGACAGCGGCAGTTTACATACATCTGAACCGATATAAAAAAGGTATTTATGCATGAAAGGTGCGGGGTCAGGGGGAAGCAAAAGTACTAAGAGAATCCTTATGTGACACACAATTGAATGATATCATTATATGATATCTCAAAAAAGGGGTGACAGATTCCCTTTAATGTTTGACCTCTGTAATTGCAAATAAAGGTTTGTGAACCAGATGTTTCCTCTAGTTATTGGCCAAGTTTACACAGACTGCAGCAGGGATTTTGGCCTACTCCTCCATACAGATATTCTCTAGATCTTACAGGTTTCGCTGAGCGACATTGAGTTTCAGCTCCCTCCAAGATTTTCTATTGGGTTCAGGTCTGGAAGCTTCTTAACCCCTTCCTGACATCCGACGTACTATTCCGTCCATGTGACCTGGCACAATTTGACCATGGACGGAATAGTACTGTAGTAGGGGGGCCGGGCTAGATGGGTGGACCACTGCTTACCAGACGAGGCAAAGATGAGACGGAGACAGCTTCCACTTGTAACAGTTCCGGATTTATTTGTCGTCCTCCTGACGACCACCAAACACGCACCGCAGCTTCTTTACACCACTGTATCGCCAGGCCCGGGTACCTATTCTTCAGCTCCAGTCGCAGTAACGCACCTCGCGGATCTTTCACTGGGGGCTGTCCTAGACCAATCTACCCCCAGCGCTTCACCTGCCCGAGATCGTCTTACAATCGGTACCCCCGGGGCCTCGTCTGTCTTGCGGTACGTCGAGTCAGGGTCTCCCCCTGGCTGCCTCTTCTCCTTGCCTGTCCTGCAGTCCGTCGGGTCAGGGCCACCCCCCTGACTGGATATAAATAAACATAGTACCCCTGAAATCGTCATCATGTCCTGCAAAAAACGAGCCATCATACTGCTCCATCAGTGGAAACAACTCTCAGAATAAAGCGATGCAAAAATATTTTTTTTCTACAAAATAGTTTTATTATATAAAAGCGCCAAAACATAATAAAACAATATAAATGAGGTATCTTGGTAATCGTTCTGACCCAAAGAATAAAACTGCCTTATCAATTTTACCACACATGGAGCAGTATAAGTGCCCCCCCAAAGAAATTAATGAATTGCTGGTTTTTGCTCATTCTGTCACCCAAAAATCGGAATAGAAAGTGATCAAAAAATGTCATGTGCCCGAAAATGGGACCAATAAAAATGTCAGCTCGTCCTGCAAAAAAACAAGACCTCATATGACTCTGTGGGCCAAAATATGGAAATATTATAGCTCTCAAAATGTGATGATGCAAAAACAATTTTTTTGCAATAAAAAGCATCTTTTAGCGTGTGACAGCTGCCAAATATAAAAACCCGCTATAACGCTTCTTTCACACGTCCTGATATTTCCGGTCCCGGAGATGTCTGTGTCTGTGTGTAATACTTGTGGAACACGTGTGGCATGCATGTGCCGCATCAGTACCACAAGGACGGGCGCCGGGAAGAAGTGTTACAGTAAGCGTCGTTCCCTGGCGCCGGGTGCTGAATACGGCTCTCATCATTCTCCCCTGCTCTGCCGGCGATCGGTGCGAGCAGGGGAGAATGATGAGAGTTACATTTAAGTAATAAAATAGACAGCAGGGGGTGGCTGATGGGACTATGGGTACTGTCACACTAAGCAATGCACCAGCGATCCCGACAACGATATGGATCGCTGGTGCATCGCTAAGGCTGGTTTCACATTAGCGTTTTTTAAGCGCACGCACGGCCGGGGGTAGCTCCGCCCCCGAGCCGGCTCTCTGCCCGGCGTGCCCGCCCCTTGCTTGTAGCGCCGCCTCCTAGCGCACAGCGACGCCTGCGATTGGCGCACCCTATCTTTAGAATAGGGTGCGCAGATCGTGCGCAGGCCGTGCGCTAGTTGCGCTTTGACCTGCGCTGCGCACTTTTGACGGTGCGCCGTGCGCGCCAAAATCAAACTTTTCGGATTTTGGCGCGCACGGCGCACCGTCAAAAGTGCGCAGCGCAGGTCAAAGCGCAACTAGCGCACGGCCTGCGCACGATCTGCGCACCCTATGCTAAAGATAGGGTGCGCCGATCGCAGGCGCCGCTGTGCGCTAGGAGGCGGCGCTACAAGCAAGGGGCGGGCACGCCGGGCAGAGAGCCGGCTCGGGGGCGGAGCTACCCCCGGCCGTGCGTCCGCTTAAAAAGCTCTAATGTGAAACCAGCCTAAGTGGTCGCTAGTGAGCTGCCACACAGGCAGATCTCACCAGCGACACAGCAGCGGTCGGGGGTCACTACTTGTCAGACGAGGCGATCCTGACGTCCTCCCGCCCGCGTCCACGCGTCGCTCGTCGGCGCCACAGGAAGCCCAGCAGGAAGCGGCCGATGAGAAACGGCCCAGGCCGTTCTCGCGCGATCAGCGATAACCAGCGGTGGAGTCGGTCGGAGATAAGTATCAGACATAGCGATATCGCTAGCAATATCGCTGCTACATCACAAAAACCAGTGACGTTCTAGCGATATTGCTAGCGATATCGCTTAGTGTGACAGGCCCTTATTACTCTCATCAGCCTACTCCTGCTGCTGCTAATAACAGTTACAGCAGGAGCGGCAGATGGGAGTATTCATCTGCCGCTCCTGCGCTGTAAATAAATACGGTAATTAAAAAAACAGCTAGACAAATCTCACAGCTGGGGGCTGCAACCCTCAGCTGTCAGCTTCAGCAAGGCTGGTTATCAAGAATAGAGGGGTCCCCACGCTGTTTTAAATTTAAAAAAACAACGTGGGGTCCCCCCTATTTTTAACAAACAGCCTTGCTAAAGCAGACAACTGGGGGCCATGGATATTGACCTCCCCCAGCCTAGAAATTGCAGCCCACAGCTGCCCAGAAAAGGCACATCTATTAGATGTGCCAATTCTGTCGCTTTGCCCGGCTCTTCTCACTTGCCCTGTAGCGGTGGCAAGTGGGGTAATATTTGTGGGGTTGATGTAATCTGTTATGAATGAGTCACCGTAGGAGGCAAAAACAGAAATATTAGCTAAGTCCAGAAAACCAGAGAAATTGGCAGCTATCGGATTGCAGACCCCTGAACCTAACAACAACAACTAGCAGTAGCCGTGGGGGGTTCCTCCGGTGCCCTAGACCCCTCGATCACAGCCGGAGAACTACATAGCCTAAAGACAGAAAGGGAAATCTAAACTGCCCCAGAGCAGACCCCAAAGCAATAGGCAACCCCCAACATATAATGACGGTGAAGCAAGATGAAAAAAACACTCACACAGATAGAAAGATAGGCTGAGCAAATGATGGGGCCCAAGCTAACTAAATAGGACAGAATAGAAAAGCTGCTGTCTGCAATCCGCCAAAACCCTCTCAAAACACAAAAGCCAACTGACTGATAGGGAAAAAGGCACTGAAGACGCTAGGCTTCAAAAAGACTATATCAGTACTCAAGTACTATCTGAAGACAGAGCAAAAAGGAAATCAGCTCACCCAGCAGGGAAAGGCAGAAATCCAGAAAAACAAGGCAAAACAAAACCAAAACACAAATGCAAAAAGTAGAGCAGAAAACTTAGTTTTTGAGGAGCAGGAATCAGACTGGTCTCCAAGAATCCCTCAGAGTAATCACCCGCAAGGCAGAAGGGCGTTGGCTGCCTTATATCCAGTCAGCAATCCCAGTCACCCAGTCATCATCATTCTGCTCAGGTGCTTTGTAATCAGCCTCACTACCTTCCTTCACCAGAAGAGGGAGTTCATCAGACCTCAATGGTGAAGGGGAAAATGAACTCACAACAGTAATCCATGTCTAGGGGATATACAGTTTCAATCTGGACGGTGCCAAGATGCGGCCATCCCTGCTGAAAACCACTGGCGAATGAGCTGCTGGGAATGCAGCATCAGAAACCGGAGGTGACGTCATAGAACCTTTGATCACTGAGCTCCGTTCACAGCCGGGCTGAACTGAGATCAGATCCCCTCTAGCACATTGAGCGCTCACGGCTCACGGTGCTAGCGGGGATCTCAGTGAAGTTAACGCAGCTCAGCCCGGCTGGGAAAGGAGCTCAGTTACCCCTTTGACGTCACCTCCGGTTACTGAAGCTGCGTTCCCAGCAGCTCATTCAACAGTGGTTTTCAGCCGGGACAGTCGCATCTTGGCACCATCCAGGTTGAAAACTTTATATCCTCTAGACATGGATTACGGCATGGGACACAACGACAGACAGGTATGTTATATTGTTGCTTTTTTATTTTTATTACAGGAGATCGAAGGTTTCCCTTGGATTAGGCGTGGTTGTAAGTATGGTTTAATTGAGCTTAATTAAGGAGTGTGTCATTTTTTTTCAAATAAAAGACTTTATTCTGGGTGTCTGTGTTTATTTACAATACAACTATAGGATTAGTAATGGGGGTGTCTTATAAACGCCTCTCCATTACTAAGCCGTGGGCTTGATGTCACCTGAAAGGTGACATCAACCCCACAAATATTACCCCACTTGCCACCGCTACAGGGCAAGTGGGAAGAGCTGGGCAAAGCACCAGAATTGGCACATCTAATACTGTAGATGTGCCCTTTCTGGGCAGCTGCAGGCTGCTATTTTTAGGCTGGGGGGGTAATATACATGGCCCCTTACCAGCCTGAGAATACCAGCCCCTAGTTGTTTGCTTTAGCAAGGCTGGTTGTCAAAAAAGAGGGGACCCACGCCATTTTTTTTTAATTATTTAAATAAAAAAACAGCATGGGGTCCCCTCTATTCTTGATAACCAGCCTTGCTGAAGCTGACAGCTGAGGGTTGCAGCCCCCAGCTGTGAGTTTTGTCTGTCTGGTTATCAAAAATAGGGGGTAACCCATGCTGTTTTTTTTATCGTATTTATCTACAGGGCAGGAGCAGCAGATGAATATTTCCATCTACCGCTCCTGCTGTCACTGTTATTAGTAGCAGCAGGGGTAGGCTGATGGGAGTCCCATCAGCCACCGCCTGCTGTCTCTTTTATTATTAAATGTCACTCTTATCATTCACCCCTCCCCGTGCCGATCGCCGGAAGAGCAGGGGAGAATGATGAGAGCCGTGTTCAGCACCCGGTGTCAGGGAACAGCGCTTACTGTAATACTTCTTCCCCGTCGCCGATGCGTGTCACATGGATGACATCAATGTGTGCTATATGTATGCACGCATGTGGGACATTTTATGGCCCGTGCTGACATTAAAAAACAGACATTTCAGCGTGTTTTTCCCACGGCCACACGGTCCGTGGAAACACACTGACATGTGCACAGACCCATTCACTTGAATAGGCAAAAAGCGCTCCATTCCTCCTGAGTCTCTCCGCATAGCTAAATAGTACTGTACAGCCACATATGGGGTATTGCCACATTCAGTAGAAATTGTGGGACAAATTTTGGTGCCAATTTTACACAGTTCTTGTGTGAAAATGTAAAATCTTTGGCTAAAACAAAATTTTGGTGGTAAAAATGTAGTTATTTTGTCCTCACTGCCCAATGGTATAAAATTCTGTGACACACCCATGGTGTCAATATGATCACTGCACCCTTAGATGAATTCATTGAGAGGTGTAGTTCATAAAATGTGGTCGTTTATGGTTGGTTCTGCTGTCTTGGCACCTCATAGGCTCTCCCAGTGGGTCATGGCTCCTGCAAGCCACAAGGCTATGTGCACACGTAGCGGAACTCTCGCGGAAGTTACCGTGAGGATTCCGGAATTCCATTCCCGCAATTTTCCCGCGGAAAAACTAGCGATTTGCAAGCGTAATTAGCTTGCAGAATGCTAGCGTTTTCCAAGCGATCTGGAGGATCGCTTGGAGAACTGATTGAATGGTTGGTCACACTCGTCAAACATAGTGCTTGACAAGTGTGACCAACTTTTTACTACTGAGGCTGCCTATGCAGCCTCAGTAGTAAAAGATAAAATGTAAAAAATAATAAAAAAAAATAAATATTGTTGTTCTCACCTTCCATCGTCCCGCGCAGCCTTTCCACCTCTCTCCACGCTCCTGGTCCCAGTAATCCTTTGCGCGAATGACCGCGAGATGTCGTGCTCCCGCAAGATCTCGACGTCATCGCGGTCATTCTCGCAAAGGATTACTGGGACCGGGAGCGTGGAGAGAGGCGGGAAGGCTGCACGGGACGCCGGAAGGTGAGAATAATAATATTTTTTATTTTAATTCTATTTTTTACAGGGATATGGTACCCACAGCCCGGAGCACAGTCTCCTCTCCTCTGAGTCGTGGGTACCATCCGCAAATGTTCTGCTTACTTTTCCCATGGTGGGCACAGTCACATGTGGGAAGTAAGCGGAACAATGCAATCCTATGGGTGCGGGATCGCCGCGATTCCGCTAATTAATGAGCATGCTGCGTTTTTTACTGCAAAGCGATTCCGCCGCGGAAAAAAACGCAGCATTAGCACAGCATTCCGGTATCCGATAGGATTGCATGGGATGCTTTTTTTCGTGGCAAAATCTCGCATTTAAAACCAACGCGAAGAAAATGAGAAAATAAAAAATTGGGGGCGAAAAGGTAATTTTTGTGAAAAATTATTTTTTATTTTTACGGCTCTACATTATAAAGTTCTGTGAAGCACTTGGGGCTTCTAAGTGCTCACCACATATCTAGATAAGTTCCTTAGGGGGTCTAGTTTCCAAAATGGTGTCACTTGTGGGGGGTTTCCACTGTTTAGGCACACAGGGGCTCTCCAAATTCCAGCCAATTTTGCATTGAAAAGTCAAACGGTGCTCCTTCCGTTCCGAGCTCTGCCATGCGCCAAAACAGCGGTTGACCTGCATAGATGGGGTAACAGCGTACATAGGAGAAATTGCACAACAACTTTTGAGATCCAATTTCTCCTGTTACCCTTGGTAAAATAAAAAAAAATGGATCTGAAGTAAATTTTTTGAGAAAAAAAGTTAAATGTTCATTTTTGTTTTAAACATTCCAAAAATTCCTATTAAGCACCTGAAGGGTTAATAAACTTCTTGAATGTGGTTTTGAGCACCTTAAGGTGTGCACTTTTTAGAATGGTGTCACTTTTAGGTATTTTCTATCATATAGACCCCTCAAAGTGACTTCAAATGTGATGTGGTCCATAAAAAAAAACGGTGTTGTAAAAATGGGAAATCGCTGGTTAACTTTTAACCCTTATAACTTCCTAACAAAAAAAATTTGGTTCCAAAATTGTGCTGATGTAAAGTAGACATGTGGGAAATATTACTTATTAAGTATTTTATGTGACATATCTCTGTGATTTAAGGGCATGAAAATTCAAAGTTGGAAAATTGCAAAATTTTCAAAATTTTCACCAAATTTCCATTTTTTTCACAAATAAATGCAAGTCATATCAAAGAAATTTTACCACTATCATGAAGTACAATATGTCACGAGAAAAAATATCAGAATCACCAGGATCTGTGGGAGCGTTCCAGAGTTATTACCTCATAATGGGACAGTGGTCAGAAGTGTAAAAATTGGCCTGGTCATTAACATGCAGTATTGGTGGTAAAAGGCCCCTTTAGATTTAGCGATGCATCAGCGATCCTGACCACGATACGACCCGGTCAGGATCGTTGGTGCATCGCTAAATGGTCGCTAGTGAGCTGTCACACAGGCAGATCTCACAGCAACGTAGCGACGCAGCAGCGGTCGTTACTTACCTTTCAGACGCGGCGATCCTGACGTCCTCCCGCCCGCGTCCACACGTCGCTCGTCGGCGCCAGCAGGAAGCCCAGCAGGAAGCTCCTGACGAGAAATGGAACTGCCCGATCTCGCGCGATCAGCGACAGACAACGGGGGAGCCGGTCAGAGGTAAGTATCACACATAGCGTTATCGCTAGCAATATCGCTGCTGCGTCACAAAATCGGTGGCGCTATAGCGATATTGCTAGCGATATTGCTAGCGATATCGCTATGTGTAAAAACCCCTAAAGGGGTTAAAGAAAAACTAACAGGTCTGTGAGAGCCATAATTCTTGCTGGTTAGTAGGTGATCAAATACTAGTTTCATGAAATAAAATGCAGTTTAATAATTTAAAAATCATACAATGTGATTTTCTGGTTTCTATTGTATTTTTAGATTCTGTCTCTCACAGTTGAATTGTACCTAAGCTAAAAGTTACAGACCTCTCCGTTTTTTGTAGGTGAGAAAACTTGCAAAATCTGCAGTGTATCAAATACTTATTTTCCTCATTGTATCTGCTCATTTGACATTTCCAGAAATATCTGTTTTATGCCAGAAGACACAAGTGATCAAAACTAGTCATCGGTTCACTTATATACAGTTGTGCTCAAAAGTTTACATACCCCAGCAGAATTTTACATACCCCAGCCTCCAGTTCCTGTAAATTCCTAGGCTGTCCTGCATGAACTGTGCACTTGAGATCTCCCCAGAGTGGCTTAATGATATAGAGATCAGGAGATGGATATGGCCACTCCAGAATCTTCACTTTGTTCTGCTGTAGCCAATGACAGGTCGACTTGGCCTTGTGTTTTGGATCGTTGTCATGTTGGAACGTTCAAATACGTCCCATGCGCAGCTTCTGGGTTGATGATTGCAAATTTGCCTCCAGTATTTGCTGATAATGTGCTGCATTCATCTTTCCTTCAAGTTTGACCAAGTTTCCTGTGTCTTTGTAGCTCACACATCCCCAAAACATCAGCAATCCACCGCTGTGCTTTTACAGTAGGAATGGTGTTCCATTCATCATAGGCCTTGTTGACCTCTCTCCAAATGTAACATTTATGGTTGTGGCAAAAAAGTTAAATTTCGGTCTCATCACACCAAATTACCTTGTTTCAGAAGTTTTGAGGCTTGTCTCTGTGCTGTTTTGTGTATTAGAGGCAAAACACTTTGTGGCATGTGCGCAGTAATTGCTTTCTTCTGGCGACTCGACCATGCAGCCCATTTTTTTTTTTCAAGTGCCTCCTTATTGTGAATCTTGAAACAGCCACACCGCTAATTTTCAGAAAGTCCAGTATTTCAGAGCTGATGATATTTGTGGGTTTTTCTTTGCATTCCAAACAATTTTCCTGGCAGTTGTGGATGAAAATTTGGTTGGTCTACCTGACCGTAGTTTTGTTTTTACAGAGCTCCTGATTTTCCATTTGTTAATCACAGTTTGAATGCTGCTGACTGGCATTATCGATTCCTTGGATATCTTTTTGTATCCCTTTCCTGTTTTATACAGTTCAACTAGCTTTTCCCATAGATCCGTTGACAATTCTTTTGCTTTCTCCATGACTCACAATCCAGAAACATCAGTGGCTGGATGAAAGATGCAAGAATCTGTCTGGATCCCAGAAACTCACTCAACTTTTATGCAGACATACTGATTACAAGCAAACAGGTCACAGGTGAGGATGTTATCGTTAGTAGCCATTCAAACCCTTTTGTGTCAATTTCTGTGCATGTTATCAGGCCAAAATCACCAGAATATGGGAACTTTTTGTTAGGTGTCGGGTTCCTGCCACTGCACAGCAGGAATACAGAGCCTTGCACCCAGCGGTCTTCCATTCTTCTTCGGCCGCAGTGGAGCCTGCTCAGCAGATTCGTCGGTCCCGGCGCTCTGCCCAGGCCAACTATGTGGGTTTGCTTGCCGCTGCCACCTCTGGCACTGCTATGACAATGCAGGCTGCTCAGCAGCGAGATTCTCCAGGGACGGAGTCCTCATGTCGGGCCACTGAGCATGCCCGTGGAGTGATCTCCCATTGGAGATCGAGGGTCACGTGCTCAGGTCCTGCTCGTGTTCGGATTGGCCCATCCGAGAAGCCAGGAAGGTCCCGGACGCCCGTGGCTATAAAAGGTTTGCATGGCCGCTCGCCCATGTGCTAGGATCAGACTGTATTTACAGACTATAAGGTTTGAGAGATGTATGCACGTATGACTGTATCTGGTGACTGACTCATTATGAAACCCCTACCATTGGTACGCATGTGTTGTGCAGCCTAGCCTGCTAGTGGGTCGCCCTCCCAGGGCTGTGGGGTACTCGGTACCAGGCCGGTGTCAGGGGGATGTGTCACAGCAGCGATGACCCGGTCCGTGGCCCTGGGTGCCCAAGTAATGGGGAGATGTAATTATTGGTAGAATAGTTCGTGACGCCACCCGTGGTGTTTGGCAAATGTGGTGTTAGGCCAACGCTGCATACAGATCCACTGGGACTGATGGTATGTGCAGCTTAGATGGTAAAGCTCCCCACAGGTGGAGCTGTAGTCTCAGGGCAGTGTAGATATAGCTGGCACGGGAATGTAGCAGTGCCAAAAGCGTAGGGAACAGACAAGACATAGCGGTTGTAGTTTCTGTACCTTTACTGAGTATATGCAGTCCAGGGTCCTGATCACAGATGGTATTGGGGCAGGTTAGCCTGGAAGAAGATCAGGATTCTCTCTCAGCAGAAGGGCTGTGCAGTCTCCTTCCTAGCGCCTTGTGGTGTGAAACATTCCAGTACTTAGTTACTGTAAAATGCCTCTCCTCAGATGTTCCTAGAACTATACTTGTATGACAGACAGCTGTAGCCTCTCTCGGGGACTCCTCTCTTCAGTCCTGGCTCTCTATTCAAATGCTGTTGTGTCCCAAGTCTTTGCTGGGAGCAGGGCATTTACAGCCTCCTACTCCTCTGGTATCTGTGGCAGGACTGTCAGTATCCGTACCACCGTGGAGACCAGACTCCAGTTCTGTGCGCTCTCAAGCTGAGGGAGCTCACCTTCTGCAGCTCGACCTCCAGCTTCGCACCTCCCGTCTGCACACTTCACCCTCTGCAGACTATCTGCTCCTTCATCCTCCTGGCCCTCAGAGGACACACCTCTCCAGAATCCTGGTTCAGAGTTCCCCCTGCTGGCCCGGAATGGAACTGTGTTGCATGCATTAGGTTAACTGCTGGAGAGACCCATCAGTGCTTCCAAGCCTGGCATTACCCTCCCCTGGAGGAAGGTAAAGCCAGTGTGGCAACCATACCCCTGGGGGTGCCACATTCCCCCCTAGTGCAAGTCAGCACTCCTGGGATGGACAAAAACATGAAAAACAACATATAAACATTTTAACAGTAATAGTTGTACAAGATTTAAAAATGAAAAATGTACAAAAACCAAGTGCTCAAAAATGATCCTATGATGACAAGTCCAACATCAATGTCCATGGTTCATTCCCGGCAAATGGTAACTATTTATAAATAAAGTTTTTGACCACACACAAGTCCTGTGGTTCAGTGTCCATGAAACAAAACTGGCAACTTTCAAAGGGAACTCTTACAGGTTACCTGTAGGCACAAAACTTAGAAAACAGTTACATATTTACATTCAATTTCAATATTCACATGTTACTTTAGATGCGGAACCTAACTGGCAGTACACCCTGTGTGGTACGAGTGGATCTGCGTAACACTGGTACTGTAGTGGGCCTTACTGTTTGTCTGGTTCTAACTACCGGTGTAGTGTGTAATGCTCTAGATACGCTCCTAGTAATTCTACATGGCACAGGGATACGTGACTGTCTAGGAACTCTTGGACTCACCATAGGCACAACAGGTTCACCACTGGCAGGGCGAGGGGTCTCTGGCTCCACTGCTGGTGTGGCTTCTGCTACCTGATTTTCCTGATCCTCTCGAGTCACGTCCTCCTGTGCTTCCACTTGGGGGAATAATAACACTGGCACCACTATTGCATCATTAATTATAGTCCAATTCGTAGGGAACTCTCCCAGCACGGTACTGACTGTCTTTTCTTCCTCTGTAGGTGGGATGTTATCTGATCCTCCCGCTTTTTCTTTCAACTGGTCAGGGCATAACTTGAAGTGATCCCTGGATACCGCTGCTGAGGTCTCTCCTCCATCTTTGCTAACAAGGCATACTTTGGCATTATCAAAGTTCGAGGGCAGAATTGTATAGGGCTCCTCTTCCCATTGATCATCCAGCTTATGCAGTCTTCTTTTTCTCTTGAGAACTTGTTCTCCCGGCGAAAAAGGAACAGCAAGTGGATTTTGGTTATAAAGTCTCTCCTGCTTCAGCCTTGCCTGAGCCAGACTCTTCTCCACACACTCCTGTACCCTTCTGTACTGCTGCTGCCTCTCCTTGTCCCAGTCAGCATCTGGTGACGTTACTTCAGGCGTCAGGACTCCCATGTCCAAGTCAATAGGCAGCTTACCAGGCCTTGCTCTCATCAGGTACGCTGGAGTAAAGTTGGTAGAGTTCACTGGGATATGGTTGTAGAGATCTACCAGATCGGGTAACTTTTCTGGCCACAGATTTCTCTCCTCCAAGGGCAATGTCTTCAGTAAATCAATCACTACCTGGTTCATCTTCTCGCACATGCCGTTGGTCTGTGGGTGATAAGGTGTTGTCCGGATCTTCTTACAACCATACAAGTTGCAGAACTCATGGAACACTTCTGCCTCGAAAGCTGGACCTTGATCTGTGAGTACTCTTTCAGGATACCCATGTGGCCTACAGAAGTGCTGTTGGAAGGCTCTGGCCGCTGTCCTGGCCATTAGATCTTTGACGGGCACAACCACCAGGAACCTTGAATAGAGGTCAACAATGGTAAGGGCATAGAGGTAGCCCAACCGGCTTGGAACCAGCTTCACATGGTCCAGGGCTACCAACTCCAGGGGCTGTTTGGTGATGATTGGCTGTAAGGGAGCTCTCTGGCTGTCTCGATCCTTTCTGCGCGGGTTACACTGTCCACACTCCCAGCACCACCTCTCAATGGCCTTCCGCATGCCAGTCCAGTAGAACCTCTCTTGGAGCAATGTTTCCAACTTCTTCCATCCAAAGTGTCCAGCTCCATTGTGGTATGCTCCTAGGACCATTGATGCATCTCTCTTTGGGACCACCACCTGCCAGACCAGCTCATGTGTGCGGGCATTGATACTCCTCCGACACAGCTTCCCTTCATAAATGAACAGCCGACCTCTTTCCTTCCACAACTGATGAGTTTCTTCAGGAGCATTCAACTCTGGGCGTGAGTCACCTCGTGTCAGCAGCTCTTTCACCAGGCGGATTGCAGGGTCATTATCTTGCGCTTCTGCCCAATCACGATGGGGCAACGGATTCAGAGTGACTTCCTTCAAGCCAGGCCACCTGTTTCTCTCTCCTTGAGCACGTTGGGCCGCCAGTGGCAAGTGGAAGGGAGGCAATTCTATCTCTTCGAGAGCCTCAGGGTCTTCTCCTGCATCTGGCAGATTAGGCATTCTGGACAGCGCATCAGCATTGCCATTCTTGTGCCCTGCCCGGTACTTGATGGTAAAATCATAATTGGATAACCGAGCCATCCATCGCTGCTCCAGTGCTCCTAGCTTGGCAGTGTCCAAGTGGGTCAACGGGTTGTTGTCCGTGAAGATTGTAAACTTGGCAGAAGCTAGGTAATGCTTGAACCTTTCGGTGACAGCCCAGACTATGGCAAGGAACTCCAGCTTGAAAGAACTGTAATTATCCGGGTTCCTCTCAGTGGGACGCAGCTTCCTGCTGGCGTAGGAGATCACTCTCTCTTTTCCATTCTGTACCTGTGACAGTACTGCTCCTAATCCCACGTTGCTGGCATCCGTGTACAGCACAAAGGGTTTGTCATAATCTGGGTAAGCCAGAACTTCGTCACCGGTGAGGGCCATCTTCAATCTGGAGAAGGACTTCTCCAATTCTTCAGTCCATTCAAACGTGGAATTCTTCTGCTTGCCTTTCTTGGACTGCCCCACTAGAAGGTTTTGCATCGGGGTAGCTATCTCAGTAAAGCCTTTGATGAATCTCCGGTAGTAGCCTACCAGTCCAAGGAATTGGCATACCTGGTGGAGGTTGCTGGGCTTCTTCCAGTCCCGGATGACCGTGACCTTGTCAGGATCTGGAGCCACACCTTCTGCACTGACCACGTGACCTAGGTACTGTACCTTAGGCTTCAGGAGGTGGCATTTGGAAGGCTTCACCTTCAGGCCAAAATT
Organism: Dendrobates tinctorius; assembly: GCF_039654945.1. Classification (NCBI taxonomy): domain Eukaryota; kingdom Metazoa; phylum Chordata; class Amphibia; order Anura; family Dendrobatidae; genus Dendrobates; species Dendrobates tinctorius. The sequence goes on along the minus strand of NW_027361825.1, from coordinate 23,352,886 downwards.
GGACAAAGCTTCAAATACTTCAGCCAGGTGTTCCAGATGCTCTTCATAGGTCTTGGAGAAAACAAGGACATCATCCAGGTACAACAGGACTGTCTCAAAGTTCATGTGTCCCAGGCAACACTCCATCAGCCGTTGAAATGTTCCTGGAGCAGTGCAGAGCCCAAATGGCATGTAATTGAACTCACAGAGACCCATTGGAGTAGTAAATGCTGTTTTCTCCTTATCTGCCTCTGCCATGGGAACCTGCCAATACCCACTGGTGAGATCCAAGGTGAAAAAGTAGTTAGCAGTTTTAAGTGCAGCTAATGACTCTTCAATTCTAGGCAATGGGTAGGCATCTTTATGTGTGATACTGTTAATTTTCCTGTAATCAACACACATTCTCATAGTACCATCCTTTTTCTTTACAAACACTATTGGAGCTGCCCATGGGCTACAACTGTCCCTAATGACCCCAGCTTCCTTCATCTCTTTCAACATACTCTTAGCACATTGGTACTGTGTTGGGGGTATAGGTCTGTACCTCTCCTTTATGGGTGGATGGTCTCCAGTGGGGATATGATGTTGCACCCCTTTTGCCTGCCCAAAATCTAGTGGGTGTTTGCTGAATACCCGCTCATACTCTTGTGTCACTCTGTAAACCCAATTTCTCTGGTATGAAGGTGTAGAGTCAGTTCCCACCTGCAGTTGCTGGCACCACTCTTCTAGCTGCTTCACAGGCCCATTGACCTCCACCGGATCGGATGAGACCAAAGGCTCTGCTGCCTGCAATGAGTTGTTATTAACAGTGAGCAGTTTAGCAACTGTGGCGTACCGAGGTATTGTGGCTTCCTCCTCCCCACAATTCAAAAGGCGTACAGGTACTCTCCCTTTTTGTACATCAACCACTCCTCTGACTGTCATGACAGGGGGCCTGCTTTCGGAGTATACTGGTTCCACCAATGCCTGGTAATCCCTCCCTCTAAGGCTGAGTTCACACGTTGCATTTTTTCGCGTTTCCGCGGCGGTTTTAACCGCGAAAACGCGAAAAATAAGCATTCCATGGGATTCCGCAATGCTGTGCTAATGCTGCAGTTTTTAACGCGGCGGAATCGCTTTGCGGTAAAAACCGCAGCATGCTCATTCATTTTGCGGAATCGCGGCGATCCCGCACCCATAGGAATGCATTGTTGTGCTTACTTTCCACATGTGGCTGTGCACACCATGCGAAAAGTAAGCAGAACAATTGCGGATGGTACCCACGGTCCAGAGGAGAGGAGACTGTCCTCTGGGCTTTGGGTACCATATCCCTGTAAAAAATAGAATTTAAAATAAAAAATATTGTTATTCTTACCTTCTGACGTCCCGCGCAGCCTTCCCGCCTCTCTCCACACTCTCGTTCCCAGTAATCCTTCGCGAAAATGCCCGCAATGGCGTTCGTTCTCGCGGGATCGCGAAGTCTCGCGGTCATTCGCGCGACGTCATTGCGAATTACCGCGAGACGTCGCGATCCCGCGAGAACGTACGTCATCGCGGGCATTTTCGCAAAGGATTACTGGGAACGGCTGCGCGGGACGTCGGAAGGTAAGAATAACACCATTTTTTATTATTTTTTTACATTTTATCTTTTACTACTGATGCTGCATAGGCGGCCTCAGTAGTAAAAAGTTGGTCACACTTGTCAAACACTATGTTTGACGAGTGTGACCAACCTGTCAATCAGTTCTCCAAGCGATGCTACAGATCGCTTGGAAAACGCTAGCATTTTGCAAGCTAATTAGGCTTGCAAAATGCTAGTTTTTCTGCGGGAAAATCGCGGGAATTTAAAATGCGATTTTCCCGTGGAATGGAATTCCGGAATTCTCACGGTAATTTCTGCGAGAGTTTCGGTACGTGTGAACTTAGCCTAAGGCCTATAGCTGCCCGACACCATATCAACATTTCACTCTTGGGGGGTATTACAATGGGGAAAGCATCACTCACTCTGACGCTGCCAATCTCTCCGCCAGAGAGTTCTATCTGTTGTCTTTGCATCAGGGCTCGGATCTCCTTCTGCAGGACTCTTTGTTCACTGGAACCAGCAGTCTCAGCCACCTGTTGCAACAAGACAATAACCTCGGACAGCCAGTTTTCAATTACATTTGTACCAAGAGTCATCATGGGATTACATTCACGTTGATCAATATCAACAATTATCAGTCCTTGTGATTTTAGCTCTACCCTCCCCACTTTAACAGTAATTTCCTTGCATCCAATCTGTGGCAAGGTATGACCATTACTAGCAACTACTGTTAGTTCATCAGTTGGGCCACGGGTGAGTTCAGAATCAGCCCAGTACCTCTTGTACAAAATATACGGCATAGTGGTCACCTGGGAGCCAGTGTCCAGCAAAGCGTTCATGGGGATGCAGTCTATCACCACAGGAAGGATCGGTCTCCCTCCAACATACTTGGCTCTCCAGTTCCTTGGGCCTGGTGATCCTATTCCTGGGGGTTGGCCCTTTGCCCCAGGGGTTGCTCGTTTAAAGGACAGTACCTGGCCAGATGACCTGCCTTGTAGCAGCGCCGACAGATGGGACGTCCGTCCTGGTCATAGCGATTGTTGTTCCTTCCTCGAAGTGGCGGGGTTCTCCTCCTCTGGAGCCACGGGACATCCTCTGGACTGGAAGCAAGCTGGACCTTTTCTTTGGAGGAATCCTGCAGGGACTGCACGGTTCTGGTGAGTGCAGCCATTCCTTTGGTCAGCTCCTGGACCTGAAGACGCAGCTCCTCTGTTGGATCTTTATCCAGGTCTGGGCATCAGCCTCCAAAGAGATGGAAGGAAAAGGCATTGTTTCCTGGTGGTAGGTGATCGCTAGGCGCCTCTGGGGCGCTGGACGGCTGTCAGTGGATTCCTGCAGTACCCGAATAGCCCTGTCCTTGAAATTAGCAAAGTTCAGATCAGGGTCTTGCAGGGTTAGAATACGTAACTGCCCTCTGTGGGTACTGGACAGGAGCCCTTCAATGAACTGCTCCTTTAACAGTTGATCTTCTTCCTTTACACTGTCAGGGTCAACTTGTTTAACTGCTCGCAGCGCCTCCCACAGGTTGAGAGCATAGTCTCTGATACTGTCCTGTACCCTCTGTTTACAGCCAAAGAACCTCATCTTGATTTCAGCTGCAGTGCGGGTGTCAAAGGTGCTCTTCAGTTTGGCCAGGATCTTTGCAAAAGTCTCTTTGTCAGTGTCCTGCCTGGCTTTCACTTCTCTCAGCGCTGCACCCGTTAGCTGTCCAATCAGGATATTTACTTTCTGGCTTTCAGACAGAGGGTAGACTTTGAACAAACTGCACAGTCTCTCTTTAAATTCACCCAGGGTGTGTGACTCACCCGAGTACTGCGGTAGCCAGGCCGCTCCCGGTATGAAGGTCATTCTGCTGGGGTACGTAAACTTTTGAGCCCAACTGTATCTGTATATAACAAATTGCGCTCAGGGATCAGGATTTTCTGAAACGGGACAACCCCATTAAGGATCGGATCATTGCTATAAGATGTGTATGCTTAGGCTAAGTTCACACTAATGTATGGAACATTATTTTTAACCATATGACAACCGGTTTTATACATTAATAATTAAAAATACTAATTCCTATGTTAATAATTTCAATGGATCTATTAAAAATGGGTGTCATATAGATGATGTCGGCATAAAAATAAAAAAAAGGCCATCTGATAGGTCCCTATTTAATATGGAGCATTCCCAATCATGTGCTGTCAACAGCTGAAGGCTACATGGACTCATTCTTGACATTCCCATAGACCAGTGGTCCCCAACCTTTTTTGCACCAGGGACCGGTTTCAAGCAAGACCATTCTTCCATGGCCAGGCAGGGCGGGGATGGAGGTGTGGCGGGGCGGGGCTTTGGTCATAAGGGGGCAGGGCTATGGACGTGGTTGTTGTGTAGCAGTGCTTATAATTAAATGATAACATTTATAATGTGACTGAACTCACCATAGGTTTTGAATGAGTGCTCCATCACCCCCAATCCTTGCCTGCTCCATCACCCCATCATTGCCTTCACCCCATCACTGCCGTCTCTCCATCACTCCCATCAATGCATTCTCTCCATCACCTCCATCATGGCCTTCTCCCATCACCCCAGGCATCATGGCCTTCTCTCCCCATCACGGTCTTCTCCTCATGTCCCCATCTCCTCCAGGGCCAGGCTAACCTACACACACACACACACACACACACACACACACACATACATACATATACACACACACACACACATTATATATATATATATATATATACACACACACAAACACCACCTCTCTCCTCTCGCCTGTCCACAGCATTGCCCGCGCTTCCTCGCTCTGACACAGCAGCGGCCGCTGAATGATGATGTCATTCAGCGGTGCGCTCCTCTCTGTGTCAGTCAGAGACAGGAAGCGCGGGCGGCTGGCAGGAAGCTGGACGGGTCCTTGCAGCTCCGCTCCTGCTATTCCCTCTTGCAGGCAGCGGAGCTGCTTGGATTGCTCCCTGGCCGCCGCTACACATGAGGGCAATCTAAGAATTGCTGCGCGCCGCCCCTGCTACGCCACTGACCGCCCATGGCTCCCCTTGTGTCCGCGGACCGGCAAGGGCACTGCAGCGGCCCGGTGCTGGGCCGCGGACCGGCGGTTGGGGACACCTGCCATAGACAATGCTGAATTCAGACATAAGTATCAAAAATCATCAAAAAAATGCCCTGTACTTGTCACACATACTGCGCTTTTAGATTATACTTTTAACTGTTATGTCTCTCCTGATGAAAAGGATCTTCAAAGCCACTCGTCTAGATCAGCTGTTCTTGAACAACATGTCATTGGTGATGTTGGCATAGCAGATCTGGAACAGTGATGTAGCAGAGCTGGACAGCAATGACTCAGGTTCTAGAGATGGAACAATAAAGACTGAGGCAGCAGAGCTCAAGCAGTGATGACTGATAGTAGCAGAGCTAGACAGCAATGACTGACGTAGCAGAGTTCGAGCAGTGATGACTGATGGTAACAGAGCTAGACAGCAATGACTGAGGAAGCAGAACTGAAACAATGAAAACTGAGATAGTAGAGCTGGAGCGATGACTGATGTAACAAATTTGGAACAGCAAAGACTGATGTAGCAAAGCTGGAACAGTGATGATGGATAATAATAATAATAATAATACATTTTATTTCTATAGCGCCGACATATTCCGCAGCACTTTACATTTCAGAGGGGACTTGTACAGATGATAGACATTACAGCATAACAATAATCACATAGACCATAACAGATACCAAGAGGAATGAGGGCCCTGCTCACAAGCTTACAGTCTATGAGGAAAAAGGTAGACACGAAAGGTGGGTGGTATCAATTGCCCTGATTGTATGGACCAGCCATAATGTTAAATGTGTTACAGTACAGACACAGAGGGCTAATGGATGCATAAAGCATGTGGGAACATGATGCGGGGAACCTGGTTATGGTAAAACTTTTGGCTGTGCCACACAGGGATAGATTAGGTTAATGTGTTGAGGCGGTAGGCCAGTCTGAATAAATGCGTTTTCAGGGCACGCTTAAAATTGTGGGGATTGGGGACTATTCGTATTGACCTGGGAAGTGCATTCCAAAGAATTGGTTCAGCATGTGTAAAGTCTTGGAGACGGGAGTGGGAGGTTCTGACTATTGAGGATACTAACCTCAGGTCATCAGCAGAACGGAGGGCTCGGGTAGGGTGGTATACCGAAACAAGGGAGGAGATGTAGGGTGGTGCTGAGCCATGGAGGGCTTTGTGGGTGAGGGTAATAAGCTTATACTGAATTCTGAAGTAGATGGGTAGCCAGTGTAATGACTGGCACAAGGTAGAGTGTTATGAATGGGTCACCGAGGAGAAAAAATAAACAACAAGCTAAGTCTCAGAAAACCAGAGAAGTTGGTAACTATGCAGATTGCAGATCCCTGAACTTAACCGCACAACTAGCAGCAGTCGTGGAGCGTTCCTACGTTGGTCCTAGACGCCTCGTCACAACCGTAGAGCTACATAAGCCTTAAGCAGGAAAAGAGGAAAACTAACTGCCCCAGAGCAGACCCCAAAGGAAAGACAGCCCCCCACATGTGGATGTATAGATGTATGAGAGCTTGAACAGCGTTGATAGATGTATCAGAGTTTGAACGCCTATGACATATATCAGAGCTGGAGCAGTGATGACGGGTGATTTAGAGCTGGAGCAGTAATAGCTGATATAGCGGCACTATAGCAGTGATGGTTGACATGGCAGACATGGACCAGTGATGGCAAAGTAGCAGAGCTGGAGCAGCGATGGCTGAAGGGAAGGAGCTGGAACAGCGATGGTTGAAGTAACAGAGCAGGAGCAATGATGTCTGACGTGGCGGAGCTGGAGCAGTTATCACTGATGTGGCAAAGCTGGAGGAGCGATAGCTGATGTGACAGAGCTAGAGAGGCGATGGATGAAGTGGCAGAGCTGGAGCAGCGATGGCTGAAATGGCAGAACTGGAGCAGCGATGACTGCAGGAGCTGTAGCAGCGATGGCTGATGTAGTGGAACTGGAGCAGCGATGGCTAAAGTGAAGAAGCTGGAGCAGCAATAGCTGAAGTAACAGAGCTGGAGCACTGAAGGCAGAAGTAAAGGAGCTGAAGCAATGATGGATGAATTGGCGGCGTTGTAGCAATGATGGCTGAAGTGAAGGAGCTGGAGCAATGATGGATGAAGTGAAGGAGCTGGAGCAGCAATACTGTAGCTGAAGTTACAGAGTTGGAGCAGTGATGGATGAAGTTGCGGAGCTAGAGCAGAGATGGCTGAAGTGAAGGAGCTGTAGCAGTGATGGCTGAAGTGGCAGAGCTGGAGCACTTGCAGAAATCGCAGGAACGCGGGATGCAGTAACGAGCAGGAGGTAGAGCAAGAGTTAATGGGTTTATTACAGGGGATACTCCATGCAGGGAGAGGGTAAGAGGTATAGAGGATAAGGCTTAGTATAGTAACAGGGAATAAAAGTTCATATAACAGGTAAACTTATCAGTCTGATGTTTCCAGACGATGAAGGCTTGAAATCCCACAGTGGCGCCGCAAGTGAAGTCTCTGGCCTGGTCCTGTAGGAAAGTGAGGCACTGTCTCTTTTGATGGCAGCAGCTTATCCTAGCTCTCCTAGGCGCAGCCTCACTGTCTCAGGCTGATGCACACATTGCGGAGTAATCTGTGGCGCCGCCGTGGAATGACTGGTTTCAGAGGTGGGGGCCGGGACTATGCTACCTGGCTCTGCATGTTCTACCCGGTCAGAACTAAGTTGCGTGCCAGCAACAGTCAGCGAAACGGCATGGGACGGCTTCTCTGAATCAGAGGTGAGTGGGCACTCAGTCACAAGTTGCTCACAGTCAGTCTGCGATAATCTGCAGCACAGTATTGTACTCTGGCGTTTCTCTGCAAAGAGTGAATCAACCTTCTCCTGCTGCGTACTCTGTCTTCCTCCAAGAGCCCTGCAGTGGGGCGCACCATCCCTTTTAAGTCTGACCCACCCCCTACAGTCGAGTGCAAAGGTCTGTCCTGGTCAGAAAACTCTCCCCTCGGCAACAGTGGTGACAGACTCAATAGTTCCAGCCCTGACACAAGAGATGTATCACTGGCCCGGTCCATCTCCCTACACACTGATGACTGAAGTGATGGAGCTTGAGTAGTGATGGGTGAAGTGGTGGAGCTGGAGCAGTGATGGCTGAAGTGAAGGAGCTGGAGCAGTGATGGCTGAAGTAAAGGAGCTAAAGCAGTGATGGCTGAAGTGAAGGCGATGGAGCAATGATGGATGAAGTAAAGGAGTTAGAGCAAAGATGGCTGAAGTGAAGGATCTGGAGCAATGATGGATGAAGTTCTGGAGCTGGAGCAGAAATGGCTAAAGTGAAGGAAATGGAGCAGTGATGGCTGATGTAGTGGAGCTGGAGCATTGTTGGCTGATGTAGTGGAGCTGGAGCAGAGATGGCTGAAGTGGCAGAGCTGGAGCAGTGATAGATGAAGTAAAGGAGTTTGAGCAGTGATGGCAGAATTGAAGGAGCTGGACCAATGAAGGATGAAGTGAAGAAGCTGAAGCAGTAATGGCTGATGTAGTGGAGCTGGACCATTGATAGATGAAGTGGCAGAGCTGGAGCAGTTATGACTGAAGTTGCGGAACTGGAGCAGTGATGGCTGAGGTGGCGGAGCTGGAGCAATGATGGCTGAAGTGAAAGAGCTGGAGCAATGATGGATGAAATAAAGGAGCTGGAACAGTGATGGCTGAAGTGGTGGAGTTGGAGCAATGATGGCTGAAGTGAAGGAGCTGGAGCAGTGATGGATGAAGTAAAGGAGCTGGAGCAGTGATGGATGAAATGAAGGAGCTGGAGCAATGATGGCTGAAGTGAAAGAGCTGGAGCAATGATGGATGAAATAAAGGAGCTGGAACAGTGATGGCTGAGGTGGCGGAGCTGGAGCAATGATGGCTGAAGTGAAGGAGCTGGAGCAATGATGGCTGAAGTAAAGGAGCTGGAGCAATGATGGATGAAGTGGCGGAGTTGTAGCAATGATGGCTGAAGTGAAGGAGCTTGGGTAGTGATGTGTAAGGTACAGCCAGGGCCGGCTCCAGGTTTTTGAGGGCCCCGGGCGAAAGAGTCTCAGTGGGCCCCCCTTTTAACACATACCATGATTCATGCCGTGTGGCATCCGTGGTGCCGGCCAAAACAGACTTGTTTCGACACGCATGTGATCCACACGGACACATGCTCTATGGCAAAACACGTTCATGTGAAGGAGGCTATTGATTAGTAGTGTACGTATGAAAGAAAGATGAGAAAGAAAGACCAGAGAGAGAGAACAGAAGGAGAGAAAGAAAGAACAGAGAGAAAGAATGAAGGGAAAGAAAGAACAAAGAAAGAAAGAACAGAGAGAAAGAATGAAGGGAAAGAAAGAACAGAGAGAAAGAAAGGAAGACCAGAGTGGTAGAGAGAAGTAAAGAGGGGAGGGAACAGAGAGAGAAAAAGAGGGGAAAGAAAGAAAGAACAGAGAGAGAAAGAAAGAGGGGAAAGAAAGAACAGAGAAAGAAAGAGGAGTAAGAAAGAGAAAGAATAGAGAGAAACAGAAAGAAAGAGGGGAAAGAAAGAACAGAGAGAAAGAGAGTGGACAAAAAAAGGAGAGAGAAAGAAAGAGGAAAAAAGAACAGAGAGGGAGAGAGAAAGAAAGAGGGGAAAGAAATAAAGAAAGAACAGAGAAAGAAAGAACAGAAAGAGAGAAAGAAAGAGTGGACAGAAAAAAAGAGGAGAGCGAGAAAAAAAGAAAGGAGCGAAAGAAAGAGAACAGAGAGGTAGAGGGAAAAAAAGAGGGGAAGGAACAGAGAGAAAGAACAGAGAGAGAAGAGAAAGAAAGAACAGACAGAGAAAGAAAGGGGAAAAAGAACAGAGGGAGAGATAATGAGGGTAAAGAAAGAACAGAGAAAGAAAGAACAGAGAGAGAAAGAAAGAGTGGATAGAAAAAACAACAGAGAGAAAAAAGAAAGAGGGGAAAGAAAAAAAGAACAGGGTGGTAGAGAGAAAGATGGGAAGGAACAGAGAGAGAAAGAAAGAGGGGGGAAAAAAGAACGGAGAAAGAAAGAGGGGAAAGAAAGAACAGAGAGAGAAAGAAAAATGGGAAAGAAAGATGGGAAAGAATGAACAGTGAGAGAGAGAGAAAGAAAGATAAAGGAAAAAACAGAGAGAGAGAAAGAGAGGAAAGAAAGAACAGAGAGAGAGAACAGAGAGAAAGAAAGAGGGGAAATAAAGAGAACAGAGAGAGAGAACATAGAGAGAAAGAAAGAACAGAGAAAAAGGAAAAAAAAGACTAGAGAGAAAGAAAGAACAGAGAGAGAGAAAGAAACAGAGAGAGAAATAAATATTCTATAAAGATACCATAGCAGCCTGGCTCCCATTGTAGTGCCGACCTGAGCCTCCCGATGCAGGACATATCATGATCCACTCACATGGCCGGCATCCCCGATTCCAAGGCAATCCCGCTGTTCGTGCTGACACGATGATGGAACTGAAGCATTCCCTGAAGTGCCTCCATGGTTCCATCAAAATCTCCTCCCGAAATTACCTCATTTCCGGTCAGCTTCCAGCACGTCACTTCCGGTAGAACGTCACGTGCAAGTTTTAAAGTGCTCCTTGGGGCTCCGCTGTGTACTCCTGTGTCTGCGGGAAAAGTAAGCTCCCGGCTGGGGCAGTCTCTCTCTCAAAATCGGGACTGTCCCACTTGATCCGGGACGATTGGGAGGTTTAAAAGCTCCCCACCATACACTTTGTACACGCACGGCTCCGCACACCTCATATACACACACGGTTCCGGTTTGTATGCCTCGTACACACACGGCTCTGCTCCGTACACCTTGTACACACACGGCTCTGCTCCGTACATACACGGCTCCACTCCATACACACGTGGCTTCACTCCGTACACACCCGGCTCTGCTCCGCTCCATAAACACACAGCTCAGCTCCGTACACTTTGTACACAGGACTCCATTCCGTACACCTCATACACACACGGCTCCACTCCGTACACCTTGCACACACGCAGCTCCGCTCCGTACACGTCGTACACACGCAGGTCCACTCCGTACATCTCGTACACATCCTTCTCCGCTCCGTACACCTCGTACACACGCGGCTCCGCTCCGCACACGTCGTACACACGCGACTCCGCTCCTGTACACCTCGTACATACGCGGCTCTGCTCCGTACACCTCATACACACACGGCTCTGCTCCGTACACACACGGCGCTGCTCCGTACACACTCAGCTCTGCTCCATACACACACAGCTCTGCTACATCCCCCCTGTAAACCCCTCCTGAGCCCACACATAAACTTCCCTCATCCAGCACCATGACGACCACCAGAACAGCAGAGTCCTGCAGACATGAGGCTTCTGATCATGTGACCCCTGACTCCTCCCCTCCTGTGACCTCATCACAGGTCCTATGCCAGAAGAGAACACAGCCTAGCGATAACTCCTTGCTGGCTGTGGTGGGTTTCTGGGAGGGCGAGGATGGGGTCAGTGCATGGGGGGCGTGGCGGACAGCTTGAGTGGGCCCTCCCGTCTTGCCAGGGCCCCGGCACTTGCCCTGGTGTGCCGAGTGCTGACTCCGGCCCTGCAGGCAGCAGTACAGTACGGGACATCTCCCCAGTGTCAGAGGTGAGAGAGACCACAGTCACGTGTGTCGTCCATCGGCAAAGCGGCCTGGTCTCCTGTCGTCACGCTGTGGAAAGCGAGGCAACCTTCTTCTGCTGCGCTTGCTGTCTTCCTGCCAAAGAGGATGTTTTGGTGCTCTGTCCCTTTTATAACAGACCTGCCCCCTCTAGTCAAGTGCAAAGGTCTGTCCCGGTCAGAAAGTCCTTCCCCCGGCAACAATGGTGACAGCCCCAATAGTTCCGCCCTGATGCGAGAGAGGTACCACTAGCCTGGTCCATGTCTCTATAGATGCATGAAATGAAGGAGCTGGAGCAGTGATGGATTAAATGAAGGAGCTGGAGCAGTGATGGCTGAAGTGAAGAAGCTAGAGCAATGATGGATGAAGTGGCGGAGCTGGAGCAGTGATGGCTGAAGTGGCGGTGTTGGAGCAATGATGGCTGAAGTGAAAGAGCTGGAGCAATGATGGATGAAGTGGTGGAGCTGGAACAGCGATGGCTGAAGTGAAGGAGCTGGAGCAGCGATTGGATGAAGTGGCTAAGCTGGAGCACCGATCACTTATGTAGCACTACGGCCAAAACAAAGTGGCTTGTTGGAGCCCCCCAGCATTTAGACCTGAGACCATGTTATAGTAGACCCCTAGCTATGCCTCAGCTTCGATATATAACCCTGTACTGATATTAGATCATAATATTCTTAGCAATCTTAGCAGTAACCATATACTGTATGCCATATGTCTCACTGTATCGGGTAATTGTACTTGTCACCATGAATATAGAGGGGTGCAGAAGCATTTATAAAGCTTTTAGTTGCGGTCAGCCCGGGCATTGTGTCCCGAATACGGACCATAAAATACGAACGTGTACATACATTTTCATACTATATTATACAAAATACTAAAAAATATACTGTTTTTATGTGTAACCCCTTTCCTTACAGACGATTATTAATTTTTGCATTTTTATTTTTTCCTCACCTTCTTCCAAGAGTCATAACTGTTTGATTTTCCCATCTACCTAGTCTTGAGGCCTTATTTTTCTGAGATAAATTGTAGTTTTTATGCCGCCATTCATTTCACCATTCAATGTTCTGGAAAACAGAAAAACATTATAAGTACAGTGAAATTACAAAAACACTATAGCAATTCTTGAATTGTTTTTGGAGAATGTTTTTGGTATTCTTTGTTTGACAAAAATAACTTGTGAATGTGATTCTCCAGGTCAATACAATTACAGTAATACCAAACTTGTTTAGTGTTTTTTTTCAGTGATAATTGTTTGGGAAACTTTTGTGGGGAAAAAATGTCAAGAATGTTTTAATTTTTCACTCAATGGAGCTGTGTGAGAGCTTGGTTTTTGCAGGGAGAGCTGACATTTTCATTGGTACTACTTTGATGACTTGTTATACCATTTTTTCCCAGAGCTGCTATTCTGGCATTTTGATTTCTATTTCAGATTGCGAACTTTACCATTTGGGTTAATTAATGTTGCATTTTAAGAGCTCAGGCTTTAACTGACGTAACAATGCCACATGTGTATTTTTTAACTTTCTTAAATTTCATTACTTTAAGGGTACGTATCCATTTGCGAGAAAAATGGACATGTGCAATCCGGTAAAAAATTGGATTGCACTCTGACCAATATTATTCAATGAGTTACATCTCATCCAGGGCTGCCATCAGGGCATTACTACCCTGACTGGCGTAAGGGGCCCGATCAGCAGAGGGGGCCCGCATTGGGCCCCATCACCTCTACTCTTCGGGCCCCACTGCCCTGTCCCCAGGACGCAGGATCAGTAACTCTATTGCCATGCGGGCCCTCACGGCAATAGTTAAAGCTGCCAGCCAATCAGAGGCTGGCAGCTAGTGTCAGCGCGCATGTCGCCGGCGTCTGACATCATTGTCAGTCGCCGGCGAGTGCACGCTTTCTCGTTGGGGTACAGGACACTCGCTTCGGAGCGCAGCAAGTTTAGAGGAAAGGTTTCTTTTTATTAGTATTGAAACGGCAAGGCGGCCCGGCAGGATGGAGATGGGGCAGGATTGGGGGCAGGACTGGAGACACTGGAGGCAGGATGGAGATGGGGCAGGATGGGGACAGGGCAGGATTGGGGGCAGGATTGGAGACACTGGGGGCAGGATGGAGACGGGGCAGGATTGGAGACACTGTGGGCAGGATGGCGATTGGGCAGGATTGGAGACACTGGGGGCAGGACAGAGATGGGCAGGATGGGAGACACTGGGGGCAGGACGGACATGAGCAGGATGGGAGACACTGGGGGCATGATTGGAGACATGGGGGCAGAATGGAAATAAAGGGGGCATGATTGGAGACACGGGGCAGAATGGAGATAAAGGGGGCATGATTGGAGGCACAGGGGGCATGATTGGAGACACAGGGGGCAGGGTTGGAGAAACTGGGGCAGGATTGGAGACACTAGGGGCAGGATGGAGATGGGGCATGATTGGCGACACGGGGCAGACTGGAGACAAAAGGTAAGGGAGTATGATTGGAGGAACGGGGGTATAATTGGAGACACAGGGGGCAGCATGGAGATGTGGCATGATTGGAGACACTGGGGGCAGGATTGGAGACACTGGGGGCAGGATTGGAGTCACTGGGGGCATGATTGGAGATACAGGGGGCATGATTGGAGACATGGGAGCATGATTGGAGACATGGGGGCATGATTGGAGACACGGGGGCATGATTGGAGACACGGGGCAGGATTGGAGACACTGGGGGCATGATTGGAAATAGATGGGGCATGATTGGAGACACATGGGCATGATTGGACACACGGTAACAGGATTGTAGACACTGGAGGCAGGACTGTAGACAGATGGGGCAGGATTTTAGACAGATGGGGCATGCTTGGAGACACTGGGGGCATGCTTGGAGACACTGGGGGCATGCTTGGAGACACTGGGGGCAGGATTGGAGACACTGGGGGCAGGATTGGAGACACTGGGGGCAGGATTGGAGACACGGGGGCAGGATTGGAGACAGAGGGGGCATGATTGGAGACAGATGGGGCAGGATTGGAGACACGGGGCCATGATTGGAGACACAGGGGCAGGATTGGAGACAGAGGGGGCAGGATTGGAGACAGAGGGGGCATGATTGGAGACAGATAGGGCAGGATTGGAGACACGGGGGCAGGATTGGAGACAGAGGGGGCAGGATTGGTGACACAGGTGCATGATTGGAGACATGGGGCAGAATGGAGACACGGGGGCATGATTGGAGACACGGGAGCAGGATTTTGAGACACTGGGGGAATGATTTGAGACACTGAGGGCATGATTTGAGACACTGGAGGCATGATTTGAGACACTGGGGGCATGATTCGAGACAGATGGGGCAGGGTTGGAGACAGATTGTGCAGGATTATGGGGCAGGATGGATACGATGGAGACAGATGGGGCAGGATGGGGAGATCATATGGGGCAGAATGGATACTCATGAGGGCAGGATGGGAGAACATATGGCTGAAGCCAGGAATGAGACACACGGGGGGCAAGGATGGAGGATATTATTACCATATGGGATAATTAAGGGATATTATTACTGCAGTGTTGTATTTATTTTATTTTTTGAGTATACTGTTTTAAATGGGGGGTGGTTTTGTTACTGTGTATTGTGATACTATTTTGCCTTTTTTTCTTCATGTGGTGTAATGTAGAAGTTGGGAAAAAAAATAACCAATGTGTTCTACAAGTGGAGCTCTAGATAACTGTGTTATTTGCTGCAGAGACGAGCCCTGGCTGGAAGAAGTGATGGCGGTCTGTGCTGGATGAAAGATGAAGGACTTCACCTAGAGACGTCACTGTTGAGTCAGTGTGTTACCTATACACTGACACTATACGCTGTATACTATATACAGAGGTCCTGTGTATAATGTCACCAGTGATCACTTTATTACCTGTACAATATATACAGAGCTCCTGTTTATAATGTCATTGATCACTGTATTACCTGTACACAGACACTGCATACTAAGCACAGATCTTCTGTGTATAATGGCACTTATGGTGATAGTATTGTGTTTTTTTTATTACTGATCAGTATTGTAGTAGTCAGTCACTATGTGGTGGTAACATGTGGTCTGGACACGGTGTTGTGGTATTTGTCCCTTGTATGTGCTATTATTTGGTCACTTTGAGGTGGTAATATGTGGTCTGGTCATGGTGTGGCGGTATTTGTTCCTTGTATGTGATATTATTCGGTCACTGTGGTGGTAATATGTGGTCTAGCCATGGTGTGGCTGTATTTGACCCTTGTATGTGATATTATTCAGTCACTATGGTGGTAACTGGTAATATGTGGTCTGGTAATGGTGTTGTGGTATTTGTTCCTTGTACGTGATATTATTGGTCATTTTAAAAATTGAAAAATAAATAAATATACTTAAATTGTATTGCATATTTTAACAAATAATTAATAGGCTACAGTATTATGGTGGCGGCTTAAAAAATCTTTTGGCCAAAACAAGAGCTGCTGGCTATATGTGTGATCTGGTGATGGGAACTGTTAATGTGTGATTGATGAGAAGTGGAGTTTTTCCAAGAGAGAACGGTGGGACTGTGGACAGTTCGAGGGGTGGAGACGGGGCTGGAATGGAGCCTGGGCGGAGTCTCAAGGGGGCCCCGAAAATGTTGCCAGTATGGGGCCCCGTTTCCTAGTGGCAGCCCTGATCTCATCTGCGATTTTTTTTCTCAGCTGAAATCAGACTGAGAAAAAAAATCGCAACATGCTGTGATTTGCAGCGTATCTCAGACGAGACTCGCCAATGGACGTCAATGGATGCGAGAAAAAAACGCACAGCACTCGCACCATGTGAGTGTTGGCCGATTTTTACGCACCAGTGTCCTTTGAAAAGCCGGTATATATATATATATATATATATATGTCATGCACACATATATACTGTATGTATTTATATTGCATAGAGAGATAGAAGAAAAGCCGGTAATACATCTGCCGGGTTGTTTATGCACACATATATATGTATTTATATTGCATAGAGAGATAGAAGAAAAGCCGGTAATACATCTGCCGGGTTGTTTAAAATGGCTGCAGGAGCCTACAGGATATAAGAGATGGTTTACATACAGTAAAGACAAATGGATTAGGTAGATATATAGATGTCAGTGACAAATATAATTAGTGCAGTGTGTGTGGAAATTACTGGAGATGTATTTAATTGATAAAAGATTATTTTTCCAAAAAAGGCGTGGGCTCCCGCGCAATTTTCGTAATCAGCAGAGGGTAAGCCGACAGCTGGGGGCCAATGTTTATAGCCTGGGAAGTGGGTAATACCCATGGAGCTTCCCAGGCTATTAATATCAGCTCACAGCTGTATACTTAGCCTTTACTGGCTATTAGAATCATAGAATGGTAGAGTTGGAAGGGACCTCCTGGGCCATCTGGTCCAACCCCCTGCTCAAAGCAGGATTCACTAAATCATCCCAGACAGATGTCTGTCCAGCCTCTGTTTGAAGACTTCTATTGAAGGAGAACTCACCACCTTTTGTGGCAGCCTGTCCAACTCATTGATCACCCTAACTGTCAAGAAGTTTTTTCTAATATCTAATCTGTGTCTCCTCCCATTCAGTTTCATCCCATTGCTTCTAGTTTTTCCTTGTGCAAATGAGAATAAAGTTGATCCTTCTACAATGTGACAGCCCTTAAGATATTTGTAGACAGCTATTAAGTCTCCTCTCAGTCTTCTCTTTTGCAAGCTAAACATTCCCAAATCCTGCAACCTTAACTCATATGACATGGTTTGCAGACCGGTCACCATTCTGGTCGCTCTTCTCTGAACCTGCTCGTTTGTTGATGTC
Source organism: Dendrobates tinctorius (assembly GCF_039654945.1). NCBI lineage: Eukaryota > Metazoa > Chordata > Amphibia > Anura > Dendrobatidae > Dendrobates > Dendrobates tinctorius. The sequence goes on along the minus strand of NW_027361825.1, from coordinate 23,335,865 downwards.
TTTTTTTTAAATGTGGTGCCAAAAACTAGACACAGTTTTAAAATGGGGACCCTAAAAAAATGACGTGGGGTCCCTCTATAATTAATAGCCAGTAAAGGCTATGCAGACTGCTGCTGGCTGATATTAATAGCTCAGGAAGGGGCAATTGATACTGCCCCCCCGGCTAAAAACATCATCTCTCAGCTGCCCCAGAAAAGGCGTATCTCTAAGATGCGCCAATTGTGGCACTTAGCCTTGTTCTTCCCACTTGCCCTGTAGCTGTGGCAAGTGGGGTAATAGTTGGGGGGGTTGATATCACCTTTATGAAATCAAGCCCTCGAAGTTAGTAATGAAGAGGCGTCAATAAGACGCCCCTATTACTAACCTCATAGTCAAATTGTAAATAAAACACAGACACCAAGTAATAAATATTAATTGAAATAAAGACACAGACTCTTTTAATATTCTTAATTAAACCATACTTACAACCTCATCTATTTCCCCGATGCCCTCGATCTCCTGTAATAAAAGTAAAATAATAAACCAACAATATACCATACTTGTCCGTCGTTTTGTCCAACACCGTAATCCATATCTGGGGGAGAAATAGTTTTCAACCAGGACAGTGCCAAGATGCGACCGTCTCGGCTGAAAACTACTGGTGAATGAGCTGCTGGGAGCAGAGCTTCAGTGACTAGCGGTGACGTCACTGAGTCTGCGCTCCCTCACAGCCTGAACTGTGGTGACCTCTGGACTATGGGAAAATGTCACTGATGAAGTGACCGCAGTTCATGCTCAGTGTATTTACAGCAGAACACCGTGAAAAAAATCTCAAGCACCCAGCTTCTTTTGGTAGTGGTGCCAAATTTTCTTTATCTATCTATTATATAGATAGATGTGTGTTTTGTCGAATATTTCCTTTGAAAACGATGTGTAAATGACATGGTGAACTGCTGTATGTAAAGCTCATGTTAAGATCGCATTGCAATCGGATAGCAATCGGCTGCTAGGTGTGAAAAGCGTATTGTACTCGCATGACACTCGCATATCACTGGTCCGTTTTTTCTGTCCTGATATCGGATTTTTTTTTCCCCCTCACATATGGGTATGTACCCTTAAAGGCAGTCTGTCAGCAGGATGAACCCCCCTAAGCCGTGTATATGGCCATGTAGGTCATAGGAAGCTGAATAAAATGATACCCTGAGATCTGCGATCCGATGTCTTATTCCAAAAAAATCCACATTTTTTCCTGGAGATCTATGTCCGGCCCATATATCTTAACAACTCATTTACATATTAAGATAAATGTGGATTTCTCTGGAGTAAGATGTTGGATCGCAGATATCAAGGTATTATTTTATTCAGCTTCCTATGACCCACATGCCCATGTAGATGACTTAGGATGGTTCATCCTACTGACAGATTCCTTTTCATAGAGGAAAAGGTGGTTGTGTAAAACTTTTATATATTTCTATATTTTTTATATTTATAAAAAAATTATATTCTTTACTTTGTTATTCCTCTTAGGAAACTTGAATCTTTATAGTCATCAGATCGTCTGGACTGTAGTATCGCAGTTTTGCAGCATATACAGTGTGTCTGTAAAGCATGGTGCACTTTTGACCAGTCACTGGAAAGCAACAAAAGACAAACTGTGAAATCTGCTCCAAATAAAAGAAAAACTCTCCCGGTTTCATACCTATTCAGTGCAGTTTGATGTGGGCTCCATTTGTTGCCCTATACACATCCAAACCATAGTGAAGTTCTTGCCACACGCGGGTAAGGACGTCTGGTGTAACTGAGTGAATAACGTCTGTGATTCTCTGTTTTAAGTGATTAATGTCGTTGATACGTTCAATGTACAGATGTTGCTTCACATAACCCCAAAAGTAAAAGTCTAAGGCTGTGTGCCCACGTTGCGTTTTTTAAGCGTTTCTGCTGCGGAAACGCTTAAGAAAAGCATCTAATGTAATAGAATGGAAAACGCACATGTTGTGCTAATGGTGCGTTTTTTTCCGCTGCGGAAACGCTTAGCGGAAAAAAGCGCAGCATGTTCAATAATTATGCGGAATCGCATGCGATTCCGCATACATACACTGTAATTGCAAAAACGCATAGGAAAACGCATGTCAAAACGCTTGACAATTGGGTCAAAAACGCGTGTCAAAAAAGGGCATGCGTTTTCCCAGGCAAGGGCATGCGTTTCTGCTCCGGAAAAAATGCTTGAAAAACGCTACGTGGGCACATAGCCTAAGGGCGTCAGATCTGGGGATCGTGGTACACTTGTATACTTTCCTGTGACTGGTCAAAAGTGCACCATGACTTTACGGACACACTGTAGTTAAAATATTTGTCTCCTATGAATGCCAGTTCGGGGGTCTTCAGAAGATTCCCAGCTGTCATGGTAACTCATCAACACCATGCAATGATGTTGCGCGGAATGGTAACCGTCCGCAAGCTATAAATGTGTCTGTCACAGATTGATTCTTAAGCTGAAGTGTTCTCTTTTAAGTACTTTACATCGTTTTTGGACAGGTGTTTTGTTGATTTTTTTTGTTTTCCATGTACTGTATAAAATAATGACTGCATCCAAGCAATAGGCACCAAAAGAATATACCGGTGACATCTTTTTTTCCCCGCTTCATGACTTTTAAAGCCTGGAGCGGCGGTTAAAAGAAGTTACAAAAGACTGAACATGTCCCCAGTTAATCATTTTTGCATTGCTGTGCATTATGTTCTTTTTGTTTGGCGTTTTTAATTTTGCACTTTTTTAGGTGGTTTCCAGGCGAAATCCACATGAAAAAAAAAACATTACGTGCACGTAGCCTTAGAGGCTAGCTCAAATTCTGAGCTTGCGTGAAAGACTGGGATCCAAGAGTTGGGAAGGGGTTAAAGGTAACTTGTCATGTTGGGAAACGTCATTTACCTGTAGATATTCAGTTAATATGCAAGTCAATAGCATTAAAATCCTGCCTAATGGCCTTACTGGAAGCACAGTTACAGGGAGAAAATGAAGTTATATTCTCCCTGCAGCTGCTGTTTCCTAATCATCGGAGAGGTGCAGGAAGTGGATGCAGTCACCGATCACTGTATTTTAAGCACTAGGGATGAGCGAACCCATGGAAGTTCGGGTTCTAATACCAAAACTATACCCCAACTTGAACCAGAACTCATATCCCATTGGAAACAATGGGGACCCAAAGCTTGTAGCATGAAAATTCTTTATCTTGCCTCTCGGACTTCCCCCGGAATTCCAAACATTGCAATAGATTTCCAGTAGGACCTGTTCGGTGTGAACGCCGAACTTTTAAGTTTGGGTTCGCTCATCTCTAGGAAGCATGCCCCAGCACTTTGATTGATACCCTTCTCAGCAGTGTAAAGGGGGTTTTACACATAGCGATATCGCTAGCAATATCGCTAAAGCGTGACCGATTTTGTGACGTTATAGCGATATTGTTAGCGATATCGCTATGTGTGATACTTACCTCCGACCGGCTCCCCCCGCTGTCTGTCGCTGATCGCGCAGGTCCATTTCTCGTCGGGTGCTTCCTGCTGGCGCCGTCGAGCGATGCGTGGACGGACGCGGACGGAGGACGTTATGGTCGCCGCGTCTGACAGGTAAGTAACGACCGCTGCTGTGTTGCTGCATCGCTAGTGAAATCTACCTGTTTGGCAGCTCACTAGCGACCATTTAGAGATGCACCAGCGATCCTGACCGGGTCGTATCGTGGTCGGGATCGCTGGTGCATCGCTAAATGTAAAGGGGCCTTTAGTGTGCAGCCAGGATTGATTTCAATGTTGTTTACCAGCAGATTAACCCTATATCTTTAGATAAATGTACCCCGATGTGACTGGTTTCCTTTAATGCAGAACATGTCACGTTGTGATCCATTGGTGACCTCAATTGTAATAATCTAAAATTTTCCAAAAATATTCTCTAAGATCCATGTTATTTACCATATGTACTGTCATACAATACACACTAGTATCTAGTACATGAAGTTTGTGAAAGTGACATTATAGAGTGGAGTCTTTATGGCGGGTCATCTATGGCGCCCTAGACTGAATCCGCAGGCCAACCTGGTGGATGCAATATTTTGGAGGGTAACTCTTCCTAGGTGAAGGTCCCTTTAATATGTTTGATCCTATTGGTCCCTCTGGCCGCTGTTCACTTTGATCCTGGTTAGACTTTTTTTTTCTCATTCCTCTTTTATATTGTCTTGTTGCTGCCCCCCTTTCCACCTCTCTCACAGTTGGATGCTGGACACACAGATTAGATGCAGGGAAAACAAAAGGGACTATGGATTCCTCATGCTCTCTGCCAGATCTCCATGTGCTGGACTTCCAGAAGAGGGGGTGGGCCTGCGGGGGATTTTCACTACACACAAAAGTGTTTTCACCCCCTGTTTGTGTTGGTGTTTTTTTCCCTGCCTTGATATGTGCATTCTGCCCCCAGCCCTGTGGAGAGGGATGAAAAGCCCCTTTGCTATTCCCACACATTGGCCCCTCATGAGTAGAGGTAAGGAGAGGTCAGTGCCCAGGCAGGGGTTCAGTGTCCACACTATGGGAGGGGTACCACGCCAATCGACCCTATCATAAGAAACATTTTTTGGGGTTAATCCCAAAAAAATAAATCAAGCTTGAGATTCGGATACCATATAATTATGTTTGATCCCATCATTTTTTTTTCAGACTCAAACCTGTGACTTTCCACCATTTTACTAGCGTAAACTTCATCTATTTTATCATAAGGGAAAAAAAAATCAATCAGTCATCTGGATGCCATTTTCATCTATTTTTGGTCTATTTTTCACCATCAACATTTCATCCATTTTTCTTGCATGCAAAAAAACCCTTAAATATTCCAAGCTTTTCCTAACCACTAAGGCCTGTTTCACACCTCCGTTGTTGGCGAACAGCTGACATCCGCCAAAAACTAAAAGTAGCGGATCCGCCTCCGGTATGTGACATACGGATGTCAGCGGCCGCTAATTTGGTCGGATCCGGTGAAGATGAAATGTTCTGGAAATTTAAAGTGACCGAGAGAGAGAGTTTTCGCCGCTCCCCGGAACGGGATTTCATGGTTAAAATTCTTCCTGGAGTAAAAAACCGGTGGGACGGACGACCGTCAGTCAAGATCCGCCACTAATGTAAGTCCATCAAAAATTGGCGGATTTTGACTGATGTCAAAAAACGGAAGTGTGAAACAGGCCTAAACAGTAAGGGCTCATTCAGACGTCCGTTTTTTGCTTGCGAGTTCTACCTACGATAGTCTATGGGGTTGTCCGCATACCTGATTATTTGTTAGTGGACCGGATTGTCCTCGTAAAATCGCGGACACGTGTCCAATCAGGATCCGAATGTTGGAACGAAATCTGTAATACAAGTCTTAAGGTCTGTGAACAAAATTGAACAGCGCTCGGCTGTCCATTTTTTGCTATGGACAGATAGAAGATGGAGAATGTTTTTTCTTTCACATACAAAAAAAAAGTGCTGAAATTCAGACCGTTTTCTCGCACGTGAAAAAATGACGTCTGAATGATGTCTAATAAATGCACCGCACTTGGATGACACTCAGGCGGCATACACGAGCTTTACGTTTTTTTTATCGACCCATTGAGGCTCTAATTTATTTTTCCCATAGTTTGGGCAATATGAATCAGGCAACAGGTTCCCATGTATTAATGGAAACATGTCGCCCATGTCGTATTAGTCCATGGCCCAGATCCTTCTACATCCCTCATAGCGCCATCCAAGGGCTCCATAACTCACAACAATACCCATCACATGGAAAAGTATCAGAAGATCTTAGACCGATCGTGAGGAAATTCATCCGAAATATGCGATAAATCTCCCCAGCTTTTCCAGGACACTGAATGGTAAATCTAACTAGTACAAATATATTTGTCAAATTGCGATTCATAGGTGCTGTTTTTGTGGATTAAAATCTCGCCATCTGGGTGAGTTTCTTTCTTTATATTGTGAGCCCCAATGGGGACAGTAATAATAATGTCTGTAAAATGCTCCAGAATATGATGGTGCTATATAAGCGAGCATATAAAGTAAAAACAAGCAACTCCCAATCCTCTCTATTCTTAAGAACAAAGTGATTTCTGATTCTATGGTTTACTGCTCATTGCAAAGTTTACCAACCACCTCTTAGGCCTGTTTCACGCTACAGTTTTTCACAATCAGTCAAGATCCGCAGATTTGCCAAAAAAACGGATCCGCCATTTTTATTTGCGGATCCGTTTTTTTCCCCATTGACTTTCATTATCGGTGGATTTTGACTGATGATTGTCCGTTGCATCCGTATTTGTGCGGATCCGCCAAAATTGTGGCGTCCGCTGAGATCACCAAACGGACAATGCAACGTTTTTTTGCTGTCCGGATCCACATTTTCCCCTTTTAACCCTGAATCAAGTGTCGTTGCTGGATGAAAATTCTCTCTCTCTCTTTTTACCTGCATCCTCCATTTCTGCCCGATCTCCCCATTTCTCGCATCGCGCGATCTCCTGCCATCTCCCCATTTCTCGCATCGCGCGATCTCCTCCCTCATGGCATCGCGCGATCTCCTCCCTCATGGCATTGCGCAATCTCCTCCCTCATGGCATCCCGCGATCTCCACTCACCCGCATCCCGAGAGATGATCGCTCACCGCAGATGCCCGCTCTCTTCCGGATACCACTACATCCGCTGGTATTAATTTTTGATATTTATTTTTCTTTTTCCCCAGGCGCGGTTCCTTTAAATTTTTACCATCGGCGGATCCGTACATCCGCCGATCCGCTGTCCCCCGTTTCTGTCAGTCCGCCTGCGGATCCGTTTTCCATTATTTTGGCGGATTTAGACTGACAAGAAAAACTGATGTGTGAAACAGGCCTTAGGTGGCTGGTTTCCTAGGCGAAAAGTGCATGCTTGCCTGCTGTTTGCTATGCAGCTTGTGAGCGCTGCTCTGAAGCTGGCCACAGATCACTCGCTCCTGTCTTGTGCTCCTCCTATGCTGCAGAGGTAAAAGCTCCCCTTGTGAGCGCACAATTCGGGCCACCAGCAAATCTGTCAATTATCAGGAGCACATTGTCCCCTTGCAATATGGGAGGCAGAGGAGCGATGTGCTCCTGAACACACCAACTGATATAATGTTCCAGAAGGAATAACAGAGGAACTGGATAAAAGATGCTCCAGCATTCTTATGGCAAATTAAATTCCATGTCTGGAGTGTTCAGAGAACCACAAACATTTAGTCAATATATTTGTCGATCGTCATCAAGACAGGCCCAACTAAATGTCCATCTAAGCAAACCGCGGCGATCGCAACCGATGACTAGATGTAACTGCAACTCCCAGCCTGCCCAGTCAACATACCAGTATTAGGGTATGCTTGGAGTTGTAGTTTTGCAAATTCCGAAGGATCCAAAATTTGTAATCCGCTACAATGCAAGACATAAATCTCCGATCTGTCACACATCAATCAAGGTGGTCCATCCAGAAGCCTTCAGGTTATCCCGAATTGTAGGACTGGCCATTAAACTCTAATTATCACCTCTCATTCCTGGCTGGGATGGTTTTATGGACCCACTCATGGGCTGAGATGCTTTTGTTTTAGGAGGACGCAATAGAACAAGGCAAAGTCGTTAAAAAGTCATAGATCAGCCTCTGAGATGGTGCAAAGTCCTGTCTGTCATACCTGCCAGGCTGCCCTGATTTAACAGCCCATGTCAGATATTAATGGCTGTTGTCTGGCTGGAACCTTAAAATATTATCATCCATGTCAACCAATATTCCCATGAATATGGGTATTCTAACGATAAAAAATGGTGTCAACATAGAAGCAGACCCAAAGAAAAAAGACATAGGGCCCAATTCATTGTTGCATTTACGCTTCCTGTTGTCTACATTTTTTTTTTTCTGCCTGTTTTTAACTTCTGCATTTTTTTTTAATTTGCACCTAAAGTCTATTTTGTGTGTGTGTGTGTGTGTGTGTGTGTGGCTGTTTTTTTTTTTCTCATGTTCATCATTGTGGGTGAGATTTGGACTTTCCAGATTTTACGGCTGATTCATCAATTGTGACTTTTTAAAAAGTTTGCAAAAATGTCCTCCTGTCCCCAGCTGGAGTGATTTTGGGAATTTTCCCAACATATTAGTGGAAAATACATCTTTTTTTTACGCTGAAAAGTTGCAAAACTAAGATCTTTTTAATTTTGTGTAAAATTCACAAAAAGTGATGTAAAAAAAACAAGGACTGAATCCGGCACATAAACTGCATTCTAAAGAGTTAGAAAATAATATATTTTTCATTGATAGGTTACCGTACTTATGTCTGTGACCACCATATCTATTTTAGCATAAAATTATGTCGGCTATAGATAACAAATAATTGTCAGATGAAAGACCTTTCTGTTGATGGCCGATGCACAATGCTAATATTCAAAGGAGAAAAGTGTCCATCTGATTTCTTTATCTAAAAGAAGTTATAAAATAGAGAAAGAAAAATGCTAACTTATCCGATCTATATATTTCCCCCGAAATCAAACATTTATTTTAGGATCTGCTGACAAATATATAATGCCTCCTGGGCACCTTAGGGGAAAACGGAATTTCCCATTGTAATTATTCATTAGGGCGGCTTTCAGACTCCCTAATGAATCTTATTTTTTTTTTTAGCCCTGCTACTTACAGTTAAGGCCGCAGTTTAGGGAATCCTTAGTTGAGAAATGTCCTAATAAATTATCTGGAGGTGAACTTACATTTCAGAAAAACCCTCTGGAATATAGGTGTTATATATGTATATGTACATTTATTATGCATGGATATATTCATGTGGAGCTCATCAGGACTAGTGACACTAGGCCATTCCTTGTGGCTTAATGAACTCATGACGTCCTTTTTGCGCATGGATGAGCGTTCATCGTTAAAGAGACAACTCCCCAATTATTAGAGACAGCCACTTTGACTGCCACGTCAATCAGTTGATCATGTCTCCCAACTCTACCATTTGAATAGTTCAGGCATGTCTGGTCCTTCCATGGCTTTTGCCACCAGTGATGAATCAAGTGGTCCCCATTTAAATTAGCTTTGGGGGTAATCTTACCCAAATCATTGTGTTTAGCCCATTTTTGTCTAAAATATACAGGCACCTAACGTAATTCAGTTGATGGCTCTTGATGTCACTCTTTACTATACATTTCCACGGGTACAGCACGTTCTACACAAGAAGTGGTGAGTTCTCCTTCAATGGAAGTCTTCCAACTGAGGCTGGACAGACATCTGTCTGAGATGGTTTAGTGAATCCTGCGCTGCATTGAGCAGGGGGTTGGACCAGATGACCCTGGAGGTCCCTTCCAACTCTAGCACTCTATGATTCCACTCCAGGGGAGGACATATCACTGGTGCAACCTGTGCGGCTGCACAGGGGCCCAAGAGGTAAGATTGCCACACATCCACCTCAAAATCAGGTAGAATTGTGCATTATGATGAACTATTGGACTGGAAGGGCCCATATATTTTTCTTGCACAGGGTCTTTCTCCTGACTGTGTCCACCAGCGGTGAACTCTATGAATGACGTCCCAATGACACCTTGACCATAATGGAGAATATGTGTCTTCTTCCTTTCTGTTTGGGTTTTGGTGTTTTTACATGAAAAATAGCATTCTAAAGCACCAAAACCTTGAGGAAAATTCTTAGAGATCTGTATGAGAATGGATCATATCAGTTATGGCCCTAGTAATGGAAGCTATGGAAGCGCAACTTCATTGTTTGTTTTCTGATCTTGATTGGAATTGCTGCAACACCCAAAAATCTGAGATCTTGATCTTTGGTCAACCATGATCCATCAGGACTCCGAGAGACCTGTATGAAAATGTATCATATCGGTTATAGCATAATTTCATTGTATTAGAATTGCTGCAAACCCCAATAATCCCTGATCTTGGTATCTGATGAGTAAAGTTCCTGAGCTTCTCCAGAATGCTAGGGAGAAAGAGATATATATCTCCAGTGTTCTGGAAGAAGTGATAGAACACAGCCCCCACCCCATTCCTGCTTCTCTCCCCCATGAAAGACATTGAGTACATGACTGTGTCAGTGAGAAATGAGGGGGGGGGGATGTGGAGGGGGGTCACAAAAAGTTCAGTCTTTACAGAAAAATGCAGCTTCTTCTGTGTAAAAGGATCCTGCATGGGGAGGGGAGAAGTCACCCTGGGCCTGACCACCACATGTCTGGATAGCATCTCTCCTTCGTGGACTGAGATGAAGGGTTAAGGCATGAAATCTGATGGGGGTCGTTGGCAGTACATAGTACCCCTGCCACTTACCATTTCTTATGGTTAGAGTGACATTACATTTGATTAAATGCTTACCCCAGCCTTGAGTGAGTAATGACAGTATGGAGGGGACAGATGTGACCCTCCGCACCGTCGGTTGTATTTATTGTGCGCTGTATACATGTGTAGGTGTGTTGTGTAACATTGGGGGTTTTTTTCCAGCTTATATTTATTTTCTTATGTCAATTATATTCATTTGTGGTTGCTAGGAAGCCGGAAAACATCTGTTATTTACACTAGAAAGTACAGGTATAGAGTAATATTAGAAACTGACGGTGACCTGAACATAACCTCTCATTAGGGTCAGTTCACCAGAACCAAAATTACCCCCTTCTGTATTGCAAAACAGCAACAAGAAATACTAATTGCAATTTTTTTTGCCGTGATACAATTGCTTAAGTGGCGAAATGCATGAGGATCTCTATGACAGGGGATAAATGTACAACAAAAAAAATTGTAATGGATAGGGTTTACTGAAATCCACAGTGGAGTACCTAATCTAAAAAAAAAATTGCATTCATAATAATTACATTGTAGTTTCTGATCTTGGTGATAAATTAACGGAGTGACCAAATTGTAAAGTAAATTAAATATAATATAATGTCATTCACGGTTTAGGATATTGATATACAATATGTGTGGCAGCGGGTGCAAATCATGTGTATCAACCTAGGTGAGTGATAAATTGGGGAGTAGATCGTTGGAAATGCATCGCAACGGTTGAAATCCGGGGCAAATATTAATGCTAAGTCCGCATCATATCCTAACTTTTTGAATTTTTGGGTTTGCAATTGTCTTTTTTAGAAAATAATTGGAACCAAAAATCCTCCAAAAACAACACAAATGTTCCACTCTTTAAAAAGATTAAAAAAAAGAAAAACTTTGGGGCTGCCATTTTGAATTGATTTTTGCTGGTGTCATTTAGTCTATTAGAAATGTGCAGAGACTAAATAATATGCTAAATATTCCAAATCCAGCTTTAAAGTGTTTGAGTATTTCAAATATTATGGGGATATTCAGGAATAAAGGGTGGGAGATATCATTCTGGGCCATGATTACCGTATTTGTTTTCTAACCTTATTTTTAACTAATTTTTTTAATAGTGCAATTTCCAAATTTTACATCTTTGTCGATACAAAACAAAATTTGGGTGGCAAAAATGTGTTTTTATTGAAGTCTCATAAAGAAATATTACAATATGGAGGATACAACATTGTGTTTTGGGACCGTGATTGTACAGTGGTATGAAGATAATGAACGAAAGAAGGTAGAGGCGGAGGAGCAGTGCAGGGTTAATGTCGTAACATTCAGACTGTGTACAAGATGCTCTTGCTGTCTCCAGCCGCCATATAAATCATCTTTATGGGTTAAACTGAATTAATGATTCCAATTTCCAAGCAGCTTAAAAATGTTCCCTTCTACTCATATCTGGACAACAGACCAAGAATCAACCGCTCTGCATTTTCTAGTTCAATTACATTAAGCAACAAGTCTGTGGACAACAGCGGAGATGTAAAGCTGGACCTAGATGGCCCAATAATTCACCCTTCCACTCAAAATTTACACTGGGGATTCTATTCGGACATTTTATCAGACGTTCTTAAAATTTTTTCTTAAACATGACCATACACATTCAATAAATGTTGGCCAAGCCTACCGAATTTGTTGAAGTCATCTGTGTATGGGGTGTATCCAACATGCCCAATCCTTTGTTCTCTTGGGAGATAAGCCACCTCCGGAGATGTCTGCCTATGGCTTAGGGTACCGTTACACTTAGCGATGCACCAGCGATCCCGACAACAATATGGATCGCTGGTGCATCGCTAAGTGGTCGCTAGTGAGCTGCCACACAGGCAGATCTCACCAGCGACATAGCAGCGGTCGGGGGTCGCTACTTACCTGTCAGACGCGGCGATCCTGACGTCCTCCCGCACGCGTCGCTCGTCGGCGCCACAGGAAGCCCAGCAGGAAGCGCCCGACGAGAAATGGTCCAGGACGTTCTCGCGCGATCAGCGATAGCCAGCGGGGGAGCCAGTCGGAGGTAAGTATCACATGTAGCGATATCGCTAGCAATATCGCTGCTACGTCACAAAACCAGTGACATTACAGCGATATTGCTAGCGATATCTCTTGTGAGTTCATTCTCTGGTTCACCAGTTGTGAGTTCCCCTTCTGGACTCCCTCTGGTGGTGACGGGAGGTTGTGCGACTGGTTTGATCGGTGGAGATCTGCCACCTGAGAATGAGGATGACGATTGGATTTAAGACAGCCGACGCCCTATTCAGTTGCTGGTGATTCCTGCTGGCTTGTCAGCTCTTGGTTTTCAGCTCAGTTCCAGTCATCTAAAGCTAAGTTTTTCTGCTAAATGTTCACACTTGATTTTGTTGTTCTATTCAGTTTTTTGTGTGGTCTGCCAGCCCCGGCTGGGGGCTGAGCTTAATTTCCACTCTTATTTATCAGTATTTTGCCAATTGGCTTTTTGTCCCTTACTAGTTCGGTCTCTTTTTGCTCTGTCTCAGAATATTTCAGGGTGCTGATATAGTGGGAGAAGTCTAGTGACTTCAGGGTTAATTTTGCTATCAGAAGTGTTGGACATTATTTTTGTAGGGTTTTTTGCAGGTTGCAGACAGTGTCTTCTCTTTCCTTTCCTGTCTAGTTAGTTTGAGCCCCATCATTTGCTCAGTCTATTTTCCTGCCTGTGTTTGTGCCTTCATCTTGTTTCACCGTCAATACATGTGTGGGGGCTATCTATTCCTTTGGGGTCTGCTCTGGGGCAGTTAGTTTTCCCTTTTCTTGCTTTAGGCTTATGTAGTCCTCCGGCCGTGACGAGGCGTCTAGGAACATCGTAGGCACGCTCCACGGCTACTGCTAGTTGTGTGGTAAGATCAGGGATCTGCAATCTGCATAGTCACCAACCACTCTGGTTTTCTGTGGCTTAGCTTGTTTTGCTTTTTCCTCCTCGGTGACCCATTCATAACAGATATCGCTATGTGTAACGGGGCCTTATTCTCATTAAGAACACGAGTATAGGGTATCCAGAAGAATAGTTGTCGTACCAAAGAACATTTGGCTCAGAAACTATCTAAGGTATATGGCCAACTTTAGTCCCAAGTGATATTTCAAATGGGTCTTAAGCAAGGTTTTATATAGATGCTCCAATGCCCTCTACCAGAAATCAGTGAACCTTAAAGCAATGATGGTTGACGCTCACAATTCAGTCTTCACCTCTTGTCTGATTATGTGTACACAAACAAGACCATCACAGTCCCCAATCTCCTATGTAAAGAGATGTTACAGGAGTTCATCTTCTGGTTGACCTCAAGAGGTTGAGATGTTCTCAAGATATGATCTATCTTGTAGAGACTCTTAAACTCCTTTTGCGAGACACTTCATAGAAATATTATGATTTATGGTTTCATATACACCAAAAATTAAGGTACAAATATATGTGACTTATGGGCTTGGCTTACATGGTACGTTTTAGGCCTCATTCAGACGTCTGTGAATCAGGTACATGTTCTATCTGTGTTTTTTATAGATACCCATAATAGAGTAGCCATTAAACACACAACAGAATAATTTTGCTTGAATGGCAGAAAGCAACTCCATATGTAATCAATTACATAAAGTATACAAGTATAATGGACACATTGGTCATAAGTATAAATGTGGGTACATGGCAAACAAAATCCTACCCACAGCAATGTGGCAAACTGCAAGGTTACTGCAATAATTTAGTCCCAACACGTGTTTCACATGTTTAGTGTGTTTCCTCAGGGGGTCCTTTCACATAAGGCTAGGGCATCGAACTACATTTTTGGCTCAAGAATGAAACCCAAAGAGGAGAAAGGGTGAAGAAGCCTTTAAAGGGAATCTCTATCCTTTTTTCCTGTCCAGGACTCATAAAAAGGAATGGGGTCATCTGGACTAAAATGTGATGTATAGAAAAATATCAACAAATAAATGTATATTGAGGAAAAAAAGTAGACGTTTTCAGCTTTTCTACATCTTGGCAAAAAAAAGTGATTGTCAGTGGCTTTTCAGGTACCTGCTTCAGTAGAAGAGGAGCACTTTATTTTTGCACCCATAAACATGGCAATTTTATTGTGCCCATTTTATTTTTATCGTCTAAGGCATTCCCATTGCAAGATCTAGATTAAATCTGCATCACAAGCGATTACTGGCACACAGCCCTCTTTTTTTCTTTTACGGAAGGATATCGCTCCTTAACTCTTTAATGATGGGGGATCTTAAAAGAAAGTCCGTTCTCTTCTGAATAACAAAAAAAAATGAAAACGCAAGGTGGTGGATTAAAAGATTATTTGGGCGTATTAATGTGTAGGATTTGTACAAATCCCGTGTTTGGGATGTCGATTTTTTTTTTTCTTTCCTCCCCTCCTCTCCCCTCTATCCATCTTCATAAGAGTTTATTTTTCCAAAGCAGCCTGACACTAATTGCCTTTGCAAATAAACTAATCAGTTAAATGTTTAACAGTTTGTTCTGAAAGAAGATCAGCTGAAAGGAGAGACAGAAAGAGGAAAATAAACCAAATCTTCTACACCCCCTTTACCCTTCTCCTTAGCACATGGTGCAGAGATCATGTCCATATAAATAAAAGCTCCTACCCATTAACCCTTTCACTGGGCGACCCATCACCACCGCTTATTGTCTCTGCTTCACAACACACAGAGCATCTGTAATTGAGATCTTATCTGTGCCTGGGAGCACACAGCATCAACCCTACAAAAAAAAATTAAAAAAAAAAAGGAAAAAAAATACATAAAATTATGTTCATATCAATTTGTAAAAAAAAAAATCTTAAAATAAAAAAATACATAAAAGTATGTTCACATCAATTTGTAAATAAAAATAAACAAAACTTACAATAAAATATTTGCATTTCTAAAAGGCAAAAAAAAAAATCTGTTCCAATTTTTTTTTTAATACGGCCTATATAAAAATATGTGCTTAAATAGCAAAGCAATCTTTGTAATCCAGAAACATAGATAAAGCAATAAAATGAATAATAAAATAAATTCTAAAGAAAAAATAAAATTCAAACAGGCCAACAAGCCTTTTTCCTAAAAATAAAATAAGGAACTGTAGACTCCTTCGGCTTTCGCCAACACGCTGTCAAATTCCTTTTTTATGATCAATAAATCTTGACCCTCCATTATATCGTGAGTTTTGTTTTCACAGAGGCTGATTTTTAAGCACCCTTTATTTTTACTGCAAAATATATATCACGCCGTTTGCAAAAGAAAAAAGAAAAAGCATCTCTAATTCTGTTTTATCATGCATTGCAAAAATATTTTTCTTTTATTTCCAAAGGAATATTATTTAATAACGGACTATAAAATGAGAGGCATTAAAAATATGTGAATTTTTCTTTTTTAAATCTTTTACCTATTGTTAAAGCATACAAACATAATAGCATGACGCTTTTAGGAATTAAAAAAAAAAAAATAAAGTGACACTTTTGTAAAAAAAAAAAAAATGTCCTTAGATTTTATTTGCATATTTTATACAGTACATGAATTTTTGCATTCGTGCAATGTAATATTCATCTTTTGTTTGTTTTTTTTACCTCTCGTTTGCAGATCTTAATTACATCTAAGGTTAGTTCATATAAATATTTTGCCTACAGATTTATTTCCCCAGTGAAAACATCAGTCTGATAAATTGCATCTAAAATTATCAACTGAACTGATATTTGCATTTTTTTTACTGCACAATTATATTTTAAAAAATATATTTTTTTATGCAAATTGAAAATGTTTGACGGAAATTAGCAAATGTCTCATCAGGAAGAAGAGCAAAATAACTGAAACACAAAATGTGTGCAATTATATTCCTGGAGCTGTGCATCTGGCTGCTTGTTCACTTGGCGAGGAGGCGGGGATGGAGCAGACAGGGATACAATATCCTGATCATCATTGATTAAATGATCAATTCATCTTTTTGACAAAATAACTATTTAAGAGTGGCCACTAATTTTTTTATTTTATTTTTTAAATAAATACGTATTTTATTATTCAATATATTTTTTAATTTCTTAATATGTCATATTTTTGGGGTTTTTATTTTTAGCAAGAGGTTCATTATTAGTAAAAAAAAAAATAACTTTTATTTTCTGAATGCCTGTTGCATATTTTTTTTGGTTTTAACACATTTTGGGCATCTGATTTTAGGACTGATTAAAAAATACACTTGTTTTTGCATTCCAAACTAGTAAAAAAAAAAAAAAAAAGCTAATTCTTAGAATTGATGCCTATGACGAGACACAATCCCTTTTTTTTAATTTTTTTGAATAAAACCACTAAACAGTGAAAAAGTGTCAGTATTTTTTTTTTAAAAAAGCATTTAAACTATATGGGTTGAGATTATTTTACTAGTTTACAATCCTGGGATTCATTTTTCAAAATATGTGATATTTCTCAAATAGTAAAAACAAAATCTATGTTTATAATTATTATTTAAAACATCACGTTTTATTGTAATTTTTTTCATTTTCAGCATGTATTGTGATGCAGTACACCTCAAGGTGTCAATGTTTCTATGTCTATATCTATACCGGATTATTTTTTGTTATGTCTGTAATATTTTATAAAATGCACCTATTGATACTTAGGGAGTCTAGGATAGTTACTTTTAGAAATGCTAACTGCTGAAACTAACTGCATCTATTGTGCTTAGCTGATTCGAAGGTTATCTTCTGAACAATAGTGCTCCACAAGAAAAGTGGCCATTCAGGTTGTTCTTTAGCACAAGCAGACTCACAAATTGTAATGGGCAAGCAGGTTGCTTGATAGCACAAGGACCTACTGCTTTACAACAGACTTATAAAAAAACAGTACGGATTAAAACATGGACACAAAGGATTGATAGGTATATATATTTATATATATATATATATATATATATATATATATATATACATACCTGTGTGTTGATTTTTCTCTATATCTAACTTGAATTTTATAAAATGTATCTATAGGTACTAAGGGAGTTTAGAATAGTTTTTAAAAATTTTGCAATCTGATTTAACTCTTTCAAAATGCTCTTAGCTATTTGTCTAAGAGCAGGAATCTCCTTTAATGGCTGTTTCTTGTTTTATGTATTGAACAATAACATTCCGCAAAAAAAGGTGGCCATGCAGGTTACTTGATATCGAAAGCAAATTTGCAAAGTGTTTTTTTTTTAGCCCCCCAACCTCCTTGCTTTTTTTTCTTTTACTCCCCTATACTTTCCAGCAGGCGAAGTGTTATTCAGCCCCTGTCACTAACATGTAAGGAATTAATTGAGTGTTAATGTATTTTTATCTTTCAAGAACCAGGCCAGAACCTTGTGATGAATGGAAAAGGATCCAAGCTAATTGCTTTGTACTGGCAATTATGCATGAGTTATCTGAGATTGTACAGAACAGAGATAGGGGGAGTGAGGGAGAGGGTAGCTGTGTGTGGGGGGGAGAGGTGGTGACAGATTCGCCAAAGAAAGGGGAAAAGTGGAATAAACTAGAAGATAGGGGGGAGAGAAGGCGTGGAGGTGTTGTTAATTAAGAAAAAAGGAAAGCAAGCCAAGAATTATATATATTTGTGCTAGCCGGAATCTAGGGTGATCCTTAAATCCTACTTCCCGGAGTTTTGCATTGTGCCTTTAATATTACGGTAGATTAGAAATCAGTGGGTTAAGGATAACGTGATGAAATATATTGTTATATAAGCCTGGTATGTACACCATTCTATGTAAATCTAATAATACAGGGAGAAATTTAATGTAAATGAGACAGGGAAAGTTGTAGTGGGCATAGCTGGGGAACTAGAGAGCATGTATGGTCATATCAATGGTTTAGAAGAAGGGACCACCCTCACTTAGCCAAAATAGCCTTCTGGAGGAAATAATGCACCTGTGTATTAAATGGATGGCCCACTAAAGACTTGTAGTGGCTTACACTGGTCAACCCCATTAAAGGGATTGTCTACTACTGGACAAGCCATGGATATTCACATCCACAGTGGCGCCATTCCACTGATGTTGATGTAATATTGTTGTCTTCCCGCAGTGATGCCAATCCAGCAATGTTAGCGCCGCTATTCCCTACGGATGATGTGATATTGATATATCATGTGTCCGCTACAGCCAATCTGCAGCCGCTCAAAGGCTGCAGTGCGCACGTGACTCAACAATATCACATTACCCTCCAGGAACAGCGGCACTGACATATTCTACAACAATGCCACTGTGGGATCGAGTATCCATTGTTTCTATTTCACTTGTAGCTCTGATTTGATTGAAGGGGTTTTCTAGGCTTGGGGCCCAAGTCTGCAGTCCCTATGAGCTTTCAGGATTCTCCAGTGCCGACGTCGGGTGCGGGCAGTCATGTGACCGCGATTATGAAATTTTGCCATTTGCATACATCCTGCCACATTCAGACTAGACGTGTCGGGCCTTGTTTGCTTCACTTGAATTGAGTGAGGCCGCGCACATCTAGTCTGCAAGTGACCGCATGCATGCAAATAACATACTTCTGGTATGTGCTCAGTTTTCTCATTCAGACTTCAGAAAATCTGACTGAGGTGAGACTGCAATGCATGGACTGGCGGCGGGCCTCCTGACGCGAGCGTGACCGCCTCATCTAAACGAGTGTATGTGTGTATCGATGATGATATCATAATGGTTCCCATGGTGACAATGATGTCATAAAGATTGCCATGGCAAAGATGATGTCATAAGGGTTGCCATGTCGACGATTATGTCATAATAGGTTGGAATGGTGATGGTTATGTCATAATGGTTACCATGGTGACGATGATGTCATAATAGGTTGCCATGGCAATGATGATGTCATAATGGGTACAAGGGCACGGAACTATGAGATGAAGGATGTGTGATGGGTATATGGGCATGGGACTATGGGATGGAGGATATGTATGATGGGAATATGGGCACGGGACTATGGGATGGAGGATATGTATGATGGGAATATGGGCATGGGACTATGGGATAGAGGATATGTATGATGGGTATATGGGCACGGGACTATGGGATGGTGGATGTATGATGGGTATATGGGCACTGGACCATGGGATGTAGGATATGTATGATGGGTATATGGGCACTGGACTATGGGATGGTGGATATGTGTGATGGGTGGTATATGGGCACTGGACTATGGGATGGAGGATAATCATTATAATTTGTTATAACTAACCACAGTTAGTTACTATGCCCGGGCAACGCCGGGCTCTTCAGCTAGTAGAAATATATGAAGCTATCACGCTTGGGTAGGGTCCATGCATTAGCGGTCCCTGCTTGAACAAATTGGTACAGGTGTCTGAATGAGTCCTAAAAAGATAGAACAGGGAAAGTTGACTTACACCTCCCATAAACTTTTGAAGTCAGGAGATTCAACTAACAAATATCTTACGTCTATGGTCCCCCTTAATACAAATATGAAACATGCCTCTTAAATATTGCATGTAATTTATGGTACTGTTCCCCTATTACAGAGCAGAGAGTCTTCTTGGACCCCCCTTGGGCTGTAGTTCTGCTACTGCAGCAGCTCTTTGCCTTACTAGAGCTATAGTTAGACTTTCCTTCACATTGGGAATAAGGTTCAATGCACTGCCCTCACCTGGTATATAAATACCGTGGCCCAGGTAAAGTGGATTGTTGGCGCCACCTTCTGGAAACCAGCTCATGGGTCAAATGCCCAGGTTGACCCTTTCCGAGATATGCCCCTGGCCTTTGGGTCTCTTAGTCTTTATCTTCCTCTGGTACGCTCTACTGACCTAAACAAACATTTTTTCTTTTATTTATAAATTTATTGACTCCATGAACCAACTCTTTGGACCACACCATTCTCATTGCCCAAAGGGTCATTATAGAACTTGTTTATTTTCCAACTCATCCATTAAATTTCCCATGATTGTTACCACTAAAGGGGTCAATTA
Source organism: Dendrobates tinctorius (assembly GCF_039654945.1). Lineage (NCBI taxonomy): Eukaryota > Metazoa > Chordata > Amphibia > Anura > Dendrobatidae > Dendrobates > Dendrobates tinctorius. The sequence continues at coordinate 23,315,609 of NW_027361825.1, read as the reverse complement.
ACATCTGTTATATCTTGCATTACCCTAATGGTAAATTTTGCTATGTTGTAACCAATTCTGACCATTTTACACCAATGATGGTTCCCGAAAATCAACTCTCGAAAGACATCTGCTGAAAATGATGAAAAAATTATATTGAGAGCATATAAATACTACAACGTTAAACGATGAGACTTCTGGTTAAGCAAAACAACCAAAGCTGTCATATATTAGAAATAATTATTTTTGGTTTTGCAATTTTTTTTTTATTATGCCATTGGAATGTTTCAATTTCCTTTTAAATTAGTAGTTATTTTTAAACATAAAAAATAATAATATGATTATTGTGACTACTAGGGGCACTGCGCTTCGTCATTAGCTCTGGCTCAAATACTCAGCACCACAGTCATATGATGATTGTTGTGCGCTGCTTAACAGCTGCCTGTAACCGGAGGGAGAGAAGAGGCTATAGAGTGTTCTACAATCCACGTACCAACACCAGGAGGTTTTCTGATGTCTGTAATTATACCCTTGCAGCCGCCACGTTTGCCAATTTTCCCAGTGTGGTCATATTGTATCATCCGACTGGAAGATTCGTGCCGAATAGGAAAAGTATGGGATCTCAGGCCGAGCTTTTAATGGAGCGGCTTAAGCCCTTGATCCAGAAGTTGATAATGTAACAAGTTTTACTGAATGATACTCATTTCACTCTTGTGGTTCAATAGGGATCCTTAATTATGTGGCTTATGAGTTAAGTAATTTCACTTTAGGGAATTTACAAGAGATTGACGCAACCAAATAGCTTACAGTCTAATTCCTTACACTTGATGGGCATTAAAAAAAGAAAAATTTTACATGTTGTTTCCTTTTATGCAATTGTTAAAAATTCAGCTGTTACTGGTTGAAAAGTAATATGGCCAACATTAAGGCTTTGTGAGAATCATGTGGGAATAGTGGATGAGGGCAGGTATATCTCGCCCAGATTCCTTTCCTATGTGGCCTAGTCTGGTCAGTATCGCACCTGCTTACTAATGGATAATGGGAGGTGGATATATAAGGATGCAAGGTGGTTGTGTGAGTGTCTCAGCCTGGGGACACAGAGAGCCTGTCTGTATGAGAGACACAAACGTGAGTGGAAGCAGTGCCCACTGCAACTGTGGTTTGGCTGGACGGGAGAAGCCCGCCAGTTGGTAGTTAGGTTGTACTTTGTTTAGTTAGTGCCGGACAGGCAAGGATTTGTTTTATGTTTTATTTCCTTTTTTGCATTGCTTTCACCGTTAATAAACCTGACCCAGGGTCAGTTTCACCCGAATCCCAGCTCTGCGCCTGAGTTTTATGCTGAACGCACGTGACCTTTGACCCCAGCAAAGGCGATCCCGGAGTGTTTTATCACATTGTGGTGGAGAACGCGGGCATCACGTTGCAAGCATGAGCATGGAGGACGTGGTGAAAGCGCTGGTACAGTCCACCGCCGTCCAGCAAGAAGCTAATCGGGTGATGATGGCCCAGCTGAAGGAGTTGGTGGACATGACAGCTACCGATCGTTCGCTTCTCCAGCAGGTGGCGCAGCGCCTGGCAAGCCTACAGGAGGTTAACCTGGAAGCCGAGTCGAGAGTGATTCACGTGAGTCGGTACTGGCAGAAGATGACGACCGAAGATGACGTCGAGGCATACCTGACCACGTTTGAACGGACGGCGGTGCGAGAAAAATGGCCGAAGGCACGATGGGCCGGCCTGATTGCCCCGTTTCTTTCCGGTGAGGCCCAAAAGGCTTATTATGACTTAGAGCCTGAAGCCGCGCAGGACTTTGACAAACTGAAAGCCGAGATCTTGGCCCGGCTGGGAGTGACGACCGCTGTCCGTGCACAGAGAGTGCATCAATGGACTTATCAGCCGGATAAACCACCGCGGTCACAGATGTTCGACCTGATCCACGTGACGAAGAAGTGGCTACAACCCGAGGTGTTGACAGCGCCAGAGATAATTCAGAGAGTCGTCATGGACAAGTACCTGAGAGCTCTACCGCCAGCCCTGAGGAAGTGGGTAAGCCATGGAAATCCTACGACGGCAGATCAACTGGTGGATCTGGTTGAACGTTACTCCGTGGCGGAAGGACTCCGAGACGACGCTACCCCACCTCGTTCTTCATCATCTCCACGGGGAACCGGTAAGACTGTTCCAGGGAGTAGGGGAGATGGAAAAATCCCTAAGACAGTGGGGGAGGAAAACGGGACTGCCCGCACTGCGAGGCCGAGAGTAACGAACTATGGTCTAAGCAAGGGGCCCGTTAGGTGTTTCCGCTGCCAAGAGATGGGACATATTGCTGCGAACTGTCCGGCCACTACTGAACCCATGCAGTGCGACGTCACAGACTCTAAAAACCGCATGTCTATGGTTGCACGGGTAGTGAGTGTGAATGCCGGTCAAAAGGATGGGGAAAAACACCTCTGTGATTTAACTGTTGATGGCAAAAATGTGGTGGCATTGTTAGACTCGGGAAGTGTGGTGACTCTGGTGAAGGCCAGTCTGGTGTCAGCCCCGACTGGACCATCAGACAAATTTTCTGTAACGTGTGTGCATGGAGACACCTGTTCATACCTCACCATGGTCATATGCATTACTACTTCCTATGGGTCTGTGCAACATAAAGTGGGACTCGTCCCGGCGTTATTGCATGATGTTATCCTGGGCCGGGATTTTCCCCACTTCTGGCAATTGTGGGAGAATCAGTTGATGCCCTCGGGTAATAGTGTACATGATTCTTCTCCCAGGGAGCGTGTGGGTCCCGAACCCCTGGAAGAGGTCTCCCCGGAAGACTCGGGGGAAGAGTCTGCGGGAAATGACCTGCAGTTCCCGTTTTCAGTCATGGCGGGTGATAATGAGGAGACCGGGGAAGAGGAGGAGGCTGACAGCCGTCCACCTCCCCGTTTGCCGGATTTAGAAGTTCAGAAAGATGACTTCCAAAGCGAGCAAATAAAGGATCCTACCCTTTCTCAGGCTAGGACAAATGTAAAAGTGATAAATGGGGTACCCGTTGAACCTGGCTCTAGGCTGGCATATCCTTACATGGTTCTGGAGAATGATTTACTCTATCAGATAGAGAAAAAGGGGGAAGATACGGTGCAACTATTAGTCGTGCCAAAACCCTACCGGCGGCAGGTCCTGGACCTGGCCCACGGACATGTGATGGGAGGTCACCTGGGAGTCCAGAAAACCACCGAAAGGATATTACACTGTTTTGTTTGGCCAGGCATGCATCACGATATTCGTGTATATTGCGAGTCTTGTCCTGACTGCCAAGCCTCTGCACCTAAGCCCCGGTTCTGTAGCCCTTTGGTACCCCTACCTATTATTGAAGTCCCGTTTGAGAGGATTGGGATGGATTTAGTTGGGCCCCTTCCACGGTCTGCACGTGGACACCAACATATCCTGGTCATCTTGGATTATGCCACTCGTTACCCGGAGGCCATCCCTTTGCGTAACACGGCCACCAAGACGATTGCCAAGGAGCTGGTGCATGTGTTTAGTCGGGTCGGTATACCAAAACAGATACTCACCGACCAGGGGACCCCCTTTATGTCCAGGATAATGAAGGAGCTCTGCTGATTGTTACAAATCGAACCGTTACGCACATCCGTGTATCACCCTCAAACCGACGGGTTGGTTGAACGGTTCAATAAAACTCTGAAGCAGATGCTGAGAAAGGTGATAGACAAGGATGGGAAGAACTGGGACTATTTACTTCCGTATTTGCTTTTTGCCATCAGGGAAGTACCCCAGTCTTCCACGGGATTCTCGCCTTTCGAGTTATTGTACGCCCGACGTCCTCGCGGACTGTTAGACGTTGCAAAAGAAACCTGGGAGGGTCAGGTCACTCCATTTAAAACAGTGATAGATCACGTCACTCAAATGCAGGACCGTATTGCGGCTGTTATGCCTATCGTCAAAGAACACATGATACAGGCTCAAGGAGCCCAAAAAAGAATCTATGATAGGGGCGCCAAGATCCGTACGTTTGCACCCGGAGATAGGGTGTTGATCCTGGTCCCCACGGTGGACAGTAAGTTCCTGGCAAAGTGGCAGGGCCCCTTTGAGATCAAGGAAAGAGTTGGTGAAGTAAACTACAAAGTATACCAGGCAGGTAAACGGAAACCTGAACAGATTTATCATGTAAATCTGATAAAGCCCTGGAAGGATCGGTCTGCCTTGTCAGCGGAGCTGGCCCGTCCTGTCTGCTCGCATACCGTACCGGAGGTACGGGTTGCAGAGACTCTCTCGGAGCAGCAAAAGACGGAAGTCAGGCAGTTTCTACTTCACAACCAAAAGTTTTTCTCAGAAAAACCCGGGCAGACTATGCTAATGAAACATGACATCGTAACGGAACCTGGTGTCACAGTTCACGTAAAGCCCTACCGAGTCCCGGAAGCGCGCCGTGAAGCCGTTTCCCGAGAAGTGAAGGCAATGTTAGAGTTAGGAGTAATTGAGGAATCGCAGAGTGCGTGGTCCAGCCCGATTGTGCTAATTCCTAAACCGGACGGCACCATCCGGTTCTGCAATGACTTCAGGAAACTGAATGCGGTCTCAAAATTTGATGCCTACCCTATGCCCCGGGTCGATGAGTTAATAGATCGGTTAGGAAAAGCCCGGTATATTACAACCCTAGACCTAACAAAGGGGTATTGGCAGATCCCTCTGGCGGAGGCTGCCAGAGAAAAGACGGCATTTGCTACCCCAGAAGGTCTATTTCAGTATGTGTATATGCCGTTTGGACTGCACGGAGCACCGGCGACCTTCCAGAGACTGATGGATCGAGTCCTGAGGCCACATAGGCGGTACGCTTCGGCCTATTTGGACGACATTGTCATTTACAGCTTGGACTGGGAGACTCATCTCCAGAAAGTACAAGCTGTGATTGACGACCTGTGGGAGGCAGGTCTAACCGCGAACCCCAAGAAATGTCACATCGGGCTAGAAGAAGCCCGGTATTTGGGGTATGTAATTGGGAGGGGTGTTGTTAAACCCCAGGTTGATAAGATTCAGGCGGTTCAGGACTGGCCACAACCTGTCAACAAGAAGCAGGTGCAAGCCTTCCTGGGGATTGCCGGTTATTATCGCCGGTTCATACCCAATTTTGCAGCCATCGCTACCCCCCTGACGGATCTTACAAAAGGGAAAGACTCCGTCATGATTAAATGGAGTTTAGCGGCTGAAGAAGCCTTCCATAGCCTAAAACGGGCACTTTGCTCTCAGCCCGTACTGGTGACTCCGGACTTCTGCAGCGAGTTTGTGGTACAAACGGATGCCTCTGATACCGGTATCGGGGCCGTACTCTCACAAGTGAGGGACGGAGTGGAACACCCAGTCCTCTATCTCAGCAGGAAGCTGAATAAACACGAGCAAAGGTATGCAGTCGTGGAAAAAGAGTGCCTAGCCATTAAGTGGGCTCTAGAGGCCCTCAAATATTACCTGGTGGGCCGAAAGTTCAGGCTGATCACTGACCATGCCCCTCTCAAGTGGATGCACTTGAACAAGGAACGGAATAGCCGGGTGACCCGGTGGTTCCTTGCCCTGCAGGCCTACACTTTTACGGTGGAGCACCGCCCAGGGGTACAGATGGGGAATGCAGATGCCCTGTCCCGAGTGCACTGTTTGGCGGGTGTCATTGCTCGACCAGAGTGGTCTGAGCAGAAGGGGGGGATATGTGAGAATCATGTGGGAATAGTGGATGAGGGCAGGTATATCTCGCCCAGATTCCTTTCCTATGTGGCCTAGTCTGGTCAGTATCGCACCTGCTTACTAATGGATAATGGGAGGTGGATATATAAGGATGCAAGGTGGTTGTGTGAGTGTCTCAGCCTGGGGACACAGAGAGCCTGTCTGTGTGAGAGACACACACGTGAGTGGAAGCAGTGCCCACTGCAACTGTGGTTTGGCTGGACGGGAGAAGCCCGCCAGTTGGTAGTTAGGTTGTACTTTGTTTAGTTAGTGCCGGACAGGCAAGGATTTGTTTTATGTTTTATTTCCTTTTTTGCATTGCTTTCACCGTTAATAAACCTGACCCAGGGTCAGTTTCACCCGAATCCCAGCTCTGCGCCTGAGTTTTATGCTGAACGCACGTGACCTTTGACCCCAGCAAAGGCGATCCCGGAGTGTTTTATCACAGCTTCCACTCAACTTTCCTAAACTCCTAAAATGTAAAATATGATCATTGGGGACCACTAATTTTCTATCAGCCACTGGATGAATGAAATATGACAACAGTTCTTATGGAAATCAAGGAAATGTTTATGTAATGCACAGAAATGGTACGTCCTTCTGTCGAATACTCTGTCAAATATTGCACTCCAGCTCCTGCTGCAGTTATCGGCAGTGCCCACATAGGCCTCTTTCACACATCAGGTTTTCGCCGTCAGGCGCGATCCGGCGCTTTTGACAGAAACCGGATCCGGCGAAATGCAATGCCGGATCCGGTTTCCCCCCCCCATTGACTTGCATTTGCGCCGGATCGCGCCGGATGGCCATGCGTTTCATCCGGTTTTCGCCGGATCCGGCAATGTGTCGCGATCCGGCGTCTGGAAAAAACGGAGACTGTAACGTTTTTTGTCTCCGGCGTAAAAGCCGGACACGCCGGATCCGGCGCGTCCGGCTTTTTCACACAATGAAAGCCTATGAGCGCCGCAATGCGCCGGATCCGGTTTTTTGGGTCTGAGCATGCTCAGTAGCTCTGCCCACAAGACATATATAAAAGCAAGACAGTGGGACCCACAGCCACACCCAACATGCCACCCAAGAAAGCAACCAAGCGCAGCAGGAGAAGGCAGGAGACCACTGCAGCACCATCAGCACCACCACCACCCCAAATGGAGCAGCAAATGGAACATGCTGAGGAGGGGAGGCCAGCAGCAGATGAGAGATAGTAATTATCAAATCCCCCATTCCTCCAAACTAGGGCTATTGAATATCAAGATATTCATTGGCCCTTTGTTTCTCTTTATTCAACAGCCGCCCAATAGATGCAGCAGCAGCAGCAGCAATGGCAGCAGGTGGAACACCACCCACAGGCATGGAGTGTGGCCACCAGGAAGACAGCACATCATCTTCTGGGAGCCCTCCCTCGCATCGTCAGCGTTTGACGGTAAGTTTTTATTGCCAAAATCCATCATCTCTGTAATATATGTCTATTCATTGCCTTTTATTTCAAAACAGGATTCACAAGATGAAGAGGAGCTCCCAGAAGAAGAAGGAAGGGGTGGACAGACACTTGGAGTGGGCTCACAATTGGTAAGTTTTTTGCATCAAACGCAGAAACACAACATCACACTACACACAACACATAGAAAACAATGTTCTGCAGACCATACACAGCAAACAAATGCCTACATCCAAAGACATAACATTTTTTGTTTTCTTCTCTAGTCTTCCCAATCTGGTGCTCGGCCAAGAGGTCCTCGCAGTGCCTCCCAGGGTCGTCGGCGACAGCAACGCGGCGGTCACCAGCGTGTAAGTATAAATATTTTTGCTTTGTTTTTTTGCACTTTTTATTTCATTTCTTTTGTGGAGGCTAATTATGTTATTTTTGTCTTTTTCTTTAACAGCCTTCACAGCGTGCTCCCGACTCTGACGGTGAGGATGGAGGACTCGATGTGGACCACCTCATCGATCTCGTCAGAGAAAGGGAGCCGCTCTGGAATATGGCTGACCGCCGCCACGCTGACCTTATCGTTACCCGACGACTCTGGGAGGAAATCTGTTCGCTCCTTGTGGGCCGCTGGGAGGACCTCGATGTTCGGGCCCAGATTAAAGAGCGTAAGTATATACAGTACCGGTTGCTTGATGTAAACCAGTGTTTCCCGAACTCCAGTCCTCGTGGTCCCCACGGATCATGTGTTCAGGATTTCTATTTACTATGGAAATCCTGAAAACATGACCCCTGGGGACCATGAGGACTGGAGTTTGGGAAACACTGATGTTGTATACTAACCACTTTGTCCTTTCTCGTTTCAGGGAACAGAATTGTGAATCGGTGGCGGTCTGTGAGGGATCGTTTCAAGAAGGCGTTCAATAAAGAGATGCGGGCCCCGAGTGGATCTGGAGGACGCAGGAGCAAGTACAAGTACGCAGAAGCCCTGTCGTTCCTCTGGGAAACAATGGTCACTAGAAGGTAAATATTACACACCACATGTGAAAAAAAATCTTAGATGTAACTTTTTTTTTTCAGCCAGGGCCATACCATGTCAGTATTTTAATTGTTTTTTTTTCTCTTTATTCCACAGCACGGTGAGCAGCACTCGGGAGCCTGCACGATTGGACCCTTCTGAGGCGATCCCTGAGGAGACCGGCACCGAGGGACACTTCGACCGCCCCGGTACATCTGCACCTTCCCAGCCTTCCCACACATTCGACCCATCTGTCCCATCCACCAGCACAGGAGCATCGTGGCCGCCTACATTACATGAAGCTGCTGGTGAGGAGATCGCTTTCCCTTTACCCCACCCTTCTGCCCCTGCCACCTCTAGTACACCTGCGGGTACTGGGCGGCAGCGGCAGAGGGGTCAGGAAAAGAGTTATGCGCCACAGTTCTTGCATCTGAATGCATCTTTCCTGAACTGTCTAAAAGTCTTGTCAGAGCAAATCTCCGCAGGCTTTCAGCAGATCAACTCCAGCATTCTGGAGGTGAAGACACTTCTGCAAACCATGCATTCAGAAGCAAGATCTTCGCCAAACCACACCTTTTTCAGGTCTGTTGTGGAGCGCATGGCAACACTATCTCCTACCCAGCAGATGCATGTAATGCATTCGTGCCACGGTGCTCTACAGCAGGTTACCTCCCAACCTCCACCTCCCACCACTGTAGTTCCTCCACCTGCACCCCCTCCAGCCACTTTCCATCCTCCCCCTCCTATTACATCTGCACCCCCTCCAGCCACTTTCCATCCTCCCCCTCCTATTACATCTGCACCCCCTCCAGCCACTTTCCATCCTCCCCCTCCTATTACATACCAGCAACCTCACCAGTACCAGCAACCTTCCCAGTACCAGCAAGCTCCCCAGTACCAGACATCTCCCCACTTCCAGCAACCTGCCCCATACCAAACTCCTTCCCCGTACCAAACTCCTTCCCCATACAACTTTCCATCAACATCATCTGCTCCTACAGTCCCTGCCCAACCCTCCACTCCACCGCCCACCACCTCTTCTGCCTCCCACATGTCCACCCATTCTGTAGCTTTTTCCACACCATCACCTCTAACTGTTCCTTCCCCACCACGATCCCAGTCCTCTCTCCACACTCCCATTGTCGAAGTGTCCCGCAGCCCCTCCAGCAGTATTTCCACCCCACACTACACCGAGTTATAATGTTTTTTTTGTAATAAAAATGCCCATTTGGTTGGTTTCAAACCTTTATTAAAAAAGTTTTTTTAACTTTAAAAACAGTTTACACAAAAAAAAATATTTTAAATAAAAGTTAAATTATTGTTTACACTGGTTGTCTGTCATTTCTTTCTGCGGCGAAATATGTTTAAAAAAAAGGTTAAATACAGGGTATTTAAAAGGTAAAAAGGTATTCAAAACCAGGTATATAACTGTGGGTAAATTTTAGCTTTTTGCCACAGTTGTGTTCCTGGTTGTGTTTGAAGCAAAGTATTTCACCTGAAAAGTTGTGTTTATTGTTGGTGATTTCCTAACAATGTACACAACTTTTGTTAAAAGGTGAAATACTTTGCATAAAACACAACCAGGTACACACCTGTGGCCTAAAGCTAAAAATAGTAAGACCATGACAAGATAGCCAACTTTGGTTGGCAAAGGTATATACTGTTGGTCCAGAAGGTACACAAGTTTGGTTAGGGCACAAATCTTTCACACTCTGTCATCCTGCCAGTGTACTCTGCCTTGAGGTGACATAAAGTATAGTGCAAAATTGTCCCTCATTACTGAAACCGTCACAGAACTTCTAGTGGTAATATTTCCAATGACAACATCCATCTTCGCCAGTAACTTGCTCCAACCTGCACTTTCTCCTCTACAACCTGTCAAAGAAGGGCTGTAGGAACATGCTATATATAGTTTTCCAGTAGCCAATCCCGTTCGGAAGGCCACAAGGGTCAATTTTAAAAACCAGATCCGGCGTAATCCGTCGAAAAACGGATAGAAAAACGGATGAACCGGATGAGACGGATCCGGTTTTGTCTGTCAAGAACAAGACGGATCCGGCAGAAAACCGGATCCGGCACATCAGGTTTTACAAAACATTTGCCGGATCCGGCATTCCGGCACGACGCCGGATCGCGCCTGACGCCGAAAACCTGATGTGTGAAAGTAGCGAATGTATGCGACGCCCCGCACATCGCTTACGGACCCCCATCAATCTCATATTGATAACCTATCCTGTGGATAGGTCATCATTAGTTCTTGGATATCCCCTTTAAGGCGTCTATTTTCAGAATGGTAAGAAATGAATATGAAAATAATCATTTAGTCAGATGTACTGTATGTGGAAATATGAAATACACAGAGTATGGCTGTCATTTCTATTTTTGGAAATGTTTTCACATACCATATATGCCTTAACCAATTCAAGACTAGGTTATTTACCCCCCTCCCACAAAACACCACCATCACCACTCCTCCTGGTGGCATATTTTCGTGCTTTTTTTTGTATATACAGTTTAAAGAGCTGCAAAAAAAAATTCTTGTTCAGGTATTCAAACAATTTTTTGAATTGTACAGTGCTGTGGAATATGTCAGCGCTCTAGAAATTAAATTATTATTATAACAGATATGAGGTTTTTTTCCAACGGGGCAGAACTAGTATCAGCAGTGTGAAATGACAGTTTTTTTTAAGTTTATTTTTCACCTTTCTATTTATTTTAATTTATTTTACATAATGTGCCCTCCTCATCCCCCGATATGGTCATAAAAGATGTTTTGGAGGCATTTTAACATTTAAATACTTTTTTTTATTAATCTGATTTCCCCTGTAACTGGGGTTGGTACATTAAGAACAGTGGAAATGCAACCAGAGCTGTTTTGGTCCCCTGTGCCCCAGCAGCTCCTGCTCCCTTCTTATAACCAGATCACATGACTGCTTTGTATGGAGGTGGAAGCGCCATTACCACTTCCTATTACTGTAATCACAATGCCTAATCGAGATGATAGAGTAAGTAACAAATCATTTCTCTCTCCTTTATGGGAACTTTGCTTTGTCTTACATCCGGCTCCCCATTCCTGTAGCTGAATGATCGCATGCAGCTGCTCTGCTATGCAGCGTCGTTTTAGAAAGCCACTGCACAATAGAATGTGGACCACGCAGACATTTAAAGTTTATGGACTATCCGGAAGCAGTTAAACAGAATCTGCACAGTAAAAAAGGTAAAGATGGCCAAACACATCAGACTAAGGTCATCTGATTTTTTTTATTTGATGAATAATTGGAGCAATTGCAATTCTAGTAGATCAGGCATGTTGAATTTCAACATGCCCAAATCTGTTGTTGTCAAGATCTTACTGGCCTCATCCAATATAGAACACATGCATGCTGTTATGCGCAGGAATCACTACTCTTTATGACTCACATCAGTCCAACAAAAGCACTGTCACAGATGCATTTTGGGAAAGCCACCACTGCAAGGAAAGTCCTTAAGGGCCGGGTATACTAATGCCAGAAGCCTCGCCAACAAAATGGAGGAATTGGAGTTAATGTTGTTGGAGCATAATTATGACATGGTGGGGATATCTGAGACATGGCTGGATGAGAGCCATGACTGGGCGGTTAATTTACAGGGCTATAGTCTGTTCAGAAATGACCGAACAAGTAAGCGAGGGGGAGGCGTGTGTTTATATGTAAATTCATCCTTAAAACCCATCCTTCGTGATAATATATATGAATCTAATGGAAATATAGAGTCCCTGTGGGTGGAGATAAGGGGAGGGGGGGAAAATAATTGACTGATAGGGGTTTGTTATAAGTCTCCAAAAATAATGGAAGCAACAGAGAATATCCTCATAAAGCAAATAGATGAAGCTGCGACTCAAGGAGAAGTCATTATTATGGGGGACTTCAACTACCCTGAAATACATTGGGGAACTGAAACCTACAGTTCCAGCAAAGGTAATAGGTTTTTGACAACTATGAGAGACAATTACCTTTCACAACTGGTTCAGGACCCAACAAGAGGGGGGGCACTGCTAGACCTAATATTAACCAACAGGCCAGACCGCATATCAAATGTAAGGGTTGAGGGTCACTTGGGTAATAGTGATCACAAATTAATAAGTTTTCGTGTATCCTTTATATGATGTGTAGTAGAGGGGTTACAAGGACACTAAACTTCAGGAAAGCAAATTTCCAACGGATGAGAGATGATCTTGGTGCAATTAACTGGGACGATATCCTGAGACATAAAAATACACAAAGAAAATGGGACACGTTTATTAGCATCCTGAATAGGAGCTGTGCACAATATATACCATATGGGAATAAACATGCTAGAAATAGGAAGAAACCACTATGGCTAAATAGAGCTGTAAGGGGTGCAATAAGAGATAAAAATAAAGCATTTAGAGAATTAAAGTAAGTAGGTAGTGATGAGGCATTAAATAAATACAGAAGATTAAATAAATTCTGTAAAAAGCAAATCAAGACAGCAAAGATTGAGACAGAGAGACTCATTGCCAGAGAAAGTAAAAATAATCCCAAAATATTCTTTAACTACATAAATAGTAAGAAGCTAAAAAATGATAGTGTTGGTCCCCTTAAAAATAGTCTGGGTGAAATGGTGGATGAGGATGAGGAAAAAGCCAATATGCTAAATGACTTTTTTTCAACAGTATTTACACAAGAAAATCCCATGACGGATAACATGATCAGGGATAAAAATTCTCCTTTAAATGTCACCTGCTTAACCCAGCAGGAAGTACGGCGGCGTCTAAAAATCACTAAAATTGACAAATCCCCGGGCCCGGATGGGATACACCCCCGAGTACTGCAGGAATTAAGCACAGTCATAGATAGACCATTATTTTTAATCTTTAAAGATTCTATTATAACAGGGTCTGTACCACAGGACTGGCGTATAGCAAATGTGGTGCCAATATTCAAAAAGGGGACAAAAACTGAACTTGGAAATTATAGGCCAGTAAGTTTAACCTCAACTGTGGGTAAAATCCTGGAGGGTTTTCTAAGAGATACTATACTGGAGTATCTGGAGAAGAATAACCTTATGACCCAATATCAACATGGGTTTACAAGGGACCGTTCCTGTCAGACTAATCTGATAAGCTTTTATGAAGAGGTAAATTCTGGACTGGACCAAGGGAATGCAGTGGACGTGGTGTACATGGACTTTTCAAAAGCTTTTGATACGGTGCCACACAAAAGGTTGATACATAAAATGAGAACAATGGGGATAGGGGAAAATATGTGTAGGTGGGTTAAGAGCTGGCTCAGGGATAGGAAACAAAGGGTGGTTATTAATGGAGCACACTCGGACTGGGTCACAGTTAGCAGTGGGGTACCACAGGGGTCAGTTTTGGGCCCGCTTCTTTTTAACATATTAATGACCTTGTAGGGGGCATAGAGAGTAGAATTTCAATATTTGCAGATGACACTAAACTCTGCAGGGTAATCAATTCAGAGGGGGACAATTTTATATTACAGGAGGATTTATGTAAACTAGAAGCTTGGGCTGATAAATGGCAAATGAGCTTTAATGGGGATAAATGTAAGGTCATGCACTTGGGTAGAACGAACAAGATGTATAATTATGTGCTTAATTGTAAAACACTGGGCAAAACAGTCACTGAAAAAGACCTGGGTGTATGGGTGGACGACAAACTCACATTTAGCGGCCAGTGTCAGGCAGCTGCTGCAAAGGCAAATAAAATAATGGGATGCATTAAAAGAGGCATAGATGCTCATGAGGAGAACATAATTTTACCTCTATATAAGTCACTAGTGCGACCACACTTAGAATACTGTGTACAGTTCTGGTCTCCGGTTTATAAGAAAGACATAGCTGAACTGGAGCGGGTGCAGAGAAGAGCCACCAAGGTTATTAGGGAACTAGGGGGTCTGCAATACCAAGACAGGTTATTACACTTGGAGTTATTTAGCTTGGAGAATTGAAGGCTTCGGGGTGATCTTATTACAATGTATAAATATATGCGGGGACAATACAAAGACCTTTCTAATGATCTTTTTACTCTTAGACCTGTGACGGGGACAAGGGGGCATCCTCCACGTCTGGAGGAAAGAAGGTTTAAGCATACTCACAGACACGGATTCTTTACTGTAAGAGCAGTGAGACTATGGAACTCTCTGCCATATGATGTTGTAATGAGTGATTCCCTACTAAAATTTAAGAAGGGACTGGATGCCTTTCTTGAAAAGGGTATATACACTAGTTTCCTTAATATTGTGTTGATCCAGGGAGCTAGTCTGATTGCCGTATGTGGAGTCTGGAAGGAATTTTTTTCCCCAATGTGAAGCTTACTGTTTGCCACATGGGTTTTTTTTGCCTTCCTCTGGATCAACATGTTAGGGCAAGTTAGGATAGGATATGGGTTGAACTAGATGGACTTAAAGTCTCCCTTCAACCTTAATAACTATGTTACTATGTTACTATGATATTCTTTACCCACTCCCAAAGGGGAAAGGGGCTTTGCAGAGCCCTTCCCAGACTGCTGTCGCAGTATAGCTGATGTCTGAGGACGCAGATGATGTGGAGTCAGGTACAAGAGTAAATCCAAAGCTAGCATAAAACCCAAATGAAACCAAAGGGGAAACCCCGGGACAATCTAATATATAAAGCTCAAGTGTGTGTATGTATGTGTGTGTGTATGTGTATGTCCGGGATTGGCATCTGCACCGTCGCAGCTACAGCCACAAAATTTGGCACAGTCACACGTCTGGACCCCGAGAGCGTCCTAGGCTATGTTGTGAGGTGAAATATTAACCCCGCGCGTTCCAATTCACCAAATAATTTTGCCCCTATCTACATAATGGGTAAAAAGTGTGTGTGTATCAAGCCCCTCCCCTCATTATGATGTCACAATGGTTGCCATGGCGACACTGATGTCATCATAGGTTGCAAGCCCCGCCGCCACTCATTATGATGTCATAATGGTTGACTATGGGATGGAGGATGTGTGATGGGTATATGGGCACTGGACTATGGGATGGAGGATATGTATGACGGGTATATGGGCACGGGACTATGGGATGGTGGATATGTATATGGGCACGGGACTATGGGATGGAGGATGTGTGATGGGTATATGGGCACAGGACTATGGGATGGAGGATATGTATGATGGGTATATGGGCATGGGACTATGGGATGGCGGATATGTATATGGGCACGGGACTATGGGATGGAGGATGAGTGATGGGTATATGGGCATGGGCCTATGGGATGGAGGATGTGTGATGGGTATATGGGCATGGGACTATGGGATGGAGGATGTGTGATGGGTATATGGGCACAGGCCTATGGGATGGAGGATATGTATGATGGGTATATGGGCATGGGACTATGGGATGGCGGATATGTATATGGGCACGGGACTATGGGATGGAGGATGTGTGATGGGTATATGTGCACTGGACTATGGGATGGAGGATATGTATGACGGGTATATGGGCACAGGACTATGGGATGGAGGATATGTATGATGGGTATATGGGCATGGGACTATGGGATGGCGGATATGTATATGGGCACAGGACTATGGGATGGAGGATGAGTGATGGGTATATGGGCATGGGCCTATGGGATGGAGGATGTGTGATGGGTATATGGGCATGGGACTATGGGATGGAGGATGTGTGATGGGTATATGGGCACAGGCCTATGGGATGGAGGATATGTATGATGGGTATATGGGCATGGGACTATGGGATGGCGGATATGTATATGGGCACGGGACTATGGGATGGAGGATGTGTGATGGGTATATGTGCACTGGACTATGGGATGGAGGATATGTATGACGGGTATATGGGCACAGGACTATGGGATGGAGGATATGTACGATGGGTATATGGGCACGGGACTATGGGATGGTGGATATGTATATGGGCACGGGACTATGGGATGGAGGATGTGTGATGGGTATATGGGCACAGGCCTATGGGATGGAGGATATGTATGATGGGTATATGGGCATGCGACTATGGGATGGCGGATATGTATATGGGCACGGGACTATGGGATGGAGGATGTGTGATGGGTATATGTGCACTGGACTATGGGATGGAGGATATGTATGAAGGGTATATGGGCACAGGACTATGGGATGGAGGATATGTATGACGGGTATATGGGCACGGGACTATGAGATGGTGGATATGTATATGGGCACGGGACTATGGGATGGAGGATGTGTGATGGGTATATGGGCACAGGACTATGGGATGGAGGATATGTATGATGGGTATATGGGCATGGGACTATGGGATGGCGGATATGTATATGGGCACGGGACTATGGGATGGAGGATGAGTGATGGGTATATGGGCATGGGCCTATGGGATGGAGGATGTGTGATGGGTATATGGGCATGGGACTATGGGATGGAGGATGTGTGATGGGTATATGGGCACAGGCCTATGGGATGGAGGATATGTATGATGGGTATATGGGCATGGGACTATGGGATGGCGGATATGTATATGGGCACGGGACTATGGGATGGAGGATGTGTGATGGGTATATGTGCACTGGACTATGGGATGGAGGATATGTATGACGGGTATATGGGCACAGGACTATGGGATGGAGGATATGTATGATGGGTATATGGGCATGGGACTATGAGATGAAGGATGTGTGATGGGTATATGGGCACTCGACTATGGGATGGCGAATATGTATGATGGGTATATGGGCATGGGACTATGGGATGGAGAATATGTATGATGGGTATATGGGCATGGGACTATGGGATGGAGAATATGTATGATGGGTATATGGGCATGGGACTATGGGATGGAGGATGTGTGATGGGTATATGGGCACTCGACTATGGGATGGAGGATATGTATGATGGGTATATGGGCACGGGCCTATGGGATCGTGAATATGTATGATGGGTATATGGGTACGGGACTATGGGATGGAGGATAATTATAATTTGCTATAACTAACCACAGTTAGTTACTATGCCCGGGCAGCGCTGGGCTCTTCAGCTAGTATCTAATAAAGAAGAACCAATAACGACCATCAGCAACTACTGAGAATCAACCAGAGCTCATCCAGGCAGCACTCACCATACCACTACCCAAGGGAACGGAATAACAGCACTGGACTGGATTAGAAGCAAGCCTTATAAAGCCAGCCGAAAACTAAGGATTACTATCAGGTGATGCATTCCTCCCAGTCATGTCCAGTGAGCTGCTCCCCGCTCACCTGTACAACAGGGGCACACATTCCCACCATTGGCTAATGCAATGCAAGGCAGCGTCCTGCGTGGCCTGGCAACATCGTCCCATGTCTCCCAAGTGGGAAGCACAGCGCCCGGTGTTCACACATTATTCACCGCTTCCACACACGAGGCACCACCGTGTGTAGTCACACCACCCAAGTGCGCGCTAGTTCCACCTTCAGCACAGACAGACCGGCGGAGCAGTCTGGAATCCAGAGGAGGATGCATGCGTCCACGGCAGGTATTCCTTACACATGCTCTGCCAGAAGTAGTGTGTATGTGTATGGGGGGTCCTAGCTGTTGGCTGAATGATGGTTGTAGATTGTGTATGACCATCTTTTAGAACGAGGGGCAGGAAATATGGTCAACGATTATGCTGTGTTTATGTGAATGAGCAGGAAAGTGACTCTTGTGTGAATGGAGAGTGACCTCTACTCTTCGGGCAGGTAACAGAGACATTTGATCCCTATTACCCGCAGAAATCACTAGCACCGGAGGCACTATACACCCTCATCAGCAGAGACTACAGGGAAAAAGAAACCTGAAAACAACAAGTAATTAGAGAAAACGCATTAATATCTATTGAGTCATTCAGTGTCACCTGTGTGTGACTGATACATCAAATGCTGCAGAGAACAAGACAAATGGAGAGTAATGTGACCATGTGTGGCCTTATCTGCCATCAGTGTCTCCCTCCTGGGGGACAGAGAGTTGAGCAGCAAAGGCAACAGAGTTGTCCTAGCGCCTGCTCCTCTGCTCCACAGATAAGATCTGGATGCTCATCTAGAAAGGGTTATGGGAAGAAGGTGCAGGATCTTACATGACCCTAGGCTGACCTCGGCTAATACCTTGTGTAAACAAGACAAATCTGGGGAAACCAAAAAAATAAGCTAAAACAAAAACACTGATATTCCCCAGGAATTAACACTGAGGAAACAAGTGTGTGAGCCACCAGGAGGCCGTAGATAAGAGAAGTGTCACAGTAATTGAAATTCTCTCTGCAAAGTGAAACCAGGGACTTGCAAAGACTTATTTATTTGTACAACACAGATATGGGCGAGCTAGGAAAGCAAAAGGACAGGTAATGGAGTGATGTGGTGGAACTGGTGGTATAGATATAGGCAGTGCAGAGGATGCCTCCAGGGTAGGGAAGAGAAGAGAAGATGTGACTTCACCATATAAGCAGACATTTGATGGCTATTATTATTGTTTATTTATAGAGCACCATTGATTCCATGGTGCTGTACATGAGAAGGGGTTACATACAAATTACAGATATCACTTACAGTAAACAAACTAACAATGACAGACTGTACAGAGGGGAGAGAGGACCCTGCCCTTTCGGGCTTACATGCTACAGGATGGTGGGGAAGGAGACAGTAGGTTGGTGGGTTGCAGCAGTTCCGGTGTTGGTTGAGGTGATATCACTGGTAGTGGTGAGAGAGAAGGTGGTAGCGGGGTCATTGCAGGCTGTAGGCTTTCTTGGTTTTCAGGTTCCGTCTGAAGGATCCAAATGTGGTTGATAGTCAGACTTGTTGGGGAAAAGAATTCCAGAGAATAGGGGCTATTCGGGAGAAGTCTTGGAGGCGGATGGGTGAGGAGCGAATAAGTGTGGAGGAGAGAAGGAGGTCTTGGGATGACCGGAGGTTACGTGAGGGAAGATATCGGGAGATAAGTTAAGAGACATATGGGGGAGACAGGTTATAGATGGCCTTGTAGGTCAGTATTAGTAATTTGAACTGGATACGCTGAGGGAATGGGAGCCAGTGAAGAGATTTGCAGATGGGAGAAGCGGAGGAGTAGCGAGGAGAGAGATGAATTAGTCAGGCGGCAGAGTTAAGGATGGACTGTAGAGGTGCGAGGGTGTTAGCAGGGAGACCACAGAAAAGGCTGTTGCAGTAGTCGAGGCAGGAGATGATGATGCATACACAAGCATTTTAGTAGATTGAGGGTTGAGGAAAGGACGGATTCTGGAAATATTTTTGAGCTGGAGGCAGAAAGAGCTTGGATGTGCGGTTTGAAGGACAGGGCAGAGTCAAAGGTTACTCCGAGACAGCGGACTTCCGGTACTGGGTAATGTGTGATAATTGTTATAGCTAGGTCGGGTAAGGAATATCTGTGAGATGGAGGAAAGATGATGAGTTCAGATTTGTCCACATTGAGCTTGAGCAAGCGAGAGGAGAAGAAGGAGGATATGGCTGATAGACACTCTGGGATTCTGGACAGCAGAGAGGTGACGTCTGGGTCAGAGAGGTAGATCTGAGTGTCATCAGCATAAAGGTGGTAGTGGAATCCGTGGGACTTTATGAGTTGCCCCAGACCAAGTATATAGATTGAGAAGAGTAGGGGTCCTAAAACAGAGCCTTGGGAGACCTCAACAGAGTGAGGGTGGGATGAGGAGGTGGTGTGGGAGTGGGAGACGCTGGATGTGCGGTTGGAAAGGTATGAAGAGATCCAGGACAGGGCAAGGCCTTTGATGTCAAAGGAGGAGAGGATCTGTAGTAGGAGGCAGTGGTCAACTGTGTTGAATGCAGAGGACAGGTCTAGAAGCAGGAGTATAGAGTATTGTCCATTTGATTTGGCTGTAAGTAGGTCGTTAGTAATTTTGGTCAGGGCTGTCTCAGTGGAGTGATGTATGCAGATGAGGCTTGTATAGGGCACCAGTCACACAGGTACTTGTGATGCACAGTGTCTGGCTAACAGCCTATTGATGATACCCATACTATTAGATCAGGTGGACTGCCCAGCACTATATAAGTGCACCGCACGAGGTCAGACACCCCAATTCACCCAATCAGCAATAAAGGACCTGACTTCACCCTGCATAAAATGGAAAAATGTGCAATAAAAACATGAAAAATAATGACGTGAGATATTTTGACCAAAAATACGCAAGCACACAACCCAGGTCAAGGGTCTGACAAGGGTTGGAAATCTGAACAAACTCTTACAAGGGTCCATACATAATCAACATTTAAAAATCATATCAGCATGGTCTCTGAGAAGCGTTACAGCACTGGGGTCCTGGGTTCAAATCCCACCAAGGACAACATCTACAAGGAGTTTGTGTGTTCTCCCCATTTTCCTCTGATTTACTCCCTACGTCAAAGAATATTCATACGGAATTTAAATTCTGAGCCCCAGTGTGGACAGCGATGGTGTCTGTCAAGTGCTGTGGAATATGAGCAAAGCATAATAAATATGATTCATTTGTAGGACAAAAACGTGAAAAAAACATCATCCTTTACTCAAACCAAAATTTTAGATCACTCATGGTAATTCTTTAAATTCTTGATATTAAGTACTAGGTACCTGAAAAAAAGTCATACATATCAAAAATTGCAATCATATAGAAAAACGGTAATTGATGTCACTTTAGGTTTCCATGCCTTCTGTAACCTCTGGTGATTTTATAAAACATATAATCTATGGTAGGGCATACAGCAGACACTATACACTCATTGTTAAAAGGCCCCAGCAGCAGAACAGCAGATAAAGATCTTATTTTTAGCTTCTTACCAGAAGTACAAAGTCAATATTTTCTCTCGGATAAGTTACACTCAAAACCATTGATACCTTGTGAAAGGGAAGACAACCTAACAATATCATAGCTATTGTTAGACCAAATTTGGGGAAGTCACCCAAAGGAAATGTTATCTTCATATGTTGACGAAGAAGTATAGTAAATATTGTGAAATGTTTGGGTAGAGCAAGGTCTCACACACAATTTCTAGAGTTGAGTTGTTTTACTTGGAGATGCAATGATCGACCTAAGAAATTTCCTTTCTCAACTGACAGATATGCGCCTTAAAATTTGACAAAAATTTTACATTTTTGCAGTCTTCAATCACACTTCTGCAATTTTTAGTACTGAGGCTCGTCAAGGCTTAAATGTGCCTAGAAAATGCACTTCATATCTACAGTCATCTGCCAGCTGAATGGCCTGATATGAATAGGGTCAACTTTGAGGTTGAAAAAGTTTGGACTACTAGGGGCTCTGAGAGTAGGATTAAGAAGTTTGAGAGGTTTTCAGTTTGCATATTTTGCATTTGCATGTTTGCACAAAAACAAAAAGTCCTTCCAACTATTTGTAGGACCCATCATCCAATCTACAAAATGTATTTCTTATCTACGCTGGTCATGAGCAGGAAGACCAAACAAGAATGGGGTCAACATTGCAGTTTAGAAACGGAAGATGATTAGAAGCTCTTGGAGAAGAATTGAGAAATTCAAGAGATTATTAGTTCAAATAAATGGCCATTTCTACTTTTGTCTTATGGCATTGGGGATTATTGAGCCTTGGGTATTTGAGTAGTCTCTCGTAGCAAGTTTGAAATGTGAAGGAACAATGGAAAACAATCTTGCGAGTTCCACCATTTCCTCTATCTTGCAATTTGATTCCAAAACTGTGGAATTTCAATATTTTTTTAATTTATGGTACGCTAAATGATGCACCCAAGTTTCAACTGGTTTACATTGTTAATACATCAAAATGGGCATGAAAAGAAGTGACTATAATAGAAAAGAGTTGGATGAAAAATTCTTTGAAATTTCAGATCAGAGATGGCAGAATGTATCCATGTTGTAAAGACACAGGAACTATCTTCATAAAGAAACCATCAAAGAGTAGAAAAATATTCAGGATTGAGAGTCCTCAGTACTCAGAGGACATCAAAGAGTATTACCTTATGGGATTGACTGATATATGGTGCACCTTGGGTTTGTTACTAGAAGCCCTTGCAAGGGTTAATTTAGCAGGCGAGTGCAAGACGGGGTCATCCAGAGATTTTGAATTTACAGCTGCCCAGCCATAAATATATATTTTCTAGCTCAAACTTTCAAGGAAAAAAAAATTGGGTGTGAGGGGCTGGTAGGGAGGAATTCTTGAAATGTTCTCTTCCTTCTGACCCCAGATCTCTGGGTTTTACACCACAAAATAAACACTTGGCTCCGTAAAGTTTTATGGGGTCGAGTTTGGATAATTTATGAGGCAGGATCAGTGCGGCAGGGCAGGACCCCGGGACCCTGTTCCTCATTGGCAGGAGAGGCGTGGGGAAGGGGGAGAAAGTAATAGGATTTTGAAATGTGAAACAGGGGAAGGCTTGAAAGGAAAATTAATAGCTATCATAATGCTTTTTGACTTGTTGAACCTTGCCCAAGGTATAAGGGGGAGGTGGGGAGGTTGGAAGGGTGCTGGATCCCACAGGTCCTAAGTTGGTGATGTTTAGTATGGGAAAAAAAACTGACAGGACTGTCACTAATTTCATATTGGGAACCCTTTGTAAACCATTAGACTTCACTAAACAATAGGGTAAAGAAGTAGAGTCTTTTGAAAAGGACTATTTGGATAAGAGACCGCTCAGTCAATTGTTGTTCATGGCCAGGTGAAATCAAATAGGGCAGTTGCCATCAGTTGCTATCTGAATGGACACTCACCAATAAAGGATGTGCGTTTACTCCTTAATTTCTCTACCCATGGTCCTACTACTAAAGTTTTTTGTGTTATCTATGAGAAAGCAGCTACCAGAATCACCTCCCTGATGAACAACACAATCAGGAGATTTATTTACAACCTCCCGATCCTTTTGTCCCCCATAATATTACGTAGATGATCAACCGATCTCAAAGAAATTTGGGTCATTCAGCGTTCAATCCTCATTGTATGAAGTTGACTAATGGTCCATTAGGTATTAATTAATGGAATATCTTGTAAAGGCAGTACTTATTGGGGCATTTTTATTTAACATAGCGAGGGATGCCATATGTCCAGAATTCCTTTAATCACACAGAGCAGAAAGCCATAGTAAATACCGGCCTACGTGAAAGAATGTGGCAATGTAAGGGAAGCCTATCGGTTTCACAGGGTGCACTGTAATGTACCTATATACATTAGGCTGAAGTTGAAATTGAATGATTTGATCCATTAAGAATTGCCATTAAGTGAAATTTAATAACAAACAATCTATTTAGCTTACCAATGACACACCGTCATCATGTGGGAAATAGTGGTCCATGTTTGAAATTTTCCAAATAACATTTGTAGAAAGGTCTTTCATTCAATGTGCAGGATCATGGACTGAAGTGTATATGGCTGCATCCGTGAAACGATCGCTTACCACATGATCCTTAGTTCAATGGCTGTTTTCAACGATCGACCTACTTTTATCTGATGCCTATGGTAACCTTAAAGGTGTTGTCCGCTACTAGGACAACCCCTTCTTAAACTGAAGGTTTGGGTCCAATAAAATAATAAAGCGTACACTCACCTCCCGTGCCGGCGTCGTTCCTGCTGTGTCGGCACTCGCTCTCCACAGGGCTGTGATGCATTGTTGTGACGTGACCCCGACGCACAATCAGTATTGGCGTCACTGTCTCCGCCTTCATACGAGCTGAACATGAATAGGAAACCCGGGCTGCATTCATCCCAGACTTCCTCTTCATGTTCAGTTTGTCCGAAGGTGAAGACCGTGATGTCATCGCTGATTGGTTGCCAGGTATCACGTGTCACAACACCGCATCACAGGCTTAGGAACGCTAGTGCTGACTCCACTGGAACGGAGCTGGCGTGGGAGGTGAGTGTAGGCTTTATTATTTTATCGGGGCTGAACATTTAGTTTAAGAAGGGGTTGTCCTAGTAGGGAACAACCCTTTTAAAGCCCCACCAAGCACTTTAGATAGCGGTCGGCCAGCAGGCGCAAGGTTGGCAGCTATTTTGTTAGACTCTTCCAAATGATGACTTGACCCATGATTACCTATCTCACTCAACTCTCCCATACTCAGGACCGCTTGCTCTACCAAGCCCTCCTGTGTTCTCTATGAGAGCCAGCCGCTGCCAGACATCTCTGGTGGTGGGAACAAAAGCATCAGCAATCCAAAATCTGGCATGCTGGATCCTTACCTCTCCCAACATCATCTCTCAGGGATCTCCATATACATTAGACTGTGAGCTGAACCAGTCGATATTGAGCATTTTAATACAAGCAATAGTCCAGAAATTCTACTTAGTTGCAAGCTATGCTGATCAGATATCAAATTGTACTAAATAAATTGTTCTATCCGGTACTCCATTAAACTACAAAATTACTCTGCCTTACGCAAAGACAGCTCCTACCTGACACTGTTTTAAAAATTAAAATGAATGATTAGAAGAAAATAACACGGCTGATGCTCCCTCCATTGATTGCCTTGAAGTCTACATAGACATGAAATCAGTTGTAGGTACTTCCAAAAACACCAGATCCCTAACTTTTATCTAATGTCCAGATTTTCCCCTACATTTTGGAACAGCTCAAAACAATTGAGGTTTAATTGTCTCTAAATTTCTCAAGCATGGATAGAAGTTGCCTAGATCCTCTGCAGATAAACTTTAAGATGGGCCAGCCAAGCTTCAAGTCATAAGTTTCCAAGTTGCTTTTGGAGAAATCTCTTATCTGATGCCCCTTGTGTCACCTCTGTACAGAAAGCTCCTGGTGTCACCAGAGTCTCACCTATCCTTTTAAAAGCCTGATTAAGGATTATTTATCTTGAAGCCATCACAGAATTCACAGTAGAAGGTGTTAAATAGAGATTTTAGGAGTTAGTTGTTTTAATTGCCCAAGGGGAAGGGCAAAGAGCTGGTCACAGTTTGTGCTCCTGACACTACCACATCATTATCACTGTATTACCAGCCAAGGCAAACTCAGTGCTAAGGTCTTCTCTACCACCTCTACTGGACAACCACTCCATGGTTCATGAACACAGACTAATCGCAGCCATCAAATGCGCAATGGCTCATTTCAGGCCAATATATCAGTAGTAACAGTTGTCATTCAAAGAGGGGGCAGCTCTTCGTGCCAGAGACACAGAATTTGGCAGCCGTTGTTCTATCCAGTCATTGCGGCCTCGTTCTCTTGCTCAGTAATTGGATTCTTAGCCCTCCAAAGGCCCATTTTCACCTGTATCATTGATTAGCAAGTGCATAAGGGAGCGCATTAGAGAAGCGAGCATCCAGCGTAGCAGCGTTTAATGGCTGACACTGCTGACCCAGCTGGCAGGGAATGGAGAACTCCGGATTTCTCTGTCTGACTACCCTGTGCATAGAAAGCTCACCACATCTTTCCAGGCACTGGCCTTCCTCAGTCATAAATATTTTTGGTCCTCATTGAATTGTCCACTTATTTATATAGCACCAACATACAGTTTCCCAAAACCTTTAATAGGGTCCTTTGATCATATGGCATTAAAGACGAAGCTGCACTGCGCAATGTGTCCTCTACACATTGAACAGAAATGAGCGCTGCATATCCTATCCACTCTATGATTATATCCGGTTGCAGGTACCCGGAGCTAAAAATAGCTGATCATGTGAGTGTTGTGTATTGGATCCCACTGATCTGATATTGACCACCTATTTTATTAGGGTAGGTCATCAATATGTGACCGGAGAACCTTTTTATAAGGGTATTCCCAGAATTTAAAGTACAGAATAAGGAATAACTTACTGATCGCTGGAAGTAGAAGGAAACCATAAATACCCTAAAAATATGTTGGCCAATGGTGGCGTTTACTTTATGCTATTAATCTTGTGTAGAGTTGAGGAAAATGATTTGCAGAACCCAGATCCAGCAACAACGTCAGAAGACAGTGCCCTCCAGACCGGACTGCTGTAGTCCTCCAACCACCTGCAGCATCCTGCACACCGCTTTTTACTAGATTTTGACAGCATGCATGGCAACGGGAACCCATGAATTAGAAGAGGTGCAAGAGATGCCGCAGGTCGTGGAAGGATCGCTGGGCTCTGGTCCGGTGGCACGGATTATCAGCACTGCAGCTTGGCCAGTCATGCGAGTATCTTTGTTCAACTCTAATTTAGATATTGCTATTAGCATCAAATGACACTTGAGATGTCGGATTAATTGATTGTCTTACATTAAAGGAGTTGTTCCCTTTGCCAATGGGGGGTCTCCTTTTCTTACCTTAAACAGAGAGATGTTGCAAAGAGTCGCTGTCATTGGACGTCTTGGTGTCATCATTTATTACATGGTCAATCATTCATCTAAACTGGTATAACGTCACTGCAGGCTGTTGAAGGAAAGATGGGTGGACGACCATGGTTCTCGCTGTTACCATAAAGGTTTTTAGCAAGCTCAATTGTCGCAATCAGCAGATGCTCAATGAGAGAAGGTGGTGTCCAGATTCAACAAAACCTTAAGGTGATGTCATTGTAAAGATATAGTGACATCACAGGTCCCAGCACCCTCCTTTTGAGCTTTAAAAAAGCTTTTATACTGGTGGAAGCAATTTAAGACATAGAACCATAGAATCCTAGAATGTTAGAGTTGTCCAACCCCCTGCTCAATGCAGGATTCACTAATCCATCTCAGACAGATGTCTGTCCAGCCTCTGTTTGAAGACTTCCATTAAAGGAGAACTCACCACCTCTAGTGGTATCTAAAAGATGTTTCCAAACAATAGAACTTTTAGGTGGACAAGTGTGTAATATGTCTATTGTCTCTCTGAGGATTGATATGAAAGCTCCGATTCAGTGCAGATGATGTATGAATTATACTGGCTGCTAGCAGAGTAGTGGAGACTTGTGAACATACATTTCATATATAAACTTCTACGTTGAAAGACAACTCTTTCTCAGGCAGGACAGTACACGGAGGGTGCCCTATAGATCATCAAATGTGTACACTTAATTGTATTTAGCATACAAGAGAAAAATCAAGTGTCGTAGTCCCAGAGGGCAGGATTGCCACCGTTTAAAGTCATTATAATCCTAGTATTACATCAATACACCATTAACAAATCCATGGAGCGGCTTGAAGGAGAAGAACCTGTGAAGTATGTTTCCAATAGACACTGATGACAGCGGACTCACACCCTTGCTGTCACTCATGGGTAATGGTCCGACTACTAGAAGTAAGTGAGAGACTGTTGTTGCGCCTGTACATAATGCTACAAATCAGAACGGAGTACGATTTCCTTTAATTATGGTAAAATTCAATACTACAAGAAGTCTGGTTAAATGACCGCTAAAGAAATCAATGCTGTTGTAGGGTTTATTGCAAAAATCAAAATGTGGCCCCTTCATGACGGTTGATACCAGGACAAGCCTCTTTTAAAACTTGGGTGGGGGATTGGCACTTACTAGTCCCCACTTTCCCGATGTGACAATCACACTTGTTTCCTTCGAGAGTATAGATAGCAGTTGCATTACATATGACAATTGTTCAGTGGGGTCTTATTATCAATTTTGGATTTGGGTTTAGCTATAGCTGGCCATGCGCGTGGGATGAATATTGGGTGCTCAGTAAATGAGCACTCTACTCGGCAGAGCATTCATGTTTACGATGGGTAGAAAGAAGAAATCCACTGCCAGACTCATCTGGCAGCAGCTTATCTCCCCTAAAAAAGGGTTGGGTGCTGAAATTCTGCCTGTTTGTCTCTCTCTTGACACCATCTTTCGGGGGGTTGTCGGGAGATCCCCATAAAGATCAGTTGTTCAACTATTTCTGCCAAATTCAGAGGGTATGGAGGGTTTAACTCTGCAGGTCAGATTTACACCTCCATAAGAAATGGGATTAACCTGCACTTAGACACTATAAGCCATGGCATCCGCAGAGCTGGCCTCTTTGACTATGGTAATAACATTCGGGCTTATTTTATAGGAAACAGAGCCTTGGGCAATAATACACAAAGTAGGGCTCGGTACTATGATT